>NC_064536.1:10742411-13142411 GCF_023856365.1 Brienomyrus brachyistius
AAAACGTCTCCCCATAAAGATTCAGTGCTCAGGCTGAGGTAATTTTCAGTTTCATTAATATATGCCCCGATGCTGAGTTATTTGCTCTGACAGTTTGCAGTGTACACTCCACGAGTACGAAAAAGCTTCTGTACGCCGACAAAAGTAGCCTAAGATAACCACGTGTTAATTTACCTTACCATGCAGGACATGTGGGTAATCTCAAGCCATTGCAAACTATCTCGAACTCAGAATTACGTTTACCGCCATATGGTATAAAAGTATATTTAATGGAGATTTAACCATGAATCCACCAATCTAATCAATTCTACCAAATGCTAAGTATTAGAGTAAAATTCCTGGGCAGCAACACTCCCATTTACAAAACATAGCCTAAATTGCTTAGATGGTGCAATAAAGGCTATTTGCAATCGTAAACGATGTTGAACATTGTGAGAACATTGTAACATGCAGTTATTCAAAGAAAACAGCTGTGGAGCTAAAGTAGCGTGAAGATCAAGACTTTATTTAGCCTGTATGCTTATTTGGGCGGCGGGGTTGATCGGGATTTGACGTGAGTAGAAGCAGTTTTTTGCGTCCAGCGCCGCCAGCATACCACACAAAACGCCACGTTGTCCGTTTACCGACTGCCGTCCGGGTCCCATGCATCTTCCAGGCGCGACATTAGCGGAAAGAAGAACGACAAGATGTAAAGAGCTTTTCTTATACGAGGACGCCAAGCACGAGTCCTTCTTCTTCTAATTACAATAAATTGTTATTATTATTGTTGTTATTTTTGTTGTTGTTAAGTTGCATCAAATAAGTTCATTCTTAAGGAATGTTAAGATGATGGAGAATAGTGCGGATTCCATGAGATTAATATTTTATATGACGTTTTACCTAAGAATGCAGGAAGGATTTTAGGATTTAACGTGAAACTTTTCCTACACTTCTGATAAATTATACGCCTTTCGTTCATATAAATGAACTACAATTTCCCTAGTATTTGTATTTTTCTATATTTAATATGCAGTTTCGCTAGACTTTCACTAAACTGTAAAAAGGCAGAAATTTGAAGAAAAAAAACTCTACAGATATATACAGATATCTAGATGCCTATAGCTTTCCCCCTTGTTACACTCTGTTTCTGCGTATGTGTATGAAATAGGATGTGCTGTTTTGTGCGGCTGCTTCTCAGCGAAAGAAAAAAAATAACTTTTTGAAGTCAGCATAACAATAACTCTTGCACTTTTGCCCTTCCCAATACAAAGGATATACAGATACAATCGTGCTGTAGCATAACAACAAAGGTAAGGGAACATAATCACCGTAGAATTTCCCCTAACATCAAAACTGGTAACCCCTGCTGGTTACAGGATGTATCACGGACTTAAAGGAAATTCTTCTCTCTGGCAGTAGAATAGCTTGGATTTATTAAATATTTTCTATGACTTTGAAGTGACTTAGCTTAAATTTACATTCCTTAAACCTGACACACTTTCGTAATCAGTTTCCTAGCTGCAATATGTTTGTTATTATTCTTCAACAGAAACCATTGTTGGTAAAGAACAATCATTCCAGTAAAACTTTCATTATAAATTTGATGTAAAATACAAAAAACTCGGAGTATACCAGCATCTTGAATGCAAACACTGGCTGCGGCTGCTGGTTAATTATTTTTAGAAATCTTGTTATATGTACTAACTGCCATCCTGTCTAATACACCCCTGCCCGGTGCCCTTTGTTGCCTTGGCCGCACACCGGGCTGCCCAGGACCCTGCAGGACAGGATAAGCGCTTGGAAGGTGCATGTATGTATGGAAGTGTGACGTACAGTTAACCGCAGAGTTAGTGATCTTCGTTACTGTATCTCAGTTACCAAAAGTAACCAATGATACATCTGGCAAACTCCTGTGTTTTTGGCATAATTTTGCTTCACTTAAGAAATTATAAAATAGATAACTTTACCGAATTGTTAAGTTGATCTGCGGGCATCTGAAAACATGAACATGAAATATGTCTTTTGTAAGATAAATCGAATGCATTTTTTCCGCATTACTGTGGTTTGCAACCATACAGTTATAAGCAAATGGCCATTTTCATAAAAAGAAAATATGCAATCAATACATAAGTTCAATTACACAAAGGATACCAAAAGGACAGAGAAGATGAGATTGTATGACATGTTTCATATAAATGTAGTTTATGTAAAAGTATGTTTTAAAATCTGCCAAAGGTTTTCAAATTTACAGAAATTGTAATTAAAGTAGATTTCTGACTGGCTTCCCATTGGCAAAACTGAAATTGACTATTTTTCAGGTGTGTCATTTCAGTTTTCTACCTGCAGGCTGCAGCGTCGTCCTTTTAAAAATGTTGTCATTGCTTTCATACCGACACTTGTAGCAGAATTTCGCATTATTTAGAAACGGATTCCATTATGAATTACGTGAATGGAATTAGGGTGCGAAATGTACATGAAAGTATGGGCCAAATCACGAAAAATTATTTTTCTTGGGGGGGGGGGGGGTACTGTGCCCCCCTCATTTTTTCATTCATTCCTCTGCTGAAATTCTCTAGTTCTGAGTCCTTATCGCAGCAGGAGGGCGCGTTCGTCACTCGTGCCTTGTCTTTGTAGCGAACAGCGATCGTGCACGCAAATCGGGAAGCAGAATCAATGGAGGCATAATGGTCCCTCACAACTTCACTCCACAGACCTGATGACGATAAGTGCCACCGCTGAAGCGTAGGCATCGACAGATACCACAGTTCGATAGGGAGGAAAACAGCTTTGTGCGATGTTTTGTTATGTTTAGCTTCATATATTATAAAAGCTAGATTTTGTTGAGAGAACTTAACTCGTTGGAGGTATTGTGGTGTTGGCGGTTAGCCGGTGTATCTCCCAGCGTCTAAATAGTTAATGTTAATATTTAAAGTCATTTATTAATATGATCGCTCTGAAGTTGCTGGGAATCATCCAGTCTGTCGAACTGCAGTATTGGCCGATGCTTTAGTTAAATATTTACCCTCCTCGAGGTTATGGACTAAACCGATAACCTTGCCGTTTTCTCCCGATGTAACGCATTTGTTCTAATACACCTGTGTGTATTACTATTTACTTTTATCAAAAAAATCAAACTCAATCTGACTCATGTGACAATGGTTTTGTCTTAATGTTTGTCAATGCTTACTCGCCACCGTATTGTGTCTCCTCTGTGATTTCCACTGCCCCCTTCCTAAATACGGAAGTACTGCTGCTGAACATGACTTACAGGGCAATGACTTAATTGGCTGGATACATTGGTGTCCCCTCAGAAGCTGGTCCTAGGGAACCGCCTGTGCGGCCTGTGGGACTGATCTGCCCTCATTCTTCATCGAGATCTAGACAGAGTTTTCCGAAAGCGTTCTAATAACGTCATGACTGACAAATTCCCAGAAAGAACTGCCCTTTGTTCAGACTTTTGTGTCCATAAAGCAACAACCTACTATTCCAAATACCATCCATGATTACTGCATATAGTCAAATCATGTTCAGAACTTGATGGATGCAGAAAAAAAATTAATATCAGATGCGTGGCTATAGTTCTGCAGTGTATGTTGGCAGTGCAAATATACAGATTTTTTAGGTACCTCTTTACAATAAAGCTCAATTTTGCCGCTTATAAATGGTAGTAATGCATGAATAAAAATAGAATCGTGTTATGACTTGTTCATAATTCTCTAATAATGTCAGGGTCAGCTCCTGTTGTCTCAGTCTTCTGTGTCCTTTCCCTGTTTGACCAGCCGGCATCACTGGCCATCCTGTCCCTCCTGTCAGCCTTTGTGTTTCCTCCCATTGCCTGTCAGCTGCATGGCTCAATGTCTTGAGCATTTTGCTACTTGCAAATCTCTTTGTCATGTGTCCGAATCCCACCTCCCCCCTTTTTTTGTATTTTGTTCCCTAGTGTTTCAGTTGTATGAGCTTTCTAATTCCTGTGTCTTGTGATTTGTACTTGGTTTTGGTTTCATGCTTTGTGCCCCTGCTTGTGTTTTTACCTGTCTGTTACTCCCCAGTGTTAGATTCTGTTTTCCCTGTTTCTTGGTTAGTTCTTAGTTTCCCTGTTTAGTTCCTTTAAGTTAATTAGTTTCACCTGTGTATCATATTGATTAATCTCGCCTGCCCCTGCACAATATAATTAAATAATATGCAGTCTTGGCATGCTTGGGATGGAGTGGTAGCTCTGAGGCTAGGGATCTGTACCAGCAACTAGAAGGTTACTGATTTGAATCCTGTGAATATCTAGAGTGATTCTACTCCATTGGGCCCTTGAGCAAGGCTCTTAACCTGCAATTGCTTCGTTCTGAGTATGATGTTAATCTGTGTCCAGCCCTATAAGGAGGTCCTTCAACTTACAGGGAATAACTTGGGGTTTGGTGGAAGGATTGGCACTCCAGCCACTGGGAAAAAACCTCATGCTGGTCCAGTCAGACTACTGTGGTGCTGAGATATTGCCCACTGCATGGCTGTGCTCAGGTTCTCATCCCTGAGGTGGTTTGTTGTGTGGTGGGTGTGGCAACACACTAATCAGTGCATGCTCCTTACCTCTCTCTCTCCAAAGAAGGAACACAGGGAACACCCTGGATGCGATGCTAGGGCCCATGTTTGCTCAGTAAGGGTAGATCCAGAGATGCTTAAACATACAGAGTACGCAGAAGAAACCTGCACAAATTCTGAACGATGACTCAAAAATGCATATACACATAGAGCCAGGGGCAATGATGGGGCATGGATAGCCAAACAGACCCAGGAGCCCAGCACTTCACAGGGCTTATTTAAACACTCCAGAAACAATATAGCTCCACTCTGCACATTTTACCCTTAGAAGACAATATGACGGGGGCGGCATGGTGGTGCAGTGGTTAGCACTGTTGCCTCACACCTCTGGGACCCAGGTTCGAGTCTCCGTCTGGGTTACATGTATGTGGAGTTTGCATGTTCTCCCCATGTCATCGTGGGGTTTCCTCCGGGTACTCCGGTTTCTCCCCACAGTCCAAAAACATGCAGAAGCTAATTGAACTTGCTAAATTGCCCATAGGTGTGCATGTGAGAGTGAATGGTGTGTGAGTGTGCACTGCGATGGGTTGGCCCCCCATCCTGGGTTGTTCCCTGCCTCGTGCCCATTGTTTCCGGGATAGGCTCTGGAACCCCTGTGACCCAGTAGGATAAGCAGTTTGGAAAATGGATGGATGGATGGAAGACATGATGACAACAATTATGATGATGCACTCTATAACACAGCTGAACTGGCCTTTTGGCATACTGGGTATTTTCCCACTGGGCCGATGGGCATGGGGGCCGGCATGGGGCACCCCCCCAGTCAGCAAAATTTTCTGTGGGGGGTCCCCAAAGTCAAGGGCTGATTTTTAATCCCGGTCCAGCCCTACTATATAATATAACTTTTATGGAAATTGCATTAACCTGATATAGTAGCAATACATTATTTGTTTAGGGCAAGAATGAATAAAGCTTGCAAAATAGTTGCCTATGTATAATTAACCAGATACTGAAATACATCTTGCATGTATGTGTATATATTAGCTGAACCCTTTCCACAACACGTTCTCAGTATTGATCCAGCAGTGCTTACTGGGCTGACCAACCTCTTGGTTATTTTGTACCCTATTCTGAATGCATGCACTTTGCTTGGTTGATCTGTAACTTCCTTATAATTTAGTACGATCTCAGAAATAAGGGTAAAATTTGTACCTTTGCTTGTCACTGGGGCTGTACTCTCAAGGGGGATACATAAATGGACTCTGAGGAACATTTCTGTACCAGTGATGGTACATTAATGCTGTTTGTACCTTTGAGCTGTTCCTCAGAGTCCTTGTCTGTACCTTAAAAGGTACAATTACGTACAACTAAGGGTACAACTGAAAGACCCTTTGCCTCCACCTTTCATTCATAATAACAGCATGAAAGTGAGGGGTAGAGCAGCAGGTGGAGGCAAACTATATCATCTGCAGTTTCAAGAGCACAGAGGTTGAATACTTTTACAAGCATCATTTTTCAGTTTTTGATTGACTAAAGGATTTGTTGACAAATAATTGATCTTCTGTTTGCAATTACAAATACTGAGAGGGAGACTCTGTGTATGTATCATTTGTAATTTTGACAAATCTGATCATTTTAAGGAGGTCCAATACTTTTCCAGTATACCCATTCTTGATCTTCATTGTGGAAAAATGTAGCCTAATTAGTTGGGATTTTCATGTGGTTTATTCCATTCCAATATCCGCTTCCAGTGTAGTAAAAGAAGCCTTAATTTTAACGGACGTCAGACTACAGCAAACGAACGAGCAATTGACTGAATGGGTGGATGAATGAATGAATAGATAGGTAAACAAACAAACGTCTTGAATATGCACACCCATCCATTCATCCAGAGAGAGCGAGTGAGAGAGAGAGAGAGAGAGAGAGAGAATGTATAGGGACTCTTGAGGGAATCCAAAATATCGGAAGGAAACCCATGCAACACAAAAGTTTATGTAGGCCTAATTAATAAGTTAAGTAATTTAATCTCCATCACAAGGAACTTTGTTATAGTTCAGCATGCCAAAGGCCTGACATTGCGCCTGATGTTTGTGCTGTGGTCCTAGATCTTAAATATCAACAGTGAGTATTTAAGTAACACTGCCAGTTTGGTGTTCTCAAATCTACTACTATTCATTCATTCATTAAAATAATGGCAATAAGAAATTGATTTGTAGGCGGCAGAATCTCTCTTTTTAAGATTTGAGGACATTAATTGCTTCTTATCCATACATCAATCTTCCATTATGCCTGCAGCGTCGGGCACAAGGCAGGGGACACCCTGGACGCGATGCGATCAGGCACATTCACACACACGTACAACGCAGAATCACAATTAACGTGCACTTTTAAAACACCAATTCACCGTGCTCCAATGAAAGGCGGTTTTATTCCGATCGCAACTTTCTTGAAGATAGTGAAAATACTTACAGCTACAAATTCTTTCGCAGTTTTTCCACTTTTAATATTAAAAATAAAATCTGATTCATGTTTCAAAAACAAATGTGAAAACATTTATGGTGTTTTTTTTTCTAAAATAGACCGAGTGTACATTCAAGTACGGCTTGAAAATTGTCATTATTATGACATATTTAAACCACAATACTTATTCTTATTCTTTATTCTTGAATAAAGATATCTACAATTGCATTTTGGTACACAAATGCCGCAATATCCATGAAAAAACATTTTTAAGAATGTGGCAGATCACTAGTTACTTATATATTTACACTCTGTTAGCTTACCACATAATTTAAAGACATGTTAGTATAACAATCTCCGTGTTTTGTTTTGTCTCTAGAACCGTTTGCTAATATCTTGTCAAAACAATCAATTGCGTTTTGTTAACCGATGATATGTATAGTGCTTACAAATAGTTCTACAGAAGTCCCCAATATTTTAAGAAAGCAGGTTGTCTATTTTGAATGAACGATAGCTGTCCGTTCTCGAAGAAGCGGGAGCTCGACCACAAGGGAACATCTCCGTGATCGGTAAGCCGTCCGAGGTCATCTGTAGAGCATTTAAGCGATCTGCTCTGCAATCCACCAAAGCGGCCGGCTCACACCTGAACGCATGCAGCAAATGAGCGCCGTATGAACGGACTTGGAGCATCGGCGGATGGTGGGAAACGGCCACAGGTGGGAAGTTCACTACGTAAGGCATCATGTCAGTACTCCTGGGCCACTTCATCGGGCCGATGGGGGGGCTTCCAAACCTGCTCATCCCATCGTCTCTCCTCTTGAAAGGCTTGCTGAGGATACTGTCAATTGCAAAAGAGCTAGAAAACTTTGCAGCACCTCCATCCTGCTTAAATGGCGCGTTGGGGCTTGGGGTCGACACACCCTCGTCGCTGGAGCTCTGTAGGACCTCTTGGGGTTTGGTGAACTTCTTGCTGATGCGTTTCCTCCTGCGCCGGAATACCCCGTCCGCGAAGGTGTATTCGCTGTGAGGGTTCAGCATCCAGTAATTGTCCTTCCCCCAAGGTCTGGAGGGGTCCCGAAGTACTTTAAGAAAGCAATCATTTAGCGATAGGTTGTGGCGGACCGAGTTTCTCCAGCCGGAGTAGCTGCCCCTGAAGAAGGGGAACTTCTTCATCAGGTAATCGTTGATCTCCGCCAAAGTAAGACGTCCGGTTGTTGAGTCACGAATCGCCATGGCAATCAAGGCGATGTAGGAATATGGAGGTTTGGGTCTCCGAGTGTAAGATTTGACTTTTCCATTTGGCGTCGATACGGCTGGTGCGGGACTGTTTGCCATATAGTCGCCATCGGAGCAGAGTCCCTCTTCCCCCGACTGGGGCGAAGGTGCGCTTCTTTCCGCGTCGCTGCAAACCTCCAAGCGCTTCGCCTCGTAGTGGCTCCCGCACAGAACCTCAAACTTCATGTTGTATAAAACGCTCTTTGGATGTCAGTCACCACAACTGCAGTCTCGTACTCCTGAAACAAGCCGCAACCACTTTTCTTCATCAGCAGCCTCACAAATGTATATCTACAGTTAACGTATAGAGACCGTTTGCATCTGCACTAAATATACACCGATGGTACTTATGGCATCTTTACAGTTGTGCAAAATCCAAAATGCCCCTTGGGAGTTTCGGAGGCACTATTTCAACTTTCTGCCTCCATGTCCAGCCCACAGGGGCGGGCCGAGACTTAACGATTAGATCGCACCAGTTTAATTGTACTGTATCTATACTTACAAATGCTGCGTTAATTTCACATAACACATACTAGTACTTAAATAATATTTGTTTAAAGATTATTAGTTATTAGTTAATATCGTTCTGTTTATTTAATACATTTATGTATAGGTATCTGAAATTACTTTCAGCGGGTAGTTACTTTCGATTCTCATTTTTCCTCACACCTGTCTTACAGCAAAGTATCTTACCAATACCTGAGTGTTTCCTACAGACAACCAGATGGCGTACGTTTACCAAATACGGAAAAACAATGTATTCTTTAAGTAAAGCGAGTATTATTATTATTTTTTATTATTATTTTTTTTTTCTTTCAGATTCTGGAAAAAAACTTCGTAAATAGTTACAGAGCGGTATATGAATGTAGGCATTTTTTAAATAGCTGTATTTACGTCATCTGCAAGAAAATATTCACGCGACTCTAGCGTAAAAACAACAACAAGCAACACTAAAGTGAATATTAAACTATGAGAAAGTGGTTTAGACTTATAAAAACATTTCAAGGTCTTTGATAGGCACCAGGAGGCTCTCGTTGATATAGGTATAGGTTGTAACATAAGGTACAATTTTTATGAAAACAACATTGGAATAAAGGTTCATTGTAGAATAAACACACACACACCCTAGTATAATATACAATCACCGATTTACTGTAACTTTATGTCATTGGGCAATGGAAGGAAGCCAAGTGAAACAACAGCGTAACCCGGACTTGTCCTCTTACTGTATGGGAGTATTTAGACTCTTCTCCAGGATTCCCAACGGCCTTCAAATGAGATGGAAGGTGAGAGGTTCTGGGTGAATGACAGTCTTCATTTTCATCCATATTTTATTACAGAAAAATATAAACACAAATAATGAGCTGAGTATTTTTTCTAGCAAAGGTGTGCTGCAGTAATTTAGCCTAAAACCAGATAAACCAGTATCTAACTAAATATAACAGGAATGTAGTATAAGATGAATTTACACAAAGGATTTGTGGTGAAAATTGGAAGAATCTAAGCTTTATTAGATTTGAGTCAGTTTATGTAACTGCTCAATACAAAATATCGCGAAACCGTATTGATTATTTTTGAAATGAGGGTTTTAGAAGGGCAAGGTCTGAAATCTTCAATGTAAACTTGAATAATCATGGCAAAGTATGATATAAAGAGAAATCTTTAGATTTTTTTCGGAAGTATAATTAATTAATTGAATCCCTACCATCCTGAGTATAGGGTATGCAGTTAGAATATTGATAGATAAATAGATAAAACATCAAATCTAACATGATTTATGTAAGAGTGGTGAAGCATCATTTCCTCTGTTTTCTTCAAGAACTCTGCAGGCCAAAATGATGAATCAGTATCCTGGAATTACATACAGTGTGTTATTGTATAAGTGGGTGTTCCCTGCAATGGACTAGCATCCCTTCCAGTGTTCATGTTGCCCCTTGCGTCTTAACAGTTGTTTCATGTGCGTTGTGACCTTTTACTGAATAAGTGGTCATGAACCATCATGGTTCGATGGGCGAATGGATGGATGACTAGGTATGTTTGATAAGTATGTTAAATGAGTTCTGCTCCCCTGTGTAAAAATGTCATATCGCATTCACAAATGTAATGAAAATTAGCATTGATTTGATTAACATACTGTGTTTTAAAAATGTTGAGGAGGTCTTTTTGAGAAAGATTGCTGTCCTAGTAGACTACCAACCGTAACGTCTTTGCGAAGAAAGCAAGGGAAAGCATAATCTTTGGACAACTGACAAAATATATGCCAAGTAATTGAGGTTTGCCTTCTCATTCTGCGATGTATATACATTACAGACAACACAATATCAATTGTCAGTATGGGGAATGATTTCATTTCTGAAGAAAAACAGCAGTGATGTCTACCACAGTACTCTCATAATAGGCAAAGTGAAGTTCACCTCAACCGATAAATGATCCTTATTTTGTAACAAATTTGCCTGAGGTTTTTTTTTCTGAATTTCATAAATGGGAAAGTTGCTATGTCATGCTGACACAGTGTTGACAGTGTTGGTATTAGAGGAGCTCTGTAAAATAGACAATGAGGAGTACAGGTATGGAACCAGAACTAAACATCACTACAAGTATGCCTTGCAGAAAGTTTCTGTGGAAGTTAGTCTCTGTCTCTCATCATATATGCTATTCACAGCATTATGGGATCTACATCGGGTGCAGTGTCAGGTCATTGGCATGCTGAACTAGCGAAGTTCCTTGTGATGAAGATTGACTTGCGGAAGTCATTAATTACATAAACTTTTGTGTTGTATGGTATTCCTCCCGATATTTTGGATTCCCTCAGAATTCTCTCTCTCTCTCACATATGTATATCCATCCATTTTGCAAAGCTCTTTGTTCTATTCAGGGTTGGGGGCGGGGGTGGTGGTCTGGACCCTATCCTGGAACCTGTGGGTGCATGGCAGGTAACAACCCAAGATCATCAACCCATTGCAAGGCGCACTCACACACCATTCAGTTATGCACATATACCTATGAGCGGTTATGCAATTACATTTCACTGTTGCATGTTTTTGGACTGTGAGGGGGCGGCAAGAGAAACCCCACGATGACATGTGGAGAACATGCAAACTCCACACACAGGGAACCGTGGTAGAGGCTTCAACCATTGGCCGCCCTTATGTATTATATATTGGCCCTAATGAGTTTCCTCCAGAGTAGTTTGAATAGTCATTGATTTGATGTAGGGCAGCACAGTGACTCTGTGGTTAGCAATGTTTCCTCACACCTCTGGGACCTGGGTCTCCACCCTGGTTCCACCTGTGTGGAGTTTGCATGTCCTCCTCACATTGTCATGGAGTTTCCTCCAGGTGCCCTGGACCCCCCCTAGTCGAAAAACACGCTGAGGTTAATTGGAGTTGCCATATGTGTGTGTGAGTGAGCCCTGCGATGGGTTGGCGCCCCATCCTGGGTTGTTCCCTTCCTTGTGCCCGTAGCCTCCAGGATTGGCTCTGGACCCTTGCAGCCTTCAATAGGACAAGCGGTTACAGAAACAGGATGGATGCCTAGACGGTTGATTTGATGTAGTAAACAGGTGAAATTGTGTGTGAGTTCAGCCAAGTTGCCAACAGTCGAGAGCAGGTGTTGCTTCACAAACAAACAGAAAGCATAGACAGAAACACCGACGGGCCTAGTACCCACATGGGAGTTATGAGCAGCCTCTAGAGTGAATGATAATCATTAAACTGTCTTTTCACACCACACCTTCACACAGCCTGCAGGCTATGTTCACTTCAAATGAATTCAAAGTATTCTCCTCCCCTGTCTGTTGTTGGGTTCACAGAGCAGGCAGGAGGAACCTGCATGACCCTTAAATGCCTGCATCCAGTTCATTGTTGTTTGTTTTTGCGTATGTGCTTCCCTCGCCTAGATTTGGCTCTGGCTCTTCTATGGAACAGTATTACAACAAATTTGCATAAAACCAAACGCATTCCCTCTATCAGCTTCAACAATAAATCTAATTGACCGCTCAACCAAACCCTACCCGTCCAGTATCACACAATGGCAAAATGCACCCAGCCAAACATACCACACCTCAATGCAATCTCACGCAAAAACGCTCTACTCCTTTCACAACTACATTCCTCTCACACTAAAAGCGACGCAACTCCAGGTAAACAAATGATACATAAATAATTTAAAAGCAAACCGAAAAAATGTGAAGCTTTCAAGGCACAATTGCCGTTGATTGTGAGCTGCACCCTCTAAGGTGTCCCTTTAGTGTGGTGCCAATATTTTGACATCCAAATGTGATACTTCGCTGTACCACAGGTTCTTGCTGGCATTAGCTTGAAAGATGATATTAGAGGCGTGAGGAATTTTGTTGTTTTGAAAAGCATTGACTCTCAATTTTTTATATCTACATTGCATTTCCAAGCACCAAACACTTTTGTCTATGCAAATCTTTGTATTGTTGAGTCAAAACACATATCGGAATCAGAATTAACGTTATTGGCTAAGGGCATCCAGACGTAGTAGGGATTTGATTGACCACTCGTATATTCTCATGTATGTGTGGGGAGGGAAGCGGAGGGAAGAGCGAACATTTTTAATAAGGTAGAGAAAGAGGTAAACCTGGATCTACACTGTTATGCATCACATGATGATTTGACCAGTAAGGAAAGAAATAAATTGGACTCTAATGTAGCATTAAACTCATAAAGAAGATGCAATATAATTATTATAATGAGTATATCCTTGATATTCTGACCTGATCTGAACTCCACTGTCTCCAAAAAGGAGACTGAAGTGCCACATAACAGAAGCATCAGAGTTTAAAGATGTTGACAACAGACTTGTATGATTTCATTAGGCAAAGGTTTCAGTTACAGTCAGGTTGTATTGTCTTCCATCCATCCATCCATTTTCCAAACCGCTCATCCTACTGGGTTGCGGGGGGTCCGGAGCCTATCCCGGAAGCAATGGGCACGAGGCAGGGAAAATCCCAGGATGGGGGGCCAGCCCGATGCTAGGAAGTGTAACAAAAGAAGTTTTAACGCTACTCAGGGTTTCCGAAACATTTTTTTTAAAAATATTGTAAACACATACATTTTGTGCTTTGTAACTTTTAATAGAAAACAATTAAAATGTCAAAAAGTTTTCATGAAATATAGGCAGAATCTTACTATATTTTTTCAGGAATGTGTGACAAAGAAAAGTGATTAACACTTTACTTGAGGTGGCACAAGTAACTTAGTAACTCAGTTACTACTCAAGTTCAAATCATGAACAAATATAGTAATTTAATGAAATACATGAACTGTTATGATTGATTAATGATGAACAAACTTGGGATCAGTATGTAAAGTAACACTACTGCATTATTTGTGCCCCCTTTTCATGTGAGCTTTACCTTAAGGGGTGCACTCAGGACACAAAGAAATTTGTGTAAAACATTGTAATAGTCATTACAGACTTTTAACTGCAACTTTTAAATGCCAGTCATGTGTCCGAAGAGTCCATGCAGAAGGTACCTGAACCTGTGCAATGTAGGAAGAACCGTGCAGCCCAGCTTTGAGGGTGTTCCCTGCCTTGTGGCATGATTCTGCTGGGATAGATTCTAGTCTTCAACCATGTATCAGTATATATAACTCATGCATAAAAAAGACTGGATAGATGGCGATGTGTTTATTTAACAACACTCTCCTTTTAATCTTTTTTTGCTGAAGATTTTGCATGCTCTTACGTGGCCTGTACCTGTCCCCTCATGTCTGGGAATGGCTCAGACATTTTTATTTGACCTCAGAGTGGCATCTGGGCCACATCAGGGTCAGCAGGTTTGTTTGCGTGACTTGTGGTTTCATCAGAAGCAGGGCAAGCCCCACCCACTTCAGAATTATAGTCTGCAGCCTGTGACAGAAAGCTGTGATGAGATTTATGGAGACATTAGATTACATTGTGTATTGCGCCAGAGGCACTGATCAGACAGCAGCTCTTAATTAACGCAGAATGAATATGCAGAAACAAAAAAAGGCGCTGGAAAGCAGCCTAGGCAGGGGTTACACACAAAGTGGGTTATTATGATGACCTGATTAAATGACTTCTGGGTCTATTTCTGATTTGATTTTTTTTTTCCAGAAAATAGCTTAGCTTCACCAGTGTTCAGTCACTTCCTGTGTGCGTACTTTTGATCTGGGTTCATATGTGGAAAATACCCATGACAGTTTGCATAAAGAGGTTTTGGTTGACATACAAAGATGGTAATCTACATGTAGATGCTCCTCAGGTTGCGTTGGTCTGTATTACGAAATTTTGACTTTACGATGAGTATGATTATTCAATAAATTACATGAGATATTCAACACTTTATCATTAAATAGGCTTTGTGTGACTTGACAACTGTAGGCTAAAGTAAGTTTTCTAAGCATGTTCAAGGTAGGCTAGGCTATAATATTTGCTAGGTTAGGTGTACAGTATTAAAATACATTTTTGCCTTAGGACATTTTCAACTTATGATTGGTCTATCAGATCGTAACCCCATCTTAACCGGGGAATTGTCTATATATGCAGTGAGAAGAAAAGTATGTTGTGTGAAAATGGGCACATTTCTCCAAAATCAAAACGAACGGAAAACAAAACACTGGGGTAATGTTACTGGGGGCACAAATAATGTAGCAGTACACTGTTACTTAATGTATTAATCAACCACAAACTAAGTGTTAGTTACGTACTGATCCCATGTTCATCATTAATAAGTCATAGCGGTTCATAGCGGTTACTATATTTGTTCATGATTTGTACTTGAGTAGTAACTGAGTTGCTAAGTGCTGGTTTTCCACGTAAATCCAAAGATGTAGATCTAAGCTAGCCTGTAAACATACGCTTTCATGCATTATTAAGTCCAGTGTGAATATTTACTTTTATCAGTTAAAGAACATTTATCCCACGTTAATTTTGAAAGCAGCCACCTGTGTTGCCTGATGGGTTGACTGGCAGCTGTAATTCAGTAAAGTGTTTTATTTTCTTACTTATCTCAAAATACAAAGCAAAATGGTTAAATTTTGCTGGTTAAATGCAAAGCTCACGGGTCCCACCTTTTCAGAAATGGCGAGAAGGCAGTTTTTTTTAAATTCTTTTGTTTTCTAATTCAGAAGTCTTTGCTTTTTGATGCCAATATTTTCTTTATTTGTTAATATTTATTGAATTAATACCAGTTCTGTGGTTCTCTTAAAGATGCTGGGAAATGAACTTAACATTTTCTGCAAAGCTCCTATTAGAATGTGCTTGGAAATGCTATGTGCTTTGTCTGTTTGCGTGCTTCGCCAGTTTCTCTGTGGTGCCATATAGCGAAGATAATGAAGGGTATAGTGTTTAGCCCTGTGTTTCCCAAGAAACACAGTAACATACAGCGATTATCATGTGCTGTCAAGCACTAACTTAAGCTGTAAACCAAGCAGATAGTGCATTGTACATCCCACCCACAATCTGTATCACAGTTACAAACATTTTTGTTCCTTTAAACTGCCTCTTAGGATACTAACAGTGTAATTACCTTGTTGGCTGTTTGCCTGGCTTTTATAATCCGGAGCTTCAGCTTTCGGCACTCTGACAAACAGGCACACACCTCCCACACAGATTTCTCCATCATGCATCCACAATACTCACCTCCTGCACTTCGATGCCCCTCTTTCACAGAGATACACATCTCTTTCATGAAGATACACATCTCTTTTATAGAGATACCCGTCTTCTCCAAATCTCGTAATACGCATTTCTCCTCTTTTCGGTCACCCTATAACGTTATTTAGGTGGATATATGCACAGTTTATAACTCTGGGGTGGTCTTTGTAGCCTGTGGCAGAGTTGAGGGCTTAAATCCCAATTCCATTATTTACAGTACATTCCTATGTAATATGCTCCTCTACATTTTAATGCTGGCATAAGTTTGATTGATTGATGGCAAAAATAACCTGTGCAAAACTCTTTTGTGGTAAGTCTTAACCTACAACAGCAGACTAACGTCACCAGCAACCTAACCCGATTCCAGGAAGGGTGGAATTGGGGTTTGCGTTGGAGTGTGATAGATCCCCTGGCTTATTCAAGTCTTGATATTTATGCCAGAATACAATTGAAGGCGAACGGTTGAAAGTTCTGGGTAGTGCAAATCCTTGCAATGAATCGGCTTTGCATATAACAAAGTAACAATTAAACAATGGAATACACATTAAGGTGTTACAGTCTGTTTGTATTCAAGGTTTCCTATGAAAGTCAATTTGGGCTAATTGCTGCTTTTATGACGGGAGTATATTAATCAGCAATTCAACACATTCTTCAGGTTTTAATTACGTCATTGTGCAACTATTGCACCTTTAACCACTTCTCCATGCCTCATTGCTCAGCTTAATCATTATATTTAGGGACAAGTATGTTGCATTTATGTAACCATTCTATGTGATTTTTTTTTTTTACACGGGGAGAAGCAGAACCACTGATGTCTTTTGTGAGCATTCGTGTGGATGTTTTGTGTTTTCCTTTGAAAATGCTACTGTTACTCCTAATAATTTTATTATTAATACTGTAAAGTTACTTGCTTTCCGGAATAATACTGAACTTTATTCGTATATGATACTCTGAGAAAGATATATAAGTACAGTAGCAGCTGTTGCAACACAATACTCCAGCAATCCAAATGAACAACTGTAGGTAAAATGCACTCCTGCTCGTAGAGCACCTTTTTGTATTGTTTGGTTCTCTTTTCAGTCTATTCATGTTTTCCAAAAGCTGGTCGTAAGTGTTCCATTATCGATGTCATTTATTTTCATTGTATGACAGTTGTCAAGCTTGTCGTACTTTGGTTTTCCCCACCTACGTTGCTGTTGCCGGCTCTCAGGTGTTTTGTAAGCTGTGCCGGATCCTGCCCCCTGTACAAAACGTAGTTCTGGAAGAAATAAATGCATCTCAGCCGTCCAAGAGTCTGGGCAAACAAACAGCTTTCGGCTTAAGAGGACCCCAGAGGTTGCATGGTAGATGGCATGTTGCTGTGCTTTTGTGTGTATATGTTTTGGTGTATTTAATATCTGTGAAAGTCTCCTCTGTAATATTTCAGTTTTGAATACTCTTCCCATATTGATGGGAGCTGTTACGGAGATATGCTACTTGGATAAATTATGTGCCAAGCCTTGTCAAAGGCACATATGATTGAGACTTTGGAAAAAAGGTATAATCGAAATATTTTTTGCTATAGCAGTCCTTTCACAGATTTAGTAAGTTTGCCACTGACACGAGTCCTGTCTCACCAATGGAGTGCCTGGATTCAGCTGTCAGAGGGGCCAAAGGATTGTGGGAATGCGGGCTCGCGTGAAAAGATACGCTGCTATCACCGGCAGCTCACACGCTAGGCCGTCCCATGTGCCAGGCGCAGAGGGAGTGGCCAAAGAGAGGCGCGCACACGCTGAGCCGTCTGTTATCGCACGGCCTGATACGGCCTACCTCCATTCAGCGCTGCAGGCTTTCTTTTTTGACCAGGCACATCGCACTCTTAATCTTTCCTCCGCTGCTGTGCCTACAGATGACATTTTACTTGGCAGCTGTTATGTTTTTTTTTTTTGTCTGAACTTGAAAGTGGAGCCAAACACCCTACTCACGCATAAGCCTCGCACGAGATCCGTGGCCTGGCTGCGAGCTCCTTTCTCCTTCAGCCTCCTTTACTGTGGCCGCTCTCCCCAATGAGGAGGCCCCCTGCCAGTCTGATTACGATTCTGCGGAAGTAGTAAGATTACACAGTTAATTGGCACCCTGCTCCAGAATCACAGAGATGCAACCTGAAAAACCACCGGCTGGAATGTACTTGCATTAAATCAAACGCAGCTCTGTCAATGAAATATGCATCTATATATTTCACCTGAAATGGAACGGTGTTCAGGTTCGAAGCAGTGGGTGAATGCTTGATACAAATACAAGTGCTTCCAGGGTTACAATGATCTGTGTTAAGATATTTCAGCTTTACAGTGGGTATAAGCTTTTCACTTCCAGCACATTATTCAATAAATGACATGAGATATTTCTGACTTTTTTCTGAATTAGACTTTGTGTTAATGACATTGCCCGTCTGTAGGTTATGTGTTCTAAGCATGTTTAAGGTAGGCGATAGGCTAGGCTGTGATGTTTGTTAGGTTAGGTGTACTATATTAAAATCTTTTAAAGTGGCAACAATGTAACTATGTAATAAGTGTGTGTATTTCAGCAATGCCTTGCTACAAGCCCCTTGCTAACCCCTGTAGGATTATGCATGCTCAACAATGCTGTTTTCTCTGCTTGAGTGTGACGTGTGATGGCCGGCTGCATGTCCCATAGCCGGTGTCATGAAATTCGAACCCAAAGAGGTGTAAATCCCCAATGGACTGATTGTCTAATAGCATTTAGCTGGAGAGAAAAATGGTGATTTTGCATATTTGGAATATAATAGTGTTACTTTATTGACCCCTATGGGGAAATTCTTTTTCAGCCTATCCCATCTTACACTGACAGACATACACACACACAAAAGCAACAGGGCTGGCCAGTGTTGAGTTTCCCTGGAAGCAATTGGGGGTTATGGACCTTATTCAGGGGCCCACCTGTAGTATCAGCTTACAAGCCATTTGAACCAGCACCCTTCAGATCATGGGCACAGAGTCATAACCCACTGACCCACACACTACCACTAGACTTCATGCTGGCTTTTTGGTCATGTTCCTTTCCATATTGGTGGTCAAAATTGTGGAAACACTTCCAAATTTAAGAGATTGCTGAACTTTATTCAACTGTCGCTCCAGTTACTTATTTAATCCTCCAATGTTTTGTAGCACTGCGATGGGCTGGCCCCCCATCCTGGGTTGTTCCCTGCCTCATGCCCATTGCTTCCGGGATAGGCTCCGGACCCCCCGCGACCCAGTAGGATAAGCGGTTTGAAAAATGGATGGATGGATGTATAGTAGCACCGGCGGGGCGCATGTCCCATCATGCCCCAAGTTGTAAATAGCCCTTGTATTGTTGTTATTGTTAATGGTTATATTTCCTTATTGTCGTGCGTGATTGCCCGTATCTTTTGTCTACCCTGTCCGATCCTCGTGTGTAGTTAGCTTACGTAAATCTCCCACCATGTGTGTATCTTACAGTTCAGAGTCTGACAACCTTGTGTTTTTTTATGTGTAGTTGGTTCGGGGCTTGTTGGTTGCCAGATCTAGTCCCTTTCTGGAATTCTAATAAAGAGATCTCCCCGGCCAGCGAGTGTCTGTGTCTCTCTCTGCCCCCGCGATGCCTCGGTCCGTCCGACGCCACAGTATGATATTTGTAACATTCTTTGATTCTTTATAAACATTATCGCCAATCTCTGTGTAGTAATTTTTAAAGCGTTATGCCAAAAAATGCTAGGTGTTGCCACAATTTTGGCCACTACTGTACTGCTCAAAGCAGAGATGACCTACAAAAATTCTCCTCAACCTGCCTACATGCAATCTGCCTTGTGGATGTGTAAACTTTCATTTGGAGACAGACTGTTACCCCATTGCAGTCTATCAATATCAGTTACTTTGGATGTGGGTCTACCACAACCAAATGAGTCCTAGGACTATAGAGGTATTTTAACTGGAACTTTATTATCCAACCATGCAGCCAGCTCAGAACACCACAACTGACTCCAGAAGCACCACAAACTTAAAATTCATGTCCTCTCTGTCACCCCATACCCCACATTCAAAATAAAAGTCTGAAAACTCCTGTTACAGATGTCTGGCTGTGTGTTTTCCAATAAAAAGCACACAAAAATGTATAACAAAAAACTTATTTTATTACGGGTTGTTGAAAAGTCATATTTTGGACATTTATGTCCTCCTTCCTTGGCTGATGGAATGGATCATAGCTTTAGAACCTGTTTGACACATTATCTTTGGGTCTCTCAAGTAGGAGAGCCACCCTATGATTTGTGGGTAAGTGGCGAAAGGATAAAAAAAGATAATTATTATGACATGGTTTGTACAAATTTATTATTGTGTGCTGCCAAGGGCAAAACACTGGGTTGAACATCCATTTAAGGTGGTCTGGGGTGTTATGTTATATATGTTATATAGCGGGTTTTGATTATTGGGGCGGTTACAACCCCCCCACCACATAATTTATGCCCATGCTTGTTTTATTAAACAACGTTCTATTGCTCATTGCAGCCAAAATGAAGCACAAAAATTTGCCTTTGTAGTGCTTTCAACGCGCAAGAGACTGCCTCTTTTCACTTTTCCTCATTGTTTGTTAAGGAGCTTCTTGAAATGGTTACTCCTTGAAGTCAAAACTAAACTAGGTTGTTGGACCGGCCTGTCTGGGGACTTCCATAAACAGAGTTCCCTGGTGGTCCCCAGACCATGGCAGGGGCGGAGACTCATGCCACCGCTGCAGAAGGCTTCGACGCCAACCAGAGCTGACAGCTGGCTTTTGGGAGATTTACCTCCAAGTTTCACTCTGCCAAATGCCCTCTGTGTCTCTCCGAAGGGCTAAGCCTCGACAAGATGTGCCCAGCCCATGTGTGTGTGTGTGTGTGTGTGTACACGCTTGCATACATGTGCGCATGAGCGCCTCTGAATGTTTATGCGGGCGCCTTTGTGCACGTACCGCAGATGTAGGCGTGTTTACGTCATTTCGTGAGCGAGTGTCATGAATGAGCGTCCATTTGTTTGCATACATCTGTTTGTATTATATTTAAGTGTCTGCAGCATAGGAAAGTTCACCTGCTCTTTTAAGAATGATTCTGATTGATGAGGGAATCGGCACAGTGGTAATCTACCTTCCTCCTGCAACGGAAGGTCCAGGATAGATTTAAAACCTCACTCTTTCCGCGGTTCACTTATTGGTGAGAATCAAAGGGGACTGACACGGACCCGTGCCCTCCAGCTGAATGTCAAGTACAGATGAAATGGTTATTGATTTTATTGGTAAGCCCCGGTGCACAGCTAACTGGACAGCTAACTCTTGCTTTAAACATGCCACATATCTGCACTCTCCTTTCGCCCGTTGTTTCTGGAATGAGCTCCAGACCCTTGCAGCCCTGCATAGATCAAATGGGTGTGCAGAGTGGAAGAAAGAATAGCAACATTGTGCACATTATAACAACATCAGTATGCCAATATCATGAAATTACACCAATGTGTTGTATCAATTTACTGGTGCCCAGTTACACAATGTGTTGAGGCCAGTTTGCTCTGTGATTCATGTTGAGGTTTATACTGCGATACAGAAGGCATTTGTCACTTATTTACCCCCGTGCAAGTGTTACTTTACTGTTCTGTTGAATCAGTAGGGATTATCTTACAATAACAGTATCAGATGTTGCTCTCTATGGAGGACTTTCCACAGAGTTGACAGCTACCAGCAGTGGCTTCACAAAGCTTTCCTTGAATTTTGGTTTGTAGCCTGTAGCCTGTGTGTGTCACAGAGATCCATCTAGCTTATACATGACCTGCTGAACCTGTGTGTGCTCTAGGGTGTTTCAGCCTCCAGCTAATCTTGAGCTGAGGTAAACCCATTGTCTCATGTTGACATCCGTTAGCCAACATTTTTCTAAATATACACCGTAATTTACGACATCAAATAGCTTTTATCACCAGCTAATAAGCAACAGTGATTTACTGTGTGTCAGGTGAGTTACGTGATGGATTTCTTGTGAAAGGAATGCAGTTTTGCTAGAAGGTGACGTCAGTCTTCTGCTGTATTATCTTTCATAATAGCTGTTATATAATATTTACATTATAATTTTCTTTTGACTGAGGACAGTTAAGGATGAGCTAGACATGCTTTACGTGTGTGTATTAAAACAAACTATACATTGTTCTATTGTGATGTTCCACATTCCATACACTTCTGTTTAGGTGTGCATTGTACAGCTGCTTATCCTGAGTAGTCGCACGTCTGTTTGGTTGTATGTGAAGTATCCAGTCGTACCCTATTTGGAATTCATTTTATTATTATTGTGATTCTTTTTGTGATTTTGATGGTTTGAAAGTATCTACATCGGACGTACCTTATGAAGGTTTTCTGTTAAGTTTTGCAGGAAATAAATGATCTCTCCTTTCCGCTTCACTGAAAAAGCAGTGCGTGTAGCATATAGTCTATTAGAGTAACATAAGTAAGGTTGTCTTTTGTGGTTCTGATCCGTTTCTCCGACACTTTCAGAAGTACGTAATTACCAATGATGGACCTGGTAAGTTCAAGTCTGCCACCGGAATCTTACACGTTCTACTGCTTACAGATTATGGCAGAGATTACAGCTCTCAAAAACAGAGCATACCCTTCTTTTCGATGACTCATATTTTTTAATATATGAGGCACGAGAGCATGGGGGGAAAAGAGTCGTTTCGAGTTTCGAGCTTTATTTGTGACATGCACAACCATTACTGTACTTCTGTGTAGGGAAATGCTTTTCCACCTACTTCATGAACTGTGCTTTAAAGGAAATATGCAATACAAAGAAAAGTAACATGTAAGGAAAAGATAAGAATAAAATAATTAAAATAAAAAACTTAAAATGAATGGAAAATAGAGTATAAAATAAAATACGGTATGGAGTAAAAATACAACTTAAACACTTTATACTTTTAAAGTTTGGTCGCATTTCTCGAAATAGGTAGTGAGAATATGTTGTTATCCCTCAATCTGACTTTTTCAGGCCATAATAGGGACACTTTACTCTCTTATACTTTTTTTTGGCGCACAAAAAAGCAACAACAATAATCAATCGTCGAGTGGTATTTTGTTACACTTGCTAACCCACTGGCATTGAATTTGCATTTTTATTTATTTAGCTGACACCTTTTTTTTCCAAAATGATGTGTAATAGAGAAGCAGGTCATCCAGTAAGTAACTGGAGTAGTTGGAGTTAAGGGCCTTTTCAAGGGCCCAATGGCGACATCGCTGTGCCAAACACGGACTGATAGTCCTAATCCACAGAGCCACACACTAAACAGTCTATGTAATCAAATTGTTGATTGGGAAGAAGAAACATTACCTCTTTCAAGAACCTGTCAGGCTTGGTCCAAGCCTACCAGGAAGTCTGTGAGGTATCAGTCATGTTTTGTTGATGCCGTTGTTCTGTATACTTTGTTTTTTGTCTTTTGCCTTTGTTTCGAAGGACACAGCCTGTTTGAGATGACATCTCACCTAAAGTTTTTTTATTTTATCAGAATCGCTAGGCTTGGCCCTTCAGTGTCAGTGTAGGATGGGCAGTTGTTTACGCCGCTGTCGTAAGGCTGCCGTCTGCGCCATGCACGCGTGCCTCTGCGTCACGGTCAAGGGAATGCTGCCGGGTGAGGGAATGTCGATTAATGACTGGAGATTAGAATAAATTTGTCTGCCTTGATCAGCACAACTTGTACCAAATGGCCGGAACACTTATCAATTAACAACTTATCATCTCGATATCTCCAAACTGCACATGTTTAAAAAAATGTGTGAAATGATAATAAAAACAAACAGTAACAAATCCTGCAGGTACCAATGTCAGTTACATGTAACACTTCAAAAAAGATGTTTATTTACACCGCAATTACTCTTAATAATGCTCAGATAATAATAATAAAACCAAAAATAATTTTTTGGATGCATATTTTATCATGCAATTTATTAAACAGAAAGTACACAGAAGAGAAAATAATGTAGGTGTAACATAATTTTATTTATAGCGTAAAACCTGGCTCACTTTGCAGGAGGGAAATAATCTTAGATTTCAAAACTTTTAGAAGCTACTATGTTTCAAAAGTTTTCTGCTGCTTAACACTGAATTTTTGGAATTATTACAAATTCGGCTGAATTATTATAAATTCACCTGAGCCCATACACTACTCCTTCATTACATATCAGTTAAATATGTGCAACTTTATTTGTAACACAAATTATAAGTTAAAATGAATACTTATAAAATTTGCACACTGAACCACATCAACAGATCTGAACAGGATTTCCAGGATTTAGATGTGTAATTTATTTTTTAATATACAATGTGTTTCAAAATGAACTTGTATAAGGAACCACCCTCCTGTTTTTCTAGCATTAATAATAGATTGTGCAAAATGTGCGTGCGAATTAGTTCCACTTGATCTAATGAATCACTCCTTTGCCATCAGATTAGAACCATGAGACTGATGTATACGTCACTCCTTATAAAGATCCTAGATAAAAACAATTTGAGCAGGAATAACAGAGACTGGGAATCCTGATAAGTCACTTGGAACAAAGTCAAAAACCCCTGTAGACCAAGAGCTGAATGACTTGCAGAGATCTCTGTGGAATGCGCTAGTGAAGGGTGCAGATAGGCAGGACGGCGGGTGAGCAAAGCGGCTGCGGATCTGATTTTCAGATGGAATCCCTTTAACTGTAACTGTAAAATGCTTCACATTCTCTTCTACCCCTCGAGGAAAGAAAAGCAAGTATTTGTGCAGAGAACACTCATAATTTTGTTTGAGGAATGGCTGAGCTTCTGTTTTTCATTTTTGCCCCGAGGAAACTGCTGATGAATGTTGTTTATTTCGAAGAAGACGCCTCAGGCTGGGCCTTAAAAAAAAAATAAAAATTAGATGAACGTAGCCAATAGTGGTTCGACCTCCAACTTAAGAAGTTAGATTTAGGCAACTTTAAGAGTCTGGAAATAGACGTTGTTTATCATCGATATGGAATGATTTTCAAGTTGCGCTATAACAACTGAACAATGCATACTACTCGTGAACCCATGTGAGTCACATGGGATCAGTCATCATCAGCCAGGTTTGTAGACAAGTCGGAGTTATGCATTTGATTGACAGACATGCTTTCAGCTTGTGGCCCTTCTAAACACACGAACGGCCTGACGAGCACCTGGACCGCCACCGAGTAAAACAGGAACGAAAAAGCTCCACTTCAACTCCCACCCTCATTCACCGAACTCCACACCACCTGCCTTAGTATAAACATCACCTGAGTATGCTCTCAACTTGGACGTTAATCAAAACACAGGCAGATGTATTTCTCAGCTCGAGAAATGTGTGGTATTTAAAACACACTACAGATACCTAGAGAGTTCAGGAAGTGCTTGATTGTGACCTGTTTTGTGGCGAGAGATTAGGTTTGCTTTGAAACACCTGCCAAACGCTTCTGCCTATCGGTGCCCAGATTGAGATGCAGAGAATGAGAGGGAAGGATATCTCATATCAAAGGCTCAATGACAGATTGAGAAAACATAAACAAGGCCCAAAGAAAACACTAATCTCACGCACGCGACTGATTAAGCTCATTCAAGGGACAGCCCTAGCTTCGTCACACCACTTCGCATACGCTTTTAAAAAATCCAAATCTGCCTGAATTTACTCACGAAAATATTGCTTTCAAATGGTTTACACTTTACTTAAAACCTCAACCTAATTAATGTAAGTCAAAATTTAGAAGAACACTTGCAAACCTTAGCCTTGACCTTCCCATGTGTATCTTATAATCCAGGACTACCATCTTCAAGTGTAATTCAATAATAGGTCACTATAGTGTGGTAGTGTTTCAGAAGGAAAGACTAGGTATGTCAAGCATTTTTTATACACATACTGTTATTTTTTAAAATGTGTTATTAGTACAAACTCAGGTGTCGGTAAGTTCACCGAAGCTGAGGTTTATAACCAACGAAAAGATAACGAATTTTAAAAATAAATAATTGCCGAGGATTTTTGGCTGATATGTTTCCCTGAACACACTGTGATTCTATAAGGATGAGAAAGTTATGGAAGGTGGATTGATGCATGATGCTTCTTGACTATTCCTCACGGTTCCAGGTTCCTCCTGTGATACATGCAGCATCTAAAATCTTAAAGATGCTAGCAGGGACCATCATCACGTCTTGCTTTTACAGTAGGGCTTAATTTGATGATTCATCAGGTAATCGTTTAGAATATAATATAACACGATATAATACTGTATAATATACAGTACTGTGCCAAAGTTTTAGGCAGTCAAAGGAAATGTTCAAAGCTATATTTAATAAAGTAGTTAGAGTATATGTGCTCAGAACAAAAACACAATTTAATATTATAACATATGAAAATTAAGAGTAACACAACAAAAACTGAGAAGAATGTCCTCCGCTTTCCAAAAATGTACTGATGATGTGTTGGATGGCTAGATGAACACCACTTCAGCTGCCAAACCTCTTCTTGGGGGCACCTCAGCCCTTCTATGTATTTGTTAAATTTCACGTCCAGTTCAATTAAGTAATTTAAGTAGTTTAAAAGAGTCAAGGAGGTATTGATTAGCTGTGAAGTTTGCTAGTGCTCGAGTCAAAAAATACATGGGTTTGGATGGCTGCTGAAAATACTGTGTTGATTTTAGCTGAAAGTTTGAAATGCTAAGCTAACAGGCATAATATCAGGGTTTTACACCAACATGAAGATCATTTTAACATTATTTTCTTAGACTGCCTAATACTTTTGCATAGTTCTTTACATTGCAATAGGCAGGAACCAACCAACCAGTGCTAGGTACATACTCAGTCACACAAACAGTCAAATTAGGCACTCTAATCCACTTAAGCTGAATGTTTTTGAACAGTGGCAGGAAACAGGAGAATCCACGAAAAAGCCGCTGTGGCACGAGGTGAACATGCAAATTCCACACACAATGTGGCTACTGAGAACTGTACTACTGTGTCACCCTCAGTACTAGATTTACACAATGTGTGTTCAGTGATGTCTGCTTCATGAACCAATGATTCTATTGAACCGCTTGTTTTCAGTGAATCGGTCGAACCAGTTTTAAAATGTAAGCGGTTTGATGGAATCAAACTTTTTGTAGATCCACAGATTGTACATCCGACATTATCTGACAATTCACCATGTATGAAAACACACATAGTAAGCTTGCCAGTTGGCGAGTTACGTTCAAAACACCCGAAACCCACCAAGTGATTCTGATTCTGATTGTGGCAAAAGTCTACTTGAGAGTTAAGAGTTAAAAGAATCGGTTAGCAAACGTGCTGATCCCAAAGGCCCTTGTCAACAGCGTTTGCTGAGGATTTAGACAGATGCGATATAAAGTAAAGCATAAAGGCTTACGTATTCTGCTTGTTAACAAAAGATACAATATATGGACCACAACAGTCAGCTGGGTTGAGCTAAGCTGTGCTAAAACATTTTTGCTCAGTCATAGCAAACAGCAACTGGAAAGCTTTGCAATTTTAATGATGATGCCTTTTCAACATTTCCTAGTGTATGTGGGGAAAAAAAAATCAAAAGTTTACCGCTGCCACTTTTGCATGAGCTTCATATGCACTTTGAGACAGATCGTAATCACTCTAGTCCTTGCTATTGAACTCACTCATAGACATTGCAGCATGTTTGTGAAAAATTAAACGAAATGAGGGAAGAGGAGAAAACGAACAAGAACTAATCACGAACAAACTTTCGTTTGTTACATCTACCGCTGTATGGAAATATTTTGCATCCCATGGAGATGATACTGAGTAAAAGCAAGTGATTTTTCAGCACTTCATTGTGTCTTTTGGTATGACTCACGGCAACACCGACAACTTATTTGACCAACTCAATTGACAGATAAGTTCTATGTGGCTGTATTGCTAACTTTCAACAGATAAATATCACAACTTCAAATATAACAATTCGCATTTTCTCCAACATCATTCAGCCCTAACACAATACATAAAAAAAATAGGCCTAATTAATGTTTAATTAAGATGATAGTCTATTGTATTATGTAATATGGCGCGACTAAGCGACAGAGCTAATCTTCGTTTTAGCAGCGATTATTCTGGACCTTTGGGAATCGTACAAAGTAAATTAAGTAAAACGATTTAAGTCAAAGAGATGACGCAGACAGGCTACTGAGAGGATTATACATACTGTATCTATGGCTAACCCCGCATTCATGGGTAAGTCCGTCAAACCTGAATGCCTTCTTTTAACATGTATTTGCATTGCAGTTGTGCTGTGTTGATGCTTAGGTTCTGCTTTGCGAAACAGACAGATAACTGCATTTACATTCACTTTTAATATAAATTCTGTCACACAGATGATACTTTTGTTCTTTGTTTGGTGCCTCATCTGCTATGAGTCAGTCTCCTTCTTGCCATACTGCTGAATAATGGAGAATTTTAAGTGTACGCTAGCTTAAGTCCTGCTCCCTCGCGGTACTTTATGCGAGGAGGTTTGTCAGGATGGGGCTGGCTGCCCTATTTTGGTCAATTTGGCTAAAGCCCCTCATGCTCTAATCCAGTAACCAGATCAAGGGTTATTTTTTTTATCAATTAATTAATTAACTAATTAACTAATTAATTAATCCTTTATTTTACCAGGAAGGTTCCATTGAGGTGCAATGTCACTTCCAGGAAGTCCTGCCTAAGATGGCAAGAAAAATAAGACAAATGTAGGGATGATTAATATAAACACAAACTAAAACACATAGAAATACTGAAAGGCTCCAAAAATACATAGAAAAGAATAAATTTGTATAAAACAATTACACTGTTCTTTAAGCTCAGAGTTTAAGAGACTTCAGAGAAGCTCACCACATCCGTCAACATCACAACCATCAGACACAGGGAAAGCAGAGGAATTCAGATAAAATGAAATTTTCAAAGATGCGCCTGTATTTACTGGTAAGGTGACAGTGAGTATTTTGCTTGTGTGTCCAATATGCATGTTAAAAAGCAAAGCTGTTTACACAAGCAGACAGAAGCTAAGAAAGCCTGTGGTTGGGATTAAAATTTTGTGATCAGACTGTTCACACTCTACACCACGTTACAAACAGATGTATATGATTGAGGTAAATGCTGGTTCTTAAAATTATTTAATTTTCAGTGTACCTGAAATGAAACGTTATTACAGCAACTGTAACTAAAAAATAAATTAAAAAAAACTTTGTCAATACTAAACTGTAACTCCATCTATGTTCCTTTTTATATAACTTGTTATCTACAATACAGGATCACAGTAACCATGGAGCTTGTCCCAGGTAGCAGAGTGTATAAGACACCCTGGATGGGATGCTCCATAATGCTCTGGTGTAATTTTCCATATTTTTAATTATCAGTCATTTTTGTGGTATTTGAACAACCCTGGGGTAGCTTGGTGGTGCAGTGGTTAGCACTGTTGCCTCACACCTCTGGGACTTGCGTTCGAGTCTTCGCCTGGGTCACATGTGTGTGGAGTTTGCATGTTCTCCCCATGTCGTTGTGGGGTTTTCTCCGGGTACTCTGGTTTCCCCCCGCAATCCAAAAACATGCTGAGGCTAATTGGAGTTACTAAATTGCCCATAGGTGTGCATGTGTGAGTGACTGGTGTGTGAGTGTGCCCTGCGATGGGCTGGCCCCCCATCCTGGGTTGTTCCCTGCCTCGTGCCCATAGCTTCCGGGATAGGCTCCGGACCCCCCGTGACCCAGTAGGATAAGCGGTTTGGAAAATGGATGGATGGATGGAACAACCCTTGAAATTGCAAAGGTTTATCAATGTGTGTAGAAATGAATCATCTTGAAGAAGTGTAAAGAAGGCAGGGATACATAGCTGAAATAAATAATCCTCAAAGACAAACATGGCTTTCCTATTTTGGCAGGAACAGACAAAACCAACAGGAAAAAAGGATGATTGAAATCAATGTAAATATTGTATGGAACCAGGCTTACCTGTGGAAAGTGAAACATGCATTAATATAATTAACCAGTGGAAAGACTCATCATTTAGAACACTGAATTAAATGTCAATGATCTCAATTTACTTAGATAATTAATGATTAAATAGCACCCTTCTAAATTATTTGTTCAAGACAAATATTCGGAAGTATTTAGTGACATTTATTAAACACAAAATGACTCATAAAATGACCTGTTTGTACAAAACAGAAGAATGAGGAGAAGAATGAGGAGTTACAGGTGAACTTTAGATCTGCAAATCATAGAATAATAATAATAAAAGAAAATAACAGGATCATTTAAAATCTAAGATATAATAATGTATCTATGTGTGTTTTAATTGCCAGACCTGTAAAAGACCTTGAAAGAATATAAAACTACTAATTGTACTAAGATTTTCCCATTTTTCATCTCTCTTTAGATGACGACACCTCTGGACCTTGCTGCCAGGGCCTCAGGAGGAACCTTTGTGATATAAGTGGTGATTGGTGGTGGCTTTCACTGGCCGCAAAACTGCCAAACACAGACTCTCACGGACTCTTGGGTGACATGTGAAGGTGGTAGATCATTGTGAGGTGCTGATTGAGCTCAGGATGCTTTGATGCAGAGGAGTAGCAGCTCTACTTTGAGCCCCTATTGAATCTCTAAGGCTGATTTCCGTTGCTTGTGTCCATGAAATTGTTTTTTTTGGTCACTACCCAAAGCTTGTGACCAATGCAAAGGTAGGAACATAGATTGACCAGTAAATCAAAAGCTTTGTCTTCCAACTCAGCTCTCTCTTCAGCATGACAGAAAATTTATGAACAGAATCGGATCGGTGACCCACCACCCACCAGGACTGAGTTTGACTTACTGTCAGCAATGCAAACTAAGCTTTTGCCTCTGTTATACAGGGACCTGACAGCCCGTAACAGCACACATGGCACAGTACAGGTTTCATTACAGCTGTGTTTTAAACGCTTCTCACAAATGCAACGAAAACAAATCGGTAGCTATGTATAACTGCACATGGGGAACAGCGAGCTGGTTCCAGTAATATCAGGCAGTAATACTGATTGGTTGTCCACGGTGAAAACATCATTCTGTGCGGCAATATTTTTATTTACTAGCTACTAACTACAATGTAACTTAAGTAGCAGTGGTATAACCGACAAAGAATGTAGCGCTAGCTTGAAACCAGCTAGTTTCAATGTATGATTTATGGTACTTTTTACGCCTGAACTTACGATCAAACTTACGCTAAGCTGGTGCAACCCACTGCTGATCAGGCAGGCCGTTCCTCTCAGTCACGCCCTTCAGGTTTCACTGCCATTACCCACATGAGCATTAAATTCCCTCCATGGGATTCCAATGGAATCCCTACAGACGGATCCTTCCAGCACCCTGCTTAAAGTCTCCAAGAAGGCCAGATATTCTGAACTATTATTTGGTGCACAGACCACTGTTAGATCCCCTGCCTGGAATGAGGAATCACCGGAGTGAACTCCAACATACTGGCTCCAAAGTGGGGGGAGGTGAGGCTATGAGTATAGCAAACTCTAGGAGTTCGGTTCCAGGGCCCGTGCTATGCATTGACGTGACGTGACTATATCCAGACAATATCTCTACATCCAGCACCAACTACTTTGCCGCCAGAGAGGTTATGATTAATGTTGTTCCTAAAGCCAGTTTCAGTAACTGAAGATTGGTCTACCAAGGCCCCGGCCTTCGGCTGCCACCTGATCCACATAACACACAACCCCCTGAAGGTGGCGGACCCACTAGAATTTAAGAAGACTCACAGCCCTTAGAAGACAGAGTGTGCCATGAGTTATTGACATCATTTTCTCAATTATGGTTGTGTGGGGAAGAAAGGGCAAATACTTTGTGTTGCGAGGTAGCATGACAAGAAATTCAGCAGTGAAGGGGATAAATTAGTGAAAATCTTATAGTTGACAAGTTGACATGAACACCGTGGATCAGGAAGGTCAGGTGAAGGTCAGGTGAAGGTCAGGTGAAGAGCACAATCACTGGTGCTTCCCATCATAGAAAACTCTTCTGTTTTGTTTTGTTTTTTCACATTACCCATTTAGTTTACCTTCTTCTGAAGCAAAAGCATCTTGCTGTATGTTTTAATGCCGCTGCATTGATTTCAAGCCTGTTTCTACTTTCATTCTCACATAAACACCTCATAAGTTCCTCCCATGTATTTCTCACACGTGGGATAAAATGAATAAATTATTAAGAATGCTTTCCTAGTTAATTTTAAGAAAATATTATGCATTGCACTGCATGGTGGTGCACTGGTCGGTACTGTGGCTTTATACCTCGGGGCCCAGGGTTTGAGCCTCTGCCCCAGCTCGAGGTGTGTAGAGTCTGTGTTCTCTCCCTGTAGCTTTATACCTCAGGGCCCAGGGTTTGAGTCGCCTCCCCAGCTCGAGGTGTGTAGAGTCTGTGTTCTCTCCCTGTGGCTTTATACTTCGGGGACCCAGGGTTTGAGTCTCCGCCCCAGCTCGAGGTGTGTAGCGTCTGTGTTCTCTCCCTGTAGCTTTATACCTCAGGGCCCAGGGTTTGAGTCTCCTCCCCAGCTCGAGGTGTGTAGAGTCTGTGTTCTCTCCCTGTAGCTTTATACCTCAGGGCCCAGGGTTTGAGTCGCCTCCCCAGCTCGAGGTGTGTAGAGTCTGTGTTCTCTCCCTGTGGCTTTATACCTCAGGGCCCAGGGTTTGAGTCGCCTCCCCAGCTCGAGGTGTGTAGAGTCTGTGTTCTCTCCCTGTAGCTTTATACCTCAGGGCCCAGGGTTTGAGTCGCCTCCCCAGCTCGAGGTGTGTAGAGTCTGTGTTCTCTCCCTGTAGCTTTATACCTCAGGGCCCAGGGTTTGAGTCGCCTCCCCAGCTCGAGGTGTGTAGAGTCTGTGTTCTCTCCCTGTAGCTTTATACCTCAGGGCCCAGGGTTTGAGTCGCCTCCCCAGCTCGAGGTGTGTAGAGTCTGTGTTCTCTCCCTGTAGCTTTATACCTCAGGGCCCAGGGTTTGAGTCGCCTCCCCAGCTCGAGGTGTGTAGCGTCTGTGTTCTCTCCCTGTAGCTTTATACCTCAGGGCCCAGGGTTTGAGTCGCCTCCCCAGCTCGAGGTGTGTAGAGTCTGTGTTCTCTCCCTGTAGCTTTATACCTCAGGGCCCAGGGTTTGAGTCTCCTCCCCAGCTCGAGGTGTGTAGAGTCTGTGTTCTCTCCCTGTGGCTTTATACCTAGGGGACCCAGGGTTTGAGTCTCCACCCCAGCTCGAGGTGTGTAGAGTCTGCGTTCTCTACCTGTGGCTTTATACCTCGGGGCCCAGGGTTTGAGTCGCCTCCCCAGCTCTAGGTGTGTAGAGTCTGCGTTCTCTCCCTGTGGCTTTATACCTCGGGGCTCAGGGTTTGAATCTCCGCCCCAGCTCGAGGTGTGTAGAGTCTGTGTTCTCTCCCTGTGGCTTTATACCTCGGGGACCCAGGGTTTGAGTCTCCTCCCCAGCTCGAGGTGTGTAGAGTCTGCGTTCTCTCCCTGTGGCTTTATACCTCGGGGCCCAGGATTTGAGTCTCCGCCCCAGCTCGAGGTGTGTAGAGTCTGTGTTCTCTCCCTGTAGCTTTATACCTCAGGGCCCAGGGTTTGAGTCGCCTCCCCAGCTCGAGGTGTGTAGAGTCTGTGTTCTCTCCCTGTAGCTTTATACCTCAGGGCCCAGGGTTTGAGTCGCCTCCCCAGCTCGAGGTGTGTAGAGTCTGTGTTCTCTCCCTGTGGCTTTATACCTCAGGGCCCAGGGTTTGAGTCGCCTCCCCAGCTCGAGGTGTGTAGAGTCTGCGTTCTCTCCCTGTGGCTTTATACCTCAGGGCCCAGGGTTTGAGTCGCCTCCCCAGCTCGAGGTGTGTAGAGTCTGTGTTCTCTCCCTGTGGCTTTATACTTCTGGGACCCAGGGTTTCAGTCGCCTCCCCAGCTCGAGGTGTGTAGAGTCTGTGTTCTCTCCCTGTGGCTTTATACCTCGGGGCCCAGGATTTGAGTCTCCGCCCCAGCTCGAGGTGTGTAGAGTCTGCGTTCTCTCCCTGTGGCTTTATACCTCGGGGCCCAGGATTTGAGTCTCCGCCCCAGCTCGAGGTGTGTAGAGTCTGCGTTCTCTCCCTGTGGCTTTATACCTCAGGGCCCAGGATTTGAGTCTCCGCCCCAGCTCGAGGTGTGTAGAGTCTGCGTTCTCTCCCTGTGGCTTTATACCTCGGGGCCCAGGATTTGAGTCTCCGCCCCAGCTCGAGGTGTGTAGAGTCTGCGTTCTCTCCCTGTGGCTTTATACCTCGGGGCCCAGGGTTTGAGTCTCCGCCCCAGCTCGAGGTGTGTAGAGTCTGTGTTCTCTCCCTGTGGCTTTATACCTCGGGGCCCAGGGTTTGAGTCGCCGCCCCAGCTCGAGTTGTGTAGAGTCTGCGTTCTCTGCCTGTGGCCTTATACCTAGGGGACCCAGGGTTTGAGCCTCCATCCCAGCTCGAGGTGTGTAGTCTACATTCTCTCCCTGTGGCTTCATAGCATTTCCTCTTGGTCCTCTGGTTCCCCCCGTCCAAAAAACGCTAGGGAAAATTGGAGTTACCAAATTGCCCAGAGGTATGCATGTGTACAGTATGTGAATGGTGTGTAGGTGTGCCCTGTGATGGGTTGGGTTTTTTTTTGAGGGAGGAATATAATAATGTACCACAATTTATTGTTTAATTTGATAGTGGGCATTTCCAGCATTATGGATTTGACTTTTTGATTCATAGTGGCAAACAAAATGCATCAGGGCTTGGACAAGCTTGGCATCAATGCAGCCATTTGCATATATTTTCATATAACCGCTTAGGATGGAAATAGACAAATCCTTCAAATTGATGTATTAATTTACATGCTAGAAATACACATAATTTTATCAGCATTGTAGATGTGACATCAAATGGACCTTTGCATAGAACTGACATAGTGTGAATAGCTTATTTAGCAAAGTTGGAAGAAAGAGGTGTGTGGGTCGGGATGGCACAGTTAAAATGCGGACTGGCTGTCAGCAGCAGGTTTATTGGTGTTGGGGGGGGGTCGTTGTTTCCTTGAGGTTGGATTACCGTCAGCCTTGTATGCTATTGAATGCAAAGCCCTAAACATACTTAGCAGATAGACATTACAATGTTGTGAAGCTTAGAAGGTTAGGTATCTGTACTCGTACCCCAAAGGTCATGGGTTCGAATCCCGTGGCCTGCAGAGTAATTGCGCCACCCCTGTTTACTTCAGCGAGGTCTCTCACCCCCAGTTGCTCCAGGGACACAAGCTCTCCCTGCTCTCTGATTCTCTCTCTCATGCCACGTTTTGCCAAAAGCGTAATAATAAGCTGTGTTCACTAATTCAGAAAATAATCAAGCATCTGATCTGAAATGAGCTGAAGATTAATTGAAACCTAGATATGGAAACTAAGTAATTTAAGATTACAATAAGAATGAACTGCTAAGCTGAATTGTCGCTCCACACCTAAAGTCTGATCATTAATAGCAAATGCACCATTCTTTTCAGAAGGTGACACATCATAACTTCAAACTTGAACACGCCACTCCTTTTAAACACATATAAGTGTGCTTTACATACAGCACAAATGAAAGTATAAAGTACTGTGTATTTTGTATCTACTGTAGCATCAGTCATTCTCCATTCTTAAATGATCTTAGTCATAAGCCTTTCTGAATAAAAACCATGATAACATACAAGACGGGGCAGAGAAACTGTGGCAGATAATGGGGCTGAACACTTAACAGGGGCTGCTGAAGGGGACCTGGGCCCACCCCCCACGGGGTAAGGAGTGAACACTGATATCGCTCATTACTGCAACCATCACATGACAAAGCACTTCAGGGTTGAGAACCCAAGTGCAACCGTGTGGTGGCTGATACCGCAGCACCACATTAGTCTGAATGCAATGGAACAGGATTAGTTTTTCCCAGTGGCTGAAGTGCCGATCTTGCACACCAGCTCCCCCAAATTCTCCCTGTAAGTTGGAGAACCTGCTTGTAGGGCTGGATGTAGATTAACATCATACCCAGGATGAAGCAATTGCAGGTTAAGGGCCTTTGCTCAAGGGCCAGTGGAGTAGGATCACTCTTGACATTTATGGGATTTGAACCAGCAACCATCCAATTATTGTCACAGAGCCCCAGCGCCACCACTCAACCCCGCCAGAACCCAGGATAATATTATGCCTGGGGCCCCTGAATCTCTAATTATGCACCTGCATATAACCACAAAATAAGAAGAGTTACCTGGCACTTCTGAGAACTCTTTTGGCTTCCATTTAAAATATTGTTAGAAATTATTAAATCATTTAGCTAAGTAAACGTTTACCATAATTCGGCTCCCATGACTGCAATCCGTTTGCCTTGTGAGCACGGCAGTTCTGTACCATGTCTACGTGACCAACGTTTTTGTCCAAAGCACCACAGACAGGCGATAAGCTTGGGGTTAGAGAGCTTGGTGAGTTAGAACTTCTGAGCATGTGTCTGGATTGTTAACAAAGAGCTGCACTCCACCCTGACAGTCTCATGACCAGCTTCAAGCCCTTAACCTCCATCTTACGGCGTGGGTGCCACTACCTAAGCATGAAACAGGAACTGAGAGATGGGATGGGAGTTTCATTAACACCCTTGGGATAAAACAGGCTGGGCGGACAGAACAAGAACATCCAAGGCAGTCTGAACAAAGGATGAACCAACGCAAAAAGCGCAAGAGCCGGAACATTGCACCAGTCTCTCTGGCTCTGATCTGTGACAAAAGGACTATTTTATACACTAAACAATCCACAATTGATTACTGGTATGTGGCATTTCCCAGAACATCCACACCCTCTCTGCTTCACAGTGTCTTAGTTAATGCTTGCCATTAATACAAAAAACTCATCTCGTTAAAACATTGAATTAATCTGATTGACACTCTATTGCTTAGCCTTCCATGACATACATACGACTTAGGGAATTATTTATTATTATCATATTTATTGTTTATTTATAGTATAGTATTGCTGGCACTGGTTTTATACACTCACCGGCCACTTTATTAGGTACACCTTGCTAGTACCGGGTTGGACCCCCTTTTGCCTTCAGAACTGCCTTAATCCTTCGTGGCATAGATTCAACAAGGTACTGGAAACATTCCTCAGAGATATTGGTCCATATTGACATGATAGCATCATGCAGTTGCTGCAGATTTGTCGGCTGCACATCCATGATGCGAATCTCCTGTTCCACCACATCCCAAAGGTGCTCTATTGGATTGAGATCTGGTGACTGTGGAGGCCATTTGAGTTCAGTGAACTCATTGTCATGTTCAAGCAACCAGTCTGAGATGATTCGAGCTTTATGACATGGTGCATTATCCTGCTGGAAGTAGCCATCAGACGATGGGTACACTGTGGTCATAAAGGGATGGACATGGTCAGCAACAATACTCAGGTAGGCTGTGGCATTGCAACAATGATCAATTAGTACTAAGGGGCCCAAAGTGTGCCAAGAAAATGTCCCCCACACCATTACACCACCACCACCAGCCTGAACCGTTGATACAAGGCAGGATGGATCCATGCTTTCATGTTGTTGACGCCAAATTCTGATCCTACCATCCAAATGTCGCAGCAGAAATCGAGACTCATCAGACCAGGCAACATTTTTCCAATCTTCTATTGTCCAATTTCGGTGAGCCTGTGCGAATTGTAGCCTCAGTTTCCTGTTTTTCTTTCTTTCTCAGTTTTTCTTTGCTGACAGGAGTGGCACCCGGTGTGGTCTTCTGCTGCTGTAGCCCATCTGCCTCAAGGTTCGACATGTTGTACGTGCGGAGATGCTCTTCTGCATACCCATGGTTGTAACGAGTGATTATTTGAGTTACTGTTGCCTTTCTATCAGCTCGAACCACTCTGGCCATTCTCCTCTGACCTCTGGCATCAACAAGGCATTTTCGCCCACAGAACTGCCGCCCAATGGATGTTTTCCCTTTTTCGGACCATTCTCTGTAAACCCTAGAGATGGTTGTGCGTGACAATCCCAGAAGATTTTGCAATACTAAGACCAGCCCCTCTGGCACCAACAACCATGCCACGTTCAAAGTCACTTAAATCACCTTTCTTCCCCATTCTGAAGCTCGGTTTAAACTGCAGTAGTTCGTCTTCACCATGTCAACATGCCTAAATGCATTGAGTTGCCACCATGTGATTGGCTGGTCAGTAATTTGCGTCAATGAGCAGTTGGACAGGTGTGCCTAATAAAGTGGCCGGTGAGTGTATATAGTTTACATAAAAGAATAAATGGAAAAAAAAACTAATTATTGCAAATTTTAATAGGTACTGTGTATGTGGCAGAGCGTGAGTCTTGAGGCTCAGCATCAGAATGTTGTTGGATCAAGCCCGGCCTCAGCAGTATAGTTACATGTCTGTGGGCCCCTGAGCGAGGCCCTTAAACCTCAGCCAAGTTCATGTCCTTCAGCAAGTATGTTCTTGTATATATTCTTGCTATCAAAATAATTTTGCAATAGAGTATCTGTGATGCTAGCTGATAACTGTCATGGTGGTGCCTCACGGTGCTGAAAAAACAGCCCGATATCGAAAGAACATGACAATACCGTGTCCAGTTCTGTGTTTATGTCAACCTTTACCTCAGATATGTAAAAGATACCATGAGAACTGATTAATATGGCATTGCATAGCATACAATACAATTACATATAATATAATATAATATAATATATGATTTTGCAGTATGTGACTGTGATCACGTATGGGTTAGCTTGCCACTTGTGGGTGTGGACTATATATATGGGTCTGCTATATAAATGCATGTAAGTACATTAAAGTTTATAGTAACAGCATAAATATCTTTCCAGCAGTACACTATGTACTGTGGTAAACTGTAAACAGTATCCGGCAGAACTTGTCTATTTGGTAGTCTTAGTAATTCCTGGCAATGTATGGCTTTGTGCTTTGGCAGCCTGTCCAGTCTCTGCCTGCTTTTATTTTCTGTTCCCTTCAATAAGGTGTATTCAGAAACTCACCTTAAGTAAAGCTGTGGAACATTTGCAGGTGTGTAATTTTACTTTGTTGTGTCTTGTTTCTTATTCTGGAATTGAGCGTTTCCTCAAAGTAACTAAACGGTGTTGTCTGATAAATCGATAATTACTATATACAGTTCATGGACAGGTTATCCTGGGGGCAATTTAAAGCTTTCAGCAGAAAATGACTCATGTTTCGCATCGGCACGGCATATTGAGACACAAACAGCTTAATACTGCACTTCTCAGAACAGATGACTAATTCACGTAATGACATTTCATAATAAACCGTTCACCAGCACATTTCAGTTCAATGTTTTCTTGGAGTTTTTTTTTTTTTTTTTTTTATGAAATCTGTGTGTTTGTGTGTGTGTGTGTGTGTGTGTGTACTGTTTCAAAGTTATGAATGTCTGAGTATATATACTATAATACTATGAATTAGCATGCTGTTAAAAGTGATATATACACATATAATGAAATTTATATATATATAAAATTTATGTTTGCTTTTTGTCAAATGTTTATGTATATTGTTAGTGACTATTATTGTCATGGTAACATTACAGTTATACATATACTATGGTATGCACAGTGAACATTCCATACATACGCTTAATTTTTCTTTCTGTAGATTTATTTACACATTTGCTTACATATGTGCTGTTTGTTTTTGTCTTGCTCTAATCCTCTTTTCAACGGCGTGAGGGATTACATGCTGTAGGTCTCTGTGTACTGAATACCCGTTAAACTCTTTAAAACACCAGTGGTATTTTGAGCTTGTTTCTGATCTCTTCTTCTTATTATTGATAATAATAATATGTTTCAATCATGCAGCACTTTTACACAATCTCAGTAATGCTGACGTAGAATAACGAAAACAAATTTAAACTGAGAAAACAAAACATTGATCCATATCCCTAAGACACCGATATTGTTCTGGTTGTGCAACACTACCGCTAACTGCTATCCGACCACTTAAGTGCTGCAAAAAAGCTGACTCTCTGTAAAGTTATAGGAGAGGCTGCAATTAAAAACGAAAAATAAAACGTAACTCAGCCAAAAGGAATGGGCTTGTGCTGTGTGCCATGCTGAAATTACTGCCCAGGTGGGAGTCTGTCATCACTCTCGGGGTGAGACTCCATTGAGAGAGACAGTGGCCGCAGAACTGCTATTCACGGCAATAATAATGAAGTAAAGGTGGCAAAACAGCCTTCTGATGATCAAGTCGCGGTATGGAAATTCTAGTGTCTATAATCAACATCTTTCACTATTTATCAACTTCTGTTAATGCTGCTGGTCTAATTATTTTCGCTTGGATACTTGAAATGGGATTTCAGATGGAAAGCAGAGCATACAAGACATTATATTCATATTATGACAAAGATGTGCAATAAAAAGGCATAGGAAGAGTGTTCTTTGGAAGGAGTGTTTGGTAAACTCTGCTACAAAGGTGCTGCAGAGATTCAATGACTTTGTCTATTATACATAAATTCAAGATCCATGTTACTATGATCGATCAACAGCCTAATACTGCAGAGGTTGTTTACGTAAAAAAGTAATATTCTGATTTTCTGATGTTGGGGGTGACCTGATGGAGATGAAGGTTCGGTTTTACTTGTGTGCAATGTGTATCTTCTCTGCGTGTCATCATGGGGTTTCCCCCCACAGTCCAAAAGCATGCTAAGGTCAACTGGAGTTGGCAAGACTGCCCCTGAGTATGAATGGTGTGTGTGTGCCCTGTGAATGGTGGGCGCCCCATTCTGGGTCATTCCCTGCCTTCTGCCTTTAGCTTCTGGGATAGGCTGGGAAAGGTGTAATGGGTGAGTATCACAGTGTTCTCCTCTCACACTGCTCTCCTCTCACCTTCCCACAGCTGTGCGTATCACAGTTCTCCTCTCACCTTCCCACACCTGTATCACAGTTCTCCTTTCACCTTCCCACAGCTGTGCGTATCACAGTTCTCCTCTCACCTTCCCACAGCTGTGTGTATCACAGTTCTCGTCTCACCTTCCCACAGCTGTGTTTATCACAGTGCTCTCCTCTCACCTTCCCACAGCTGTGTTTATCACAGTGCTCTCATCTCACCTTCCCACAGCTGTGTTTATCACAGTGCTCTCCTCTCACCTTCCCACAGCTATGCGTGTCAGTGTTCTCCTCTCACCTTCCCACAACTGTGCGTATCACAGTTCTCCACTCACCATCCCACAACTGTGCGTATCACAGTTCTCCACTCACCATCCCACAACTGTGCGTATCACAGTTCTCCTCTCACCTTCCCACAGCTGTGCGTAAGACAGTTCTCCTCTCACCTTCCCACAGTTGTGCGTGTCACAGTGCTCTCCTCTCACATTCCCACAGCTGTGCGTACCACAGTTCTCCTCTTACCTTCCCACAGCTGTGCGTACCACAGTTCTCCTCTTACCTTCCCACAGCTGTGTTTATCACAGTTCTCCTCTCACCTTCCCACAGCTGTGTTAATCACAGTGCTCTCCTCTCACCTTCCCACAGCTGTGTTCATCACAGTGCTCTCCTCTCACCTTCCCACAGCTGTGTTTATCACAGTGTTCTCCTCTCACCTTCCCACAGCTATGCGTGTCAGTGTTCTCCTCTCACCTTCTCACACCTGTGTGTATCACAGTTCTCCTCTCACCTTCTCACACCTGTGCGTATCACAGTTCTCCTCTCACCTTCTCACACCTGTGCGTATCACAGTTCTCCTCTCACCTTCCCACAGCTGTGCCTATCACAGTTCTCCTCTCACCTTCCCACAGCTGTGCGTGTCACAGTGTTCTCCTCTCACCTTCCCACAGCTGTGCGTGTCACAGTGTTCTCCTCTCACCTTCCCACAGCTGTGCGTATCACAGTTCTCCTCTCACCTTCCCACAACTGTTAATATCATTTGTGATAGAGCAGGTGAGACATTGATATTGCCTGGTTGACCAACAGTTCAAAAATGGTCATTACTCAATATAACACATTCCTATAAATATAGAAAAAAGTAACACGCTAATTTCATTAATCAGCAACAAATGTTACTTGTTTCTTTTTGTTTTCCGTTTTCCTTTTCTGAAACATAAGTGCGATAGGTCAAATGAAAATTGTATTCTCATTTTTTCAACGTTATGACTGTCCGTTAAGGCTGTCCATTAATCAGAGTTTAACAAATAATTACCTTTACAGCGTGCAGAATTCCACACAGAAATTTTGACAAGATTATAAAAAAATTACAGATTCAGCTGCTTTGTTTTTCATATGTTTCAATTAATTTGTAAAATTCAACAAAAGAATTTTTGCTTTTGTGAGTGTAGTAAAATAGCATGAATTCATCGAAACATGGTCTGTCAGCAACTGCCTTTAAACTAATACAGCCAAGCACTGGCAGCGATAAGACTATGGAGGCCGTATTAAATTTTGGCCTGGATACATTGAGTCAGGTTATTTTAATACTCATGGTATTCTTGTATTTTAGGACTATGTTAATAAATAAAACTATGATACTTCATTCAGCACCATGGGGAAATCATCTTTTCACCTATCCCATCTTGCTCTCCATGAGAGACGCAAACAGATGAGGTAAGCCTGTGGGGTCACAGCCAAACCCGGGATATGAACCTGCAACCTTCTGATTTTGGAGACAGGCTCCTACTTCACTGAGCCACACACCATCCCTTGGAAAAATTTATAAATGCCTTGAGACTGTGCAGCAGATCCTAGCTTTTCACATTCAGCTGGCTTTGATCTCCAGAAACCCAGAGTATAAATCCAAAGCACCATGTGCAAGCTGCATAAACATCTGAGTTAATCAGCACAGAGTCCTGAGCTGTAATGCGAGCCTGCTCTTATTTATGGCAAACACAGCCATTTGTTACCGAGTTACCCTATCTCAACACCCTGATAACCTGCCACAATGCTTGATATCTGAACAGCCAACAGTAAGGTGATTAATCTGCTGCAGGAAAATGAGTTTTATTTGACGGTCACAGATGGCGAATCTATAGCCTTTTTCGGGGAAATTTATATATATACGACCACTGGAATTGTGCAAGAAAGAATTTACTTACTGTTTAAATAAAAGATGGAACAATTGCCTTTGAGAAATTGCCTGGATGCATGAGGTTATTCCGGGCAATAGTAAAGTGATTCTATTCATTAAAGATGAATTGCATGGGAGTGCGTGCAGACGGTTCTGTGACATGTGAGCCCTGGACTCCTTTTTCAGTGACGGTGACTCACTTAGTCAATTACAGAAACTGTCATCTACAATTAGTCTATTACTGAAACTATATTATGCAGTTATTCTTTGATGGTGTGAAAGACAAAACAAAAACAAGTGCGTTATTGAACTCTTGCCCATTAAAACAAATGCTTCTGGCCTTCTTTGGGAAATTCTGAAGCGTGTTGCGTCTTGTCAGGTGAGCTGCAGCTCCGCAGCCTGCGTAGATGACTGATCAAGTGATGGCAGTGTTTGTGTTGAAAGAGTGACAAAAGCCTGACTAGTTTGTGTGTGTGTGTGTGTGCGTGCGTGCGTGTGTGTATGTGTTTGTGGGGAGGTGGCCTTTTGAACCTTTTACACTGACACAACCTGCTTATTTAGTTCCAGGGTGCAACCACTTAAGTCCTGTGATGCAGCTCTGTGGTCTCTCAGAGATGCTTCTTCTAAAGTAATCCAAGATTGGCAGAAAACAGGTTAGCTTGCCACTTGTATTATCCCATTCCATCCAGAAAAAAAAAAATACTATGCTATTTGTTAAAACACAGGGTATTAGCCCAGGCAGAAAATGTGCCGAGCTGCGCCGATTACACTTATCGATATTCTTCCGAAAACCATCGAGGCAGGGGTACATAGGTTTTACCAGTGAGTGCACCTGTGTGCACTCCACTGCAGATAACATCGACACACACTGCCTTAATGTTGACTCCGATTAGCAAGGTGTGAACATGCTTAGCCCTTGCTGTCAGATATATTTAAAGTAGATAAGGACCTTCATTACTAGAAAGAATAAGTCTTATTTCTCAATTAATTTTCCCAAAATCAACACAAGTGCAATCTCTTGGAATGCTGGACACCAAAGACCTATATCTTACTTAAGAGAATCAAGCTTTATTTCAGTGTCAAACATTTAAAATTGATTGCATTTCAGTTCAACCATCTCTTAAAAATACCATTCATATTTTTCTCATTACAGAAGTTTTATCACCATCGTCAACATCACAATGGTGACTGGAGTTATTCAAACTGGTGAATCAATGATGTGGATTATATGGCTATTCATTTTTTTTGTAAAACATTAAGCAAAACATATCTCTTTATCATGTATGAGAGCGCTGTGACATTGTTATGACTACATACACATTGTAGCAGGCAGAGTTTACTACATTTTCTATTGCAGAATTTGTATCTATTATTGTCATGGTATCGATCTTATTTTTTTTATGACATATTAGCATAGTCGTGTCATCATGTTGAATTTCGTTGAGCAATATGTACCTCATTGTTGACGTTTCCCTAAGAGAATATTTAAATATTCATTCTTCTCACTTCTAGTCCTTGCCATGTATTACATTTTGTTTTGCTTTAACTCTGATCCTGTAATTCTCTTTCGGTCCTGCTGTAGATTTATAAATATGGATGTTTAAGCCACAAAGAGGATATTAAACAGCTTGATATACTTTTTGGTAACGCTTTACTTTAGGGATCACAAATAATGTAGTTATACACTGTTACTTAATGCATTAATTAACCAGTAACTAAGTTTTAGTTACGTACCTAACTCATGTTTATTCATCATTAATCAATTGTAACTTCATGTCTTTCATGCAGTTACTGTATTTGTTCATGATTTGTATACGAGTAGCAACTAAGTTACAAAATCTCTTGTGTCCCCTCAGGTGAAGTGTTGCCTGTTTTTCTCTAAACTCCCATTTTAGTGTTTTGGAATTGTAGTCCGTTATTCAGATTGGGATTCCTTAAACGTTGTTTCAAAGCAATAGGACATTTTCCCACATTTGGAAGTTGGCTGCATGAAACTCCCTCTGAATTCTGTTGCTAACGGCAGTAACAGGCAGATATTGCATTGCGCAGGATTCATCAGCATGAGGAAAGGCCTTATGCAGCCCACCAGACTTTGAGGATTTGCACAGCGGTAAAAGCTCCGGTGACTGTATGAGTCACTGGAAAATGTCTCCAGTCTAGAAGCTCATTCTGTGTTCTTAAATCAAAGTGTTGACTTCCCTGTTAGATTTCAGGGTTCCTGTTACTTGCCTCTTTCCTGGTTTTGATTTTTCACCTTCATTTTCTGCATTTATGGCACCATTCCCAGAATGCTCCTGCCTACCAGATTATCAGAATCTTAGCCATTCAGCAAGACACACACGTTGGCATGAGGCGATGCCCAGCACGGCACTGATATCCCAAGAGGCTACGTCGTTATCATATGCGGTGGCATGTTGTCACATGGATTGTGTTAATTTTCCCCTGTAACAGAGCTTATTATACACAGTTAGTTCAATATGTAAATATTTTTTTTAATGACTGAGTGAGCAGATGAGCGTAATCTAAAAGCTGGAGGCTCACTGAGTAGCTGATGAAACCTTGAAAGTGACTTTGAACGGCACTGATCTGAAATCAGTCTCAGTATCTACATTTAATAACTAAAAATATTCTGTTGGGTCCTACGGAGCCCAAAAGGTGCAGAGTTGGGAAATATTTTTATTAACCAATTTTGCGTTCCCTTGCAATCCTGTATTGTGACCCCTACGTGCCGTGCACTCACTTCTATCTATCTATCTATCTATCTATCTATCTATCTATCTATCTATCTATCTATCTATCTATCTATCTATCTGTCTATCTATCTGTCTATCTATCTATCTATCTATCTATCTATCTATCTATCTATCTATCTATCTATCTATCTATCTGTCTGTCTGTCTGTCTGTCTGTCTGTCTGTCTGTCTGTCTGTCTGTCTGTCTGTCTGTCTGTCTGTCTGTCTGTCTGAATTTATTTTTAAACCAGCGGTTCTCTGCTTAGGTGTGACTTGGTTAACCACTGGTCTGAAAGTCCCCTCTTCATTCTCTATAACCTTCACATAGAGTCTTCGTTGGAATTATGGTGCCCCGGTTTTATATGGATGTTTCATTTTAGTGAAAATGGCAGCGTGGCGCTCGAACTGCCCGTCAGAGTGGGCAGGGCACACAGGACCAAGGCCACCGGCAGAGCTATCGACTCAGCCCAACATTCAGGCCTGTGTTTGGTTCCCATCGAAATTATACCGCACTGATTTTAAATGATTTTTTAAAGGCAGGATCACGGACTGTTTTTTTCTCGTGCCACACAGAGGCACGAGAAGTGGGGGACGGGGGGGGGGGGGGGGGGCGTGTACTCCTCTATCCAGTATTTAATTTGTATTAATTCATGTCCCCAAATAAATAGACCTTTGTATTTAAATTCTTAAGTTGTGTCTCCCTGAAACCAAACTCTCTCCTACACTGCAGCATAGATATACTGTAGTATTGATATTTGATGTGTTTATCATAAGACTTTATGCAACATTGCGGCAGTGCAGCGGAACTTCGGGCATGTCTGTTGCACGGGAAACACAAAAACGATTTCAACTCTCTCCCTTTAGGGGCTCTATACGGGTTCAGATGTTTGTGGGATGCTTCAGATGTTTTTAAGGGATAGGAAAAGCTAGGCTTCAGACTTACATTGCAGGATAATGTTCTTGTCATTGCACAAACGTGTGCGCACACATCTTGGGTAATGCATCCTTTTCTGGAGAAGCAGGGCAGTTACATATCACCTTTCAGTTCAGATGGGCACAGCCAACTGACATGTTGAGACGAAATAAACTGACACTACAAGTCAGAAAGGGCAAGGCTTTGAATATTCCTTTCTCGAGTGAATCTATATGAATCACTGGAGTCACCAGGCTCTGTGGGCTGGGTATAGCTTAGCATATTGTCGTCACTCTGAGCTCTTTTCTCACCAGAGCTTAGCCCATGCCATAAAAAAAATGACAGCTTGGACCTTAACACAATGACTCAGATCATTATTATTATTATTGACATCATCATCATTACCATCGTCCTTATTATTATCGTTATTATTATTAACTGCTGTGCATGAATGTTCGTCTCAATAAGCCTGTAGTTTACGGGAGACGTGAAGAGAACAGCCCCGACTCTCCATCCTTCAGTGCGTTTTGCTCAGCATACGGCACAATAATCCAGACACCATTTAACTTCCGGCACATTCCGTGACCCTGGACAGATTTCCAGTCCGGATTGTAAGTGACTGCTTTGTGTCACATTGAGATAACATCCAACCGTCACATCTGTTTATCATCTGTAGGAACAGGTTTTTTAGCATGTGCTACATTGGTAACCCCCCCCCTCCCCCCGCCCCATCCTGCTCTTTGTATACACGCGACGGGCATGTCTTAGGCGCAGAGAGACGGTAAACGGCTGGGGAGGGGGAGCTGTAAAGGTGGTAGCTGACATGACTGGCACCAAGTCATAAGCCCCGGAGCCTGTGTGTCACCACATGACCCTCGTCCACTGCTGCCATCTGTTTATACCTCCATTTAACACTGTTACTCACTGTTACTCACCTCTACAGTATTGTTTACGCATGCTTATGTCCCACGTGAGCTGGTCAGTAAGTGTGTAAATGCCTACATGCACGGTCATGTGCTCCTGTCAGGTATGATTTAGTCAGTGTAACTGGGAGAATGTTCTGGTTGACTGGTTACTGTGACAAATGTGAAATGACGCAGTGTTTATTTTATAATTCTGTTCTTAGGGTAGTACTTAAGATGACCAAACCATAATGAATATAGGGGATCATACATTGTAACCTTTCCCTCTATTGTACGTTGCTCTGGCTGAAAGTGTTAGATGGAAAAATTAACAAGATTTTATGTAATTTTTAAATGTAAAATTAAATACAGTTTCCAATAAGTCTTAGTATTAGCTGTATGCTATTTATAAATATGTATCAAATTCAAACAGTTTGGACTTTCGCTAATAATCTCCATATTCCATTATCTGAATACTGGGTTAATGAGTGTGGCTGGATTCTATCAGAACACAGAATACTTTACAGACGATGTTATGAAACTTCCTGATTTAGACTAATACTGCATGCTTCGTAATGCTATGGATATAAAATGTATTCAGACAACAACAACAACACTAATGGTAAATAATTTCTACATAAACTATAAATGAAATATGACATTACATTTGATGATTTACACCCAGACCAGCCAAATGACAGAAACTCCCGGAAATAATTATATTTCATTTTTGTTGTTATGTAGTTTCAGTAACTTTAAAGCATTAGTCATTATTTAAATAACCTCTAATGAAACGCTTTCCCGCTATTGTATATATGATGATATTGTAGGTTTACACCATGGATGACAGAATCTCTCACACCTTTTCTTATTAAGGCCTGACAAACAAATGGAAACACCTTCTAGTTTCTGGTCATACTGCTCTATTTTTTTGTCTTTTCTCTTTGAGCAAACAGATGACGACTGACAGGCGATTATCTGATTCAGAGCATTCAGAGCACTGAGCCCCACCCTCTTCGCCAACAGCTAGTATCTGTGTCACCAAACAGCCAAGTCGAATGGCAGTTGAAGTAGTAATGACACACACCATCAGCCCGTAACAGACTGTAAGCCGAGTCGACACGAGTGGGAAGCCCCGAACCACTGCCCCCTGTCTGTATGAGAGCACAGATGTTACTGCTGTGAAATTCCTGCTCACAGTCTGTGAATGACACAGCTCCGATTATGAGCCTGGTAAGGGGCTGAAAAGTAGTTGTGATCAAAGTGAGAAGTTCTGGTTTATATACAAGTTGTAATTAGTCACAATATGTTACACACCAGGGGCGGCATGGTGGTGCAGTGGTTAGCACTGTTGCCTCATACCTCTGGGGCTCGGGTTCGAGTCTCCACCTGGGTCACATGTGTGTGGAGTTTGCATGTTCTCCCCATGTCGTCGTGAGGTTTCGTCCGGGTACTCCAGTTTCCCCCCACAGTCCCAAAAACATGCTGAGGCTAATTGGAGTTACTAAATTGCCCGTAGGTATGCATGTGTGAGTGAATGGTGTGTGAGTGTGCCCTGCAATGGGCTGGCCCCCCATCCTGGGTTGTTCCGAGCCTCGTGCCCATTGCTTCCGGGATAGGCCCCCACTACCCAGTAGGATAAGCGGTTTAGAAAATGGATGGATGGATGTTACACACCAATCAACGATAACATTACAACCACTGGCAGGTGAAGTGAATAACACTGGTTATCTTTTTACATTGGGTTGTTAAGGATGACATTATATATTAGGCAAGTGGACTGTCTGTTCAGGATCTGAGCGACTTTGACGAAGGCCAAATTGCGATGGCTAGACGACTGGGTCAGAGCACCTCCAAAATGGCAGGTCTTGTGGGGTGTTCCCAGTATGCAGAGGTCAGTACCTACCAAAAGTGGTCCAAGGAAGGCCACCTGGTGAACCGGTGATGGGGTAATGAGCGCCCAAGGCTCGTTGATGCACGTGGGGAGTGAAGGTTAGCCTGTCTGGTCCAGTCCCACAGGAGAGCTACTGTAGTACAGATTGCTGAAAATGTTAATGCTGGCTGTGCCAGAAAGGTGTCAGAACACACAGTGCATTGCAGCTTGCTGCGTATGGGGCTTCCTAGCCGCAGATCGGTCAGGGTACCTGTGCTGACCCCCGTCCACCTCCAAAAGCGCCTAAAATGGGCACATGAGCATCAGAACTGAACCATTGAGCAATGGAAGAAGGTGGCCTGGTCTGATAAATCATGATTTCGGTTACGTCATATCGAAGGCCAGATGTGTGTGTGTGTGTCATTTACCTTGGGAAGAGATGCCACCAGGATGCACTATGGGAAGAAGGCAAGGTGTCTGAAGCAGTGTGATGCTCTGGGCAGTGTTCACCCCAATGGTATTCCCCAATGGCAGTAGACAATTTCAGCAGGATAGTACGCCCTGCCACACTGCATAGATTGTTCAGGAATGGTTTGAGAAAGATGAAAAACGTTCAAGGCGTTGACTTGGCCTCCAAATTCCCCAGATCTCAATCCAATCGAGCATCTGTAGGATGTGCTGGACAAACAAAGCCAATCCGAGGAGGCACCACCTGGCAGCTTACAGGACGCAAAGGATCTGCTGGTAACGTCTTAGCGCCAGATAGCACAGGACACCTTCAGAGGTCTTGTAGAGTCTATGCCTTGATGGGTCAGAGCTGTTTTTGGCGGCACAGAGGAGACCTACACAATATTAGGCAGGTGGTTTTAACATTATGGCTGATGGGTGTATATGCTACAATATTTTAAATATGTTTTTAATTGTTTTAGCTGTTTTTTAATTTGATTGGATGCTTAATGGTATGTTTCTGAGAGCGAAAAAAGAAGAAGCAGTTTCTTTTTATCATATTTTTTAATGATGACTGTCATTCTATTTCCTAAGTACTTTCAAACTGAACCAGTGTTACGAGACTGCTCCAGTGTGTCACTTAGCCTGGTTTTTGCTGGAACCTAGAATGTAACGAATTTGTGTACGAGCGTCTCGGCATGGACTGCTGTCCTACCCAGCGAGTTCCCATGCTTTGTGCTTCCTGGAGTGACTCTGGATAAGTGGGAAAGCTATGGCGCTTGTAGATAAGCCGTCACACAGGTGATGGATGGCTGGAAGGACCTTTGCTCTCAAACCAGCAGCAGGTCCCAGACCATTAATACCTGAGTAGCATTTGATTATCTCACCCGCTAGTCTGAAGGGCTGGTTCATTTCTCAAAGAAATGATTTGCATCCACCTACTGTCTGACATCATTGCAGTGATCTGGCAGGTCTGACTTACCCCTCAATCACGCACATGTGGCCGTTACGTTATAACGACTAACCTCTGAATGGCATATGTACTTTGCACACCTATACACATGTGATATCTATCCAGTAGCTAAAGTGTGAAAAGCAATTGCAGTTATCACCACATTGTGTCTTTGTGTGTGTGTAATGTGGCACAGTGGTTAGTGCTGTAATCTTTGGACCAGGATTCAAGTCTTATCCTGGATTTTTCCCTGCCTCGTGCCCTTAGCTACTGGAAGAGGTTCCAGATTGTCACGATGCTCTGTAGGACAAGTGGCTGTGGAATATATATGAAGGCTAAATTACTGTGATTTGTTCATTGTTCTGACAATAGTGATTATGCACATATTTAGGTATCTGCATCATAGTCCCTGGTTTTTCTTAGGCGGGCAATAAAAATTCAGCTGATGAACTAAATTTTAGGCTCCAAAGCATTGTATTGGTTGCATTCTTGCATGCATGGTCATGCAATTTCAGCAAAGAAACGTTTTTTTTTTTTTTTAACAACGTAAAATTGTGAATGGTGTGCCGATGTGTATTAATGTTCATATTTGACCTGAATGTTTCTGTTTGTAAATAAATTCTTTTGCGTTATATTCAAAACAGAGAAAGCGAGAAGCAGTTGAAAATGTGAAGCAGACTGTAAAAGTAATCAAGAAATTATTAAGGTAATTGCAACAGTTCTGTATAAAATCAGGTCCATCTCTGTTGCTACTTTTATTTTACATAATCTTAATACCGCAAAAACAATAGTCAGACAATAACTGGTTCAATTTCAGTCCTAAAATTTAGTGTATTGGTGAATTACTGAGATCATAACCACCTCTGCAAGTGATTGACTAACCTGAAGCTCCCCCTACTGGTCAGTTCTGAAAAAACTAGTATCAGTCATGATAATAAATAGCCGCTTGTCAAACGTGCTGTCAGTCACAGGTGGGAGTACTGCCCTTGCTTTGCAAATATTTTTTAAACTCTCCCTATACTGTAAAATTTATAATACATTTTTAGAGATTTCTGTTCCTATTCAATCCTCCAACACCTCCGAAATGCCCAGAAGGCAACGTTAGCGGTAGCTGTATCCGTATCACCCATAACCTGCTCATTACTTCAACAAAGGCGACCAGCTGGAGTCAAACTAAAGCAATCCTTCAGGAAGGGAAAAGCCACAGTTTGGGGACACGCGGAATTTCAGCACAATATTTACAAAGGCTATTTCCTTTCACTGGCCAGTGGCCCATGGGAAAAATACAAAGAAAAGCAAGGGGTCACCAGCAGGAGCCAGGCCACAGTAGGAGACCACACCTCAGTTCATCCACATGGAGATGTTAGCTAGCCAGTCATCTCAGGACCGACAGCCAGAAGAATGTAGCATTATAAAGCCAAGTAGCTGCTGTTGGACTCGTGTATGCAGTATGTTCACATGCTCAGCACCTACCCCATGATCAGTCTTATTCCTTCTCTTGCTTCTGTCCATCACAGGTATTACTTGAAGGTTGAGCTTCCTTTGAAGTTTTGCTTAGCGATACGTTAAGTTATATTTTTACATATTTGAATGTTTGGTTTCCCCCCACAGTCCAAAAACATGCTGAGGCTAATTGGAGTCGCTAAATTGCCCGTAGGTGTGCATGTGTGAGTGAATGGTGTGTGAGTGTGCCCTGCGATGGGCTGGCCCCCCATCCTGGGTTGTTCCCTGCCTCGTGCCCATTGCTTCCGGGATAGGCTCCGGACCCCCCGCGACCCAGTAGGATAAGCGGTTTGGAAAATGGATGGATGGGTTTCCAAAATGGCCCCGTGTGGAGGCCGGGAGATTACCTATATGGATCGGATACATCAGTTATCTCTTTGAACACATTCATGATATTTAAATCTTTGGGTAGGTAGGAATTCTTCCCTGAACATAGAATAATATTAGAAAAGCTACTATCTGTTAGGAATTGTGAGCAGTGAAGTAAAGGAAATGTATTAATTTTGTTAATGAAATCCTGATTTAAAGAAATTATATTACTCAATAAATTATTATTATTATTATTCATAGATACAGATGCATACAGATGTTATATGTTTTAATAAGGAAACAATCCTAAATGAGGTGGCACAGTTTCTTCACACTTCTGGGACCAGGGTCTCTGCCCCCGGTTCAATGCATGTGGAGTTTGCATGTTCTCCCCTTGTCTTCATGGGGTTTCCTCTGGGTTCTCCGGCTCCCCCGCCGGTCCAAAGACATGCTAAGGTGGATTGGAGTTGCCAGGTTGTTTTAAGGCATGAATGCGTGTGTGGATGCCGTGTGGGCCCTGCCGTGGGTTGGCACCCATTGTTTTTTGTATGATTTGCTGACAAAGAATTGATTTTGACTCTAAACATATGGCCAGGAAGAATATGTGTCTATCATTTGCAATTCAGGCAAATCTGATCATTTTAAAGGGGGTTCAGTATCAGAGCTGGAGTAAAGACCACCTTTTTTGAGTCCAAGACAAGTCCAAGACCAGGACTAGTTGAGACTAGTTGACACTGAGCTTCGAGTCCAAGTCAAGTTGAAATCAGAGAGGCAGTCAATACTGAGACAGAACAAAAGAACCTTCTTTGAGACCATTTACTTACCTGTTTAAAATCATTATGTGATGCTAGAAACAAAGTACATCTTCTATTTCAAGATGATTATTTTGCACTATTATTTTTATTATTATTATTAATTGTTATTATCAAAGAGCAGGAGTAGTGTAACAACAATGTAGAATCAAATTAGGCCATATTCTTTACTTTAAGTATAGCCATTTTACTGAATATCATACTCAACAATCTCTAAAGCCAAAACCTCATAAGCCGCTGTCACGTTCCGCCCCCCACATCCATTACATGGAATATGGTATTTTGATGGCATTTTAATTTTCCAAAGCAGCGCTAATTATGGGGGTAGAGGAGGGGGTCCGCCGGGTGAAAACTGCCAGACTGTGCTTTTCAAGTTTTTTTAGAGTTTCTCTACTGCCACGTTCTTCTGATTCACGCATTAATTCACTAGTTTCCTTGCTGGCTAGTTTCAACCATTTGGGCTTTGCTCAGTTTAGAAGAATTTACATAATATTACACCACTTTCTTTAAATTGGATTTTTGGCTAGTATTTGATATGGAATGAGTGGGCAGGTTAATTACGAGTTCTCGTTATGCACATATATCACATAATTTTGCAACTCTCTCTCTCTCTCTCAAATATTTTCTTTGTATTGTGATATTTATGACTTCAGTATCTAATAATTTGTGTAAAATATGCTACAAAGGACCATATGTGGGCCTAGTTTACTGTATGGTGAGCCATATGGAGCTAGTTACTTTCACACTAACAAAAGAAAACGATAAATTAACGCTTTAGAACCATGTCTCCAGTATTTCAGTTAATGTTCTTTACATGTTATATTTACAAGGAACACACATAATTTGGCAAACACAGGGCTAACTGTATTCCATGTAGTCATGTCCAGTACTGTGCAAAAGTCTCAGGCAGTCAAAAGAAACGTTTAACACTATTTATCTGGGTAGTCAGTGTACCTTTGCTTAGAACAAAAAAAAACTCAATTTAAAATTAGAACACATGCAAATTAATAGTAACACAATAAACTTGTAAAACAACAAAACAAGGATTTTTAAGGTGGAGTCTGAGTCCAAGACAATAGACAAATGTCTCGAGACTGTACTCGAGTGCTACAGCCCTGTTTAATAGTTTTGCAAGGCACAATATTTCATCAGTGATTATCTTTAAATGACACTTGACACTCTGTTTTCACAGTTTGCAGATACTGTGTGCTAAACTGTAACAACTATACGATATAAAAGGAAAATCTAGGCTTCTCTCTGGTTACAATTGAATCCCATAATTCCATAACGCAGTGGCTTCTCTCAGGAAATCTGTGTTAAACTGGGGGCGCCATGTTTGGTTTGGAGGAAAGCCCGTCCTGGCGTCTGAAGATTTCCTGTCACCACCCCGTGTCGCCGACCTGGTAAGACGGCCGGCCCAGTTCCCTCCTTCCATGCCAGTCCTAAACTGGAAACTGTGGGTGGCCAAGCTTATTTGTTTAACTGGCAAGTACTTCCATCATCCATGGGACTTTCTGAGCAGTGTGCGTTCCTGTAAGGCCCCATGTTAGAGAGCGGTGGGTGGCCACTGGGAAAATGTGTCTGTGCCTCAGTGTTTACCCACGTCCACTACAGACGTCCATGGCCAGAGTACAGAGCAATTTATCCCCAGCTGTTGAAAACAGGCTACTTTTCAGGGAGTCATTGTGCCATGCCTTAGTTTATTCCAATATATTGTGCTTTGTGGTTTGCAGTGGGTGACAGCGCTTCATTTTAAGATTTAAGAGTAGTCTCCAGTTTATTCAGGTAATACACATTTAATCTTCTGATGCTATTTTAGTTGTCCGTGCAACATACAGTATGAACCATATGGGCATGTCAATGCCTATAAAAAAACTTTCAAGATACTATTTTTCTGAATGTGTGTTAAGCAGTTTTTAAAATGGTCTGCTGGTAGTGAAAATGAAAAAGTTGTATATATATATATATATATATATATATATATATGTATGTATGTATGTATGTGTGTGTGTATGTGTATATATATATATATATATATATATATATATATATATATATATATATATAAAGTATATATAAAAGAAATGGGGGAAAGTGCGAGGTGTCGGTACTCCCCTTGTTATTAAGTATAAGATGCCGGTACTCCCCTTGTTATTCAGTACGAGGTGCCGGTACTCCCCTTGTTATTCAGTACGAGGTGCCGGTGCTGCCCTCGTTATTCAGTACGAGGTGCCGGTGCTCCCCTTGTTATTCAGTACGAGGTGCCGGTACTCCCCTTGTTATTCAGTATAAGATGCCGGTACTCCCCTTGTTATTCAGTATGAGGTGCCGGTACTCCCCTCGTTATTCAGTACGAGGTGCCGGTGCTCCCCTCGTTATTCAGTACGAGGTGCCGGTACTCCCCTCGTTATTCAGTACGAGGTGCCGGTGCTCCCCTCGTTATTCAGTACAGGGTGCCGGTACTCCCCTCGTTATTCAGTACGAGGTGCCGGTGCTGCCCTCGTTATTCAGTACGAGGTGCCGGTGCTCCCCTCGTTATTCAGTACGAGGTGCCGGTGCTCCCCTCGTTATTCAGTACGAGGTGCCGGTGCTGCCCTCGTTATTCAGTACGAGGTGCCGGTGCTCCCCTCGTTATTCAGTACGAGGTGCCGGTGCTCCCCTCGTTATTCAGTACGAGGTGCCGGTGCTCCCCTCGTTATTCAGTACAGGGTGCCGGTGCTCCCCTCGTTATTCAGTACGAGGTGCCGGTACTCCCCTCGTTATTCAGTACGAGGTGCCGGTGCTCCCCTCGTTATTCAGTACGAGGTGCCGGTGCTCCCCTCGTTATTCAGTACGAGGTGCCGGTGCTGCCCTCGTTATTCAGTACGAGGTGCCGGTACTCCCCTTGTTATTCAGTACGAGGTGCCGGTACTCCCCTTGTTATTCAGTACGAGGTGCCGGTACTCCCCTTGTTATTCAGTACGAGGTGCCGGTGCTCCCCTTGTTATTCAGTACGAGGTGCCGGTGCTGCCCTCGTTATTCAGTACGAGGTGCCGGTGCTGCCCTCGTTATTCAGTATGAGGTGCCGGTGCTCCCCTTGTTATTTAGTACGAGGTGCCGGTACTCCCCTTGTTATTCAGTACGAGGTGCCGGTGCTCCCCTTGTTATTCAGTATGAGGTGCCGGTGCTCCCCTTGTTATTCAGTATGAGGTGCCGGTGATCCCCTTGTTATTCAGTACAGGGTGTCAGTACTCCCCTTGTTATTCAGTACGAGGTGCCGATACTCCCCTTGTAATTCAGTACAGGGTGTCGGTACTCCCCTTGTTATTCAGTAGAAGGTGCCGGTACTCCACAGAGTAACAACAGCTCCAAAGGAAAACACATACACCACTAACACATAAACACCCAAAATTTGCCAGTGAGAGGCTCACCCTCCCCCGGGTGGAAGGGGCCCCACAGACACACTAAACCTCCATAATACACAGATAAACACTCTGAGAAGCTTCTTCCACACAAACAGAACACAGCAGCACTACAGAATGCTATAGTCCATGTAGACGTCAACTACACACCAATTAACTCACACAACATGCATAATGAAAGAAGTTAAGCTGGGGAATTTCGGAAATACTGAACTCTGCGGAACTCCACGTGAACTGTCAGATACAGCAAAGAAAGCAAACTGTATGAATAATACACATAGAATATGAGTTATAAGCAGTGCGATTTCATGCACACTAAATTTATAACAAAAACACATAATTGAGACACAGATAACTGCTCACAAACACTTGGTTACACAATGATATCACTATTAGTGCCAACACGCCTTTGGTTCCCAGATGTTTTCTCAGGGCACCTCATCCATTCCATGTATTCATTTAATTTCACCTCTGACTCATTAAATTCACGTAACTTGCTAAATTACCTGATGAGGTACTATTAGCCAAACATGGTGTGCTAGTGGTCTAGTCAACCAATATATGGCAACTATAAATACTATAGGAGGCAGTCACTTTAACAGCAGTCACTGTAGGAGGTCACTATACTGTAGGACCAGTTTTGCAAACTAATGAACTTTGTCATAACCAGTCATCGTAGTCCATGTCTGTGGGGAGAATGTCGTCCTTGTCGAGAGAGTTACCTTCCTCAGCAGCGACATTCATGTCTCTGGTGACTCTACCTATGACGTGATGAAGACGGATTGGACGAGCATGGGGGGTCATGAGGTCGCTGGAAAGGGGTATCTTTCCCGATATCTTTGCAAGAGGTTGAAGGTACAACTCTTTAGAGTCCTGGTGCTCCCTCTCTTGCTGTGTGGCTGTGAGACATGGACGCTATCCAGTGAGCTGAGATGAAAACTGAACTTCTTCGGTACTTTGAAGAATCCTTGGGTACCACTGTTTTGACTTTGTGTCGAATGAGCGTTTGCTAGAAGAGTCCCGAATTAGGCACATTGCATTATGAGGGAGCATCAGTTACAGCACTACGGCCATATGGCGCGTTTCCCTGAGTGTGATCTGGTTCAGAGGATCCTCATTGCTGAGGACCCAAGTGGCTGGACCAGGCCAAGGTGGCGCCCACGTAACACTAGGCTGCAGCAGATGGATGGCCATTTCTGGAGGGCGAGACTGGACCGTGTATCTGCCTGGGGGGTCGCCAGCGGGATCCCGAGGAGTTTTGCCGTGCAGTAGGTGCAGCAACGCACTGCATCAGCGCCTGCTCCCCAACCTGACCTAACTTGACCCTTTGTCCTGGTCCTACATTAAGTTTTAAACCAATACAAAGATCATTTACTAATCATAATTTTCTTTAACTATTTGACTGCATTTTCTGCAATACTGTATATCCATCCACAGAGATGGTAAAATGCAAACAAAAAAATAAAGACTATTTCCAATATGAGTTAATTAATTAATTAATTTGTTTATTTGTTTGTTTGTTTGTTTTAAATAGCCAATCATATTGCCTTGGAGCCCCATAGGTTTTATTTTACTCATGTACTGTAAACAAGACAGCTATTAGAATTCTCTCAACTGAGAAGCAGCCATGATCTGTGAGACAATAGTGCTATGAGTGGGTGACTCTAAATTGCCCACAGTGTATGAGTATTTGCCTAGTGACAGACTGGCATCCCATGCAGGGTGTCTGTACTCTGTGATTTCTGGGATTTCTGGGATAGGCTCCAAACTCACCATGATCTTGTACTGGAGAATAGGTTTTGAAATATGGAAGCACTGATAAAACAATTTTATAAATTTTAGCAAATAGAATAAATATTATGTTAGCAATAAAAAAACTGCAGTGTATGGACAGCAGTCTCCACATTCATTGCTTTTCTCCACAGCACAAAATGCTTCATCCTCTTCACAGTGTCTGAAGGATGTTTGTGCAGGATGTGGACTGGAAACACAATGCGTTTGGTTACACAGTGCTCCTCTGTGGGTGGCAGAGAGGAACAGTCAGCCTGCTTCACAGGACTTTGATATGAATGCATGTCTGACTTTTCTGCTTAGGAAAACACGTAAATAAATGTGCATGGTTGCATGGCACTATGCACAGGACAGAGGGAGGAGACAGACAGACAGGCCGACAGACAGAAAATGGAAGGCAGTTAACATTGCATTTTGAGTTTTTAATTTAGCAGGGCAGAAATTCTCTAATTATGCTAAATTTATTGAGTTTTTTTTTTTACATCTATTTGTTCGTTTACTTAATGAATAAATAATCGTGTTTGGACAAATAAACAATGCCAGTCCATTACTTAGGGGACATTGGTCAAAATGCATGAACTAAAACAGAATAGGCTATTTGTCTACAGTGGGGAAAATGCTATACCCAGTAATAAATAAAAAACACTTTTAAGATGCCTGATATGATTAACTTGTCCACATTCTATACCTTTGTATACACAAAGTTACAAAAGCTACAAGTTGATGTAAAGATACAAAGTCACCCCCCCCCCCCATTTGTAAGGGTCTCAGAAAATGTTCACCCCCCCCTCCCTTAAAAAATACTTGGGATAATCAACCTCTGCTTCACAAACTGTGATTTCCATAAAATTCTGTTTTATGTTGGAATACAAAACTTTCCGTATTTAGTGTGTGCTTGGTCTGTTTAGTTAAAGGCTAAACTCTCTAATGAGGTAAGGAGCATACACTGATTACAGTTAATAATAATAATAATAATAATAATAATAATAATAATAATAATAATAATGCCGCTGCCTTTTGTGTGGGGTCTTCAGGCATGACACAGAGTTCATAGAAACAGAAAAGGGTCAATTTGATCCATCAAAGAATGCAATTAATGGAACGAGGAGAACATATGTACCCTGATAATGTGATCTTGCAGGACTGAACAAAATCTCTTGTTTAAAAACTTAGCTAAGTATCAGATAGAGTGAAGTTTAAGTATCATCTGCTGCCCCCTGCAGGATATCATCAAAAAATATGTAATAATAACGACCAACTAAGACATCATACTGTCGTCTGGCTCCAGCTCACCCAGTGAGCAGTTTGCTTGCTCTTTCCAGTTTGCTGTCTCTAAATTGCCTGTAGTGTGTATCTACACCTGATAAAAAGACTTGGTATGCCATTAATTAGAGCAAAAAAGGTGGATTTTCTATGTCTCTTTACCAAGTTATGGGAGGAATGTACCAAAAAAAACCCCCAACTGTTTCTCACTACATTTCTGGTGGCAGAATGTATTTGTGGCCACTAGGGGAGGCCAGTGTCACCAAGCAGGGATTCTGGGTAAACAATGGAAAGCCTTTCTCAGTTTCCTCTTAGCAGGCATTCGGTGGGTCTGGCTGGGGACCACACACCTAGACCACACAGTATAGACCAGGCTTCATGCAAGTAATAACTCCCAGCTGTCAGTCTGCCCTGCTACTATGTTAGGGTGCTTTATATAGCCTGCATGAAAAACACGGAAAAAAACAGGTTGTTCTTATAAGCACAAAATATTCGAAGGATTCTAAGGATTATTTTTGGAGTGCGGATATGGAGAGTGTCACCACTAGAGGGCACCATTAGGCTTAATGTTAATTCATCAAACAAGGAGAGCAGCCTGCAATGTGTTTTAACCAACAAGTGCTAATAATCTTCTTAAAACTTTTTAAATATGTTAAAACAGTCTTTTTCACTTTACCTGAATATCTGGAGATGCTGGTAAGAGAAGCTAGGCTTGATCAACCTGAAGCCCTGAAACAACAATACAAGACAACTACGCATAACAATATTAAAGAAGCTGATTTACTCCAATGTAGAATATGAAGTCTGGATTATGGTCAGCCATTTATGATGAGGGAGAGCCGAGTCGGCATGGTTTTTGAAACCAGTGAGTGTATGGTGATGAGAGCATTTGGAGTAGATATCTACTGCGTGTGGGTCATTAGCAGAGATCGTTAGGTGATCATAAGACCGTCAGAGAGCTAGACCTGAAGAAATTTCAAGCTTACTGGTGTCTAATGAACTCCATGGGCCCCTCTGGCTATAGCAGGAGCCCTTCCAGACCTTTCCCCCAGGAGAGTTGCTCATGCCGATCACCTTCGCCCCCTACTGGCAGTCATGATTCCTGACATGTTGCGCTGAGAAAACTGTCCCTTATACGTGTTTAACTGACACTGCCTGAGTTTTTCTTCAAAAAGATTCCTTCTAATTTCTATCCATCCAGTTTCTAAACCGCTTATCCTACTAGGTCGCGGGGTTCTTCTAATTTCTTTGACATAATCTGATTTTCGCGACAAGAACGTCGATCATGATTTCTTTATCTTTTGTTCTACAGTTCCACACTGTTCATGTCGATATTCCTCGCAGATGCACACATAAAACTGGGCCAATAAGATCCCGCTCCTGAAACACCACTATTCTCATGCCCATTAGTACTGCCTATCTAGCAGAGAACGTTCCCAGAACTTTAGCCAATGTTATGTCAAGGTCTTCTCAAAGCTGGCGGAGAACGTTCTTGCCGTAACATTGATGGAACATTATTCACATGTTTTGCATTTTAACAAAGATTCTGCCAATGTCAGCACAATGACATTATTACCTAAGCATCTTTTTAACACAATTGCAGTTGAAAAATATTGTTTTATAATAAAATACACTGCAATTCTTGAATTTAATACTTGAATTTAAACCAGCAGGTACTTAAAAAGCCAGTGATAGCATCTTTATTAAAGCTTAGCAACGTTATGCAGTGATAAGGTGAAGTCAGCTGAATACCTGAATCAGGTTATCCCATCAATGGACTTTTTCTTACCTAAAGGCATGGACATATTCCGGGATGATAATGCCAAGATTCATTCAGCTCGAACTGGCAAAGAGTGGTTTAGGGAGCGCAAGGAATCATTTTCACATGTGAATCGGCCAGCACAGAGTTTTGACCTTAACCCCATTGAAAGTGTTTCAGATCTGCTGAAGAAGACTTTATGGGGTGGTGCAACTCACCCATCTTCAATACAAGATCTTGACGAGAAATTAATGCAAATCTGGATGAAAACAAATGCTGAGATGCTGCATAAGCACATGGATGATATGTGTATACTGTGAATGTATCATCCAGTCCTGAAACCCTAACTGTTGAGGGTTAAAGCAAACATGTTACCCACTACTCTATTATGCCTTTTCTTTGTTTGGTTTTCATTAGTCTTAGTTGTAGCAGTGGGATAAAGTTCTGGAATTATCAGGAAATCTGGACACTTTGACCATTTCCATACCTTAATTGTTACATTCGGTAAGCATTACTGGGACAAATTGTAAGCGGACTGGTTTCTATTGAACTCTACTGTTCTTCAACCCTGACTTCATCTGGTTAATCTAACAGAACCTTTCTAGTGACTGCCATCATGTTTGGATTAGTGTACGCTCTTTTTTTTTTAACCTCAGAGCAATTTCAAACTCAGCCTTAAAATGACTTTCCAGACAATGACGTATATAAACAAACATGCCTGGCCGCAAGCCACACCAGAAGGTAACAGGAAACCGAAATCACTTCATTGTCCCATGATCTATAAAACAAGACGAAAAATCTTGGAAAATGACAGCAAAATGGATGAGGGAGAAACCAAGACAAACATAAGAAGGTTATCGAAGTGGCTTATGATTTAATGGGCTGACAGATGTAAAGGTGCAAATATGTGTATTACAAGCATTATTGTCTATGCATGAGATATTTCAAGGAACCACTTTTTAAGCAGGTAATTTAAAGATTTTTTAAATAATGTATATAATTTGGTCTGGTAATACAATCAACAGAAGTAACATTGATAATATGACTTTATAAACTAAAGAAATTACTAAATAAGTGAGTGGAGTGTGGTAATTTTGGGACAGTGAATGGTGTTTCAAAATTTTCTCATGATACTTCCTCATGGAATATGAGGACAAATGCATCAGGTCTGGAGTTTACCTGCAGGTCACAAATCAGCGAGCTTTATGTTAATTAATAAAATAAAAGAAGATTAAACTGTTCACTAATGATCCCTGGAGAGCAAAAATTATCAGTTAAAATGTCAAGATTGCATTTCTTTTTTTTTTTTTTTTTGGGGGGGGGGGTGGGGGGTTATTCCTGTTCCTTCATAGTATTGAGAGGCAGTGGGGGTAGAGTAAGAGGGCAGCCTGGAGTTCCACGTCTCTGTATTGAATAATCACTAGCCCTCTGCCCACAAATGCCTCAGGAAATGAACTCCAGCTGATGCTGATTAGACTAATTAGTCATTTGGGCATCAGCAGGGTTAGCTGGGTGGCTTTGGGAAACCTATGTTTCTCAGGAGTGTCTGGTGAAGGGTCTTAGATGCAATGATACGAGACTCTTGTAGAGCTGATTTTGAGGGCCGTGATCCCATTTTGACCTGTTTATATAATGGTTTTTCTCCTGTGACGTATAGGGCAGGATGGCTGGACACTAGCATGCCATAGCAATATATGGCAGTTGTACACGCAAATTCACTCACCCTGACGTGCATCGTCATCGTCTCTTTGATTTATAAAATTTTTCTGTTAGTGATCCCAACGCTGTAATATACTGTTATGATGTACTGACCCTTTTATAATGAGTTTTCATTATGTGATCCGTAGACACGACCATCGCACATGCATTTCACACCTGGCCCACTGAATTCGCTGCGAGAGGCCTTTCTGATGCTAGCGAGGCTCAAAACTATACGGAATTTTCTGATGTTTGGTTACTCGGCCAGAATTTTCTCATGACCATGGTCTGGGTGGTCAGATCTGTTAGGCGATGCAAAGGTCAGCTGTGGAGGAAGGGTCTCTTAAGTTGACAGGATTAAACTATTCACCAAATCTTGACAGATCATCGATTGTGGTTAGAAGAATTAGTTAGAAGTAGTTGGAGCAAGCATGAGGCCTTGCAAAGGATGCTTACAGGATGGGATGCCACTCTATCAGATTAAGGCCTTTCCAGACTATAGACTTCAAACACATGTCTTAGTGCAGTGCGAGCAACCCAGGTAACAGAAGGAAAGACACACAAACACAGGGACATATTCAGACACACACACACGCACACACAGAACAAAAGTAGGACTCAAACTTGCATCCTCAAGGCTTCATATCCTGCTACCAATGGTACACATGCTGTCCAGGCTCACTGTATGTCTGCAGTGGTACACGGTGCCTCTCTTACACCAACCCATGACTCTTGAAGTCTGACCCCGGTCTCAACACCATGGGAATATCTTATGGCTCGCGTCTGGCAGGAACTTCAGCAGACAACCCTCTAGGTTATCTCTCATCAGTGATGGGAAAAGTTATTAAATGCACATTCTGACATCCAAATAAATTGTAAAAGATAAATCAGCGAGCAACCATTTTAACTATTATACATCCTGATTGTTTTAGTTAAAAGAAATTTTGAAGAAGCAAACCCTGAGGGGTTTTTTTTCTAAGTAGACATTACATTGCAAACATTATATAAAGAATCACATAATCATGGAATGGTTAAAAAGAGCTTAAGTTAATTTGAGCTGAAGTAGGCAGCAGTAAAAAATACAGCAAAAGCACATGTGTCATAGCCTCAAGAGTCATATTTATACAACTGTCATAACTGCTCATAAGTAGCCACTGTCACTTTCAATTCAAAACATAAACCAATCAGAATGCTGCAAAATGGCATGTTGAGGGTTGACTTTACTTTGCATTTTTGCAGTGAAAAGCCTCTGTTCAATCCAGTGCACAGAATCATTAATGTTATATTTGCCCTTTCATCCATTTTACAATCCAACATCCAATAGAGGGTCACAGAGAGGCCAAGAGGTAACACAGGTCATGTGGTATGAACTTCTTGGTCAGGAAGTCAGTCTTCTGCAAGACAACATTGTTTTTTTTTTATAGGGGAGTTCTGTGACCCAGTCGGTTGGGCTGCTGTTCCTCTAATCAGAAGGTCTTGGGTTCAAATCCTAGTGTTAGTCAAGTGACTTTGATTTATTCTTATATAGAACCTTCAACAGCATATCCGTTCCAAGGTGCTTTATATGGGTGTGTTGTGATGAATTACAGCTTCAATAAAACAGAACAATACAAAATCTGTGAAAGGGAAGATAAAGAATTGAAAGAAAGCCAGATAATGAAGGAGAAGAACCAAAAACTCCCAAGCAGGGAAAAAAAAACACCCTCCGGGGGTCCAAAGTTGACTGGTTGCCCAACCCCCCCCCCCCCCCCCCCCCCCCCCGGCGTGCCAAAAATTATAGGAAAAAGAAAGAGTGGGTTTGCTTAGTAAAAGCAAGGTGTGAACTGTGATCAAGGGCAAAGCCAAAGTCCATCAGGGAGTCAGTTCAACTGTGTATGGTGGGAGATTGCAAGCTGCACCTACAACGCCACTGTTCATGAGTCATATCCATGTTATCTTACTTCCACGAGACTGAACCCAGGACTGCAGCTCAGATGGCGCCCACCCACGTCACTATCCGAGGGAACGTGTGAGAAGGTAGGCAGAGAATATGGGTGCTCAGAACATGCATGGACACATTAATGGATAAGCACAGGAGATTTTATTTTTCTTTAACAATAGGTACACATCCGCAAGACTCTTAACCCCAATTGTCCTATGGACAGTCCTACTTTATTAATAGTTTTGGATAAAATTATCCGCTAAATGAATGTAATATTCAACAAATTTGATTGCATTAGAGATAGTAAGGATTCAACAGGAGCAAAATAGGAACGGACAGTGTGTGGCACTGTACCTATAACTAACCTCTTCTGCCGAGTCAAGGCTGACTCCCCAGTGCTTCTAAGATAAAGAGCACTGGAGCAGACTCTCAGCTGTTGAGAGAAAGCCCTCGAGAAGCCTTGCTAGCTGTGGTGCCATGGCCAGATGCTGAAAGCTATAATGGGCATCACCTGCAATGGCATCAACACCAGGTTCTTGCACCTCGCAAGTCAGGGAATTGGATTCAATGCGGCTAGAGAGCAGCTACAGCCAAGATAATCAACGGGTCTCCTGGCAGCAGCATGAGACTGGCACCTAAACGTAGACCTGGGAAGACAGGTGATTAACGTTCTTCCCCAGGAAGATTCAACGGAGGAGGCCAATAAAGGAACAGAGTGAAGGACCATAACCTGGCATGGCCTTTGGTGCTTTCACGTGTGGAGAGCAAATGGGCAACCATAAGAACACACTGGAGGATTTGTGCAGTGATTTTCTACAGGGCAGGATCTATAGTCTCACTGCAAACCTGTATAAGAAAAACATCATAGAGAACATCACAGAGCCTACAGAAAGGGCCCTGAGACGACTGTAGAGCAAGAATGATATATTACTAAGTATTACTTAATCAACCTTAGCTGAATCACCTGGGAGATGGATACCTGACGGTGAAAGAACCGGAACAACCAATGCATCCAACAGATGATGCATCAGAAGATGAAATATTCAACCATTCAGGGAGATATCCTCAGTTCTATGGCTTATATACAGTATTTTAATCTAAAAATCTGGTAAACTAAGATAGCTCTTGCAAAATAAGTAAGAATTTTATTTAAAAGTAAATCTTATTTACCCTTTACACTTCCAGTCCTTTAAATGTGTCTGTAATTAATTACATGTAAACAATAATAATAATTGATACTTTATTGATCCCCGTAGGGAAATTGTCTTTATGCCTCCCCCAACTTGCTCCTATTTTTCATAGAGGAAGTTGTCTGCAAAGGGCTGCCACCCATAGCGGCGCCCAGGGAGCTGGGGGTTAAGGGCCTTGCTCAAGGACCCGCAGGCTGAGGCTGGGTTTGAACCTGTGACCTTCTGATTACAGGCACACAGGCTTAGTCCACGGAGCCACACGCTGCCCCTTAAAAAAAAAAAAGCACAATAAATAAAATTGTAAATTGTATATTACAGTATATAGGATATAATATAATGTCTAATTAAAAATAGGGATTTTTTGGTTTTACGATATTAAGTTAGAAAACCAAACTGAGCTGAAACTAGCTTTTCTGGGCAATATCTGAAGTATATCACGATAATTTTCAGTTTATGATTTAGGCTACTACAGAAACTTTTATGAAGTTTTATGACTTTTATGAATGAAGTGCCTTCATTCATACTACAGAGAAAGACGGGTATCATCACCAGGTATTACTCTCGCTGCAGGTCACACCTACAGTTATTCGATGCTGATAACAATGCAAGAGCCAAGTTACCCATTAGGGTTCTGACAGCTCTGTTTTCATGTTGTGTCCAAAACGTTTTTTTTTACTCATAACAGGTACTTTATAGCTAGGTGGTTCTTAATTTTATTTTGCATGAATTATGTTCTTCTTTGAATATGGTTTGTTTCTTTGCGCTTCAGTCATATATGTTTAAGCAGAGTCAATGATATGTTCAATATCATTTGAAGTTTTCGTACTCTAACAACCCCGGGCAAGAACTAACGTACTATAACAACATTCAAAGACTATAACATCATTCAAAGACACAGTAGTAGACCTGTAATACAAAACGAAACAAATGATATTGTCTGTGCTATTTAAATACAACGTTCACACATATTCAGAAGTTATGATTTTTTTTAAATTAATTTTGATTAAGGCACTATAAAGTTTTATTCATTTTGGGATCCTTCTTCCTATCATGCACTCATGCCAAAAAAGCACTTAAAAGGTAATGTGTTTTTCAGTTACACATAGGTCAATTCTCCCCCCAGAGTATTAAGCGTATAGTCCTGAGTCTATACAGTATCAGAATATTCATCCTCAACTAGGTACTTTTATTAACTTCTTGTATCCATGACGCCAGCATACATTCATTTCTGATGTAAATTTTAATTACAAGTTCTTTTACAGAACGTGGTCTGGCCTCCTCAACTTCAAAAAATAGGTATTTGTTTGTTCATAATTTCTTTTATTTTAGGCAGTAGTTTTCATTAATGCCTCCACATAACGAAATTATATCACAACCATTTTACAATGTTTTCACTATTTAGAAATGATTAGACAAACAGTTTCTATGTAATGGAATAACTTATGATTGTGATTCATCACTTAAAATGTAAATATTATTTAATTTTTATTTTATAATACATAAAATGCTGTTATATGGATCTATCTAATGCACACGGCGTAATTCAGGAGAAGAACACCAGGAGGCACAAGGAACATTTCAAATGAACCGTGTCTTATTATCAGAAACAAGTGATGAAGAGTGAAGTCTCTCAGTACTGAGTACTGTTGTTTCCATATATGGCAAAAAAAAATGAAAGATGTCCCCAACAAGCTGGAATTTATCATTCGCTTCTGTATTACATTACATTGCCAATACACTGAGAAACTCACTTCCAAACGCCTTTGGAAATTACATCTTATAATTTAGGCAGAAATGAATACATTCTTTCAAATGAGGAAAGTGGTTGCTGCGATTCTTCTAATAATAGAAGGCTTTTTAAGATTGTGAACCATGTGGACTGTTGAACAAATTCAGATTATTGTTTATTATTTATTGAATAAAAGAAGGCGCTGGATGCTGTTGGGGGAATATTGATGAGGCACATCTGTAGTGTTACATGGAATAGGGCTGTTGGTCCATTTTTATTTTATTAATGAAGATTCAGGGTGTGTTTCGCCTATTGGGAGATCAGATCCTCAGGCAGCCTGGGAGAGCCTATGCCAGGTTGCTGGATAGGAGACCACACTAGATGTGGAGCAGCGGTGATGAAAATGAATAGCCCCTTTAAGAAGTGGTGGGGTCTGTCTGTCCTTAGCGACCGAGTTTAAGTATTTCGGAATCTTGTTCTTGAGTGATGGGAAGAGAGAATTCGAGACTGACGAGCAGGCTGACTTGGCTGCCGTTTTGCAGGCACTTAGCAGGTCGCTCGCGGGGAGCTAAAATTGTTGGACATGGCTTGCGGTTTATTGGTCAGTCTACATCCCTATACTCACCTATAATCATGAGCTGTGGGTAATGGCCGAAAAAACAAGGTCACACATACAGGCAGCTGAAATGTGGCATCGCCGCAGGGTTTCCGGGCTCACTCTCTGTGACAAATCGACGAGTTCTGGATGGACCCCAAAATCGAGCTGGTGCTCCACCAAATCTAAAAGAGTTGGCTAAGCGTATTTGGGCATCTCAAAGGGATACCACTTGCTTGGCACCAGAGAAGGCTGGTCCATAAGAGGTAGAGAAGGCCCTCAATGTTTGGGATTAATATATGAAACATGCAACTTTTAAATAATTAAAACTGTATCGCTATTTAAATATGCATGAATATTGTAAAATATATAGCAATATTGAAAACAGTGACACCTACAGGCCAGGAGTACATTTACATTATATTTACATACTTCTGCGACACATTTGTCCAAAGCGACATACAAGCAAGACTGTCAAGGTGCCAGCTAAGCATGAGTGTGACTATGCTGGGCTTCCATTGAATACCCAGGTACAATTGTAAGCATTATTGAAGCAGGGGCTACACACCAACTGCACTGCAGTTATTGATGCAAGAACCTAATAAGACTATTCAAGAGCTGGAACTGCAATACAAGAGTATTCAAAGAACGTAATGAGGCATCGGGTTAGTAGAGGAATTCATGGAACAGATGGGTCTTGAGGTGTTTCTTGGAGGTGGAGAGAGAGTCTGATGCCCGGATGTGGTTCGGGGTTCCTTCCACAATCCAGGAGCCACACAAAAGCACCATCTGGAGTGACACTCCTCACATGCTGGATGGAGCTCCAAGCAGCGCTGGTCTGCTGACCAAAGGGGGGCGAGATGGAACATAAGTCTTGAGGAGCCTTTTGAGGAACCTATAACTCAGCAGCAAGGACTTGAATTTGATGCAAGCAGCAATAGGGAGCCAGTACAGTGAGAAAGAGAGAAGTGACACAGAAGAACATTTAAGTTGAATGGATCTGAATATTTATATGAATTCTGAATATTCCACAGCGGCCAGACAGCACAGACTGGTAAATGTGCTAATAATGAGATGCAATAGTTTAGCTGCAAGGTAACACGTGCCGGGAGTAGAAGTTGAGCTGCATACTCAGACAGACATGGCTGCATTTTTCTGGTGCTATACAGAGTAGGTGTGCAAGATCCGGAGAGAGCTGCTAGGTTATCGGCAAATGTCGTCCATCATATGTCTTTGTTACAGCATTACCAGAGTCTTGGGTATTTCAATTTTGCTTTGCTTTATGGCCACCCACAACACCCTTGTTGGCTAAAACTCATAAAACGCTGTGCCAGCGGAGGTACACCTCTGTTATGAATTAACAGTCAGGATAAAATACTGACTGTTATACTCTGATGAATGACTATTGTCTTCAGAGCTCTTTTTCTACCATTCCACTGTATAAAGATATAGGCAAATAGTGAGCGAGAGCAGCAAATTTGACATTTTTAAGATAATTTGTTTCAAATGCACATTTCATTCAGTGTTCAGTGTCAATTTTTGCCATATTCTGTATTTTTTGGTGCATGTGGTGGTTCTTTAATGTTTCATTTACCTAGTCACAGTACAAAGGTTTCTGCCCTGTAATCAGGATAAGTGACTATCCATCAGGGTTGGACTGATATTAGCCCTGGACTTTTGGGGTCCGCAAGGCCCCATGGTATATATTACTGAGTGGGAGGGTGTAGTCGCGCATGATCAATTTGGTCAAGTCGGGCTGTGGGGTTGCCATTATAACTTTACGTTTTACAGACAAAACATTTTTGCAGGCCACATAGCCATTGGCCCTCCAGGAAAATGGCCGGTGTGTCAGATGGCCAGTCCAGCCATGCTACCCATACTTATGATAAACCAATTTTTTTAATTCCATCCTGGAATTTAATCTTATGCAGTTTATGTTATGTTTTATGAATCTCCACCAGGGTTCCATGTGTGCGGAGTTTGCATGTTCTTCCCGTGTCGGCGGTTTCCTCTCGGTAATCTTGTTTCCCCCCACGGTCCAAAACGACATGCTGAGGCTTATCGGAGTCACTAAATTGTCCATAGGTGTGTGTGTGTGAGTGACTGGTGTGTGAGTGTGCCCTGTAATGGGTTGGTGCCCCTTCCTGGTTTGTGCCCTGCCTTGTGCCCAAAGCCTCTGGGATATGCTCCAGACCCCCACGACCCTGAAGAGAATAAGTGGTTTCAGAAAATGGATGGATGGGTAATTATTTTTAGAAAAAAATACTAGCAATTATCCATGTCATTGATTTGACTGAAATAGATTACTACAAATGCCCAACTCACAATAATGATAATAAATGGAAACATATAATTCTCAATTTAGCATAATTGCTTAAACAAAATTTTGGCAGTGTTTAATGTGTGTTTTTTTTTTTTTAAGTCAAGGGTGTCTTTTAGTCAAGAATGTTTTCTCGCCCATGTAGTATAGAATAGGATTGGAAGGGCTTATTCTATGCTGCCCTGAAGACACATCACTGTATACAATAAAGAAATCAAGAAAATGGCCACTGTCACTGGTGCATGAAGTGCTCTGGGACCCCATTGTACTTACTCATAAAAGCAAAAAAAAAAGCAAAAATGCACTTGTCAGGTTTTACAGTTTTATTTCAGAACTGGGAGTGGTTTACAAATGACGAACAAAAACGTAGCGAGTACGTATGCAAAGTTCTATGTTGTATCACAACCTACTGAGCATTAAGCTTAGAGTCATTTAAATTCAGGAGTTCATGAGTAATGTAACATCGTAATACTGTTAACAATTAGATGTTCTCAAAAAAAAAAACAAAAAAAAAACTCAGATCAGAGTTTTATTTTGAATCGCGGAGCATTTTCACAAACTCAATGCGCTCCGCAATGACATGAACGTATACAGAAATATAATTTGTGGGAATTAAAACACCATTTTTTAAACAGAAGAGAAATACCAAGCTTATATTATATACACTAAGACACTTATATAGATGCTAGGCAAGGAAATATTAGTCTTTACTCCAGTTGAAATAATATTATATTTCAAAGAAAGCTATTAACGCCTCTATTTTAAAGTCTGCTTTGCGACTAATGTTTCAGTATTAAAATTTTTGCTTCCATAAATATTTTTGTTCATACAATGTAAGAGGCTGACGATTATGGTAAAGGGTTGTAAGTGGTACATTTTCAACACAGGGGCACACAGTTAAAAGATCCAGTTGGACGTTGGAACCATTTCATAACACTTGCAGTGAGTTTTTAGCCCAAAAGCACAAGCTTGGTCAGATATTAGGTTCTGCCCCACCTTAAGGTTCACACACATTTGTGTGACGTGTGTATAATTTAATGGAAACAAAAGAAGCTAAAATACAGAGTAATTGGAATTTTGCTTTGCAGGTTTGTACAATGTCAATGGTCAATAAGTCAATAGTATAATGAAACAGTGCAACAAGTTTGGCTGGTGATTTGTACTTAATTTGTACGTAGGCATAAAACATTTTATGTTACAAATTAAATGTTGGAAGCTATTGTAATTCAGTATAAATGTATGAATTTTGTTGCATTTAATGCCAACACTTATTTTGCTGAAAGAATATAACAAATTAGAACATTCTCTGAAAACACAAATTATATTCATACACATTAAGTAAATTAATAGTGTTTTATCTTTATTTTTCAAATTTTAATGTAGATGATCAACCTTGGAACCTTAGTATGTGTCAATCTGGTAAAAAAGTGTACAATTCCTGTTCATCTAGTTAATCTAGGCCTGTCATTCAGCAGAAAAGGTGTTTATCTTTGTCAGCGGAGGGGGGGCCGGCACGCCTGGCACGGCTGGCACGGCAGATGTTACTTATTGAAGGGCAGGCAGGCTGGCAGAACCACGGTGGCACAAGCGGGTCCTGCCAGTGGCTCGGCCACGTCGCCCTCCAGCTCGGTCCAGGTGCCTTTCTCTGTGCTGTAGCAGATGGTGGATGACTTGTATGCTCCCTGCAAGTAAAAGCCACAGCAGTTAAGCTAAACTCCCTTCCTATATCAACAACAAAACATTCATCCATCCATCCATCCATCCATCCATCCATCCATCCATCCATTCACCCTTTTATTCAGTCATTTATGTCTATCTATCTATCTATCTATCTATCTATCTATCTATCTATCTATCTATCTATCTATCTATCTATCTATCTATCTATGTTATTCTTTTTTGTGTGGGTGGGACTGAGGTCTGTGTGTCTCCTTGTTTCCAAAAACGTAAATATTTCTTTTCACAACTTTCATGCTTTGTTCTTTGAAGGATGTATCTGGTCAGTAAGTTTTCCTGATGAGCTTCACCGATGAAGTAAATGCTTGTTGATATTTGAAAAGTAAAGACATCTAGAAACCTCGCTGACTATACTCAGGGGTCAGTTTATTAGTTACACCTTCCCTCCCCCCCCAAAAAAAAAATGGAAAAAAAATAAAAAGAATGTTCTGGAGATTGTCTGGGACTATGAGTATCTGAGTGTCCACCTATAGCAGATAGCAAACTAGACCGGTCTAAGGACTGTACTGTTGTGTTTCCTGTTGAGGTTCCGCTCCTACCTGCAAATTTGTAATTCTTACCACTGTACTGTACCTATTTCCATGTGTAGCAGCTTATTTTATTACCATCCTTGCACATTTACTTAACTTCTTTTTATATAGAAGTGCTGTACGTGGCCTTGTGCATTTCTAATTTTGTCCTTTGTGTATCTGTACCACGCAGTCGGTAGCTACAAACAATCTCCTCTGGGGTAATAAAAGTATTCTGATCCTGAAAAAGTGCACTCCTTCAATCAGCAAATCACATGGCAGCTAAATACACACTCCAGTCACTGTTTGACTAAACTTTTTAAACGGAGAGGCGTAATCAAGGAGACCGTGAAATAGATGCGATTGTTGGTACCGTATGCGGTCCGTCCAGCACTTCAGAAATCGAAACCTTCTTGGTATTTTCACACATGATACAAAAACACATTGTTAAAAAGAGAGAATGGCCTGACTCGTTAAAGCGAACAGGAAAGCCATGGGTGAAAAACATAAAAGCTCAGTACAGCAGTGCTTTGCAAAAAGGCTTTTCTGAACACATATATTGCGTATTCAATTCTGAAGACAAAAGTGGGTCCTACCCAATAATAGTTACTGTACCTTATAAAGTGGCCACTGACTGTAAATCCAAACTATTATTATTTTATTTCTTTTCCTATCTCTCTTCTGTCCTATCTTTCCTTTCCGAGGACTTGACATCATTGCTGTGTTTTCTAAATCTTTATAACTGAAAAAATAAATCCAATGAAAGACAGACATACAGAGTTTTCTAACACACAAAGTGAACGAGTGTGCGATTCCTGTACTCTACCATGCTCCAGCTATATCCGCCAACCAAGAAAATACTGTCTTCAAGCACAGCGCAGCCTGGCCCACTGCGCCCTTCCAGAATGGGAGTCTGCAGGATGTTCCAGTGGTCCCCTTTAGGGTCGTAACACTCTACCAGCATGACATCAAGGTGGGAAAAACCTGCCCGACCAAGGTAGACATAATGAGAATGGCCACATAAAGAACAGCACAAAGAAACATATTTTTTAAATTATACTAATATTTAATTTTCCCAATTTTCATGGTGTTTTTGCAATTCCTAACCTTTGTAACAACAATGCTTAAACACACCTTTTGACTTAACTGTATATACTCTGCATTCATAAGAATTCAGTTTTATATAAAACACTGAGCGAAAAAAGATCTCTTTATATTTAGTGTGTGTATTTCAGCACAGAAATAGAACCAACTTAAAACACACGCAATCTTTTTCTGAGTTACTAATTAATCAACCAATGAAAGACGTTCATTAAGAAAGACTTTTAGTACATGAAGAAAAGATTTTACAATAAGGCAAATCGAAGCCGTAACTGACGGTCAATGTAATTAAACACAAGAAGTTAAATGGCAGAAGTGTTTCATTGATGGGAAACAGCAGACAGCAATGCATTCTGGGAAACCCTAGACCCTGGGATGGAGAACACTGGCCTGAAATAGTGAAAGCTGCAGGAATGGTTCCCATTCAGGGATAGACCTTCCACAATAGGTCATTGAACTATTTAATTGCACAAACGCTCTTCTACTTGCGGATGGGATACGTTCCGAAGGGCCGTTCGTAACTTGAAATGTTCGTAAGTTGTTATTCAACATCATTTTAAGGGTTTATGGAAGTACAAGGAACTAGGATGCTGTGAGTATGATAATTAGTCAACTGTAATAATTAAATTCAAAAATAATTCTACTACAAAATGACTAAAATGAAAATATGTTTAGTTGTTCATTCTAAAGCTTATGCAGATAATTTTATGAACATTTGTGATCTGCTACATTTGGTGGCAAATACCATATTTCTTACCTTTCAGATGGTTCCCACCAATAGCATAAAGGCGATCATTCATTCCTGCCAGGACGTGAATAGCTCGCTTTGTGTTCATATCCTGCTTCCTGGCCCAGACGTCCATGGTCGGGTCGTAGCAGTACAGCCAGGATACATACTCTCCATTATGTACTCCCCCTGAAAGAGAGGCAGCCGCGCGTCACACACTGTCTGGGCCGGAAAAAGCCTGCATGCTTCTATGGTACCATCAGCTATAACATTATTAGCATCACTGCAAATATAGAATGTCTACTTTGTCAGTTACATTTAGGGTTTGTATGATTTTTCATGAATGGAAAAAAATAATTTTCATGTATTTATTTAACAGATGCTTTTATTCAAACTGACATACATGTGTCAAGACTATTTTATGAACTTTCTTACAGTGAATAATTTCAGAAGTTTTGAGTGTTCAGACTCAACGGCGTCACTGCAGCTGTAATTTCTAACAATGCTACTGTGCACCCAGGCAGTCTCCAGGTTACAAAAGAGACCCACTGCCTAAGACTGTCTTAAAGTCTAATTTGTAGGTAAGTCATAAAAATTATAATATAGTAATTAATAATGATAAAAATCATACAGTAATAATAAAAGTAACTGCATTTGGTTCTGTACTGCATCTTGAACCGACTAACGAAAAGCTGTAAATGTTTTTCATGAGCATCACAAAGTAGTGTGTACGTTCATTATTATTGACTTGAATAATCTAAATAATGCATACTGGTTTCAGGATCCGTAAGCTGCTGTAGCAATAGCTATGCTGTTCTATGTCAATGCCAAAATGGATCCACCAGGGTAATAATTCATAAAATTATCATAGAAAAATAATATTTTGTTTTCTTCCAATGACTATAGCACCCCCTATCGTTACACCAGTGCATACCTTATGTGCCATTTGGTGACTGTCAAGCACAGAGCGGACATAGAATTTCTGCTCACCACCGAGGATGTTAAGAGCAACCTTCCAGGTGTGCACATTACAATGAACTAGTGAGTTATTTTTTTTTATTACAAAAGAAAAAACAACAAAAAATGTTTTTTGTCGGCGGCATGGTGGTGCAGTGGTTAGCACTGTTGCCTCACACCTCTGGGACCCGGGTTCGAGTCTCCGCCTGGGTCACATGTGTGTAGAGTTTGCATGTTCTCCCCATGTCATCGTGGGGTTTCCTCCAGGTACTCCGGTTTCCCCCCACAGTCCAAAGACATGCTGAGGCTAATTGGAGTTGCTAAATTGCCCGTAGGTGTGCATGTGTGAGTGAATGGTGTGTGTGTGCTCTGTGATGGGCTGGCCCCCCATCCTGAGTTGTTCCCTGCCTCGTACCCATTGCTTCCGAGATAGGCTCCGGACCCCCCGCGACCCAGTAGGATAAGCGGTTTGGAAAATGGATGGATGGAAGTTTTTTTGTCAAGCTTGACTTTTTATCAGTTCTCTCGTGTGGTGGATTTGAGTTAGTAGTGAAGAATAATTCTTTAATAATGAATTCTATAAAAAATGTATCGAGAATTATAGAGTATTTAAAGTAAGATAAAACAAGATGCTTTATTTGCCACTTATTCAGGTATACGAGTACAGGAACCTTTAACAGCTTAGAATAGCATGCTCAGTGACCAGACCATGTGATCTATGGTTACCATCAGCGACATAAAAATTATGACTGCATGCATGTGTCTTTATTTTTCTTAAGATAAATTATACATTAACGACATTTTTTCTTCTCGGCATTATTACATTGTCTTGTCTGTCGCTAATATTTAAAATGCATTCTGGGTCGACCTTGGCATCTGCATAAGACACGACGTGGTTCCATCCATTTATAACCTGCTCTGCGGCCTGACTTTTCAAAGGCTCTGATGAGTCATTCACGATTGATACAGAACATAGCTGTACTGGAATTATAATGCATCAACATTAAATCCTGGGGTTTAAAATGACACACTATGTGAGCAGGTAGCAGGTAACCATCCCCGTTATAGTGACTATACCCTAATTCAGTTAGCTCACCTGAGATGTATATTTTGCCATTGTGCACGGCTCCCGCATGGGCTGCTAGGGGCTGCGGCAGCGAGGACACGTAGCTCCACTCATTGGTCTCGAGGTTATAAGCCTCCACGCTGGACAGGTATCCTGTCTCGTTCCTTCCTCCAATTACATACAAGTGTTTGTCCAAGCAGCATGCAAAGAAACTGGCTCTTCTGTGAGATACAAATGCAAAACAGAAAATTCGCAAGAGATTAATCACAGTAAGTACCGTATCTGTAGCTAATCATTTCAATCTTTGTTGTTTCTTTGTCTCTCATATTTCTTAATGCTAATTTAAGTGATTTGATTTCTAGTGACGATAACTGAAGCTTCATGAACGACTTGGTGTATTTTTTGACCCCACTAGATGGCGCTCTTGGTTTGCTTTGGGTCATGCTTTGAATCCCTTTTTTGAACAGAGAGCACCATCTAGTGGGGTCAGAAAATACAGCAAGTGGTTCATGAAGCTTCACTTGGCCATCACTACTGGTTACCTTTCCTGCATTGGTGGTAACTGTATCCAACTGTTGAATCTTGGATCATAGCGGCTCACAAAATTAGTACTGTGCTTTCCTGGAAAAAAGGTGGCAGATGTTTGAACACATTGACCAAGTGAAATCAACACCTTTGAAACAATAGTAGAGGAGAGAAGAAATTTATGTTCACATTTATCTTCCTTAAACAACAAAGTTATCTGCAATAATTGTTTTTTTAATACCTTAAGGAGTTCTTTCTGTATTGAGAAAATTTCATTACAGTGTTTAGAGTTATAGTTTAAAAAATTCTAAGGATTTCCATACAGATGTATAGTGATTTAAATCTACTGTGGAATGTTATCAAAATGAAACCAAAATCTTCTCATAAGATTGGGCTGCATTACAGCAAGTTGTCATTGATTATTTTGTATAATCGCACAGCTCGTCGTGGATTATCCCTTACTTCAATATTTTTAGCATTAAATTGCATTGTATTGTATTGGAGTGCTCCCTAAAAGATGGATCAACACCAAGCATTACACTGACACTCAGATTTTTCTTAATTTGGTGAGACACTTGTGAAACATTGTGTTTACTACATGCTTTATGAAACCCTTTAAATTCCAGTCACAAATCTCTGAATGCATTAATGGGGGATGAGATGAGCTCTAAGCTGAACTGGGTGATGATTAACTATGGAAAAGAAACCAAGTGGTCTGTAAATCCATAACATTAATAGATTGTACTAAAAAATATATATATAAATAAAAATACTTTACCATTTGGATTCCATTGATCTTCTCCACCAATCAATAGCAGGAAATTCTCCACCTCAACCACGCAGTGATGAGCACTGTTATAAGGCATTACTGCAAATATGAAAACAGAATGCGATGGTACTGTATGTTACAAAATCCTCAACAATAATTCAGCCAGATGAATGTTTTTACTGTTTCATGGTCTTTATAAAATACTGTCCAACACTAAAGACGGTTTTCCTCTTAAATGGGTCCATACTTCTCACACATGCATGTAATGTGTAAATTGCGCTACATACATAATAATATATGCACAGTATAGTATTAATTATACGAATCTAAATCCCTTACCATTTACACCTGGAGCACTTTTCAAACATGGAGAGCAGCCTTAAATTCACAGCTTGTATGTCTACAAAATAATCGATTATCCCTACAAAGAGATCCATCCCCAAGGAAGAGCAGAAATGCCACCCAGTGAGTAAAACACGCATAACTGCAGCGAGAGGTTAATGCATAATTTTGCAACATCTGTATTCCACCAGGGAGAAGGGTCGTAACAATAAATATTGGTCCCAAGTACTGGCATATTTATCATGTTTGTCACTTCAGGGCACTTTCCCCTTTGCCATTAACTCAGCTAAGGCAGAAATGCAACCTTACCAACGTCATGAAACTTAAAATCCTAAGAAAAATCTGATGGAAACTTCTGAGTCACATTTTTAAACACTGTCTTCGTCTACCCCTCGCTGGATGATTTTGCTCATATTCACGCCTATTAATATCTAAATTAAAGCTAAAACAGAAATGCAAGCCCAGTAGCTGCAATAGTCCTATAAAACGGTATAGATGACAATATAAACTATTCAGGAGGCTGGAGGCACACGCGCGCCCATACAGTATGTACAGACTTTCTCCCCCTGTTCGGCTGGTTTCCTCAGGGTATTCCAGTTTCCTCCCACAGCCTGATGCCATGCTGGCATATCTGAATTGCTCATATTGGGTCGGATGGGCCGGCATCCCTTCCAGTTGTAGTTTTGCTCTGTGTCCTAGGCTGCTTGGGATTAAGTCCTAGGCTCCACGCAACCCCAGTACCAGATAACTGGCTGCAAGATGGATGGATGGATTGATATTTGAAATTGTGCAACCAAGTTTAACTTTTTAAATGTTTCACAGTCCATTCAGTAGGAAAAGTATTTTTTATTGATTATCTGAGTGCTGGTTTTGTGATTTTGAACTAGCTTTGGAGATCTAATGCTGTATGTACTCACTCTTGAGAAGCCCTGAGAATCTATGTGTTTCATGGGAAAAATCATGAGCTTGATAAAATTTTATTATTTTGATAGTTATATTATTATACAATATTTGTCATATATTGTTTTAAAACAACATGTATATAATATTTATACATTACATTACACATAGGGTGCAATTTGTTGATACATTTGCAGCTTTAGTGATAAAAAGAAAAACATTTAAAGAATAATTCCCAGTAGTTTAATGACCACATTTGAGTATTATAATCAGTATACTATAGGATTATTTTGAGTTTACAGTAAGTAACTTGAACTGCAGCAGTATGAACACTTAAACACTTACAGTGAGTGGTACTTTAAGCTCCATCTCTCTCTCTCTCTCTCTCTCTCTCTCTATATATATATATATATATATATATATATATATATATATATTTAATAACATGTGAGCCTGATAAAATCGCAAAATAAAAAGCATGTCACGTAAATCAGTTATAAATGTTTTCAGAAAACATTCGCAATGACCCTGTAAAACATATAATCTAAAACAAGATGAAATTGAACTAAACGTTTATACATATATAGTTTATTATAGTAACCCATAAGTTGCACGGATTTGAATTTGCTAGCCAGACGGACACCGAGCAGGGCCGTATTCACTCCTGCTATCATTTGGAGAAACAGCAGTGCACTTAACCTTTCATGCACCGTCTCACATGCCTGGCGGCCTGCTGATCATGCCTTCCAAAGATAACCAATGAGGCTTCAGCTGGTCTAATCGCCCAATGAGAGTCAGCTGGATGTTTAACGGCCAGCTCCTGTGGCCCGTAGCGTGGTGCTGGGAGCTGTCCAAGCTCTGTGCTGAATGCCCGGCTGCACTGTCCACATTCCACCCTGCACTGCATCACATGACTCCCTCATGTGTGAAGCATCCTATGAAATCATTGGCTTATGTGATGCATACTGGGACTCTGGCGCAGACACTTAGCAGGAATCCCCTTGCAGTTCTGACACTGAGACCGCATCGCCTCAGAACACCTCCTAGGCTACCCTGTATGATAAATAGCACTGGGAAAATAGAGGACAGGAGGCGTACGAAAAAACAGCCCTCATTTCTGTAGGAACTATGGCAGAAATCCCAGTTTGCTATGGCAGACAAACAAGGGAGAGAAGAGGCTTAAGCAAATTACTCCAACTAACAACTAAAACAACAGCAGCAATTATAATAAATATTATGCCATTTGCACAAAATACACGAAATGCTACAATGATACCTTTTCATTAGGTAGACAATGCTTTTTCTATCCACAGCTGTACTGTCACGATGACTCACATTGGAATACAGGCACACTGCATAAGCCATACAGCCCCTGGTGACAGATTATAATCAAGACATCTAGACTTTGCGCAAAAATGTTTACTTTATTACTAAACACTTGGCTACGTCTTGTTAGACAAACAGGCCTCGTTTCCCTAGACTACAATTCTGGGTGTCGCTTATACTGTCTGTAAAATTGTGACATATTTATAAAAAGCATCAGATATAGCAAACTTCAAAGCGATACTTTTGAGACAATTTTAAAATATACTGGCAAACAAAGCTTGCTATCCACGCCCGTGTTTGTTTAAACATACAGAACGCTGAGCCGCCGGATTCATGTTTACTATAACGAATAAATTGTGTGATAATTACTGTATGATAATATCCTATTTGCTGTACCAAAAAGAACATTTTCACCATTTACTGTACCACTCATTCAGTGTAGAACTGGGGTACCACGGTATTCTGTGATGGAATACTGCTCTTTATAAATAACTGTTGATAAAGATGTACATTTAACAAACCATCAATCAAGTACAGGGTTATGAACTTAAATGTACACAAACTGGGGTTGTTTTCATGGCACAAAAACAAAGTAGTATTGCAGACAAGAAACATGCAGAAAAAGAACTACAAAAAGAGCAAGACATCGTCTATTTACTTCGTGGGATGCAGAGCTATTACTCTGATAAAAAGCTGAGGTTTTAACAAGCATGCCTACACATCTACAGCACACTGTGAACAGAGTTTCTTAAAAGGCAAATTCGACTACTGATCAGTATTCATTTTTTGAACAATGTGTTTACTCTGAGGAACTGAAGGTAATTAACTTAGGAGCCTCTGTGCATGTGATATCAATGGCTATACAGGCATAGGCCGAATACTGCGTGTATTACTACTAAAATTCTAATCTCAATTTTGGCACATCTGTACCACCTACTTAGACCCTTTTCTCACTTGTAATAAGGGTACTTTATTACAGTCCTTGCAGTAAACAGTTTATATGATATAAAAATGAGATTATTCACAGTTTTTTTTTTATTTTAAACCTAATTCATTTGTAGCAAAGAAGGCTGAAAAAAGCTGATAGGCTAAAGTGTTAATTGGCTATGAATAATTTGGATAGTTTGGTAACTATATACACAGCAGGCAAAATAATAATGATTACAGTATAAGGCAAGTAAATGGTGGTTCAGTGAGCAGACATGTGACCTCACACCTTTACTCTACTCTATTCAGTATGACATTGTCCAAAAATAAAGAAATATTAAAACTGACTGTTAGAATGCATAAACACACAAAGAACAAAATCTTTGCTTGTCTAATTTAATAAATCCATTTAAAAATATGAAATGGATTTAACAAACTGAGTTTCTGTTTGTTTACCAAACATCTGTTTATACCATGTGATACTTTTCTGCTCTAGACTTGGTACTCGATAAATTTAATAAGCTTACAACAGGAAGATGTTTGCAATCAACAAGAGTTGGTGTGTGGAATGAATTTACATTAGATCACTACAGCTTTATAAACCTTCCAACAAATAATTTAAAGTAAAATCTTTTTTCTCAGTGTGAGTTTCTTAAGGTAAACAGAAAAAGGCATTTTGGGCCTTGGAAAATTAAAGCTCAGTTCCTGTTATGTGGTTCGCACGTTGTTACATAACTGAGGTCAAGACATTTCCCCAGAAGAGTTGAACCTCTTCACCAAGTAAAAACTACACTCTTCAAAAGCAATTAAAATGCCATTTAAAACTCCCTTAAAGGCACATGGTGAAGCATTCAGCGTCAAAGCCTATAGCATAATATTGGAAATTATTTTAGCTAAATGCTAAAATAAATTAGACATAACAGGCATCTGTTATCTTGTCACTTACCGTGTTAAAAATTCTATAAAACAATCAGCTATATTCTTAAATATCCAAGGACCATTTTATTTAATGTTTATGACGTTAACTGGAAACATGGTGACAATTAAAACGCAAATTGTGTGTTTTATGTTTTTGTGCATTACTGTATGTACAAAGGGCAAGAGCAATACCAATTATATGCTAACAATCTTCTTTTTTAACTGTGGCTGAAATAAAACAGGAGTCTTGCGTATCGCTTATCCAGTAGAGGGTCACGAGGTGCCTGAAGCCTCACTTATCCTAATGCTGTAAATAAAATATGCAAGCTGGCAAGAGGCAGAACTGCAGCTCGCGGACAGCTAAACTGATTAGCATCATCTCCATGCTGATTGATCACCAGTCCCATGGCTAACAGTGCCTCAGGTAGTGAATCCCGGCTGAATCCATGCAGGCCGCCAGTGTAAGTGAATGGGGATTCGCGCATACCGTGTAGTCTGTCGGGCTCCCGGCACTCTTTATTTTGGTGGTTTTAGCATGTTTTGGGACTGCTAAAGGCACCTTGTACCTTTAATGTTTGCCATGTTCTGTAATAGTAAAGTCCTCCTTTTTGTTGAGTCCTGCTGTGCTCGGCCACTGTCCTGCCCTTGTGACAGACCTCAGCCTCACAGCACATGGAAAACTAAGCAGAAACTGTAACTCTGCTATGATGATTTTTATATAAAATAAGATTCAGTAACAGTATCATACTGCATCACTAAATGTAATTGGCTAATGATAAGTGAAACACCGAAACTAAGATCTAAAATTCATTATTATCTGAATAATGGTTTGAAAAATGTAAACCTCTTTAAACAAATCTTCATAAATACGGAAAATATGAACATATTCAGTCAATCCATTAATCTTCTTTATCTGTTTATCCAGCACAGGATAAGTATCTATAGGCTCATGTTATATATAGAATCTATAGGTTCATGTAATATATAGAATCTAAAGGTTTGTGTTATATATATATTCTATAGGTTCATGTTATATATAGAATCTATAGGTTTGTGTTATATATAGAATCTATAGGTTCATGTTATATATAGAATCTATAGGTTCATGTAATATATAGAATCTATAGATTCGTGTTATATATAGATTCTATAGGTTCATGTTATATATATATATATATATATATATATATATATATATATATATATATAGAATCTATAGGGTCGTGTTATACATAGAATCTATAGGTCCGTGTTATATATAGAATCTATAGGTTCATGTAATATACAGAATCTAAAGGTTTGTGTTATATATATTCTATAGGCTCATGTTATATGTAGAATATAAAGGTTCGTGTTATATATAGAATCTATAGGTTCGTGTTGTATATATAATCTACAGGTTCATGTTATATATAGAATCTAAAGGTTTGTGTTATATATAGAATCTATAGGTTCATGTTATAATTAGAATCTAAAGGTTCATGGTATATAAACTAAGATCCATATGCATCATATACATATTTCAAAATATCCACAATCAAGTGAAGTTTTTCAATGAAGAAAAATCGGTTTATGTGCTGGAGAACGATGTTGCACGTTTGTGCCCCCTATTGTACAGCAGGATAAAGAACAAATGTGCTTGGATGTTCAAACACAGTAGTAGTGGTACAAGAAGAAGAAGAAGAAGATTAAGGTTGCAGCATCTGACATTCTTGTAAAGCCTTGTAAACACCACGATTCTCAGTGAAACCCTCCAAATAAAATTTCATAAACATGTTTTTAAACTAATTGAAAAGATTTAAGGGCTACAGTAATACATTGTTGTTTTCTGGTTTCTGCATTTTGCACAAGTTTTTTGTTTTGTGACCATAGACATGACAATAAATCTAGATAAAAAATGCATGAAAATGAGACGGACAAAGACGACACGCCTCAGTGTTTCTGCTTCTGCATTTCAGGATTTTTTTACCCTAAAAGAGAGATGCAAAACTATTTCCTTTGCCCTATGGAAGAAACATTGCTACCAAAGTGATGACATACTTTAAATATAACGTCATCCTGCACTTTTCTGTAGTTTCTTGTATCTATATCTTATAGTTTATAGTTAATCAATGAAATTATCGATCCATTATAGTATATATAAATTCTTTAATACAACCATAATGATAAAACATTTATTTAGCACATTAGGTAAACATATCTCATGTTAAATGATGTAACCCAAAGTATGAGCCACAAACTGGCTTAAATGGTAGCACTGTTGCCTTTCACCTACAGGGTTGAATGGGTTTGAGTCCCTGCCCTGCTCTGTCTGTGTGTGATAAAGTGTATATTACACTGTTGGCCAAAAAAAGTTCCCAAAATGTGGAGGGGAAATGCACCTTTTTATCTTGTGTGGACATTTTTCTGTTTCGCAGATTTCTATTAAAATCTGCTTTTTTTGTGATTTTTATTAAAAAAAAATGTGAAAGCAATTAAAAAACAAAAAATGCCAAAAGTCTTGCATTTTGGTGGGTTACCATTGGTTAAGGTTAGGGCTGGGTAGGGGCAAGGTTTGTCATAGTTGGGAATAAAGTCCCAAAGGTCTCTTTCTCTGACACTGTGTGTGTGTATGTGTGTGTGTGTGTGTGAGTGTGTGTGTGTGTGTGCATGTGTGTGTGCCCTGTGATGGACTGGCATCCTATCCAGGATCTACCTGCACTTTGGGCCCTATGCTGTCAGTGCCAGCTCCCCCGTGCCTTTCAAATGGATGGATACCTATAATGCTTAATGGGCTTCAAACAAAATAGGAATGTTTTGAAGATGGCGAAAAAAAATACCATTTTACCCTTCTTTGTCAAGCAATTACATACACTGTACACTAGGTGGCAATCTCTGTCTTAAGGTTTGGCAGCTGAGGCATGTAGAAATTTAGGAGGTATGTTGCAAAAAACAGATGATATATTAATCACACAGTTGAATTGCTTTAGCATCTCACATTCACATTTTTATAATGATCCTTACTCTGACATGCTATGGTGTGAAAAGAGACTGATTTAAAGTTGGCAATCAAAATAAATGTACAGTATCCATAATGTGAGGCCATACTTCGAATTGCAGTATTGTAGCTCAAAGTAAAGGTGTTAGTCAAATGGCTGCAGTGTGGCACTTCTACAGTGAAGCCCACACTGGCCCAGGTATTGTGAGTCTAGGTGTGCTACAGTGATGGTTATGCTAACCTAGCAACTGAAGTGAGACTGCAACACCGACCTCAGAGGCAATCCTATGCCAAAGGCTAATTTACATATTACCCTATTTAAACGTTTTAACATTTTAGTCCTTCACCAGTATTTCAGCTATATAACTTAATTTAATCTGCACTGTCAAAGGTGAAATGTTAAGCAATATGTGCAGACGAGATGTAATTTCAAGTAAACCTTTTTTCCTCCCCACTGTGGAAGGCAATTTCAGCTAGTCGAACGAAATGAACTCTTACCGGAATCTAAATAAGGAAAACCACAGACTTGCTTTGCATAGATACTGTTGTGCTTCCTAGGCAGAAGACCGAAACAAATTCAGCTATACAAAAGACTTAGAAAGATCAGCTTAATGAAACTCTAACTCTGGCAAAGTCTTTGAAATTTGAAGATAGAACCATGGATGGCATTTGTCAGTCATACGAACTAGCCTGCTTTATGGTCTGTGGAGATTCAGAGACTCCTTCATTCGTTTACACTTAGATAAAATTTGGTAATCAAATAGTATCATGGTAAAGGTCAGCACTGCAAGCATACTGATGAGTATACAATTGCCTTAAGCTATGATCCCTTAAAGATAGGTTCCCAAAACCATTAGTTGAGAACTGATAATTATTACAGTGAGCAGCACAGTGTACTATTGTGTTTCCTTCCACACGCCAAAGTTCATGACAGCTGGTGACTAAGCTATCCTTAGGAAGCGAGTGTCTATACCTTGCAAGGTACTGCCACTTCATCTAGCACTGAGTCTCCTGGAACAAGTTCTGGGTAACTGAGACCTCATATGCATGAAATTTACGGATGGATGAATGGAACACAGAACAGGGTGATAAAAAAGGTTTTCTTATAACACATAACAAAAATGCTTCATTAGATACTATTTTTATCTAAACATGCTTTTCAAACCAACTTTAAGTTGTTCACCCAATAATGACCCTTCAGAGCAAGAATTCCTCAGAGCAGATTGAAGCCTTACAATACTTCTAGGTCCTCAGTTTTTAATAGCTTAAAATTTAATCTAATTACAAAAAGGCAGGCAGGGTGGCTCCTCATTCTAAACGAGGCATTACGAAAAGGCAGGCAGGGTGGCTCCTCATTCTAAACGAGGTATTACGAAAAGGCAGGCAGGGTGGCTCCTCATTCTAAACGAGGCATTACAAAAAGGCAGGCAGAGTGGCTCTTCATTCTAAATGAGGCATTACGAAAAGGCAGGCAGGGTGGCTCCTCATTCTAAACGAGGCATTACGAAAAGGCAGGCAGGGTGGCTCCTCATTCTAAACGAGGCATTACGAAAAGGCAGGCAGGGTGGCTCCTCATTCTAAACGAGGCATTACAAAAAGGCAGACAGGGTGGCTCCTCATTCTAAACGAGGCATTACGAAAAGGCAGACAGGGTGGCTCCTCATTCTAAACGAGGCATTACGAAAAGGCAGGCAGGGTGGCTCCTCATTCTAAACGAGGCATTACAAAAAGGCAGACAGGGTGGCTCCTCATTCTAAACGAGGCATTACGAAAAGGTAGACAGGGTGGCTCCTCATTCTAAACGAGGCATTACAAAAAGGCAGACAGGGTGGCTCCTCATTCTAAACGAGGCATTACGAAAAGGCAGACAGGGTGGCTCCTCATTCTAAACGAGGCATTACGAAAAGGCAGACAGGGTGGCTCCTCATTCTAAACGAGGCATTACGAAAAGGTAGACAGGGTCGCTCCTCATTCTAAACGAGGCATTACAAAAAGGCAGACAGGGTGGCTCCTCATTCTAAACGAGGCATTACGAAAAGGTAGACAGAGTGGTTTCTCATTCTGATCTGTTTCACCCCACTTCCTCATAACCCTGTGAGATGGATGATTGAAAAGTACTCTTAAATAAGAGGACTTCATTCTGCATTTTAAATTGTATACTATCTAAATCACTATAAATGACACAGATGACTACCTGATGTACTATTACAGAAGACACAGACAGACAGACAGACAGACAGACAGACAGACACACACACACACACACACACACACACACACACACAAACGACTGCTGAACTAGTTATTTTAGAACTAGATTTTTACCAAAAGAACTTTTTCAAGTTCAATGACCAGCCCTGCAGTTGTACTCTTGAGAAAGGTAATTAACCTAAATTGCCTCTGAAAATGACAAAATGTTCATAATCATGGAAAATGATGAAAATGTTCAGTAGTCTACGTGACTAAGAAAAATCAGTACTATTTAATTCAATAATACAAAATATTATTACATATTTACATAGACAATTAATGCAAGTTTTTGTTACTATAATGCTATGCATTTTTTTCATTTATTCCCAACAACACACACAGTCTTTGTTTTACAACCAAACAATTTTAAGAACAATAGGGTAATTATAATGAGTCCCAGATGGAAGGCTGTCCTTTTGGCACATATTGGTTCGGTATGGATTTTGGGAGTTTATTTAACGTGCTTGCATGTAAAGACTTACCAGCGAGAAATTCTCATCTCACGTCTGATGTTACATCTACAGTAAATCGTTAAATGAAAATGAGCCTTGCCAAGAGATTTCAGCAGAAACAAGGGAGGCCATGCATTAAGCTCCAGAAGAGTGTGAAGTCACGCTCTGATTAAAAGCCCATATTAAAACTGATAGTGATACATCATTGCCTAAAGAATTTAAGGGAATATTTCTGTGTGTTACCAAGGGTACCAGCACCTGTTCCCTGCTTCAGCAGCCAAGTCGGTCTGACTCACTGAGGCAGACACACGTACGCAAGGGTCAGGGGTCATTTTACTCACTTGTGAGGATCTTCCATGTCTTCTTCTCGTCGTCGTAGTATTGGACCAGATTACTTGGCAGGCGATCTGGGCCAGGCGGCAAGCCTCCAACCAGCAGCAGCATTCTCTTGTTGGAGCGAATTCTGTGGAAGCGTACAGGGACATGACGGGTTACCTACTCGCGTGTGTCAATGTGCTGTGCGTGGGTCACTTAGGGGATATTTAACTTTAGACATAAAGACATGAGTAGCAATAAGCACAAATAGAGTGGAATGATATACAATGCAATAGAGGAGCAAAGTGAAACATCCGGGAAATGCTTTGGAAATTCATAACCTATTCAGAAAATATTTTATAATAGTATATTTAAAGGCTGTCGCTCTGTGACTCTATACTGGATACATAGTTGGGAGATGGACAGATGAATATATATTCAATGCAGATTAGGGCTGAACAATTTGTATTCAAGTTGAAAAAGCGATTTGAAACAACATGATTAGCAAATCACAAAGGCTGCGATTTAGGATGCGCATTATACAGCGAGTCTGACCGACTTTAAAAATATCCTGAGAACAGTTTAAGAAATCCATGCCACCCTCCTTGGGTGACAGTCATTCTCACCAATCAGAAATGCTTTGCTCCTTGTGTGACAGTCATTCTCACCAATCAGAAATGCTGTGCTCCTTGTGTGACAGTCATGTTCACCAATCACAATTCGCCCAAGGTGACGGTGTATATGCCCACAAATAACAAAGACATGAAATCCAATGAAAACATCACATTAATCGTGTGAAAAAATATTGATCTTCGTGTGAAAATATCTCACCTTATTATATTGTATATTTGGTAACACTTTATATTAACTGCACATTCATAATGTATTCGTTAAGTATTCATAAAACATTCATAAACATCACGCATATATACCTTAACATCCTAACATCCCTTAACAGCTTTAATATACATTAATAAATTTTTTTATTATTTATTCATTACTTGATTATACAATTATAATGCTTGTTATTATTATATAATGTTTGTTATTAATGTATATTCACTATTAAGGGATGTTAGGATTTTAAGCTGTTTAAGGTACATGATGTTTATGAATGTTTCATGAATACTTAACGAATACATTATGAAGGTGTACTGAACGTTTTATGAATGCAATATAAAAGCATTATGAAGGTGCACTTAATGTAAACCGTATATTTATATTATATATTATATTACACAATACAAGTCTTCTCCTCTCAGTTATAAGCTAGTTTAGGAATAAATGCAAACTTGTGGTTTGGTAAAACATAAAACTGTTTTCCGACTGTATTTTCAGGGATTCCTTTAATTCAGTTGTTAATTTAGGTCACATTGTGCCATACAGTAAATTTGGGGCCGGAATATAACTCGCCTCAGTTCTGGCATCTGGTCCGCAGCAGGTGCCTGACAGATCTGAAGGAGGTGACTGTACAATGGCTGCGCAATGACAGTATCCATCCATTCATTTTAATGAACCTCGCACTCAGCCAAGGCTGTAGCTACATGTGATCTCAGGAAAGACAGGGCACAAGGTGAGCTACAGTTATATATTCCATCATTCCGCTACCAAGAGGAGTAACAGCAACAAATATAAGTAAACCAGGCCAAACAGGATATATTTCATTTATATTTTTCCCCACTACAATCAGAAAACCAGACTGCAATGTCTAAATCAGTGATGTAATTTTACTTTTAAAAAATTGTATATGTTAAGTGCCAAACATTTTTGCGTTGTTGCATTTTTAGGATCTTATAGCATCGGGAACTAAACTTGTAATGTGACTCTTGAAATTTGCCTGAATCATTAAAATAACAGTCTCATTTTATGGACGTGAACCCAACAGTTAAGGGGTCATTATTTAGGTTGTGAATTTGTAGGACAGCTTTGAAATTGAGTAAAAAAGAAGTTACAGTGAAACAAATGCAAAAAGAGAGTATGATACAATATTTGAGTGTTTAGGTGTTGTAGTGGGAACTGCTAGTTCAATTATCAAGAATTACAACCTAATTGCCCTAACTGACGATCCCCCAAAACTGAGATCATTCCTCTCACAATAATTTGTGAGAGATATCATAAAGAAGCTTGTAGTCACTTTAATGGAGCTACAGAGCTCAGAAACTGAGAGCAGAGTAAAGGCACATCAGTCGGACAGATCAAGAGCTCAGCAAACCACTGGCCTTTATGCAACAGTGGCACAAGCAAGGCCATTATCCAAAAAGAACCATGTGATAAAAATACTGTCATGGTGATCCAGAAATATGTGGAGAAATATTTCATGATTAGAGACCTAGGCTTTGAGAAAAGCTCTTTTGTCAAAATTCATGTAACACTGCCCATAATTCAAAAATACTATGCATACAATGACGTACGGTGATCTCAGAATCTTGTGGGGCTGCTTTTCCTCAGCAAGGAGAGGAATATCTGAGGGCTGGATGGCATATCGATAAAATATCATATTGTGATCATGAACATTCATATCGTAATATAGCCTAAAAACTGGTTTTCTTGCATAATTGCTAGTTATAATGCATTATTTTTACACAAATTCCATCAAGGTATGAGTTTGCTGTTGGTGTAATTTATTAAATCTGTCACATGATAACTATTAGTAAAAAAAAGTCTGCATATACAGAATTTTATAATATTGTGATAAATATCAATACTGTGAAAATATCTGAAAAAATTGTGATATCATTTTTAGCGCACAACACCCATGCCTCAGATAGCTCACTGAAAAAGAAGGAAAATGCAGTACAGGAAACACTGCAGGAGACCCTGTTTCGGTCTGCTGTAAAACGGAATCTGGCGGCAAAGTTAATTTTCGAGTAGGATAATGACAAACACAAGACCAACAAAATACTGCAGTGAATATCCACATAGCGCTCCCTGGAAAAGTGGCCAGTGAGCATGTATGCGTGCTGCAGTGTCGGCTGTGGAGTCCTGCATGGACTCTGTGCTGTGAAGCTTTCATCCAGCACTGGTATCTCTGTGATCCTCTGTGATTTCCAGCAAGAAAATACTGTAATATTCACTGCACAAATACTCTAAATAATATCTTACTCCAAAATCTAAATTACTATCAATGAAAAGAAATATGTGTAATGCCTCTAACAATATGTGCAATAACAGATATTGACTAAAACTAAAAATATGCAATACTTTGCAGTCCTAACAAAAATGCAAGTAACCTGCCAAGTTACTGATCTCTGTCTCATATACTTCCAAAGACCATTCCCCTAAACTCAACCTCCAAATGCCAAAAAGATGACATAAAGTACAGTATGTGTCCAAAGGATCTGAACGCGTCCCCCTACTGTTTACACTGCCAATCAGAAAGTAATGAAGCGACTCGGGCCTCCCTGTAGGGCTCCGCACATATCAGCTAACAGGACGCTTACCGAACGGCAGTGTGGCACACAGCGTTAAAAATCATACTCAGCTTCAACCTCACATTGGGTGCGGTTCCTCAAGTGATTAGCAAGTTGCAAAAGCACTTGTATGTCAATTAGAAAGCCTTACGCCGTGACTATTAGTGTATACAAGACACAACGATATCCTAAACACAAAAAAGTTCAGTTTTTTTCTTCAAAAATGACATCAAATCAAGAAATAAAAAAACAAATGAAGACAAACATCTAGAACTGATTTTTACTACTTTCCTAAGAGTGAGAGAGGTGCAAGTTCACCCTTAAATAGTCTGAAAGCACAAGCCCCATTGCCTTTGATCACATCACCCCACCATCTGCATCACCACCACACTCACACAAAGATCTGCTGCATCCCTGTCATGTTCAAGGTCGACAGTCAGTGGGGAGGGTCACAATCTGTAACGGAAATCCCCCAAGACACTCACTACTGCTCAGGATGAAGTGTAAACTATATCTAAGCTTCCCCTTCCTCCGGCCACTCAAACATGCAGCCTGTTTCCATTATGTTTCCGTATGTTAAAATATGTTTCTTTAAAATAAAAGGTGAGTTAGGATGAAGGAGGGGGTCAGAAGACACCAAGAGTTAAGAGTTTTGACTGAGGAAGCAAATGAGGTTGATGACCTATTAACAAAATGAAAACGGAACAAACAATATAGTTACCTCAAAAACATAAGCATACAGCATCCAAATATCACAACATGCAAAAGCAGCACAGTTAACCAAGAAATACTGAAGCAGGTTAAATGTTAAATATCATTGTTGTACAACTGAAAACAGATCAAGTGAAACTAAAGCAGGTGTCATGAATTAATTACTGACCAGACATTTGTTGTCTTGTGACTTGAACTACTCAAACCTACCATAAAAACATGAACATTACAGGCTTTCTTTCTTTTTCTTTCTTTCTTTCTTTCTTTCTTTCTTTCTTTCTTTCTTTCTTTCTTTTCCATTAATGATTATTAATCAAATTAAATATTTGATTTTTTCTCATGGAAAATTCAAATGACAATTAGTGATCTAGTTTCAAAAGATGCATGATGCATTTCTCTGTCCATAATATAACAGGTCCAAAGTATTATAATACAATTCAATTTATTTTTTTTTAAATGCTTTGTATAGTGATTCAGTTCTTACATATAAGATTCTGCATGTCAGACTTAGACCATGAAGTTGAAAAAAAAAACATTACTATGACCATCACCACTGTCAGAAATTTTACAAACATAATTTATAATCATTTACCATGAACAATGAAGCCAATATTGATGCCATCTGAATAAATAATTGTTTAGCTGTCATTGTAAACACTACAATGAAAAGTGGACACCCCCAAAACTGAAAACAAGCAAGCATTAAAAAATGTGTGAACTGAAAACTCACAGATTCAACAAACAAAGGGCCTCCACTATTTATGAGGTATTTCTCTTTATCTAGAAATACCTTCAGGCAAACTACAAGTACTGCCTACGGTTAGATCAGCAAACATCTCACATGTGACTGATTGCCACCCCGTATTGCTTTTTAAAGGCTTCCAAAGTAAATGCAGTCCTGTTGCAAACGAGCATGTGGCAACTCCGTTGGCAGATGCTGAAAATCCAGCGACTCCTCCTTCTTACCGCAGCTCCTGAAGGTCCAAGCCGAGTCTCGTCCGTTTGTGTAGTTCCGGGCAGATCTGTCACGTATCTACTGCTAATTTTATACGGAATATATCATCGGGTCATGCTGCCATCTTGTCTTCTTATGCAGAACCCTTGATTCATACAATAAATCATATCTGCTCAGGTTCAGGACTCAAACTAAACGGCACTTTCCCTCTCTTTAATAGCCGCGTGGTGTTCAGCAGAGGATGGGTCTGGATCACGGAGCTGTTCGTGAGCTGAGCAGTTGGGGCTGTTCATGGCTTGTTTTAGAGTTGTCTGTCTGAGGTTTCCTTCATGGTTCACCAGGACCATTCTGCATTTCACTTAGTTGTCTGATCTTTTGTATAACCAAAGTATTTATCAACACACTTTCTCGCCTTTCCTTTCCGCACATCCGTCTGCCTCCTGCTCAGAGCCATCTGCTATTCTATTTGCATGTGTACATTTGTAGACACTACTTTTCAGTTGTATTACAAGATCGCCTTCTGAGAAGGGGTCAGGATTTTCACACGACACAAAGTCATGCTTGCTAGCAGACATAATTTCCAGCCGGAATTTCCAAAAAGGTCGACAGACAGCTAGATAACTCAGTGTACTTATCGACAGACAAAAACATTCTATCTGTTTCATATAAAGCCCAGATTTCCAATCCAGATATTTATTCTATTTTTACTAAATAAAATGGGACATATATGAAACCAACAAGATGCCAATATTTCATTATTATAATCAGCAAATTTTCATGCCCCTTTACATGGAGCTACCATATTACTTGTGAAAATGAATCCCGCAAATATTGCTTTGTGATCATCCTTGAATAATATAATACAAACGTCATCTTTATTGGTTATAAAAACAAAACTCCTTTCTTCGTAGACGGCAAGTTTATTTAATGTGTTAATCCGAGTTTCTCATTCTACCACCTGGGATGATCATATTTGGAAAACAACACCACAATAAAAGCTTTTCATTTGTGTTATATGCCTGCTAATGTGCTCAATTGTGCTCTAAATTTTGTTCACTGGCTATATCCACTTCGCTTCATTTTTGCATAACTTACAGCTGTATTTTATCCAACAGGGATGAATTTATAGTAGAGAAACAGGTCTTAAATAGGAGTGGGGTTCAAAACCACATGGAAATATCCATTAAACACTTAAGCCACTGGGCTCTCATGGAGCTTTTTATCCGCTTTTAATAAAACTGTTCCAAAGAAATAAAGAAAAAGAGAGAGAGAGAGAGAGTATTGTGCCGTGGAAGAGGGAGAGAGACTGCAGCTTCAGGAACCATGGGGTCACAAAGTAAATACATTCTAGGCAAATAAACGGCGCTATTGGGAAATGGAAGATGTGCGATGTAATGTGCCTCTTAGTCAGTGTGCGGTTCAGGACGCTTTCTGGATCATTCCGTACCGGGTAGTACAGCGTATACTATGCTGTTTTAAAACACATTCAGCAGAGAGCAGCAGAAAATGACTTCTGGTCTTAAAGACAAAGACTGGTCGGAGGCTCAACCAGCAGAATCCGGACCAGTGCTTAAAGCACAATTAAATAAATCGTTTTACTTAAGCATGGATGCTCTGCGAGTCTTCTCTAAGTACATCCAGGCTCAAGCTTCTTAAGCAGTCATGTGAGAGCTGTGTATTTTAAGAGCTTTGTGGACATGGAAAGCAGGTCTGGAGCAAAAAATATGTAAAATGTTCCCCTGCTGATATAAGTGTGTGAAACACAATAGAACAAAAGGGGCTGAACAATGGCAGAGCGTCTTTATTATTCATAATAATGATGACATATAATGAAGTAACTGCCATACGCTTTACCATCATTGCACCTATAATTTATCTTTATAGATAATTGCCAACAATACTTGAAGAAGCTAAGCATTAAAATGTCCAGAATACCCAAAAACGACTATAGGGAATATCATGGTACTGTAATAGCATTTAGAACTATATATGTATACATATTTATTTTGCTGCATCCAATCATTCATGTACTTGCATTAGCTTGCAGGTCAGTTTGCATAAAGGCAAATAAGTGAATATCAGCCAAAAAGCAGCACCACTTAAAAAGAGGAAAGAGGAAATCACTTTAATCTGCAGCTGCATGCAGCCGTGTTCCCTATCAGTAATATTACAGCATACAGTATATACATCATGGGTATAATGATTTTTCATAGTGACTAATATACGGGAGTGTTGCATGATGCAGTGCAATTGAAAAAGACCCAACAAACCACATAAAGGTGTACCATTACAATGTCAGTTTGCTGTCAAAGTCCTGTCGTGGCTGAATTAAAATATGGAGGCAAGGAGGACGAGGAATCCATGTTTAAATAATCAATGAGGGATGAAAGGGAGAGGAGGGGGCAGCAAGACAGGACGGGCTGCTCAGCTTCCCTCCGTCTTGGTCTGAATGAGCCTGGCCACAATGGTGCCTGATAGGGACACAATGGCAGGGCAGTGGCCTCGGTCGCAGGCAGCAGGGGTCCCTCCCTGCCACCTGCACATGGCGGCACGAGGAGGTGCGGGGAGCACAGAGCGAGAGCTGAACATCCCACTGCGCTCGCAGCGAAGCGCACGCTCCACAGCCCTTACATTAATATGCATGGGTTCACTAATGATCCCCAACCGACCAGAATGATATGGTGTGGAGACAGCAGCAACCGCTCGCTGATATGCAGCCTGGGCGTGATCTGGCCCGTCGCATCTTTCTACTGAATTTTCTTTCTGGTGGTTTCTTTTTTTTTTTAAAAAAAAAAAAAAAAAAAACATTGCTTGAGCAACTGATTCATAATGCCAAATCACCGAAATGTCCCCTTATTTTGTATGCATAATATTCATGAATGTCCAAACGAAAGTGCCCCTCAGCATCAATGAAACCTGTGCATCTAATTCTGCATGTGGAGTGTTCATTTTAAGGGTTTATTACATGTAAGCTGATTAAGTTAGGTGTAGGAAAAATGCATTGTAACGTCAGTCCTCAAAATATAGCGTAGCCTAATTACCGATGGACGCCGACGGTAGATCGATGAATACTGAATGCGTAGTGAATACTGAATATCAATGTGAATGCTAAAAATACCACGTAAATCCACGCTACAGATATTGTCTTTGGTAAAAAAAAAAAACAAAACAGAAACCACAAGTCACATTTGGAAAAACAGAGACCGCTAGATTCTGAGAACTGCTCCAAATATTAACCACTAGAGGGAGCAAGACACACATATGAAAATTGCTTAACCAGAGGACCGATAGTTATCAATTATTAAAGGCTTTCCTAAAAGCAATACTGAAGATATATATGTTGGGCAGCATTGTTTAGGGCGTGTGATGATTATTTTTAGACCACTGCACAACTGAATAATGGTTAACAAACACTTAAAATCAGTCAATGCCAATCAAGGAAATGGCTTCTCGCCAATACCTGGCACTTTAAACTCTTTCAGGCTTATACATACACTATGGCATCCTTCTTTCCATAAACAGAGACAAAGAATGTCGATAACAAGGCACGGGTTACAGAAGCATGATGATACAGCCGCTTAATGTTACCGGGATTGTAAAGATGATGGATTTTTCCATTTCTGTACAGAAACCATTACAGATCATCCCTGGTGCCCCAAAGGACATGATGTCAAAATGTCAAGTATAAAAATAAAAAGGGTAGTTTAATTTTCATAAATACTTACACGTTGACTTCCCAAGGTAGCGTTTACCGTATACTACTTGTCTAGCTACCCTGCATTATTTTTATATGCATCATTTCTTTCAAACAACCATTCACTTTCAATAACCACTTATATAATTATGGTCGCAGTCATTCAAAGGTATTCCTGGTAAGTACAGCACATAATTCTAAATAGAATGTCAGAGTATCCCAGTGCACTGTATCCAACAATATGCAATAGTTTGTTAAATGAGATTTCGGCTTTAATCATTTTTTAATAAGAAGTGGTAGTATAATTAAACCTCTTCAGCTCCTTTGCTTTGAGACAGTAACCCCTAAATCTGTCTATTCCCATGGTTTAATGCTTATTTCTTACATAGCAGACCAACTAAAGGCCCCATACAGCCATGCACTAGTAACACTTTCTCCATAAAATGAATGCAATTCAATTTATGAAAGTATAGTCCACTGCTAATCAATATTAATGTCATCTATAAGACAACAATAAAGCACTTTTAATAAACGGTGAGTCTAAGCTTTTTATTTTAAGCCGCTCACAAATGCTTTTCTCATGTTCTTATCGGTACTTTTCCTTCAATCTCACCGAGGTCCTGCTAGGTTCCTGCTAACGAGAAGCTCACCCATGATGGTGAAATCCCTGTGCAATAAGAGTGTGTCTGATTTCAGTGATCAAATGTTTCAAGTCAACGTTAAATGTAACACAGAGTCTCAGCTGATTCTGAGCTGAACTTTTCCTGACAATTCAGTTTCTTGATAATTCAGTTTCTTATCTAATATACCTGTGAAGGGCATCCTTGCTTTTTGCTAGCAGGAATGCTGACATGACATAGCAGCATTATTTTCCAAGTTTTATTTTATATGTGATGCTGTCGCTGACTCTCTCTGGAAGCTTCTTGCTGGAGACATTGCTTAAATTTCATTACTTGACCCAAATACAGGTGTCTTTATTGTGAAATCATAAAAAGATACATAATCATGTATGTTTGTTTACCTAAGTTAAGGTTTACACAAGATTTCAATAGTTATACATAATTATATTTTTTCTTTAATATTTTATGTCGTTTTGCTTTTAAGATGCTAGTTCAAATAACTATATTAAAATGTCTCGAGTGCTTTGAGAATTACATGTTTATCATTGAAGTACTTTGTCAGACTTGACATGTTAGCAGCATTAACTGGCATCGTCACCAGCAGCACTCGAAGGGCACACTCCAGTCCAGCTCAAGCCGAAATTTTCATGACGTGGACGATTTGAAATGACTGACCTAATTCATGCTGCTTGTTGCTTCCACCCAGAATTTATCCTCCACGTCAACTACGATTCTTTCTTTGGTCTTGTTAAATAAGATCATACAATATCATCACTTTCGAAACCATTAGGATTAGCTTTCCATACTCCTGCATGGCTTACTAGCGCCAAAAACACAGCACTTTGTGACATATATAGCACAGCATCTAGAAAAATAATGGTTGTGATCATCTTGTGAAACGATGTTGCAGATATGCAGATAAAGGGTAAGATGAAGCATACACTGAACCGCTCCAGTAGCTGTGCATGATTTCATGTTTCGTAAATTCCGCCCATTGATGGTCTCCGGTTTCTCTTCACCTTACACCTATGGTGCTACAATGGGATTACTCTGCATTACACCTGACTTCCTAGCTGCTACTTGGCATGCTTTAGATATTAAACGCAAATAATAAGTCCCACATTGCAATTTGGTGCAACACAGTATGACATGGTTTTTAATGTGTAATCTGAACCGCTTTATTTGTAGAGCGAAACAATTATGTGCTCTATAAAGTGTAACTGGCTCCTTGATGAGGATGCCACAGAACTGCAGACTCTTTGGCCTGCAAGATCAAGACTTGAGGAGACTGCAAAAAAGGCAAGCGGCAGTTCACCAGTATCGCTCATCGCGCCAATTAGCACGTGGTAGCAATTCCGGCAATAGCAATTAGCCAGTAGCTTTGCATCACACAAAGAGGACCTTAAATTCTATAACCATAAATGATGAGCTGTTCGTTTTATTGGACGTTTAAAGGCACATGAGGTAATTATTGCATCATTTACTAATTAAATTATCTTACCCCAATTTCTGGAACACGCTTCTTCTCTCTGCTGTCAACAATTTTGATAAATTTGCCAGGCATGATTCAGAGCTGTAACAATTGCCCTTACCTGGTTATGTGATGGACCTTTGAAAAATGAAGCCATTCTTGCATATGGTTAATACAACACTAGTCTATACAATGTTACAACTCTTGATGTGCAATAAATAAATAAATGTTATCAGTACATCACTTCAGTTGAGTATACAACTACACGCTGTAACAAGGCCAAACCCAAAACCATCCAGGCTTGGTTTCGGATAACTTGGTCCATTCAAGACTTTGGAAAACAAAAGATCCATGGTTAAATTTAGAGGTCTGGTATGAGATGCTCTCCTTTTCTTAATTTAATTTGATGCAATGTGGGGAACGCTTTTCGTAATCTCAATCTGTAACAGCTCTCTGTAATCGACTATGGTCACTATCTGCTTCTTTTGTAACCTTTACGTTATACTCTACTGTGTGGTTTATATGTTCATGATATGTTGTAAGTGTAATATTTCTTGTCATATATTAAAAAGCGTTAATCACAAACAAAATGAATGAATGAATAGCAGTTATGTTACCATACTTTCTTACTTGCCTATTACTTTAATAATTCAGAAACTGCAGTGGCTATAAACTACTGTGTTTAAAGCTAATGATACTGCTAATTTGATAGGAGAATGTATGTAACGCTGATTCAACATGAGCAAAGAAACAGTCACCATTTTAATATAAAACTATATCCAGAATTGTGTCAGTTTAAATTATATTATATACGGCATACCCATACTCAGGCTAATATTAAATTATTTTGAAGTTTGAAAAGCATACTTATAGTGAAAAGCAGCTCCTATATAAGTATTTAAGTAAACTTCTCAACTTGCAGAAAGATACCATAATTATATTCACTTTTCATTAAAAAAAACATAACTGATGCAATTTTAATTCTAAGAATAAATTCACAAATTAATTCTCATCAAATTTTAGATAAGCAGACCTGGAATTAAAAAATTTGCTAAACATACTAGAGTATAGTGACCCGTGTTTATATTTACAAGATGCAATACATGCTTAATAATTAGTTCAAGGTATCTGGAAAATATGGCATAATATCTTTAAGAACAGCACCTGTATAATAAATGAAGCAGGATTGGTCGCCTAGCAGTCATACATTTTGTTATTAGTAACTAAATAAAAACATGCATACAAAAATACCATGAACTAGACAATATCTTTCTGTTACTATTGGTTTTAAGTTCAAAGGTCAGAGTAACTCAATGTGGCGATCAGACCTTTTTTTTTATCTTAGAATAAAAAGAAATTACTCTGACCTTTTATTCGAAGTATCTCTCTCTAACATTCTTAGAGTGGCCTTTTTCCGCAAGAGAAAAATAGCCAGGCATTGTCATATTTTTATTTTCTAAATGATGCCTGCAAAACTGATCCATATTATGTATCTCAACAAGATTAAAATGTTGCAGTTCGTTATTGTCAAACTTCTCAAATGCCTGAGTAAAATGCTGCAGCTTGCATTTTCATGAAAATGAAAAAATGACCATATTAAGCCGACTGTATTATCACTTCACTGACTCACTGTAAAACTTTGGATTTATTTCAAGGTACTTAACCTAACACACACAGCATTAAACCTACTTATGTCAGGCTACATATAAATGACCTCATCTACTACTCCGCGCTACCCCATCATGTGAAATAAATTTGATATTTTGTTCTTCCAAAACTTTCATTTTTCTGCAAAAGTAAAGTTTCGTGAAGGATCTCACACTAAGAATCTGCCACTGCCTCCATATGGTAATGATTGAACCGGAGTTTAACAACCTACAAATGTGAAACAATGACTATGAAACATGTGTTTGCTTCTTTCAGCCAAATTTTAGGCAAAGAAACTACATCTGCACTTATCTTCCCCTATTGAAAGCATTTATACCAAAGTTATAATGAATCACTGAAGAGCATAAGCAGAGCTAATTGGAAAATGCCCGCATATGTGCCACCTTAGAAGAAACGAAAGATAATTTAATTGTGCGTGTGTTTATTAGCTATGGGGAACATCAGAAAAGCAGAACATGTTCCTTTTCATATATAAGCAAATAAAGATGTTTAATAGGCTCGCAAATTAATCGAAGATTAATCTCAATTACAATTTTTGTTTACAAAGATTATCAAAACAAAATAATCAAGATAAAACGTTTAGCGGTGATGCTCCCAGCACACCCTTTTCCAGGCCCTTTTCATTTGTTTCTCAATTGAATTATGTTTAGAGCTCAAGGAAATCCACTGCCAAAAAGATAATCCTTTTGTGTTTGGCAAATGTATATCCATGAGTAATTGGGTAAAATAACCGTAATCTCAATACTGACCAAAATATTTTTGCCGTAATCAAGCAGTCCCAGTGTTTACTATGACTGTAAGTTAAGATAACTTACATAAGATTAAATTACTCATTACAGTCAGAATACTTTCTGTGTGCATATTTGTGTTGCTTTGATGCCTGTCTTTGTAGGTGTCCTCTTTCTCCCAAAGCATAATATGGTCACCCTAGTCTACGTGAGTCAAATGATTATGACAGGGAAATGTCAACTGAGAATCTACTAAACTTCCACTAGTATATATTTTTACACTTAGAAGGCTGAGCAATATAATGACAATGATATATTGACTTGACATCATATAAAATTTAAACCATAAGAAAACTAGTAATTTTGATAAACTATTGATAATGAATATTTCTGTGATAACACACATCAGCCTATCACAGAAACCAATGCAACTCCGACCAATTGTACGGCGGTCTTTTAAGAATGGACAACCTATCACCAACAGGAAGGTTTATTAACTTAACGGAGCACAGTACATGCTACTCTGTTGGTAATACACATCTGTCATGGACGACATGAGAGCTTCCTCAGATGAAACTTGTGTGTCAATGTCAGCGAAGAAGGTGACAGCTCAGCAACCAGGACATCTTTTAAAGAGGAGATACTGTGGATAGAGAAGGTAAGAAGATATCTGTGGTGTGGTGGTACTCTCAAAATGTAACGTCTGCTGCGGAGTATCGTAAACTCAGCCAAAAAAACTTGTGCCAACTAAAACTGGAAATACTGAAAACCTATTTCATCACTCGAAGCTTCGTCATCCAATACAACAGGAAGAATAGAAATGCTTGCAATCACACACACCGGGATGAATTGTGTCCTGCAAAGACCATGTCACACAAAAGCTGCAAGGAAGTCAGAGAAAACTGGAAATACTCACCCACCACCCACCAACCCACCAACAAACGGTACTGTTGCCGTTTTCTGCTGTTATGTTGTCAGGATTATCGTTAAGAAAAATGAAAACTATTCAAAAATATGTTCATAAATTAAATAAGAAAATAATCTGTTCAAGGGGAATCCTAAGTGAATGGGATTTTAATCAAAAATTAAGCCTTGAAGAAAAGACACAATGACTTGAATTATATCGTGATAATTATGATATCGACTGATATGAACAAAATTATTGTGCTAAATTATTTTGCCATATCACCCACCCCTACTCGTGGTCTTACTTACCATACATGATAAAAACCAATTCTTCCTTTTGCATTAGTTTAAAGAAGGAACTACATTTCCCAAACATACGGCTCTGTAATACACCTAAATGTATTTAAAAGAATAATCCCCTGCGAGGACTGTGACCTCAGCATGGTGGGGGATATGTGTGCTTCAGTGATCCACAGAGCTGAGTCCTGGTGCTTCTGGTAGTACTGGTGGGGCCTCCCTTGGGGGGCATGTCTGTGGGGAAAGGCCAGACAAACTACAATCTATAAAACAAACTACAAACTACAAACAAAGACCCCCTTGAAAAATACAAAAAAAAAAAAAAAAAAACACAGAGTTCTCTGTCAGGAATTGGGTTACCGGGACCCACAATTGGAGCCAGACTTTGAGGGGGTGGGGGAAGTGTTCACTGGTGACTGCCTAGTCGCCGGCCACCCCCATAAACAGAGTTCAGCCCAAAATGCCTATAGGCACAGCCCCTAATAGGCCCACAAACCATGAGGTGAAGCATAGGGGTCAGGTGACGAGGTGCTGTATCATTTGCAGCACAGACATGAGCAGGAAAGACCCAAATGGATCAGGTCTTGGCAATGGACACTGGCTTTGTGAGCCTGAAAGGGACCCGCTAGATATGGTCGCCGTGGCCTCTGGAACCAAAACCGCTTGATCGGGGATGTGGTTTCTCTTACTTTGGAGTTTCCCATGGTGAAAGAACACAGGCAAGTGTTAGGATGCTAATGTAGACTATTCAGTAGGAGTTTTTCTTAATGGACAATAGGGTTGCGACTTCCAGAGACTGTCGTCTGTGTGTACGCACCAAACAGCAGTTCAGAACACACAGCCTTCTGAGAGAAAGTGGGTGAGGGTCTCCAAAGGGTAGTTCTTAGAGGAAGACTCAAATAACTAAGTGGGGAGCAATGGGGATATCAGGATGGGCATTACTGTGAAAAATGGCCTCCTGGAATTCAATTTGTGTCATCACCAGTTACTGGACATCTGTGCAAACTATGGATAATTCATAACAAATATGACATACTTGGTTATCAAAGCTCCCAAGGCTAAGCATCAATAATAAAATCTGTAGTTGCGTCATCCTCTTTGAAATGATATGTTTTGGATACTTGCAGCAAGAGGTAGAACTGTCAACTGATCACCACTGGCGAGTTAGATTCTGTGGATGATGATGGCAGGACCCAAACGGGCCATTAGAGTTTGCTGGGAACGCCTGGCTGAAGCTTTCATGTGGTAAGAGTTGTGCTTGTATACTTGGCACAAAATCAAAGCCATTTAGGGTTGGCACTGGCCACTGGGTGAGCCTTGTGCCCTTCTCCTGTTTGTGATTTGCATGGACAAAACATCAAGCCACAGCTGTGAAAAGAAGAATATTTGTTATGGGTGATAGACAACATCCCTACTATATATAGATGATATTGTCTTATACGCCTCATCCAACTAGGACCTCCATAAGATATTTTAATGACAATTGTGAAGCAAAGAAGATGCGAATTAGCTCCTCCCAATTTGAGGGCACTGAGAGATTTATGGCGGCAAAGGCGTCAGATAAAGCTTGACGTTTATTAGTCAATCTACAGCTGTATCCTCGACGAAAACCAAGAGTTGTGGCTAAAGACTGAAACGATAAGATTGCGAGTACAACCTCTGCAGGGTTGCCAGGCTCTGCTTTCCAGACAGAGTGGAGGAGTATGAAGTAGTGGAGATATCGAAATGAAGCTTTTGGATTGAGGGGAGTCAGCTGAGGTGTTGTGGGCATCTTATAAGGATGTCACCCAGTCGGCTCCCAAGCGTTACATCCCACTAGGCAGACCCAGGACACGCTGGAGGGTGTATATCTCCCAGATGGCTTGGAACACCTGCAGATCCCCCACAATGAGTCTGTAGCCTTGGAAAGAAGGGAGGGAGAGGAGTGCTGGCAGTGAAGCTTGCTGGGGAGGGGGGTGGGGGGTTGCCAGTGGTTTGCTAAGTCGGCAAGTGTATATCTGTGTGTGTGTGTGTGTGTGTGTGTGTGTGTGCGTGTTTGTGTGAGTGGGTATACCTATCCTTATGAGGACAAAATGTCTCCATTATGCATTTTGCTTGGTTACTTATGGTTGTGGTTAGGGCAGGGTGGGGTTAAGGTTGTGATATTTAGCGTTAGCATTTTTACCATAGAAGTGAATGAGCAGGCCCCATAAGGATAGGTATACCCTACATGTCTGTGTGTGTGTGTGTGTGTGTGTGTTTATATGGGCCCAAAATGCAAAGGACTGTCATCCTGTCCTGTTCTTCCTGGGAGAGACGTCAGGTTTGCTTGGGAAGTGGAATGTAGATGGATGGATGTTCTATCCAAATGAAAATATATATCTGGATAAATGAGCAGATGGTGCATCTTTGCCAATGTGCAGGTTAAGTTCAGGGCTATAATATTACAACTGAGTTTTACAAAGTAAGTTTTTACATTCACACTTTACAGATTGAGCACTTACACATGTACTCAATGGCCACTTTATTAAGTACAGCTACATAGTACTGGGCAGGGCTCCCTTCTGCTCACAGAAAAGCCTAAATTCTTCAAGACATTTATTCCACAATGAACTGAAACTGACCTTATGGAGCTTGACCCACAATTTTTGCACCTGTAGCCTTCCCGTTGGCTTTAAAGCACCTGGTTATTCCCCTCTAGCTTCTCTCATTATTCAGGCATTCTGCCCTCATAACTGCCGCTGATTGGATATTTCTGATCGCGACATTTCATGGAAACTTTAAACACTGTAGCGGAGCTAATTCTGATTTGCTGAAATCACCATATACAGCACCAACAATCGTACAACATTCAAAATTGCACAAATCACACGTGATGCCTGCTAAGTAAATTTTTCAATCATTGACTGAACTTCTTGACCCTGCTTGCAAGCTTTGTGTGTTGAGTTGCTGCTTTTAGAAAGTCTGTTGGCAGCAATAAACACGTGCACCTAATAAAGTGGCTACTTTTTTGCTTATCATTTGCTTTACTTGATTAAAACAGATTAATCAATCAAAATAAATTAACTATGTACTGAAATATACCACGAGACTCTCCAACCCGGTGGCAGATACTGAACTACTAAATCTATAGAGTTAACATTTTTAACTGGAGTAAACATTTTACATCAGATTTTAAATATTTTTAAACCAGACTTTCACGTATTCCAAAAATGATTTACAGTTATAATAATGACTGATTTAACAAAACAGTGATTGTTTTTGCCCCATAACATCACTTACCATAATTATAAATTTTACTGATAATATTAACTATTCAGCACACTTTATCACATAATACTCCTAGAAAACAAATTGCATGTGTTATTAATTTTATTGGTTTACTTCAAAATGCCATAAGCCCTATTTATTATCATACTGATATTCATACATCTTTGACAAAGAGTATTTACATTTCCAGATCCATGTTAACCACTATCTGGCGTTTGCCAATCAGACTCCAATTCCTGTATGTTTTTATGCTTTCCATTAAATTTTGTAGCAGAAGCTTGTTTTCACCTGGATTCTTGGAAAGCTGGTGTTGTACCATGTGACTATCATTTACGATATCCTAGAAAACAGCCCAAGTCCACTGCAAGTCCGTGGTGATCTACTGACATCACAAATGATAGCCGACATAGTTAACGCCTACACAATGGCTGTCCCATATATGTAGCTTCTCCTGCAAATTCGTTAAACCTACATAATTGTTGTTGTAAACCAGACTTTATCTTCATAGTCAGCAATCACAGTTCACAGTTCTTAGACCTACAATGACCACAAAGGGAGGAAATGTCTGAACTTGTAATATGCTCTAGGCTTTGAAAAAATACTGCCTGGAAATTTCATTGTAGCTTGAAAATCGAATGTTTTTTGCACCTTTACCATAATGGTCACCACTGTCACCATGTCACCAAGACAGAGGGCTCAGACACGAAACGGTACAGCGAAATTATTAGCATCACAGATATCCCACCTCTTCCAGAAGATCCAGTAGCCTCAAGACCAACTTGAAAGGCATCAATGATACGCAATATCCTCGAAATATGTCCCTCCACTATTTAGCTATGGTAAAGCAACAACAACAGCTAGCTTATAATCTGCCTGTTCCACAAAGCTGTTGTGTGTTTGGTTTATATGAGAAAAGTGTGTTTTATATTACAGTAGAGCTGGCACGATTATTCGATTAAACTCAATTATCCAATTAAAAAAAGAATAAAATGTACAATCTTCTTTATGCTGCAATATGGCAGGAGGGAGATGGCAAATAGAGGATGAGGTTATAAAATAAAGAGCAAAAGCCTCAGTTGTGTGGAGCAACCTCACATTCAAAGCGAAAGAAAATGCAGACATTCGGGACACTTTCCGGTCTAAGGGACTCACCCAACGATGCAAGATGGCCGTGCTTTAAGCTATAAGCCCCGCAGCCTCTTGGAGTAGCCTAGCTTCTCTTTGTCGTTACTGTTCTTTAAATTGTTTTGTTTAATTTATTTTCTGATTCCTCTATCTGAAGATGAACACCATTGAAACTAAGGCTAGCTCTGCCACTTCGTCCTATATAAAACATAATATGGTAGGCTACACATTGACCATATTGTCAGAGTTTGCGGGTGGGAGGCAGGGAAAGACGAAGGAGGCCAGAGGAATACAGGGAAAACTGGGTATTTATTAGAGGGGAAACGGCTAGGAGCAGGACAGAACATTACTGACATCGACTAACATCAATGACGGACCAAAAGCGGGGCAAGACGTGGACTGAAATAGACAAGATATGGCAAAACAACAGGGTACAGCTGGGTACGATTGGGGAAGCACACGTGGATAATCAGGGGGGCGTGGCACACACGAGGATCGTACGAGCCGGGCATGACACATATAATATAAATTAATATTTATGTTAAAGTATTGTGTGTAGGGCCAAACAATATTAAATAGTTCCTTCTGCGATTTCCGAAAACTTTGAGAAATATTGCGATATTTATAAAACAAAAAGAAGTTGAAAAGGAATCCATTATCTACTAATAGAGTCTGTCTAATAACTTGATGGTGTTGCCGTGAGTGCCAACAGACACAAGCTGTGCCAACAAATCACTTGCGTTTTTTCAATATCACCTCTGTGGAATCCAAAATATTTCTGTGCAGTGGAAGACAAACGTCTTTTGGCGAGCAGCTATTGTTCACTTTTCTCATCTTACTGTAACTCATTTTCATTAGATTTCTCGCAAACATACCCTGTCTAAGAGTGAGCCAAACATCAAGAACAAAAATGATTATGATTAGCTGAGAGAGTGCATGCAAAGCGCAGTGCAAGTGCAGTGGCGGTATATTTTAGGCAGATTTTTAAACATACACTAGATAAATATGAAAAGCGACTATCAGTAAAATTTCCAAGCTTGCTAAGTTTTTGTTTCCTGTGGCAGAGTAAAAATGTTTTAGCGTAACATATTAATAGTCTCAACCCAGCTGGCTATCGCAGTTCTTGTAGTGTAACAACTGCATGTGCATAATGTGCAATGTCGATATTAACAAGCCCAGACTGAGGTTGGAAAAGTGGCATAGTAACTAGTGCTGTCGCTGCACACCACCACTTCCTGGGTATGGAATTTGCATACTCTCCCTGTGTGTTTATGCTGGATCCTCTGGTTTCCTCCTACAGTCCAAAAACGTGAAACTTGTGAAGCGGAGTTCCCAAACTGACCGTATGTATGAGTGAGCGAAAGATAGCATGCCCAGCGACGGGCTAGCAATCTGCAACGGGCTAGCAACCTGCAACGAGCTAGCAATCTGCAACGGGCTAGCAACCTGCTACGGGCTAGCAACCTGCGATGGGCTAGCAACCTGCTATGGGCTAGCAATCTGCAACGGGCTAGCAACCTGCTACGGGCTAGCAACCTGCGATGGGCTAGCAACCTGCGATGGGCTAGCAACCTGCTACGGGCTAGCAACCTGCTACGGGCTAGCAACCTGCGATGGGCTAGCAACCTGCGATGGGCAAGCAACCTGTCCAGGGTTGGTTCCTGCATTAGGCGAATTGCAATACATAATGCAAAGTCATATATTTAATACAAGAATATATTATATGTAAACAATCACTCGATTATTTGTGAAATGAATCAGTAGATTACATGATAATTAATATAAACCATATTAAGCCCTATGCTGCACTTGCAATTAAAAGGTTGAAATTGTAAATATATACAGTATCATTATGGCATTCCTCTACATATGTTCTTCTGAATTAAAATAGTGTTTAAATATTAAACAATTAATAATTAAAAATAGTTGCCCAGTTAGGTTACCCAGCATAATATTCTTCTAGAAGAATCTCCTTATGCTCTCTTTAGGTAGCCTTAGGGTACTGGGCCACCAATAACGTCAAGCCTTGTTACTCCGTTGTTATGGTGCTTGAAAAGGGCAAAACAGAGCACATGGTCGATAAAACAAACACTACCCGTAGATTATGCAATTATTTGGTAGAATACAAGGCTGGGAACAAGCGATACTGCATAGCATATTGTCACATCACAAAGACAACGTTAAGGACTGCAAATCACTCCACATAGCTATCGCTGAGACAAGAGTGAAATAATCCAGGGAATAATATAATCCTAGACTTTCTTCAATTTAGCTGTATGCAATACCTTTGAAAATAACCGAAGATGAAGCATGTCCATCTTAAGCACGCTGTAAAACGGCACTAAACTATCGATGGAGGCTCTTAAAAGGCATGTCACATGAATGCGGTCTGCATGTCTTTCCTCTTCATTATTTTAAAGCATTTACTCTCGTAATATATAATGATTCTCACACACACACACACACACACACACACACACACACACACACACACACACACACACACACACATGGATCATGCTCTTTGTTATTTAAACACAAAAGAATTAATCTCAACATTCTTCAGATTATTCCATGTGAAAGGCATAGTGCTACATGGATGTCAAGAGAGTGAGTGAAGTAAACCATTCACCCATCAATCCTGAATCAGTCCTTTGGATACACTGTACGTTCTATAACTGTACTCGCTACCATTTTGGTCACCGCTGCAGCCAGTGGGTTCAGACGACAGCCCAGCGTTGAGTGATCAAAAGTGAAAAGGGCCGTATCCCAGTGACAGCGTTTTAGTGGGGGCAGCAGTTCTGCACTAACCATAAAGGCTTATTAATAGTAATGTACTGCTTTCTCAGTAGTGTGTGGTACCACTCCTGCGTGCAGTATAGCAGCACATGAAAATGTGAGCTCTTGTCATCCATCCATTTTCTGACACCGCTTGTCTTATTCAGGGTCACGAGGGGACCAGAGCCTTTGAATATAAGACAGGTAACAAACCAAGATGGGGGGGGTCCCCGACCCAACACAGGGTACACTCACACAACATTCACACCTACAGGCAATTTGAAAACTCTAGTTAGCCTCAACATGTTTTTGGACAGTGAGGGGAGTCCGGTGCACCCAGAGGACAAGCCACAGGGAACACCTGCAAACTCCACACACATGGAGCCAAGGCAGAGGTTCAAACCCCAGAGGAGTGAGACAACACTGCTAAGCACTGTGCCATCCTGCCCCCCATTTCCACACCAAAAAGTTATAATTAAGGCTGTACAACGTGACAAATAAATGCTGATAATTTCACGTTGGCTGGATAAGATTACTGTTTAGAGTGAATTTTGCTCTCTAGCAACTGGCCTGTACTATAGTGATATTTAGCAGTTCAAACCCAAGCAGCCAATTTAGCGTTGCGTTAGCAAACACCATCTTACCATTAGCTTCAGTTTTATGACTCAGGCTGCATCGGCTATACAGCAGCTATGAATTACAGCAATTCTAATATGTGTTTACATTGCCAGTTTGTCAAAATAATTCATTTTGCATTTGTCAAGATTGAACTGCAACAAAGCAAACGTATGCATGCAGAATCCAGGAGGCTAATTACTCATTTAAAAGCTGTATGTCACCGCACACATAGCAGCAAAATGTCATTTTTGTGTCACCTTACATTGAGATGAAATATGAACCTGGGAATTGATACAGAAGTACAGGCTAGCTGAATGTAGCACAGTGGCAGATCAGGAAAGCTTAGTCAGAGTAAAGACTTAAATAATGTGCCAAATTTCAGCTATAATAGGACAGCTGCAGGTGTAAATTCATTCTGTTCCTCTTGTGCATTCCTTATAAATGTTAAAATGGTCATTAACATTAAACTGATAAATGTTTAGTTCTTTGTTGTCAATGGACAATTGCCATCAGGGAGCCTTGCTTAGCCAGTTCATTAACTATGTTACTTCAGTCATAAAAGCAGGGATGCTATCATAAGTTATTGTACATGAGTACATCTCACATGAGTACTAGATCCATAACCATTATTGCTAACATTACCACTGGTACTGCATCACCAGCAGCCAGAATGCCAATAGTTCCTGAAGGCTATCGTCTCCCTGTCCACTGGGATTTTATGCATCATTAGTTTCCCCAGGTCACCACAGAAAGTCCAAAATCGTCAAAATCAGTTACCAAAAATGCGCGCCAGCTAAGGGTGGTGTGGTGGATCCATGGGCAGCACTTTTTCCTCCAGGGTTGTGGGTTCAAATCCCATCTGCCATCCCTGGCAGGATGCACCCCAGCCTTGCTATAAAAATCAACTGCTTCATCTACAACACTTCATTATATTATTATACATTCACAGCAGACATTTTGCTTCTGCGTGTAATTCGTTATATATATGTACGAAGACCTCCATTAGAATGTTACAGTTAATGTGTATGCATTGACGTACCAGGCACAATATGATCATTAAGAATACTTTGTTACATCACAGGCAGCAGGCAAAACAGGATTATACACATTCACTTCATATGTTCCTCATTATTTTGTGCTATAAATACTTGCGTTTTGTTTCTGCTCTGACTCTCTGGCCCATCATGTGCGTTGCACTAACGGCTTTCGCCCAATGGCTAAGCTATGTTGTTTCTCCAACTTACAGCAAAACACCTTTCCTTTGTATTTATTTGTCCCAATGTTTCAGCTGACCAGGGCATTGCATTATTAATATACAGTGGGCTAAAAATAACTATCCTGGGAGTATATTAATGTGAAGCCTCAAAATAATGTTCAAATGCGATAATTAAGCATATCTTTTTACAGAAATTTTCGCAGGCTACTTGTTAGCCAAAATGCTAACATGATATTCAACACAGCGGACCAACAATAGAAAACTACGTGCATATGTGTTTGAATACCTTTGTGATATTCTGAATAAAGGTAAACAATACTTTATTTTCCAGAAGTATTTTATTCAATATAATAATACTCCAAAATTTAAAACAATAAAATGGATGGAGAGAAAATAGACCTGCTGTTTTTGATTCGCTAAGATACTCGTGCATTTCAGAAAAATTACTGTGGATGAATGTTCATGATGTTTTACTAGTTATTTTTTAATATATAAATAAGACAACTATGGTAAGGGATAAGAATAATTACACTACTGTATACAATAATTTAAATCATCTACTTTCGAATTTTAGAATTTTATTTATTTTAACCATTTTGATGGTGCATGAATACATCTAATAGATTTATTAGTCTACTAATAAATAAATTGCTCCTACTGTATACTGTGTAGTATGCATTATTAATACTTATTACACAGTTCTGTATATGTTATGTTCTCATTAATGTGGAATGTCATTATTAATCCATCCATCCATCCATCCATCTATTTTCCATACCTGCTTGCCTTATCCAGGGTCACTGGGAGCCTATCCTGGAAGCTACAGGCACAAGGCAGGGAATAACCCAGGATGGGGCACCAACCCATCACAGGGCACACACACACACACCATTCACACACACATTCACACCTATAGACCATTTGGTAACTCCAATTCACCTTAACACATTTCTAGACCATGGGGGGGGAACCAGAGAACCCAGAGGAAACCCCTCAACAATACAGGAAGAACATGCAACCCAAACTCCACACACGCAGAGCTGAGGTGAAGACACAGCCCTGCCGAATTAATACAATTTGTTTTGGAAAAAAAAAACATTGAGATTTGAGTCTACTAAACCCTTCATTCTCATCAAAATACAGTCTTTAATTAAAGACATCCAAAGAACTCGGAATGATTATGATTATGATGATATGAGCACGAAAAAGCAAAACTGTGAATGCAGACAGATTGAGTTTGCAAAAAAACCTGCTTGCAAAGAGGTTCCAATCTCCATTGGCTTACAGTACAAGGACCTTATCCATGTGTAGAATAAGCATTACATGATAACAGGCGTTCTATAACGGGCAAGACACAGGAAACTGCATTGATGGCAATAATGAATCTGTCTTGAATCACTGATCAAAGTTACTCATACATAGTACTCCCTATGTGTTCAGTGTGCTGTGCTATTAGCCAGCGTTAGATTTGTACATAGTTATTCTTGTCCTGGTCAGGGTGGAAGCTGGGAAAGAAACAAATCACAGGGATAGCAAGCACAGAGCAGGGGAACTCCCTGGACAGGATTCCAGCCAATCACATGGCACATTCATCTACATAATCACACAGTATGGGCAATTAAGAGATTGCCTTTGGGCTACGGAAGGAGAACCCAGAGGATCCCCATGCAACACGGGGACAACAGAGGGAGAACACAAGGAGAACTTTCAAAGAACACGCAAACTGCACACGCATGTGACGCCCCAGTGCTGGCAGTGTGACACTGCATAGCTAGCCACTGTACCATCCTCAGATATATATCCCCAGACAGTTGCAGACAGTGCTTCAAGGGAGATGTGAAGAAAGGCTTTATGGGTATGAACCACACAGGGACGAAAAAGATCAAGTGTATTCCATTTGTAAATATCACCTTGTAGCTGATTATTACCTTTATGCTCACATTTGTTATTTTACATTAATCAAGTCTCTCTTTCCCTATCCAATCAAATACTGATACATTGTGGCAACTATTCAGTACAGCCTCTCCTCAGGTTACGTTCCGATAAACCTCTCGTAAGGGGAAAACATCATAAGGCGAAAATGCATTTCAATACAGTACGTCTGACCTAACAAACACCATAGCCTAGCCTATTGCTTACCTTAAACATGCTTAGAACACTTACATTGGTATACAGTTGGGCAACATCATTAACACAAAGCCTATTTCATAATAAAGTGTTGAATATCTCATGGCATTTTTTGAATAATTTTCCGAAAGCAAGAAACATTTATCCATCGTAAAGTCGGAAGATCGTAACACGGATCATCGTGACCTGGGGAGCGTCTGTATTTACTATGTTTAAGAAAGTAAACAGAAGACATTCCTTAAACACTTAAATAACAATATTAATAACAATTATATCAATGATTATGAAAATGTCACTATAGCATACATCATATTGTCATGATATATATTTCCCATCACCAAAGTTCAGGGCAGGTTATCTATAAAAATTTAGAAAATTCAGAAAAAAAATAAGCTAAATACAAATACCCATGCATATCTTTGTAAAGAATCATTTTCTCTCTGCAGGACAGCTCAACTCCTGTTTGTTCTCGTATTGCTGTGATTCCTTTTCAGAGGACACAGCACACATCACACTGAGCCACTCACTAATATACAGGTGACCCCTCTAGTTAGCACCTGTCACAGATCCAGCCTGGATAAGTCTAAAGGGATTTTTTTCCCAGTTCCCTGGTGGAAGCTTCTGAGAAATCTTACATCTGAATGCTTGTGTCCTACAAAAGAAGCCGATAGTTAAGGGACAGATCGGATTGCATACTACTACTTAAGAACCGTACTTGAGCTAAACTTATTTTAGGCAATAAACAGTATTAGACTTGTTATTATTATTAGTAGTAGTAGTACAGTAGTAGTAAGAATAATGACAACATAAAAGAATATATTTAAATAAAACAGAATACAGTTTCTCATTTAGATACATATAACAGTGCTTTTCTAAATCATATACTAAGCAGTCTAACTGCATCAAAACAACTTACGTGTAAAAATTAAAAAAAGAAACTGAATGAGGTGAATTGAATGAACACAATAAAACACTGTTATTTTGACATTGTGGGGACTATTCTTCCGGTCCCCATAAGGATAGCTTCAGTTTTATAAAAATTGGTTACTGCAATCAAAAAAACTAAAAAATACCAAAAGTCTCATATTTTGTTTGGTTAATTATGGTTAAGGTTCGGGCTGGGTAGGGGTTAAGGTCGTAGTGTTGGGATTAGGGTTTTCATCCATAGAAATGAATGACGGTCCCCACAATGATATGAGTACAGGTCTGTGTGTGTGTGTGTCAGTCAGGCACTGAGGGGATGTGCCAGTCCTGAAATGCCTATAAAGCTCCAGTAATGTAAAGATTTCAGATTCCTGTCCCTTTGTGATGTCTGATGAGCTCACAGCCAAGGTGCAACACAGCATTATGGTTACAATGGACTTTCATTACTAAGGGGCCCTATTATGCCAATTTTCAATATTCATAATTTTTTTTTTCAGGGATAACTTGTTGGATTTAAGGTACCCCAGTTTAAATGGCCTTTATCTTCGTTCACTTACATTTAGCCTAGACCACCTTAAATCTGACAAGTTATCCCGCTAAGCAAGAAATCCTGCTTTCTGAAACAGGCTCCAGTACTAGCCCGGTTCATTGTTAGCATTTGATAACAACGTTTTGTGCAGTATTTTGCACATACATGCACGACAGCAACATGTCCACAGAGAGAGTGGTTGGACAGTACTGTGTGTACAACCAATTGTGACCCATCACCACGAAATGAGTCTTAGGGGTGTATTTCTACCAGTGCGACTTAAGACTCATTTTGTGGTGATGGGTCACAATTTAAAGAAATGAAAACAAGACGTAAGTGCAAATAAACAGTATATAACTTGGAAATTCAAATGGAACGCAGCAATACTCCCTTCGGCGTGTACTTTGGGCTTTAAGACTTTGCAGGCCGTTTACACATCCATAAAGCTATTTAACACACAAAAGGAAAGGAATTCACTGGAAAAGCATAACAGGTTCCCTTTAAAATTGTGTAAGTGGCTTGCCGACACACCTGTAGCAGAGTACTTTACTTTATATTCAGTATTCAGCTGTAGAACTGCATGTTTTGACTGATAACCAACAAGTACTACTGCTACTGCTAATAATAATAACATTGATAGTAATAACAATAATAATAATAAACACAGTATTCTGGAATGTCAGCGGAATTGCAGTTCATAGGGAAGTGGTGAGCAGACTAGAAACACGAGCACTAATCAACATTGAGATACTATCCTCTTTCATCAAAAATTGTGTAGTATTGTTGGAATCCCCCAGCTACAGTTAATTTCAGAGTGATAACATAAGTAATAATAAAGCTAAAAATATCAGATCCCAACAGTACAAAGACACAGTCAGTTGTCCTTGCTTTATTCTGGGTCCAGTGTGAAATTAAGCCGACACTGGTTCACTTATCATGGCGCTTCTGCACTATTTGTGCCATGTGGGATTCATTGTTGGTCATCTTTGCAGGCTCATTCACCAAGGAACTTCATAGGAATTTCACAGGGACTGGACCAGAGGACGGAACCGCTCACATTGTCGGTGCAAATAAAATGCAGCCTTCTTTTACAGGGCTAATTGTCACACTCATGCCTAACATTGATCTAACAGTGTAACTAATGTTGATCGGAGTATTATTGTGCTTCCATTTAAATTCCAGCAATGCTCATGTAAAACGTAGCAAGCAAGATTTCCATCCATCCATGCATCCATCTTTTAATCACTTATTCTGATCAAGTTCCTGGTGGGGGGGAGGGCTGGAGCCCATCCCAGGCAGCACAAAGTACACCTGGGACTGGGGTATACCTATCTGCCCCTTTTAACATTTTCTAATTACTTTCCAGTTCGGAACACCAGCAGTTGTTCAATGTTTAAAACTAAAGCCTCAATATACAGTCACTTCTCCGTTAACTTTATGAAAATTAAGATGAATCATTAAAGGATAACTACCAGAGAGTGAACATGCATTGTACAAATGTACAGTGCCTAATGTACATGAGGTGGAAATATCTGAAAGTAACTTTAGCAAAGACAATAAGTACGCCAAGAACAGCCAGTAAAATGTTCACTTCGTGATTATTCACAGTTATTCGCATGCAATCATGTTACTCTACCACTATTATTGACAATTACTCATATGTCTTTAGCAATCCCCACCTAGGACAGAAGAATCAAGGTGAAGGATTCATTATTATTTAATAATAATCAAAAAGGAAATTGTGTTTTTGGTTCCTCCCACCAATTTTAAAGCAAATATACCTATAAATGATTTTTTTTTTTCTCAGTAGCCATGAATCTCGTTTGGTAAAACGCTCGCCAAGTTCGCTTACACCCTTTTTCCTTCAGATACTTTCTCTCACAAAAACGACCATGTGGAGGAATGGAGCAAAGCACCTGAGAGTCTCGAACCCGCGCCAGCAACAAGGCGCCACAAATAATCCCAAGATGGCATGTGACGCCTGCCCACCAGTCACCCCGGCGCCCCCTCACCTGCTGGCCACAGTCTGCCGGCAGTGCTGTCTGAAGGGCATCAGGTGGTAGTTCATGGCATCCAGCAACAGCTTTTGGCAGACGGGGTCATTCCTCATGAAGTCGACGGACTGCACGCGTTCCACCAGCTCGGTGGCTGGGATGAGGGCGAAGCGCAGCCTCTTCATCAGGTCAGGAGCGTAGTGCATGCGCGTCTCACGGTCGTGCTCCAACCACAGCACCGACATCTGGAAGAGAGCCAGCTCCGACTCCACCGGGGGAGGAAGCGAGTCCAGCATGCCGCACATCTCCTCAAAGTTCAGCAGCAGTACATCCTCCACCAGATACTTGTTCGCCAGCTTCTTGGTCTCATCCAGTCCGTGGAGAGCAGCGATCTTGCAGATCTGCTTGTAGTTCTGCACTGAGATCTGGTCGTTGAGGAACTGAACGCTGAGCTTGGTGATCTGGGGAATGCTGAGGATCTTGCTGACGGACAGCACCTCTTCCACGGTGTCCAGGGAGAGGGTCACGTTGGCAGTGTATAGATACTCCAGGACGAGCCTCAGTCCGATGGAGGAGCAACCCTGCAGCACCAGGTTGTTGATAGATCTGGGACTCGCCAGGAGCTTCTCGTCTGGAGAAGAAGAGGGAGTTCCGCTGCTCCCCTGCTCCTTACTCGAAATCCCCTCGTTGTTGAGAGGATGACTAGAGAAGAGAGACCTGAAATACTGAGAGCAGGAAGCCAGTACTGCTTTGTGGCAGTGAAATTGCTGTCCCTGGGCAATGAGTGTCACATCACAGAAAAGCTGCTTCCTCCACAGGAGATTGAGCCCGTGCAGCAGAGTGTCGCTGTGAGTAGGGTCAAAGGTGGATGTTCTATCGCCAGACCTGGACATGACTTCCTTACCGATAAGCCACCTACAAATAAAGCAGGCACACATGTACTGCTTTATAGCAAACATTTATGTAGAAAAAATTGTAATCGCATAACACAATTTACAGTGATTCCCTAAGATTCGGTTAAAAACAAAATGTTTAGTGTAAACTGCATCCCAAATCATTGTTCTGTCATTAGTTTAATCGCTAGAAATTATTCTGCATAAGTATCAAACCACCGCATATTTAATAAACTTCAGCGTTGAGTGTCCGCACTGTAAATTGAATAATACAACTCGGATTCGCGATAGGTGCAAATGTACCGCCAGCAGCATTCGCTCCTATCCATTTGTGCATTCCGATCTCCCCAAAAGGTTGTTTTATAAACGCATTATCGATCAGGCTGTATTTATAAAAATAATAACAAAAGGCGATCCCACTATAGGACGCTGCGGCTCGAAAAGACGCGGAGAAAACAAACTATTATTGGTGATACTGCAGCACCTTCCTCGCAAACGCAACTTAAGTTGACGGCAAAAGGAAAATACGCACCCCACCCCCATAAAGATACAGTGAAGCTATTCCGTATTCAAGTTAATCATTATGTTTAAACCGATCTTACGCACGCACGGAATAAAGCTGCTTTTTAAAAGCCAGGCAGACAAAGCGGTGCAAAGAAAAGCTGTTTGTCCCCCCAGTATCGTTCATCCAGAGCGACTGCGATCCCCCTTGTTTCGGAGTTATAGGGTTAGCCAGGAAACAAAAAAAGCCCTTTGATCAGTTCGCCGACGTTTAGGAAATTATTTTATTGTGATCTCCTACGCACATGGATGCAGGTATATTTTGGGGACGCGAGATTGTGTTTTTTCTAATGCAAATCTGGTAGCAGATATCCACAAGCTTTACCGTAAGGTGCCTGTCACAACTAAACAATGCGTGGTACTAGCTATACAACATAAGCCAAACTTACCTGACTCTTGACAAAAAAAGTAAGCTTCGGCTCCTTATGATCCTCACTTGACTTCCCTGTGTTTTCCTTTTCTTTTTAAAATAAATCCTTTTTTTCTTTTAAAGGCTATGGTCGATGCCCCAAAATGATCATTGATTCCAACTCATGCAGATACTATTTTTACATTTTATTTTGTTGTCGGTGATCATTTGTTCTCCTGAATTAGAAGTGTGTGAGTGTATGAGAAGGAGCTGTGCTTTCTGCAAGAGAAGAAGAAGAAGAAATATACGTGTGACAAATTATGCTACCAAGAAACAACACATCATTATCCTTGGGCCTGGGGCTCAGTGAGTCGTAACGAGAGTAATAGGAAATCCACGGTTGGGGAGAGAAACGGTCGTGCATGGCCGGTGGAGAGAGACCGTGCAGGGGGATGGATGCTGGAGAGACTCGCAAAATTATGGCTCAAGGCTATTGTAAAAACTGTCGAGCGTAAATGACTGCGATTTCAAACATCTTTGGAAGAAAGAAAGAAAGAGAGGGGGAGAGAAAAACGGGTCTCTCCCTCGCTCTTATAGAGGGAACCGTCAAGTTTTAGTGCGCATTGCTAATTAGTCAATTTCTCTCTGCCTTCACAGCCCGGCGACTTTGCTGCTGAGCTGAAACTGCTAATTTCTGGGAGCAGCCTTTTTTTGGCTGTGAACTGAATGGATGAATGGGTTGTCTCGCACAGATGACAAAAAACCCCCTGCCTTAATCTCCATCGCCAAAACAACCCTTCATCTCCTACTGCTGCTCTTGCCTCTAGTCTTTCAAAAAATAAGGTGCTCCTGGCAATCTGCTAACTTTCTCTGCGCACCTGCATCACATACACTTAGACTTAAAAAAATACCAAACATAAACGTTACATTTTGTGATGTGTTCCGTTTATTTCTTAGCAAGGAGGCCTTTTTTTAATAGGCAACGCATTTTATTAATTGGCAATGTGTATATTATGATTTTCTATAAAACAAAGAAATCTGTTCTAAGTGAGAAAATATAACAATTCTGAAGTACTCTGCTATAAAGTCTTTTACATTAATAAATAATTCTGCAGCTTAAAACAATTTGCCATTGTGGTTATTCTGCTGAGAACAAAAACAAATTATATTGTTAGGGTTTGTAATTGGTGTGTGTTATGTGTGAATGAGTGTCTGATACAAACACTGTCCAAACACATCCAGCCCCAATCCTATAAGACATACACAGGTTATTAACTGAGCTGCACTTGTGCTCTGAGAAGTATGAGCTTGCATGAGAGCTGTCCTCCAGGACACCTGTGCAGTTAAATCGTTTATCTGAAACAATTTTATACTAGTTAGCAGGAATTTTTGGTGCCTGCTTTGTGTAAGTGATTTTATATACAGAAGAAAGACACAAATTAGCAGAATTCATTACGTATTGTTCACAATTCATCACTGTTTGCGTTCATGAATCACTGTCAAATAAATGCAGTAGACCTATACTAATGACGACCAACTGTATGAAGTACACAACTGAGAGATGCACTGGGTGACCAGTAGGCAGTGGAGAGATGTAAACTATGACCTACAGCCAGTAAAGGAGACCCAACTGTGTTAAACAGGCAGGTCAGAGACACACTTGGCTACTAATAACCCAGTACAGAGTCAAATATAATAATCAGTAGCCAGTGGATTCAGGCACAGGGTGACAATTACGCAGCCAGTGATAACAGTGGATACCGCTGCCCCTAGAAGTTCAGCAGGCAAGTTTAGATTGTTACACTGTGAATGTTTGCTAGTTGTTAGTTTTTACTTCTTAGAGATTTTTTTAAAGCTGTTTTGTTTTAAACAATTCTCTGCATCTTTAACAGAATCTTTAACTGGGTCTCCTTGTATCTGCAGTCACTCAACTTAAAAGATATTAGTACATCGGTAGCATTAATAGCAGTGGGTCTTTCCTAAAGTTCGTGGTCACCGATTCATTTATACTGCCGATCCGATTCACAACACTTTGTTATTTCAAGACTTTGTATAAGAAAAGTTCTAAGTAACTGTGCCCGCTGATCACTGCCCTGAGTATCCTTGGATGGTTTCCACTCCTGTCATATGTGGATAACCAGTTATGGAAGCTGGGTGGGACGATGGTGTGCAAGCAGGCAAGTTCAAATAATGACTGCAAAAAAACATTTAGTTTTGATGAAGTTAGTCAAATCATCTTGTTTACAAAAGTCGGAAGGCAAAATGACTGTCTAAAACACTAGTGTGCAAAGTTTTGTAGTAAAAAATAAAGAGAGAAGTTATACAGAGGTTATTCGGCTGATTCTTTTGTTGTGATACATTATAGTAACTTAACCCTTTCAGCAGCGGCTTTTTATGCGGTTAATTTCAAATGTTAGTGACCTCGTCTAAACTGTGAAATAGAATTTTTCTCCCATAAGAGTAATTCTGAGTTGTGCATTTTTGCCAGAAATAGATTGCTGGCATCCTTCAGTTTTTGTTTTGTCCAGGTTGATGACGGATCCTCGCAGTAAACAATGTCAATACTAGGGTTAACTTGTCCGTCTCGGTCAGCCTGTATAATGCAGTAGGAAAAACAACAGTTTTGTTTTTTATCGCAGGGTCTGGCCTCTTCGAGTCAATGAATGGCTGCTTTGCATTTGAGATGCTCAGCTCATGCTTTTAAATTGCATGTTTGCCCATTTATAGACACACCATGATTATTACTATTATTACTGAATTTTAACCCCAGTATTACCCAAACTAATTCCACTATCCACGGACTAGAAGGTACCATTGCTGCTAAAGGCAGGTTTTGCTGTGGTACATATAAGCATATTGCTTAACAAATTCCATCCATTCATTTTCCAGCACGTACCCAGTGTTGAGGTGTACGGAACACCCCGGATGGGGTGCTATTCCTTCACAGTGCCCAGGCTCACAGGTGAAGGGAGTTCACATAGCTTCATGGGCTTGGACTGCATGAAGCAACCAGAGGACCTGAAAGAAATCCATTGGAACAGAGAAGAACATTCAACCTCCATAAACACACAGACATCCAGGGGCAGGAATTGAAAACAGAATCCTGGCAGCGTGAGGTTACAGTACCTGAAGTAAATACTGTATAAAATCCAGAAATTGTCCTTTGAAATGCATACAAAAGAGAGAGTTGCAAAAAATCCATCCATTTTCTACATCATAATTCCCTATTATCCTCTAGTAGATCGAATGGAATGTCTTTCATTTATTTGTTTAAGATCCGAACCAACCACCTCCTACCTCAATAATGTACACAATGTCAATAGTATGGAAAGCTGACAGGAAATTACAGATTACAGCTGACATTGATATTGGAAGTATTTGAATCTCTTAACCATGAAATCTGTATTCAACTGTTATGGCCACAAAAAAAATATATACAGTATATATATATATATATATATATATATATATATATAAATGGATTTATTCAGACTCTTTGGCAACCACACAATACTGATTATATCATTGTGGGTGTATGTAACATTGGGAAATACTGTTTAATATATGCATACTGTACATAGCTCACTTTAAAATACTGTACATTCCCCATAACAGAAGGTAAGATTTTAGAAATAATTCTCTGCATGCTGAAATGTTTTATTTTGTTTTTCGCAAATTGTAAATTATTTAGATTAACTAAGAAAGACCCATCGATGGTAATCTGTTGTTATAAGAATCCCAATTTCCCATATTCATGACAAATATAGGAAAACTATTTTGGTCTTGAAAAAAAGTACCCTATGAAGATAATTATGATGTGGAACATCCTAGTTTACCAATACATCTAGTACAATTAAAGACCCAAAGTCATCCATTAAAGATTAAGCTGTTCTTTATGTATCTCAGCAGGAGTCATTTGCTGCAGTTCTTACAAGACATGCAGCCAAGCCCACATACTGTAAGTGCAGCAAACAGGCACTTGGCTAATGGCTTTGAAACACCTCTGTAATATCGGGGTCAGGGGCTTTGCATTTCCCCTGGCTGCACGCTTTAACACTGCTGCACATACCATTAATGGTTTTCTATGTAAGCCCTTCTGAGATGTTGCTTTTCAGCCAATGTGCGGAGGAATCGAAAAGCTACAGAGAATGTCTTCGGACACAGAATCTTAGAAAATGTAAAACGTAACGACGTCCGTAGGGTGGGATGCTGGTGCAGCGTTTGAGTCTCTGCCGTGGTTCCATGTGTGTGGAGTTTGCATGTTCTACTTGTGTTTTTTTCCGCTGGGTTCTCCGGTTTCCCACTACAGTCCAAAAACACCCTAAGCTGAACTGAAGTTGTCAAATTGCCAGTAACGTATGCATGTGCTCGTGCCTTATGAGGGGTTGTAGCCTGGATAGTCTTCAGACACCCCATGACCATGAATAGGATAAGTTGTTGCAGAAAATGGATGGATAGAATGAAGTAGCCATAGATGTGCGCATGTGTGTATGTCTGTCAGTTTTTCATATCCATCTTCCAATTGTTGTGGAATATACATTCGGTAGGTACGCAATGGAAATTGTCTGCCACTCTAAAGAGCAAATCATGTGGCTGCACCTCAGATAACAGCAGCAACCCAGATAGGGTCATGAGGTTCAATCAATGTTGCATGTAAAGTAGGCAAATTTATGTGACTAAAAACCTCATGGCACTGTTGGTGCCAGATGCGGTGGTCTTAGTATAAACAGACACAAACACAACTCCTCTACTCTTGAAGTGATTCTACAGTAGACGCGAAAGTCAGTTCTACCAAGTACTAGCTTGGTGTACCTAATAAAGTGGACACTCAGGAGATATGCATATACTTGCTTATTTCTCTTGGTGTTTAGGTCTTTTGAGGGCTATCAACATTAATGTGTGCCTGACTCTCTAAACAGAATGTACTTGGTATTTGGAGTGGTATGTTGCGGCCTGATGTGAGAAAATGGTGTTTTTATGGGCATGTGCACCTGTGTTTACCGCCAGAAGGATGGACCTCATGCCAAATATGCAGAAGGCCCTTGTTAAGAGATGTGGAATCGTGAACTCCCACAAGCACCGAGAAATGTTGATATAATGCCACATTTCTCCCTGCCAGTGGGAGTGCGGCTGCAAATGGACTTTCCACCAAGACAACAATCCCGAACATAAATCACGTGTAACCAAGAATCGGTCGAATAAACACGGAATGAACGTCCCGGACTAGCTGCTCTAATTTCTCTAGTCAAATCTGTTGGAACAAAAACGGGAACTGAACTACCAGGCAAAAAAAATAATTAAAACAACTGCAAAACAATGGGCAAAAAGAAATTAAAAGATCTAAATATAAAAAAGGTAAGGAAAACATAATAGAATACATAAAAAATGAGGCCAATTCCATATGCCTGTATTGGCCGTAGGGGAACCTGCAGGCCTGGGTCTTTGATAACAGTCTCAGTGTGTCAAGCCTGCATGTTCTCCCTGTGCTGTGCAGGTCTCCTCTGGGTACTCCAGTTACTTTCTGCATCCAAAAACATGCCGTTATGCTAATTGTCATCCCTAAATTGCCTGTAGCATTTGACTGTGCGCTTGCAAGTACCCAGCGATAGACTGGCATCCCGTCCAGGGTGTACCTCTGTCATGTGCCTTATGCTGTTTCAGCCTCTTCAGCTGTCTTCAAATATGATATATCTGAATAAAAATATTTTATATAAACCAACCCTGCATAGCAGTATTCAGAATTACTGTAATTAAATTACAATTCCATTTACACAAAATCTTCAGTTACCATTTATTACAATGTTAATTTTTCCACAAACAAAAATATTGTATAACATAAAATATCGGTCAATCCATCCATCCTTACATACATGCATAGATCTTTCAGCTGCTTACTGTGCAGGGTTTTGGGGAGCCTATGCAAGGCACGGATAATGGAATATATTTCTGGTTAATTCACATACACAGGCATAATTCACATTTACAGGCAATCTCCAGGTTACAAATGAGATCCGTTATCCAAGTCTGTTGAATTCATATTTAAGTCATAAAAATAGTAACGCAGTACATACTAATAATACACTAATAATAAAAATAACTACATACTGTAGCTTGCACAATGAACCACTGGAGCGTTCTCACAAGTGTCACAAAGTAGTGCATGCGATTGTCATTAGGAGCCATTTGTGTTTAACCCCAATTTTTAATACAATAGGCTTTATGGCAGTTCGTTTGTATGTACAAGTTCTTCATGAGTTGGACGTTCTTAAGCACTGCTTGCATGCATTATTCACTTTTCAGTCATTAGTATATTTGTGGAAATAATTGCCCATTAAGCATAATTCCCCCTCCATGCTACAGTGTCAGAACAGGAACCCCCTTTCCACAAGCACGCCTCCAGCCCCCAAACCCTCCTCGGATCCACCCGGCTGCTATTCATTACCTGAGATACCCATGGGCTGGTAATCAATTGCTCTGTCTCCAGTAAACTCTCAGTAAATACAGAAGTAGTTTAACAGTATGGGCAATATGTAATATAACATTTATGTCCGTCATCTATAACCAGGTTGCAGAGCCGATCCAGGAAGCTACAGGCGCAGGGCAGGAAATAACCCGGGATGGGGCACCAATCCATCACGGGGGACGCAAACCATTCACACACATAGCATTCACACCTGCATCCAATTTGGTGTCTCCAGTTTACCTTTGCATGTTTTTTTGATGGTGGGGGGAAAACTGAAGTCTGCAGAGAAAACCCCACGACGACAAGGGCAGAGACTCGAGGTGTGAGGCAACAGTGCAAACCACTGTCGTCACTATGCCACCCGTGTCAGGTTTGTGACAATAATTCGGTTTTCTGCAGTTGTAAATAACATTTTCTTTGCCCAAAGAAGTGCTACCATTAGAAGTAGGATTTCTTGCAAGTGCAGGGTTACATGTACAGGTTTGCTGTCGGTTGAAGAACTGCTGCTGTGTGGCTATGGTTAGGGTTAGGGTTAGGGTTAGGTTTAGGGTGGGCTAGGTTTTGGTTATTCTTCTGAATCAAGCATTTTAAAGATATTTGGAAGTTTTCCATTGTTTAAACAGACATGGGGCACTTTTTATGTTTGGCGTAGAGTTTGAAGTTTTCAGAAATACCTGTGCTTGTGGAGGCTTCAGTCTGCGAGCTTGTAAAAAAAAACCTACAAACAATCAGTGCATCAAACAGGTTCCATGCGCTCGCATGCATTCAGAATTTTGGTTTTAACTTTGATTAGTGTTGTGAAGAATTCAGGATGGCAGATACTGATTTGTTCAGAGTATGTCACAAATAAGTGCTTTTTTGTCTATAGTATGAGAAGCAATAAAACAAAGGGCTGTCTTACCTTCAAAATGGCTTTTCCCTCTCAGGAATTACCATCCCCTCAATGCTATAGTGACTGATTTTATTGACACAGCTTAATATAGCTCAACATCAAGCTGTTATCGTGTACAGGCAAACTTGTTCACTTTGTCTTGCTTTCCTGTTAGGGTACTTGGTGTGATGTTTTCACTGTCATTTGTCAATTTATGGTGATCAGGACCAAATACAGTGAAATTTACACTGTAATGGATAATTACAAGGCCCCTAACCCCAGTTGTTCAGGGATACTGGCTGATGCTGCTCTCTGATCCTCAATTGTATGTCACTTTGGACAAAAGCATTTTCATGTACATGAAAAACAGACAAACATGTAAATGATAAAAAAAATAAAGATAACTCTTATCAGCTGAAGTTGGGGGGGGGGGGGGCTGTTCTCATATTGAATTTAAAACATCAAAGTCGTAAATTCATAAATTACAATCTTCTGAATTTTCCCAATGACAGACAACCAGCCAAGACCCCAACCTAAGGACGTGACATTACAGTACAGTAGCAACTGTAATTAGACACTGACAGAAATTCAGGTATCACACATACAGTAGGTCCTTGTCTCAGTCAGATTACCGTTATGATCAACATGATTAAAATGATTATCTAGACATGTTCACTTGTAGTTATCTTGCTAAATAACTTGTGTAATGGATGGAAGCTAACATCGCAGAATGATCTTTTGACCAAATACAGACTAAGGAGGATCCCAGGTATAAGCACTTGCACTGGTGAAACAAGATTTGGAGGAAAAATAACCTCCCAAAAAATATCAAATGACAAAACAGTGAAGCCTTGGGTGTATTGAGTCATGTTCCTGACAACGCCATCCATCACCATTTTCCTGAAACGGGTAAAGCACGTCGCTGCTCTCCACAGAAAGCACTGCACTGCACTGCATGCTTCCCAAGGTTCCCCAACCCATCCTAGTAGTAGAGAGGCAGCATATTCTATGACTGTCTGGTCTAGCGCTTTGTCATCCCAGTGCAAGTGTAAACCGCAGTGCATCACTCATTCTGCTGGAAAGGTTATGGGCTGAAACCTTCCACCGAACAGCTGCAGAACTACAGGACAAGATGACAAGCAATAAGAATCATCAGCAACCCCCCCCCCCCCCCAAATTCATTTGTTCCAGAACCCTACTTCTTGAGAAGAACCTGACATCTGAACATAACTACTCAACAACAGCAGCCTATAGTCATCGTATCCTCTGCTACATCAGCACCAGCATCGCACTCTGTTCTATTCATATTCTAGTCGTATTTATACTAAAGAACCTCTGAGATCCCCTTATTGTGTCAGTCTCATCCCTCATAACTCTTGTCTACCGGTCTTTGTTTTTGGAGTTACACTGTGTATTCCCTCTCCACATTAAATCACTGTGTATGCGCTGTAGGTTCTTTGCATATTGAGTAAAACAAACCAAAAATATTCTTATATATGTATTTTGCTTGGTAAACTAAGTTCAGTGGGGTGATGTGGTGGTGCAGTGCTTAGCACTGTTGTCTTGGACCAGGGTTCAAGTCTCCGCCTGGGTAACATGTGTGTGGAGTTTGCATGTTCTCCCCATGTCGTTGTGAGGTTTTCTCTGCGTACTCCAATATCCACACACAGTCCAAAAAGGTGTGTGTGTGTGTGTGTGTGTGTGTATGTGTGTGTGTGTGTGTGTGTGAGAATGGGGAGTGAGGGAGCCCTGAGATGGGTTGGTGCCCCATCCTGAGTTGTTCACTGCCTCGTGCCCATAGGTTTCAGACCCCTCACTACCCTGACCAGGGTAAGCAGTATCAGAAAATGGATGAAAAGAAAGTTCATTCTGCTTTTCGAAACTGTAGAGTTTATCTAGTGGTATGAATCATTCTACAGTTATGTCACAATGGGATGTTGTGTGGTGGTAGCTATACACAACTAGCCGAAAAAGCAGCACGAATTAGGTGCGTTAGATCTTCCTTTAGAATCTGTTTTCAGTTTGGTGCTTAAAACTGAATCGCACAGATTAGAGTTCCTCAGTGCTGGTGTGGGTTTGTTTAATTCATTCATTTTTCACTTGTTAAACATCAATGAAGTAATAATTTGCCAAATTCTTTTGACCAAATGGATGAATAAATTAGGGCCACGTCAATCTGTGCAGGAACTACATGAAAATATTCCTTTCTAGCGGAAATAGTGAAAGTGAAAAATGTACCCAATCTTGGATCATCTAGATAAACACTCTGGGGGTAATTTTGTCCTGGAGGTAATAGGCATACAGTGTATGATTGTTCTCACTGGCAATTAAAATTCAGCCTTGTTCTTAAGCACAAAACAAATCTATCAGCAGAATACCTGGCGCTCACTTGCCGAACAATAAGAACAAATTTCAGTTTGATGAACTCTAAAGAGACAGTGTCTTTGAAAAAGTCACCAAAGTTGCGGGGTGCCTGCAGGTGGTGTGTGGGCTGGTGTATAAATTTTGAATGTGGCTGAAACACGAGTTTCTAAACGGCCCACTGATCTAACTAGGGAGGGCTTGTCCACTGCTTCCATTAGCTATCTTAATCTGAAAACAAAACAGATTTCTCTCATCATTGTAAAGTGCAGCTCTCCATATTAACAGATCTCCTCTTCCTTGAGAAACAAAAGAGGGTACTAAACTGATACATTGGCTATCTGCTGATATTTAATTTAATTTTAAGGGTTATCTTGTAGATACGGTCGATTCAATTCTCATGAATAATTATAATAAAAAATAAAAATAAAAAACTGTCCCACGTATCTAGTATGGGGTTATAGGTGAACATGGAGTCTATTCTAAACTGGCAATAACGCGAGGCAACAGAACACTGAATGGCATGCAAAAGATTGGCCATATCAAGCATCTCACAAGATTGTACACCATCTGCTTCCTTACATTTTAATATATTCCGTTGGATAAAACCTTCAAAAATGCAGCGATACGTTTTCTTTAGTTTTACTTTTAATTTCACTTTTTTGCTTTTCTACATTTTACTTTAAAATCACCCCATCTCTTTTGATTTTCACACACAAAGCACAGAGCATTTTTATGCATTAATGTTTATAACTTAACCTTCAAAGTCAATGTCAGACACACGTTTGCTTTAACTGTAGTCTTTTTACCACTGGGGAGCATTCTCGATACTGACTACAATTCAAATGTAAAAAGCAGCATTGTTGAATGCTCTAGAGAATTCTGTCAAACTGCTTTTCTTTCATGCTGCAGACAGCTAATAGAAGCTATACTTGCGTTTTAGTGAGCTCCCAGCTAACAAACATGAACATGATTTCAACATAACAAGATATTTTGACAAGCATGGAAATGAGGAGAGCCAGTGGAGCTTCATAGCTGTAGACACAGAGTTTTCTCTCCGCATTTCGTGCCGCTCTGAAGTGCAGGAGAGCCACATTCCACTATGTTCAGATGAACAGGAACAGTAAAGGTGCAACGATCACTGGGATCGGTCGCTGAATGATCGGGGTCATTCCACAGCACATCCAGAGTTCGGCAATTCAGGTCCAGAGAGTAAAAGTCCAAACTGGGATTTTGTTTCAGCCAACCAGTTGAGTACTCTGTGACTCTCTATGCTCAACTGATTGGCTGAAACAAAATCTTGGTGCGGACTTTTACTCTCTGGACCGGAATTACCCAACTCTGAACACATCCTGATGTAAAGAGTTCCTGCAGAGTAACATCATGATAGAGAAAATCTCTCTGTCCTAGGATTGTGTCCTTATTGTGTGATATTGTTGGACTGAAGAAAAATCCATGCTGTTATCTTTAATTATTTTAGTGTGAAATCCTCTAGCCTGGAATCTGCATTACTATAATCCAACTCCGGTCTATTTCATTCTAAAAATATCCAAACTGAAGCTATTATGTGTTTTTTATTATGATTAATTGATTAAAATATATATATGTATATTAAAATGATCTGCGATTAGTGCCACAGTAGTCATTCTGTAAGTTTGTAGTAATTGCGATGGCCTTTGTTCACATGCTGCATTGACGAGTTATGGTCACCCAACAGCCTGACAGCAGATGATGCTTGTTCCCTCCTCGGAACGCTCTCGGTAGGTCCTCACCACGATGGACCATGAGCTACCCTCATGCCGTACCATTCTCTGACCCACTCATCTGCAGCAATCTGACCCTTATCAAAGTCACTTACTGTAGGTCTTTATTCGTGACCAGTTCTGCATTCAGCACTTCGACTGTGAGTAGTAAATGCTGGGTTGTTTTAAAGATTTGTTTATTAATATATTCAACATTGGTCACGTTAATCATGTGGCAGTAGTCGTAATGTTTTGGCTCATCGGTGTACACACACACACATACACAGGTTTCGAAGTATACCTTTGTAGGGACTCTCCATTCATTTCTAAGGGGAAAACTATGAAACCTTAACTACAAGTAACCAAACCAAATACGAGACTTTTGGTATTTTTCGTGTTTTGATTGTATTCACAGATCTTTATGGAGACCTGAACATTTGGTCATCATAATGTTGAAAGATCTCAGTCATGAATAAGACTGGTACGCCCATTTCCCCGAACTAGCCTGTGTCCAAAATGTTGCCAGGAGTCAGGGCTGAGCATTGTCCTCCCAGAGGTTGGTCAGTCTGCATCGTGGGACACGGTCTATCAGGATAGCGAAGTGACAGGCAGAAACACGCCGCCATTATAGTGCAGCGGACAGCCATGGCAGTGCCAGAAAGCGCAAGAAATGGCTAAAAGCGGCAGTCCGGGTCTGTGTGGTGTCGGCACAGGTGTAGCGTTCATTCATCGGGAACATGGTGAAGGACAACTTAGCAGACCGTATCGCATTCCCTCCATTGCCTGTTTTACCTCCGTTTTTGCAAGCGCGTTAGATCTGCACGGGAAAGCAGGATTCAAAATCCCAAGCTTTTTATCACCCGTACACTGAACGTTTCACATGCAGTATATCCTGCCTTTCTTAGCAAAGAAACAACGGCCGTAAGGATGATAAAGACCAAGCTGAGTATTCATACACGACCCCAGGGGTACTGATCAAACGTCACAACTGTGATCGTTTTCAGATACTAATGCAAAGGTATTCTCGATCCTGTGCATATAAAACAGTACGGTCTATTGTATTTTCCCTGTTCCGACTCTTAATTTATGAGTTCATAATGCTCTCTCTATAGATATTTAGAACACAGCATAGCTCCAGAATAACACATGTGGTTGGTGATTTCTTTTCACCTGTTTTACATTTCACTTTGTGCATACAGTGGATAAGTTGATAGCTATAGATATGGTTATGTAAGTGTTCTTATGATGGAAGTGCACAGCTGAACATATATATTTCTCATGTATTTACATATATTAGGAGTATAGCTACAATGGGTCTGTTACTAGACTGATTTCAGGAAATGAAATTCAGACCATAATCTGTCATTCATTTCTAAAGACGCAAAAAAGTAAAAATAATGAAGGTACCACTGAACCGTGCGACAAATATTAAAATGTTTTTTATTAGATTTGTTGCGACATATTAAACATAAATGTAATAATATGTAACACTGAAATGATATATAACATATGCTTTCTCTTTTTGTGTTTTTTTTCTGCATTTACATTTAAATCAGATTTTTTTTTCCTGCTTGATTTACCAACAAATTTATTTTAAACATTTATGATTACATTAATTAACATTTCCACATCAAGTTGTGTTACAGATTTATTCTACAATAGACTCATATTTTTGTTAATGCCGTTTAAATAAAATCAAATCAAGACTGAGAAATCAGTCTGTTCCTCACATTTTGTCACCAAAATGTATTTACAAACAAGATGATATCACATACTCAGTGATATTAATATGATAGGTTCCCTGATCTGTAAACATCTGGTTATCTTGCTTTTTCATGATAAGAGAAAGTGCTGAGGATTTCCAGTTTGTGAGCACATTTGGGCAGAATCTTTCACAAGTCACAAATTGCAGATGGGAGGCAGTGATCTTGAACAGGCAGTCACATTTCCGTGACCATCTGACACCTTCCATTTAGAAAAATAATACTTTCTCTCTTAGCATACGCTCTCTGCTGCACCCAGCTCCAGGAATCACGCTTCGGGGAGTTTGCTAGGCTTGGATCTCAAGTTTTCCAGTTTCTGTGTCTGGCTTCTCTAGAACCGAAGGGCCTTCCTCAGCAGCAAAGACAAAAGAGGCAGAATGAGCACAGGAAAATTTTGTTATTCTGCTTCGTTGCTAAATTGTTACAATATTATACTCTAGAAAAGACAAATATCCAAGCATTAATAGTCTACAGTAGGTATTGTAAAGTTTTATCATAATTATATGCGGATATCTTGTAAGCAGATGCCCTTATCATGCTGTGAGCCGAATGAATGACATTAGATGTGTCACCCCTTTAAACAGCTGGGGAATCATTCAGGTTACTCTTTAGGTTAAATCGGTAGCTCAGGGGAACATACGTTATATCTGCAATCCAAACCTAAACCACTTCGATGATCAGAATTGGTTCTTAACCCTCATTTCAATACCAACATCATTCATGACATGTTTATTTATTATTCATCTTTATTTAACTTCCTATTGCTTTGATTTTGTATTTTGATGATGGCATGATGATACAATTAAAATAGCACGATCGGCAATCAATTACTCCATGATGCTAATTTTATCATTCAGTCTAGGAATGCATTTTTGAAAACGCGAGTCTACGATGTGTGTGTACACACATGTAAACCTGTGTGTGTGTATGTGTGTGTATGTTTTACATGTATATAGATATTGAAGATTTTGTTTTCCTTCATTTCACGCTAACAGTTTGTTTTAAAACATTAATTGATGTTTAAAATGAGAACTACCTTTATATAACATATAAATGCACGTAGTAAGATAAACATGAAAATATAGACAGGAGTTGTATAGATGCTGCTTATCTAAGGTTGTAGGTTAATGTCCGTCCCCAGTTCTGCCAGTTCTACTTTCTGCTATGTTCTGGCTTCCTCCAAAGATATAGAGTTTAAGTGCAGTATTCTTCGTTGGTGAACATGTGTGTATTACACGGCAAGTGCCGTGTAATATAGCCATATTCAGAGTGTATGCTCTGTAAATGCTAATTTACTAAACGACAATTTATCGAGTTCCACTGATACACAGCTGTAAATCATACACTATGATTATACGCCCCCAAGGGCTTCCTGTGTAAAAAAAAAAAAAGACATTTCCAACCATGAATGATTCCTTCACTCAAGTCTTTAAAAAACATGTCACTTTCAGTCTTTAGGATATTACATGAGATATGCAGTGTCAGTAATCCCCCTTTTTTAACCTCTCCTTCTTCAGGTGAGCTGACTGCAGACCACCTGAAGTGGCAGAGAAACGAATCAGCAAGCCTGAATGAATTAGCAAGACTGAACAACAGAGTAAGACTGAATGAACTGGTGAAGCTCAACAAATGAGTCAGATAGCTTTGTTAAAGCTAATCAACCGAAGGACTATAGCTATGTAGATGTACAGCAAGATGGGGGTGAAAGCATTAACGTAATCTGAACCATGTCTTAGACTCAGCATCTGAACTAATCTGACTTGGTAAGGATAAGTTGAATCTGCAATGCAAATGCCAACATCAAACGAAAGAAATGATTTGAATAAGCTGGTGTTCACATTGAGTCAGTTCATAATGGCAGTAATGCAACACACACTGTATATATGAAGTGTACATTTAAGAAAAAAAATTACCCAAGTAAAAATTAGATCAAGTGTTTCCAACCTTCTTTAAATGAGGAACCCCCAAACAGTGATCCCCTCCTACTACTGTGGGGGGGGGCATTAATATTTCTTGCAAGCGGGTCTCTCTTGAAAATGTTTGACTCGTAATATCGAGCACTGAATATTCAATAAGTGTAATTATGCACTTATTGAATGGTTGTCATGTTGCATAAACTGATAGCAACGTTTTGTCAGTTTGCAGCACATGGCTGTGAACCCAGTGCAGCCGCTTTAAAGAAAAGGTACTGGACCACAGGCTGAAATCCCTGGAACTGGGTCATATATACAGTAGAACCAGTGTATCCCGAAGTTGGCTTAGAGACACCAGCCCAGTTTATGCTGATCTGGAATACAACGCAAGGCACCACAAAGGCACACACTGGTCTCATCTTTTATTCCAGCAGAGTTATCTGTACATCAACATACATTGGATGTAATCACTCGCTCCAGACATTTCTCATGTGTGCCTCCCCAATGGTGGAATGAGCTGCCAAACCGTATTAAGTCACCAGATTTCCTCTCCACCTTCAATAAAATGGCCCTAAGATCCATATGGTCCAGGAATACCTCTGCTAGCCTATAATCTACTTCATGTTCCTTGAACGCTGTACATCAGCACTTTTTCCTGATTTGAATAGTTATCTCATCAGGTTCTTGCTTCGTAATGTTTGTAATGTACGATTTGCCTCACCTGTACATTGCTTTGGGCAAAAGCATCTGCTAAATAAAATGAATGTACATGTAAATCTAATCACACATAGGCATGACATGCAGTTATTAAACATGCTAATGCACCTCCAGTCCAATATAAGCAGAGGAACAGGGGAACGTGTCTATTCTCCCCATGGCAGATGGCTCCCAGTGTTGCATCTTCTTTTCACTCTTCCAGGTCCTTTGGGTGGCACTTGCGATAAATTGTCTCCTTCTCTAACTCCCATGGAACAGAATCTGAAAACCGGAATAGCGATCAGACTTTCCAAAGGTGGCTGAAGACTTAATTGGCTTGATTTTGGTAATGTGTGACGCATCGAGAACGATGAACCTCAACTATAACCTGAGGATTAGCATTCATGAGGCTGGATCTACATCGTTTATTTGCAACGGGTGATGTAGTATTTTTTGCTGTCCAGAGACTGCTTCCCACCCAAGGTGTGGGTATGTTCATTTTTTTGTGTTTTTTTAATTAGATTGATTTGATGTGGTGGAGCATTGCTCACTCTCCCCTGTTAACCGAACCACCTGCTTTCCCAGTAGGATAGTCACTTGATGCGGTGTCCCTAAAACTCCATTGGGTTTCCATGTGTGCTTCACTGGGTCCCACGGTAACCACAGGGACATGGAAAAGACCACATTCCACTGCCATTCAGGCAGGTGAAACCGCAGCACCAGCTGGTACACTTCTCTTCTGCTTCCAGATCCAGATCACTGAAGATGCGCTATTGAACAAAAGTTTCTGAACAATAAAAAGTTGCACTTTCTGTTCACCAAATATCTTACCTTACTTTATTTTACCACATGCCATAAAACATATGTCACGTTTGTGATTTTTTTAATGCTTTGTGCTAACAGTCCAATAGCAAGGTAAAAAAAAGTCCTTTTCATCTGCACTCGTGTTACTGAACGTTACTATATTTTAATAGAAAGAGACATAATTGCTCGGCTGGCATGCTGGTGTGGTGATTGGCATTGTTACCTCACACCTCTGGGATCAAGGTTCGAGTATTTGCCAGGGTTCCCTGTGTGTGACGTCTGCATGTTCTCTCTGTCTTGTCATGGGGTTTCTTCTGCGTTCTCTGGTTTCCCCCCCACAGTCCAATCGTATGCTGAGGTTAATTGTAGTTACTTAATTGCCCATAGGTGTGTGTGTGTGTGTGTGTGAGTGAATGGTGTGTGTGCGTGTGCCCTGTGATGTGTTGGCACCCCATCCTGGGTTGGTCCCTGCCATAGGCTCCAGACTCCCCCACAACAATAATTAGGACTAGCAGTTACAGAAAATGGATGGACGGAGACTTAATTTCAATTTTTATTTCATAAAAATAATTGTGTTAGATCAGGAAAACAGTTTTGTTGTATATTTTATTCACCTTCATCATACAGTATATTACAGCTGTATATACTTGCTGTGTTTAAATTGCAGCAAAAGACTCAGGACCTCATTGTCTGCAGGAGAACATCAGCTCATATTCTCAATTAGCAATAGCGGGAGCTACCTCCCCCAGCTAGATCATGCCATTGCTACTTATGGGAATGAGTTCACACAGTTGTTGAATAGTTAGCATTTGACTATTATATAAATTGCCCCTGTACTGATTTTGTGTCATTTGTTAATATACAAATAAATCATATGGATCATATGATGTAATATACTTTATTCCATCTATTCATACATAACTGAGTATCCCACATAGTGCTGCAGGAAGTATGTCATGGTACAAGGCAGGGTAAATCCAGGACGGGATACCAGCCCTAAACCCAAGGTAAGATATTGTACCAGTCCACACACAGAGAGGACAATTTAGAGCTACCTGTTCAGCTAAAGTAAGGTGGAAACCAAGGGGCTATTCCACAAAGCAGGATTACTTCATGAGGCAGATTACTTAAGCCAAATGTAAAGATGGACCAATTGCAATGTGACTTACCTCTCTCCTATTGGAGAGTTTTCCCATTAGGCTTACGTTAATTGGGAACTCCTGCTTGGTGGAATACCCCCAAGAGTCTATGGGCACATGCCAAGGAACAACCCAGGATGGGCCATCGACCCCATCTTGTAGTAATAAAATATTGGCTTTAATTGCATTGTGATAATTACTGACATCGACTGATATGATAAAAAAAATACCGTGATAAAATATTTGGTAACGCTTTACATTAAGTGCACCTTCATAATGCTTTTATATTGCATTCATAAAACGTTCAGTGCACCTTCATAATGTATTCATTAAGTATTTATGAAAGATTCATGAACATCATGCATGTATACCTTAACACCCTAACATCCCTTAACAGCTGTAATATACATTAATAATAAACATTATCTAAAAATAACAAACATTATAACTGTATAATTATGTAATGTTTGTTATTAATGCATATTAAAGCTGCTAAGGGATGTTAGGATGTTAAGGTGTATTTGCATGCTGCTTATGAATGTTCTATGAATGCATTATGAAGGTGAATTGAATGCTCTATGAATGCATTATGAAGGTGCACTGAATGTTCTATGAATGCATTATGAAGGTGCACTGAATGTTCTATGAATGCATTATGAATGCATTATGAAGGTGCACTTAATGTAAAGCGTTACCAAACATTTTACCATGCCACCAAGCTCTACTCCAAAGCACCGCACACTGAATTAGCAATTGCCCAGCACCCTTTTCTTCATCAAGCAATGCACTGTGCCAAAACTACCATTAAGCCAGCTAGAGTTTAATGATATTTACTGTATTTCACTGTTTCTATTATTGTCTAGCATAATAGTTCAGTAAACAGATCTATGACAATCTATGACTTTTACCACCAACAGTGTTCAAAATGTATTAAATATGTGGAATAAATTACAGTGTATTATAGCTCGTGTTTTACCCAACAATTTAAGACTGGCCTGTTCATTTAAAATAGGCCGTAACTCCTTATTTATATTGCAGTCTATGTTTTGCATGTAGGATGCATTTTTTTGCAATTGTTCATTTAACATAAAACACCTACTACTCAGAGGATGTGTTGATTAGGTCATCACTGAGGGCTGCACAGATGCCAGTAACATAGTGATATTACACATATGTCTTATTGCTTGTGCATGTAGCCAGGTATTTATGCTTTGTTATTCCAAATTTTCATTGCAATAGATTATGCAATTTTAAGGGCATGTGCGTATCTGTATGTGTAATTTTTGGCTTTACTTAGAATTTCAATGTAATCATTTTCCCAGGTCGCTTTTGTCTTAAATAATTTATCTTAATACCTGGCCTTACATCTCAAAAATCTACAGATTCAATAGGGATTTGTAGGTTTCTCAAATTCACTATACTAGAGTATGCATGTAAAATATAGGATTACCACTACAGCACATGTCCTTATTAATCTCTTACTGCATTGATCTTATTCTCCATTTCTACATATACCTGTATTTTTTTCCCTTTTGTCATGGGTGGCATGGGAGACTGGTGGTAGAGCTTGGCTTGATATGAGACGCTAGGCAGTGATGTTCCACCAAGTGGCCAGAGGGATGTTTATGGTGCGGGGGTTTAGAGGAGAGTAGTGCGGGACTTCGGCGGTGGTAGTGCAGAAGTGTGGCCTGGGGGGGAGGGGGGCACAATGCAGGCAGGGGGCAGACCTCCTAGCTGGAGTAGTTTCACTGGATGTTGGTGCAGACATCCTTCTCAGTGTCTGTGTAGAGGCAAGTAGACCTGAAGAACGTGTTAAATGAGACCTTTCACTGAAGCAGGCAGGCAGCCCAGCCTTCCTTCTCGTCGGTTCCTGTCCTTTCTTCTTTTCTCAGTGTTCTCGCAGAGCGCCTAAGCACCCAGTGCCACCCCCCCCCCCCCCCCATTCTGCGGCTGCCGGCCGTGCCTCGTTATGAGTGGGGGATCTGCGTCCGTGTGCCACTCCGGTGTCCGGCGGACACGGCCAGCGACGACTGAACTGTGGACAGGTGGCAGCTGTCCATGGCGCTGAAGGGTGAAGGCTGTCCCCCGTTGCCTGGTTGGGGTGGCAGGATGCCCAGGAGGCACCCAGAGGCTCAGCCATGACTCGTTTTGGGTGGCATGTTATTATAGAAGCCAGTTGTCGCTACAGCTTCAACGGCAGGTATTCCGAAACCAAGCAGACATATCAAACTATAATCGAATAAACTCTCTTACCTGTTATAGAAAGCTGTCATATTTACCATCATATAGCAGCATGTAAGTATTTTATTTGCTATTCATCTTTGCAAAATATTGTTGCCATATTTTTATAATTAAATAATCTGAATTTGAAATGGTTGACTACCACGTTTCTCATAGGTTCTTGCGCAATGCATAGTACTAACACCCATCCAAAGCAAAGGGTCTAGCACACGCCTCTTCCACTGTGTTTGCTGTCAGTCGCCGAGCTCTTTACACTCCATGGCCTGCAGGCTCCGCTGAGTGATGTGAAATGCTTGAAGGAGAAAGCCGTTTGCTCGAGTCCTCCCTCAGCCCTGCAGGTGCCAGGATGTGACAAGAGGCTGAGCGACTGGCTGGCTCACCTACCAAAAGGAGCGCAGGCTCATTTCGATATAACTGGATGAGGGCCTCTCCATCACAAAGAGCTAATGGGTCACAGGAAGGATGAATGTAGATCACCGTTACAGGGCCGCTGTAGCTGATGGAAGAATTTCAGAGCTACAGCAAATATGTCTCACGTCAATGAGAGAAAGTTTGCAGTTCCAATCCATGGAACAAGTAAGGGGCGACTCTAAAGCGAAACACAAGCAGACCACTGATGAGTTAACCAATTAACTTATCAACTACAAAAAATGTTACACAGATCATAAGTGGTTGCTTATGCAAGTGCATTATCAATGCATTGTGTGTTTCAGACAATGTGGTCAAATTGCAGACTGGGTTTTTGAACTGAAATATGGACGTATAGTATCGGTGACATTCGAGGGGACACAAGTAATTTAGTAACTCGGTTACTACTTAAGTACAAATCATGAACAAATATAGTAACTGAATGAAATACATGAAATGTTATGATTGATTAATGATGAACATGGGATCAGTACGTAACTAACACTTAGTTTATGATTAATTGATACATTAAGTAACAGTGTACTGCTACATTATTTGTGCCCCAATGAAAGTGTTAAAAAATTATCTGTAAACAAAGTAATAAAGCCCTTAGTGAGAATGATTTAAATTTCTGAATTATTATCTACATAAAATTTAGTTCTGATTTAAGAATAACTAATAATTTCTCACTGTATCAGACTTATAACTTCGGTATTATGATAGACATAAGAGAAATTCTGTTGTTTTTCCAGATAGTTAATCATGAATGACACGGTTCTGATATATACAGTATAAAAGTCTTAACGTTACCTATGTTACTTACATTGCAACCATGGGTCAAAGTTATTAGATAAACAAGGTGGTTTTCATAGACAAGATCAGGTCCAAAATGAGAAATTCACATCATTATTAATAATAAGCTTTGTCTTCAGAAGCGATAACTGAGAACTGGAGTGAGCTTGTAGTTAGACGTCAATCTCTAATTTACATCAGGAGAGTAAAACCAGCTATTCATATTATTATTGAGTGTCAAACTGGGCCGTTAAGACTGGCCTGGCTTGGAGAATTAGAGGTGCATTCAATGACTCCCAGCATCCTGCACCTGAATCAAGGTATCATATGACCTGACTATGTAATATTAATTTTTAATTAACTTATTGGCAATTTCCATTTTCAGAAGTTTTTATGAAATTAATAAATGTACATTTTCTGGTTATTCAGCAAATCGTAATTTATTTCAGTGAACTATTGTTGCATTCAGTGGCCATTTTATTAGGTACTCCTAGTAAGTATTCACTTTTGCTGATGCACTTTATGGTTATACGAGTTGTGTTTTGAAGAGAAGCAATTTTGCACACCACTACTGTGCTGGTATTACTACACTTGGCCTTTCTCTCCTATTCTCGTCTGACTGCCTATTAACGCATCTTATTATAATGTTTTTGGCCCCAACAATAGTATTTGCAGGATGGTTTTGTTCATAATACCATTCGATGCAAACTCCCACCAACATGCCTGGCACCAGCAATCACAACATGTGTAAAATTGCTTAGATCAGCTGTCTTAGCTGTTCAAATGCTGAGTCATATGGTAAGGGAATTACTTCACCCTGTCTCTATGTGGTATATATTCATTTCCTGACACATCATTCGCATTTTTTAGTAGAAAACTCTTTACATTATCATGCATGGGTACCTAATAAAGTGGCCACTGAGTGTAGCGTGCCTTTATTCCTTCAGTATATAGTATGTAACTTATTCTATATATAAGAGTATATTGTGCCAAGTTTTTCATTCATTGTGGGACTGAAAGTTGTCCAGGAGTAGTCATTTCTCTGGACTCCTTTATTAACATTAATATAAAGAAATACTGCATGAAAGAAAAGGTTTTGAAAAGCATTCTGCTTTAAAGGATGTGAAAGGATTTTACTTTCTTAAATGCAATGAACATTTCAAATTTCAAATCCACATGCGGGTGAATTGTACTGAGAAGATGGAATTTTTATTTTAGTTGTATTATGGAAAAAATGTAATAACCTCTAACTGGAGTAAAGTCCACAGTGAACGAAAAGGTAATAGCTATGAAAAAAGGAAGAGATCAGTTATTAGAGACAAAGCCAAGCCCAGGGGAAAATACGTATCTCAAGAACTGAAAGACAATGTGCATCCATTCATCTTACAACTTCTTGTTCAGTACAGCCTGGTTTTGAATTTATCCCTAAAAACAGTTAACACATGACAGGCAAACACTTGGAGTAGGATGCCAGTCTGACTCAGTACTTGCATCTTGTGGTCAATTTGTAGACACTAATATGTAGACACATATGTCTTTGGAATCCAACACAGTTTCCCTGCTGAAACACATCTTAATCAGCCAGCTACCAGGTTTAGTAGGTGGTGCGTTTAAACGGGGAAATTTGCAAACTGTGTTGGATTCTGCTCCTTCAGGATTGGAAGTGGGGAGCCCTGACGTAGAAGTTAAGCAACAATCCTAACAGCCCTGCCAAGGTCCCAAGTTCCCAAATTTAATCTTAAATAAGCAGAATCTCTTTTCCCCCTGTACAGTCACTACCTCCTTTCCGTGGGTGGTTCTCACTGTTCCTCAGCTATCCTTACTTGCTTTTAGTGCCTCCGGAGTATCTTGTGAAGATGCCCCACATGCTACCAAAGGCCACTTCACTCCCTGATATGTTTAACGTCAACTGTGTGGCACCATTCACAGCTCGTAATTACTGCTAAAAAAGGCCAGGTCATTTCATGGTGGATTAGGACCTCTAAACTGTAGCTACATGTGATGAGGAAGCCAGTGCAGTAAGCCTCTGAAGCTATTTTTCTTGAGTCACTGAGGACAGACATGCAGTCATAGAGTTGTTTGCAGCTTATTGTCACCTGTCAGGTACTCAGGTACCCATAGAAGGAAATGTGTTGAGATTTATAACCGGTACGAAAAAATTTGAAACATCATGATGATATTTTAGACTCTTCGTACCATGACTGAAACTGCAAGGAGGAAAATTAGCTAGTGAAACTACTAAAGATAGATTAAATACATCAATAGCAGTTGAAAGAGAAGGTACTGGCCAATCATTAATGAAGCTAATGCAGAATTTTCCATGCTTATTTTAACCACTTATCTGCCTTGGGGCGGCTTGTGGCATTGGGCATTTGACTGGCATACGCCCCAGATGGGAGGCCAGTTGTTATAGGACACACATGTACCTGATGGGCATTTTAGAGCCGAGACTAACTGCGTATCTTAGGACTGTGGGAGGAAACTGGATTAACTAGAGGACATTCACAGGGAGAACAGGGGGAACCTTACACCAGCAAAGCAATAGTGGGATATGAGTCTCCAAACAGTTTTACCCACTGAGCCACAATGGCACTATGTGTGTGTGTGTGTGTGTGTTATGGTCCAGGTATACATTACATCATGGGTCCCCACAATGTAATAAAAACCTGCTTTTTTGACGCTGTGGGGACCATTTTTTCAGTCCCCACAAAAGGAAATTCAATTTTATAAAAATCTGTGACTACAATTAAAAACTAAAAATGCCTAAAGATATATATTTTGTTTGGTTAGTTATGGTTAAGGTTAGGGCTGGGTAGTGGTTAAGGCTATTATTCTTGGGATTTGATTTTTGCCTAAAGAAACTCCCTGTCAGACAAAAATGTGGACTGTCTGACAGGGAACTCGGAGGGATGAAAAAACGTGGACTGTCTGTAGGTCCCTGAGGACCGGATTGGGAAACACTCTGTCAGTGATATTGTGCATGTAAAATTTTTGACTCAAAGCTTACGACTGTAAAATGAGATCTTTATTCATGCTTTATCAATGTATAGCCAGAAAATTTAACTTTTAGCATTCTAATCTTTCGGGTATCATCTCTCTATGGTATGGGACAAATAGAAGATGAAAGTACAAAATAGGGCTTCTCAGGAGTAGTGAGAGAGGAAAGATGCAGCTGATCCGATCACTGACCTGAAATGCTATATGCTAATTGACCTACAAGGCTTCCCTGACTGGTGTCTGTTCCCAGACTACTATCTATATCTGCCTTACTATATGAATCTGGCCTACCAGAGGCAGGAGAGTGAAATGTTGAGAAAATCTCAGTGCCGGCAGCTCAAACATCAGTCAAACATCAGTCAACAGCATGCTTGTTCCATCGTCTTTGCCATCTGCCACCTGTCGTGCAGCAGAAATCTTAAATTCTTTCCGACCAGCCATGCAAGTAGAGCTCATTATAACAGTTATGGCCTTCCAAACAGTCCGACTGCTTAATCGATGTAGTTCTTTACCTAACATTTCAGCTTATGCCAGTTGTTGTTAACTCACTTGTTAACTTTGTCTATGTTGTCATGGTATTCCTACCCATAATGTAAAAAATATTCATGCAACTTGGTAAAAGTAAATAAAATTAATTGGATCAGGCATGGTGTGCCCTGCGATGGGCTGGCCCCCCATCCTGGGTTGTTCCCTGCCTCGTGCCCATTGCTTCCGGGATAGGCTCCGGACCCCCTACAACCCAGTAGGATAAGCGGTTTGGAAAATGGATGGCTGGATGGATGGATGGATGGATGGATGGCTGGATCAGGCATGGACTGGCCATCAGAAAGTTTGTGAATCTTCCCGATGGGCTGGTCATGTGGGGGCCGTTCTTTCTTCCCCATCACTGGCATGACATAGTCCCTATGATTCACCAGGGGGGAACTCTCCCGCCCCATTCGGCAGTAAAATATGAAACTGGGGGCACTTGGCAGAAAATTCCTGAGCTATTTTTTTGCCAATCTGCCCCTAAATTGAATTGATATTTTATTTACTATTTGCACAGGTATGGAAGCACAAACACATAGGAATTCATGCATGCTTCCTTTCAATCAACCTAAAAAAAATTCAGATGAAACACAACAGAAGCACGAGAAAATTGTGACATATAATGAGACTATGACATCGTAGACAGTAACCAATCAGATTCCTTCTGCTAAGAAGCTGTTGTGGTAACGTCCTGTGCGGTAAACTGGTCTTGGAGACCAGAGATCATACCCAGACTCCCTCCATTTGAACAGTGAGTGTACCGGATGTTATGAGGAAACTGAATGTCCAAAAGTGTCTTATTTCCTACAGACCAATAGGTAAATCTTACTTTCTAAAGTGAATGCGGAGTCCAGCAATATACTCCCCCATTACAGGCATTGTAGTAACTGGGAATATCATTGAATATCAATATGTAATTCTATTTCAGAAGTGTAATTCAAAGAGAAACACTATTCTTATCTATCAGATACAACAACGTGCTTTGGTAACACTGTAAATGCAGCTATGAAATCCAAGTCCAATACATGTGAGCCATCCATGCAATTTCAAACCAGTTATCTAAAACTGGGTAACAGTGAACCTGGAGCTTATCCCAGGAAGCAGGAGCCATGAAGTAGGAGAGACCTGGAATAAGGTTCTTGTTCTCTGCAGAGTATACACACACATACGCACAAACACACATGCACAATGAGCAATGTACAGCACACGCACAAACATACATGCACAATGGACAATGTACAGCACACGCACAAACATACATGCAAAATGGGCAATGTACAGCACACGCACAAAAATACATGCACAATGGGCTATGTGCAGCACACACACAAACATACATGCACAATGGGCTATGTACAACCCACGCACAAACATACATGCACAATGGGCTATGTGCAGCACACACACATACATGCACAATGGGCTATGTTCAGCCCACGCACAAACATACATGCACAATGGGCTATGTGCAGCACACAAACAAACATACATGCACAATGCGCTATGTACAGTACACGCACAAACACACATGCACAATGGGCTATGTACAGTACACGCACAAACACACATGCACAATGGACAATGTACAGCACACGCAGAAACATACATGCAAAATGGGCAATGTACAGCACACGCACAAACATACATGCACAATGGGCTATGTACATCACACACACAAACATACATGCACAATGGGCAATGTACAGCAGTTCGACCAACCATTAAATGAATTGGTGACCCCAAGAAATTGTGAAATTCAAGGAAAACTCCAAGTACATTAACTCGGGTGACCCCCCCCTACCATCAAAGTTTCTGAAGGAAACCCACATAACACAGGGAATACATGCAAACGCCACACATACATAGAGAACAGGTAGGTTTTGCTACCCACTGAGCCATGATGCTATTACACCTGCTTAAATCAACTAGCCAATGAGTGTATTACTCATTTAAAACGGGTGTTGATTTGTCATGGAACAATTTTAGGTGCATTTTTTTTTATGAAATGCAATACTCAGCTAGACACATTTTATATTTTCAGAGATAAAAACATGTCTGTGTTTATATGTCGTCAGTCACAAAATCTTATGGTAACAGCTGTTATTTAGCTGACTGCATGCAATTACTGTTTTTATACATGCTGTCTTTTAAGACTTTGGAACCCAGACATAAAAGATAACTGAAGGTTTTATTTAACAAATGCTCATCAAAAAACACAAAATAAAACTCATATCTGCTTCATGGTCAGGCTCTCAACAAATAAATAAAAGGGAAGGCAAAAGTAGCTTTTTCTCCCTAACAAAAGTTTACATCACTCAGCCAGCAAAGGGTGGCGATGTGGCCTATCACCATGGCTAATTGTCCCCTAAGGGACAGAACAATTCCATCAGCTAGGAACATTATGACTGAGCAAATACGTGGTTTGTTTTAACTTTTTTAGCTCATTTTTTTTTTACGTTTTAATGCCTGCCCGAATGGCTTTTCGGCTGTGCCTGATTATCGAAACCCCCGATATTGAATAACCTGTGATTGAGCTGTGAGCCCCAGTCTTGATGCCAAGCTTGAGATTTTTCCAGCTATCAAAGCCGCATGATGACTAAAGTCTCCCCCGTTGCAAGATTCTGGACACAAACCAGCATCAATATTCGTATCCTACTCTGTATCAGACCTCAAAAAAACACCAGCAGAATACTCAAGGATTTTAAACCTTCTATCTATTGTAGTGGTGCATAGCTGAATACCTGAGCAGATTAGCCTCATAACTTTACCTGTCCTTGACTGACTGAATTCAAGGTACTTTGCTTGTAGCTTAGATTAAAACTTCCTCTGCTTCGCTGTCAGTCTGGCATTGTGATTATGCTGTAGGACCCAAGGGTAGACAGATGTGTTGTCCTGGGTATGAAGGCTGTGCCCTGGTCAGTTGATACTTCCTTAGGGATGTGCATCTGTTCAGTAACTTCTCTAGTAGCCTGGGTGAGGGGAAAGGCTTTCATGCATTTCATTTAGAAGAATGGGTCATTGATTCAATTTCCTGATAACGCACTTCCATCGGGTTGGTTATGCTTCTAAAATAGAACCTCATCCTAGGAATCTTATTGGAATTTTCTAAATACCAAGCACAAGTGAAGCAGTGTGTAGTCAGGAAATGGTGTGTCTAAGGTTGCAACACTGGTAAGGTAAGCAGCATGCACTGAGTACAGAATGGGGCCACACCCACTACACAACAAACCACCTTAAGGGTGAGAACCTGAGTGCAGCCATGTGGCGGGAGATACCTCAGTACCTCACCAGTCTGAATGGACCAGTGTGAGGTTCTTTCCGGTGGCTGGAGTGCCAATCCTGCCACCAAACCCCAAGTTAATCCCTGTAAGTTGGAGAACCTCCTTATAGGGCTGGACACAGATTAACATCATACTCAGAACGAAGCAATTGCAGGTTAAGAGTCTTGCTCAAGGGCCCAATGGAGTAGAAGCACTCCAACCATTCACAGAATTCAAATCAGTAACCTTCCAGTTGCTGACATAGACCCTTAGCTTTAGAGACACAACTCGGCCCATAGCACTGGGCAGACGTGAAAATTATGAAATGACACATCATAGAAGTGGCACCTGCAGGCATTGTGCATTAAGCAGGTGGACACACTGATTAGCAGCTTTTCCTTTTGATCAGATACATAGCTGTGCCTGGTTCATATTCTCAAATAGCTGCTGGAAAACATTCATAGTGCCAGCCATGGATTCCCAGCCTCATCTCTTCCCACCAGCGGAAGACATCAGTATTCATTGGGGTTTGTCCTTGAACATTTAACTGGCCCATTATGAAGTCCTCTGTCACCCTTAGTGGCTGGCAGGACTGGACAGTCTCCGTAACAAAATTCATCTCACTGATGACATACTACTGCACGTGAGACATCCGAATGACATCAGGAAAGTTGTCCAATGACTTACTACCTTACAGTTTTCACCGATTATAGCCTGCAGCATGTTGGAAGTTCATTTCACATAATTATCGCAGCATAAGCAAGAAAGGATCAGTACAATTACTTGTCAACATAGCCTGCAAATCGTTTGATATCTCGATAATTAATACAACAATTAGGTCCAAACTGATGGATTTTACGTATTTTTTAAGTAATGATCCACAATAAGCATGACACAGATGTTTTTTGTGCTAACTCTTTATCACTTTCTGCTTCTGATTCAATGGTCCAAACAGCTCTTTGTGACTACAACCAATATGATTAACATAATTAGCTAATAATAGCTGATGGCTTGTTAAGGTAGCACCCAGTTGTACTGAGTTATCCGTACAAAGGTAACATTCAGTATGTACTGTAAGGTCACAGAGAACAACAGAAAACATAGCAAAGCGAATGGATTCACTGACATCAAAATATAACATGCCACAAGTATAATACATAACACAAAACATAACCATAATGTGATATATCCAAATTATCAGACATTGATTAACCACTATCATTGAATCGAAGCATTCCTATATTGACAAGAGATTTTAATCATTACTGAACAAACTATATATATATATATCCATCCATCCAAACCGCTTATCCTACTGGGTCCTATCCCGGAAGCAATGGGCACAAGGTATATACACACACACACTCTACTTTATATTGTAAAAAAGTATTGGGACACCTGCCTTTACACACACAAGAACTTTAATGACATTCCTTTCTTAATACATAGGCTTTAATATGGCGTTGGCCCACCCTTTGCAGCTAAAATAGCTTCAACTCTTCTGGGAAGGCTGTCCACAAGGTTTAGCAGTGTGTTTATAAACTATTAAAACAGAAAGGTTTTTTGAATTTTTGACCATTGTTCCAGGAGAGCATTTGTGAGGTCAGACACTGATGTTGGATGAGGAGGCCTGGCTCGCAGTCTCCGCTCTAATTCATTTCAAAGGTGTTCTGTTGGGTTGAGGTCAGGGCTCTGTGCAGGCCAGTCAGGGTCCTCCACACCAGACTCACTCGTCCATGTCCTTATGGACCTTGCTTTGTGCACTGGTGCGCAGTCATGTTGGAACAGGAAGGGTCCATCCCCTAACTGATCCCACAAAGCTGGGAGCATGAAATTGTCCAAAATGGCTTTGAATGCTGCAGCATTAAGAGTTTCTTTCACTGGAACTAAGGAGCCAAGCCCAACCCCTGAAAAACAATCCCTCACTATAATCCCCCCTCCATCAAACTTTACACTTGGCACAATACAGTGAGGCAAGTACCAATCTCCTGACAACTGCCAATCCCAGACTCGTCCATCGGATTGGCAGACAGAGCAGTATGATTTGTCACTCCAGAGAACACGTCTCCACTGCTCCACTGAGTCCAGTGGTGGTGTGCTTTACACCACTGCATCTGACGTGTTGCACGGCACTTGGTGATGTAAGACTTGGATGCAGCTGCTCGGCCATGGAATCCCATTCCATGAACTTCTCTACGCACTGTTCTTGAGCTAATCTGAAGGCCACATGAAGTTTGGAGGTCTGTAGCTACTGACTCTGCAGACAGTTGGCGACTTCTGCACACTGTGCGCCTCAGCATGCGTTGTCCCCGCTCTGTGATTTTACGTGGGCTACCACTTTGTGGCTGAGTTGCTGTTTTTCCCAGTTGCGTCCACTTTGTCATATTGTAGTACCACTAACAGTTGACTGTGGAATATTTAGTAGCAAGGAAATTCAACGAATGGACTTACTGCACAGGTGGCATCCTGTCATGGTACTACGCTTGAATTCACTGAGTTCCTGAGAGTGACCCATTCATTCGCAAATATTTATAGAAGCAGTCTGCATGACTAGGTGCCTCCTCCAGTAATCCTACTTGTGTATACCCTTAAAATGATGTAAGTAGAGGAGTGTCCGTATTCACAACGCGCCTCTCACCTCTGTTATATGGAAGGGTCAGCTGTAAATAGAGAAAGATCAAATTCTCATTAAGATTCACAGGTGCTGAAGATCTCAATTCATAAATCCATACTGCCTCTCTCTTTAGTAACCCTTTAGTCATATTTCCACCATATTCTAATAAATGTACCTGTTCTAAATCATTCCACCTGATTGACATTATGACTGATTTCACTAGAAGTTCTCATGACTGGTGATAAATCCAGGACCAGAAAAAAGTTTGGACGTGCCAAATTGCCTACAAAGGAGAATGATAGTGTTGCATCACATGACATGGCCACCTGACCTAAATACAGTTGAAATGGTTTTGGGGGAGTTTAACCAGAGAGTGAAGGAAAAGAGGCAGTTCAGTGCTCAGCATATGTGGGACCCCAGGGGGCCAACAATGAGTTCCAACCCACAGAGCTGAGAATAGTACAAATAAACCTGCTCATGAGTAGGTGTGTCCAAACCTCTGATTAGTATCTTTGTGTGTGTGTGTCTGTATATGTATATCCATCCATCCATTTTCCAAACCACTCATCCTACTGGGTCGCGGCGGGTCCGGAGCCTATCCCGGAAGCAATGGGCACAAGGCAGGGAACAACCCAGGATGGGGGGCCAGCCCATCGCAGGGCACACTCACACACCCGTCACTCACACATGCATTCCTACGGGCAATTTAGCAACTTCAATTAGCCTCAGCATGTTTTTGGACTGTGGGGGGAAACCGGAGTACCCAGAGGAAACCCCACGACGACATGGGGAGAACATGCAAACTCCACACACGTGACCCAGGCGGAGACTTGAACCCGGGTCCCAGAGGGAGTGCTAACCACTGCACCATCATGCCGCCATATATATCTATATAGATAGATTTACTTTTGAATCTACTGCAGCTCAACTGATTCTGTGTCAGACCTATACAACACATATTACACCCTTAATTGATTAAAAACCTACTGCAATTTAGTTACTTGCACATATTGAGTATCTTGACTGCTTTGTCTACTGAGGGTCTGGCTAATTTGTCATCACAAATTCATTCACATCAGACAGTAAATCTCAGCTTGCACATGTCATGTTTGAATGGCAAGTCTGTTGCTGTAAATCTGAAATGAATGATTGTAACTCCTTGAAAAGAATTGAGTGTCTCATACTGGCCCATGACCTGCTTTCTCCATATGATTCGTGCTTCCGTTGTTGGTTAAGATGACCGCAGTTGTAATCCATGTCAGGTGGGACACTTTGAACTAGGACAGGCTTTGTAAGCTACCATTTCAAATAAAAGGACCTGAATTTAACTTAAGCGCCGAGTTATTGCTGTGTGCTGACTGGTCAGTCTCCTATAATCATATGTCACTAATGTTAATGTGAAACAGATGGATGAATCATTCAAGAAGGACTGAACGATTTAGCCAAACATAGGAACCTTTCCATTTTAATAGTTTATACAACCTGATGTAACTCAAAGTGTCCCTGACGTGGATTATCTGCTCATCCTATTCTTGGTTTTCAAGATATTTAGTACGTGTTTTGTACAGTATTTGGTTAATTGCCCTGTCTTCCCCGAATTGCCCGAATTTAGGCTGTAGTTTTGAACTACTACCTGGTTTTTGACCTATGGTTAGTGGACTATGACTCTGGAAACAAACCCGCTGCACTTGGGCCCCCTCCCTCCTATCCAGTCATTACAGCTTCATGTCCAACTTTGGTCAGCAGCTTGGAGTGAGATTTTCAATTCAAGACAAGTCTGCACACACATGCACACGCATTTACATGTACATAGCATACATGCGTATTACCTTGCAAATAATCAGCAGTGTTTTCAAACTACCCCAACACTAACACTATGTAGCTAATAATGGAATAATACAGATTTGCCATAATGTTTCTTACATGAGTGTGAGAATTTGAAAGTGTTTGACAGTCGCTATGATTAAGTTTAAAAGTAAGAGAACTTGATAATGATTATTTTAAAAAGGCTTAATAGAGATAATGTTTACTGTATATTTTGGGTAGTGGATCTAAATTTGGGTACTTTTTTGTTACAGCAGGAACACTGTTTCCAAATCAGTGTCTACCCTGCTGTGTTTGATGCAAAAAAGGTTTTAGATTCAGTGAGGACATCTATTGAATGCTAAAAGTAAATATGAGGAAAGCATAGGAAATGTCAAATAGTCATACATGAGTATACCCGCGTAATCTAGCAGTCATATCTTTGCATAATAGCACTTTTAATAATGTACATTATCCTGTTTAATTTATATTATAAACTTAATACTGATAGAATACAGAATCAGTAGAACATGATAATACGATACTGACACGAGCAGGGAAACCCAATAAAAGGCAGAAAATCAAGTACTAATATTTGTCATGAAACAATGGTGGAAAGGTGTAACATCAAGCTTTTATACATAAATTCAATAACATCTCTAAAGAGCCCAAAATTCTATTGTGACAATGAGATCACAGGAAATATTTTTTTTTATGATGGCTTGGTATGTCAATAACATGTAGAGGAGGAGTGATCATTGATATTGTCCTTCTTCAAACTCAGAGAAACGAACATTCTGCTGTTTGAGGTAGACAGCTGAAATGTAGCCGATGTCATAAATTTAGAGACGCGACGATGTGGCGAATTTAAAAACAGTGAGAAATCGTGGCTTTGACTGATATATTTTTGTCAACAGGTGCTTCGTTTTTTGACGATAATTTACTGTATTAATGAGAATTCATGTTAATTTAAACATTCATTCATTTCCCAGAAGCACCCACCCATTTCAAGGTCACAGTGATCATGGAATCTGTTCCCAGAAGCATAGGGCACAAGAGAGGGTAACTCTTCATGGGTCCACTGCAGTCCCCCCCCCCCCCCCCCCACCAAACACACTCTCACACACCTACGCAAACATACCGATGAACAGATAAAAATTCTATAATCGCTATAATCTTTGGTCTATGCTTGGAAACTATAGACCCCACATGAACACAGGGAGAGGTGGTTAGAATTAAATCCGCAATCCTGTGAGGCTACAATGTTTTTACTTACCTGGGAATGAACCTTCTAATGGACTCAACAATTTAAGAAAGTTTAAGTTCTGCTCCTGTTACCAGTTGATTTTCCTTTGTGATTAATTTGCCTAAAACCACAGCTTCTTTGAATGATTGTTTATAATATGGCTGCAGCAAAGCTGCAAGAATCCTATTCATTTCCTGTTTTAATTAAGAATGTTGTTATATTTACAAGAGTTTTGCACAACTGCTTAAGTGAGGATGGGGTGGGGGGGGGGGGGGGTATTGTCTGAGTTCCTGCCCCTTTTACCCCAATGATTGAAAGTGCCTGTCTTTTGACCTGGGGGGTCCAGAGTGCATCTTTTTGATCACAGACAGTCTGCACAGCCCTGTTCTTCTCATACAAATAGTGAAATAAACAGTTTTTTACGCAATTATTAACAAAGCCAGTTTAGGAAGTACTTTTCCTGAAAAAATAGCTTGTACTGTAAGGCCTTAGGTTTACAATGACTTTGGATGATTTCGTCTTCTTTGTTAAATTCAATTATTTTGTCTGATCACAAATTATCCTGCAAATTATAATGAAATAATTACATGAAATGTTTAAAATGACATATCTTCACATAATTTACCAACCTTGACATTAGAAGAGATTTCAAAGCAAAGCCTCAATCAGAAGGACCACGCAGCTTTCAGGTCCACTCAGGGGTAAAACTGCAGAAAGACACAGATAAAAAGGTATAAAAAAAGAAAAATTCCAACAATGAACATTCCTTTGAGCAGAGCCATTAAGAAGCGACTGTATTACATTATGCAGACCGCAGGGGACACGGAGCCACAATGCCAAATTAAAAGTACAATGCAGGGTGGGACAGTCTGTCTGAGTCAACAGAAGAAGTAGTAACAATAAAATCAAGTGTACCATGCTTTTATTGTTACATGTATTCAGGGAATACAATGAAATTCTTATGCCACAGCTAATGGGGAAGGTGCTTTAGTGGAAACTGGACAAAGGGAAGTGCAGCACTGGACAATACAGTGCAAGATGAGATAGGAATACAGCAAGAATAAAAATGTGATATACTGTAAGTAGTAAATACAGTAGGTAGGGCAATACTGGGATGAGTTATACAATTGCAATACAATTGTATTGTCACAGAGAAATTATGTGAAAAGCTATACTATACTATATAAAAGCAACGTCAAGCCCCATTTCTGTACAAGCATAATTTGACATTTTAGAAAAGGACTCCTTCACCCAGTAACTACTTGATATGATTATTCTGAAGCAATTGGAAAAAAAATTTTCTGTTCATATTGCCCAATTAGTCACCACTGCAGCATGCATACAAAAACACATCGCTTACTATTTCCCCAAGATGGAGGTAAGAATACATTCCTAGTGTAAACACTGAAATGCTGTTAATGTGTTAAACAAAGGAAACTGAAAAGATAAATTGATAAAGGAGGTAATTAATTTTGCACCAAACGCTGAGACTGTTGGTAAATTTCCGACTCACCTAACTTTCTGAAATGCATCGCTTCAATTACTAAATATAAATATATTGTAAAATACATTTTGAATATTTAATTCGATGAAGAGGAATGTCATTAACATTCATGCCATAATGATAAAACTAAAATGGGGTTGTCCTGTTAGTCATTTAAGCCTGTATAAATTAGGTCTAGGCAGATTGTAACAAACACGCAATTATCATTGTTTTGCTGATTCAGCACCGGTTTACCCAGAGGGATGTAATAAAAATCAATATCAATTGAATATCAGCCTGTTATCTGAAGTGTAATACACCTATGTAATTAATCTGCCATTTATCTGTTTAGCTTCCTGGGGAGCTAATCTCAAGGTTTAAGATTACGCTCCAGTTCAATTTCATGGTGGCCATAATCATCGGGCCAAACCAGAAAGTCAAATGAGTAACTGAAATCACTCAAGCATTCCATACATTTCTAAGATTATTATGTCAAAAGAATTAAGTGGGGGCGGCATGGTGGTGCAGTGGTTAGCACTGTTGCCTCACACCTCTGGGACCCGGGTTCGAGTCTCCGCCTGGGCTACATGTGTGTGGAGTTTGCATGTTCTCCCCATGTCGTCATGGGGTTTCCTCCGGGTACTCCGGTTTCCCCCCGCAGTCCAAAGACATGCTGAGGCTGATTGCTAAATTGCCCGTAGGTGTGAATGTGTGCGTGAATGGTGTGTGAGCGTGCCCTGCGATGGGCTGGCCCCCCATCCTGGGTTGTTCCCTGCCTCGTGCCCATTGCTTCCGGGATAGGCTCCGGACCCCCCCGCGACCCAGTAGGATAAGCGGTTTGGAAAATGGATGGATGGATGGATGGATGGAATTAAGTGTTGCCTCAGTTGTCAATGACCTTTCATTTTACATACTGATTCTCCATATTAGAAGCATGTGTGACAAATTTATTATAAAATGGCATCGTCTGGATAAATCACCCACATTCATATAAATTTAATATTCTAGTTTTCATTTAAATTGTTGGATTTTTCGATTTTGAACACAACATGCTTGGTGTTAACATAGCTGGCTCTAATACCGAGATGCAACTGAAGGGCCCGATTGTCTGTATCAGGTGTGATAATTTGGGCTGTACCTAAGCTCTGCAGGGGGGGATCTCTAAGAGCAGGGCTGGGCAGCCTGATATTATTGCGATATGGGAATCTACGTAACTCTAAGGACACTGTGAGATTAACGTACCTTCAGTAGTCATTTTCTACGAATATTGCATTTTCTATGAAAAGGCATGTTTCGCGTGTTCAGCTTGACTGCAGCTAAAAGAATGGGCAAAGTGTGCAAGCAATTACCAGGACTTGTCATTTTGACTTGACTGAATCAAATGTGAAAGAGTGCTGACTAACCGGACAAGCCGCACATGTGTGGCAGTCAAATCACTAAGGCAAGAATGATTCTGAAGCTACGAGCTCAGGTGTATATTTTCATGGTGAAACCCCAGTACTGGCAAGTTCATTAAGTCGGCTATTTAATGAAATATTAAATGGATAAAAAGGAATATTATTACCTGACACCTTCAAATAATTAGCCGATTAGGACAGTGACAAGAGCGGCTACCACCTGTTTTTGGTTACTGCTCTTTTGTTATTTTTGTCAAATACAGTAATCTGATGTTGTGCTTCTTGTGCCAAAGTCCATACAGCGGACCCACTTCACTTGAGGTTACATAATGTAATGTTGTAGTAAACACTTAATTAATGCATTAATTAACCAATAACTAAGTGTTAGTTACATACTGATCCCATGTTCATTCATCATAAATAAATCATGACAGTATTCCATTCAAACACTATATTAGTTAACAGTTAACTAATTAGTTAATAATGGTAAGACCACTTAAGGGGAAGTTACTTACAGTATTAACTCATTTACTACTCAAGAACAAATCATGAACTAATATAGGTTATAAATACTGATCCCAAGATCATTTATCATTAATCAATCATAATTGCTCATGTATTTTATAGTTACTGGTTAATTAATGCATTAAGTATGCATATACTACTATGTTATTCATGTTCCCTTTATTGTGAAGAAAAGTGTTACCCACATAGCTTTATACAGAGGAACATCTCACTATCAACCCTCCCCAGACCCTACTGCTGTGTTTACCACATCCCTCACCCTTCTTCTATACCTGTGTTAATTTGTACCTCTCTTAATTTGTACCTGTGTTAGTTTCCTGCCTGTACTATATGCATTATCACTGCACATTTACCATATATTCTACAGTATGTGCACAGCACCAAAATAAACCAACTAAATTTAAAAAAATTCTCATGCATGGGTCTATTCTCCCATCAAAGTCAAAGAAGTACTTGAAAAGTTTTGGCAGTTTGAATTGTGCACATTCTTCCTTCATGAGGACGGCCACGCCCACCTCGAGTCACCTGAAAAGGAGGCGCGGCCATGCAAGGACTAATTAATTTATAAGGCAAGAAAAAAGTGTTACGCCCCCGATGATTTTAGCAACAAGCAGAACGTGGAACACCGACTCTTTAATTTACAATGTGAACCTAATTGAAATCCACAGAAACCCATTTATTCTGAAAATGAAAGCGTGCTGGTAACCTACTATGTCTGTATTTGGTCATTCACACGATGGTGAGGATCCTTCGACAAAACACACGATGTGACAGTGACATGCAGTGTCGGAAGTTTGTGCAGAGACTGACATTTCCTTATTAGATATATTAATAGTATGTCCTTCATAGCACTGATTTAATGATCCCTCAACCGTTTCCCCCACATAGACACTATCCTTGCAGTTTTTAAATCAAATAACACACAACTTGATAAAATGTTTTTAAATCTTTTAACTCTGCTCCATGCATTCCATACTAGACAATCAATATGCATAATAAGACGTACGTACATTTCTTAAAATGTTTTGTATTGTCAATTGTCTTACTCTTCAGCTGACTAACTACCCCATCAGCAAAATCTTCATTTTAGACAATGAATCTGTATAGTTGTTAGTATGAATGACCCATATCGTTTTTAAGAATAAATCTATATACGTTTTAGGCTTCAGCTTTTCCACCCCTCCTCATTCAGAACAATTCTGCGAACAAGCAGGTATGCCTAAGCAATAGATGTGGTGCGAATGGTAAAATTATTCGTAAGATGGACTGAAAGTTTAGAATGCATTGCTGATAAAATAATAAGCTTATATGCTACAGTGTAGGCTGTGATGTATTATTCCAAACCAAGTGCTAGTCACTGCCAGTAAAATCCCATACACCTACTCCATTAAGTGTAGAACGGCTGCCAAACTGACAAGCGTCTTTGGTAGTTAGTTCTGTTGTGGACCTCTGACCTACAGTATGTAATGTATGCAGTGATGCACTTTGATTTACTCGTATGGCAGAATGGACCCTGTGGTGAAAAAGACAAATTCTTACTAGCAGTCAATACTGGACTATGGCAAAGAAGAGTTAATTGGCACAATGTCACACCAAGCTGTGACTGTAGGGTTCACTCTGTTCAGGATCCTTTGCTCAACAGCTTCATATATAGGATAGAAAGATATAGACATAAAAATAATGTTTGTGAAATTTAGAGCAGCATTCTGTACAGGAATACTTCATCTTCAGCCAACTCCACTGTGTATCTGGAACACTGACCTGCAAAAGCAATATTATAGTGTCACTGATAACCTCCCAAAGCATCATTATTAGAATATTAGTCTATTTTGGGGAGACACCCCAAAATGTCCTTGTAGGAAAGAAGCCCAATACCTTTAAGGGAAATGCACCTTCTTCAGGTATCATTTTAGGGTCCTGATGAGGAAAGAAAAAAAAATCAGAAAAAGTGGAAACGATTTCAGACTTTTGAGGTCGTCTACTTTGATTACTCTGGAGACCTCTGGTAAAACACCTGCCGTTCATGAATGGTAAATAGATTACAATAAAAAAAATGTCCTAATGTGAAAAGTTCGAGGTGACGAAAAGTTTGAAGACAGATTTGGGCAACACTACGGGCAATTCGACAGAAGCTCAGTGGGTAACACTGGTCCCTCACACCTCCAGGGTTGCAATATAATCTCTCTATATTCTGCTACTTTCCTCCCATATTCTAAAGGCATCTATTTAGGTGAATTGAAATCTTTGTCCTGCAATGGACTTCCTTAATTTGTGCACTATACCTATGATCCTCAAACCAGTCTTCAGAGACCTCAGGTGGGATCGTTTCTGTTCCCTCCCAACTCTCAGGAACTGGTTTGAGAAACATTCCACTATACTACCTAGGACAGACAACCCTTATTTAATATTAGTGTTACAAACCCTGGTTACAAGTCTGTAATCTGAAGAAACTTTTCTCGTCCAATGAAACAACAGGCTTTCAGGACGCACCTGATTTGCCCATTTGAAGTAAGCCTTTCCTTCATTAGGAAAATGATTGGCTGCTTCTACTTCTGCTAAGAAGATTGGAAAGCTGAAGAAGGGGAAAGTATGTGGTGAATTGACTGGTTTGCTGTACCTGTTATGAACCGTGGGCAAGGACGGTCAGGCTGGCAGGCAGGAGGCAGGGATGGATGAAGCAGGCAGGCAAAAGGCGGGGAAAACTGGAGATTTATTGGGGAGACCAGGTACACAAGACATCACTACGTTACTAACATCAATGATGGACCCTTGCCTGAGGGAGACGCGGAATGATATACACAAGACAGGGTGAAAATAACAGGAAACAGCTGGGTATGATCGGGGAAGCACTCATGGATAATCAGTGGCCGTGGCACACACGAGGATCGGACAAGCCGGGCATGACAGTAGCTACCTGTGACTTTTGTTTCGGTTTATCTTTTAACGTTAACCATTTGGATTGGTGTATAGATTTCAGTGTTGTAACTGCGACCTGCTGAGGCATCATGTTGCCCGTGATTAAATATGCAATGCTACGATTATACAAAAATACTTGTGAATATAGTTACATTTATAACAGGATGTGTTTGCCAGTTGTTGTGGTAAGGTCTGAACAGTTAAATAACACTTTGACTGGATAATTATCATGAGAAACGTTACTGTCATTTGAATAGCACCTGTTCCTCTTGCTCACTTCTAGTCATCACTACAAAAATGCTTAGATTAAATTGAAAATGACGCATTTTTTTAAACTGATTTATTTGTAAAGCAATCACAGTTATATACTAAATATTTTCATTTTCATTTGAACCTTTCTTCTGTCCATGCTACAGTAGGAGACAACAATAAACCGATGAGTAATGTAACAACCAATCACTGTCTGCTTATCTACTGTATAAGGACAGCATTGCAGATGAAAAACAAGGGTGATTGGCAAAGTGAGTCTGTATATTTCTTAGTAATGAGCATCGTGATAATGACCAAGTGGAAAAGGATAAGCAGAGAACCCAGGATTTATAAGTTACTCCTGTGAAGTTGTTAGTGATACAAGTAAGAAAGAGGGATAGACACTCACCGGCCACTTTATTAGGCACACCTGTCCAACTGCTCGTTGACACAAATTACTGATCAGCTAATCACATGGTGGCAACTCAATGCATTTAGGCATGTTGACATGGTCAAGACGAACTGCTGCAGTTCAAATCGAGCTTCGGAATGGGGAAGAAAGGTGATTTAAGTGACTTTGAACGTGGCATGGTTGTTGGTGCCAGACGGGCTGGTCTGAGTATCGCAGAAACTGCTGATCTTCTGGGATTGTCACACACAACCATCGCTAGGGTTTACAGAGAATGGTCAGAAAAAGGGAAAACATCCAGTGAGCGGCAGTTCTGTGGGCGAAAATGCCTTGTTGATGCCAGAGGTCAGAGGAGAATGGCCAGAGTGGTTCGAGCTGATAGAAAGGCAACAGTAACTCAAATAACCACTCGTTACAACCAAGGTATGCAGAAGAGCATCTCCGAATGCACAACACATCGAACCTTGAGGCAGATGGGCTACAGCAGCAGAAGACCACACCGGGTGCCACTCCTGTCAGCAAAGAACAGGAAACTGAGGCTACAATTCGCACAGGCTCACCGAAATTGGACAATAGAAGATTGGAAAAATGTTGCCTGGTTTGATGAGTCTCGATTTCTGCTGCATTCAGATGGTAGGGTCAGAATTTGGCGTCAACAACATGAAAGCATGGATCCATCCTGCCTTGTATCAACGGTTCAGGCTGGTGGTGGTGGTGTAATGGTGTGGGGGACATTTTCTTGGCACACTTTGGGCCCCTTAGTACTAATTGATCATCGTTGCAACGCCACAGCCTACCTGAGTATTGTTGCTGAGCATGTCCATCCTTTAATGACCACAGTGTACCCATCTTCTGATGGCTACTTCCAGCAGGATAATGCACCATGTCATAAAGCTCGAATCATCTCAAACTGGTTGCTTGAACATGACAATGAGTTCACTGTACTCAAATGGCCTCCACAGTCACCAGATCTCAATCCAATAGAGCACCTTTGGGATGTGGTGGAACGGGAGATTCGCATCATGGATGTGCAGCCGACAAATCTGTAGCAACTGCATGATGCTATCATGTCAATATGGACCAATATCTCTGAGGAATGTTTCCAGTACCTTGTTGAATCTATGCCACGAAGGATTCAGGCAGTTCCGAAGGCAAAAGGGGGTCCAACCCGGTACTAGCAAGGTGTACCTAATAAAGTGGCCGGTGAGTGTACGTAGCTGATATCATTCGTTCAAATTTATAAGTAGGACGTTGGGTTATTGGGGTGATTGTTTATTTTGTACATTTTATACTTCAGATTTGAACACTCATTCTCAGTAGACTTTGCGAGTTCTTTAAATATTTTAAATAAATATATATTTAAATATTTTAAAAACACTCACAGTGGTTACAGTGAGTCCATTTCCCCTGAGCTTCACCAAGTACTCTCACAAAGATTTAAACAGATTTTTCCAAACTCATACATATGTAGAGCTTGTGGGCTAATATACCAAAATAGTAGCTTTCCCAGACTATTGTCTGTTCACAACTTTGGGTTAAAGATTACAATACAGCCAGGATTCAGCCCATGCAAAGTTAGCATTTTCTCTCCCAAACCTGTGTGTCTTGATTGGGAGTACTTGGGAACATGGCAGTTAAAGTCAGTATTAAGGTTGTTCTACATTACAGAACTTTCCAACAATAGCATGCACATTTATATGGTTAATTTCTGCATTAAATTCTACATCCCAGGGTGCTGCTACAGGTGGCTGCCCTTCACGGACAACGTACTCTACAAAGAAAAATAACAAGTTGAGGGAGGCATAAAGACAATTTCCTGACGGGGATCAATAAAGTATCGATTATTATTATTATTATCATTAAAGCGGAAATTCTGGTTTTATTTACAGACTATTTCCAATATTTACTATTCAAATTTGATGGAAGCAGTAGAGTTTTGGGTTTTTTTGCAAATGACAGTAACACATTCAAAATACGACACACTTCAGACTGATATGATAAGCAGCTAGCATTAAAAATGTAATATATTCCTATTCGGGTATGCCTCTTGTAGCTAAATTTCCTGATCAGTGCAAGATTGTGCTCAGACATTCACACTGGAGAATCATTTACGGCAAACATAATGCTTCTACTGTCACCTTAAGGGATGAAAGTTTTTTACATTATTATTGCTGTAAGACTCTGCCAGCACTATATGAACTGAGTGGTAATTGTTGACTTATGTGTATAGAAAAGAAAATGCTGCCTATTTGTTAGAAATTTATTCATACAGTTGAACCCATCATGACCTGAACTGTGTGGTTCTGCAGATTAGGGGTCCCTCTGGAGGGTCACTGGTTCAAATTCTTTGGCCGGGCCCTCAAGCAAGGCCCTTAACCCCAACCAGGGGTGCTGGAGAAATGGCTGACCCTGTGCTCCGAAGCCAGGCTTCATTTGCACTTGTGTGTGTCTTGTAGGAGAGCTATTCGGGATACACAAAGACTAAGACAGTAAGGCATTCTATTCTATACAAGACCAACCAGTGATAGTCAAGTGAGAATACATTGTACACAAAGCTGATATACACAGAATCGAATGGATGTTCTGGCAGCATTGTAGACCTTACTGTTCCTCCAGTGCAAAACTATTTTTTGCCCTTAACACTGGACAAAAGGGAATGGTAAATTCAGCCAGGCAGAGGAACTCCCAGTGAGTTGACCCTGCAGAGTGGATGGGATGTGGGAATGCTTGTAACTGCTGCTGTAGTGTGTCATGATTGCCCATCATAACTTTGAGGAGATATTTATCTTGCTGGTTGATGCATCGCTGGACAGACTTGGTGCAGTGCTTTCTCCAGTGCCCAAAGCAGAATCCAAGGACAGACTGATTTGCTTTTGCAAGCAAGACCTTAAGGGCGTCACAATGGAAATTCCCAGCTCACAGTCTAGAGCTCATGACATTATCGTGGATTGTTTGACAGAAGTTCGGCCACTGGTCAAAGAGCCATAGCTTTAATGTCTGGACAAACAATAACCCCCCAACTTACCCCCCAACAAAACATGCTCTATGCACGCTGGCTTTGTTGATGTTGATGTCTGTGCTGATCAAGGGAGAATACGCAAAACTCTGAAGACACTTTGCACAGCTTGTTTGCATGGCAGGCAAATGATTCCCATAGTGTCAGAGTTATACGTATTGTACTCTAAGTGAAGGTTGAGGTTTTCATTCATTGCTATGGCGTAAGTGTCTATGGTAATAAGTTAAATTACTACCAAATGCATCACCAAAGGGGAATTCAAAGACTTCAACACTTTCTTCCCTGAACCATCTATCTAAGATAATTTGCTTGTTGACTGAATGGACTAGGTCTTGCTTTCCACTTCTCAGAGATGTTTGATAGGATTCAGATCTGGGGAATTTGGCAAGTAGGAGCAACACCTTTAATTCTTCGTTATATTCCACAAACCCTTCTTGAGCAGACTGCACAGTGTGGCAGGGCCGGACCTGCTACTACCCAGCAGTGAAAGTGATACTTCCTTTAAGACCCAGAACATAAGACAGACCATTAGAAGGATCAGCCAGCAGACAGCAAGCTGCAGTCCGTCGTTACCCTCTCAAAAGAGACCTTTTCTCATCTGTGCCATGTGCAATTTTACATTCATTCTACGGAAAACAAGATTAATACATAAGTAGTAGATATGTGAGGGAGGCAAGTAGTAAAGAGAAGGATGCTATTGAAAAATGGACTATTTGGTCATGCATCATAGATCTTTTTGAAGGTTTTTTGAAAAATATAGGAACACTATTTATAAATAAATGCTTGGCTTAGCCTGTATTATATAGAGTACAGTAGCAAAAATACATGAATATTTTTTAGGTGAGTTTAAAAACACTTCATGACAGCTAATGCTGCATGCCTACAATCTCAGGAACTCTAGCAATCATCTCAACCATCATCACTATATACGCTGCATATATATTCTTTACTTATATTTTTGAAGCTCTGTCCAAGGAATAAGGGTGGTTTCTTCATGATCATTGTGCATGTACGTAAAATAATCAGAACTTCATGCTCTTTTGATCTTGAGGATGGAAATATATTTTTTTATGGAATTTAAATTCACAATAACACTAGTGCAATAACAGATACTACATTAATTAAAACAGAGTGTGAATCTTAAAGGAAGAGCCTAAATGTGGAAATTATATTTTAAACGGCCTTACTTTATGGTTTTTATATGTAATTTTATATATTACCTTTCTTGTATGTACACATATGTAACGATGATAAAACAAAAAGAAGCAGATTAAACTTATTTGTTTTATTTCATTTTGCATTTGTGCATTTATATAATGACGTCATAACAAGAAATAACCATGACAATAAACAAAAAAAATACAAACTTAACCAAAGAAGAAATTGAGTGTTGTTTTAAATTAGTGTCTTTAAAGACAACCTGCTTGTCTTTTCTAAATAAGCTGCTCTTTTTCTTAGTGTATTAATTAGTATAAAAATGTGGAATTAATCTTTTATGAACAGTCACATCACACACTGCCAGTGAACTATTAAATGTTTCATTTTAATGACAATATTAAATATAGCATACACATATGATTATAACCAACGAGTACTGAAAATACCATTATATATGTTGCTTCTCTCCACACCCTGTGATTTCAAAGACATACATTTTAGTGGGACATTCATTTGTGGAAGTTAGTGACGTTTGTGGCTACCTAGCATGATGATAAACCCGTGGCTTGGAACAGGTTTTAGTTAATTAGAGTCAATCAATCCAAACTTTGCCTACTTACTGGTGTGAGACAGAAGGATAATGAGCAGAAATAAGCAAGATGATTGGAAACACACATATTACAGCTGTAACCGTATCATTACACTGACTTCAGCTGATGCCAGTGCCTGTTGAATTAGGGAAAATGCAAACAAAAAAAATCCCCAGCAAAGAAAAAAGCAATAGCTTTATTATCTTTCGTAGTTTTTGAATATCGCTATGGAATAAAATGCTCGGACCAGTTATATATGTATGTATCTGGCATGCAAATGTTTTTCAGGGCTGATTTTGATGTATTGGAGCCAGAAACATTCTTGAATCACATGCCATAGGTAAAATTTGCTTCTCACAATGCAGCTGTGCACAGCTCGATACCTAGAGTTGCAAGGACCTAGCAAAACGCTGAAGGTGCGACACATACCGCTAGACCTAACGCACGCCGACTAGGCAGACGTCACAAACGTACGAGAAAAATAGACGCTAGAATGTAAATGTTTTCAGTAGTAGGCCCTTTCTTTTCTGTAAGCTTATTTTACAGTCCAGTGCAGTAATGATCATATTGTAACGCCGGCCTGACCTGTGTACAGTATAGTTCGGATATGTTTTCCCAGTGGTGCAGGCCTAGCCTGCATCTCCTCGCCTGTATTACATCACCTCATTTGAATTCCCCATTGTGCGCCACTCTCCTATGGTTAGCAAACTAATGTTAGCTCCCCTTTCGCGTGAGTTGAACTTATGTTTGCTAATTCCCTGTCCACTGTGCGTGTGTTACAGGCTTACTTGTTACTTGCGTGGCCCTCCTTGTCTGTGTAGTGGGCTTGATCGTGCATGTTGATTTGCTGCTGTCCTTCTAAGGATTGCGTCATGAAAGAGCTCATCAACATCTGCCTGTCTGCTCTCGTTACGTCTCTGCCACCACAGCGGCACAAAACTGTTAGTGGTGCACATATGTGGAAATTTTGAGCGAACGATTGCTCTGTGCACCAGATTTAATAATGGCTTACAGACATGGAGCAGACCAGTACTTTGGGATCTCTCACAAAGTCCTCCATTACGGAAATCTTCATAAAGTCAATATATAATGCATGACAATAACAACAACAATAATCTCATTGCCACTTCACAAAAACATTATATGTATGAAAACTGGAGCAGCAGGGCCAGGTGGCAACGGAGAAGCTGGAGCGGGAAGCTGTAGCAGCCATATTGTAATTCATGCAGTAAATGTAAACTAATGTTACACTCCTAGTCAGGCCTGCCGCGTGTCTTGCTATACAAATTGCAATAGGGACACACATACGATTGATGGTGATCTTCCGTTACCAAATCTTTCAGATAACTTATAAATCTCAAGTAATACCAGACGTCAACAGAAACTTAACAAGGCTGGTATGTACAAGAAAGAGTCTTTTTTTGTTCCTCTGCTATGTTGCAGTCCTGAGTAACTGCGACACTGCGACACCTAAATGATTATGACATTGCTAACTATCTAGTTAATGATACATCTCAATACACAAGTAAGTATATAAAGCTTATAAAAGTTTAAAGGCATACAAGCATACAAGTATTTCCTGCCTGGTCATGTACAAGGGACTGTATGAGGAGAATTCCCGTCAAGGATAGCATCCTAACTATATCAAAGTTGAGATTTTTACCATATGCTGCGTTGTCTAATGACAGGCAGACAGTATTTAAATCAGTTACGTCTAAATATATTCTGATATCAGTCTAGGGTTGGACAATATGGTAAAATATTGAAAATGATATCAGTAATCATAACATACAGAAGCCTCCCCCGCATTTGCAGGTGATACTGTCCAAGACTTACTAGAATTGCCAAAACCATGGATGTGAGGGAGTAACAGTAAGGCAACACAAGCACAGGAAATTGACTAAAGAAAATAGGGCTTTATTGACCCTCACAAATACAAACAGTTAAACTCAAGACCTTAATAACAGGACCCACAAAAGAGGTCAAAAAAACCCAACAAAACTTAACATCACAAGGCAAGATATTAGCTGAAACAAACTGACCTTCTCGTAATGAGGCACCAGGGAACATATATAGTGGTTTGGCCAAACCAATTAACACACAAGGGGTAAACCAAATGAACACTACATATAACTAAAAGCAAAACACTGCTAAACCCCAACTCCCCCCTCTTGCCGTGACAGCACATGGTTCAATCCTGCTTCAGGGATTGTCCTTTTAAGAGTCCTCCGCCCTCAGCCACACCTTTATACCAACTGGGAGAGGACCATCCCCCACAAGCAAAGCAACTGCAACATCAAAGGATTAATTAGGCAAACACTGCATATACTGTAAACCCTACAATATCAAAATATGTACACTGCACATAACACGAGAGGCAAAGCACATCAAGTACGAACTATGCAGCGTTATTGTAAATAAAGCAGTTTGATTAAAAAAGCATACAAGCAATCAACTAAAAATGTGATGTTATGCCATCACAATGGATAATAGCAAACCGACAGCAGACCTCACTTATATTGTTATTTTTGTGTACTTACTTATGGTAATTGATTAGTTACGCACAGTAAAACATTACCTACATTAAATACAATAATAATGTGCAATGCACTGTTCTCTCTATCCCGAATGAAAGAGATTATGACGTTTTAGCCTAATTCTCAAGCGATGACAGAGCAATGAAAATCATGCTTTTAGTACCCCTCAAAGGATGAAGGAACAATGGGAAAATATACTGTTACACATTTTACAATTCTTTTTTTTTTTGGACTGCGGTAAACTTCAGATTACTAACACCGTGGATACGGGGGGCTAATGTAATTCAAGTCATTATTTCTTTACTTCAATGCGTCATTTTTACTTCGAATACCCATAGAATTGCACTCAAACAGGTTCAGAACATTAAACAGACTGAACTGACTGCAAACTAAAGTCAAATTTTTATAAATTATACCAAAAAAAATCATATAAAGATCATAAATATTAAAAATACATAAAGGTGTGTATTCAGTGGGTTGCCAATTCTCCCGTCTCACTGCTGCAATCCACTTACTGCATCTTTCTGGGTCTGCTGGAAATCTATGAAATGTTAAACCAGGTTTATCACCTCTCTGACGTCTTAGGAATATTTAACATAAATCTGCTCGACAACCAAATATGTTGCGGCAGCTTTTTCTGCATTGCAGGACGTTGCTTTTGGAATCACCATGAGTTTGTCTGTCTGATACTAAAAGAAGAGATCAATCCATTACTTACATTATAGGGAAGGAAAGTAACATACAATAAAAAAAACAACAAGCCTTTACAGTATGTGATTCGCAAATGCTATATAAAGTTTTCTACAGCATGCATTTTTCACATCATTCGAGCAGGCCCTTTGGGGCCCCCCTTGACCCAGAGCCCGGGGACAATTGACCTGGTTTCCCCCCACTGTCAGAGGCCCTGGTCTTAGTTAGTAGTGATACATGAAAGAGCAGGCGGTGAACCTCATTACATTGAAACAAGCAACTACAAGTTGGCCTTTTAATAAAGATTTTTTGGAGAGGTGGACTATATTACGGTAATGCTTTCTGTATATATCAGAATATTTGTGCACCAAAATTTATCCTTCCACACCCCCCCTCTCCATGGATAATGCATAAGTAATAATAATAATAATAATAATAATAATAATAATAATAATAATAATAATAATAATACATTTATATAGTACTTTTCAAAATTTCAAAGATGCTTACTTAAAGTAAACTGAAAAGTGGTGTGATGGTGTGATGCTATGAAAAATGAGATATTACTCAAGCCAGTACTGTAGGGTGTGGGAGGAGTAGTGATTAGACGGGGGAGAGGGGTGACAGGACCATCCGGGGAATACGTTGTTGTCTTTTTTGTCGGCTTCTCCGCCATTTGTATGCATGCTCATCTTTTAAATAGTCTAGCATTATTATAATGAATGTATATGTTTATTTCCAGTGGCACGGTGGCACAGTGATTAACACTATTGCTGCCTCACTCCTCAGGAATCAGGTCTTGAGTCACAGTCCTGGCTCAATGCGTGTGGAGTTTGCATGCCCCCCCCCCCCCCATCATTGTAGGCTTTCCCCTCACACTCCAAAAGCATGCTAAGGTGAACTGGATTTGCTAAATTGCCCGTAGCCCTGAATGGTGTGTGTGTGCCCTGCAATGGGTTGGCACCCCACCCTGGATTATTCCCTGCTTTGTGCCCAGGGCTTCCGCGACCACTGTGATCATGCATAGGACAAGCGGGTATAGAAGATGGATGGATGGAAGTTTATTTACAAAGCTGAAATGCTAATATAGCAACTTCTTTCTTTGCTACTGTTTCATTTTCATAAGATTTGCATCTAGTATTTTATACAGATTGTATGTTAGCTGGAGGGTGTGTGTGCAGTTTAAAATAACCTAGGTTGTAGTAATATTTGATCTCAGAAGAAAATAGCATATAATAATTTATGCAAATAAAAAATATAAATATGATAAATGACATTTTAAGAGATGGGCATTGAGACACAAGATATTGCAGTTAACCACTTAATGACTGCAGAAAAGCAGTTAACAACTGGTGGGGAAAGACTGGCATGTAAGCAGACCTAAATGAATAGGTGTACTGTAGTTTCAGATATGTGTCACAACTACAGTAGGACTCAAGTAAAACACATGTATTGTCTTTCACATTTCTGATCAATCCATCCAGTACTAGGGGTTAAATGAGGGAAGTGGATGATGGGGCTGTTAGGGAGAATCTTTTCCAATTGTCTTTGCTTTTTAATCACTTTCAGCTTTTACTATGACCCTTTACTTAAGGATAGTAAATTATAGAAGATGGATGGATGGATGGATGGATGGACGGATGGACGGACGGATGGACGGATGGACGGACGGATGGATGGATGAGTGGGTGGATGGGTGGGCGTGTAGATTAGGAGGTATTTTTAGTGTTTTCCAGTCTTGAAGTACAGGCAGTGGTGAGCCTTGCAGCGTAGCTACTGAACTGAACAATGCCTGCAAGGTCTTACGCATTTGTGGAGTTTTAAAGAAGAGCAGAACACAGCCGAGTGCAGGAAGTACAGAGTGATTAATCACCATCTCGAGAGCAAAATTAAATTTGTGAGATCAACTCGCAGTGCTTTTAGTCACTGCTTTGGTATAATTTCCTGGGAACCCGGTTCTTCCTCTTCTGTTTCTGCTGTATGTCTCCGGGCTGGTGGTGTAACTACGTGTGCCACTGACCCGTGTGTCCAAAGCCAGAACTGTGTGTTGAGCATGGGGGCGTGCTGAGGTTTCCCCCCATTTAAGGGGGTCCAGTGGCTTGTATTGACTCACCTCCCCCCTCACCTTTCCGTAATTTACGCCCCTGCATGTGCCCATTAGAAATCTAGCTCTGCCACCACATTTCATGACACAAACCACATTACGCACACAACACATTTTTATATTTCTTTTTCTTAATCTGTCTTTGAGGGCTGCTCATATTAGACATTTGATTATTATATTGTAATATTCAGTGAATTGAATTGCAATATTGACAAGTTTCTCTTGGTCTCTGGTCAGAGTCGAGCTTCCAAATCATATCATGGGCAGAAAGCTTGTACTATACTTAATTATTCGTTTGGTTGTTTGTTTTTACCAGACTTCTGCCTTATCTATCTTACCGTCCTTTTCTAACGTGTCGACATGTATGTCAATGAAAACTCTTGCTACCTACTGGTGTCTTTTTTCTTTTTTTCACCATTGGCTCCAAACTGATGGATCAAGTCATCGGTGGATGTAATATCAGTCTTAGATAGTTAGATAGTCCATGTATATTCAATGTACATTTTTCGGACTAGATTCACCTGTTAGTAACAATAGTCTGACCCCCCATCTCCAAACTAACAGAAAAAAGAGAGAGAGAGCACATTACTCCAGTTCACAGATCCTTACACTGGCTCCCCATCTCCTAACTAACAGAAAGAAGAGAGAGCACATTACTCCAGTTCTCAGATCCTTACACTGGCTCCCCATCTCCTAACTACCACCAAGAAGAGAGAGCACATTACTCCAGTTCTTAGACCCATACACTGGCCCCCCATCTCCTAACTACCACCAAGATGAGGAGGCACATTACTCCAGTTCTCAGATCCATACACCGTCCCCCCATCTCCTGACTACCACCAAGATGATAGAGCACATTAACCCAGTTCTTAGATCCATACACTGGCCCCCCATCTCCTAACTAACAGAAAGAAGAGAGAGCACATTACTCCAGTTCTCAGATCCATACACTGGCCCCCCATCTCCTAACTAACAGAAAGAAGAGAGAGAGCACATTACTCCAGTTCTCAGATCCATACTCTGCCCCCCCCATCTCCTAACTAACAGAAATAAGAGAGAGCACATTACTCCAGTTCTCAGATCCATACACTGGCCCCCATCTCCTAACTAACAGAAAAAAGAGAGAGCACATTACTCCAGTTCTCAGATCCATACACTGCCCCCCATCTCCTAACTAACAGAAAGAAGAGAGAGCACATTACTCCAGTTCTCAGATCCTTATACTGGCCCCCCATCTCCTAACTAAGAGAAAGAAGAGAGAGCACATTACTCCAGTTCTCAGACCCATACACTGGCTCCCCATCTCCTAACTAAGAGAAAGAAGAGAGAGCACATTACTCCAGTTCTCAGATCCTTACACTGGCTCCCCATCTCCTAACTACCACCAAGATGAGAGAGAGCACATTACTCCAGTTGTCAGATCCATACTCTGCCCCCCCCATCTCCTAACTAACAGAAAGAAGAGAGAGCACATTACTCCAGTTGTCAGATCCATACTCTGCCCCCCCCATCTCCTAACTAACAGAAAGAAGAGAGAGCACATTACTCCAGTTCTCAGATCCTTACACTGGCTCCCCATCTCATAACTAACACCAAGAAGAGAGAGCACATTACTCCAGTTCTCAGATCCATACTCTGCCCCCCCCATCTCCTAACTAACAGAAAGAAGAGAGAGCACATTACTCCAGTTCTCAGATCCTTATACTGGCCCCCCATCTCCTAACTAAGAGAAAGAAGAGAGAGCACATTACTCCAGTTCTCAGACCCATACACTGGCTCCCCATCTCCTAACTAAGAGAAAGAAGAGAGAGCACATTACTCCAGTTCTCAGATCCTTACACTGGCTCCCCATCTCCTAACTACCACCAAGATGAGAGAGAGCACATTACTCCAGTTCTCAGATCCATACACTGGCTCCCCATCTCCTAACTACCACCAAGATGAGAGAGATCACATTACTCCAGTTCTCAGATCCTTACACTGGCTCCCCATCTCCTAACTACCGCCAAGATGAGAGAGAGCACATTACTCCAGTTCTCAGATCCATACACTGGCCCCCATCTCCTAACTAACAGAAAAAAGAGAGAGAGCACATTACTCCAGTTCTCAGATGCTTACACTGGCTCCCCATCTCCTAACTACCACCAAGATGAGAGAGAGCACATTACTCCAGTTGTCAGATCCATACTCTGCCCCCCCCATCTCCTAACTAACAGAAAGAAGAGAGAGCACATTACTCCAGTTCTCAGATGCTTACACTGGCTCCCCATCTCCTAACTACCACCAAGAAGAGAGAGCACATTACTCCAGTTGTCAGATCCATACTCTGCCCCCCCCATCTCCTAACTAACAGAAAGAAGAGAGAGCACATTACTCCAGTTCTCAGATCCTTACACTGGCTCCCCATCTCATAACTAACACCAAGAAGAGAGAGCACATTACTCCAGTTCTCAGATCCATACTCTGCCCCCCCCATCTCCTAACTAACAGAAAGAAGAGAGAGCACATTACTCCAGTTCTCAGATCCTTACACTGGCTCCCCATCTCCTAACTAACACCAAGAAGAGAGAGAGCACATTACTCCAGTTCTCAGATCCTTACACTGGCCCCCCATTTCCTAACTAACAGAAAGAAGAGAGAGCACATTACTCCAGTTCTCAGATCCTTATACTGGCCCCCCATCTCCTAACTAAGAGAAAGAAGAGAGAGCACATTACTCCAGTTCTCAGATCCATACTCTGCCCCCCCCATCTCCTAACTACCACCAAGAAGAGAGAGCACATTACTCCAGTACTCAGACCCATACACTGGCTCCCCATCTCCTAACTAAGAGAAAGAAGAGAGATCACATTACTCCAGTTCTCAGATCCTTACACTGGCTCCCCATCTCCTAACTAACACCAAGATGAGAGAGAGCACATTACTCCAGTTCTCAGATCCATACACTGGCCCCCCATCTCCTAACAGAAAGAAGAGAGAGCACATTACTTCAGTTCTCAGACGCATACACTGGCCCCCCATCTCCTAACTAACAGAAAGAAGAGAGAGCACATTACTCCAGTTCTCAGATCCTTATACTGGCCCCCCATCTCCTAACTAACAGAAAGAAGAGAGAGCACATTACTCCAGTTCTCAGATCCTTATACTGGCCCCCCATCTCCTAACTACCACCAAGAAGAGAGAGCACATTACTCCAGTTCTCAGATCCTTACACTGGCTCCCCATCTCCTAACTACCACCAAGAAGAGAGAGCACATTACTCCAGTTCTCAGACCCATACACTGGCCCCCCATCTCCTAACTACCACCAAGAAGAGAGAGCACATTACTCCAGTTCTCAGATCCTTATACTGGCCCCCCATCTCCTAACTACCACCAAGAAGAGAGAGCACATTACTCCAGTTCTCAGATCCTTATACTGGCCCCCCATCTCCTAACTACCACCAAGAAGAGAGAGCACATTACTCCAGTTCTCAGATCCTTACACTGGCTCCCCATCTCCTAACTACCACCAAGAAGAGAGAGCACATTACTCCAGTTCTCAGACCCATACACTGGCCCCCCATCTCCTAACTACCACCAAGAAGAGAGAGCACATTACTCCAGTTCTCAGATCCTTATACTGGCCCCCCATCTCCTAACTACCACCAAGAAGAGAGAGCACATTACTCCAGTTCTCAGATCCTTATACTGGCCCCCCATCTCCTAACTACCACCAAGAAGAGAGAGCACATTACTCCAGTTCTCAGATCCTTATACTGGCCCCCCATCTCCTAACTACCACCAAGAAGAGAGAGCACATTACTTCAGTTCTCAGACCCATATACTGGCCCCCCATCTCCTAACTAACAGAAAGAAGAGAGAGCACATTACTCCAGTTCTCAGATCCTTACACTGCCCCCCATCTCCTAACTACCACCAAGAAGAGAGAGCACATTACTCCAGTTCTCAGATCCTTACATTGTCTCGCTGTCATCTCTAGAATTGATTTCAAAATACTTCCTATTGTCTTTAAACCGCTGAATGGTTTAGCTGCAAATTATATCACGGATATGTTTGAAGACTATTAGCCTGTTAGGTCTCAGATTGGTAGGGACTGGTCAGTTCGTGGTGTCCAGTTCAAACAAGCAAGGTGAAATGACATTCAGTAATTATGCAGCCAGACACTGTAATCTCCTTGCAGTGAACATAAGAAATGCCCCAAATGTTATTATTTTTAAGTCCTTGCTAAAATCAATTTTATTCTCTTATTTTTTTACATCATTTATCTGACCAGCACTTTCCCAGTTTTAATATCTTTTTTAAAATGTTTTATGTTCCATCCATCCATCCATCCATTATCTCCCGCTTAATCCGGAGTCGGGTCGCGGGGGCAGCAGCCTCAGCAGGGAGACCCAGACTTCCCTCTCCCCGGCCACTTCGTCTAGCTCCTCTGGGGGGACCCCGAGGCGTTCCCAGGCCAGCCGAGAGACATAGTCTCTCCAGCGTGTCCTGGGTCTTCCCCGGGGCCTCCTCCCAGTGGGACATGCCCGGAATACCTCCCCAGGGAGGCGTCCCGGAGGCATCCTGATCAGATGCCCGAGCCACCTCATCTGGCTCCTCTCGATGCGGAGGAGCAGCGGCTCTACTCTGAGTCCCTCCCGAATGACTGAGCTCCTCACCCTATCTCTAAGGGAGAGCCCAGCCACCCTGCGGAGGAAACTCATTTCGGCCGCTTGTACCCGCGATCTCGTTCTTTCGGTCACTACCCAAAGCTCATGACCATAGGTGAGGGTAGGAACGTAGATCGACTGGTAAATCGAGAGCTTCGCCTTTTGGCTCAGCTCTCTCTTCACCATGACAGACCGATGCAGCGCCCGCATGACTGCTGACGCCGCACCGATCCGCCTGTCGATCTCCCGCTCCATCATTCCCCCACTCGTGAACAAGATCCCGAGATACTTAAACTCCCCCACTTGGGGGAGGACCCCATCCCCAACCCGGAGAGAGCACTCTACCCTTTTCCGGCTGAGAACCATGGTCTCGGATTTGGAGGTGCTGATTCTCATCCCAGCCGCTTCGCACTCGGCTGCGAACTGCTCCAGTGAGAGCTGAAGGTCACGGCTCGATGAGGCCAACAGAACCACATCATCCGCAAAAAGCAGAGACCTAATCCTGAGGTCACCGAACCGGACGCCCTCAACGCCCTGGCTGCGCCTAGAAATTCTGTCCATAAAAACTATGAACAGAATCGGTGACAAAGGGCAGCCCTGACGGAGTCCAACCCTCACCGGAAACGAGTCCGACTTATTGCCGCCCATGCGGACCAAACTCTGGCACCGGTCATACAGGGACCGAACCGCCCTTAAAAGGGAGCCCGGTACCCCATACTCCCGGAGCACTCCCCACAGGACCCCACGAGGGACACGGTCGAATGCCTTTTCCAAGTCCACAAAACACATGTAGACTGGTCGGGCAAACTCCCATGAACCCTCCAGAACCCTGCTGAGAGTATAGAGCTGGTCCACTGTTCCACGGCCAGGGCGAAAACCACACTGCTCCTCCTGAATCCGAGGTTCGACAATCCGGCGGACCCTCCTTTCCAGGACCCCCGAATAGACCTTACCAGGGAGGCTGAGGAGTGTGATCCCCCTGTAGTTGGAGCACACCCTCCGGTCCCCCTTCTTAAAGAGGGGGACCACCACCCCAGTCTGCCAGTCCAGAGGTACTGCCCCCGATGTCCACGCGATGCTGCAGATGCGTGTCAACCAGGACAGCCCCGCAGCATCCAGAGCCTTGAGGAACTCTGGGCGAATCTCGTCCACCCCCGGGGCCCGGCCACCGAGGAGCTTTTTGACCACCTCAGCGACCTCCACCCCCGAGATAGGCGAGTCCACCCCCAAGTCCCCACACTCTGCTTCCATATTGGAAGGCGTGTCGGTGGGATTGAGGAGGTCTTCGAAGTACTCCCCCCACCGACCCAAAACGTCCCGAGCTGAGGTCAGCAGCGCACCATCCCCACCATAAATAGTGTCGATGCTGCACCGCTTTCCCGCCCGGAGCCGCCGGATGGTGGACCAGAATCTCCTCGAAGCCGTCCGGAAGTCGTTCTCCATGGCCTCACCAAACTCCTCCCACACCCGAGTTTTTGCCTCAGCGACCGCCAAAGCCGCATTCCGCTTGGCCTGCCGGTAGCCGTCAGCTGCGTCTGGAGTCCCACAGGCCAGAAAGGCCCGATAAGACTCCTTCTTCAGCTTGACGGCATCCCTTACCACCGGTGTCCACCAGCGGGTTCGGGGATTACCGCCGCGACAGGCACCGACCACCTTGCGGCCGCAGCTCCGGTCAGCCGCCTCCACAATGGAGGCACGGAACATGGCCCATTCGGACTCAATGTCCCCCGCCTCCCCCGGGATATGGGAGAAGTTCTGCTGGAGGTAGGAGTTGAAACTCTCCCTGACAGGGGATTCCGCCAGACGTTCCCAGCAGACCCTCACTATACGCTTGGGCCTGCCAGGCCTGGCCGGCTTCCTCCCCCACCAGCGGAGCCAACCCACCACCAGGTAGTGATCGGTTGACAGTTCCGCCCCTCTCTTCACCCGAGTGTCCAAAACATGCGGCCGCAAGTCCGACGACACGACTACAAAGTCGATCATCGAACTGCGGCCTAGGGTGTCCTGGTGCCAAGTGCACATATGGACACCCTTATGCCTGAACATGGTGTTCATTATGGACAGTCCGTGACGAGCACAGAAGTCCAATAACAAAACACCGCTCGGGTTCAGATCGGGGGGGCCGTTCCTCCCAATCACGCCCCTCCAGGTCTCACTGTCGCTGCCCACGTGAGCATTGAAGTCCCCCAGCAGAACAAGGGAGTCCCCAGGAGGAGCGCTCTCCAACACCCCTTCCAAGGACTCCAAAAAGGGTGGGTATTCCGAACTGCTGTTTGGCGCATAAGCGCAAACAACAGTCAGGACCCGTCCCCCCACCCGAAGGCGAAGGGAGGCTACCCTCTCGTCCACTGCGGTAAACCCCAATGTACAGGCGCCCAGCCTGGGGGCAATAAGTATGCCCACGCCCGCTCGGCGCCTCTCCCCGCGGGCAACTCCAGAGTGGAAAAGGGTCCAACCCCCCTCAAGGAGACTGGTTCCAGAGCCCAAGCCGTGCGTCGAGGTGAGTCCGACTATATCTAGCCGGAACTTCACAACCTCGCGCACCAGCTCAGGCTCTTTCCCCATCAGAGAGGTGACATTCCATGTCCCTAGAGCTAGCTTCTGCAGCCGAGGATCGGACCGCCAAGGTCCCCGCCTTTGGCCGCCGCCCAGATCACCTCGCACCCGACCCCTATGGCCCCTCCCATGGGTGGTGAGCCCATTGGAGGGGGGACCCACGTGCCTTGTTCGGGCTGCGCCCGACCAGGCCCCATGGGTGTAGGCCTGGCCGCCAGGCGCTCGCCATCGAGCCCCACCCCCAGGTGTTTATGTTCCTTTGATTTTAATTTTTATTTTTCATATTTTATGTCCATTTTTCTGTATGCATTTTCTTTCTTATTAATTTGCTGTAAAGCACTTCGAATGACCTTTGTGCTGGAAAATCTTCCATTCAAATAAACTTGACTTGACTTAAATTCCAGTACATCACTCTGGGGTTTATTATGAGGACCTGATAATGTAAACTACATTTCTCACAATAACTACAAACGAACAAACATGCCTCATTTGCCATTTGCACAAGTACAGGTGCATTGGAATGTTTCTCTTTGTTGATCCCCATCTTGCTCTCCATAGCTTGGGGGGGGTCACAGCACAGGGTCAGCTAACGTGCTGGAGCTGGGGGGCTTAAGAGGCTTGCTCAAGGGCTCATGGACATGTGACTGTTCTGCTGAGGCTAGGGCGGGAATCGGCGATCTTCGGATCACAGGCACAGAGACTTAGTCTGCTGAGCCACTCAACGGCCGCAATTGCATAATGTAATTCTGAATAGTCCTCATCATCATCATAATCATAGCAAGATTCATAACAAAAAGTTTCAAAGAATTTTGTTGCTGATTTGCCTCCATAAAATTGACATAGATAGATAGATAGATAGATAGATAGATAGATGATAGATAGATAGATAGATAGATAGATAGATAGATAGATAGATAGATAGATAGATAGATAGATAGATAGATAGATAGATAGATAGATAGATAGATAGATAGATAGATAGATCACACCATTCGGCATCACCTAGCTGCCACATAGTTTTCTACAATGTAAAGAATAGATGTGACCCTTCACAGTTCATCCAACTAGCAACAGTATTGCTATATATCAATTATGAAGGTAACTCAAGGCTGTAATCAGTGATCCTTGTTTCTGAGGGGGCGAGGCATCGGTATTCAGGCCTTTCTCCATTAAAAAGAGGAGAAAAAGCATGTACCATTATATGAAACTTGTACCACCTGCCGATTTATTTTGTCTTAAAATTGTGCACTGGGGTGATATCTACTCAGGCGTCTATGCAACACTGTTTTATATCAGTTTAACTCCATCACTCTGGAACATAGCGGTATCCAATGGCTTAGTGCTGTGATAGCCGAATACCCATACACCCTAGCTCTTCATCTCATCTCTTGGGGTAAAGGGTTTCCTTTCCTCAACTTACTACAGTCTCATTAAGCAGTAACACTGGCATTTAATACAGAGAAGCAATACAAATGATGTTACGATACCTTGCTCTGAATTGTAGACACTGAGCAGTACATTGAATTTAAGTCAGTCGGCTTTTTTTTCCCCCAGCGTCAAATCTTTTTCAAAGACCAAATTAGCCTGTAAAAGGAAATGTTACAAGAAACTCCAAAATGGTTGCCCCAGCTCATACATACACACAATCCCTGAGTCAATGCATTCACATTAGCATTGGGGCCGGTGGTCTATTTCTAACTACGCTTTCACTGAGTCCATATGCTCTCCGTGCCCCCAGGCCCTTTTGCGCTCCTCTCAGCGTTATGCTCCCCTACTCACCACGCTCACTTCCCTCTGGCTTCCTTCACCACTCCGCTGTGTGCCACTGGGACAACGGAATTAAGACCCCTTCCGTATACGGTGCATACACATACACAGTATATCAGAATCAAGAATTATTTGCAAAACACAACATACACAAAGACTGTAACTATTTAATTTATGTACCCTCTTTGATAACATTTTGAACATATATTGTCACACACTGTTGTAAAGCATTTAAATAACAATTTTCTCTGCTTTTATCTGCCTAAATCCACTAATGAGAGACTTCTGGTCCCAGGAATCTTTAACCAACGTTTATGTAAGTGTCACATTCTCTTGATACTTAAACAACATCTTCTTTTTTTCAGGCTCTTTAGCCCTCTTAGTAATTTAATCCATCAATGTATAGCACATCACTGCCCTGTGCTTCTTCTCTGAAATGGCCAAACAGACAAATTCTGGCCAACGTATTCCTGGCCAGAGTCCCCTCCACAGATCTGTTTGACATGAGGAAAGATGACACGTCATACTGTAATATAACATTATAGGTTACAGTGGCTTTATTGCCCAATTCCTTATTTCAAATGATGGCTGTTATTGTTACTAGGTGGCCTGTGTACATTTTACATCATTGTTTTATTGTCCTCGTCCCTAAAAGCACATTAGCCACAGGCTAGGAATGCCGCCGTTCATCCATATCACAGAAGTTGCTCGTAGGTGCACCTTCTGCTACTCATTCCAGTTTGGATCCTCTGCCTGATGTTCATCAGGCCTGGTGCGAACAGCGTAAAACGTATTTGCACCGGAGTGACAAGGTGTGTAGTAATTAGACATGGAATTGTTATCGCTGTGGTGGATCCGCACAGGGATGAGGAACGGCACAACGGAAGTAATGATGCCATTTTCGCCGAAGATTTCATGCAGTACACTACATGGCCCTTTTTGAACCTGCTCCGTATCTGGGCAGACAATGATAGCACGGCTACATGAAGCATTTTTTCAGTCATTGCGGAGATAATAGGTGTGCAGCTGTACCTGTTCTAACCGTAGTGCCCAGCACTAATTAAACACGCTGTCAATGGTGCCCCTAGGGTACCTCTGTTACAAAAGTGTGCATTTCTTAGTATAGTGCATGTATAGCTGGTAAATCTGTTGCTCACAAGGTTCTGTATCTAATACTCATTCTATTGCAACCATTTGCTTTGGTGTACATCTAATGTGTCTTACAAGCTCCATTAGTATGACTTACAGTATGGGGAATATTGTGTGGGCTGTTTCCCACGTGGTACTGTAACCCCCTCTTAGTTTTGACCTTTATGACCAGCATGGGATAAACATACATTCTGCAGGTTTGAAAAACATTGATCAGTTCCTTTTTAGAAATAAACAAGAGGGGGGTAACTGGGTGTTTTCTCCGTTTCAAATTGACCATTTCAGTGGCGTCTCAATGCACCTGCTAACTGTTGAACTTTCTGTTCCTAGTGGAGCAGGACGGACGCAAACATGAAGACCAACATACGAACGGAGAGATCAATGCAAGAGAAAAGTTAATGACATTGGAACTTTCTTTTTAATGTGTCAGCATTTGTATTTACAATGAAGCATATTGTATATTTGAACTTCTATATATCAATGTTTAACTTCTATATATCAATGTATGTATCTTTATGTGTAGTTTTCTGTATAAGATACCATTTTATTGATTCAGCAGACGCTTTTATGCAAAGTAACGCACATTTTTTGAGGGTGAGACAGTCTCTGGAGCAATTTGGGATTAAGGGTCTTGCTCAACAGCCTAACAGTGACATCAGTTTGACCACCTGGCATTTGACCCAATGACTTTCTGATCACAATTACAGCATCCTAACCCGCTGAGCTACATGTCAGGGACTGTTGTGATACGTGACTCACAAATATCTATTATAATTCCAGTGCTTTTCCGTTAATTATCACGTTCCATTAATATTTATGGATTCACCTGTTTTATATAGTTGCTTTATATAGTGTAACTTAGTTCATCTCTTGTCTCAGTGTCACTCTGTTATCTTTTAGTCCCTCTTAATTTATATGTTAATTCAAAATTAATAATATAATCTTGTCACCCAGCTTAAAAAGTTATACATTTGTCAGTCTTGCTTGTTGTTTTGTATTGATACCACGTGTGGGGTTAGACTGCTTAGTTGCACTAGTGTTACTACAGTCAAAATATGCTAATTAAGCAGGAAAGCTTCCTTTTTTGTACATATTGTCAAAGCATTATGGACAGTCTTTGCAAATTAGTTAAGACCTTTCTCTCTGTCAGGTGCCCTTTTCCAGTGTGAATGTTGTTTTTCTTAGCAGAGACTGCAGCTAAAGTTTGGGGTGAATGATTTTGAGTCAATTTAAGAACAGCTTGCATATAAGGTGAGATTCACAAAATATTCTCAGTCCAAATGTAAAATAAGGGGTGGCTGGTCACAATATGGTTCAATGATGCAATTAATCAACACAGTCAACATGGACCTTGTTAGAAACTTCAATAGTTAAGGTGCACCTGTAACATCTACTGAGGGGTTAGCTAGGCAGGTTATGGAGGTGTTTCCACTGGGTGAGAGAGGAAGCAGAGCTGAGTCTTCGGTGATTAGTAAGGAGGCGCAGGTATGAGGAGGCCAGAAGAGGAAGATCTAAGAGGACGAGAGTGTTGGTGGGGCAGCAGAAGATCAGACAGATAGGGGGGAGCAAGATAATTGAGGGCCTTGTAGGTGAGGAGAAGATTTCCGAGTATAATAAAGAAAAAATTCACAGGGAGCCGGTGCAAGTGCGGGAGAACAGGAGAGACGTGCAGATGTGTGTGGATGATGGTGAGGAGGAGAGCTGTAGAGTTCTGGACCAGGGAAAATGAACAGATGTGCTTGTCACCAAATCTCAGGCCAGCCTGGCACTTCCACACATCCCATAATGCATGTCTTTTATAGTCACCCACTGTTTGGCAAGATCCATAGGCTGAGTAATAGCCATAGGTCACTAACCCCATATTCACCTTATCCTCACTTGCTTTACCTCCGCATAGCTCTCATATGAGGTCAAACAGCTGGCCGTTAGTAGTTCATGCCAGTAACTGAAAACATGTGTTACAGACATTCAGAGAGGCCCTTTTAGCGATGATACATGACCCTACTACCTTGATGAAAGCAGCGGAACCACTTAACACATGGCCTTTGTTACAGATGTTTTTTTTAAATGAATACACCATTTTAAATCTCGCTCTACACTCTACTGTGATTGCGTGGCTGTGTGTCTCTGTTAGCCAACCTTACGATTTAGCCGTAGCGTGGTGGCTACGTAGTTATGGGTCTTCTTCTAGCCTCTGACTGCCTCTGTGGGTGCGGAGTGTCGACGTCATCCCCATGCTGACGCAGGTTTCCTCTGAAAACACGTGGCGTGCGAGCAGGTGCTGAGCGATGGATGGGCATCCCGTCACAAGTCTTTCCTGTCGTATGTTTCTGTGCTCGCTGCCGCCCTGCACTGCATAAGCTGTTATTAGGACTGATGAATGGAAAAAAAACATAATTGTGCCCACATCACCATGCAGCAATTAACGTATATTTTAATAGTATTATGACTGTCCTCAAGCTAAAATCAATTTTAACATCATATTTGGGCAATCTTAGTTACTTATGAACAGCTGTGCTTACCTTGTCATCTTATAAGCCAGTTCAGTAATTAATTACAGTTTTGGAAAAAAAAGTCTATATTGATTTATTTATTGGAAACAACTGTTATATGATGCACTGTGATTACGAATCAGTGTACCATAGACAGTTGCCTTAAATAAAGTTGATAAAAAGTTATACATATAAATGCAGTTAATCTTGGCATTATCAAGTCTTGGTAGAGCTCTATATATTGTAATTTATTATCTATTAAAGACAATTAAAACTTGATACACCATAGGCACATCCAAAAAGGGATTAGTTGTCTGTATGAGTATTCCAAAACAACTGTGAATGTACTGTATATATATGGGTAGATGTAGTTTACATTGGCAGCAGCGAATGCATGTATATTTCCCATATGGTAAAGCAATACACAAATTAATTATTAAAATATGTGGTGAGACTTACACGGCGTAATATCAAATATCATAATGTCAACAATACAACAAGGAATATTAGGAATACTTCCACAGTAATGTTATACAGTTCATGTAATAAAATTTATGAAAATAACATCATTTGCAAATGACTTTCATTGCTTAAAATATTTAAAATCTTTCAGTGTGTACTATTATTTGCTCAAAAACTCTTAACAGACAAAGCATGAGTGACCCTGGACTGGCTATAACTGTGCCTTCTCAGCTAGAGGCTACTGCAGGAAGATCACTCTCTAATGAACTTTTGTTAAGGAATACATGGAAATTAAAATACATTACGTGGAGCCACAAAATTTCCAAAATGACGCCTGTGTTTCCCAAGGGCTTCTCCTTGTTTAGAAAGCCAGGGGCTGCTTTACACACGACGTTTATCCGTTTTTGTGCATACTATTTACCTCAGGCTTGCTTCAGGCTAATGTCTCAATAATTTTCACTCCTTTCTCAGGTCCTTACCACAAAGGACTTGACTAATGATCCATGGACAAAATGAAGCATTTAAATTTATTCATTAATCATTCATCTCCAGCTCATTGAAAATGTTGAACTTCCACAAAATTAAGATAGAATATTGAAAAGAGATTGAGGACGACAGCTCTGAGAAAAGCTAAAACTTAATAAACAAATATAAAAAGCCACTGAGAAGTGAGACCGATGTCACACAAGAAAGGTTATGGTGATATAGTAAGCACAGGATTTTTAAGGTTTTAGCAGGGTTAATATGGTAAGGAAATCTGAGGAAGCCTACAGTTACTGTCAACACAGCCAGTAATTATTCTCTCTTCCAATTAATGGTGACATAGATTAATTATCAGATGAGGCAAAGCCAATTGCAGTCACTCACCCAGCGCTAAAATTAGATCATTCCTGACAACACCATGAAAGTCACCTGCTTCATTGTTATGGATTTGTTGTAAGTAGAGAGGATGGCAAAGCATGCTGGGAGGTGAGTGAGTTGTCTGTCACAGGTGAATGTCCAATTACGCTGTTATCTGAACTGTAGGCTTCTCGCTGTTCTTTAAATCCGCATCCACACCGACTTGTTCATTTGCTTGGGCATTGTCTGTAGTAGTTGAGTCATCTGTCAAGCAGTGCAGGAAGGCAGAGATGCGATGAACAGCATTTGACAACTCATCCTGTTTAAACGAGGAAGCAAGCAGTCAATGAATACCAACTAATTAAGAAAACAGAACATTATCGTTGAGACGAACATGTATGGTTTGGGGACAAAAAGAAATGATGATATTTTAGTCGTCTATCTGTTGCTTCCAAAGCAACACATTGGAGGAGTATTTCTTCATTTTTTTGGCTATAAGAGGAAGAACAAAAGGAGCCTGGAGATCGGTGTGCAGGTTCAGTGCACAACGGTTTTAAAAACCTCTGCATCCAGTTTTTCTATTAGACTGCCTGGCATTGTCAACCAGCTTGGGAATGTGAACCAAGCCAGCCATGCAGAAATTCTCTGACTTACAATTATATCAGGAACCAGATCTAGGATTAGTGTCCCTGGAGAGCAGGGCAGTGGGCATCTACGCCAATCATGACTGGCCACTCACAACTCACACAGCTCCCTGCTAGCCACTGGCAATTACGCCATCCATGGCAAAATGTGCAAAATGCAGAAACGACTTTGCCAGTGTTATTTTATGCTGACAGCACCCCCCCCCTCCCCCGTCCCATCACCCCGGCTCCCTGCACTATCTTCAATCATCCTTTCTCCAAAGAAAGTAACGTTGGACTCCTTAGATTAAGGAAGAGGCTTAGCAGACTATAAAGGGAGTAGCTAATATCTGGGCCCAGCAGTTTCTCCCCATAAGGAGGCCTTGCTGATGCGCCCCCATGTATGATTAAAGCTTACTGAACTGGACTTCACCCATGTGGGCCCCCCCTTCCCTTTTACAGGCTCTCCTGCCTGCCACCCCATTGTTAAGTGCTATAGAGCGTGTGTATATACTGTACAGTGTATACAGTGCATGTCATGTATCCCATCTTTGCAATGGTAAACGTCCACCGCTATCTGTTTTTTATTTGCACACATACCATCCACCAATTTATTATTATTATTATTATTATTATTATTATTATTATTATTATTATCCCCATTTTTAATATGCATGGTCATGTTTTACATGTGATTGTCCGGTAAAAATGGCATTTGTAATTTAGGGAGTGAAATGCCTTAGATACTGTCAAGTAGTTTTCATGCTGCCAAACTAATACAATATTTTGCTTCAGCATGCCTTTCTTTACAAACCGAAACATAACCTACTGATTTACAGCATTTTGTTTTTTTCAGTCTCTTTATGTTTTCAGTTCTTCAAGGATGGAAATGAATGGCACCAGAATAATCAAAATTTAAAGGAAAAACTGTTTTAATGTCAAAAAGGAAAAAAGAAACTATTTTTAAAATGATGACATTAAGTATATATAAATGCATTTAGCTGCTAGATACTTTCCTACATTCCTTGGAAGGTGTTTTCTGATTGGCTGGGTGCCAGGAAATAATCCACAAAGCAGACTGCTTTGGCTACTCGCATTGCGTCCTGTCCAAGTGTATTACAGACTGGTGCTCTGGCTGCTAATTGTCTCGAGTTTTTCTAAGAACATATACATGCACAATATAGAAGAATGAGGCACCTATTCAGTGATCAAACTAGCTGATAAGTGTCACATCTCCTTAGAAACATGGACATAACAAAAAGACACTTTACTTAAAGCTGACATCTATAATGCATTATATTATGTATAACTTCATAATGCATTATAACGGTAGACATCCTGAACTGTTATACCAACGATGCATTATAATAGTAGGTATACAAATTAAGGATGCTTTGTAATGCATTATGAAGTTATCTAAAGTACATCATAGATGAGAGCTTCAAAAAAAGTATTCAAAATGCACTAAATACATGGCTATAATGTGTTATGCCTTTTTATGAATATTCATAGCCCTGTTCATAATGCTTTATGAATGCATTATAATGTGTTAATGGTTGTGTTCATAGATCTTTATTGATATGTCATTCATAGGAAGTGTTACTAAGAGACCTTTCTGAGTTATCACTGATTATGTGATTTTTCATTATCACTGTTCATAAGCATATAGTACAGAGTACAGTGCCTCTTTGCCTGTGAGAGTACAGCACACGGCATGAGTCTCTGACAAGTGCAGATCACACAGGGTCTGACTTATTGAGACTTCTCATGTTTTTTCTTCCATAGTTAAAAAATGCACCAAACTAAATATCAGTGTATTTTCACAATTGTTTTTTTCTAACTAGACGATTTTCCCCCCAATATTTGCAGTACAGGAAAACTTATCGTGTAAAAAGCAATATTCTGAAGAATGCAGACTTTATTTTATATTGTCCATCCATCCATCCATCCATCCATCCATCCATCCATCCATCCATCCATCCATCCATCCATCCATCCATCCATCCATCTATCCCTGCCTGCATGCATGCATCTATCCATCTATGTCCTGAACCTGCTTGTCCTATTTAGGGTTGCGGGGGTCCAAAGCCCATCCCAGGGGCTATGGGCACAAGGCAGGGAACACCAGCCATATATATTAATGATAACTGTATTTATAATTAATGATGTTCAAGAAAAAAGTTGATGCTGTCTGTCAGTGGCAGGAAGCCACCTGTCAAAATCAACCACTAAGTGTCTGATAAATAAGCCATCAATCCAGCTGTAGCTTAAAAGGCAATTATCCAAACAGGTTGAAAAAAAAAACAAAAAAACAGAAACTTGAAACTTGACACTCTCATAGGCCAGTGGTCCCCAACTATTTTCCCCAAGGGCCAAATTCCATCAGCAACACAAAGTCAAGGTCCACTACGCCCAAATAAAAAAAAAAATGTCGAGCAGCAATGGGATCCCTGACGATAAAATTTGCTAGCCGCCGGGGGGGTGGGGGGGGGGGGTGGGAACTGATCATATGGCTCAGTTGTGTCACCGGATTGTGACCATTGTCGTAGATTAACAGAAAACAGGTACTTCTGCAGATAGTACTGGCGCTATAGCATTGCTGTTGCAGTTGCTAAAGAAAGGATGTATCTATAGCCATACTTTTTCATTTTTTGCAAACAATTGGTTAACACAATATACCATTAATTTACAAGGGAAAAATTAGGTCCCATTTAAGTTTAAAAGCACAAGCTTGTTAAATACATATCACAGTAGAATTTGTTTAATAGGTGTCAGGCTAATTGGTCTTTAGTTCAAGTAGGATAAGTTCTATTCTCTCACTGTGCACCGGCATAGCCAGCATTATCCAATCATTTTCTTCTAAAGGTAATTAAAAAAATTAAGATCTTTGTGTTTATAGACAATGACAACTATGGGAATCGCTTTTTAAATACACAATAAATCCATCAATAGATTCCTACATATGTTCTGAACACATTTAACACAGTGAATCTAATGAAGGGCACGTTTTCTTAATTATTTTTTTTTGCCCAAATCAATTCTGCATTTTCCGGTAACAAAAATGTTCACTATAAATGCTTCATTTATGCTGTCAAATATATATATAAAAAAGCCTGAATGGTGAAATCTCACGTTTCAGAAAGAGTTACAAGATCTCCAAATTGTGGACCGTGTCCCAAAGACTCTTCAAAGGATGTCGTGTTTTCCAATACTCAGTTCTCAGTGCCCGTCATGAAGTTGGTCAGTAGGGGTACTATGGTACAGTATCAAACCATCACTTAGGATGCAACTTTTCTGCAAATTGTAGTTATGATGATTAAATGAGAGCCAGTCATGAGGCTTTAGTGAAGAAACTGAGATGACAACAATGACTAACATCTGACATGCTCATCATCTATAACACATAAATCATGATATATACCACATTTATAATCACATCTATTTGCATGTATATATTTAATACGCTAAAGCTAAGCACACTACACACGACATTTTTAAGTTGGAGATTCACCTAGTATTTCGCTCCAGTTCTGGGATTAACACCCATCGCAACATCTAATTTAATTCAATAAATATGTTGAAAGGAGCTCAAGAACTCTTTAATGCTACGAATCCTCTTGTTGCCCAACTAAGGGCGAAAAAGGATGCATTGATCATAACAAATCATTTATTCAGCTGCCCAACCCTGTCCACAAACACTTTATTTAAAAAAATGTTAAGTGAATCACTTTAGGTAATAAATGAAGTCTCCCTCTTGGTTATCTATTGTCAGCAAATTCATTTTGCTGGAGAGTGAATTTACAGGGTTACGTGATTGAACCGCAGTTCTGGGCCTGCGTTGGCAGATGATGGACTAAATTATTGATGTTCCACACTAATGCACTCTGATGAAAAATAAAACACAGACATTATATTTCAACTGCCTGGTAATTATTTTGTGTATTAAAGCCATTTTATTTCTTTCTGAAATGTACAAGTTCTCTGTAAAAGGAGTGAATTTCAGTAAACAACCTACTCGTTAACATCTGTGTGTTTCTAAAGCATGCAAATAAACTGCAATGCACATTTCGTGTGTTGTTACTGTAAATTTATACCACCCTTGGTTTTGCATACCTGTAATGTCAGGCTGAATTATAAATGCTAATGCTGTGCCAGTAAATGTTTATGTACTTGATTGTTAGTGAAGAGTAGAGTGCGTTGAAGTGATGTTTTGCATAAGTAAAGGCGTTGGGGCATCTCTCTCAGACTCAGGCCCTAAAGCCACCAATTGGAACATTAAGCACTTGAAAAAGTTTTTTTTTTCCTTTCATCATTTAAGTTAAGTGGATCCAAATTGAGTCGTCAAATGCATACGAAAGTGGAATAAATTGACAGCAGTCTATCTGTAAGGCACTAGCGTGCCATCTTTCTTTAAAACTGCTTTTGAATACTACATTATTGTTAGGGTGAACAGACAATTGCACCATGCCCTTCATTAATGCAATATTGTGTCAAAAGTTGAAAGCTAAAAGCAGAAATTTCATTTTTATGCTGCCTCAGCTCCATACATTATTTATTTAGTACCAGCACTCTATTATGAAAGATCATTTGAATATCTACCAATTTAACACACAATCTTTGCTAAGCCAGCATTTGTGACTGGTGAAAGACTGCACATGGCTTCGTAGAAATTCATCCATCCATCCATCCATCCATTTTCCAAACCGCTTATCCTACTGGGTTGTGGGGGGTCTGGAGCCCATCCTGGAAGCAATGGGCACGAGGCAGGCTTTGTAAAAATAAATACACAAAAAAAATTAAAAAATGGATGCACTAAAGAAAATGAGCTGTGTTCAACTGTACCAGAAAACTGTACGTATACACTATATCTGCCTGTCCATATACATATAGGCCTTGTAGTGGGAACTGAAAACAGTACAGTTCATTATTCATGCCCTGGACGGAAAGCCAGTCCATCACAGGGCATGAGACAGGGGGACACTCTGCATTGGATGCTGGTCCATCACTGGGCGCAAGGCAGGGGGACACCCTGGATGGGATGCCAGTCCATCACAGGGCACGAGGCAGGGGACACCCTGGATGGGATGCTAGTCCATCACAGGGCACGAGGCAGGGGACACTCTGCACTGGATGTCAGTCCATCACAGGGCACGAGGCAGGGGGACACCCTGGATGGGATGCCAGTCCATCACAGGGCATGAGGCAGGGGAACACCCTGTATGGGGTGCTAGTCCATCACAGGAGGACAATGCAAATGGGATGCCAGTACATCAATAGGCACACCTCACTACACTATGCAATTACCGCATCTTGTGTTATTTATACTGAAACTTTAAGTGCATTTTCACGTTATTTAAATGTAGAATGATGATATGATGTAAAAATAAATATTTGAATTTGTAAAGTGGATTGACAATAAAACTCAATCTATCTGAAATACAAAATGAAATTAATGTTGAGAACGCCGTCAAGCAATCTCACTTTGAGTGCTGCACATACTTTGAATCACCATGAATGTTTGTACTGTAGATATGCATCATGTCCTGCCTTACATGTCTACCTGACCCTGACAAGCCACGCCCATTACTCGTTTGTCTTACCTCTTTTTCCTAAACCTCGAGTTAATCACTCCTAGCTGCCTCTCGTTAGCTCCCTCATTAGTCTCATATATATGTGCTTCCCAGTCCTTTGTTCCCCAGTCCAGTCATAGACATTAACCTCCCATTGCATGAGCCCTTCCTTACTCTATTCCTCCTGTTATGATCATTTGTGATCCAGTTTGTTTACCATCCCAGTAAACTCCCTTGTGTTTCACCAAAACGCTTGCCCCCGAGCCATTCGTTCTTCAAGTCATGACAAGACAGTGCGTGACCCTGAAACATCATAGGTATATTAACTTATATAACTGCTTGTAGTGATGAAAAGTATTTTTAATAAAGTTTGTTTAATGAAGACAGTCAGAAAATACTCATCTGACTTAATAGCAATAATAATTAAGAATAACAAGTTAATTCTCTTATACTAAATGAAAAACTCATGGTGTCCCATCGACTAACAATATTAAAGCTTGTGCTTCATTGATCTACAGCACGTTCACTTTCTTTTCATAGTCTTCTGAACGATAAGTATCCGCTGGCATTCCAGTACTAATGGATGGGTAACTAAAGGTCTTGGCACTTCCTATAATGTGCCCCCATTTCCTGTTAATGGTCCACAAAGGGGGCAGGGAAATATCCTGGGCAACTGTGACTTGCAGTCTCATTGTGCCCTTAGGACCAGGCACTTAAATCCTCAGCTGAGCTGGCATAGTGAACTGGATTTTGTTCAGTAACCCCAAACACTGTCAAAAAAAAATAATAATAAAAAATCACCATCCAAATGATTTTATAGTAATTGAATAAATGACACCACATATATAAATTATGCATGTAATTTATCTAACAGATGAATTGAATTGCATAACTTAGAAACTCTCTGGGGGCACCATGGTGGCCCAGTGGGTAGCACTGTTGATTCACATCTCCAAGTTTGTGGTATAAATCCTGCCTCTGCACTGGGTCCGGAGTTTGCATGTTCTTTCCTTATCATGTGGGAATACTTCTGCATTCCAAAGACATGCAGTTAGGCATTTGTGTGTGTTCGTGTGCCCTGTGATGAACTGAAATCCTGTCCAGGGAGTTCCCCTGTCCTGGGATAGGCTCTGATCCTCTGCTTCCACAGCAAGGTAAGTGGTTGGAAGCTTGAATGGACAGAAGCGCTCCAATATCCTACTGCCAGGGACGTAGGGGTAATGACAGACAACCAGCTGTTCTTTGCTGAGCACATCACAGTGCTCTCCCCAATCTTGTAGATTTGCCCTGTATAACACCATGAAGATCTGGCCTTTTCTGTCTGAATATGCAGCTCAGCTTCTAGTTCAGGCACTCGTTACTTTGCGACTAGACCGCTGCAACTCTCCACTAGCAAGTTTACCAGCTTGTGCTGTCAGGCCGCTGCAGATGATTTAAAATGCAACAGCATGGCTGGTTTTCAATCAGCTCAAAGCCCCCCTCCCTGTCTCTCTCCATTGGTTCCCTATAGGTGCTCACGTCAAGTTCAAGTCCTTGGTGCTGCTTTCAGATCCATTAAAGGACAGGCACCCATCTCCATCAAGAACTTCCTTAAGACCTACATCCCATTTCGCTCTCTTTGCTCAGAAAGCCAGTGCAACTGGGAAATTCCTCCACCATGTGAGAAGTGTTACTCCAGACATTTTTCATGTGTTCTCTGATGGTGGAATGGGCCGCTGAACCACATCCAGTCATTTTATTCCCTCTTTACCTTCAAGAAACATCTTAAAACCCATCTATTCCTGGATATCCTCTACTAGCCTGACGTCTCTCTATCTTCTCTGAATGTTCTTAATGTTTCACTTCTGGTCATTGAATTACCTTATTTGATTCTTGCTTTGAATGGAGATGTTGTGTAGCTTTTGCTCCTATACTACTCATACTTTTACCAGGGCAGTCATCTGAAGCTAAGCCTACTGTAGCTGCTCTTCTGCCTAGTCGGCTCCTCGACAGCCGTACATTTGTAAATACCATTTAACGTAATTGTCCTGTACGTCTTGTTGGACAAAAGTGTCTGCCTGATAAATGTAATACAAATGAATCCTGTACACAGTACATTGCCATGGTAATCTGTAACTGGATTCAGCTTTTATTGTAGTGACTCAATAGAAGCAAAAACTCATAATTGTTTTCTAGCTAAAAGGGAGATAATATCATTTAAATATAAAGAACATTTACTTACTTAGCAGATGCTTTTATTCAATGTGACATCCAATTGAAAAAGCATGATCTGATAGTTCCTGGAGCAACTGGGGTACAAGGCCATGCTCACGGACCCAAAACTGAAATCACTCTACTGATCACAGGAGTCAAGCCAGTGACCTTGCACTATGGGCATGGAGTCCTACCCCAAAGAGCCACACACTGCCTCAACTGCAAACTCCATGCTCACAGAGCAAAGGTGGGATTTGAATACCCAACCATGGAGGTGTGAGGCAGCAGTGCTCCCCACTGAACCTTCACGCTAACATGCAATTCGGCGGGGTAGGGGGTGGCTCAGTATGCTAGGATGCTGCACCTTTGAGAAGATCGCTGGTTTAAATCACCAGTTCAGCAGAATAACTTCACTATTGGGTCCGTAAGCAAGACCCTTAATCCCCCAATTGTAGTTTGTACATTTTTTCTCATGTCATGTTGGATGAACATGTCGGCTAAATAAATAACATGTATAATTCTATGGTCACAGAGTAATCTGCCCAATTGCATACAAATATGCAGATTTGAGTTGGTATGTAACACCAGTCTTACAACTTCTGCATTAAATGATGCAGACGAATTGTCTAGTTAACATGAGCAGATGCATATTAGTACAGTTAGTGGCTGTGGATATCATTAATTTGATGGCAGTCTACAGGGAATCCTTACAGGGGAAGAACTCCAAATGGGCTTGGACAAGTATATACTTGCTGATTACTCCTTTCATAAGTTGCCGCTTGTTTCGTCTACTAAGAATTGTTAAAAGTACAAACATCAACTCAACCTTCTCATTCCCATTTAATAGAGTAATTGAACAATAAAACCATAAATATTCAGTCTGTCTTAGCGATAAGCATATTGACCCGGATCTTCACAACAGAATGGCTTGAAAATGAAACGGTCGATGCCGACGACCTAACGCCATATAATTAACAGTGGTATTATGGTTTTGTGTTTATCGCCTTAGATGTCTGTTCCATCGGTATTACATTTGCCTGCCTCTTTTTCTATATCGGTAAATAACAGTTTGCGACAGCAACCTGTTACAATTCAGATTTATTCACTCGCTGCCACGGTAAACAAACACCCATGTTTTAAGAGGTATATAATGAGTTTTTTTTTCTCATTCACAGTTTGACAAACTACCTATTTTTAATTGTCTGGAAGGGCTACTAAAGAAATTAGTAAAAACTTCATTAAATCAATTTCTGATTAACTGGCTCAATTAGCATGACAGCTAGAGACACAAACACTGCGCTGCTCGGCACTGGATTCAGGCTGCAGATGCTCTGTGAAGTACCTATGAGACACCATGCATTTTGTGTGCTTTATGTGAGCTGCAGAATCCCACAGTCAGCAGTCATGCAGATCACAAATGAGGTCTGTACTTGGCTGACCATTTAAGACATCTGCTACTCCGTAAGCCAAGCATCCAAACTCTGGTTTCTTCAGCTACTCTGTTATCCCGTCGCTACGAAATAAATGCAAACAATCGCTGTTTACTAGCTGTCTACAAGATTTGTTTTGTTTTAGTACAGAAAATGTCTTTGATCAAATTACAACACAAGAAATATGGCTTAAAATTATTTCTCACTGTTTATGGCATTTCTATGTCCTTATCTCTGCTTCTGATTTAATTAGGACGACACTTCAATTCTGCCTTTCTGGTCCATGACTTCAGCATGTAATTTTTGTCAGTATCAAATGGTACAAATAATGCCAGTATAAATACAAGACTGAAGGTATATATAATTATAATTACAAATAATTAAACATACTTATCAGAGCCTGCTTTTACAAAAAAGTCGTGCACAACCGTCTTTATAAAAAACACTTCATTAGGCATTTCAAAATTATTTTTGAAGTGCATTTGATATTTTTCTGCAACAACAAATGCATTTCTGTTTTAGGAAACTCTTTGCAAATTACTTATTGTAAAAAGGAATAAAGGATGCTTAGTTTATTGTTAAAAGCCTCTAGTTAGACCAATCCAGGCTGATAGCTGGGATTTGTATTCTGATGTCATAACTAAACATATTATGGCTTTTATACGTGAATCTTCTGGCCATTTATAGTGATTGCAGATCTGAGCAAAATGATATCATACTGTAACTGTTTACACTATGTAAAATGAGAGGCTGTGCTAGACACCACTGTGGGTACCTATTATGATTTCATAGACGTGTATACTGATCTCATCACTCTGCAAATTGATGTCAATCAACACGCTCTCCGGGGATTTATATTCCTCGTACACAACAGATCCGATGTCCAGATGCTCAAATAGCTGTTGTAGATCAGTAATTATTAAACTTGCACCAATCAGCATAAGAATAGTTCACCGACATGAGTAGCAAGATTGCAGGGGGAGTCGGGGATACTAGCCGGCTTTCCTTATGACGTGCCTGAGCCAAATCAATATCACACAACATGCAAGTCCGTCCTAAAAGGCAGGCCACCCGCACGCAGACGAAGCGAATTTGACAAATGGCCAGGCATGGGCTAACCAAGTGTATGTACCTTAAGAGCAAGCTCCCACTCAAACTCTAGGTCACAGGATTAGCACTCCTGCACACAGAACATTAATCTCGCCACTCATTGATGTGAGAAGGAGAGAGAACGGGATGCTGCTGTACTGCGCCCTACAGCAGCGGTGACGTCTACAACGGGGTGGGGGTGCTGCTGTGGCGTGCAGTCTCTCCACACCACTGCTCAGGGGGAGCCTCCACCCATGAACAGACATGCTGCATAGGTCATTGCAAGGAGAGAAAAGCTGTGCGTACCGTGCACCGGAAAAAGTTCAATATTTACCGCAGGGTTACGAATGCTTTCAGTGCTTTATGGGTTTCCTGTGAATAAAGAACAATGCGGGGGTGAATCTTGATGCATGCATTTAAATATCGCACTGGTGGCTCGTAGCTTTCGCCAGTCTGTGTACCTGCACGCTCGCAATCTTCTGGTCGTTGTCACTGGAGCGGGCCTGGAAGAGGGCCAGTGCAGCCCGGCTGTGGAGGCTGCGTCGTCTGAAGTGGTCTACCAGGGCTGTGTGCGTCCTCTTCTGCAACAAAGAAAGCTGCGGGGAGAGGAGGGGGGAGAAAGAAGTCGCCAGGGCAGGAGAGGAAATTAATGGCAGTGTTCAAGAAGAATGATGGAGGGAAATAGAGAAAGCAGTCAATAGCCCATTCTGCAGTCTACGGGCCTGACAGGAATTTCACAGTCTCTTGGTTTTTTCACCCACTCATGTGCATTCATCAGAATCCAGTCACATCTGGCTGCCAGGATGGGGGGTTAATTTTCTCTAAATGCTTCAGCAGTTTTGTTCTAGTCGAGGCAAACTCTGTGACTGCAAAGCTGATGAGTAAAATATTTCTACTTCACCCAGTTTAACTTTATACCAGTTGCCTCGGGGCGTACTGCTCCTCTCGCTCTTTTACACGTACACAAAGAGTCATGAACCCTCTCTGTAACAAGAAATTATTCCTAGTCTCTTTCAAAGACATGCTGCTAGCTTCATTATCTGAACACGGTCTGAAGCAAAGGTTTAAAGTCTTTGATGGACATTTTTTTCTTTCCTTCTCTCCCCCCCCCCCCCCCCCCATCTTTCTCTCCTCTCTCCTTAAGCTTATCATAGCCTGGCAATGTGTGCTCCAGAGCGTGGAAAAATTAAAAAAGAGTGAATCCAGCCATCAATAGCTGAAGGAGAAAAATAACAAAAAAATTCCGGAGTAGAACATCCTATTAATCCCCTTGGTGAGGCTTCCGAAGGAGATGCTAGATGCACTCTTTGATGTTAAACAATATAATTTTATATTATTATCGAGATATGGAAAGACGTAGCAACAGAGCATTTAACAAAAGAAAACTGACTTAAATAAGTAATCCGGTTCACAAAGTCTTATAAATCAAATTTTACATGGATTTACCATCCCATACCATTCAAGACACCTTATAGCAAAAACACATAAGCCAAAAATATACTTGTACTAGTTCATACTAAAGAACACATATTAAATAAATGAAAAAAATTATCCGTGAATTTACTTACAGCCGTATGTGACCTTTTCATGTTAAAAATTCCATAAATTCTATATATCTCTCATATTTTTTGCATACGTCTAGATTTACTTTGAGAGCTGCCTGTAGTGAGAAACCAGTGTGCTTCTGATCGGGAGTAGAAATATGTGGGTCTGCCCACAGGCTGAAGACAGATTTGAACCTCCCTATGGAATACAGATGGTTATAGTATTTGGGCCTAGTCATAGAATACAGACAGGAGCTGCATCTTGGCCTAGCTGGCAGTGCTGTTTAAACTGAGATAGTCTTAGTACTTTCAAAACTAAGCCAGAAATGCATCTTTTCACCATTCTAAACAATAATCTATGATCATCAGTTATTTTATTCTTTCATTTTATGCACATATTATAATTAGTTATATTATTCACTAAGTTTGAGAATAATGGTGGTTGCTCCCCCAGAAGAGGTAAGGGCAGATTGCCGGTGTGATAGGGGTTAGTGTCCCTAGTGAGGTATGGGCTAGAGTCCCCGGTGTGGTAGGGGCTAGTGTCCCTAGTGAGTTATGGGCTAGTATCCCCGGTGTGGTAGGGGCTAGACTCCCTAGTGAAGTAGGGGCTAGTGTCTCTATTGAGGTATGGGGTAGAGTCCCTGGTGTGATAGGGGCTAGTGTCCCTATTGAGGTATGGGCTAGAGTCCCCGGTGTGGTAGGGGCTAGTGTCCCTAGTGAGTTATGGGCTAGTATCCCCGGTGTGGTAGGGGCTAGTGTCCCTAGTGAGTTATGGGCTAGTATCCCCGGTGTGGTAGGGGCTAGTGTCCCTAGTGAGGTATGGGCTAGTGTCCCCGGTGTGGTAGAGGCTAGTGTCCCTAGTGAGATATGGGCTAGAGTCCCCGGTGTGGTAGAGGCTAGTGTCCCTAGTGAGTTATGGGCTAGTATCCCCAGTGTGGTAGGGGCTAGTGTCCCTAGTGAGGTATGGGCTAGTGTCCCCGGTGTGGTAGAGGCTAGTGTCCCTAGTGAGATATGGGCTAGAGTCCCCGGTGTGGTAGAGGCTAGTGTCCCTAGTGAGGTATGGGCTAGAGTCCCCGGTGTGGTAGGGGCTAGACTCCCTAGTGAAGTAGGGGCTAGTGTCTCTATTGAGGTATGTGGTAGAGTCCCTGGTGTGATAGGGGCTAGTGTCCCTATTGAGGTATGGGCTAGAGTCCCCGGTATGGTAGGGGCTAGTGTCCCTAGTGAGTTATGGGCTAGTATCCCCGGTGTGGTAGGGGCTAGTGTCCCTAGTGAGTTATGGGCTAGTATCCCCGGTGTGGTAGGGGCTAGTGTCCCTAGTGAGGTATGGGCTAGTGTCCCCGGTGTGGTAGAGGCTAGTGTCCCTAGTGAGATATGGGCTAGAGTCCCCGGTGTGGTAGGGGCTAGTGTCCCTAGTGAGTTATGGGCTAGTATCCCCGGTGTGGTAGGGGCTAGTGTCCCTAGTGAGTTATGGGCCAGTATCCCCGGTGTGGTAGGGGCTAGTGTCCCTAGTGAGGTATGGGCTAGAGTCCCCGGTGTGGTAGGGGCTAGTGTCCCTAGTGAGTTATGGGCTAGTATCCCCGGTGTGGTAGGGGCTAGTGTCCCTAGTGAGTTATGGGCTAGTATCCCCGGTGTGGTAGGGGCTAGTGTCCCTAGTGAGGTATGGGCTAGTGTCCTCGGTGTGGTAGAGGCTAGTGTCCCTAGTGAGATATGGGCTAGAGTCCCCGGTGTGGTAGAGGCTAGTGTCCCTAGTGAGTTATGGGCTAGTATCCCCGGTGTGGTAGGGGCTAGTGTCCCTAGTGAGGTATGGGCTAGTGTCCCCGGTGTGGTAGAGGCTAGTGTCCCTAGTGAGATATGGGCTAGAGTCCCCGGTGTGGTAGAGGCTAGTGTCCCTAGTGAGGTATGGGCTAGAGTCCCCGGTGTGGTAGGGGCTAGACTCCCTAGTGAAGTAGGGGCTAGTGTCTCTATTGAGGTATGGGGTAGAGTCCCTGGTGTGATAGGGGCTAGTGTCCCTATTGAGGTATGGGCTAGAGTCCCCGGTATGGTAGGGGCTAGTGTCCCTAGTGAGGTATGGGCTAGTATCCCCGATGTGGTAGGGGCTAGTGTCCCTAGTGAGGTATGGGCTAGTGTCCCCGGTGTGGTAGAGGCTAGTGTCCCTAGTGAGGTATGGGCTAGAGTCCCCGGTGTGGTAGGGGTTAGACTCCCTAGTGAAGTAGGGGCTAGTGTCTCTATTGAGGTATGGGGTAGAGTCCCTGGTGTGATAGGGGCTAGTGTCCCTATTGAGGTATGGGCTAGAGTCCCCGGTGTGGTAGGGGCTAGTGTCCCTAGTGAGGTATGGGCTAGTATCCCCGGTGTGGTAGGGGCTAGTGTCCCTAGTGAGGTATGGGCTAGAGTCCCCGCTGTGGTAGGGGCTAGTGTCCCTAGTGAGGTACAGGCTAGAGTCCTCAGTGTGATAGGTGCTAGTGTCCCTGGTGTGGTAGGGATACAGTCCCCAGTGTGGTAGGGGCTAGTGTCCCTAGTGCGGTATGGGCTAGTGTCCCCGGTGTGGTATGGGCTAGAGTCCCCGGTGTGGTATGGGCTAGAGTCCCCGATGTGGTAGGGGCTAGTGTCCCTAGTGAGGTATGGGCTAGAGTCCCGGGTGTGGTAGGGGCTAGTGTCCCTAGTGAGGTATGGGCTAGAGTCCCCAGTGTGGTAGGGGCTAGTGTCCCTAGTGAGGTATGGGCTAGAGTCCCTAGTGAGGTATGGGCTAGAGTCTCCGGTGTGGTAGAGGCTAGTGTCCCTGGTGAAGCATGGACTGGAGTCCCCGATAGGGTATTGGTTAGTGTCCCCTATGGAAAATGTGGGTGGTTAAAGTCCCTCAATTCTGGGGATATTTTATTATTTTTATTGTGCTTATTTTAATTTCTTGTGAGCTAATTTCTTTTTCTTCTTTTAAAATATCTGTAAAGTACTTTGCAAACCCTGTGGTTAAAACATCCATCCATCCATCTTTTGAAACCACTTGCCCTATTCAGGGTGATGATGACATGAGGTGAACATAGACTGCATTCTACAGACATGGAATGCTGGCAGAGAGCTGACCCCCGGTGCCAGTGGTGGGAGGCAACAATGCTAACCACTAGCACCTGCCTAAAACAGTGTTATATAGAGAATGATTGATTGGTTGGTTGGTTGATTGCTTGAGTTTCTTGCCATCCATGTTTTCAAGGCAGTCACCACATAAAAATGAGAAAAAATGCTTTGGAGTTGCATACAAAGACGCACAGATCACAAACTATAATCCTGCTCACACACAATACATTAGATCCACCCATGCTAGCTTGTTTAAACATACTGTACATCCACAAAAGCTCCCTGTCCCTCTTCAGCCACATTCAGATTGATCAGCATGTACAGGACTCTAAGTGCCAACTATGTAAGAGCATCAGGTCACAATATATAACCTAATGGACACTTTGCTGTGTGGAAAACCAAAAGGCAGGCTAAATATTACGTTTGTTGTAAGCTCTTCTTTGTCACAGACTCGGGCAGAGAAGGTGCGGGAGCAGGCAGGAACACAGTGTGGCCGACCCACTGGCGGCTCACAAGAACACGGGGGTTTATTAAACAAAATCGAACAAATTAAGAACACTACAAAACAAAAATGGACCACGAGGGGTCAAAACTAAAAGAGATAAACAAAGACTAATAACAAAAGGGTCAGGGCAACAAAGGGCAGGTGGGCAGAGTACAAACAACAGAACATTCAATGTCAGTGACTCCAGGAGGAACAGGACAGGATCAGGAACTTAAATACAAAAGGTTAACAAGGATAATACAGGAGAGGTGAGAACAATTAACCAATCGGGGAGGGTGCAGGACAACGAGCAATCAGAGTAGAAAACACAAGGACTGGCACAAGAAAACAGACATCAGGTGAAACTAATAATTAACTGAGGGAACTAGAGAATCAAACAAAGAACCTAAGAAACTAACAGAAACAGGGAAATCGAATCTAACACAGGGGAATAACAGATTGTGTTTTTACCTATCACGGGCACAAAAGCAGGAACCAAAACTGAGTACAAATCAAAGCATAGGAACTAGAAGACTGATACACATGAATTCTACAAAAATACAAAAAGCGGGATCTGAACACAAGACTGAGGGGTATATAGGTTGCCACACACTCAGCTGATTGAGCCATGCAGCCATCTGGGGCGCAAAGGGAAATACTAAAGACTGATGGGGAAGACAGGATGGCCAGCGACACCTGCTGGCCAAGCGGGGAGTAAACAAATGACTCGGACAAGCAGGTGCTGACCCTGACCAAGCATACAAGTTAGCGAAAGTAACCCAAAGTGCTAACAGCTACAAAATAAATCAACTGCTACACTTGCTAAACTAGTTATACTACTGCTATATAAAACATATTTTAATATCACCACTACAGTATATATAGGATAAACTGAACCCTTGATTGCTCCCTTCAGCACAATCCCAGGCTGAAGCCTGGATGCTGCAAAACTGTAAGTCCACTTGTGACCATAGTGTTTTTTTTCAAATGTTCACCATGTGTTCTGTTCTTACTTATTCTTATTTTACTGTGTCTTACTGTCTGATCTGCACTGTATATATGCAGTTTAACTGTCACAAACTCAAATGTTTGCAGACCTGAAATAAAAATTACTCCAAAATCGAGACACATGGTGATTTTTGCTGCAGCATCCATTTAAACTATATGCAGTTCGATCAACCTTATCAGTGTATGCAACAACACATTTCAAATGGGATCTGCTCCATCCCTCTGCAATGATATGGGGAGCAATCCAATATTCAGATACCAATCCAGTCAACTGTTTCAGTGCATGGAAATTAGCAAGCTTCCTTCAAGGGACCGGGTACAGGAAACTGCACACTGGATTTTAAGACTTGGTCTGTATTTAATCGCTACACAGACCTTTCAGTGCAATTCATTCGTTTGAATGGTATGTCAGTAAGAATTTAAATGCCTAAGGGTCTAGTGCTTTAAGGTCATCCAGCTCCATCTCCTGGACCTGGGCAGGAAAGCCCTTGCCGTTGCCAGGGCAACCACCTGGCCTTTCTTAGCTTAACAAGCAAATTTGATTGCACCTCATGTCAATTAATCCTCCTGTCTGCTTCTGTATAAGGTGTGGCTGTAAAATTCTGCGGATGAGCGAGGGGAAAAAAATGGGGGGGGGGAGAATGAGGGATAAGAGTGAGTCAGAGAAGGAGAGTGAGTAAGACTGCGCAATCCTACAGGTATTAGAAATAAATAAGTGTTTTGGAGAGTGGGAGTCAGTAAGGCACAGATTGTAGTACAGAAAAGAGTTGGACATAGAATTAAGTAAATGAGTGGGAATGAATTAAAGATACTGGAATGAGGTAGAGTTAAAGAGAATTGTGGTATGTGAGATTTTTTTTATGTTTTTACAATCCTCTTTTTACAAGTACATGGCTAATACAGTATCAAGTTCAAAACTATGAGCTTGTGTTAGTGGCCTGGTTTATTAAGCGGTAGTGGGTTGATAGTTAGGGAAGTGCATTTGTAATTGAAAGATTTCTGGCTTGAATCCCTGATTAGCAAAATACCACTGAGGTACTCTCAGCAAGGTACTGCCCCCAAGCACTGCTCCCTGGGCACTGAATTAGCTGCCCCCTGCTATGTTATGATGTCACATATGGGTTAAATCCACTGTGAATGACAAGTTTTCACTTCAGTTATCCTGGTCACATGATAATTGTTTTACGACCATTTATGGACACGGCACTAGTAATATATCATTGATGCGATCTGCATGAGAAAGATCATATGTTACATTGCCAGCTTGATTCCTGTCCTAGTGAAAGCTTTACTTTTTTCAAAAAAGGATCATACCACAATGCACTGCACATTTAACCTCCATGCAGAGAGATGCCAGTTTTATCATTTATGTCCAATGAATGGGCACACGAAAAATTATTGCAGACCAAATATCCGATTTACATGTAGTTCAGAAATAATGCGCACCATGTATATCTGGGCACAAGTCCATACCTACTTATCCATCGCAAGAACACAGCCAGTCTGGGGTACCTCCCAGGAAACACGCAGCACAAGGCAGGGCCTAACACTCACATACTTTGGCCATTTACAGATGCTAGTCCCCTAACTATATGACTTTGCTGAGAACCAGGCTCCCTCAAGACAACCCATTCAAACACTTTTTATGTTCTTTCTGGACTGAAAAAAAATAAACGGCTCAGAGTAGTTTTAAAAGAAAATTTTGCTCTGATTCTCATTCATTCCGGTGTCAATGGCCGCTTTCAGTCTTTTAGAAGGGTCATTATTAATTATGAAATCTTTCCTAAGAAAGTAGTTTTCAGCACAAGCCTATCAAATAAATGTCATTTGCTGCAGCATTACTAAGGTCCTATGCGCATGTGTTTTATTGTAATGTAAACACAAGTATTTGCAGTCCCATAAAGCCCTGTTACTTGATTACTGTAATTTTTTTATCTGTTAATATCAAATTTCACATCTCCACTCTGTATTTTATAACAAGATACAATGAAGTTTATAAATGAAGCGAAATTTCAAGCATGACTTAAGATGCTTCACAGCTTATTGGAGGCCTTATAAGTTGCCTAATGTCTCTGTTTGTGCTGATTTGAATTTAGCTTAAACCAGCCTAAGACTAATGCGTAAAACAGTAATCGTGCACCTCACTCTTACACCTGGAACATACGCTTTTTAAAAGAATTTCCCTATGGGATCAATCTTATATCAAAACAAGATAGTCAATCGTGTAATATAGTTTGCTTTAGCTAATTTATTGTAAATAAGATTTATAAAAGTACACAACTTAGAGAAACTGAACTGTTAACCAGTTTCTGGCTGGTTAAAATTAAACATGGAGGCTGCACTTCATTTAGATATTATTTAAAAAATCATGACTTTTAAAGTTTTCATTTAAACAATTTACACATGGAATTTTATACACTTCTAAGACAAATGGATCATTGCACAGCATAAAGTGCCTATATCTGATAAATGAGTAGTGTTAAGCAGTGACAAAATACATTTTTAGTATTATCTGGTTATTCATTTAAAAACCATTTTCCTTTGTAGGAAATTGAAAATAAGTTTAAATACAATTGTCACTGTACGTGACAAAGAAATTATTGATCGTCAATAAATTGCTTTTAGAATATTCATTCCTATGAATGTCAATAGATACTGACAAAAGTTTAAATACAGTTCGGAAGGTTTAACATACTTATAAAACATAATCTGTTTAAGTAGAGCAATATAGATTGTTCAAACAGCTAATGGATGCATAGAAACGAGCATTTTTTAAATAAACAATAAATCAATATGAAATCATTAATGATATTGAATCTATGTTAGATCAGCATTAAACCCATGTTTAAAATAAACATTGATCCAATACTGAATCAGACTCGTCAAATTTTCCTTTAGCATTTTTTAACTCATAAAATTCTTAAATATTAAAGAGACACATGGCCATTACAGTCCCAAATGTATTAAATGTTCCACAAACGTTTAACAAAAGCTGACAAAATAGTATGCAGTCAATACTAAATAACTATTAAATTACTATTCTCAAGCCTGTTTACTTCATTGAGTTAAATTGCTCACGGAGCATTATCTAATTGTAACCCACATCCTGCACCCTGATAAAGGATGCAATAAGTTATTTCAGCTCACGAACGACAACACGGCCAACCATTACATTAAGACTGAGGTTTTGCGGTCTCTGGCCATTGTTATAACACAAAATAAAAGTCTATTCATTTTCAATTATTCATAAGTTTTCTTGCATTACTGAACGACCTAATAGCAAATACACCAATTAAAAAAACGATCATAAGTTTCACTAAGGCTGTGATGTATTATTTGCTTTGTAAAACCTGTGAGCATCTAGTCTAAATAGTCTATTTGTTTAGACATCTCAGCTAAATGACCTATTTATTTAACTTTGCACAATAATAATTGAAACAGTCATAAATTGTTCATTTCACCAAATTTTGATTTTGATTACCATGCATGACTTTTTTCGTGCTACTGTTTCCAACAGAAGATAAACGGCAGGTGAAGTTCGCATCATCCAGTGCGGTATCCATGCTTGATTCCAGTTCCGTAAGAGTGCTAAGCGTGCACACTGCATACAGGTAATATACACTTATTATGAATCGTTTAGCTGTTCATTTAGCTGCCGCGATCATCCACGTCTTATTACCTGTGAATGTTTTCCAAGCATGGAGGTGGATGGAGGCAAATTTTATAAAAGTGAGAATGTGACTTCTCTATAGCTGGCCACTTACAGTAATGTATGTATTTTAATACATTAGACTAGGCCATTTAGCTCATCTTACTGATTTAGATAATATCTAAATGTGAAATTAGTTCAGGGATGTCTCAAAATATCCCAAAAGTGGCTGCTTAGGTCACATTGACTTTGCCGGTTGAATGCATCATTAATTATGTTTACTCGCTAGTCAAAATACTTTACAGCTGTTATAGGTTCACCATTTCATATAATTATAACTTGAAATCCCTAAACCTCTGAAACACAGTCATTTTTTAAAAAATCACATCATTAAGACATGTAAACATATTTAATAAGCGTACTATAAGGCTATTGTCTGGAGAAACAGATGGACTGATATGGTTATACAGTAAATAACAATCAGTCATCTAGATAATTCAATCCCCCTATAGGACATACTTATCTGTAACCTAAATCAGTGATAACACCTAAAAAGACACATCACTTAGCAAGCTATGCAGTACATCTGAAACTCAGGTATACGTTCGATTTAAGCTTGGGCAAAACTGAAGAACCCTTGTCATTTTTTTTTTCTTTTAAACCTAAAATTAGGTCATGAGTTGTCAATTTATCATTTTTCATAAAAGGCACACTGGAATCATTAAATTAGCAATAACAGTTATCACCGAACTCACAGTAGACTCATTTCACTCCTGCTGAGACACGAGGGACAGAAGCTCCATTGGACACTAGGAGATCCAGAACCTCATTTCCAGGTACATGACACTCACAAGAAGAACAAAAAGAAATGTAGACACTGAATAAGAGAACAGTGAGAAGGCATAAGGGACCGGAAAGGGAATCAGAAAGACAGTGGATGCAGGCCTGTGTGGAACGCGGAGGCTAAATTAGACTATCACACCACCCGAACCCACACCTATGTCTTTTACAGTAACGTAGATGGATGACACACTAAGTGGAAACATACAAGTTAATGTCCCTATCATGTTTATGCCCGTATTTTAAGCATTGTTCATGTCATTTTCGATAACTGACAATACAGAGTAGTTACATAACCTGCCCAGCAGATGGCAAGATGTACTCAAAGCAATGAAATTCTAGATTTTAGAATCTTGATTATTTGTAATCTGGATAGGACAGATTTGGTGTTTTTTTTTTGGTGGTGATTAGGGATGGGGCATTTCTGTCGGATTAGGTATTTCAAAACGAGTACTACAACTTACAAGTGACTCATCATCCGGATACGGGTTACCTCTTCGTAGTCTGATCCAGTCCAACATAGGATTTTAAGTTAAACAAAAGCTGTTTCTTTCTATTTCTTTGGTTTGCGCAAGACATGTTAAATTGGTTACAATATAAAACACCTGACATGGAGCTACAGCCGAATATTAAACCAAAGTTTTACTGCAGCAAACTTTTTAATGTTCTCGCAGAGAATTGTGCACAGTAGCAATATTGTATATGACAATGCAAGCAAGAATAATGTTGCACGGTCACTGTGGCTGGAATGCGCCGTGAACTCAAGCATGCAAAATGTCCCCTCAGCAGCCCATTTAGTTACTGCACTGCTGGAGCTGCCTTTGCGATGCTGGGCTTTGTCTATCGGACAATGAAAAAGACTCTCTGTAAACTGTAGCTTTGCTTCAAACCTGTATGAGAAGAAGATACGATTTGAACATTCGTGCTACGTGACGAATTGACGCCGCTGTAGTGTGACTGCGTCATGTGATGAATTGCGTCGACACTTAACATAAATAAACTTGAAAGTGATGTACTGGCCCTGTTTTATTTATGTTGCTCTTTTGCTGTTTTAATCATACAGTTCACAGCACTCTTTTTCACTAATTATGACTGACACTGTGGAGGGAAACAAAATGTAGCTGTGAAACTTGCAGTACATGCAGACTATGTTGGAAGCAGGAAAAAAAAACGCAGCTGATATAGCTGCATCTCTGCAGTTCTGGCAGCACCCATCGCTCTATGACTGACTGCTCCTTTAATCAGTTCTAATCTAATACACTGCACCAAGTAGATATATTACAGCAGGTCTTCACTAGCGTTAAATGCAGAATAGTATTTTGCTTTTTCATCTCACTAGATCACCATTGTAAACTACTTCATACTATAACTTCCGCATAACAAACTATGCTGCTAATACCTTAAACAGTAAATACAAAAGGCATATTTTCACGTCTTATTTGAAGCAGTTTTTTTTTTAGGAACGATAACTGTGCTTTCACTGTATTTAAACCCATTTTCATTAAGAATCTGTTCGGCATGGGGCCACACTGCATCTGGAGTCTATCCCAGCCTGGAAAGGACTGCAGGGCCCAGACATTATGGGCTATGAAGGGGTACCCATACACTTAAAAAGCATGTCTTTGGACTATGGGAGGAGACTGCGAAACCTTATCCCATACAGATCGAGTCAGCAGAAATTGAGGAGCAGAAATTGACATAACTGGTATGCATGTATGCATTCACCTTTATATGCTAATTCTTACTTCATTTGCGGTATAGAGGTTAAAATGTATGGTAATTTCTTGTCATATCAGCGCAAATGCACATAAAACACGTATGTATTTGCGCTGTTACAACAATCGATTCCCGCAAGTATCGCTTTTAAAGGTGAATGCGTACTTGCGTACCAGTTATGTCAATGCCTGGGTATCAGGCCAATACAAGCCACTGAGCAAAATTTAGCTTGCATTTTATTGCATATTCATTATATAATTTAATCCTAGGCTTTCACTCCATTAGTGTGCATAGTAGGTCAGGAGAGTTACGGTTAAGTTAGGGTTCTTTTTATAAATGGTAATCTTACTTCACTTTTTTGGTGTCAGGTTGGATCCCACTAGGTCTTTTCATGCCTTAACTTGCATTCCTTCTTGCGATATTTTTTAATTTTGAGCAGGAGCACCAAAACTACATACGCATGACAGGGAAAAACACATGAGCTATTTTATATTTGTTACGTTTCACCTCCAGCGCACCTGATTAATTATGAGCTTGTAGATTAGTTGATTTAAACAGATTGTCTGGTGGTGGAAAAGAGCAAATATGGGGAATGGCTTGGGATACATGAGGAGAGAACAACTGAACTGAAGGTGGGATGGTATGGGGGCCCAGTAGGGAGCACTATGGCCTGAAGTCTTCAGAGTCAGAGTTTGCATGTTCTCACCATATCCTCCAAGCTTCCATCCGCCGTCCAAAGACATGCAGTACGGCTAGCTCTGTATTGCCTGTAGCATACGCTTCTGTGTTTCTGTGTGCCCTGAGATGGACTGGCATTCTACATAACCTCAGTCTTGTGCCCCGTGCTGCCTGAGATCGATTGTAGACCAGGGACAAGTTTGTGAACAGCTGCTCTTGGCACAGTAATCGGCTCGCTGCGTTTTGATGTTTATTTATGCTCCGAGGTCACATCAATGGACGATGTTGTACACGTTCTACAGAAAGGTCCTTATCTGGTTAAGGGTGAATCATGGGGGGGGGGGGGGCTGTGATCAGAAGATGTTCAGTTGGAACCCCAGCCTCCAGAGAACAGTCATACTGTATCTCCACTGGATCCTAAGCAAAGGCCCCTATCCCAGCAGCAGACTGGCTGACCCTTCACTGTAACCCCCAAGCTTACTGGCACCACAAAACGTATCTGTGTGTCTCATGGACAGTAACATGATGTCAAGAGAAATTCTCCACAGGGATTAATAAAGTACAAATAGAAGTACGAATACCCATTCTTTATTTTATAAAAATCCATTAATGGGAATTAATATATCATACTGGAAATGAAAAAACTAAAAATGCAAAAACTCTTGCATTTAGCTTGGTTACTTATGCTTATGGTTGGGGCTGGGAAGTGTCATAGTGATGTTGTCATAGTAAGCATTAGCATTTTTCCCATAGAAATGAATGAGCGGTCCACAAAAAGATATGATTACATGACTGTGTGTGTGTGTGTGTGTGCGTGGATTATGTTTATATTACATTGTGGGGACCAAATGTTGCCCTGTTATTTTGACGTTGTGGGGACCATTTTTCAACTCCCCACAAAGATCTGTGAATGCAATCAGAAAACTAAAAATGCCAAAAAGTCTCGTATTTTGTTTGGTTACTTAGGGTAGGGGTTAAGTTCATCATGTAGGGATTAGAGTTTTCCCCACAAAGAATAATTAATTACAAACCTGTGTGTGTGTGTGTGTGTGTGTGTGTGTGTATGTATGTTTTAGAATACTGTGTTTCAACATAGAAAAGATGCAGCGCCAAACTTCCCTGCTAGACACCATTCTGTGCAATTACAAAATCACATTAAATACAAATTTGTATGCAGTTGCTATGACTCTTTTGAAAACTGAATTTAAACTAACTGTTCTGCAAAAACTTGTTGGAATGTACTGCACTGCAAATTATTTACTGGTTGCAGTCTTATTTGGAAAAACACATGTAGATTTTCACAAAAGCTGTCAATTTCCTCTAGATTGATTATTTTTAGGACTGCAGAATCTCAGCCTGGAGGCATTAAAAGACATTTATCTATACACATTTATGTACATTGCTTTAAATGTTCTGCTTTTCACTCAAATTTTGTATATTCCTACTTGTAACAGTACAATGAAACAGCATGATCTTCTGATTCCTGCCTCAACATAAAAGTTACGCAACTATACTGCCATAAAGGAGCAACAAAACCAGTTTATTTGATCAAAGTTATGACCAAAATTGGGTCTCCTAAGCTCTGTTTCATCTCTTGACAAAACACCTGTATCTTAGTTTAACTACGCTCCACTAAAATCCACACTAAAATGAGCCAATTTTCAGTCTCAGAATAGTTACTGTGTTTGCCTCTGTAGTGCTTGAGAGGTATCTCATCTTCTTTGTCACCTAGATTTGCTAGAAAATCAATTACTCTATAAGTATATGAACAATTAAAAGCAACATTTTACTTGGGGGGGGGGGCACAATTAATGTATTAGTATACTCTTACTTAGTGTATTAATTAAGCAGAAGTACTGATTCCATGTTCATTCATCATGAATCAGTCATAATGGTTTATGTACTTCATACAGTTACTATATCTGTTCATGATTTGTTCTTCAGTAGTAACTGAGTTAATATGATACGTGTGCCTCTTCAAGTAAAGCATTACCAAATTAAGACTGCTTTTTGTTGCTGGTGATTTGGATAAACTTAATAAACTTTAAATCAACACCAGGATCCAACAGTCAAATTCAAGTTAAAATCAAGTCCATAATTAGTGTATTAAAGGGGCATAAGCATAACTGTACATTATACAAGGCACTCCTACTTTCAAGTGTAGTGTTTCCCAACCCAGTCCCAGTCAGTCCACGTTTTTGCTCCCTCCCAGCTGAGAGGAAGCAAAAACATGGACTGTTCGAGATTCCCCTAGGACTGGGTTGGGAAACACTGTTCTAGTGTAGAACAGGGTAAGTAGGGTAAAATATGAAAACCAAATGTCTCAGGCAGTCACCTGACAGGGTTGTGGAGCCCTGGATTAGCTCAGTGGTTTCATTCCCGGTTCTGGATCTGAGTGTGCTATTCTAGTTCAGATAAACTTTTATGAATTAGATGTACTGTACTGTATTACTACACAACACAGATCTGCATGCTGTTCTCTACTAGTAGACTGCTGTAACTTAACAGGTTTTACATATGCTTGTGCTAAAATGGTAAATCCATGTTACAATGTTAGATACTTACAGTATGCTTGGAAAAAAAATGTCATAATGCCTATAAGACTAATATATTCATCTTGGTTCAGCCGCACGGTTAGCAATCAATGACCTGATGTATTCAAACCAGAAGATCTTAATTCTCCAAAAATGAATTTAACATGGGGAGGCACTACATTGGCTCATACTGCACTCATCCTGTCTGTGTTCCCATTGCCTTCCTCGGTAACTCCAAACAGCACACAGTATGTGAATAGGAAACCGGACAACTTGTTGGATTTAAGGTAGTCCAATTTAAACATACTTTATCTTTGTTCACTTACATTTAGCCCAGACTACCTTAAATCCAACAAGTAATCCGGCTAAGCAAGAAATCCTGTTTTGTGATTCAGGCCCCTGGTGCGCTATTCTATCTGGAATAGACATCAGGGCTGAGTTAAACAGCCCATCATTACTTCTTATTACCTTATTGCAGGATTTGTTAAAATTAATGGGAATTAATATATCGTACTGGGAAGTACAACTTAGATGTTAGGCTTCATAAAAGTTATTGTGTCTTTGGTATATGTAGAATTTACTTTGAGTATTCGGTGACCATGTGAGCATGACCACTGCAGTATCCATGCAAAAAGAAACACACATTATTTATTCCACAAATAGAAAATTTTCTCATCTGACAGCATAAAGGGTAGCAACTGGAAAAGCACATGCAAAAGTCCTGCGGACAGGATTTTCCATGCTTCCGATCAAAGTTTCATTTTCTTTCTCCTAACAAATTCTTCTTTTTCACAGAAGACGAGCTGAATATCCAAATTAAGTTAAAGGTCAGGAAGATCCTCAGAATTAGTATGTAGCCCATACTGAATAAGAATGACACATTTTCTGTTTTTGTTCAATCTGATTAAATGTTTTTTCTTTAAGACCCCATAAAACTTTTACAATGAAACATAAATGCTGGTATAAAGGCTGTCAGTATCGACCCAAAGCTGTTCAATTGTGCATTTTAATATGAAACAATGAATTCTGACTTACAGTAGCAGTTAGGACACACTTGATTTTAATGCATGTATTTCTGTTATTTCTGTTTAAGCCATGTTGTTCACTTGCAGTAAATGCCCCCCAGGCAAACATCTCAAAATAAACCCCCTTTTGCTTAGAAGACAGCATTGTGGACTCTTGGTATTCTTTTAACCAGCTTCCAGACGAAGCCGTCTGGAATGTTTCTCCAGCAGTCCTGAAAGAGTTTCTATAAGTTCTGGGGACAAGTTGGATATCTTGCTCTTCTCTTTGATCCAACTCATCCCAAACCAGCTCTTTGGGGTTTAGGTGGGGGGGGGGGGATTGTGGGGGGCCAAGACGTCTGCCACAGCACTCCAACTCTTGCCCTGTTCACAACATAATTACATACTCCATAACCTTGAGGTGTGATTATGGTAATTGTCTTGTGGAAAAACAAATGATTTCGAGTAGGGGTGCCCACTCTTTTGACTGGTGCTGTGGATGTTAGTACAAGTCGCTGTCAATGTTTAAATTACTGTATTTATCCTGGCACGAGCATTGCATGTACAAAGCTGATGGAAGATGAGAGATATAGACAAACCTAACAGGCTGCAAGAAAGAAGAGGTAGTCAGCAATCATACAGTATATAAAAGTCTTGATGACCTTTTAAATAGAAACCACACCACCTGTACAGATGTATGCCAGAAAACATAGCAAAGTAACCATCGACTGTAAAATACTGCCTTATCAGGGCAATCAGAGAATTCCAGGCCAGCTGTTTCTCAGTGCCTGACGGACCTGTTAGATAAGGGCCAATGATCAATTGGTGTAATTCCATGTCGCTGCAGAGCAGTCCTATGCCCTCATCATGCTCTCATCCAGCTCACACTCCAGCATGCTTTTAAAAACACTTTTACAGTGGCATGAACATACAAAACCACAAATCCCATCAAGTCCCCATCAGAAATTATGGAAAGTTCTAAGGATTCTTATTCTTCCAGTGCAAAAAGACTGTAATTCATTGCAATCTGCACAACTGGGCAAAACTATATCATTTTAAACTCTTGTATTAATTGTATATTATTATTTTTTGTCACGATCACGCTGGAAGCGGGTGATCGTCGGGCAGGCGAGCGAGCAAGGAGCAGGCAGGCAAGCGGGATACGGGGAAAACGGGTCTTTAATCGGGGAAACGGAGCGGGTAGAGCGGGACGGAACGTAGGCATTGACAAACATCAATGACAGACAATGAACTCAGGCAAGACATGGACTGAAATAGACAGGACTGATCAAAATAACTCGACACAGCTGGGTACGATCAGGGAAGCACACGTGGGTAATCAGGGGGCGTGGCACACACGAGGAGCGCACGAGCCGGGCATGACATTTTTATTATAATTATTATTAGAATTAATAATAATAATAATAATAATAATAATAATAATAATAATAATAATAATAATAATAATAATAATTAGTAGTAGTAGTAGTAGTAGTAGTAGTAGTAGTAGTAGTATTACATACTGCTCTTGACTTACAACTAGGTGCAGTTCTGACAGACAGGTCGTACATTGAAATGAACACTGGAACAGGATAATCACACTGACTTTTAGGAGTGAGAATGACTCTGGAAGTGTGAGGATGGAATGGTTGCACTGCCATACAGTGCAGTACTTTCCATTGGCAACTATTGTACACTAGATAATGTAGCACTGCCAGCCGTCCAAAAAATATTTTTTATACGTATTTATGTTCATGAATTGCATAGACTGCAAGTCAAGAACAGTCCGTATTATTACAGTGGTACCTTGGAACATGAACTTAATTTCCAAGGGTTATGTTCCAAAGGGCTGGTCGAGTCGACGTCCAAATCGCATTTCTCCATAAGAAATAATGTAAATGAACTTAATTCATTCCAGACTCCCAAATGATTGCCTATTTAAACTTACCTACCCACCTAACTAATGATAAAAAGCATTAACAATTAATATAAAACTAATAAACACGTGAAAATTACATATAAAAAATCAATAAACATTAAATAAATGACAATCCCATACTCAGAATAGAGAGCAGACACACGTACACCACCTTCAAGTCTTGCTATAATTTCCTTTTTAAGTTCTACAGTCTGCAATGGGCTGGCCCCCCCGTCCTGGGTTGTTCCCTGCCTTGTGCCCATTGCTTCCGAGATAGGCTCCGTACCCCCCGCGACCCAGTAGGAAAAGCAGTTTGAAAAATGGATGGATGGAAGTTCTACAGTTACTTTCACTACTTTCCTCTTTGGTTTGCTGTTTTCACTGTGCACTTCCTTAGGAGCCATGATTAATGTATCACTAAATGTACTGCAGATATAGCAGAAAAAATTCACACAGAATACAGCTTTCGCACATAGAACTCAGTCAAGTGGTACCGTGAGACTGACAGCAATTCATAGGTATAAGCAACCCGGAAGGTCCACTTGCCTTTGTAGACGCGTCTCAAGCCGACCAATTTAGCAAGTCTGTTTTGTTTTGTCATGTTCCGAGTTTCCGGTCGAGTTGCGGTTAGAATGTTCTTGACCGAATTGGTTAAGGTCCGGACTTGAATGCTTACCAACCCATACAAGTTTTACCAGGAATGGTCAAGTTCCAAGATTTTGGTTGAGGTACAAGTCGAAAAAATTCAACAGACCCATGTTCCAACGTTCCACAGTTTATACATGCGGTATGACTTGGATAATAACAACTTATCCAATTGAAAATATTCAATAAAAAGGGGGTATGGGTCAAAAATGTGGGATAGCCCACTTTACCTCTCAAGGGCACATATTTTATTTGATTTTGTTTATTTCATTAACATATATTCCAAAAGACCTATGTTTTTCAGGAGTCTTTTTGTATACCGTGTAGTTTTAAATTTGTTGCATTACATTTACTTGTTTGCAGCATGTGTACCACACCTTGTCAGTTTTGCACTATATGTATGTTTTTCTGTATTCTACATACTGTGCTGCTGTATCCACAAGAATTTCACCTGTGATTAATAAAGTTAATCTAATCTAATCTAATCTAATATAATCTAGTCTAATCTAATCTAAATCTTTACATCATGAAATCACCAATGAGGTTGGACAAGATTGTTCTGGGAAAAAGAGAAAATCTCATGCGACAGCTTGGTGACCTCTGCCAGTTGTTCATGGTCAGGAAAATCTGCTGACCTGCACAAGTAACCAGTAAAATAAGAGCGGGGGGGCATCCTGCATTTGTGGTGAAATATGCTTGTAGTAATTCTGTTTTAATTTGCACGCTGTTTCAGCAGAGTTTGCAGTACGCAGCACCGGATTTCTAATTGCCAAAGTAACGTCACACTACCAGCGATGTTAATTCCCACAGGTTTCATCTCTTCTTTGATATTACCAAAAATGTGGTGTGTTTTGCTAACTTAATCGACTTTGCTGTACATGTATAGATTGTCTGTTCTTAAAAGATTACCATATGATTGGTAGGAATTGTGTTCTTTTCTGTGACGTGATGCATGCTATCAAACAATGTTCACTATCGACAAAATTTCTAATTTTCTTATCATTTACATTTCGCATCAGCAATGTATTGCTCATATCAGCAGCCCTGTCCCAGACTTTACAATATTCCCTTTGCTCTGTCCTTGTTTCTGAGCTCTATTGATATTTCTGATTGTTCCACATTTGGCAGGTGGCTGATAAGCCTAATCAGGGAATCCCATGCGTGATCCTATTGGGGAAATTATGAAATATTTGTTCATCAATTCTGTGGGACCTCACCCATGAACCACTGTACCATCTACATTGGTGTTAAAGCTGAGAGGCCTCAGTCTGAAACCACTGCTGTACAGTCCATCCACCTATGATTGTGTGGTAAAGCACAAGAGTAACAGCATTATCAAGTCTGCGGATGACACCATCCTGAATAGCCTCATTAAGTGATGCCGGTGAGGCTGCTTCCAGGAAGGGGGTAAAAGACCTAACTGCATGGTTCTATGACTACAACCTCTCCCTGAACATCAGCTAAACAGAGGAGATCATCATGGACTTCTGAAAGACCAGAGGCCTACATCCCTCATTATTCACTTATGGATCTCTCATCAAGAGTGGCTTCAAGTGCCTGGGTATCCAGATCACCACTACCACTCATGGTCTCTATACACCAGTTACACCCTCAAGAAGACTCACCAGAGGCTGTTCCTTCCAGATGAGGCTAAAGAACTTTGGGGTGGGAACCAAAATTCTAGTCATCCTCTACTGCTTTACCATTAAGTGCATCCTAACTGGATGCGTCATATTGTGCTTAGGTCAAGGTTTCTCAAATCAGACTTTAGGGACCAACAGATGGTCCACGTTCGCAAGGGATTGTCCAGACAGTGTCAAAGATCATCTGCACAGATCTTCCACAGCCCTAATCGATCTACTTCCCCTGCTTCCAGAAGAGGTCCAAGTCCATCATGAGGGAAGCCAGCCACCCAGTTCACGCCCTCTTCACATTCATACTGGTGTATTATCACCTGCTTTAGAGAGAGTTTCTTTCCTTAAGACAGCAGGACAATAAACCAGTGACCTACATCTATCCCATTGCTTTATATTGCCATTGTTAACTACTTATGCACTTTATTTTTCTGTTGTAGCCCCATTATACAAATTACTTACTTATTTGTTTACTCATTCTTATATTGCTCTGTTTTGTCCTGCACTGCAATTGCAGCCTAAGAATTTCACTAAGCTTCTATGAACAAGAACACTTGAAACTTAAAGCTGGATACATTGACTAGGAAACTTCCGGAAGTGACTCCCCTTCATTTCCAAGAGCATAACGTCTATTATAAAAGGCCATTTATCTAATTTTGCACTACATACGGGTCACCAAAATGCATCCAGTCTGACCAAGGAACCAATTTTATATGAGAAATGTCTGATCTGGTGAGGCAGAAGGTCCAGGCCAAACATCTCACCTTCGGTGCCCTCCATTCAGAATCTCTGTGGGCAATAGAGCATCCACCAATTTAAATTCCATCAGAATTTAAAGTCTATTCTTGGGGGGTATTTTCTTGAGATAAAACGTAATTGAGATGCCAGGCTGCCTTTCTTGTTACCTGCCATTTGAAAATCGGCACACAAAAGCCTTCAATTCATTCGAGCTGAGCTGTTGTTTATGTACATTAAAAATGCCAAAAACGCTATAGTTTCTGATTATTCCAAAAGATCCTGTGATAGACTGTAGTTAGTCCAGGACCTGGACCCTAAATTAATGCAGTGGTCAATAGCATTTGCACCAGTTACAAATTAAACTTAAAATTACAATCACTTTGTATACAGCTTGAGACCATTAATTTGTAGGTTAAACTGGTTTTAAACAAGGTATCAAAAACGTCAACAAAATAAAACTGTTAAACAATAAAATTAAAATAATTTGTACAATAAGCAATATAACATGTAGTTATACCATTTTGCATGGAGTTGAGAGTAATAAATATTTTACTAGCAAGTAGTTTCAAATTCAGGACAGTATCATAAAGTTAATGTAATCAGAAACTGAAATTGTAACCATTCTGTAGGCCATTAAATACTACATATGCAAATAATTAAATCGTTATGAAAAATAGGATTAGGGTTAGGCTCAAGTAGTAGTTTACATTCATACTTAATGTATCTACATTGTCCTACATTATCTTGGCTATATCATTAGAAATATTTATACAATAGCAAAACATTATCTCCGGACCGAACAGAGAACTTGGCCACGTGATACACGGATGGGTGGAGAAAAGCAAGACCAAAAATCAACACCAGCTGCTTTGGTGTTAGCACAGGTGAAAACAGGTACATGAAAAACACAGAATGGCTACAGGAACAAGGTTTAGGTGGACAGAAGTGTGTATATCGAGTCCATACATCCGAAGTGGCAAGAAGCGTTGCAATGCCAATCTACAAGACACCTAATGCTTGATCTTGAGAGTAACCAAAACTTGTGTAAAAATTCCTGATAAAGAAGTTGAACCTTGATCAGTCTGCACTATTCTCAGAAAATGTAGTAAATGACTCAGTAATTACCATAGCAGCAGATATTTGATGGAAAGGCAAACGTTCTGAAAAACAAGTAGCTTTTGGCAGAGGGCTCACACAATCAACAATTACACATTCAAAATATACACACTATAAGGACAAAAGTGGCCCACGTTCTGTTGACTTAACAATTACAGAATTCCAGTCTTCCTCTAACATTAACCCCAGCACAAAAACTGCGCGTTGGGAGTTTCATGGAAAGGGCTTCCATGGCCGAGCAGCTGCATGCAAGTCTCACATCTCCAAGTGCAATGCTGAGTGTTGGATGGAGTGGTGCAAACCACGCAACAACGGAGTGACGAATCATGCTTCTCTGTCTGGCAGTCTGATGGACAAGTATGGGTTTGGTGGATGCCAAGAGAACGTTACCTATGTGACTGTATTGTGCCAACTGCAAAGTTTGGTGGAGGGATAATGGAATGGGGTTGTTTTTCAGGGGTTGGGCTAGGGTCCTCAGCTTTAGTTTACCAAGACATTTTTGACAATTCTATGCTTCTAACTTTTTGAGAACAGTTTGGGGGATGGCATGTTCTAACATGACTGTGCCCCAACGCACAAAGCAAGGTTCGTAGCGACATGACTGGGTGAGTTTGGTGTGGAAGACCTCGAGCCCACACAGAGCCCTGACCTCAACCCTGTCAAACGCCTTTGGGATGAACTACAATGGACATAGTGAGCCAGGCCTTCACGTCCAACATCAGCGCCTGACCTCACAAATTCTCTCCTGGGTGAATGGGTAAAAATTCCCACAGGCACACCGCAACATTCCGTGGAAAGCCTTCCCAGAAGAGTGGCAGCTGTTATATTTGAAAAGGGGGGATCAACTCCATACTGATGCCAATGGATATAGAATGGGATGTCATAAAAGTTCCTGTAGGTGCCATGGACAGGTGTCCCAGTACCTTTGTCCATATAGTGTAATTCAGACGTCATAAGTACGTCATAAGAATCAGTGTAACTGATACATGTAAACAAACACGCATGCACATACGCAGGACTCTCTCACAAGCGAAAGTGACACTCAATGTTAAACAAAAGGCAAGATATTAAATAAAAAATTCAAAATCAACCCCAGAAATTTCTTGGGGGGGGGGGGGTGGGGCTATGGCTATTATAAGCACAGTTACGGTGCCCCCCCCCCCCCAAGCTCCTTACTGGTGCTGCCCCTTGCTCATGTCTCCAAGGCTGCTGGTTCGAATTGCAGCGTGTGTGTGTGGAGTTCGCATGTTCTCCTGCAGGTACTGCGCTTCCTCCCACACACAAACTGGCATCTCTGAATTGCCCATAGTGTATTTTTCTTTATATGGGGATCCCCCTTCAGACTGACTTGCACCACATCCATGGTGTACCCCAGCCTCGCACCCTATGCTGCCAACCCCCCTCCCCCACCTCCAACCAGGAAAAGCAGTCATAACGAATGGAATTAATTCTCCTGGGTATATTATTTGACCAAAATATTTATGCTAGTCCTTCCTCAGTGTGGAAAAATGGAAAAATAATGAGGACATCATATTACCCAGCTGTCCACTAAAAGTAAATTTTAATTAACAAAAAATATCATTTCTTTTCAATAATGTCACTTCTGAAAAAAACATTTAAAATATTAGCATTTATCAGTAATGCAATTTTAACCTTATATACTATATCTAATAAATCGGCTATTTTGACTTACTTCTAATTCCCCCCGTTAATTATTGCGCTAATTTATCATGTCGGTCTCAGTTATTTTTGTACTCTAATTAGAGTAGAGTGAGCCATTTTTGCTGACGTTTTCTAGTACAGTAGATGTGAATGTAAACCAACATCAGTTCCAGCCAGAAAAAACTAGAATATTAGTTTTTTGAGTTATTAGTGTAACTTTAGAAAAAAACTTTTGATCAATAATTGCAAACATTGGACCCGGTAATGTCCACTGCCGAGGATGTCGGAGCTGTCACGCTTCAAGGATCCCTCCCATATATATATATATAATTTTTTTTTGTTAATTTATTTTGTGCAGCCAAGCCTTTCTTTTGAAATGACTATCAGTGTTTTTGCTTAAGAAGGGAAGTTAAACCGATTTATAATGTTCTTTTTTGTGCATTCAAACAACAGTAGGAAAGGAACAATTAATTGAGTCTTTGTAATCCAAGGACTGTTCTGCAGTACCCTTGATCAAAGTGCTTAACCTGAACTGTTCCACTAAAATTTCCAGTTGTGAAATGGATTAAGAATTTCGAGTCACTTTAGATGAAAGCTCCGCCTAAGGAACTCTAAGGCAATGCATAATGATGTTTCACAGTGCAAAAGCCCATATACTGTATACAGTGACATGGTAGTTCATTAGACAGTGCTGTGGACAGAGTTGGGAGTTTGAATCCTCACTCAACTGCGTGTATGAGTGGAGTTTGCACGTGCTCGCTATGTTGCATTGCTTTTCACCCACAGTTAGGCTAGCTGGCGTCTGTAAATTGCCTTTATTGTGTGTGGGTGTCTTGCGATGAATTGGCCTGCCATCTAGGGTGTAGCCCTGCGTTTATTGCACGATGGGTAAGTGTATATAGACAGGCGTGTGGGGGATTCTGTCTTTAGGTTTAAATGCGCATGTACCCTCCATAACTCTGGAAATGGCCAGGTTCAGAAAATTATTTGAGGGGGGGCACAATCTACTGAGCAACTCAGTTACTACTCAAGTATAAATCGTGAAAAAATATATCGACTGCATCACATGCATGAACCATTATTATTGATTAATGATGAACGAACACGGTATCAGTACATAAATTAACTTTGTTTCTGGTTAATTAATACATTAAGTAAGGATTACTACATTATTTAGTAATGTTTTATATTAACTGCATCTTCATAATACATGCATTATGCATTCATCGAACATCATAAGCATGTGAGTACCCCTTAACATCCTAACATCCCTTAACAGCTTTAATATATATTAATAACAAATATTACATGATTATACGCTTATATGTTTCTTATTGTCATATAATGTTCATTATTAATACAAGCTGTTAAGGTATTTTAGGATCTTACAATGAAAGTAAAATTCACACATAAACACCAGTCTTTGGTAATGTTTATATAAACTGGATTAACCTCCAATATATTTCATTACTAGTTTCTTCAAAATAGTTTCTTCTTAATTTTTCATTAATTGATGAAAAATTCTGTACGTCGCTTGGATTTTATTTCTAATACAAATAAATGCTAAAACATTGTAAAAAAACAGTTCTGGAATCTGAGAAACAGAACCAGTACTTACATCACAAATGAAATTAGCTATTTAATTATGTATTTGACATATGCTTAGAGCAATGCTTTGTATCTGCCTCTCCCCATGGAAACCTTTGCGTACAACTTATCCAACCTCCGAAGACCAATTTAAGGATTTTTGGGTTCATCCTACAAGAAAATTTTAGTTGGGCAAAGTGCTTCATTCTTTACAAAACCTTTATATAGCGATATTATGATATGGCAAAAAAAAAAAAAAAAAAAAACTTCTTGTAATTCCTTACCCATTTATTCCTTTGATTCAGATCTCCGTTAACGACACAGTGTTAATAGAGAAAACCTAAGGCTTATCCACAGTATCCTGCAAGCATTTGCATCTCGTTGAGGGCATCTTTTGCTTTAGTGCTATAGTTAATGTGTCTAAAAATATTCGGTGTAATAATTCTGTCAAGCCCCCATGGTCTCCTGGAAGTGCTGCAGCCTGTGGGGTCCAGTGGGGAGCCATGTAATGAGCTCTCAGCAAAGGCTCAGCACATCGGCCGTGCAAAACACACTCCGGCCTCTGCCGTTCCACATCATTAGCAATATGAAACAAAGACACATGCTTGATTTTAATAAGCGACTGAAGCTGTGAGCTTATTAGGATGCTACTGAATATAAACTTTCTTCCTGCAAGCACAGGCAGATTTATATAGGCCGGAGTTCAGTATCAATTAATACAGTGTGGACTGAGCAGCCATCAGGCCAGTTTTTTCACTGATCACTTTATATGTTTCATGTGTGCTCAAAAAAAAAAAAAAAAACATAAATAAAAAAATTACGAAAAAGTTAGCGTCCCTAAATTGACAGTGAGATCATTTAAATAACAACCGCCAGTATCCTGTGAAAGAGTTTCCTTTCTTAAAATAAAATCTTATAATCATATATAATCATGTACTTTTGACTGGTGCACTGAACTTTATAATTGGGCTGCTCTTTAATAAAAAGTGAGGAATTCTGCAGTTTCTTTTTTTTTATTAACATAGGAACTTTTCATGGTTCTTGGTGACAGTGTGATTATATGAATCAATGTTTTTTATCAAATCCAAAAGTCATGATTTAAGTAATAGTGATTGATGTTAGGACAGCTGACAGTGAAGTATATGACATACATCTGCGGAGAAAAGTGTCCGATTCCCTGGAATGATTAATGCCGAGTGAAGCAAACCAAGCTATTTCGAGTGGTTAACGGGAAAAAAGACAAAGTCAGAAAACATCAATGGAAGATAATTAATACAGAAAAATATTTAATATCATGTTAATAAACAATGCTCTTGTGATTCAGCGAGTTCCTTGATGCTTATCGCTTCTACTTTAAGATGCACTGCCTTATAAAGAGGCTTACAGGAGCTGGTGTCTTTTACTTTTGACTAATCATACACAGGATAATTAGCTTCTTGCTATACATCTCAAAGCAACTAGACATACCAGATCAGTTATTAATCTGAAGTATATACAATTGTCTGACCGACTGCTGTGTCATCGAAGGGTGTCACAAAAGGCAGCGGGTTACTGGATTAGCTTTTATTTCTCTGAAGCCTCCTAAACACTGAACATACACTGTACTTTAGCGGTAGATGTCAAAACTGATGAGGGCAGGTTTTTCTATCTCTATAATTTCCCCTGTTATTATTAAAGAATAGCACTCAAAGAATCTGGTCAAGTTCTCCTCCACCAACTGGTGAACCACAGCAAGGTCTCAGCTTGCCCTATGCGTCGATGCTGACTTCCTAGTGCAGTTGAGTGCACCGTTAGCTACGTTAACAATGTGTTCCAGAGCCACTAAGATGTTAACCTTGGCTCCACAGTATATGTACTGCAGTCAAACTATGCCTCAAGTTTCCTAGATCCTGAATAAATTTTGCCACAAAGTTGACTCTGAATATGATGGAGCTTCGACCAGTCACTTCAAATAGATAAAAATAACTAATATCTTTATCGCAAATCTCACAAGGAGTGATATGCAGGTTCCTTCCCACAAAAATCACTGAAATGAACAAATGCTAACATTTTCACAAAAACTGTGGGGAAATGATCTGTTTCTGGAATCCTCTGCATGTGATTTTTTTTTATATCAGATGACCAGCCATCATCTTTAGGTGCAAACAAAACAGCACAGATCATCCAAATTTATATGAATGATCTCAAAAGACTAAAAATTGCAGCACAAAGCACGGGCAGTTAAACCTCTGTTTTGGGAACCACCGAAGTATATGGGGTCTGTTAATGAAATTAACATCTAATCAGGGCTGGGAAATATAAATGGTATATATTGATTTACAGTATCATATATCTTACCTTTGTGCATTCATATATGCAGGTGTGAGGGACCGAGATGGCAGGCATGAGGCGCACAGCTAAATTAGAAAGAAAATCCTTTTTAATTTACAAAAAGAAAACAATTTAACAAAAGAAATAAACCTGGGCCCACAAAGAAAATCAACTTATCACACCACAGCTAACAATACAACTAAACCAACAAGCTGACTTCTCAAACAAGACACCATAAGGACTATATATACTGGTTGGCCAACCCACAAGATACAAAAGAAAAAAAGTAACAATAACAAATACCACAAATAAATCAAAACAGAACAATCAACTAATGCTTCAATCAAAATAAACAAAATCAAATTAACACCAAAAACATACCTAAACAATAAAATAAAACTAAATACCAAACTATTCCACCCCCAACAAACAACCAGTTGGAGTTGTCCAATTTCCTGTCTTTTAGCCCAGCTTCCATATTGGCCACCTCTTTGCCTGGAACAGCCGGGAATCCCTTCAGTACTCCGCACGGTAAATCAAAAAGAAACACAATTAAACTCAAAACACATTATTCCACAGTTAACTAAATGTGCGCGCTTCATCCAGCAAACTGGGTAAATGTGTTAAATAAGGAAACAAAATAATTAAATATTTAAATCATTTAATTAATTAAATATTAATTAAATCAAATATTAATTATCAATATGCTACAACTAAACAAACATAAAACCCATGAAATGATACCTCCCTTCAACTTAACTGTGTGGCTGTAGAGGCAGCCATCACAGCAGGGCAGTGTCGGGTTTGAAATTAAGAATGCAAACTTAAAGCTACTCATTAATAGGTAGGAGGTACAGCTGAATAGCCGTCACTCTCCGGAGGGCACCAAATATCGGTATCATGATAAACAATGAAGAGGCTGGTATTGAATATCGGTACCAGGATAAAAACTGAGGGGACTGGCACCAAATATCGATATTGGGGTAAAAACCAAATGAGGTGGCATCGAATTTCTGTATTGGGATAGAAACTGAAGAGGCCGGCATGAAATATCGATATTGGGGTAAAAACGGAAGCAGGTGGCACCAAATATCAATATCGGGATAAAAACTGAAGGGGCCGGCATCAAATATGGATATTGGGGTAAAAACTGAAGGAGGTGGCACCGAATATCGATATCGGGATAAAAACTGAAGGGGCCGGCATCAAATATGGATATTGGGATAAAAACGGAAGAAGCTGTCACCAAATATCGAATATCGGTGTTGGGACTAAAAGCTGGGCATTTCTAGATATCAGAATAAAAAGAAAATCAGTGGCATCACCGATCCGTACTACTCAAAGAGTGGTAGACTCTTATTTTGGTGAAAGAGGACCAAAGGTGATTTTCGTATATATATATATATATATATATATGTCTAAAAGACTGTGCTTTTACTTACTCATAGCAGCTTAGGTATGCAGCGTAAATTACTATGACGATATACCCTATTTAAAAGTTAGCTACGATTCACAGTACCGAAAACTCAGAAGTAAGCCTTAAGTAATCTTGCTAGGCCAGTAATCCCGTTTTATGGTACACCCCACTGATTTAGATGTTTTTTCCACCCACCATATTAATCTCTTTCTGACTGGCTAATCAAAAAACTGAATTTAGATAATAGCACATTTTTCAAAACATCAGTTGGCGAAGTACATTGTCCACTTTCTAATAACCCCAGTTACTGTCTGACAGAGACAGTACTCAAAAAATAGATTACTTCACAACTGGACCTGTCGTGTTAGTCAGATGTACAAGGAGACACTTTTTTGCTTAAACGAGCCCTATGATGTCTGCCAAAACCAAACACTGCATGACTATGTAACAATTATCATTGCCAGTGTCATGATTTTTGAACACTTTGGTCACAAGTTAGCCAACTGGCCGTCAGTGAAGGACTTACTTCTGCTTCATAATGTCCAGCCACAAACCACTCAGTTAGCTCACCCAATAGATCTTCACCAGAATAGTCTAACAAGAAATGTTTGGCATGAACCTTCACAAAATATACAGTAGACCTGCATTATATCTCCTTTGGAAAATGTGCCAAGGCCTAAAACTGGTGTATTGGTACATCACTGTCATTTATGCATATTTTTGCGTTGCTCAAAGGAGAACCGCATGAAATATGTCAGAAGAAGCACCAAAATGTGCTTGTACTAATGGCGCCATTTGATATTATCAGTCCTTTTTACCTCATCTCTTCTCCATATTACCCACCATTTCAGATCTTGCCTGAAAGGGGGTGTCACAATGGATACAGTGGATTAAGGAGGGGGAAGCCTCCTTTTTGGCCCTCAAACAGGCATCGGGGAGCTGAGATACTCATAGAATCACTGTGGCAACGGACCACATTCCATCAAAGTGAACAGCCCAAGAAAAGACACAAATGCTCCAGTGACCCATTGGATTCTAACCTTGCAAACTGCACCTCTGATGACGTGGATAGTCCATCGTGGATGTACTGCCTCTCAAGCACCATGCATTTGGACACAGCAGTCAATGAAGAACTCAGTACTAGAAGATTAATTTAGCACCTTTTAATGCCCTTTAAAAATCATATTAATTTCCATCCATCCATTTTCCAAACCGCTTATCCTTCTGGGTCGCGGGGGGTCCGGAGCCTATCCCGGAAGCTATCATATTAATTTCTGGAATAATATTTCCGTTTTTCTAATGCAGCTGTGTCATTTCTTGCTATTATTTCGTCCCCATCTCACTATTGTTCCCCCACAGCTAACAAGCACAATGAAGTTTATGAGGGAAAAAAGCTATCAGCTTCATGTGAAGGAGAAAGATTAAATTAGAGAATAATGCTGCCTATAGAGCTTGCTCTGTTCCTACCCAACAGCCATGAAGTGGAGCACTCATCTGAGTGTGCTGAAGTGTTGCATCGAAATGTACAAAATCTATTTTATTTCAAGGTGGGAAACTAATTCACTCTGCCTGCCACTGTCTTTGTTACATTGAAGATACTGCTACTGTCACCACTACTGATAATGTCAGAATCCTGATGTTGATGATGCTGATAATCACAACAACAAAAACAAAAACAATAATAATAATAATAATAATGATAATAATAATAATAATGATGATGATGATGAGGATGATGATGATGCATGATTCATATAAAGATATTGGGGAGAATCATTATGGTGAAGTACTGGGAAAGGGAGGAAGCAAAGGGGGGGAGTGGATATTGCCGTTACATTGATGTTTCCAGGGTGACTGATGGCAGCAATAGCAGGCAAGTGGACAAAACTCTGACAAGCCAAGCGGGGCTTAGGGGATGCTAATGGAAAGGTGGTAAAGAAGCAGTGGAACTCAGCTCGCTGGCTCACTGCTCTGGGCACCATGCCAGGCTCATTTCAAATAACTGCATTATCCAAGTGTAGCAGAATTATTACAACAGGAGAGCCATTATGTTTACTGGCTGTCGGAAAGTGCGACATACTTAGAGAGCAGAGAGCTGGGCAGCGTTTCTCTCAAACATCCCCAAAAAGAAACGCTATTCCTTTTGTTTGATTGTTTATTTGTTCATTCATTTGTTTGTTTGCTTGTTCAGTTAAATCTAGTACTTAAGAGTGTTTGCTTAGGCAAGCCATGATCAATGGCACTAATCCAAAAATTGCTTAATTGGCACTGGGAAACAAGATATCTACTGAAAACAAGCAAGCAAAAAAAAAAAAAAACAGCAAGAAGAGAGGTATAAAATGGTAAGTCTGTAATTTGCAGTGACTTAGAGAATATTTTCTGTTAAAAAGTCATTTTTTAATCCATTCACACATTTATCCATCCATTCATCCATCTCCTAAAAACACTTATCCAATGGAGGGCTGTAATGATGCTGCAGCCTTTTGTTGGAAGCACGGCACATGGGAAAATGCAGAATTGCATACCTGTGATTTGCAGGTATTTTTGAATACATATGTTGAAAGGTCTTCTGAAGCTCAGGTTGACCAGTAAGCTGTGGTGATTTCCATTGATTGTTGTGAAACACGGGTAGCTCATGGGTGTCTTGGGGGGACGTGCTCAGGGGGGGACAAGACATTCAGAATAAATGCTAAGAGTGTAATGCAATATGTTAGATTATAAGGGAGGCCAGTACCAATGACCAGGGTCTTGTGGCTGCACTGGTTCAGTTAAAGAGCCAAACAATTTGGTGCAAGTTGTTCAGTTCACCTTCTTCATGCATCCTTCGGGTGCCAATAAAACAGCCTTGTTCCATCCTAAGATAATTTTGTATTTTTGCTGTCATGAAAAAGCAGGTTTTTCACAATTGTGTTTTAGAATGTTTGGTTTAAATGGATTCACATATAAAAATAAATAAAAGCATCAGTTATCAGATAGAGAAAACTGGAAGTGATATGCCAAACATAGCATATAATAATAATGATGATGATAATGATGATGTTAGAAATCCTATCAATGTAGTAGACATGCCACTGTGCTGAGCAAGTCTTGTCACAGTTTTTTGTAATAACTTTTGCCAGGTTAAAAGGGGAACCATAAACTGCTTCCTTATTCTGTGTTCAGAGATCATTCCACATGCAGTCACACAGACAGATACCTCACAGAATGCATGTATGTACTGCTCATGCGCATTTCTCCAGCCCTCATGCACAGCTCTGCAGCTTGCGAACTGCGGAATGCACTACTGCTGTGATCTCCCTGCCTGACCCTTCCCGAAACGGAGCGGGGGGGGAATCCACGCTTCAGCGCCTTTGATGGAAGCCAAGCTATTTCCCTGCAGCACGACTCTTTGTGTTAATGACTTCTAGCATCACCATGGCTCTGTGTGTGCCCCCCACCCCCACCCCCAACCCAATGGCCCTTTGTCCATTTCTGCACGCAAATGCCGGCTCCACGCTGCACTCTCCCCGTGCATGTTAACTGAGAAACATCACGGAATGGAGTAATTTCCTAGCTTGGTCTCCCGTACTGTAAACATTATTACTGACGCATTAAGAAAGCCATAGCTGAACCGCAGGAATGTCATCAAGGCATAGTGATGCCTCTCAAGCTGCCCTTGTGTGCCCTACCTGCTTGCGGTCGTGGAAGGAGGCCTCTGCCGTGTTCCTCAGGTCGTATGCGCTCAGAGCCTCCCGTCTGGTGGACAGGAGCGTCCTCTGCAGGTGCCTGTACTCCTGAGCTAGGGCAGCATTCTCTCTGAAAGCCCCGGCCAGCTGTTTCTAATGCAATCAAATATAGCAATGGGGAAGAAACACAGTTAATAGTTTCCCAGTGCAAATACATACAATATGTGTTCATTTCACATTTAAATGTAACTATTTCCTGATACTTTACTATATGTTACCTTATGGTGACACAATGTCCCCACAACGTGATGAATACCCATTTTGTTCCGTTATGGAGAGCAGTTTCCTGGTCCCCATAAGACAGGACTACCCAGCCCTGCTCCTGGAGATCTCCCACCCTGCAGAGCTTAGGTACAGCCCTAATTTAACACACCTGATACTGATAATCAGGCTCTTCAGTTATATATCAGTATGAGAACCAGCTTTACTTCAACATAGCAGGGCTGGGCACGCCAGCCATAAGGGAAAACTCAATTTAATAAAAATCAGTGACTGCAATGAAAAAACTAAAAATACAAAAACCCTTGTATTTTGCTTGGTTACTTATGGTTATGGTTGGGGCTGGGTAGGGGTTAAGGTTGTTATAGTTAGCGTTAGCATTATTTCCATAGAAATGAATGGGCGGTCCCCATAAATGTGTGTGTGTGTGTGTGTGCAGCTACACTCCAGCTACTACTGAGGAATGTCACAACAGCAATCGCCAGCATGTTCTGGTATCAGGTTTTCCTATATTAATTACCTTCCGTGCAACATTTTTATTCAGCATATGTCAACACACGCATTTGTACACTATTTGTGCATATTATGCAAAATGTGCCACAGGCAGGCACCGCAAATCAAATGCTATTCAGAAAAGTAGGTAAATCCAGTACAATAAGTAACTGTCCGTTCAGCCTGCCCTTTTTTTCATCTCAGCACCATTTTTAAACCATTGGACAGGCTACTGAATATCTCAACTGTACCTGAAGAAATAATGGAGCGTGTCTCAGCAGTAAAACTGAACCGCACTAAACTGATGAGTTTAACCCAGCAGAAAGAGCAGCTGTAAACATGACAAATGCCTGCTATTGATTTCAGGTTTAATTACTCTGTGCAGCACTGACAAACTCATCTGATGTTGTTGTGAAGTGTAAATGGAACACAGCACACTTCACTGCCCATAGGAAACTGATGGTGTCTGCACTTTGCATTGTTTACTTTAATTCCTCCAAACTTCAGCCTGGTCCAAATTAACAGACGCTGCTTACCTTTAAGATAGACTCATGCATTTAGTCTGTCTTTCTATACAATAAAAGGCAGCAGCGTCTCCAAATATATATAAAATATCCCCCGTTAAATGGGGCCACAAAAATCAAACCCCATGTTCATAGTTATATGCAGCATATGGCAAAGTATTAATAAATGAATATAAAAGATAGCTATTAATTTAATTCAAGACTCTAGCAATTAAAAAATAAAAATCTGTGCATCTCACTGGGTCAGGTCTCTGAGTCTGTAATCAGAAGGTTGTTGGTTTGAACTTTGACAGAGGAGCCACGTGTCTGTCGGGCCCTTGAGTGAGGCCCTTAACTGCTGTAATGGTTCAGAGGCACCGGATAAACGGCCTGACTCTGTACTCTGACCCCAAAACTTTGCTCTCAGCTACATATATGTGTGTATATCTCCCTCGAAGGAGAGCAAGATGTGAATAAAAACACTCCAATGTACTTGTGTTAATGGGTAATTAAGTGACATTTCAAAACTGTGCACTACTGTATTGGAGTTCATAGTATTAGGTTGTTTGTTTGTTTTATGGTCTAATTACCCTACACAATAAAATAAAAAAAAATTCAATTAGATCACTTTCGACTGATTAATTTACCCTCTTTTTCCCCCTTTTAGATGTCAAATATTTGCGTATTAACAAGCTTAACGGAAACTAACAAATTTCTAAACTGCCAAGTGGAAGACAAAGAGAAAAGTGTCTTACTCAGAGGAGATATTGCATGTCTGTAAGAAGCACAGGCAGTTTGTTAGTGTTTAGTGTCTGTTTAATGTCTTTTGAGTTTCCGTTTCATGGTTGAGTTTTCCTTAAAGACCCAAAGCATATCTATACCCAACTTTAGATACTGCAATCATTTGTCATTTAAAACCTAGTGCCTCCTGAAACCTACTTCCTGCAGGTTGTGGCTACCAATGGCAACAACAAACCACTTTTTTCACTAGCATGAATAAATCTGTCCACAAATGCCTGAAAATACCATACTGTACATATAATTTATTTATTCATTTATTTATTTTAATTAAAAACGTTTATTGAGTATTAAATATTTTTATTTAGTAATTTTCAAAACTATAACAAAACTGCTAATTGGGATGAAGCCAGTTTATGTTTCCAAAACAAAATAAAATGTGTAACTTTATGTTTTTGCTAATGAAACTATATATATACCACGACATTGAGCTGTTCACTTATGAACATGGCTGGAGGCTAATTATTCACCTTTCTTTTGATTCAAATTATGATTAACTATTATTTTATAAGCAATCAATTAATATCAAAGGATTATAGAATTTGTAGTTAGGCTGTCTATTGTCTTAATCACAATGAATTCATAGTCATTCACATGTCAGAATAAGAGTGATTAGTATTCTGTTGGAGACGAGTCCTTGGAGTATGCATGACATCATACTCTTTCGATCATAACCATGAAGATCACCTTCATGTGTCACTTAGCGTTGATGTTTCTACATTCCTTTCGTGACAGTGGCTATTAAATCTTTTTTTTTTCCTTTTTTTAAAAAAATAAAGTGTAGGTAATGGGATAAATCTCTCAGAGGCCCAAACAAATCATTTCAAAATAATATACGGAGATAAAAGGCAATATCCAATTTGCCTTCTTAATTCAACGAGACATTGGATTGTATAAAAGGGACAGCCCTATTATCGTCTCTTGTTTGAAAAGTTTAAGACTAGGAAAGCTTCAACTTTGTGCTGATGAAAATGCATCATGAGAACCGTTGATCAAACAAATAAAGACGTTGGTTTTGCTGTTGCTGTTAGAACAGACTCCTGTTTTTTCTCCCAACACTTATCCAAAACTTTCAAGATGTTTTCATCGTTTTTTTTTCACCCCTGACGCCTCTATCCATCCCAGATGTTATATTGAACTGCTTTACATAAACCCAAAACAGCCCCGGGGTGTCCTTCCTCCAGTCAAGGTCTCCTCTACGACCCCTGGGACTCCTGTTTTACTGTAACATCAAGGCACAATGACTCCTTTTTTTTTGCAAGAACCACTTTATTATATGAACCGTGCCCTGAGGCTTTTGTTATACTGTAAAAACCTAGGGCACCTTCAGCAAAGGATCTGCTATTACTTCTTATTGGGTGCAATCAGGTGATATCAGCTGTGATCTTTATTTAAATTATTAGCATTGTAGTTTCCTTTTAACATTGTACACATTTTAAACCTATGTAATAATGTATACTACCTAATATATCACAGTCCTCACTACATGCATTGAAGTGATGTCTGTGCAATTTAAGGCACCTTAACTGATAGCTGAGGAAGTATTAGTATTAGATGAGTAGCATAACAGTTTACTCAAATAACATGCTTAACTATGAGAATATTAACCATGGATAGACATATTAGGAACTGGTTTGGTAAATAAGGCGAGGAAAAGATGAAACTGTTAGTGTATGGAGTTTGCATGTTGTCATGGGCTATCCTCTGAGTACTCCCGTTACCCCCACCCCCCACACAGTCAAAAAACCTGCTAAGACTGATTGGAGTTGCAGAATTGTCCACAGCTGTGTCAGTGAGCCCTGCAATTGGTTGGTGCCCCAGCCTGGGTTGTTCCCTGCTTTGTGACTGTAGCCTTCAGCATAGGCGCTGGACACCCACAATCCTGAATAGGACAAGAGGTTTCAGAAGATGGATGTATTGATATTATTATTATTTTAAATCTGTATTTGTTTAATGCTCAACTTCTTGCTAATCTGGTGTGGTCTAAGGCATTGATGAAACTCATTTTTCTATTAGCTTTAAGTCTAAACCACGCTAAGTTTTGACACGGGCCTACTTTGGGCTATTCATACCTTTCATGCATATCTCTCCATGAATGATTTCTCTCTTGATAATCCATCACTGATTACATGTCCTTCTTCCTTAGCCCAGTGGTCACCAAACCTCTCCTTGAGTCTCCATAAACATGTAATGGATTTGTTTTGTTACAACTATAGACAATCTCATTCAACAAATGAGCTCAATTTCAACCCCATAATTAATTACATCATGGCCTTAATGCGCTTAATAATGTTTATTACAAAATAATATCTTATATATAAAATATTAAAGCCTAACTTAAAAAAAATACCTTCACAAAGACGTGCATATGTGTCTGCTGTTACACTGCATCTGTTTCTGTCTAAACACAGAGTTAAAGCCAGTCTTGTGCAAACCTGCACAGTCAAGTACGACCAAGAAGTTTTGCATGCAAAACAGCAGAGCCTGACAGGAGAAGGACTCCTAGATCGTTAGAGCATTGAGCTAGAATGCAGCATTATTGTATACATCTGTTTTGATTTGATGTTGTGTTTCTTGGTGCCATGGGGTGCGGCAGCATTCCTGCACCTATTGTACCTGGGTGAATGAACCTTCCTGTTGTCGTCACAACTAAAAAATTTGAATTTTCCATTGCTAAAGAAAGATTTTTTGTTTTCATTTGCTGGATGACTTATAGTCTGAAAAAAAGATTTATTAGCACAGCCAAATCTGCAGAATTGGAAGTCTACCAGCTGATGTTAATAAGAAATCATAAAACACAGTATATAATACAGCTGCTGAAAAAATAGATGTTGCTATTAATTATGTATATCGGCATTGACTCAACCTAACAGATGTACATATCCGCTGTTATAACCATTCCTTTCATCAGATATATTGTGCAAAAATCTAGTTAATCAGGGTACCCTTCTAGACAAAATTCCAGATGGGAAGTACAGATGTAGGTTTATCAGGAAATAAACTTACATCTGGCAAAGTTAGAAACATCTAGTGCCTCACTATATGAAAATACGTACTTAATTAAACGAGTGTCTGAGTTGACATATGTAAACAAATTAACAGCACTCAAAAGAAGGCTTTCTGATCCTAAAAACTGCATCAGGGGTGAGGACCAGAGGCTCCATATTGACTATAATCTTTACATAGGCAGGGGAAAACTCCAATGAGAAGTGATGTCATTAACTGTATTCATACATCAGACCCTCTGACCTCTCTAAACGATAAAGTTAACAAAACTACATGGTTCATGGATTGATTTTGTCCTTATGTAAGCTACCAGGTAGATACAGTTTAATTAATTTACTGTTTCTTTGAAAAAATGAAAGTCATTCACATTCTTCTTGGTCCAGTCTTGTTATTAATGTGGGTATGTGTTATTAAACAATGATTAATCTCTATTATATGTAATTAGATGTGTTTGACATTGTTAGAAATCCATCCATCCATCCATTTTCCAAACCGCTTATCCTATTGGGTCGCGGGGGGTCCGGAGCCTATCCCGGAAGCAATGGGCACGAGGCTGGGAACAACCCAGGATGGGGGGCCAGCCCATCGCAGGGCACACTCACACACCATTCACTCACACATACACACCTATGGGCAATTTTGCAACTCCAATTAGCCTCAGCATGTTTTTGGACTGTGGGGGGAAACCGGAGCACCCGGAGAAAACCCCACGACGACATGGGGAGAACATGCAAACTCCACACACATGTGACCCAGGCGGAGATTCGAACCCAGGTACCAGAGGTGTGAGGCAACAGTGCTAACCACTGCACCACCATGCCACCCCTGTTAGAAATCCAGTTTGCATTAAAGTTACATTTAAATATTAAATAATAAAGATAATCATATTAAATAAAATATGTTCTCTAAAACAAATCCAAATACAGTAAAACCTCTGATTGCGAGCATAATTCGTTCCTGCAACGTGCTCGTAATCCAAAGCACTCGGATATCAAAGTGAATTTTCCCTATAGAAATAATGGAAATTCAGATGATTCATTCCACTACCCAAAAATATTCTTATAAAAATGATTCAAACAAAACATAAAGTAAAAATACATCCATCCATTTTCCAAACCGCTTATCCTATTGGGTCGTGGGGGGTCCGGAGCCTATCCCGGAAGCAATGGGCACGAGGCAGGGAACAACCCAGGATGGGGGGCCAGCCCATCGCAGGGCACACTCACACACCAGTCACTCACACATGCACACCTATGGGCAATTTAGTGACTCCAATTAGCCTCAGCATGTTTTTGGACTGTGGGGGGAAACCGGAGTACCCGGAGGAAACCCCACGATGACATGGGGAGAACATGCAAACTCCACACACATGTGACCCAGGTAGAGACTCGAACCCGGGTCCCAGAGGTGTGAGGCAACAGTGCTAACCACTGCACCACCATGCCGCCCAGTAAAAATACATAAAACAAATTAATCTGCACTCTACCTTTGAAAAGAATCATGACTGGTGTGAGGGACACGAGAAGGAGGAGAAGAGGAGGGTTATTTTGTAGGACGAAATTCACTATAACTAACAGAATCACTGCTATCTGTTGGTTCACTGGAATCTTTTTCTTTTTGTGCGACTTTAACAAGGAACCTATCCAATGATAGCCGCTTTTGCCTCGGCTTTTTGTGAGTTTTTTGTGAGTTGCCTCGGCTTTTACCTCCTTTTTGATTTTGCGGAAATGTGGACATTGCATTGTCGTTAAACAGATTCATTGCTCGCACTGCTATGCCCTTATTCGGGTGGTGCTTTTCTACAAATTTTTGGCTATACCAGTGAAGCATGCCAACTGAGACCGAGCATGGGAGATGATTACCCACAATCCCACCGCGAGAGTGAGAGAAGAACCATCGGCTCAGTTGTGATTACATGATGCTAGGCAGACAAAGCATATATGTAATACTTGTATTGCAAGACCTCGTTCGTTTATCAAGGTAAAATTTATTTAAATAAATTTGCTCGTCTTGCAAAACACTCGCAAACCAAGTTACTCCCAGTCCAAGGTTTGACTGTAATTACGTTTCTATGTGCAATTGTAACAGCAACAGAACCACAGTTAAAATGTCAGTTTGAATGTTCTAATTTGTATTTTTTTCCCAGTTATTTCCTTCTATTAATCAAACACAGCATTTCACAGATTAATAAAGAGGAATTCTGTCATGAGATAGTCTTTCATAATCTTTCTAAACGTATATCCTAACCTCTACGCATGTATCTATCAGCAATCAGACATGCTTCTATCTACAAATGAAAAATATGATTAACAACTGTCTGAGAATATCGGTGCTGCCAATCTGAAGTTTGAACTTGATTAAAAGCCACTTGCATGAAGGTAGATTTGTCTGCGATGGCACAAACAGTCTTTGAGTGTATTTCAATGTGTGAGCTTCTTCTTGCTTTTCTTTGTCTGTATCATGTCCTGTGCCTTTGACTACACAGCCCCCAATTATGAGTTGGTTAGTGGGGAAAACACAAGTGACTTTTTTTTTTCTTTGGTGGAACAAGGTACATAAAATCCAGCAGGAGTGTTGTGACAAGACGATTACCAACAGGAGTGAGCCTGTTTAATAACCTGTGGTATACAGGCATTAGGGCTGATCCTCTCCAGTCACTACAAAATATTAAACTAAAAAGAAGCTCTTTTGGCATGGGAGCAGCAGAACCAGCTTTGGCCAGAAGGGGTGCTGCAGTTCTATATGAAAGATTCATTGCAAGGTAGGAGAGCTGCCACAGTCAATAAACATGCAGACTTATGAGTATTGTAGCTGTATACAACGCGTAGCAGTTTGTTCTCTTCAAAGCACTCACTTATGATTTTGGCATTATTATTCCTAATCTTAATAATTTGTAATTGCATATTTCACAGTCTTTAAAGCGAAATACATCTGCATATTAATTCTTATATAGCTTTTCCTCCCAAAAGCTCTGTACAGCCCTAGAGAAGGATTTTGAACATGAAAGTCTTAGGATGCAAAAGTAGTGCAGATGTGTGTACTGTAAATGCATTATGAAGCAGTCTGAATCAAAGTGAACGTAACCTGTTCAGCTATTCCTCTGACACGTTTATAATACTCAGGCTTGTGAGTACTGTAGCACAATTGTACAAGCGTTAAGGAAAAGAAAAATCTTAAAAATATTTTATCTGCCATTTCAAATCTCTAAAGGGAAGTTTGTACCTACATCCAGTTATACCAAGAAAGTTCTGCTACATCCTATAAATTCTGTTCTTTTAACTTTGTTGTTTTGTTTCTTCACAAGAATGGTCAAACACATCTGTGCAAGGCTGGTTTTATGCTACTGATGGGAGTTTTGTCTGTGTGGAAGACTTTTAATTCTCAAATTGTCACACTTCAATAACTTCTTAAAAGTTGTTGCGCCAGGATGCCTGGTGGATTAAGCTCCATTGCCTTTTCTTGTTTTGAACTAATGTATTCTTGATCACCGTTTAATGAAACTATATACCACATGGAGATTTCACATTAGATAAACCATGTGAGACCCTCATCAGGCAAGTGGCTCTGACTGAGGAGGTAATCCTTCAGATGAAAATTTCTAACTAAGCAAGTTTTCTCATCTAAATGACAGCACTGCTTTCAAAAAAAATGTTTACAAAACCTGTTCTTAAACTTTTATATTTTGTTACTCGTTCTCAGTGTGGGAAGGTACCAATAGTACCTAATTAAAAAATAATTTCATCACTAATTGGGTACAATTTTGACCTAAAGACTCTTGCAGTTCACGGCAAACTGCCAGCATTAGGAGATCTTCTTCTGGCAGAAATAATAACGAAAATTAAATGTCATCATAGTCACAGTACTGCAGCACCACTACGGAGATATATTTTCTCGTTAACTGCGGAGGAATGGCACAGCTGATTAGTTTCCAGATTTGAGATTTTATGTTAAAAGAAATTAGTCTACAATGCAAATTGTAAACTGGGCCGATACAAACTCAAAACACAAATGCTTACTCTCTGAATATAACTCCAATATGCCTTATGAATATTCATGACAGTCTAATTGCAATAGAAAAACTAAATTCTGGCGTTTATTTTTACATGAAGATTCCCATATCACGAAGAAAATTTGAATCTTGCTGCTTTAAAAAGGAAAATGGCCGATATATACCTTGGTGTGCTCCATCGTCCATCGCCTATTTGTGGACAAAGAGGCATGAATCTGCACAGACGCTGCCATCCTTGTCGTGACACCCGCCAACTCCTTCTGCAGGTTCCGCATGACAGAGGCTGTGGATTTGTGCTTGAAATTCACCACATCGAAGACATTTCTGAAATCAACAGAAGCAAAGTATCATAAATTATAAGTAATAGACATATGAAATAAATGCAAGTTACATATCATGAAAACAATCCTCACATAGTAATAAATGAAGGCATAATAAACATTTTGATATACAGATCAGAGAGTTTGACATTTCAAACAATTTTCCATATATTCCATAGTAGTTTCCACTAATCGTGAATGATTAATTACAAAAGTAAGTTAATGTAATGAAACCAGTCTTCAGGACTATGCCTTTTGAAATACACATTTTGGCATAACTTTTTATAACTATTCTTTTTCGTGAAATAAATAAATTCCTTTGTGTTTAACTTTTCATACATTTTTTTTCAGTATTTTCACTTTATAATGTAATTCAATCATACAGTGTTCGGGATATATTTAAAAGAAATTAAGCGAACTTACTGTAATAAACATGGGTAAAAGGGGAGAATTCTTAGTGAAAATAACTTCCATATAAAGAAGTGAACCATCTTATCCATTTCTTCATTAGAATGTTTCAATTTTACAGTAGCTGCCCATTGTAATGAAGTATTCACACCAACTGTTGCATGATAATTAAACAATGCATTCTGAAATCACCATTTATTTTTTGTATTGTACAAAATAGTACAGGCTAATCACTGTTAAATAATTCCTGTAGAACAAATTTTCTTACTGGAGATCTTTAATGGTTTCTAGCTTAGTTGCTGCTCCTTGCCTCGTGGTATCTGAATCGGCTCTGTAGGCTTTGGACCTTGCGCTGAGTTCCTCTACTTGGCTCTGGGTCTGTTCATACTGCCTAGTGGCCGCCTCGTGCCTTTCCTGTGATTTGAGGAAAAAAGCACTTGGCAGCATAAGCTCCATCGAAAGCATAACATAGTCATAGAAAGCTTCTAACAGGCATGAAATCTTTTACATTTATGTTCATATTCCATAACTATTCATGCAGAACTTGGTCATGGTGTGCTGTTAATTAATCATTGAAAATCTAGTGCAACATGCATTTTGTAAGATTATACAATATTTAGGTTAATATATTAATGTCTATAAAAAGGCATTCTACAGTGTATATAATCCCTTGCTATTTATCTATGATGTGCATGTCCAGTTAAGATTGTGTTATGTTTCGTGTTATTAATACATATTTGTACTATAAATATCTGCTCTGGGGACTTCTTTATGATGGAGTTCAAAAAACACAAGCCTAAAGGCAAGAAAACGTGAACCTTATTTATTTAAAACATTGAATCTTAAAATTCATCGATTTCCTTATACCTGCTTGTCCTAATTGGGGTCATGGGTGTCCCAAGCCCACATGAAAGGCTAGAGTGGGCTGTCAATTGTAAGGCACACACACCACTCACAGCTCCGGGTCACCATTTCGACTGTGGGGCGGTGGGGGGGCCATGATGACGCAGGAGGAACACGCAAAGCCCACACTCACAGAGCCAGGGCAAAGACTAAAGCCCAGTTCCCAGTAGTGTGAGGCGACAGGGCTAACTACTGCACCACTGTGCCGACTGTAAGTCAAGATAATTTTATTTAAATGAATTCAAAATTAAATAAATCATTGTTTAGTCATACTACTGTATATCAGTAACAACAACAACAACAATAATAATAATAATAATAATAATAATAAAAAGTTAACCTAAAGTCTGATCTCTTCTCATTTAATACTACACTAAATATACTAAACTGATATTTTTGACCATTTATTTCACTCCAGCGAGGCTAAAGTGCTCAGCTCTCTGCATTTCTTTTCTGAAAACCTCTTCAGATTAAAGCGGAGATGTACATCTATTACAAAGCAGACATTGTTATAATATACTATGACACATATATTATTTAAAAAGGTCGGGTATTGATCTGCAGCCTTTATAGTGATTATGCTAGAATGCAAAAACGAATTCTGCTTGGCATATATCCAAAAATATAAATTTTGACATCGCGAACAGCAAAACTGCGGAAAATCATAACGTTCTTTTCTTTATGAATAATTAAAAAAACACAACTATATATCACACATAGTTTATTTTCCAAATAATAGCTTCTGTTTTTCTCACACCTTCCAATTAACAGCTGAGAGCAAACTTGCCACAGGAGAGGTGTAACACCTGGTTTAAACTGTCTTCACACCCAGCAACAGCAACGTTAAATCAAACACCTAGATCAATTAGGCTCCAGGAATATGTTAAACTATTTGCTATCGCAAGATTAACTTAGTTGTGTCTTCTACCACCAGCATAATTCTTGTGCAGCGATTCTTTGCCAGAGAGACCATTGGTACACTACAAAATATAAAATTTAATTTATCCAGTTCAGTTTCTTACCTACCATTGAAACCTATATGCCCCATTTTTGCACTCACATCTGTCGCTTGACAGTACTTACTTGTCAAAATTCACATTTCTGAAAAAAAAATTACTCTCCTGGATAGGAACTGAAATTTGACTGGAATGTCTTTCCTATATTCCTGGACTGGTGGTAGTCATAGATAAACAAATGTCACCCATAGTCCCTGAAGTGCTAGCTAAGGATTTAGTTTAACTCTAAAAATATGTCTGTGTCAGTATGGATTTCATGAAAGGAATGCTCTCCTTTCTTACTGCGGGGAATTATTTCTTATATCTGCTATCAGACAGTCCAGATAGAACAGCACCATCAAAAAGATATGCATTCTCCTAAATCAGAGTGACAATAATATAGTGAAACCGAAAAACCGCAGGGCTTCCAAGATAAAGTTTGCAATGTTTGGTCTCTAACAACAACAAATTTAGCCCTTACTTCCCTTCATAAACACAGTTAACCTTATGAACTTGTGCTTTTTATACAGAAGAGACAGGATATTCAACAGACCTATGAGTGGTGTGATAGCAGTGTGCACCTGCTTGACATGCTTCATAAAAAGCAAATGAAATAAATCTGAAACTAAGCCTTGCTATCTACCACCTGTTAGCTCGCATTCAGGACTTTCTTACTGCATCCTTGCATCAATTACTCTTTCAAAACACAACTGTAGCGATGTTTGTATAAAAATTAATCTGATCAAAGAACAGTTATCCTTTAATGCAGTGAGTCCAACAATAGTTCCATTTAGGTAATCTGTATTGGATTGATAACAATGACCCCTGCTAATGTGCAAGTTTCTGTCTACTGCTGGCTGTCTGGACCTGTCACATGTCATTTTTCCCCTTTTCTTATGTTGGAAATCATTCACAGCATTTGCAGGAAATCTGATAGCGATACTGTCATTGTCAATGCTCTTGAGACTGGTGTTTTGACCACTATTGTTCTTCCTCTGTATGCCACAGCTCTGGAAGATCTTGCAGAAAAATAATCAATTTTCATTCCTATGCTAATGGAAAACAAATCGATGTAACTCTGCCCACAGCCTCTTTGACAAATGGCATAACAAAGGAAAGGAGGATGAATAAAAATGATATCTACTTAAAGAAAATTATAGATGAAAATACGCTCTTGTAAATTTTTTGCGAGTTTAGACATTAGTGTTTCATTTTCAGTGAGCATGTTAAACAGCATGCAGAACTTTGATAATCCCTTTAACTCTTCTGTTAAAGCATTATACCAATCAAGATACACTATTAATTGTCAACAAAGTTCACCTCATGAAGCTCTTATTATCTAAACAAACGAATTATTATAATCTGATATACAGTACTGTGCAAAGGGATTGGACTGGCAAAGGAAATTGTTTAAATTATCATTATGTTGATGTAAAAGTATGATTTTTGTATTTCAAAGGGTGTTTGCTTAGCCATTTCAAAACCTCTACCATATGCGCTAACTATCCAGTATATACCCATGCATTTGTTGACTAGACCACTAGCACACCATGTATGGCTATTCATAACCTCATCAACTTACTCAACTAATTAAGTTAATTAAGTGAGCCTGAGGTGAAATCAATCAAATACATAGCTGGACTGCCCCTGAGGCAAGATTTGGGAACTGAAGACAACCTGCAATATATCAGTAACTTTTTGGAGAACAGAAAAAATTCTTGTTTTTTATTGTGTTATTGTTCATTTGCATATTTCCTGTATCAGTCAGAACTGGCATATTGATTAAAATCTGCTAGAACTCCGGAAAGGCAGGGAAGGTATTCACAATTGATGTCACGCTTCTCACTGAATAATAACCAACATGCTGTTATAATTTTCCATTCAGTAAAGAAAAAGATTGAAAATATGAAAAATTCCTTCCCTCGTCACTTCTGATTCCTTGAAATGTAATAAACATTCTATTATAAGTTTATTAATTTTGAGTTACATTTGTATGGAGCCCCTAAAAGGACAGAGTTGGTAAATATTATTGGTAACACTTTACTTAATGCAGTCATCATAATGCATTATACATACCTTCATAATGCATTATAATGCATTCATAAAGTATTATACACATGGCTATAACTATTTATAAAAAGGCATAACACACTATAGTCATGTTTATTATGTATTAAGAATTCATTATGTAGAATGCATTATAATGGTCAACTGCAGCCACTGAGCGACATACCACCCCAATTGTTTCTGCATGTGTACTATGCACTTATTCATGCAGAATGTATGCATGGTAAATTCAGCTCTTGCCTCCAGGCATTTTAGGCCTTTGGCATTTTTATTTCATGCAGTAATAAATTAGAGAAAAAGACATATAGAGTATCTGTATGAGTGCAACAGTGCTCAATTGTGGTCTGACACTCAAGTTGTTAGGCAGCTGATCCATTTTCCTTAAACTGGTTTGTAAGCCTTTCGAAATGACCTGTATTACTGCAAGAATGACTCAAAATAGGCGATGTGTTGGTGAGAGTGCAATGGCCGCTTTGCTGCCTCGAGGTCAATGCAACTCGGAATCATCAGGAGACAAAGGAATTGTATCAGAAAACTCAGCATTAGAATGTCACAGTGTCGATTATCTGAAACTCAAAGGGAGCTGGATCATGCGATATGACAATGATCCCAAAGGAGGATGTACATCAACAATAGAAATTCTGTATTTTATAATGGCCAAATCCTGAACATAATCCCATTGAAATGCTAGAGCATGATCTGAAGCAGGCCATTCAAGTAAGACATCCCAAAAATATACATGAACTGAAAGGACAAAGCCAAATAGCCTCCTGTCCACTGCACATGTCTGATCAGCAGGTATGGGAAGTGGAATGGGTCTGAATTCCTTTTACATTACTGACTTTCATGCATTTGTTCAGTAAAAATATTGTGACGTAAAATGTCGCAGGTGCTGTTGTTAATTAAGAATCATATACATTTTACAAAGCAATTCATGAAGGAATCTAGTTGTTGACAGGCAGGGGAAACTTATCTCTGTATATTTAATAGGTTTTTAGCCTTTTGTCCCAATTGTATCAAATATTTAAGCTTATACAGTTATCCAAATGTAAGCCGATGGGAGTATTTCGACATAAGAGAATCTACATTACTATTCCTACAGGTTTAAGACTTTGAGACAAATAGCATGCGGTAGTATTTCCCCCAACAAGGACCTTGAAAACATTATCATGTTCTTGTGAGAACAGCTGTTGAAATGAAAAGCAACAAAATAATTGTCAGTCATGCATCTGATTGTGTTTTTATGCCTGCTAATCATTTGTTTGAGGCATCTTGTTCTTTTACTGACATCACATGATCTTCTAATTATATAGATAAGATGCCAGTAGGATGTGTTATAATTTCATTGTAAAAATTGGAAGTTTGTAACTAGCAGTTTAAATTCCATTGAATTTAGGATCTATCGCCATCTTTCTAGTTGCCTAATGGGTTTATTTATTAAGCAAAATTTTACTTGTATATTTTGTATAGAAATATGCTGTTAATGTAAACCAGAAAATAAAGACAAATTTCAAGTATTGAATCAGCTATTCATTACTCCCAAGGTCTGGATATAGCACGGTTGTCAAGTTCCGGTCTTGGAAAGCCAAAATCCGACAAAGTCTTCAGATTTCCTTGTTCCAACACATCTACAAGACCTGGGAATTAGCTGATTAAGGTCCGTTTGAATAAGGAAATCTTCAATCTGCTGTCCAACACCGATATTGGGCAACCCTGTGAAATAGTAACAACCGTGGCTATTTATAACATAAGTGTCATGCTTATCAAACCACGGAATTATACATGCTGGACAGATTTCTTTTGATTTTCATGTTTATTTTTCTTGTATTTTAAATATATTGTTATAATCATGTTCTAAATTTCAGTTCTCTTATATTTCTTTCATTTCAATTTTCCTTGAATGTGAATGACCACAGTTTACAAAAGGTGCTATACCTGTCTCGCCGTGATTCAGTAGTACTTTGTAGTGAATTAATGTTTCCTTATAAAGGCATAAGTCTTTTTATCCCACAACAAGGCACCCTACCTTCGCATAATGTTAACTAATTGTTTAAAAAATAATAATAGAAACATTCTATTACTGAAAATCCATTTCAATCCATTAATTTTTGCATAGCTGGATTTCCAGGAGTGAATTGTCAATTATGGAACATGTGACATTTGCTTTTAAATTATCTATGTAGCCTTGCACTTTGAATTATTGCATCTTGTAATCCTGAAGCATATGCCAGACATATAACCACTTAGTAGAACTACAGGTTTTAACCCCCCTGAAATTTGTTTGCTCCTGACCAAACATGTAGCCAAGTAGCAAAATAATGAGACTGAACAGCCCCCTGTTTCGTACTCTTTGTTGACACTGGCTGTCCCTCTGAAACACAATGCTGGATTCAGAAATCACTAATCATAAAACGGTTTTAGACTTTTGCATATTCTCCAGACATCCCTTGCATCCAAACCACAAAGATATATAAGCCGCCCTCTATTTTTTATATCATAATATTATATTATACATTTTTATATTATAATTATTTTAATAACAAAAGAATCAGAGTAATTCATAGTTCATTTATTGTTTTTTTTGTGTCAGATATTTGTGTCACCTTAGAATGATAACTTTTAATGACTTTTGTCCAGTCTAGAGCAGAACTTATATGTTAAGTTCCTATAAGTTCAGGAACATATGGATGTTGTAGCACAAATTCCGTACGATAAGCTTGGACAAAAGAGGGTTGCCTGATAGTTATATAATATATATAAGTGTCTGATTAGTACTGATTATACTCAATACAACCACACAAAACTGCTATGCAAAGTTTATCTAAGGTGTAATTGCATTTTATCACAAAAATTAGACAAATTATGCATAGTATACAATACTATGTGTCAAATATCCTTATTATTTAACAAATGCGATGCGTCAGTCCCTCATAAAAACTGTTTACCTGTGCAGTTTTATTTTTATTTATTTTATGTGTCATATGTCGTATTTCATATTGTTTAATAATTTAATTTGTGACGGAACTACTCCATATGCCAGTGAGTGAATAGGTCATATCAAAATGACACTTAGAATTGCTGATAGCAATGTGCTACAGTAATCATAATGCTACTGCATATAAAATATTCATGAAGTATTATTCTACCCTGTTCAGAAAGCCAACCATTTTTTTCAATCAATTGAACAAATAATATTTTGTAATGCTAGTGGGTCAACCAGGGCAAAAAGAGAAACTGAGAACAGACAGCATAAAAGTACAAGGTTAAACCTGTGATATATATTTATGTGCATGAACATTTCATTGAATTATCGGATAAATGATGTTACACTGAGAAATCACCGGTTTAGCCATGAAGAAGCTTAGCTCTGACGATTTCCCATTTGCCAGATGCCATCTGCTGTACAGCAGTGAGATCAGCAGCCAGACCGTCTCACACATGTATCAGCTGCTGCCGAAACACTTCCTGGAAAAGATCTGATTTTCCTATTAATATAAAAAATTGTGTTACGTTGTACCCAAGGTATATGACTAAATGTATATATTTAGCTATCAGCGATTCCTCTTTAATAGCTGAAATAGCACCCATCACATGGCAGACTGAACTCTTTTCCTCAAAGGAACCTTTCCAGAGCTAATTCTCCTGAATGATAAGATTAACTCCTAAAGTCTCTATCAGTGGAACATTTACCTGAATTCTCCACAAATCAAGCCAGAAACAGCACTCACACAATTCAGTGAAAAATGTACATACTGTTTTTCACATTATTATTATTACTTGTTGTTGTATGTTTGTCATAAAAAAAATTGCATGTAAACACACCAAATGTCCCCCACAATGTAATAAAAACTTGATTTTTTTTTTATGTTGTGGGGACAGTTTTTCAGGTGAAATGCCAAACGTCTTTTATTTTATTTGGTTACTTATGGTTAAGGTTAGGGCTGGGTAGGGGGTAAGGTTGTCTTGTTGGAATTAGAGTTTTCCCCATAGAAGTGAATGGAGAGTCCCTACAAAGATATAATTAATGTATGTGTGTGTGTGTGTGTGTGTTTCGGTGGTATGTCACTTAACCTGAAGAACACTCAGGTGCACTTGCAGCATGTCCTTCTCTTGTTCTAAACAGGCGTTTGTCGCTTTATGTTTCATCTGGAGTTCATGCAGGTTTTGCTTCAATTCTTCAATTTTCTGAAATAGATTATCCCTGTATTCAATGTGTCAATGCCTATAGGGTTACTTGATTATAAGATAGGTGCACATTGATTTTTTGCATTTAGTATATAATAATTACAGTACATTACAGACCACAATATAATTTCAATATAATTTCAATTTCGTTGTCCAAGTAAAAATGACAATAAAGATTATCTTTATCTTTAAAACTATGTTTTGAATAATTCATACACTTTGGTCTGTCTAGCTGGGCCACTCTTACAAGATGTAAATAAGCTATTTATACTGAATATACCACATGTCTACCTTGCTAGCCTGAGTAAACAGCTGTGGGAAATCAGAAGCAGACCTGCAGCATCTTTCCATTTATGAAATACAATGTAAATCCCATATGGGGTCTATCTTCAGGTAGGTTATCAAAATGCACTGCAACAGTATTTAAACACCCTGATCATATACAGCAGTTTCTTGTTGCTGTCCTTAGTTCGATGTATTTAGTCCGCGTTTCAGTTTGTTCCCCCAGTCCGGGCATTGTATTCAGTCTGCGTTCGCTTGCCTTCCTGTTCATTAAACCCAGCATTTTCCTGATTCCTGGTGTCCTGTTATTTTGTCTGCGCTCTGTATATACAACAGTATGATCCAGCACAAGAAAATTTACCTTTAACTACATAAGTTACTAAAAATAAGGGTGAATTTAGTTATACCGGTTAATTTAACTGCTTGACTAGTCAGCAGAAAACCCAAAGGAAACCTTTATGTCACAGTATGGGTTGTCCTGCATTCTTTTCGGTCATGTGAATGATTTTAATTTTTTTCTGATTGTTGGCAGCTGAAAAATGAACCAATAAATACGCCACCTAGTTGCCACTTAAAAAATTGCATTTTCAGCGCAGTGGTGCATGCTGTTCTATTTCCCATCAAAGGGGAGCATGCAATACATTCATAAGTTCACATAGCTGATTTTAAAAATGAAAAGGAAACCCTTGAATAACTCAAGCTGTATCATTTCACTCCCTTGGTATAATAGTCCTTTGTATAATTTACCAAATAAATACGAATAGCCCTGCCGTGCTCCAGGTTTCTCCCTGATGCTTTTTCAGGCCTTCAGGCCCAATACCCATTTCAGTAGTAGCACTTACAGCCTCTTCAAGCTCTGCCTGCTGTTCTTTACTTGTCCTCTCTGGGTTTGACTGCTCCTGGTCCAGCTCAACCTTCATTACAGATATTTTACCCTAAAATGTCATCACAAATAATAAATAACTTCAGGGTTATACTATTGTCATTTCGAAACAATTATAATTTCAACAACCATGAATAATACGTTATTATTAAAATCCATCCATCCATCTTGTACCCACTTATCCAAGATAGGGCTGCAGACTGGCTGGAGGCAGGGACTGGGGAAAGAAACAATCTATGGGCAATTTGGAGATGTTCTAGCCTATGGGAGGAAATCAGACTGCCTGGAGGGAAACCCATGTGTCTCGGGAAGAAGATACAAGCTGCACCTGCCATGCAGGGTGGGATTTGAACCCCGAACCACAGAAGTGGGAGGTGGCAGTGGTTCGCTGCCCTACCGTGCCTCACTTTACCCAGACACATAAAGTGATAATTGGTTTAAACATTACACACCAAAATAATTTATCTCTTCATAAAATTATTTCATCATTATTATTCCAAATTAGAAATTTTAAAATGATGAAAGTTGGCATGCAGGGTTACGTACAATGGTCAAGCGTATCCAAAGACAGGACTACGAGATTCTCGAGATTATATTTTGAAAGAGACATCTTTTAAGGACTCAAAATAGTGTGCAATTAAACATCATGCCAATAACAGTATTCTACACATATACTTACAGCTATGGTGAGCTTGGATTCACAGACTGCTAAGAAACCTATCATTAAGTAGGAAGAATAAATTATGGAAAAGACAGGAAATAGTTAAAATGAAAGAAAGGCCAGATGAAAACAAAGTAACAAAAAGAAACAAGAGACAGAAAAGATGTGTATCATTGTCATACTTTGAGGATTTCCTGTTCCTTCATTATATCCATTGTCATTTTCTTCATATTCTCTGTCACGTCCTTTTGAGAGAACCACAGATTATGACACAGTCATAAAAAGCAAAACCTGTGGAAATATTTTTATATATACAGTACAGTACATACAATGCATTCTTAGCAGCATGTCTACTGATATATTGTTTTGGTTTATGTATGTTACTAAGGCGATCTGACCCTATACAGCTGGGGGGGGGGGGGTATCTATGTTTCATCAATGCTTGTTTTTTTTTTAAGGAAATCTTCTTGAAGATACAGATAAAATATTCCAATGCCTACTGGTATAGGAAGTAACGTTTACCCCGTCGGTCATCTTGAGAAGAAATTCTCTCACTTCATTGGCCAAACTTATCCTACAGTATTTCTCATTCACATCTGAAAGCATTCAGTTCACTCTGCCCATACTGTATATATAAAACAAAGCCCCAAGTTACAGCTAAGCTATAACCTGCAACTGCACAGGTACATCACTGATTTTCATGTCCTGCAGCTTCTCACATACTTTTTCATTAGAATGGGCTAATAATTTAGACCAGAAGTACTGTTTCCCCCTAATAAAAAGATCTCAGCCATAGCAACTGGAATGATGACTGATGAGCCAACGCGGAACTCTCAGCTCGGAGATGGAAATTCAGTAATGCCTCAGCTCAAAATAGTATTGTTTGCTACAAAATGACAGAGTCAGAGTAAAGGATGATGAGAATGAGCAAAGTGAAAACAAAAAAAACGTTAAGAATAACAAAATGAAAATGCAAAAACAGAAATCGAGCAAAAAAAAGGCTGCATTTCAGAAACATATACGGTACAATTCCCTCTCTCTCTCTCTCTCCCTCTCTCACACACACACACACACACACACACGCACACAAGTTGGTCTTCCTATCTAAATGGGCACCATCCATTCATTTCTATGGGAAAACCCCTAACCCCAATCACGACACCCTTAACCCCCACCCAGCCCTAACCTTAACCATAAGTAACCGACCAAAATACAAGACTTTTGGCGTTTTTACTTTTTTAATTGCATGCACAGATTTTTATAAAACTGAGGTTATCAAAATGGGGACCTGAAGAAGTGTCCCCAAAAGTAAGAAAGTTTCAGGTTTGGGATATTTTGGTCCCCCAAATGTGATCTATGCAAACCCATACACACACACATACACACACACACACACACCACCCTAAATCCAGCCAATCCAGAGTGTGAGAAACCGGAAGTTTGGCAAGAAAGCAAATAATGAAGCCAGCTGGCTGGCACACATGCAGACATTCTTCTCGTGAATTTGTAGGTGTTTCACTGGACCTCTTATTACGTGTATAACTAGGGCATGCAGAAGTGTGCAGTGTGAGACAGACCCTGATCTCCAGCTCCGTCGTGAGGCTCCATGGCTCCAAACCCTCCAGCCGAGCCTTGGTTGCGCTGTGAGTTGCAGCCACATGGGAGAGCTCTGCGTTTGCTTTGTACGTCTGCTCCTTGTTGTGACTAATCTGCAACAGCATCCGCTTCCTGTCACTGCGAAGCTGCTTTGCAACCTGGCCACTGAGAGAGAACAAGCGAAAGCCAACATCTCCTTCTGTGCGTTATTGATTCCCAGTGCGCTACAATTTCAATACAGACTGTCATGACTAATGCACAACAGTACAATACACCACCTGTGGCAACAAAAACATCATATCTCAAAAAGCCACAAACCACGTCGTCTCCCTTAAACATAAGAAGCACAATGCAATACTTTATTGTATTCTCAATCTACTGAGGTAAAAATAATTCGTATTATTAACTGAAGTAAAATGCCAGATGCCAATAAACAGAAAAACTGAAATTCCCCATTGTGCTACTAATAGACAATATGTAAAAAACTGAAATAAAGAAGAAAAAAACAAATTTTCAGGGTCAACTACAAAAAAAAAAAAAAACACAGTATTTATGTTACCTGTGTCTAAAAAAAATCTATCTGTCTATTGATCAGACTTCCAAACCAAACAAACATCTAACTTGGAAACCTGGACAGTGTAAACATAATAAACAAGAACATATTGATTTAAACTGTTAAGGGATCTGGATTTACAAGTATTCTTTTGAGGATTTCTTGCCTTGTGCTCTCTGCCCTGGTAAGCTGTAAATAATGGTGGCCTGAAAGGGCTAATCATTCAACCAAGCCATTGTTGTATGTTTATACACACACACACACACACACACACACACACACACACACACACACACACACACATAAACAGATATAAAGATTACAAACACAAACACAATTGTGTCTGTCAATGTCAATAGCAGACCCTAAGGGAAGCTTATTTGCTTACTGTCAAAATAAATATGCAAAATAAAATTGAAAAATCCTTACCAAACATATAACGTCATGACCTAAAATTCCTTCTAAATCCGGTGTTCTCTCCTTCTGAGTATTGTTGTCTATCTATAGCAATAAACACCCCAATAGCCATAATTGTGTTTTTAGCCCAGTCTGAATTTCCTGGTAAAAGCATCTTGAAATTCCACGGGGAGACTTACTTGCAGAAGTTGTTTCTACCTTGCTCCGTACACACACTTGGATAATGTTGCCTCAAATGAGCTGACACGTTGGTTATGTCTCCAGTAACATCTCCCAGTTCATTATAACACAGCCGACAGATGGTCTTAATCTTATCAACTGCTCTCTCTTCGACGTTGGTGTAATTCACTGGGAGACCAAAATTCCGATTGCATTGACTGTACCGTTGACTCTCTGTACTAAGTGCTCTGTCTTCGCACATTGTCTTTGCCTTGCACAATATGTTTCTATGCATGTACTTATGTTAATCTTATCTTACATATTGTCATGATTCTGCCTCAGGAACATGGAAAGCGGCACCTCTTCAGCCCAAAGACAGGTGGCCGCCAACCTCCATCAGCACCATGGACAGCATCCACCTGTCAAAATTTCAGCACCTCTGTTTTGGACCAGCTGTTGAGAGCCGCTCCACCCCTAATTCTCCACGCCTGGTTCCCACTAACGGCTCCAGCTGGCTCCTGTCTGGGGAGCCTCCCTCAGCACTCAGAATGAAGATGCCCTCGGAGGCACTTTGGCAGGTGTCTAGCTGCCGCCTGCAGCCTGGCTGAAGTACTGTGATACCCTCTCCAATGCCAATGAAACTCAAGCCCAACTGGAGTCAACTACCAGCCTGAACCTGCCAGACCGTGCAGCCCCTCACCACCTACCCTGTTTTCTAATAATCATTGCCTTCCTGGGGTGACACACCTTGAAGCCACACTTGCCTATGTGTCGTGCTTGCTAAAAAATATTTTTTCTAACCCTAGGTGCTTCTCTGTTACCAGTAGGAGCTAATTCACATTTTTCTCACACATATTTCCATCCACCGCCAAACTGCATATTCATTACAAGGCTGGGGGGAGTGGGGTGAGTAAAAGAATCATTCCTTAACTGCAATCTCTAACTGAAATCACCTCTTTAAAAACACTTGTTTTGGTCCCAGGTGTGGCAACATTTTGGGCGCGCACACACATGCTCTCTCACTAATCACCTTTCCTCTCTTATTTAGAGAAGGAGATCTTTAATTTAAAAGACCTGTTACAAGAATTAATGGTAACACTTTACTTAAGGCCGTGGTTTTAGTAGTTTATAAACACATTCATAACGAATTGTCACGTCGAGAAGGGGAAGCACGACCCAAAGGCAGGCTGTTGCAGTGCGGAGACCCTTTACAGGGTGGTTTATTAACAGGACACAGAAACACCAGCAAACACAATGACAGAACTAGAGATCATAGGACTAGGACACTTATATATATGGATTATTAGGACACAACACAAGGCAGCTGTGGATGGTTCACAAGAGGGCGGAAACACTAGGAAGGATTTACAAGCAGAAGGCATGTCCAGTGCAGATCATCCCCTAGAGGAAATGAGGGGATCTGACATCAGGAGAGGAGAGGGCGTGACACAGATAATAATGCATTCTTAAAGCATCATAAACATATAAATAAATAAATATTAAAAGACATAACAGATTATAGCCATGTTCATTATGCATTATGAATGCTCTATGAAGCTCTCATCTATAATGTACTATAGATACCTTTATAATAAGCATTAAGGATGCTTTGTACTGGATTATAAAGGTATTTATAGTGCATTATAGATGAGAGCTTCATAGAGCATTCTGAATGTGTTTAAAATTACCAAGAATCATGGCCTTAAGTAGCATTACCGAATCAATTTTAATTAATTTTAATTAGAAATCTGAACAGATTAAAAACAAATTAGGCATCGATTGCCATCTTTCCTAAATTGTGCAGTACCTCATTCCATCATAAGCATGGACCAAAGCTATTAGATTAGTGTAAAATTACTTGCACAAGGGGTTCAAAAGGTTTGCAGGCAGCTCAGACAGCATATGGTTATCTACACCTTTTGTGACTGAATTATTCTCTGCTTTATATATATTCTTTTCAGAACACAACCATTGTATCCCACTTGATAATGGTCCTTTGAGGCAGAGAGGGCACATGGAACAGTTCAGAGGCACATGAGAGATCTCACTATACTCCTGTGCATATCTGTGTACAGCACTATTCAGCACATTCTTTCACATCACTGTTAAGGTACATGCATCTCATACCACATTTTATGCTACTGAATTTAATTTTTTATTTATAACTATGATTTTTTTTTTCCCATTTTATACAGGCATGTCTGAAATCCCAAATCTCTTTACTCAATTTAACTGCAATGTTTAAAGTGATCAGTCCTTATTTTATCTTGAATAGTGGTTTCAAATTTGTATTTCTATTGACCATAGCTTTCTGTCTCCTTACCAATAATCCTCGCCTCCTTACAGCCAATGATAATAATCCCTACTAGGCTTTGCTGACCCGTAACACCAAATTTACAAAAGTTGCCCTTCTGGTAGCAATGTCTAATGGCTGAGATACTGAAATTCCACACCTATGTCAGTAATATGAGCACATATGTAGCTCTTTATGTTACTCTAGTAGACCTTACAAAAACAGTAACTGAAGGAAGCTTTCTTCCTCCTGCCAAATGCTTAGGAATAGAAGGGAGGTGTGTCTTCTCAGTTCCTACTGTTTGTTTGCAACATATTTCTTCTGCTCTCATTCACAGTTCAACCCAGTGGAATGTGAAATACCTCCTTTGCGGAAATTGTTGAGTATCACAACAAATTTGCGGGTCTCCAAGTCAAAAATGCATGAAAATTCTTAACTGTTCTAAAAATTATTGACCCTTATGGCAATGATGAAAATTGGTTCAAAGTTGCTGATTTCTACCCATAAAGCTAATTTTTACTTGTGAAAATTACTTGTAGAATCAATAAAACACTTTTTTATTGGACAGACCACTGCTTTTGAGTTGTGGCGCCACTCCTGATATTCTTGCCCTTTGGTCTCTTCCTCAGCGTAATGTAACGTAACATAACATAACATAACCTCTCCTGGAGCCGACACCTTATCATGGTGGAGGGGTTTGCGTGTTCCAATGATCCCAAGAGCTAAGTTGCTTGGGGCTTTATGCCCCCAGTAGGGTCACCTAAGGCAAACAGGTCCTGGGTGAAGAACCAGACGAAGTGCAGCTCAAAAGACCCGTTATGATGAATAAAAACATGGATTCACGTTTTCCCTCGCCCATGCCGGGGGGTGGGGCTTGATGGCAAGCGCCTGGTGGCCAGGCCTACACTCATGGGGCCTGGTCAGGCACAGCCCGAACAAGGCATGTGGGTCCCCCCTCCAATGGGCTCACCACCTGTAGGAGGGGCCAAAGGGGTCGGGTGCCATGTGAGTTGGGCAGTGGCCAAAGGCGGGGACCTTGGCGGTCTGATCCTCGGCTGCAGAAGCTAGCTCTAGGGACATGGAATGTGACCTCTCTGGTGGGGAAAGAGCCTGAGCTGGTGCGCGAGGCTGTGAGGTTCCGACTAGATATAGTCGGGCTCACCTCGACGGACGGCTTGGGCTCTTGAACCAGTCTCCTTGAAGGGGGTTGGACCCTCTTTCACTCTGGAGTTGCTCACTGGGAGAGGCGTCAAGTAGGGGCGGGCATACTTATTGCCTCCTGGCTGGGCGCCTGTATATTGGGCTTTTCTGCGGTGGACGAGAGGGTAGCCTCTCTTCGCCTTTGGGCGGGGGAGTAGATGCTGACTGTTGTTTCCGCTTATGCGCCAAATGGCAGTTCAAAATTTCCAGTCCTTGGAAGGGGTGCTGGAGAGTGCTCATCCCAGGGACTCTCTTGTTCTACTGGGGGACTTCAGTGCTCACGTGGGCAATGACAGTGAGACCTAGAGGGGCGTCATTGGGAGGAACGGCCCCCCGAGTGGAGTTTTGTTATTGGACTTCTGTGCCCATCACGGATTGACCATAATGAACACCATGTTCAAGCATAAGGGTCTCCATATGTGCACTGGGCACCAGGACACCCTAGGCTGCAGTTCAATGGTCGACTTTGTGGTTGTGTCATCGGACTTGCGGCCACATGTATTGGATACTCGGGTGTGAAGAGGTGGCTCTGCTGGTGGGGTAGGAAGCCGGTCAGACCTGGCAGATCCAAACGTATAGTGCGGCAGCTAACGAGTACCAGCGCGCAAAGCAAAACATGGCTTCGGTGGTCACTGAGGCAAAAACTCGGGTATGGGAGGAGTTTGGCGAGATTCTGGCCCACCATCCGGTGGCTCAGGGTAGGAAAGAGGTGCAGCATCAACATTGTTTATGGTGGGAATGGTGCCCTGCTTACCTCAGCTTGGGAGGTTTTTTGCAGATCATGTGGTTCTATTGGCCTCATCGGACCGTGACCTTCGGCTCCCACTGGAACAGTTCGCAGCTGAGTGTGACGTGGCTGGGATGAAAATCAGCACCTCCAAATCCGAGACCATGGTCTTCAGCTGGAAAAGGGTGAAGTGCTCTCTCCGGGTTGGGGAGGAGGTCCTTCCCCAAGTGGAGGAGTTTAAGTATCTCGGGGTATTGTTCATGAGTGAGGGAAGGATGGAGCGGGAGATCAACAGGCAGATCGGTGTGGCGTTAGTAGTGATGTGGGTGCTGCATTACTCTGTCATGGTGAAGAAGGAGCTGAGCCAAAAGGCAAAGCTCTCGATTTACCAGTCGATCTATGTTCCTACCCTCACCTATTGTCATGAGCTATGGGTAGTGACCGAAAGAATGAGATCGCAAGTAAAAGCGGCCGAAATGAGTTTCCTCCGCAGGGTTGCTGGGCTCTCCCTTAGAGATAGGGTGAGGAGCTCGGTCATTCAAGAGAGATTCAGAGTCGAGCTGCTGCTCCTCCGCATTGAGAGAAACCAGATGAGGTGACTCGGGCATCTACTTAGGATGCTTCCTGGACATCTCCCTGGTGAGGTGTTCCAGGCATGTCCCACTAGGAGGAGGCCCCGGGGAAGACCCAGGACACGCTGGAGGGACTATGTCTCTCGGCTGGCCTGGGAACGCCTCGGGATTCCCCCAGAGGAGCTGGATGAAGTGGCTGGGGAGAGGGAAGTCTGAATTTCCCTGCTGAGACTGCTGCCCCCATGACACGACCTTGGATAAGCGGAAGATGATGGATGAATGAATGAATGGATGGAACATGACATAACATATACTGTGACAATATCTACCTGACCCTCCTGTCTCCGTCCCGGTGTGAATCAAACAAACCACGCTTGCTACTCATTTGTCTTACCTCTTGTTTCTAAGCCTCATGTTGATCATTCCCAGCTGCCTCTCATTAGCACCTTTGTTTCTTTAGCATATAGCTGCTTCCTAGTCCTGTGATCCCCAGTCCAGTCATTGCTGTCCCAAACCCTCTTGTTTCCCGTGCCCTTCTTTGTTCTGTTCCTCCCATTTTTATCCCTCGTGATCCTGTTTATTTCAAGTCTTTGTCCTTTTTAGTTCAATTAACCCCCCTTTTGTTTCACTACCACATCTTCCCTCGAGTCCTTTATCCTGCAAGTCACGACAACCATAAGTTCCCCCAGGCCATTCTTAGTATGATTTCATTATAAGGTGAACTTTCCTGGAGACAGATCCACAAAAACAGGAATGTTATAAACAAAGGAACCGACTAACCAAGTTGTGGGTTAGAGTAACCCGTAACCTCACTGGAAAAATCAAACAAAACTGAACCACAAATCAAACTAGTTACAAATGCCAGACCAAAATAAGCATGAAACAGTGCTTGACCATGGACGAAGACTGGGCAGGTTGTTCTGACTGTTTATATAGCTTTATATATTGTTTATGTAGCTCAGGGGTGGTGAACATGATCCATGGAGAGCCACTGTGGGTGTGGGATTTTGGGATGACCCCTTACTCAACAAACAATACAGCAGTGGTTTTCAACTCCAGTCCTAGGGACTCACTGTTGTTGGCTGATTGAGAGGTCATCCCAAAAACCCACACCCACAGGGGTTCCCCATGGATCAGGTTCACCACCCCTGATATAGGATTTTACAGAACTCTTCCACTGCCTGCACTTTCGATTGTCATGGTTTTGCGTTACATCCTGGAATGCACAGTCCTGAAAGTAGGATCCACCTGGTTCATGGAATGTAGCTCAGCAAATACCTGTTTGTGTTACTAAATTATGATTATTAATGGAAACAGAAAATGTTTATCATCTCTAATGAAAAATATATACTTTATATATTGTATTAAGTTCAATCATAAATGAACAAGTGGAAGTATTACTGACTTTTCAGCCAGTAATTATAGTCTTACAGTCATCCCTAAAATCTATGCATTTCTTGAATAGCATTACTTTCAAACATGAGTACTGATATGTGTATATTCCTGCCCATAATAAAGCAGTTCATTTTTAATATTTGTGCAGAGATTAACCAGATCTTGGGAAAACAGGATTAAGGTCACTGAATAAATATACAATGAATGTAATGCCTAGTAATATAAATGAATTATATTTGAGTTATATTATAAGCAAAGTCTATTTCTTAAAGTAAAATCACTTACCTTAGAATAACTACATTGTAAATATTTGACCTCTTATAGTCTTAGGTCAAATAGTTGTCAGTAAATCAATATTTTCTTCTTCAACATTAAATTTGTCACATTAACGATATTTATGATGATTGTTTCCTGTTTTATTATTTTTCATACCTGAAACATTTTAATTACAATGTGAAGAATTTCACTGGTGTGTGTTTTTTTCTCATTTAATCATTCAATTACTTAAACGATTGGTTGACTGATTTAGTGATATAATTAATGAAATAATAACTAGAAGATAACACCAACCTCTGGGCAGTTTTCCTACTGGATTCTTCCATCTCTGGCTCATATTCTGTATTTTTTTCGCAGATAGCTTGGAATTCCTTTTGTTTATTAAAATCCTCCTCCAACTTGAGGACGCTCCTGTCCTCAGCATGTTTCTGCAATGTAAGTAATTGACAGTTGTGTTTAAGCACTACAAATTCATTGTAGGCCTTCGTGTGACTCACACCATCATGAACAGACAATACTAAACACAAAACACACTTAAAAAGGCTGTAAAAGAAAATATCACATAACACAAAATGGTGAAAAGAGTAATCATGACAGTATGCTTAACATTACTTTAAATTGCACTTTTTCGCAGTTCTGATATATTAAGATGATTAATTGTTAATCTCCATCTTCTATTTTACATGGATTTATCTGAACAAATGACTGACATATAAGTGCAATATGCATTTACATTTATTTTTGTAGTTGCTTATAAATGTCCAAGGAAACATAGAAGAGAGAAATCCTTGGGGTCAGAGATGAGGCCTAGTCAGTAACCAGGACCTCTGGAGCAGTTTAGGTCAGTAAACCACATCCTGCTGGACAAGAGCACAGATCCTTAATTGAATTGAATTTGTGTGACATCATGACATAGCAGGGGGCAGCTAATTCAGCACCCAGGGACCAGTGCATGGGGTTGGTACCTTGCTCAGGGTACCACAGTAGTACTTGCTGGTCAGGGATTCAAATAAGAAATCTTTCAATTACAAGTGCACTTCCCTAACCATTTGGCCATCACTAATGCATGGAGCTACCCACCACGTGTCAGGTTTATAACAATGAAAAGTACACAAAACATAAGGACAACATAAGGGTGTCATTTGTTCCTTTTGACAACAAAGTTCCAGAACCTGGTGCCACTTTACAAGTCCCTGGGCTGTGTCGACCTGGAACTTCTGTTCTCCTGGCCACTTTTCTGTGCTGTTTTCACAATGCACAACAGGCACCTTTATGCTAAATAAGCATGGGAGACGCAAAAAATGTGTAGGTTAAACTTCACACATAGTTTCATATGAAACTAGACCACCACACCAAAACTATGGAGGATAAAAAAAGTAATTTTGTTATTTGTTAGTTACTGTATTGGGGGGATCGATCGTGATCAAAATGGGACACAGCCTGTAATTTATATTTTACCTATATGACACGCGACACGTATCTGAGTTCCATGATTTCGTTTATTAGATTCACCTGTGCTGCTCCGCTGAGCCTTTTGATTGTTCTCCTCTGTCCTGTGTTATATTGTTAGCCTGTGTATTTAAGTACCTGATCCTACTTTGTTCCCTGTGGAGTCATTGATTCTCTGATGTTGTGGTGATTTTGCTGTGCGTTTGTAGTTCCGTTTAGGTTACTCTGTGAAATACAGGTTGATCATGTTTGAGTTCCAGTGTGCTATGTTTGCTTCTCTGCCTGTTCTCTGTGTCCTGTGTTACCAGTTTCCCTTCGTAGATCTTTTGTTGTGCTGTTAGTTACATCGTACCCCTGCTTAGTTTTGACCCCTCATAGTCCTTTTGTTTGTAGTGTTTCCAGTGCTTCCTGTATCTGTAAAAAAACCCTTATTGTCTTGTGGATCGTCACGTTCCTTTCCTGCCTGTACCATGCCCCAAGTCTGTGGCAGCATTAGTGGCATTAGAGTGGAAATGACATACAGTGAATCTCAAACGCTGTTGTTCCCTCTTTCAAATATAATTCCTAAGTATGTAAAAGACGGAAGTGAAACGGGATATTTTGAACTGTCATGTGACAATCTTAACCACGCTCCCCAAATGTAACACATGCCAGCCCACTTTCAACCTCAATGGACTTCAACAGTTCTCCATTTCTCTCTTGGCTGTATCTGAATTCAGGAGCTGTATCCTTCTAAGGCTGCATTTCAAGACCAAATGCATCACAGCGGTGTGACAAGGCCGTCCCATTTCAAAGGCTCCTTCAAATACAGTCTAGAAATACATCCTTCTTTTGCCATCGGGAGAATCCTTCGTGGTTCAACATGTCCCGAGATTTGCCGAAGCTTTCTTTTCAAACTTCAAAGAAAGCAGCCTACGAAGGCCATTCTTTCATACACCACATAATTCGAAAGATGCAGCCCCTGAATTCGTACACAGCCATTGTGAAGAACAAAGTGGAGAACAACATCGAAAATCGCAGGTTGCATGCAGGGAAGTAGCTAGACATCTCAGAACCCCTAAAAAATGTCACATTGGGCCCCCTGCTTGGGTTGGTACTTTCAGTTGCTCAGTTGATCTTGTTGAATGGGAGGATTTTGGGGCCCCTACAAAGTGCCCCCTGAATTTGTCATGGTATCTATGCCCCTCAGACGCCCCTGCATATTGGTCGAGGCGGTGACAGGGATGTTGACACTTTTCGTACACTTCCCATGGAACCGAACTGGACACAGGGGGTCTTTGGATAAAAAAAGACTGAGAACCACTGCTCTTTGACATTGTTTGTAATGTTGTCAAATAGCCAGAAGTCCCAAAGCATTTCTCTGTGTATATTTATGGTGAGTTTGCTCACCAATTCGTATTTGTTTCACTTTGGAACCTTAGTTTACAATATGTGATTCAGAAAATAGTAATTAATGGGTTCTATGATTAGAAATTAGATAAATTGTATGTGTATGATTTAGTCTTGGAGAATCTGTAGTATCCATAACTGAGATAACAATATTCTGGAAATCTTCATTGACTCCTTATCAGAATGTCTGAAAAATAAATCATTAAAAATAAGACTAAAAGCCCAGAAAAATAAATAAATGAATCTAATTGAAAGCAATATCTATATTATTCACGATTACAGATTGCAGATATTATGACAAAACAGACCAGCATATCACTGATCAGGTCAAACCACTATACCATTTTAGGTATAATAATATCTTTAGCTGTGGCTCCAGCCAAGAACATGAGAAAAAGAAGCAGCTATTTCATAAAGATAAAAGACACAAATTCTGGATTGTATGTAGGAGAATAAATAAATGGATTTGCCTTGTTGGGTCTAATGTTAGTGAAGAGGAAAAGACCAAAGACAGAGGCATCATTAAAGTCATCATTAAGCTGGGGGTGGGGGCTTAGAATGATTCCAAAAAATTTTTGAACATAATTAGTTTATGTGGCCTAGCGATCTATAATACCCCTTTTTTTCCCCTATGAGTAGCCGACTACGCCACCCCAGGGACACTGCCCTGGGGACCCTAACACCCCAACCCTCAAAACAGCACACAGGTTCGAATCACCGGAAAGGGCCAGAGACGCGAGCCAGCAAAAGTTATTTGTTTTATTACATTCAATGCAAAGGTTCAGTAGTCCACACCATAAATCTAAAACCCCTTAGGCGCCCAATCCCTGCCATCAACCCCGCACCCGGCGTAATACACCAACACCGGTGACTTTACAGCACACGGGTGACGTCCACCATACACCAGGCGGGTGCTGCGCAAGGCTACTAGCCCTGAAACACAGATGAGGGAACAAGACACCAGGTTAGTAGGGTACCGCCACTTTCCATTACCCCGCTAGGCCTGCTTAACCGCCCCCAAGATAAATACAAAATCACAATCAAAATAAATTAACAAACCAAGGCACACAAATAATTAATACATGCAATAAAATAAAGCATACCAAAACAACCAAAATACAAAATCTTGAGGCAGTATATGCATGGACTAGATGCCGCAATCGGCAGCGGAATAGCAGCACTCCGAGCAACTCCTGGCACCAAAGTCCCGCTCTGGCCACCCCACGAATCCACGTTCTCCACAGGATGCACAGATGTCGATCACTGGTAACCAGACAGACAAAACAGCGGCGAGGTCCACGTTCCCCAGTAAACCTGCAATATATTAAAATACTTACAGGCCACGCTAACAACTAAATACCCCGCTAATCTCCCCGATATACATACCACCAACCGGAAGACTTAAACCACTGCTGGGGCTGCCTTCACCACCTCCCCAACAGCAACAGGACGCAACTCCCCAGCGGCATGCATTTCCCCAACCATGCGATCAATATACCGCAACCAATGGCTAAGGGATGGTTACGGAAACCAATTAACCCCCTGCCCACTCACAGCACAGCTGCTGCTTCCACCGCCAGCAACAGGAACTGCGTCAGCACCATACCTACCCGAATCCACCCTCTAAAACACAGGGGAACCAATAGGGCAAAGGGATCAATTTTCCCCACTTGGCTACATTCACATTAGTAATAATTGGGTTGCAAGACCAATATGATATATTTTCTTGGGGCCCATAATCGTTAGCAGGGCCCCTAAAGAGAGCCTGGTGGGATACTGTATATTAACATGAATAAGCCAAGAGATACCCCCTCAAATACTAAAAATTGTTAATCTTACTACAAGTAGCTTAACGAAATGTTTTTGGGCTACAGGACAAAACCAGAATACCCAGAGGAAGCACGGAGAGACCATGCAAACTCCACATACATGAGCATTTTCATGGGTTCCAGATATTCGGTTTCAGTCATAGCAACATTCAGTTATAAACAACAAAAACCCTACCCGATGTAAACTGGTACCTAATTAGCATACAGCCATTCAGTGCTAACTATTTAACTGGCGATACAGCTTAAGTGAATTGCCAAGAGAGGTCAGGAGCATTACTGCAAAAGAGGGAAATTCAGCAGTCTGCGGCTGTTCATTTGAAAACACAGATAGATTAGTGTATTGTCCTCAATATACTGAATACCCCACTTTTAAATTAGCAGTTTTGTTAGTTAATTTTTCAGAAAACAACTGAGATACAGCACACACAAAACAGGCAGCTTTCTGAGTGAAATTGCATGCAAATGAAACAAAATGCATTTAGAGCGTATTCAGAATTAAATTAAACACTGATAAATGCATAGTGATTCATTTGGAACACAGAAATATACACACGAGTTACCAGATGGAGACAACAGACAACACTCGCTTTCAGGAAAGACTTTCTGTGTAGATTGAATTTTCATTAAAAAGCTTGATTCTTGGCTTTCTCGCTATGATCAAACCAGGCCAGAACAGACAGTTTTCATCACTCCTCAACACCTGGTCCCATTTTATTACAGGCTGCCTTCAATAGGACCATTGTTAAAACTGTATTATATCATCAGTTAAACTGATGAATCTGTGTTATCGCTCAATGTTGTAGGCAAAAAGAAATCTACAAAAAATGCTTGGTGTGTGGGGGGTCTTTCTAAATTAATTGTGACCAAATGTGCCAAAAACCACATACTGCGTGTGTGAAAATGAATTATTTAAAAATAAATTCAGTGATAGAGTACCATGAAAGCTACATGAGAGAAGAGCATGTATACAGTATGACAGATCAGTTTCAATGCAGATACTTTTTATTAATATTTGTTTTGTGTATGTTTCATGTAATGCATTAATGCATTGTGTTTTTCTTCAGAAGATATTTTGTAGACTATCTGTGTTTTGTTTACTGTACTATTTTTAAATGATTAATTATTATTATTATTATTTTAAAATTAACCTGTGGAGATTCTTATCTCCATCATTTATATTTATTGTAATTTTACATCATTAAGGCAAATTAAAATGATACGTCAAGTATTAATTTCTCCATTATTTAAAACAGATTCTTGCTCAAGCTGAGGAATTTGATCGAAAAGAATATTGCTTATTGAATACTGAGTTTGGCTTTATAAGCTAGCTGTTCCTCTACCTCCTTAATTTTACTGAAGTAAGCACTCCAGTAATACTTCCAGTGCCCCAAAACTTTTCTGCCAACCAAAGAGCAAAAACATCACTTACAACTCAGCAACATCTGTGAATACATTCAACCAGATTTGGTGCAGTCAGAAATAACAGTATTACATTCCCTGGACAACCCTGTCACTTGCTCCGCCCATCTAATCCATACTCACCAACTTGTACAATTTCAGTAAGTACTGGATGGATCATCTGGAAATGTGATCAAATTGATATGCTGGTGTGATCATATACTTATTCATTTATTACACATTCCACTTACATGACGATTTTCAGAATCTTTCCCCACCAGCTAGGTGTTACTTGTATTCCTTTGTATGTTTTAGTGTTCATGACTGAAAATGTCATACTGGTTAACTTTCTGTCTCACTTTAAAAATGGGATCTTGATTATAAATATTAAAACATAAAAGAGTCATTGAAAGTTTATGAACTGAGCTTAAGTTAACAGACCACAGAGGAGTAAAGACACAGAATATCAAACACATGTGACCCAGTTTAACTGGGACAAGTAACCTATATTCACCCTATATACCAATGTACCCCCTGGAGAAAGGAGAAAAGAAGAATTGTTTTGGGGGTTTGAACTCGGGACAGATTTATTAAAAATTTGCATCCTTCGGAAATATATAAAAAAAACCTGAACACATATGCTTGTATACATAATTTGATGTTAGCGAATTAAAATGATTAAAATGCATAAAATAGGCACCACGTTTTGAATACATCAAATTGGTGTAACTAGTAACATAACAAAAGTTTACTGTGGGAAAGTTGCTGTCATGTTGTGTGAGACGAAGGACCCGGCAGCAGACGTGAATGGCAAACAAAGGGAGTTTTTATTAAACTTAAATGTACAAGACTGGAATTAACTAGAAACACATGGAAACTGAACAGGGATGACAGAGGAAAGCAATACATGAGCTACATTAGGAAACATTGTTAATGACAGATCTGAGGAGCACAGCTCTGGGAAGGATTTAAATACAAGACTAACGAGGGAGCAAACAGGAGGCAGCTGGGAGTGATTAACAAGAGGGCAGGAACGAAAGGTAACAGATGGGGTCAGAAACCAGGGAAGGACAGTTGTTGAATTAATGCTTATATACTTGGCGGAAGCATGTCCATAGACATTTTTTTTTAGTGTGCATGATGTACATGTAACATTTATATTCAACTGATGCCTTTATCCAAAAACACTTACAACAGAGGGAAGAGGTGCAATTTATGTATCCTTCATGGGATTTTAACACTAGTGCTCTTTGCTGTTAATATAGTGTTCTACCTGCTGAGCTACAGTAAAGCTGTTGATGTACTACTAAATCATCCTTTAGCATTTAATTTTTCAATTGGAATCGACTGTACCATACACAGAGATCCCTTAAAAAATCAATGCTATTATTTATAGTCTATACATATACAAGGTTTTAGCTACAATCAACAAAAACAGTATTGCCAAATCAAAGTTTACAAATTCTTGGCTCTTTCAGCTATAATATAGGCATACCAATTCATTGCCCACAAAAGAACAAGGAATACTGGCAAACAAGTGACTTTATCTTGACCGATGGCTGAACTCATATTTTGAATGGGTAAACGTGGTTAATCGCTTTCCTTTTCAGGCATACTCAGAGATAGAGTATTTACAAACCTTAAAACTACGTGCTTAATATTGTGTAGGTCCCCCTGAAGCCACAAAAACAGCTCTGACCTGTCTAGCAAAAATTCCACAAGACCTCTGAAGGTGTCCTGTGGCATTTGTCACCAAGACTTTAGCGGCAGTTCCTTTAAGTCCTGTAAGCTGTCAAGAGGGACCTCCATGGATCACACTTATTTGTCCAACAAGTACTCGGATCAGACTGAGGTATGGGAAATTTGGAGGCCAGGTCAACACCTTGATCTCTTTTTTATCTTCCTCATACCATCCCTGAACAGGATTCGCTGTATTACATGGTACATTATCCTGCTGTCAGAGGCCACTACCATCAAGAATTACCATTGGCATGAATGGTATATGGTCTACAATGGGTCTACAACATTTGGGTAGGTAGTACGTGCCAAAGTAACATCTACACAAATCCAGGACCCAAGTTTGTTCAGAGAATCACAATGCTTCTGGCTTGCCTTTCTCCCACAGACTGCCCTGATGCCATCTCATCCCTAGGTAAACAGCACACATACACCCTACCATCCATCCATTTTCCAAACCGCTTATCCTACTGGGTCGCGGGGGGTCCGGAGCCTATCCCGGAAGCAATGGGAGAGTGAATTGGAACAACCCAGGATGGGGGGCCAGTCCATCGCAGGGCACACTCACACACCAGTCACTCACACATGCACTCCTACGGGCAATTTAGCAAGTCCAATTAGCCTCAGCATGATTTTGTACTGTGGGGGGAAACCGGAGTACCCGGAGGAAACCCCACGACGACATGGGGAGAACATGCAAACTCCGCACACATGTGACCCAGGCGGAGACTCGAACCCGGGTCCCAGAGGTGTGAGGCAACAGTGCTAACCACTGCACCACCATGCTGCCCCCAACACCCTACCATCCACTTGTAATAGAGAACATGACTCATCAGACCAGGCCACCTTCTTCCAGTGCTCCATGATCCAGTACTGATGCTCAAGTGCCCAAGGAAGGCACTTTCAGTGGTGGACGGGGGTCGGCATGGGCACTCTGACTGGTCTGTGGCTAAGCAGCCCCATACATAGCAAGCTGCAAAGCACTCAGTGTTCTGACACCTTTCCATCATGGTCAGCATTGACATTTTCAGCTATTTGTGCTACAGTATAGTAACTCTCCTATGGAATCGGAGAAGACGGGATACCCTTCAATCAGACTGCACATCAAATTGGCGTCAATGACCTCATCTTTGGTTCGCCAGCTGGCGTTCCTTGGGCCACTTTTGGTAAGTACTAACCACTGCATACTGGGAACACTGCATAAAACTTGTCGTTTTGGAGATACTCTGACCTAGTTTCTTGAGTTCAGGCCGAGTCTCCTCTGTTTATTTGTATTTATTAGATTTTTGTTCCCCAGTGTTTCTTTTCTATTATTTTTCTTGTTCCTAGTTTTTGGTTTGCATTCTGTGGTTTTTGATTTGTGCCTTTATGCTTATGTGTTACTTTGTTATATTCCTAGTGTTAGATTCTGTTTCCTAGTTTCCGCATTAGTCTCTTAGTTCCATGATTAAGTTTATTAGATCCACCTGTTTCCTGTTTCCCTGTGACTCAATATTGAATGTGTTCTACCTGATTGCTCGTTGTCCTGTGCCCACTTGATTGGTTAATTGTTTCATGTTTCGCTCCTGTGTCTTCGCTACCTGGTTCATTTTGTATATCTAAGTTCATGCCTGTTTTCTTTTTTGTTGAGTGGGTCATTGTGTTAGAATATGTGTTGCCCCATTGCCATGGCACCAATCAACCAAGACAACACCGTGCAAAGGAACTAGAAGCACAGAGAAAACAGCAGGAGAAAGTAGATACAAGGGCACAAGTGATAAATGCCAGTTTGCTTGTGTGTACTAGTGATTTGTTTAGAAAATGTTCTTCGACAAATGAAACCCTAGGTTTTCAGTCTAACTACATATCTGCAAAGTCTAACAAATATTGGTCATATATGATTTATCACACTAAAGGTATCAAATGCCTGAAGCTACCCGCCCCCCAATTTTTTTTTGCTATAATTTTTTCTTCAATTTTGGAGCGATCTGTCAAAATTTTATCACTCCCAGTTCATCATTGTTACAATATGCTTGTAAGGTTGAAAAGGATCTTTGATATTATCAGAGTTACTATGTTCGCCAAACCAAGTGTCTTCTACGGCTACGATTTCCTTCCTTCGGTGTCACATAGCATTAATGCTTAATTTTTGGTGTAATTTGTCTGAAAATGAAACCAGGTGTAGACTGCTATCCATATAATGTTTTAGGAAGCAGTAATCAGATCTATGATATACTCTTTGACTTAACACATTTAAAAGGTCAAATGTCATCTGCTTCCAACCTTTTTTGCTGTCTCAAAATTGAATCAGTTCCAGTTTGGCACCCATACAACGCCTCTGCATAGTTTGAAATAACTCAGAAAGTATTTGACTGATATATCATCTGAACAGGGTCAACTGGTCCTTTTTTTGCTATCCCTATGCGATGCTGTTTCAGTTATTTTCAGTTTTGCGGCAATATGCCTCAATATTTCATGAGTTCCACCCCTCGTGCCTCTGCAATGTTTGAAAAAGAACCATCAAATGGTTCTTGAGTTAACATCAATCATCTGTAAAAACATCCTCTTAAAAAATGTAATCAGTTTTATTACCTGACCCATACAATACATGTACTAAGTTTGAAAAGCACCCTTAAAACTGATTAAGTTTTTTTTTTTTTTTAAAGTTATTGGATTACATACCAGTGTCTGTAGCGGCAATGGATACGGCGGTGTCGGTGCTGGAACCATATGTATTCCCCAAAGGCTGAGGAATACAGCGATTGTAGTACAATATTTATGGACTTATAATGAGGACTGTAAGTTTATTTCTGGCTTCTGAGATACTGCGAAAAATCGGCTGTCATAGTATTTTGTTAAAAGTCTTACATTTTGAAATGCTCACAATTCATCATACTGCTGAGCTTCCTACCCTTCTTAGCTTTAAGTTCAAATTCTTGTTGTGCATCCTTTAGCTCATAGACAGATTTAATGGGGTGGCATAGGGTGGCATTTCTCACCATAACAAAATTATCTGTCACCCTATTTGCCGCCCCAGTTATCAGTGATGTAACTATTATATCAATTAAACTCAATATAATTGAATAAGGCAGCTACAAAAGAGCTCTGACTTAAAACAAATCAAATATAATCTCCTAATGAGTCAAAACCATATACCATGTAGACTACCTCTCTAGTAAATGATGGTTTGATCCATTTCCGCCCCTTCCTTTCCTTTTCAAAGGTGTAAATGCTTGACACACTCATATGCACCATATGAGAGATAGGTGTAGACATACTTTACATGAATGTATGGGTGCCTATCCCAGAGACTATGGGTGCAAGGCAGGAAACAAGCCAGGATGGGGTGCCAGCCCATCACAGGGCACACTCACACACCATTCACACACACATGCACACCTACATACAATTTGATAACTCCAATTAACCTCAGCAAAAAAATGTCATGAGAGGTTTTTATAAAATCAATATGCATGACACACGTTCAGTTAAAGTGTAAGATTCAGAGGTGCAGTCCAACAGAACAGCTATGAAATGAACCGGCTCACACTGATCTTCCTATACACCTGAAATATTGCAGGATTACAGACAAATAAAACAGACACTGTTTATTTACTAAGACATTCCATCCATCCATCCACTTTCCAAACCGCTTATCCCACTGGGTCGCGGGTTACTAACACATTATTAAAAAAGGAAGTATATGTGGAAAAGGGGGAACTATGAAGTAACTTATATCAGAAAAAACACATCTACGTAAAGCTCCTTGGGATGACTCTGTTGTGAAAGGCGTTACATAAAAGTAAATTGAATACTGAATTGACTTTAATTGAATCACCACAACAGGTCAAGGAAACACCTTAAAGGAAGTGCATTTAGTGCTATGGGAAGGAAAATGACTGTAGAAAACGTGTGCATCTGTGCTGAAATTAATTGGGCCCAGAAGTATACAGAGGGGTAAAAGAACAGCAAATGTTGACCTCTGATGACAACTGACATCAAAAACAGCTTTACCCACAGCTCCCAAAAACGACAACTTAAACAGAAGTCGATCTGAATGGAGCTTTTCAGCATATTGCCATGGACACTGCAGGTCCACATGTTCCAGCAGATGAGCCTTGTCACATATAAAAATAGCCATGCTTGACCACAGGAAACTGCAGTAAATCTACCATGTGAACTTGCTGAAGGAATGGAGACTAAAAGTGGATGTAGTCATACGGAAACGTTTCATCTGATCAGTGAAAGAGAAATAAAAGGCACATAACATTACATCCCAATGGGGTTCTTCAGAAAAGAAGAAGGTTTTCAAATCGGATAGTGGTGTTTTATGGCTTATAATTGCAGAATCAATATTCATGTTCATATTCCATGTTTATAACTAGGGCAAAATGTTGTCCAGATGCTTGTCCTTTATTGCCACAGCCATACCCCTATACACTGTTATTTTTGTAGGCATTACATTATATTTTAGAACTTGCACTCGGTGGATTTCATGAAATAAAGATATGGTGGTTTCACTCAATCTATTTCCCCGGAGTCCTCCCTTGACCAGATCTGTCACAGTTGACCTTGCCTGTTCCTCTCAAAATTGTCTGCGCTTGGGTCATATATATCCCTCTGTGTCATATTTGCTTTAATATTAAAGATTTAGTGCTTCTAAACTATCCTTGTAAGGCAAACCTTTAAGACCAATAATAATTCTACTTCAAAAATTGCTCTAAGACAGCAATAACTTTTTTTTATGTGGGGTGACTGAAATGGTACACTTCATCAGCTACCTATCTAATATCATACTCCTGCATTCTACAGCCTCTGCGTGACTTCCTAAATCAAAACACTGGGAACGAAAGCATTTTTTCCCCAACAAAATCTGCTCCCGATAGTAGAGAAGTAAAGCAAAGAACGTAGCTTATGTGGAAGCAACTATTTAAAGTAAATTGGAACATTCCCGCTTCCTGAAAAGAATGCATCTTCCTTATACTTCTTGTTTTTTTTGTGAAAAATATTCTGTTCCACGTTCTCTGTTACTCTAGTTAATGTCTTCCATCTTCATCTCCATCCGATTACCCAGTACAGGGCTGCATGTGAGCCTGCAGCATATCCCAGAAGGGAGGGGGCATGAAGTGGGGGAGTCCCTGTGCATCGCAAGGTACGCTCACGCTTTTGAAAAACAAGAGGAAACTGGTGGGCCCAAAGGAATGTTTCTCCATTTGTAAATTGAACCATCTTGTAAGTATCCACATTGCATAAGTAAATTACAAATATTTAGGACCTTAACACAGAACCCCAATTGATTACATTTTTCCAAGTGGGACTGTTGTTACATCCTGTTTGACAGCCAATTTAGTATCCCAAAAGTACCTTCTAGCTCCTCTGAGTGTTACAGAATGCTATTTAATCTGGATGTTGCCGGATGACTTTTGGAACCAGAAATATATGTTAAGTACCTCTGCAGTCTGTAAAGACAAAAAAGGAATAAAAAAAGAAAAACGATTATTTGGGCAGGTTCAGCCTAAGTCCTTGTTGACGATATTGGTGCTAGAAGCGATCATTGCCCTTTTACATCATATAACATTCACTGCTAGATATTTATGCTGGATAGAATAAAATCACTCCCTTTTTCCTGGTCTTATTATACATACAGCCACACTTGCCTTTCCCCAGCCTGTAGCACACATATGATTAATCCCTCAGAGGTTTTATCTCCCAAGTTCACCCATGCAGCCTTGGCAGAGCTTAGCTCTTTATGCATCATTTCATTTTTATATGGACTTGAATCCCACCCCCTATCTATTCAGTCTTTACAAAAATATTCATTTATGTCCTTATATAGTATATGGCAAATTGTTTAGTACCGCTACACTAAGCAGATGGACATGAATTTCACTGGAAAACACTTGAACCAATACCAAAATCACTTAAATTCTTATTATCTCTCTCTGAACTCAGCTAGCTATTATTGTTATGTAAATAACGCTAAAATGTTTTGATACTAGCTAGCTAGATTCCAATTAAAACATTTGAACATGAATCGTTAAACATAAATCTTTGAAATTCATTTGGTTTCCCTTTCTCATTTCTTTCCTCACATCATAAGGCTCTTCCAGCTCATTGTTATTGGCTTACTGCAATGTTTGAATTAATATGTGCACTGCTGTTCTTCGGTGTGCTGCCAGATTTCTTGGATTTGTATAGCCAAACTGGGTTCCTGCCAAATTTGCTGTTGGTAATGTTTATGGACAAATGCTATTTTAAAGGTTACACTGAAATTTTATATATATGCATGTATGCATTGTACTTTCTCTTCAAAATTTGAACCTCTTTAAAACTTAAACCAAAACAAACAACCGAACAAAAAAAATGGAGTTAAAGATAATGTAGCCATTTAAAGAACATGTGTAGCGTTTAGTACCAGTCTTTGCCTGGTGTTTGTTGCTGGTGTTGGTGCCAGCATTGAGGGGCCGGGTGCTAGTAAACAGTAGGTCAAGCCATGAGATGGTTGATGGCTCTTGGCACAGACCATCCAACCAACCATCCATCCATCCATCCATCCATCCATCTCCCCACTGTTTATCCAAGACAGGGCTGCAGGGGTGCAGAGTTGGAGCCTATCGCATGCAGCACATAACATAAGGCAGGGGAATACCCAGAACATACACATGCACACACTCACACACACAGCAGGAGGTGTCATGCAACAGAACTCCCCACTGAGCCACTATGCCTTGACAAAGACCACCTATCTATAACTTCTAAAAATTGTAAAACATGGATATACATTTTTGCATAAATCATTCTGAATTCCCAGCAATGGACACAGAATTATTATTGAATAACAGAACCATATACTGTAAAAGTAGATCATTTACACTGGTGTATATGTGTCTTTGAATAGTACCTCATCTTGGGCTTTCAGTTTTAGTTTCTCCTTGATCACTGGTCCAGATTCTTCGATGAAAGCAACGTTCGTGTTCAGTTGCCTGTTCAGCATCTCTATCTGGGCCAGTCTCTGTCTGACTTCTTCAGGTCTCTCCTTTTTCAGTTTGACGTGCGTTCTTATCTCAGTTATATCTGAAGTACAAGTTTCATTTTCTGAAGCAGGGAAACAGAAGAATAATAAAATGCACATCCATGAACGAGAGCCATTCATCTGCCAAATGCTCATCTAGTACAGCGTCGCAACGAACAAAAAAACATTTCATCACAAAGCAACGATGGAAAACAACGACTCGGACGGTAGAATGTTTTTTATTCTTAAAATCAAGACTTCTTTTTTTCCAAAACATGAAAGCGTTGAGGCCACGATCTTCTCCAACAATTTGTGCATTCACCCCTGTTATTGCTAATTATATATCTTTCTGCCAGATACTGCACTTGCTTAAACGGTTCTCACTCAAGCAATTATCTGACATAAAATTAGTCCATTATATTTTGACAAGTGGTGAACTGACTTTTATAAGGCAGGCTCAACTCAGCTGTGTTCATCAGTAAACTGATCTATAAATAAAGGACTTTATGTTGCTTGTAGAAATGCCTGGATATGGATGGTAAGGTTGTAACAAAAAACAACGTGTATATAACAGTAAAGAAGTGGACAAAGAAGTATCCCAAGGGTTTGTGTGAGTTGCTAGGTTTCCTGTCTTTATATACAACTGATACTTTATCTAAAGGTACACACATCCCCCTAGATATGAATGAGATATATCCCCTAACCCTATATTTACATCAAATTTATAGGCAAGTCGAAACAGGCTCTGTAGGTACAGTTCTCATTTAGTGCCAGTTAGTCAAATGTCTGTCTTAGTACACAATGCAGATTCTTCTCGTGTTACGATGCGTTTGACACATGTAATTTCGACTTTATGTTGATGCGATAGCGATACACAGTCCGTAGCCATCAAACTTTGAATTCTGATCTGTTCCCAGGCCAGCGATACATGGCACAATGCTTTACATGCTGCCAGCATCCACCCAGCCACGCTTCCAGTCCCTGTAGGGATTGTGAGCATAAACATCTCATACAGTGTTTAACAATGGCATTTTTTCTGTATTTTTCCCCAAGCCCATTATATCTATTAAACACCGAAATGTGTCCTATGAATTCATATTCAACTTATGGTGTCTTAATTTTATGATAGATTAATTGGAACATAACCCCATTGTAAATGGAGAAGCAACTGTATATATTTTACACAGCATACTGTATAATTATATATACTGTAAAACACGAAACACTACCAAATACAATAAAACATCTTAAAAACAACAATACAATAAATAATAATTATAATAACAATAATAATATTATTATTATTGTTATTATTATTATACAGTTATAATTGTTAGAGAAATATGTACTTTTTTTATTGTCATTTTGCTAGATGCCATTTCTTAGAAATAACACCCTGCAGCAGCTTGATCTTAATTTAGCAATAACCCTTCTTAAGAACTGTCGCTTGAATATTTCCACCCCATACATGGTGATAAACAATGTTGAATGTTATTTGCATATCCTGTTTGTGTACCTCAATAAAATATACTGCGAGGGGAGTTCCTCTTTCGAAGTTGGCTGAGTTCGACTGAGAGGCTGACACCTCGAAGTCAGGACCGGACTTCCCTTGCAGCAAGTAAAAAGTCATCGCAGCTGTCTGTGTTCTTCTGTGTTCAGAGACTGGTTGCTTTCCAGCGTATCTTTAGAAGAAGATAACCCTAACAATAATAAAAATGACTACACACTACATCACTATATTGTACCTGAAGTCAATGAACCACTGCAGTCTCGCAATGTTTTCATGAGCGTGAGAAAGTCGTTGGTGCGTTCATTATTACGAACCATTGTAATTCAAATTTTAAATATAATAGACTTCATGGTAGTCCGTTCATAAGTACAAGTCGTCCATAAATTGGAAATTCTTAACCTGGAGACGTACTTAAAATATACTAAGCAACGACACTGTGTACACTGCTGACAAACAGACTTCCATGCATAAAAATTAGTCAATAAGGGCCAGCTCTGAGTTCTTCACTAATTAAGATGTGATAAAGAAGGAGATGCTCATTCTTACGAATAAGTTATTTCAGTTCAGATTTTTAACACATTCAGGATTAGTGGGCTGTTTTGGACTAGCAGTTATATCTATGGAGATTCTGTGAAAAATATTCACAAGTGCCCAAGTTTGTTCTTCATCCTCACCCAAGTGGAAGCCCAGTGTAAAGAACTGTTTCCCAAAGACAATGGTTAGGACATTAATCACAGAAATATATCTTTTCACAGGCATCTTCTTTTCCAAAGCTACAAGAAAATGAAGCCACACGTTTCAGAAGATTACTGTGTGTTGTTCTCCACCTCTGACACTGCCTTGTTAATACGATGCTCGCAGTTGGTTATTAACTATCACCTTCCAGTCTGTATTTTTTATATTTAGAAATAAAAATCAGTTTTTACTGGAATAGTTATATGTTACTTTACCATACCGTATTAGCTGTCAAGGGTATTCTTAGGCGAATTTTCTCATTGACGTAACACTGCTCAGTTATGTAAGTAATTATTTACATTAAAAAATCAGCAGAGTTGGACCTCTTTCTGAACATGCACTCATGCAAGGTGACTGGAAGACATCCAATTTATATAGTATTAGTCCTTGTCACCAACTGAGCCCTATGGACAGACAGAACATAATCGGTGTGAGTGGCAGTTTCATGTAACGAGATATATAATGTGTGACCTTCAGTTTATGTCCATTCCCTCATTTTCCAAAACCCTGGATATTACCACAGGAGAATAATGCACATGCACTCAAACAGTTCAGATATATTTCATATTTTTTGGACTCCAGCAGGGGACACAACGAGACCGAACTACTGTGCATACAGTATGCGAGGTGTGTGCAGGGATCAAGCTCACAACCCCTGCAGCAAGAAGCCAGGGTAGAACCTAATCCATTCTGACTGTAGAACCTCTGTATAATAATGTACAATTTCTAACACACATTTGGTGGTAATTTCGTTATTTTGGAGAGGGAATCTTACAAAGGCAAACTGCATTCATTGCTTGAAATTAAAAGTTGCAATATTGCTCTTATTTTGAGATCAAAGAAGTTCATGTTATTAAATTTGCCTAACAAATCAGTGAAATACGTTATCTTGGTCATTACAGGGATATTAAAGTCTATTACTACGTATTTATCATGAAATGTCTCAAATAAACCTAGAATCAAAATGAAAAAAAAAGACTTTTGGGATACTCTGCACTAGTTCATATGAGTGAAACTGACTGCCCACTGTAACCTTAGTATTAAATAAAAATTTCTATACTGTGGCTCAAGAAATTGCTTTTGTCATTGTGGAGCAACACTGTATCATCACCAGCCTCCTATGAAAACATCGCATGTTCAGAAACGAAAATTTAATATATGTGATTTTATCGTCAACTGTAGTTTTCGGTGTTGTTTTGATACTCTCTAGCACCATATTAAGCCCTGCTGATCACAAGAGAGATATTTCCGTGTGGCTAATGGCATTGTCAATCACTACAGGAAGCAGTTCCCTTCTACAGGATAAAGTAATTGCATGGGCAGAGAGAGCTCCACTCTGATCTTCCTTAACGCCCCTATCCTGAATTCATATGCTTCAAATAACACACATTCAAAAGGGAAGGTATATTGTTTAACTAAATTACTAAGATCTCACTCAGCTTACATGGACACTATACGTGCACACAGTGACTGGTTTATTTTAAAATAATTTTAGCAGATCTACAATAAGAGACAAGGATCAATGCAGAGATCGGGTTCTGTTGAGTGCAACAAGAAAAAAAAAACATAATCTTTGAAAGTGCAAATCAATAAACTGTTCACTGAGAGCACTCTTTGTTCCAAGATAACCGAGGAAAAGGGCTGCTTTGATTGTCTTTTCCATTCTTTGCTGGAAGCTTCTTCCAGAGGATTTAGTCGCAGGCTTTGTTATTGATTAGCACAATGCACTCCCTACGCCCAACAGAACTGCACTTTAATAAAGTATGAATAGCATTTTGCTCTTTTTTGCATCTTTCAAAGGAAAAAAAAGAGCCCTGTTTGAAATATACATTAGTGTTGACCTGAAACTTATGGCTATTGACTTGAAATTTTAAACAATATGAAAAAGCAAGCTTTCAGCTCACGGGCAGTTACCTGTGCTCTATTTATGAAATGCTTTGTGACAAATAAAATATCTACTAAAATGTCCATTAAAAGATCAGCCACCCATTTCAACATTTAGAAGTTAATATGAAACAGTTCTCTTTTCTGTTAATCTGTAAATTGATATGCACCAGTGTACCACTGGGGTTTTCCTTACATACTCCTGCTTAGATATTTACAAACTGTGTATGCACAACAAACAAACAAACAGAGGCTAACAGGTACTTCTCAGCCAGATCTCCTGCTGTACAGAATAATCTGCACATGTTGTCAATTTACATAGCCTATGACAGAGAGGACCATGGGAGTTTATATGGCAGTACACCACGATAAAATCTAACTTGATCCCACTATGAACCAGCTATTTCCATAATCTGCTGTTGACATATATTTTTCTGCTTATGGTTCTTAGTCTCCAGACCCATCCATCCATTTTATTTCAGTACCCGCTTATGCAGGGTTGCAGGGGTCTAGAGCCTATCCCAGAAGCTACGGGCACAATGCAGAGAATAACCTAAGATGGGGCGCCAATCCATTAGTCAAGTCAAGAGGTTTATTCGTCATGGACACAGTTGTACATATACAACACGTAGTGGAATGTGACCCTGGTCACTCCGAGCAGCTGTGCATGATAACAGAGTAACAAAATATAGAAAAAATAAGAAAATACAGGGCACACACACATACATTCACACCTACACTGTATGGACAATTTGGTAACACCAATTAACCTTAGCATGCTTTTGGAAAGTGTGGGGAGACTGGAAAGCCCAGAGGAAACCCCACAGGGAGAACATGCAAATTCCATAGCATAATTCAGAGTCACCAGCCATCCATCTTCTACACACTGTTTAGAATCAGGGTCATGGAGGAAGCCCACACCACACAGGGCAAGACAGAACAGAGGAGGGATTCGAACCTACAGCCCCACATGTATCAGGAAAAGGAGCTACCCATGGAGTCCAACAGATACACCAGTTCATCTAAACCTGAAGGTTTTGGACTATGGAAGTCATTGCATCACCTTACTTCTATACTAAATAACTGGAATTAATAGTATAATTCATACTATTTTTGCTCCCACGACCCCCCTTACAGGCCAGATGACTAATAAGAAAATGGAAGCAGATACACCAACTTGATCCAGTCCACTGATCTATCCAACTGCATCAAATCAAACTTTTCAGTTCCAAGCTCCAACCACAAAATCATGCAACAAACTCTGCTAATTGTCAATTGTGATCCAATCATTACCTGCCATAATCGCAAAAAGCTCATGTTGTAATCAGCAGTGATTTGTAAAATGATACATATTTAGGAATACTTTGTTACCGTCTTTCATGAGGAAATTTCCATTTAGCCCATATTTTCTGATTTGGTTCAACTCTGAAACATATAACTTGCTCGTGAAAATTTATATTAAGTGATACTTGATCAATAAATCGATATTCAGCTGCAGTCTCTCTGCTCTACACCATAAATTCTTTAGTTCCCTTTTGATTAGCCAGGACACTCTACAATCCATAGTGGAGGATGAGGGAAGTCCATTCAATGGTGGCTCATTCACCATTCAGAAGAGGTCTAATAGTAAACAAGATGGATTTATATGGCCCGCAACGTGTTTTTAGATCATTAAATAAATCTGGCCCATAGATCATTCTTTTTGCATGGAATAAAAAAAATAATTACATAATGTCATTTTGCTGGTAATTTAGATATACTGCAAGCAAAACATCCAGATCTGGGCATCACTAACTGAGCTGAATTTCTTCCACTATTACAATGTAGAAATTACTGGGAAAAAACCAAGACCTCACAAAACACAGAAAGTAGCTAAGCGAACAGGTGAATGGACATCAGTATGAATGTAACATCCATAATGTAATATTCAAGATTCAAGAGTCAAGAGACAGTGATGAAGGCCTTGTATCGAAACGTCTATGCCACACTTGCTGTGGATCATTAATAAAAAAGAACGTAAACCCATCCAAGTGTGGATCTGCTTATTGTTAACTGAAAAACCAAAAATTATTCTTAGCTACTAAATAATGGGGCAGACCAATATACCCAACCTTCTATCCAACTTCTAAAACGGCTTTTCTACTAGAGAGGTGTGGTGAAGAAGTTGGAAAGGAGAATACAGAAAAGATCATTATGTAGTGATGGGAAAATGAAGCTTCTGGAACCATTTGCTGTATTTTTTGACCCCACTAGGTGGTGCTCTTGGTTTGCTCTGGGGCATGTTTTGAGCCCTTTTATGAACAAACAGCACCATCTGGTGGTGTCAGAAAATACATAAAATGGTTCATGAAGCTTCATTTGGACATCACTACCATTATGCAAAAAAAAGGTAACCTAAATTATAGCTCAGCAGCACACAGGATATTTTTGTGGTTAGTTAAATTTAACAAAGCGTTGCCCTAGCAAGAGCAGCAGGAGGTCAGAACGCCGGATCAGCCTGTACGCAGCACCCTTGAAGCAGTGGGGGTTAAGGGCATCACACAGACCCTTGACAGGGATATAAGACACAGAGCTGTAACATGCTGAGTGAAATAGTGTCCCCTCATGCAGGCCCTGATCCCAGCATGTGAAGCCAACAATTAGCCGATATTATGATTTATTTACTAGAAAGACTAGAAGATTAAAAGATTATCATAGCATAAAATTTGCATTTTTTTTCTTAACATTAAAAAAACTGAGCAGAGATCAAATTTCACAGAAATTCAAATCATTGCATTTAGTGCTTGAGTCTAACTAGCAGCTGACTTTTACTTGAAAAATTTCGTATGGATCTCATATTTGCACTTATGACTCAAACGCAACTCCTTGAGTTAAACATGTTATAAATCAAACCATGACTGCTTTAAATATAAAAACAGTTTTTCACCCCTCTTTTCCATGCAATAGTATTGTCAGAAGTGGGCATGAACATATTTTCACAAATCATGACAATGTCAGGTTCGCACACAAATTCAAATGCATTCCAGGAGCTTTCAATGAAAAAACCAAATCTTTGCTACATTCTAGAACATAGAGAAGGGGGAGGCATGTTTGGTGTTGGCCCCTCCAGTAATGGGTTCCAGGTTGTGGGGAGGACTGTAGACTGTTAATAACAATGTGGGGGGGGGGGGGGGGGGGGCTTTCTGTGTATCGCTGACTCAGCTATCGCTCTCGCATGCTCCGCTTTCTATCTTTTGTATTCTAGTGGTTTAACCTAACATACACTAGAGCTGCCCGACTATGGCAAAAAGCATAATGAAGATTATTGTTTGACCAAATGATTATTTGCCACGATTATTTACCACAATTACTCTTGACTACAGAAACATTGTATTTATTGAATCATAATAATGTCTGACATTGAAATTTAATTGAAAGCAAAATAAAATTTTAATAACATACGCTGAACTTGTAGAAATAAATTTTTATTATTTACAGACATATTATACTGAGATGAATTGTTCTCTGAGGATCAAAAACACTAAACTTGATTTTTTTTTTACCCCAACTATACATACAGTATTTGAGTCAACTGCTCAGTCCACTGATATAAAAAGTGCAACTTAAAGATTTTTAGCAAGAAAAACTAGACTGTTTACATGATCTCGCTTCAGTGATGCAAGATGGCAGGAGATTATATTTCCAGCCGTGTTGAAGACCATTTCTTTTGCTAAATAATATGTGATGGCATCCATTATATCTCAGGGTTTTTGAGAACTAGACGGATGCGCGGTTTCATTATAGATGGTGTCCTTAACGGATAACTGCGTTGCATTACGAGCTGATGAGCTTGCCTCACATTTCTGAGTTTTTTGCTCACGTATTGTGTGGTCATAGACCACTTTATGATTAAGCTTTAAGTGGTTAAATAAACTGGTCGTGTTGCCTTGTGATGCAGACACAGGTTTGAAACCTATTCTGCAAATTATTTGCTGTTGTTCTTGGTCCAATTTGTTAAAACTGAAATGATTCCAAATAACTGATGTGCGATTACCTCTTGTCGACCAAAGGTACCCATCATTTTTTCATAATTGTGGGAAGTCATAATTGTAATCGTGATTCAAATTCGATTACTTGCACAGCTCTAGTATACACTCACTGCTATTACCTAACATCGTGCTGTGCTCTGTTTTATTAATGTCCAATTAATCCATAAGACTGTGGAGGATAGATAAGATGTTTGTACCTACATATGGCCAGTAGGAATAATCTCTGTTGAACACACCAGGTTAGAAGGCTAGTGCCAGTCCATGTGCTGCATTATATATGCATAATATACTGCATTACAAAGCTATCTACATGTATAGTACATTATAGATGAAGCTTCATAAAGCATTCATAATGCATAATAAACATGGCTATGTGTTATGCCTTTTCATAAATATTTATAGGCATGTTTATAATGCTTTATGAATGCATTATTATTTGATATGAATGCGTTTATAAATTAACTAAAACATTACCTTAATTGTTACCAAAGTGCATGTACCCAGTATGTGATCTATTAAAGTCTGTGTGTGAATTGTTTGGGTCACGGAACAAGGAATAGGAGATTGAGGAAACAGTCTTGCTCACCATACTTATGCAACCTGACCCAGACCATCTTCAAAGAAAACAAGCATTACTAGCATTTCATATTATACACAAAATGAAAGGTTCCATATTTGAATAAACCACTTTTCGGTGTAATAAAAGGACAAGAATAATAGGCTTCCAAATTTAAGATAAAAGCTCTGTATGTAAAACTATGACAATAGCCTAAAGCATATTTATAACTGAAAAATCCCAGAATGAGAAAAATGTAAATCCAATCCAAAAAGAACAGAAAAGTTGAAAACAAATCCTTTTAGCACTAAAATGTTTTGCGGCACTTTAAATTAAAAATAACATCATCCCAGTCCCTGATTGTGCATGCATAGATCAAAGAGTACACTACCCGTGCCCTTTGGCTCTGTGAAACACTGAGTCAGTATTAAAATAAATCTTAGTTGTTTTCACATAAAGGCAAGGCTTTTTTTCTCTTTTCATTAATTTATCAATGTCTCTGATTTTCAATAACCAGCTATGTAATTAGATTGCTATTGGCTAGAGCATATTGTCTGAACCCACAACCTGGACAGAATCCCAGGGATCACATTTACTTATACACTTACACTCAAAAGACTATTCAGTGTTGAGATTGATCATTTGGTTATTTGACAGAACCCAATTAATCAGAATGATATTCAGGCCTAGATTTGACCTCAAATTCCCGGGCATTCTACTTGCCAGGTATTTTTATACGCCTAACATAAAATTAAAATCTACTGTAGCATATTAAGTACTAATGACTTGGGCCATTTTCCTCTGACCTCCTTTATTAACAAGGTGTTTTCGGCAACAGGCCTACCACTGATTGGATATTATTCCATTTAGTGCTTTCTTCTCTATAAATGCTAGATAATGTAGTATGTGAAAATCCCAGGAAAATGCTGTAGCTGAGATGCAGAAACCACCTCATCTGTCCAAAGCAATCATACCAGCTTCGGAGCCCTTATTTAGCCATTTGAATGCTTCACTATACAGTAACTGCACCTCTTGACCCCATTTGTGCATTTTGTATATTGAGTGGCAGCCCACGATTCTGTTTCGTAGAGCAGGATGCTTGGATTAATAAGCAGGTGTAAGGAAAAAAGGCCCCATTAAGCGTATTTACACACTGATTAATAATTCATTTTTACAGATATGTGCTTGCACAAACTACAGATGAAGGTATTTCAAACTATATGTAATATTGTTGCTAACACCAATTGAATTTCTAGGAAATTGAATTAACACAGTATTCAATATATCCTTAACTGATGATTGCAATATATTGATATTACCTCTCTCCACAGTTGCAGGGAAGTGCTGTTGTTTCCCCAGGGACAAGCCATCGATCTTCATTTGAAGTGATCTTTGGCGCTCCTGCTCCACCTCCAGAGCCTTTTCAGCTTCCTGCCAATCAGCTGCAAGCCGACCAATCAGGCGCATCACCTCCACCAGGACCCCACCTACTTCGTTCTGAAGTAGCTTCAGTGTGCTGTGGCTCTCTGTGTAATAATGGGAAAGCTGCTTAACAACCCGTCTTCATAACGATTGAAATTAGATATAGAAACTTTTTCTGTTTAGTTATATTGTACTGAGGATAATGAAAACAAATGAAATCATCATGTTAGAAAAAAAAAATAATAATTTCAGAAAGAATATCAGAGATTTATAAATACCACTTAAACATGAGCCAAAGTCTTCGACACATTGGGCAGCAGAAAACTCAGAACTCCTTGAGACCCTGTACAAAAATGTAAATGAATGAGAAATGGAAGAAATAAACAAATGAACAGACACAGATTAATGAGATAGATAGATAGATAGATAGATAGATAGATAGATAGATAGATAGATAGATAGATAGATACTGATAACAGAAAACACGCAAGACAAGACATTTTAGTAATAAACAGTGTTTTATGGGATTAACATGGACTATATAACATTTTAAACATTCTATTCCTTGTGATGTTACTCATTCAAGAAGTCAAATTAATTTATGGAAAAAACTTTTGTCTTTATGAAGCACGGGAATAATTGCTGGAAAACAACATTAAACAAAAAATGGAACTTAAAATAGGTGAGTTCTGTCAGTTGGTGTTAGAACTGAAGAGTTGCAATTTAAGATGCGCATTCTACAGCGAATTAAACTGTACAATGATCATACTGAAAGTAACATCCAAGTTATTTATCACTATTATATTTAACATGTGCAATGCAGCACTGTCACATCTCATTCTTTAACCAAGCAAGCACAGGCATAAGCGGTACTCTATTCATATATATATATATATATATATATATATATATATATATATATATATATATATATATATATATATATATATATAAACTCCAAACTGATTGTGTAGAGCATTACAGAATCATTTCCGATGCTATTCCTTTATACATTTGCCTCATCCAAGCTGTTCTTTTCTGAAAATATTTTAAAGGAGAGTAGTTTGACGTTAAGTGATACTGTCATTTATAAACAGAAAAACACACATCTACTTATTAGTACATCAGCCAAAAGAAGGAATTAACATTTGTGCCTTGATAATACATTTTGGTATCCGTTCACAAGACTACTGCTGTTAACCTGCAGGCAATGCAAAAGGGTGAGTTATTACCTCTACTAATATTACAACTCTGGAAGATTCTACACATCCTCAAAGACATACTGTCACGGTCTCACACTAGCATTAACAAATAAGTGACAGAGAGTAACCACCAATCACTCTCATCATTATGCATCAGGTCCATGTCAAAATATAGAGGAAAGGAACAAAATACATGCACTTAGACTATAAAAGCTTTTGTCTAACAGACGTGAAATATATTATAAAAGCAGCACTGTTGGAAAGGTGCAAATCATTTTGCTTTACTATGACATTCATTCAAACTATACACAGCCTCCGTAATTAAAGTGACACTCTTTTGCGACTTCAAAGTTTGTGTTTCCAGTAGCAGAAAGAAATCTTGCTGCTTCTACTTGGACTAAATAGACTGTCGAAATGCTGCATTGTAAAGAATCAAAAGTATCAAACAGCAGAAGATGTAGAAAAACCCATGATATGATAATGTTAATGCTTTAATAAATTTGTTAGCCAGAGATTAAAACATGTACAGCCCAAGAGTATGAAAAAATGCAGTAACAAAGCTTTACATATGGAAGTTAGTGATAGGCAGCCAGCCATTGCCAAAATGTAATTAGACAGATGTCAGCTGGTCGTTTCCAGTATAGGAATGATAAAAAAAAGTAGCGAAGACTGAATATAATAATAGTTGCCCTAGGGAAGCTGATGCAATAATGGGAAGTACATTTGTACTGCTATGACCCTATCTATCATTCATTCTCAGGTCTCAGGTACAGTCTCAGGTACCAATAGTTACATTACAAGCTTTTAACCTTGTCACTTGTTACACAATCAGAGACTTTATCTGAGATAACATGGGACTCTTACGTAGAAAAACAAAATCCTGGTTTTCCTCAACCAGATTGTGTTCTTCAAAGCACTGGCACAATGTTCTACGGAATTCAGTACGGCAACCAAATCAAATCAATATCTTAACACCGAGAAGAGTATGCAAATATATTCCTGGAGAAAACCGGACTGTTGGAAATGAGACATGCAGTTTGCCAGTATGGACTTGGAAACAGAAGCAAAGCTGGAGAGCAACTAATTAGCTTTGGTGAATCCAGCAACCTGTTCACTGCCAATACAATGCAAGCAATCAAAGCATAGTCTTCACACCTGGACATTACCAGATGGAGTCTGCAGGAATAAACAGACTACATTCTCAGGACCATACAAGTGAAACAGAGCTCAGTTGAAATGGGAAAGACGTTGGGGCAAATTGTGGAATAGATCATAAACTACTCATATGCAAACTGCATGTGAAGGTGAAAAGTCAAAGTAAGCAAATCTGACATCCAAGAAGACAATATCCTTTGAAAAATGTCACAGTCCATTTAGAGATGCTGGTCCTACTTGACAGAGAACTTGTGGACAGAATTCAAACAGGTAACTAAAAAGGAATATACAGTAAGAGAATTTGACAAATTTTTTTTGCACAAAAAAAATCTAAGTTGATGGCATAGGACAAAGTGGAAATAGAGAAGAGAATGGAAATCAAAAAAAGATAAAGATGTGTTAAATGTAATGAACTGTTCCAAAAAGCTACCCGGAAAGACGAAGGCAAAAAGTATGAGATCATTTGCGAAGTCATCGAAGAAGCAAATAAACAAGGAATAATAAGGCTGTTTTAAGAGAAGCCGGCAAATAAAATGATGAAAAGACCTTCCATCCTCGAGAAGGTATGCTAAAGGACATCAATGGACGAATAATAAGTGACAGAACAGAACAAAGCAGGCATAAAAGCAGATATAAAAGGAATACAGAAAGACCTTTATAGCAAAGATATCAACCATCAGGACATATTTACTAAGGTCAAACACATGGAAGAATATTGTATAATGGAAGTGAAGATGAGATTGGCCCTGACATCACTGCTGAGCAAGAAATGTTAATGTAGATACCAACAGAAATTTATTAGATTATAAAAATCCAGAGAAGAATGAAAATGTTAACTAAATTATGCCAACATGTCAGGAAGACAATTTAATGATCTACATACTAGAATAAAATCCTTATAAAAGCAATGTTGGGAAGGTTACTTTTGATAGAATCTAATAGGGTACATATTACTAGTTACCCTGTTAAAAGTGTAATGAGTAATGCTAACTATTTTGATTACTTCATTAAAGTAATGTAACATATTACATTTCATTACTTGGTAATTACTTTTCTAACAAGTGTTTTAAACTAGACAATAAAGACAGAAAGCCCCAATGGCTTTGCTGACCCGCATTGTCTGGAAATATGCCAACAGAATGCATTTCTGCTAGATGAAAAGCTGCAAAGCAACAAAATGAACGTTATATTCCACATATAAGCATTTTCCCCAAAATGAATATATTCCAATGTAAGCCTTTTTTAATTATCAACATTTTGATTAGCAACTACTTATTTAAAATTAACCCATGCAGTACTGTGTAGCTACTTTAACCCAAACACACAACATACTTGCGAAGATGCAGAAGTTTGGCCAGCACAGCTGACCGAAAAATCACTCTGCTTTTACACACACACACATGTGAAAGAGTTGCTTCAAGCGGCCACAACAGAGTACAAGCGAGATCTGAAAAGGACTGCAGCAAATAAGACTGTAAGGCGTTCCACTAAGTAAACTGAGGTAAGAAAAGACTAATTAAAATAACAATTAATTAATAATTAAAAACTGTTAGGCTATTATGTCATTAGGCCTATAAGTCACTGTTGCAGTGTAGCCATCTGTGTGCTTTGCAGTTCTTTGCAATGGTGTCAGAGTTTTTCTTGCTCTTTATGCTGGACTGGATGGACATCCCTGTTTTTGACAGTGTTTGCCTACTTTGCCTCACTGACAGCACTAGAGATCTGGAGATCAAGAAATATGAGAGAGAGAGAGAGAGAGAGAGAGAGAGAGAGATAGTACTCATACTGTACATCTCTAACAACAAAATGAGACAATCAAAGTATTCCATATGACTCTTTAATGATGTAAAATTTGGACAATGAAGAACTATGATGGAAAGAAGATCCTGACCAATATGGTTCATGTTATGAATAGACCCAGTACATCAGAAAAGACCATAATGCTTCAAAAAGTTAAATGTTAAAATGGATCGGAACAAACAGTAACTAGAGGAATGGACCCAGTCGCGACAACAATGAGCTTGCCTTCGGGAAGCCTAAGGACTTGGAAAGGTGTCATGGTGACCAGAAGTCGACGCCGACTTCACAGCGCTTAATAATAATATTAATAAAGCGAGGACCAGAGCATGAGCGAGCATTTTCAGAGTCAAAGGTTATATTTATTCAAGCAGCTCTGAGGATTCCTTATTTGTCACAGCCATCTGTTCTACAGCCAGCTGCAATACAAGATGCTCTAATAATTTCTGTCCTATTTTAGCTAATAAAGTTCTTATGTGGAGAAGAGAAAAATATTATACGCGATTCGTAACAAATGGGAAGTACATTCTGTTTAGTACACAATTTCTTACCCTAGAAACTCACCCTGGAAGAGATTGTCCATCCATCCATTTTCCAAACCACTTATCCCTCTGGGTCACAGGGAGTCCAGAGTCTATCCTGGAAGCTACGGCCAACGAGGCAGGGAACCCCAGATGGGGGGCCAGCCCATCGCAGGGCACACTCACACCATTCACTCACACCATTCACTCACACAGGCAATTTAGTAACTCCAATTAGCCTCAGCATTTTTTTTGGACTGTGGGGGGAAACCGGAGTACCCAGAGGAAACCCCACGACGACATGGGGAGAACATGCAAACTCCACACACATGTGACCCAGGCAGAGACTCAAACCTGGGTCCCAGAGGTGTGAGGCAACAGTGCTAACCACTGCACCACAAGCGATTGTCTGTTCATAAAAATAACTAAGACCATTTCTCATTGAGACTTCCAGTCACAGTGAAGTCTATTGGCTCTTTCAGACACCCATTACAACATCCAGTTACATTTATCTATTTAGAAGACACATTTGTCCAAAATGACATATAAGTGAAGGAAATGCGAGTTCAAAGAGCAGGATCAGCACATACCTGGCATCCCAGTAGTTTTGGGTTAATGGCCTAGTTCAGGTGATATGATACAGACACAGATCACAAAACCTACAGACCTACAGGCCATACCAGATGCAATCATGGTTGACTGACTCAGTAGCCATCAATATTTTTGCAACAATACATACCTCTCTCAGGAGGAAGGGGTCCTACATTTCTGTGTGAAGGAAGCTGTAGGCAATCTGCCGCTCAACTCTCATCATGACCATTCATATTTGCAATGTGATGAATCCTTTCAAACCTTATACCCCCATGATTATTTAGGTGATTAGTTGATCTATTTTCATTCCTTCTAATTTTTCTTCTCCACTTTTAATTTTTTCCACAGCAGCTCCATTGTAGACACTCCCTTCCCAGCAGAATTTTTGTTTATCCATATTTCCCTTGTATCCATTTCCATTCAATAAATTAAAGGCAATATCAGATTCTATTCAACGAACATTAAATCTGATCATTCACTGCTGTTTCTAGGAAGGTTCCGCAATTCAAATCTTATAATTCAAATGTAAACCTGAAGTTAAATGGAAGCGACACACACCTGTACCGATTTCGTTAAACAGACGGCATACAAGGACAGTACACATCAGCCACAGCATAGGATTTAGCTGATTATTAGTTTATTATGGTTTGTTGACAATTCATTTTAGTGCTTTAATTATGTTTTAGTGCCTTAATTATCCCTAAGATGGGCTAGTTGCTATTACGTATTTGCATATCCCGGTAGAGTCACGGTGCAACACAAAACTTTAATTAAGTGGAGAGATGCTGAATAACAGCACGGTTACATTATTCTGTTAATTAGCCTTTTCTGATTCTGCTGTTTGATGGTAGGAACTTATTCTGGGCAGTTTTAATGTACAGTTAGTTCCACATAGTGTTTTAGTGACAGCCTCCTACCACCAAGACGCTGGGTTACAAAGATAAGGGTGTCAACTTGCAGGAGTCCGATGAGGAAAGCCATCTGTCACTGTAGACAGTTCCTAATTAACATTCCTTCTCCACTTACTGCTAACTGTATCGTTCCAGTCTACACCAGCAGCCCATCTGATCCAGCACTGATGGGCAGCCACGTCAGCACTGCCAAGCTGCAGTGAAGATAGTTGACTTTATTCCAGTCTATGTTCTCTTCATTCCGTCTCGGTTTCCATGGATTACCCAGAATGGCATAGATATTCCATCCTGGCATCTCTGCCAACTACTGATCAAGTATGGGGTACAAGCTTGCAAATTCCACTCGTGAGAGTAAACTGTCAATCTAATGTGTCAATAGCGGAAATACAAGGATTTCAGATGCTAAACTGTAAGGTGCACACACAGCTGGAGATCTATATACAGCTAAGAACATGCAAGGATCGGACAGGGTTCGTATTAGACACGGGCAAACATAAACGCCACAATCGGGAAATACTACAACAGCACAACAAGGGGATATTTACAATGCACAGACAGGGGCTATCTAAAATTACCTGCGAGCCTGCCTGGAATGCTAATCCCCACCAGCGCTACAGTATTATACTAAGGCCATAAGCAGAGGCAGATAAGTAAAGATCCAGATCAAGATTTTGTTTCAACCAACCAGTTCAGTAGTCTGTAATTGTGACTCTTTATATTCAACTGGTTGGTTGAAACAAAATCCTGGTTTGGATTTTTACTTTCTGGATCTGAATTGTCCACCTCTGGTCATAAGCCACAAACCTTCAACAACAACAAAAGGCACATTACCCAGCAATCTTTAGGATAAAACTCCCCTCATACACTACATGGACAAAAGTATTGGGACACACCTTTTAATCACTGAATTCAGGCGTTTCATTACCACAGATGTATAAAATCAAGCAACTAGCCATGCACTGAGGTTTACAAACATTTGTGAAGGAATTCTGAAGAACTCAGTGAATTTAGAGTGTGGTATTGAGGTTGCCACATTTGCAGTAAGTCAGTCCATGAAATTTCTTCCCTGTTAGATATTCCAGTCAGTCGTCAGTGGTATTATTGCAAAATGGAAGCATTTAGGAACCACAGAAACTCGATTTGGTTTTGATTTTTGATTTCCTTTAAAATTCTCTCTACTTATTCAATAATCAGCATTTTTGCAACCTATCTACTGACTATACCACCTCCCCCCTATGATCCTTACTATCATTCAGTTCCTTATGATACTACTCTCCCCCAAAAGCCAAGGCTCCTAACTGGCCAACCACAAGCAGCAAAACCTCAGTCTTGCCCTTTTAGGCAGACATGCTATCACTGCTGCCTCTTTCTTTCTGCTTACCATTGTTACGATCTCATCTCAAAGCTTCACTACCATTTTGAAGATGACAACCTTTCTTAATTTTCCCCTTGGACCCATATATCTCTACTAATACTGATGCCTGTTTTTCTCCATCGGGAGGGCTAATCATCATCTGAAACTGACCTGGGGATGTTCCTCTTCAAATCAAAATAATATTTATTCTTGTCTTCCGAGTCACCACACACTTCATCAGCACTTTCAACACATAACTTCGATAACAGAATGATGAAGACATCTCCAGAATGCCAACCAGGGTATTCTCTCTCCCTTATGTAATTGTCTGTTTTACACGGCTTCTACTCCAGGCTGTGATCATACCTCAGCTTTGTCATTAAAAACTCTCTCCTTTGAACCAACTACTGGCTTGTGAATACCTGATATTGTGAATTCACCTTTCAAATTAACTTAAGTTGAATGCAGTTTATATATAAATATATCCTAAGGCACTTACATTTTAGTCATGAAAGCTTAATGCCTAAACCCACCAGATATCTCTTTACTAGCCTGTAGTTGAGACTTTGCTATGATTTTCAACATTTAAGAAGGAATAAAGGATCGCCTTATTATGAGGGCTTTCATCTGAAAACATACCATTTTTCATGCCGTACTATAAAATTGATTTGAGGTCAAATGCATTTAATGAGTATCACAATTAGTATCACAAAATTAGATGATCCACCATATCATACCATGCATGAACATGCCACTGAAAATCCTTGAAGCTCCAGACAGAAAAGAGGAGGTTCCAGACTCCTTTTGGCTGACAGGAGTGGACATTAGATGGCATCATGTATCTTTTTTTATTATTGTTCTTGTTGTTTTTAGGTTATGATTAAACCATTTTTTCCCAGTGAATCTCAAAAGTAAACATGGTATTCTCACTCATATGTCTGTCTGCTAGCCATAAACCATAACATTTTAGTGTTTGTGTGTGTATACTGTGTGTGTATATATAAATGTGTGTGTGTGTGTGTGTGTGTGTGTACTGTATGTGTGTGTGTGTGTGTGGTGGCAAGCTACCAGCTAACATTTGGTGCTCTAATGCCTCCCTCCTCATACCAGTCTTGGTAAATACTTACTATGGTTGACTATGGGTACCCCACAAGCCTTGCAGTTCCAGAGATGCTCCGAATATTTGGCCCTTGTCATAGTCACATAGGTCTTTATCCTTGCCCATTTTATATGTGATGCATGAATACAATCAATTGGTTTTAATGTACTTAGAGAAGACCTACCTCTCAACTTTGCTGTCAACTGTTTTTTGGGCCACAAGGAGATTTGCAGACTAGACAAAGAGAAGACATTTGGTAGTCATGAAATAATCCATTCATTTCAAAGCATCTCAATTACAATAGGTAAACCTGAATATTGTATTTAAGCTACAGGTCATTATGATAATGTAGAAATAAAACATTGCTACAGTGGCAATTATATTTACAGCAAATTATTGAAAATAAAGCAGAGTATATTCATCCAGAAAACCATTAAGATACTATAAAGCAATCAGTTACTACTGAGAGAACCTATGTCATCACATTCACTTCTCCTTCTTTAACAGTTTCCATGGATACGAAATATGCACCACAGGCAGTCTTCCATAAACACGTCAGACATCACAACATCGCAAGTTATCTTTTATGCATCGGTGACTTTAAAGCATGTTCACTACTCTGTGATCGATAAAGTTTATATTCCGGAGCTGAATAGCTGAGTTTAGCATAACAATAAGCAGAATTTCAGAATTCTCTCTTTGTAGGCTGAGTACCATTCAAATACCTTGACACTAAAAATAAGTAATCCCCCCCCCCAACCAGGCTTTGTTTGGTAAGCTTTGTTGTAATGTATTTTATTGTATGAAATGTATTTTACCTCTCGTTTAAAATCTCTGATGAAGATTGCAATTTTACTAGCGATTCTTACAATAGAATGTCTTTATGTTAACACAACAAATCCACTGCTAGCAAGGATTAGATATAATTTTAGTATAAAGACAAAAAGATATTCATATTATTCATATTATATTCCATTTTCCACTAACATAATACATAAAATATACTGAGGTTTAAATGGAATAATATCAATAATCCCATTTTAAAACCTGGCAGCATATAACCACTGAACAAACTACTGTGTTACAAAGACTATTGATTCTGACGACAATATCTTGACAACCTTTATTGCTAAAAATAATATTGCTGGTCCACTAAGCCTGAACATTTCGCCTTTGCCAGCAAGCATTGATATGAAGAGGCTACTAAAAATGTGTTGTTTTATCTACAGCTGAATTTACGCACCTTCCATTATAATTTAAAAACACGATTTGACTTGCAAGATGGGAATATCCATAAATAGTCGCAATGAGTCCAAAATAGGAATATGAGGTATTTTTGTTTTGTTTTTTTTTAGATGATCTATTCTGGTCTTGTTCCCCAGCTGTTGAATCTAATAATTCATGAACTAAGTGACAATAACCAAGACCTGTGGCTGTCATTTCTGCTAAGAACAGACAAAATATATAGCCAAGTGAAGAACGTTTTGTTTGTGTGGAGGACATAATTAGAAAAAATAGACTCCCGACACTATACATCTCAAACTAATGTTTATAGCTCAGTAAAGCACTGTGGATAACAACAGTCTAAGTCAGGCAGTTTAATAATAGTATTACCCTCAAAAAAATGATTTTCATTATTTTCCTTCACTGCAACACCTGATCTAGATGAAAACCAGACAATTATCTGCTTTTTTTCTTACCTGTTCACAATTTTCAAGTTTTCGTTTCAGCTCTCGAATATGGTGAATAGCTTTGTTAACACACAGCGATGGTGTGTTTGCCAAAGCACAACTACGCCGTCTACTGGAATAGGCCTTCTGCAAATCGTCCTCATCTTTATAAACACACAATAAAAAAGATCAATAAATACACTGACACTTAGCGTCTCAATCCTCCAGAGGTTCTTACTTAAATATCAAGCTGGAAAATATGCCATGTGCAACAGAGTGAGTCTTGGAAACAGCCAGGCAATCCGCTAAAATATTAACTATTGTTATTAGTGTTGTTGACATTACTGGATGACATTGTATTATCCCACATTATATGCTAGCCAGATCACATTAACATCTGTCTGTTCGCACTTCAGGAACATTGACTGTAATATTATCATAAACAACACAATTTACATTTTAGGAGAGAGTATATTCTTTTTCATACAATCTACTTGATACAACAGTAATCCATTCAATGGCCACTACATTAGGTACATCACACTGGGTAGGGCCCATTTTTGTCCCCACAGAACCCATTTCAAGGGTAGAGGAATTTAGAAAAGCCTTGTTGCATAACTCTGCTGTACTAAGCTGTCATTTTTGCACTTGTGGTCTTCCTGTTAGCTTTAACGAGTCTGATCCAATCTCTCTCATTAACTAGGCGTTTTTTGGCCACAGACATGCCATAAACTGGATGTTCTCATGCATCACACTGGGGGCGGAGCCCAACCTTGGCCAAACTAGACCCAAAGATTTTACTGGAGTGGCAGTGGGGTAATATTTTGCTGAGTGGGGGGCAAGCTCCCTTGGTAATTTTTCCGGATTGAGAGCACTATCCATTAATCCTCTTGCAATCAACTTGCCAACATGCCACGACAGAGCGATTGACGGGTTGGCCAGCTCTGGTATACAAAATGAAATGCTGCAGATTTTGTGCTTATTTCTTGATGAGGGGTCACGCAACTCAGGTGGCCTCATATTTACTGACGGGGGGGGGGGGGGGGATGGCTACCTCTTAGATCTGCCCAACATCACGACATTGCAGTACATGCTACTACCGTAGTCACCAATTTGCAGACTCCAGTCTGAATTTCAAAGCATGCAGTGATCTACACAAACTCAGAAGTGGGACTAAAATTAATAGCTGATGTGCTACACGAAGATCATTTTTCTGTGTACAGGGTAGTTCAGCAACCAGCCTATTCAAAATGCTGCTTCTTCTCCAAATGCATGTATTTAAGTCACTTTGGGCTTCACAGACAATTGTTTGGAGCCTTAGTGACATCAGTAGTGTTCGTTGTATGAAAGGCTGTGAGTGAAGAAATTAGCAAAAATAGCGACTTCAAAGAACACTGGAAGGCAAAACACTCCTTTATTCTCTCTGCAGGAATTACATGCTCTGAGTGCCTGTTTTATTCCATGGCAATTGTGAAAAGGAGCACTGTGAAGCGTCATTATGAAACAAAACAGGGACACTTTGAGGCAACATACCCACACAGACCAAAGTAGAGAATAAGTGAAATAAATTAACTGCAAATTGATTGGTCTGCCACAGTAATTTCCTGTACATTTGCAGTTCATGAACATACACATGAGTGTTAATTGAACGTATCCTAGACTTTGGGGTAACACAAAAAAAAATAAATTCGTTCACTAAGCGGATGATCAGAAGGTCCCCTGTCTGAAGCCGGCCTCAGCAGAATAACCGGGTGTGTGGGCCCCTGAGTGAGGCCCTTAACCCCCAGCTCCATGGACACTGTTACAGGTGGCTGCCCTTCACTGCCAACCTTAAGCTCACTGCACCTTTCTCACTGCACCAGCTCACTGTTTCTGTGTGTCATGGAGAGCAAGATCAGGTACGCAAAAATAAAACCAGCCCGTTGGTGGTCATCTGGCACCGTCAAGCACACAATGTTCAAAATCAAGTCCATTGCAAGTTTTCGTCTTTCTAATCAAACATCAAGTGCACCTCAGTGTCACATGATTTGCTGTTCGGGTGAGCAGTCGATTGGCTTTAAAAAGCAGATGAACACACAACTCATCTTCACTTGGAGCACTTCTCAGGAAAGAAGTAGCTATTTCTGTAAACTGTACTAACAATTGATTGTGTTCTGATGGCAAAACTAAATAGTAACTATTTTGTTCTTCCTTCCCATTATGGAAATTACTTTATGTGTAGTATTCACTCAATTCACAACAGTTTTCATTTTATTAAAAAATTCTGCAATATGTTTTAACTGTTGAATTCCCTTTACACCAGCAAGCGCATCAATAAATGGTGCATTTTTTTTATGATTTACCCAAATGTTGACGAATTCCTTGTGCTACAACGAAAGGTTTATATTATTACAGAGAAATACACACAATTAGTTGTTTAAACAATCATTCATCACGCAGGCAGCAGTCCAATCCCTTACCATAAACAGAATGTTCTGTAGATATGGGGACCAGGACTTTTGAAAGATCTATAGCAGCACCATCTGTGTGAAAGCAAAACACAACAATGATAACAAACAGTGGCAACTTTAGAAAAGTGGTAACTGCAAGTAGGCCTGTCTGAATTTTTAATGTATGACCATTGTGGCATTTCCATTGCATCCTACTAAGCTGATGTTGCTTAATTTCTTCATTAACCAAATTAGTTTGGAGAAACCGGTTTTCAATGTACAGTCTATGCCCCAATAACAACACAGAACACAAACAAACCAGATACCGCCATCCAGCTGCCGCAGCTTCTACCTGATTTTTCCTGGAAACAGACACCGTGGGAAACAGGCAACTGATAGCACTTTGGGCTGGTGATGGTCCAGACAGCTCCAGAGCAAGATGAGTAAGAAGAGACTCAAATGCTGAGAACTGGTAAACACTGGGGAGGAGAGGCATCCCAGAGACGGGACCCTGGAATCCAACCAGATAAACGAGCCAGAAGACAGGAAATGCAGAATGATAGATTAAAAACAGGGAGATTGGGGAACCAGCTTGTAGATAAGACTCCATTGACCTAGAGACTGGACTTTTGCATAATATTTGTCCTTCATGTCATATGTTTTCCTGCTCATGTCAATGCAGCATATTTTCTTGTTTTCGAATGATTAATCAATCATCCTATTAGACATTTTGTTAATAATAAGTATGATTAATAATCTAATGTAACTAATTATTTATTAATTATTGAACTCAATTAATTATTTTTGTTATTATTAATAATTATTAATGTCAATAATAATTATTATTATTATTATTTGTCAAGTATGCTAATAAGGATTATGCACTATCATCTTGGAAGCCTTAAATGAAAACTTTTTACACGCACTGTGGTTTTTTTTACCCATAAGCATAGGACAAGAAGCAGGGGCTACCATAGATGGGATGCTAGCCCACTGCAGGATGCAAATGCACACAATCATACGTTTGTTTTGTGCTTCTTACCAACTGTGTTTTCACTGCTAACACATGGCTTCATTTCACTAAATGAACTGTATTCAGTTTTGCAAACCAAGACATGCAATCCCTTTAAGAGGGTATTGACCACAGTCACTTTATAATAAAATATCTGCAGTATTGGTGATAAATGAACACCATGGTGTTGATCTGTTTCTTGTTATAAGGTAGTTTCAATTGATCTGTAGGCCCACTATTTTCTTCCAGCAATTTGCATTAGAGCAAACTGATTTAATCTGTCAAAGACAAGTGCACAAAATATCAGATTACATTACAACTGGGTCTGGCCAATGTCATTAAAGCATACATGTATTTAAAGGCAACTTTACAGTGCCTAGTATAGAGAGCATTAATGCAAATGCATGTAAGTATGTATCTTCTTGCAGCCATGAATCAACCAAACATCCATGAAGCAGGCTCTGTTTCAGCAATAGACGAGGATGGTTGTCGGGAGAGTATTTACTGAACTGGGTTATACAGTGCCAAACTGCAGAACTGTCTAGAACACAACTATCTAACAATGCACTCAAAAGCCTTACTGCCACTGAAGAAAAATAACACAGTGTATACCTCAACACTGATTTATAGACATTTCAAATGTGGATCCCTATATCATAGTCAGTGCTCATTACATTGCAGACACACTGGAGCTGAAATAAAGAGTACTGCAGACCAGCATCCCTCCCAAGAGATACTCCCAGCCACATCACTGAGAGGCAGTTACATTTTTTTAAATCAGTTATTTGCAATGGTAACAATGTAAAAATGGTGAAACAACTATGCAGGCAGTTTCTGCACTGGTTGCTAAGCCAGTTCCATAGAAACGGAGACCATCCTTGCTAGCATGTCATACGGCCAGAAAAAAAGCAATAGAGAGCTTCATAAATATTTTCCACAGGAATTTAATAGAACAGCTGTCACTGGTAGCTAGGCCAGTTCCATAGTAACAAAGATGTTAAGTGTTAGCATATCACATAACCAGAAAATAGCAATAAATAGCTTCATAAATATTTTTTTCGCCGGAATTGAAAAGAACAGCTGTCACCTGCTCCGTGCGAAAGAAATTCCCATTATGCTACCTGCGTAGGAAAAAAAAGCAACATACCTTTTTATTACTTTAGACTGATGATCTGATACAATAATCAGTCTCCAGTAGGAAGGAGGTATACAGTACAGCTTTTCCCTTTTCACTATTTTGAATGTTCATATCACATCCCAAATCTGTCGCTATAATCCTTATTATGGTATGGTTGAATCAAACACCTGCATTTACTCCAGGATACAAAACACCATCTATTATAATCTTTAAATCAGTTCTGGTTCTGGTTCCTAAAAGACATATGATGAGTTTAGGTCACTGGCGGTCACATGTCAAAAATAACAACAACAAGAGTGGACTGAGAGGGTTTCGAAAATCTGCTCTTCAAATGTAAATAAGCTGCAGTCTACTGGACATCCATCTATCCTCCATAATCATTTACCCCTGATGAGCCTGCAAGCACACGACACATATGACAGGCAATGTCAGAGTCACCTAAACTGCATGCTTTTGGACCAAGGGAGCGTGCCCACAGGGCATCCACACAAACAGGAGGAGAACATGCAAACCCCACGCACACGCAGAAATGACTCTATTAAACCCTCAGTTTGAACTTTGAGGCCATAAGGACAGTGTCAACACGTCGCACTGACGATTTAGGAATTCGTTTTATTAAAACAACCAGATGTAATATGCATAAATAATCATGCATGGATATGAAAGGAAAGTAATAAAAAGGTCTTTAGATAACTGACCTTGTAAAGGTGACTCATTCTGCCTTGAGGGACATTTCAGCATTTTTAAGCATGTACTTCGAGTTTATCCACACAGACCTATAAACACAATGCAATTTGATATCTGTAAGTTTCATAATTAGCACAGTACACCACTAATATATATATATATATATATATATATATATATATATATATACACTTACATATAGTACAGTTTGTAAATGCGTATAAAAATGAAAAGTAAAACCTCACTAAACTGCCCTGCATGACTTCTAATAACGTCACTGTAGTTCAATAATATGTAAATATATGCTAACACATGGATCACATGTACTCATTAAACTTTGACAGTCTTTTTACTACACTACATATTTTTGTGCCGTAAATACAGTTCGTTTTGCAGCATGCAAGATATATAGCATTATAAATAGCATTAAAGCTGCCAATTACCTTCTCATTTGTTGGGTGTCAGGCAGCTATATCTAGGTAGTTAATTATGTTACTTACTATATTTCTGGCCGACACTTGCTGGTGAGTCATTCACATTCTGCTGCAGAAACACAAAGGATTTAGCTAAACGTGAAATCAGCCTTTCTGAAATCAGAAGTCTGTTTACTGCTCCCTATTCACGAAACGGAGTGTGTTTGTGTGTGCTGGGTGCAGGGGTGATTGTTTCTGTGTCTACCGGTTACCAGAGGTGGAATTTACAAATCCAGACCAGGATTTTGTTTCGACCAACCATCTGAGTACTCTGTGACTGTGACTCTTTATGCTCAACTAGTTGGTTGAAACAAAATCCTTGTCTGGTTTTGTACTCTCTGCACCCGAAATCTCCACCTCTGCCGGTTACCAAGCGACGGGCCCAACGAAACCCATAAGCAAGTTTCAGGGACAGAAAGCGGAGATGTGTTTGAATAGGGCACGCTGCTCTACTGCATTACCACAAAGTAATGCAGTGAGGAGGGTAAGAAAGTGAATTAAAACAAACAAACAAATACATTCAATTAAAAATAAACACATAAATAAAATAACGATAATAATATGTATAGCGCATATTAGAATTATTATTGCTATTATTATCCCTTGCATATTACCAATACAGCACGTTCGCAAAGGCAAATTAAAGGGTAAAGAAGAAAAAGCTAACCACCTAACAAATAACAAGGCAAAGTCCCTGTTAATGTGAAATGTTTTAAATATAACGACTTATGCAGTAGTTTTTGTCTTGTTACATATGTTCTGGAACATTAAACAGAAAGTAAATTAAGATAAATCGGGATGCAGTATTCATCAAAAAAGGGAGGAACCATTTCAAGGAATTTAGATAGATGATCGGCAATAACAACTATCAGTAAGTCGTTCTTTTTGTTAAAGTAGCTGCTTGGTGATACGACACGTAAATGGGGGGGGGGGTGGTCCTTGTGCAGACTGTAGTTCGGTGATAAACGGCGTAATTAACGATGTGTGATTAGTTTACTTCATAAAGAAGTTTGTACCGCCGGCACAAAACACACTTCATACAAGTTCATTTCTAGGTGGTATTTTATAAAATTAGAAATATTAAAAGTCACGTTGCCGGGGAGAGAGCTCGCGAGAGCGCTCGCGGCCGGGAGGCAGTCGCCGCGTGACGTCAGCGCGTGTTATTGTTGTTTCCAGCTGTCAGCTGCTGCAGTGGCAGCGCAGGAGCGGCGCTCTGTGTCACTATGTCACTGTGTCATTGTCTTCGCCTCTCCGCTGCTGCCTAACGGCCGCTCATGAAGCCCAGCAATGAAGGACAAACGCAGGAAGAAGGATCGCACCTGGGCAGACGCAGCCCGCCTGGTAAGCTTGCGTTTCGCCTCTTTCGAAACGTGCAAAAAAGAGATGATGGTGCATAAAGTCCGATCAGCTTCGCCCACGTTATATTGCACTGAGGAAGGAGTGAAGGCAGTGCTCTTTCATGCTGTCAGCTTTCACGCTTTATAGTGAGATAGCAAGACGTCTTTCTTTTTAGCATGCGATTGCTGCCGGTTTTGGAAAGGAACCAGGTGGTGTGTAAATTAAAAGTAGCGAAGTCACTCTGGCATCTGAACCATGTAATGCTTTTACTACGGCGTTAACTTAAACGGTGTGCAGGGTGTTACGGGAACTGGTAAATCTGAATGCTTAGTGTAATCAGTACGACGGGATTGTAGTAATTAAAGTTACATTTGTAGCAACAATTAATAATAAGACTTGCAAATTAGTCACATTGAGATTGTCCCGTAATTTTTAGGTGCTCTTTACAGTCGCTGGTTTTAATATATATTTATATTTTTTGTTTGTTTTTTTTCGTATGTTAACTGTTTGTTTGTATGTTTGTTTTTTATTTGTTTGTTTAGTTCACCTTCAGAACTAATTTTTATTCGCAATTTTGTTAGAAGGAATTAAATGTTAACATTTTTGTTAAGTGTTAAGTGTTAGTACAATATGTGTGATTATGTGTATGTGCACATTATAATAGGTATACATTGTGAAATCTATTGTTTCTTATCAATAGCTTAATTACGTACACCACACTGGTAACTTAGCTGTTTTAATGCCATCGTTTTGAATGTTCACCTTGCACTGAATTCTCTATCACAGTAATGTATAATTTTTGTGACATGATAAAAATATATGCATTTTATCTGTTCCGTTTTGCTATCCACTTGACTTATGGAAGTGCCCGAGACTGTTTGTATGCTTTATGCTTAACTTGCAGCATGTAGAGAAACTGTTATTGGCCGGATGCTGTAAATCGGGGGGAAAATCACTTGCCGGCAACAAAACTGTCATTTTATGTTTTTTTTTCCTTATTGAGAAGACACACCCAGTCTTAGAGGTGTACCTCTAATATAAAAGGGACTGAAACTGTATTTATGCTCTGTGACCCCCACCAGCATAAGTGGATGGATGGGGGGATTATGTTCACTGTAATACCTCAGAATTTCAGTTCAGTTGGCTCTCAGTGATGATGCATGTGTGGTTAATTTTGTATAATATGCCTCATATATATATATATATTTCATTCTCTTCAAGCTGAAAAAAAGTTGCTTGGATAGACCAAGGTGGATGATGGTGGATGAATGAAATATTCATTCTAGTTACACTCCATTCCTGAAGTATGCAAGAAATTATTAATCAGAAACATGTGCCTATTGATTAGCCATATATTTTTGTCCAACCAGTGTTACATGGCATTTTTTTCTATAGTAAATTCTTGAATCATTTGGATATTTATCAGGCCTAATTAATTATTGTAATTGAAGGTATTACATCAATGCAACGTACTGTAATGTAAATGAGACGTTAATGTAATGTCCCAATGCTTAGCCATAACCTTTGATGCTTCTTAATTTACGAACCAGTTCCATTTAATTCTTTTTAACTTGCTTTTAATCAATATAATAGTAATGGCTTTTATGATAATCATGATGATTGTTATTATTAGTAATAGTGAGGCGTTGTATGCTGACTTCGCACACTCAGCATCAGAAGTCCACTTTGGATTGTGCAAACATCATGGATGGTATCCCCAATGATCCAGCCTGCAGAATGGTCCACCAAGGTTGAAGTACTAAGATTAACAGCAATTAATATGTTATTAGAATATGTAAATATTTCTCAAATAAGGGTAAGAATTGGAATTATCTTGTGCAGAAAAACCGCTAAGGAAATTGGTGTAAGATAGAGTGCAAGGAATGTGGATCAGAGTTATTTGTACAATTCAGGAATTTGGCCTTTGTGAAGAAAAGTGACTCTCATTTTGAAAAACATTTTTTTTGTGTAAAGGGTGACTCAGTGGGTGCGCCTGTTGCTTCAGAACTCCAGGGTTTGGGTTCGAATGCGTGGGTGTTACATGCTCTCACCATGCCGCGTGGATTTCCTCACGCAGCTCATAGACGTGCTCTGGACTGACATCGTGACCAGGGTGTACCCTGAGAAGATGAAGGAAACTGGATGTTTCTTACAGATGCAGACAAACGTACTGAAAAATGCAGTGCTAAATATTGGTTTGTGACTTGTGATTTCAGTTGGGTTGAGAAATAGGTTATGAAATTAACAAAGATAAACAAGCAACACTTTTGCAGCTGAAGCCTGGTTGACCTTTTATTCCCTTTAGATTTTTTCCAATTCAATTCAGTTCAGTTCAATTTTATTTGTATAGTGTGTTTTCATAATATTACATTTTCTCAAAGCGCTTTACATTATCCCTGCCCAAAGCCCCCAGAGAGCAAGGCAGAGGCAACAATGACAAGGAATAACTCCCTAGTAGGAAGAGACCTTGGGAGGAACCAGATTCAAAGGGGGAGAGCCCCGTCCTCCAGGGGTCAGCAGAGGAAATCAAATTAACAAAAAGAACAAAATCTTGATTTATAAAGTCCAACTTTTATGATTCTAGTGTAAATGTGGATGGCAGGCAGGTGATGGTGTTGCTTCTGACGGCAGGATGAAAGGTGGTATCTGAAGCTTTGGATAAAGCTAAAAATGTTGTGTTTATGGAGGTAAAAATTCTGTTTCGGTTTGTGTAATGTGGATATTGGTTAGAATTCATTCAGAGCCATTCCTTCCTGCATGATGCTCTGTTATTCTTGTACAGGTAAGACAGGCGATCCCGACTGCAATTAAGGGTGTGTTTTTACTACAAATTTTCCTCTAAGCTGAATTATCAATCGTACTTAAAATCAGGCCGGTATCATTAACTGGAGTACCTTTAACACAGTTTCACTGGCTTTAACTGCATGGGCAGGTTGCCTAAAAGCTACAAGCTGCGGAATGTCATCAACTAAATATGCATCTTGACACAATGTCTTAAAATGATCACAGTGCCCCTATTGTACTCGTATGACAGTTTGTGGTACAATGATATCGTTCTTAGGTCTTATGTTCAGAAGCTGGTCACGTTGGGTATGTCCATAACACCTTTAAGAATATTCAGATATTCTGCTGGAGCTTTTATTGGCAGAAATGAAGATGGTGTAACTTTATAATTCTAAACGTAAATGATCACAAATCAGCCTATAGTCAAGTACAAATGTTAGTATAGTAATTTACGGTGATTTTTCCAGGTGGAGCTAAAAAGTCAACATGCCATTACTGTGAAAAATTGAAAAATTTCATCCACGGTCGTTTCAAAGAAGGCAATCAAGTTGTGCTCCTAGAAAATAGGGGCCATAAAAGTTAAAAATGACATGTGCGGTTGTACGGTAAATGGTCTATAAAATGGCTTCTCGTGTATGATAGGTAACGACAGACAGGGACGGATTATGGGTTGTGTGGGCCCCTGGGCAAAACGTTCGCGAGGGCCCCCCCCCCCCCCCCCCCCCCCCCACCACCACCACCACCACCACCACCACAACCACCACAATTCAAGGGCCCTTGGCAGCCAAACGCCCTCCCTATAGAGTCAGGGGCCCTTGTAGACAGAGGATCAAAGAATGTAGGCCCTCTAAAATAGACAAACGAAAATACACTGTTCATAACTGTTGCAAATTGTTTTGGGCTAAGGGCCCCACGGGCCCCCTGCACCCCAAGGGCCCCTGGGCAGCGGCCCCGCTGGCCCGGTCCGTAATCCGTCCATGACGACAGATGCGTAATTGTTTGGCAGCCCAGCTTTTTGAGGTAGGTAACTGATAATACAGATACTTTTGGTAGTGCACTGGTTCATGTCAACACATTGGTCCATTCTCTGAACTATTGGGGAAGCATTACTGCAGCCTAATAGCAGAATGTCACAATAATCTAGTCTCAAGGTATTAAATAGACCTAGCAAATAGATTTCCTCCATTTTATTAGCTGCTTTTTGGCGATCTTGGCTGTATTCCAAAAATGAAATAAAGATATTTCTGTATACAGTAATGTAGTAGTTGACCATTAAGAAAATGTAAATTGTGATTTTGAGGCATCACATTGATACAGAAATTTCTTAAATATACTGTACTGTGCAAAAGTCTCAGGCAAAGAAAACCAAGATTACATGATCTGTATGTTGGTGTAAAAGTGTGTTAGCTATGTGAAAACCTCTCCTAAAACCAAGTATTTACAGCAACCGTCCAAAATACCCATGTATTCGTTGACTCAGCCTTTAGTGTACAATGTTTGGTTAATCAATACCTCATCAAATTATTTTATTATGCAAATATTTTAGTTAATTACTTAAGTAAACTGATGGTGTAATTAAATGGATACATGAAATGGCTGGGATACCCCAGAAGAGAGGTTTGGGAACAGAAGATCTTCTAGTCATCCAACAAGATACCAGTGACTTCTTTGGAGAACAGGAGAAATTTCTATTCTGATGTTGAAGTGTATTTTTTTCTGAGCAAATATGTACTTATTGCACAGTTAAATAGCTTGAGACATTGCCTAAGACTCTTTCCACGACATTGTACACATTTAATAATTGAACGGTTGAAATTTTACACTTGTTTTCTCATGTACATGGAGTTGTGGGTCATTAGCATACCATTGTTAATCAGCAGCATGCTTGCAAGCAAAACTGAAAAGGGCTGTAAATATAGGAAGAAGAGTACCAGGCTCTGTAGAAATACATAAAGGAGTACTTTGGTGATTCAAACGATACTCAAATATGTTAACAGACAGATGTGACCCAAACTAAGGCAGCCACTGTCTGTTCAGACAAAAAAAGAGCTTCTGGTTTGTCCAAGAGCAAATGGAGTTTGATGGTGTCAAAAGCAGCACTTAAATCCAGATGCAGAAACATAGAGGCATTATCGCAGACAGTGAGACGGGAGTCATTTATTACACTGACAAGTGCTGTATCAGTGCCTTGCTCTTGTCTGAGCCCATACTACATGTTATATACATTGCATTGCATTGTAAGAAGACAGTTGCTGGGCAGCAAATAGATGGAAAATTGCACAAAAAAATGAAAGAATCAGGCTGTAACGAAATGGATCAATTAGATCCAAAAATGGCTTTTTGAGTATGGCCTTAATTAGAGCTGTAATAATATATAAGAGAACAGATTCCAAAGATAATGTCTCTGTAATGAATTTAACATGAGTTTTCTAAATACAGACGGTGGCTTTTTAAATGCTTCTGTAGATATGAGATCTAGTAAATGAGCCGGTGTTTTATAGCATGTAACAAATAGCATGGTGTAACTGGAGCAAGTGATAATGTGTTATGTGTGGATGTAACATTTCCAGTACAGTAGTGTCCCCGTATCTGCGAGTGATGCATTGTAAAACCACAGATAATAGCGAGGCCTCCACAGATCTCATATATAACATGATTTTTGTGCACATACATAAGGTGAAGGATGATAAATTACGCACAGTAAGCTATTTCCAACATAAACATACAGTACAGCAATGATAAAGTGCATTGTGCATTACTACCAAATGAAAGGGATTCTGACGTTTTAGCCTAATTCTCAAAAGACGATAGAGCAATGAAAAGTTATCATGTATCAAGGGATGACAACAATGAAAACCATACTTGTTATACATAACACATACAGTGCGATAACGTGGCAACACATGCGATCAGCAGTAACGCTAGAGGTGGACTGGAGGGGACGTGTGGGTTTGGGGACAAAAGGGAAATGAGTCATGTACTGGGTATGACTGGGCTGGCAGATTTCACCATGTTACAGCCTGTACTCACTTGGCATGCAGTTTGAAACTTATGAACTGTTTTTTTTTTTTGAACTTCTTTTTTAAGACTGTGGTAAACCGCGGATAACTGAAACCATGGTTACTGATACCCCAGATATGGGGGTCCCACTGTAGAGGTATCACATCTACTGCTGTTTGTTGTAAAAACTGGCAACAAACATGGATCTCACCCCAATAATCATTTGTCATTTTCATATAGGGCTGAGCGATATCACATTGATATTATATCGATCAGTAACGCCTCCTTTCATATAGTATATTTTCTTAATTATAGAGTCAGTTGTTGACATAAATGTGACATAAAGAATACTGTTGTTTACTTCTGTCTTTTTAGGCTAAGTGAAATAATGATAGAAAAAACAATGACGAAATTGAGTTGAGCACTATTTTTGTTCTAGTTATTGAGAATCCAGCTTTAATTAATACCAACTGGGGGACATTCTTTATTGTTTTTTGACAGTTTACATTTTTCAGCCACCAGAATATTCACTGGAGAGCTTAGAGAGGTGGCAAATTCTCCATGCTGATTCTTTATTTTCTTATTTTCAGTTGATGTGTTACTTAATTTTGATGATGAGATGTTATTAAAATTAAGTTGTTGTCAGTTCAGATTGAAGCCGTCCGAAATCATGTCCCCTAACAGTGTGACAGTTACAGATGTAAATGTGTGCCCAAAACGTCTCTTTATTTCACAAGATGAATGAAACTCATTATTGCAAGAATAATAGTGCAGCTTTATGGGTTTACAGAAGAACAGAAACACTTTGAACATTTATTCCAATGGTTACGATAAAATTGGGGAGGCCTGTTACAAGCAGAATGAAATGAGAAAGACAGACACACAGACAGACAGACAGACAGAGACTGGATTAAACTAAAATGAAATTCCGCTGTCTTTGCTACCAGTAAGACTAGAGGTTTGATTAAAGGAGTGAGCAGGCAGAGATGACTCAAACAGCTTATGGATGGTGATTAGTCAGAAAAGCTGTTTTATATTTTATATTTACTATTTATCGGGCCAGTCATCCTACCTCTTAACAGAAAGTTTACTCATGTTACATAAAAGAAAGGACTTATACAAACTATGCATAATAAAGTGTCTCTGTCTCTCTGTTTAGCTCTTATACTTAAACCAGTAGAACAAATATCACAAGGACTTAAACGTGGGTGTGTGACATATGGCACAAGCATATTTTAATCTATCGACCTTTAAGTAGGATGCTGTAACAGAAAGTACAAGATGTTTCATAGACGTGATGTACATAATCAATGATTGCTAAACAAAGAAGTCAAATGGCAAATGGTCTTATAAACTTGGCTCTCTGCAGTAACCCTAACCCATCTCCAGGTGAGTGATTTTGGAAGCACTGTAGTAGTGTCTGATAGTCATGACCTCATATTGGATCTTCACCTTTTAAGTAGACAGCACACAAACCACTTTGCATAAGGACAGTCTGTACTCTGTTTGTCAAAGGCTACACTGCACTACATAGTACATTATTTTTAATGCCAGGAAATGCATGATCAGGCAGTAATTTATATGAAACGTAATCACTAAATTTCACACTCAGATTTCACACTCAAGTTTCGCACAACTTTGCAGTAAAACGGAAACAGATAAATGTGTTTTGTTAACATATTGTTAACCTCAGATGAATGCATTTCCTGTTAAGTGGAGAGGGAAAAGTTTGCCAAAGTGGATAAAATAAACCGGAGGACTACTTAACAAATTGTGTTGTGAAATGTAGGCAGGGTATGTCTCTGTTTTCAGGGTTTTCAGTCCTGTGCAGGAGCGTGTAGGGTATGGGTGGGTGATATGGCCAAAATATCATATCACGTTTTTGATTATAATTCCAGTCTGTGGTTGTCAGAGTTCGCGGTGGACGGATAAGGCGAATTGGCAGGCGGGCAGGAAGGATCACGCAGGAAGGCGGAATACGGGACAAAACAGGGATTTAATGAAGGGTAAGGGGAACCAGAAAACATCGGACGTAGACTCACACCTAACGACAATGACAGACAAAGAATCAGGGCAAGACGCGGACTGAAATACACAAGACGGAGCAAAATAACTAGACACAGCTGGGTACGATCAGGGAAGCACACGTGGATAATCAGGGGGCGTGGCACACACGAGGATCGTACGAGCTGGGCGTGACAATGGTAGAGATCATGATTTTTTTTTTTGGAATATTAACCACTTTTAAAAGATCATCTGTGTTGCCGTCTGTTTATTCGACAGCGTAGCCAACCCATCTATGGACCTCGTGTTCTTTACCTCTGGAATATAAAATGAAATGTGTGTTATTCTTTTCTTCTTCTTCTCCTTCTTCTTCTCACCCAAGTTGGCTAACTGGTTAAAAATTGTCGCTAAAGTATTTAGTTAAATGTCTAGTCACTAAATTGAGCTCCACTGAACAGGGCTGGGGGAAAAAAACATTGATTTTATGATTGATCATGATGCTGGTTTTGACGATTCAATCAAAGTTCCACGCTCCAATTATCGTGTCCCATAGATATGTTTACCCTTCAGGAGAACCCAACATGTTACAAGTTTAACTGCTGAAAACAAGCTTAATTTTCTCAGAGACAGGAGCGATGTTGCCAGATAATGTACCGCTAATACGGAGAGTAATTATTATTTTTCATCTGTGGTAGATATTTAACAGTACACATAAAACATGAAATTGCGATTTAAAAAATGGAGGAAAAATGCAATATGCAATATTAGATTGTGAAGCAATTGTTTTAACTATCGGTAATTACGCAAAATGACTAGTTGTTCATAAAACATAAGAACAGTAGTCGTGTCACTGGAACAAAGTGTGTTAGATAAAAATGATACCGTTTCAAAAATGGTAAAGAACGAATCCGTAGTATTTCAGGCTTCTTATTGTGCTGAAGAACATTTTGCTCCTGCTGCAGTATATTGGGTGTTGCTGGTAGTAATTACTGTAGGTTAGCTTAATTGTTCATAAATATAAATGATTTCTTTTTTTTTCATAGGCTTTAGAGAAGCACCCAAACACGCCGATGACTGCGAAGCAGATATTAGAAGTTATTCAAAAAGAAGGACTTAAAGAAACAAGGTAAATGTGCTTTTATTCTGTTAAGACTGCTGCTGTTTTTCCTCTCTCTCTCTCAGAAGATTAAGAGTTTTATTTGAAGATGGCTAAGCAGATATTATTGATCAGATAATACTCAGGCATGTTCTGCACACTCGGAGTCGCAATAATCATTATGAGGTCTCCTGCAGTTAGTTCTCAAGCTGTGAAGAGCCCTCGTCGGTGATCCATGTGCATACGAGCCTATCAGCCTAAACTCAATATTAGAGACGCCATCATTCTGTCTCAGACTAGATTCCAGGCAAGCTCTGCATCCGGAGGCATGCTTTGTGAGGAATAATTTTGTCATAGATTCAATGAGACCTTTGAATATAAAAGTACAGTCTAACAAAACCAAAATACCAACCCATTATAAATAAATTCAGCTTTACGGTAAAAGTGCTGAGCGGCTGTTCTGGCAGCTGAAATGATCCATTTTCCATAGCCCACTGTTCTTCTGAAGCCTTGTGTTCAGTTAAGTTGACTTGACTTGGTGTTGCACTAGAAAGCCCCCCTCCCCCTCCCCTGCCCCCCCTCTCCATCAGTATTGCATCATTGAATTCATGACTTTGTTATCAATTTAATGATCGAGATATTGAATTCCGAAAGTGTTTGTTGCCATATTAGTATCTTAACAATTAACAGTGAAATTCAACTTTTATAAAACCATCCATCAACCCCCCCCCCCCCCTCTTTCTTGTAATGGCTTATACAGGGCTGGGGGGTGGGGGGGTAGCTGAATCCTGTCTCATTTAGCGCAGGGTGCAGGTACAGCCTGGCGAGAATGCAGGTCCATCGCAGGGTACATCCTCAGTCAGACTCTTTGGGGAATTGAGAGTGATAAACGCAGCTAACTTTGTGTCTTTGGATAGCTGGAGAAAACCCAGGTGGTGAAGGGAGAGTGTATAAACACCACACACACACAAACGCGCACACACACACACACACACACGCCACTGCACCCTACCTGAGAAGTTTTGATTAAATGTTTTTCTCTTACTATTTTATTATTTACAATTTATGTAGATGTAGTGCAACACTTATTTTATTTGGAACTAAAACCATGCTGTATATACTGTAAGCATTATATATTGTAGCTGAGTATCATTTGAAAATTTATTTCCATATGTTAAAAATCTGACAAGTTCCTTTATTTAAAAGAATCAAGGCCAGTGAACAGTCTGCCAGATGGTAAAAACAGGTTTTGAAATCTATTGAGTTCAGATATAAACATTACATAGAAAAGGTGAAGCCTTGAACTTGACGACTTCATTTACAAGAATAACTTCTAAAGTCAACAACCTAATTTATTTATTTTTCTGCTAGAAACCTTGAGTACTTCAGTATGTTTTTATTATCAGAAATACTTTTGCCATTGTGAAACAGTCTTAGGCTGTCAAAGAAAATATTTCATTCTATTTTAGTGTATGTTTGTTCAGAAAAAAAGCATGATGTAACAGAATATAGCATAATCATTATGAACTAAAGCATGTGTTATTTACTACAGAATATGCTCATATATCTGTAGTAGGGATGTGTGGATCCATACTAAAATATTTATTCATTTGATGCGATCATTTTCATTTTGAGAATTAATTCTCACTCTAAAATAATTATTTATTTGTATGTTTTTTTCATTTTGTTTGTTTGCTCAGATCTGGTAGATTAAATGTTTCTATTATTTTTGGGGGGAGGGGTGAATTAAAGAAAGGGTCAGCCCAAAACTGTGGTCGGGATTGGGCTGCATAGTTTATTGGTATATTAGGGCCAGTATCGGTGCCACCGACTTTCACATTATTTGGTATCAGATCGAAAAGAATGCTAGCGTTTGATTCAATAAATACATGGCTAGTGAAGAGGTTTTTCAAACGGCTTAGCTACGTAAAGACACCTTGACAGACATAATACAATTCTACACTGACATAAACATACTGTATGTGTGTGGCTAAAATCCTTAGCTATTAGTATGCACAGGTCCTATTGATTAAATTATAATAGCAGGCCTCTTAAATTTTCTCATAATGCGGGTTTTTTCATTCATCTTCCGTTACTTCATTACAATGTTACCATCCCTTTTATTTGTGTACTTGGTTGTAACCCAATATGCCCTTTTCAGGCAGAATCATACTGTAAAACACTGTTTATAGGTGTGACACTAGTTTGCACTATACTGTAGCTTCACACCTGCAAGCCCGTGGGCTCGGCCCTGGCCCTGAGTGTGTGTAAAGTGTCCATGTCCTTGTGTTTAATCCAGCTTCCTCCTGCAGTCCAAAAAACAACTGGTTAGGGGAACTGGCGATCAACGTTGCTTATTATGTGTGATTATCTGTGCCCTGCAATAGCATGGCATTTAATCAATAATGAGAATGTGATTAAACAAACAATACATAAAGAATAACAATACATAAAGCTTTTTTTTCCCCAAACAAATTGATCCACCGTTCCCCGTCTTTAGTATATTTAGAAACTGGTGGCATCTACTAGCCGCAAAGTCTTCATCAATTCTACGCACACCTTGGAGAAATGAATTCTGTTGCTTTCCCCTTCACAGAATACCTGCAAGTGATTGGGACTATCTTGGGTGAACTGGTTGCTTCTGGTCATGTCACGGCATTTCAATTGAGTTATGTCCTCACTTAAAAAAACATAAATTTGTTTCTCCGTTTTTTAACCTTCAGCTAGGAGACGGATGCCTGATTTTTTTTCTGTAGAATTTGAAAGAAAAAATCACACTGTCATGTCATCTGTCCAGCTTTTGTTTTTTTATTCATGTGTACTCAGTCACGTGTAGTCAATACAATAAAATCCGTGTATGTTACTTCCAGCGGAGTATAGTGCCAGATAAATACAAGACAATAAGCACAAGACAATAAGTACTGCAGCCAATGATAAATAACAATAAATAATAAATAAGAAAAATAACACCAGCTTAGACAAACAAACACTTGGCATGAATGTGTGCATTGGAGGTAGAGCCTAAAGAGAATAGTGTCAGAGCTGCTTCGCAGCTTAATTGCCTGCGGCTAAAATTCTCCCAGAATCTTGTGGTCTGAGTGTTCTGAGGTCCTATAACCATTTGCCAGAAAGGAGGAGGGAGAGAAATGTTTGCCCAAGGTGACTGGATACCTTCATGATGCATTCCGCCTTTCTAAGGTAGCGTGCTATTTATTTCTTCTCATCTATAAGCGAGCTTTGCTTCCCGACTGAAGTTTGTCTTAAGGGGAGCAGAGGAGCGTCCTCTTTGGTGTCTGTCCAGTCAAATTGCCGCTGTTCGGTATTTTTATATTAGACTCATTAATACACTCTTCTGTCACAAAATTTTGTGGACTTTAAACTGTCAGAGTCAAGTCAGATTATCTCTGATTATCTTATCCTGAGCTATACAGTATGATGCATGGGTCCTACATTGAAATGAAATACTGTTCTCATTATTTTTACTGCAAAAGAAAAAAAATAATGCATAGAATATAAATATGTGAGACATGTAAGACAAAAGAAGTGCAGGTCAATACCTGATTTGATGAGAAGGATTGCACAAATGGGCACAGAGTTGAATGAACAGGAATGTGCAGTAAATTAAAAAAATACATTTTAGTTTCAGTGTTAGGAGTGTAGTCCAGAGAAGGGGAAAGTTATTTTGCAGTCTTTGGTTTGGTATTCTCAGTGACTTGCTGTTGTACTGTGCTGTTTCTGTGCCAGAACTTGTAACATTGATTTTTCAAGCTGTCCAGAATTTCCAATTCTTTTCAACTAGAGGCATTTTCAGGATTGAAATTGACTAGGGAAGGGTTTCTGTTTGCCTGGCGTGTTCTCTCTCATGGTTAGCCTGCCACCAGAAAGCCCACACTTTTATGTTACTCGCCCTTTTTGATCTCGGCCATTGCAAGTCTTTGTAAAGTGTTAGTCTTTTCAATAGCAGTGCCCCTCTGTGCCGAATTATACCATCAGATTCCATAAAATGTTTCTTCTCACGATTTACTAAGGAAACTCATCTCAATGTCTTCAGGGAAATCAAACATGTCGGTAGACAGATATTATTACATATTTGTATGCTTTACCATATTATATGTTGCAAACTTCCTCGAGGTTTACACTGAGGACTGTATTCAGCACCATACTCCCTGTGGCTATTCATGATATCAGATTTGCTGCCTGATTCGTGCAATGTACTATGTAGCCTATTTCCAAGAATCTCTTTACCTGTGGTTGACCCACCTATATCTCTGTCATAAACAAGTCTCCTCTGTGCCGCAGGGCTGGCCTCCATATCCTCACCTTCTCTCATTGCTTTATTCTGATCCTCTCTTTTCTGCTAACAACAACCATTGCAACTAGGTCAAAGCGCCAGGCTCCCACTGGCAGCTGTGTCCACCTTCCCCAGACGGACAGTTGTGTTTCTATAATTTATAATTTCAGTGTGTTTTGTGTTTCAATTACAAATACGGCAGTGTTTCCAAACCCGATCCTGAGGGACCCAGAGACAGTCCACGTTTTTGTTCCTTCCCATCTCCCGGCCAGACAGCCCACATTTCTGTTCCCTCCCAGCGCCCCACTGGGCCCCCTACAGGGACCTAGGAGGGAGCAAAAACATGGACTGCTGCGGGTCCCCAAGGACCGGATTGGGAAACACTGATATACAGAGTTTGCATAATTAATATTTAACTTGTTCTTGTCATAATCATTTTGAAGATGGTGGGGGCTGTCTGCCCGGGGAAGGATTTAGGGGCTTTTGCATTTTCATGACAGTCAAAGACCAGTTTTGTGCCTACAAATGACTCATGTAATGAAACCTTGAGTACTGGACTGTTTTCTTCATAAATGTTTGGAGTTTATTTATCGATTTGTTTGTTTGTTTGTTTGTTTTATTTTAGAAGGTTGATGCACATTTCCAAGCAGTGGTGCTGGCTTGATCGCTTTCAGTTTGTCTGTGTGTTTTGCATTATAAGGGTTTGAAACTGTGTTTGTTTTCAGTTTTGCTTTGTTTAAGCAAACCTTGATTATTTTTTTTTTCTATTTTTTTTGAGGAGGGGTGGGGGTCTCTATACGTCATTTGGTTGACCTCTCTCATCATTCAGCAGGAAGGATTGGTCATATTTTACTGATTGTTTAAGACATAATCGCAGTAAAAAACAACCCATACCAAACTTCAAACTTTTTATTTCGTTGGGATAAACGCTAACTCGTCACAGTCCTACAAGAAGTGTTTTTCAGTATTTTGTGCGAATACTACTGCCAGTGCGCTAATGAAAAGACATAAACACAGAGCAGCAGTTTATAACCTAGACTAGCTAACTGCCTTTTAGTGATTCTGTGCCTTCTATCACAGATTAAATTAATTTGTATGCTGTCTGGGAGATGGAAGTTGAGATGTTATGAGCCTGTGAAGCCAGCCCTAAGAAGACAAGTCCCTGCAAAGCCCCACTCATACAGACATTCTTAACACATGGCTCTAAGAGAAATACCGTATTTTATTGAGCTGTAATGAAATAAACCTGTGCTGATGTTTCTTTGCGGTGTAATACAACACCAGGAGACAGATAGTACTCATGCGGAAACGTTAGCCACAGCACCTATATCGCTTACCTGAATTATGTTTCTCTGCAGAGGTTAGATTGATGATTCGTCAAGTCTGATCAGTTCTGTTCAGTCGTTGGGTACGGAGGATTTTGCTTTCACGTTTTAACATTAAAAAGGAATATTGCAGATATAGTGCATGGCAATGGAGCTCTGTAGGTGTGCCTGGGTGGGTGTGTGTTTTATGTATATGTTACATTGCGGGGACCAAATGTCCCCACACTGTGATAAAAACCTGTTGTTTTGACAACGTGGGGATCATTTTCTATAAAAATCTGTGATTGCAATCAAAAACTTTTAAATGCCTAAAGTCATGTAATTATTTGGTTACTTATAGTTAAAGTTTGCTGTATGATTGAGTAGGGGTTAAGGTTGTCGTATTTAGGATTATGAGTTGTACCAGTCGAAATGAATGGAGAGTCGTTATAACAGAACAGATTCCTTGTACCATGCGCTGCCAGTGATAGGCTCTAGGCCTCCTCGTGATCTTGACCATATGGTTAGAGAATTGATGGTTGAGTGGATGTTAAATTCTCAGTTCACCATCACCCCAATACCTTCAGGTTCGGCGGTTTGAATCCCACCCTTGCTCCGCGTGTGGACTTTGCCTGTCCTTACACATCGTTCCATGACTCCGTGCTCTGTGACAGACGTGGCATTCCCTTGCTTTTTGCACTACAACCCCCAGTGACCCTGTATTGAATAACTTGTTACGGGATGGATGGAGTGTTTGTTAAAGAAGTTTCAGCTCTCTTGCAGTTGAGCTGTTACTTAAGCATGTTGCAAACTATGTTCACACAACCATGGTCCAAATTTGGAAGCAAAATATACGTCATTATAAAAAATAGCAAACAAATAAATACTGTGTGAAATAAGTACAGCTTATGGGCATCTGTTAAAGTTTTAATGGATAAAATTTAGTAATCAACTGACCATTTTACTGAATTGATGAGCTCTGACTATTATTTTAAAATGTTATTATTGTTGTCGTTTCTGAAAACACTGAATGGATGAATTTTCTCTAATGTTAGTGGTACTTCACCATTGGCTTGCCTCAACGCTATGCTTCATACTGACACCCGCACTGGGGACAGGACTTTCTTTAAAATCCCTGGAAAATCTGGACTATACGCTCTGAAAGTAAGTGTGATGAGATGCCTTTCCAACCATGTGTTTCCTCCAGCTGATGTGTTTTCTCGTATCACTTTGTTGCCAAGCCCGTATATATGTTGAAATGAACTCAGTTTATATAAAGCATAATGTCCCACTCTCTCATAAATGCCTCTAGTACACATTGCTGTAGCGTGTCTGGTTACATTTGTGAGACGTATCACTTACCAGGATAATTATTGTTGTATTATCGTCGCCGTAAATTCTTTAATGACTATCCAATTTTATACTTCTCTGAAAAAAAAATGGAAACAATTGCTTAAACTAAGCTCGTTATCTTGTGAAGTAAATTGGTTAAATTGTCTTATTTCTTTAAGATCGATTTCCTTTTACACATACATATTTATAAAATGTAAAAATTTAAAACCAGTCTGGAGAAAAAAAGGCAGCGCACTGCATAAATTGTTGCCGTGCTTTATGGGTGTGTGTATGTGTGTGTGTGTGTGTTTTTTTTCCTGCTGCTATAATAGTCCAGATTCAGGAAGTAGACAAAGGCAATATTAAAGGTTTGTGTTTCTGTAGCAGTGGTGCGAGCGCCAAACTGCCAAGATGGAATTTAAGCTGCAAGACTCGTCTGCTGCCGGGAGAGAGAGAGGAAGCATGCAGCCGTTCTAGGAAGAATGAACAGCATTTGAACCTCATGTTATTAGTCATAAAAGCAGGGCAGATGTGATACCATTCTTAACAGTGAATCAATATGTGAAGTGTGCTTGCACTTGTGCATTTCAAACAAGCATGTACCCAGGGAATCGCTCTGCCTTTTTCTCCCTCTCTTATTGTGTTCTGTGTAGAAAGAATCAGCCAGCCTTGTTGATGGGGCGTCTGAATCTGTGTGTGAATATGATTTAGAGCGTATTGAAATGACGGAGACCAATAACAGCAACGCTGAAGAAAATGGAGGTAAGCTAAGATGCCTTATTTTCCTTTCTGTATTGCTTTTCTGCATTTTTTTTAGGGTAATGGAATGAATTTGCTTTATACTGGGAGAGGAAAAATCTTGTTTTAACTAATGACACAGCCCAATTCTACAATTATTCCTCTGTCAGATTCCCTAAGGTGGTTGAATGAATAAAGCAGGGCTATAATCTGTAGCTGGCATGTCTTGAAAGAATTGTTGTTTTAAGTACACACAAGCCTGCATAAAGCCTTGAGTGTTTCTGTGCCCTCAGCACAGACGGATACTGTAAATATGGGCATATGGAGACTATCATCATTTATCATGCGGCCTCTGACAGGCGCTGTCTCTGTTCTGTGGGGAGGAAGTTGTCAGCTTTGTTCAGAAAGAGTGATTTCTGTGTCTGCATTACGTTGGCTGTGTTTATAGGGCTGTAACATAAAAGACATCGGGAGAATGTAGTTGTGCTTGAGAAGTGACTTTGCTGGCATTATTTGAATAACTGAATTGGAAGGCTTGAAAAAGGTCAGAGGGCAAGGTCAGCTCTGTTCCCGGTGCATATAGTTACCTGTGTGTGTGTGTGTCTGTGTGTGCATGTGTGTAAATACAGTATATATTTGCTGTGACTGCGTTTAGTGAGATATCGCATATAAGTTACGCACACCGGGCAGCTGGGGATTTGCAGCACACCTGTGTTGTCTATCATAATTTGGAGCTGTAGTCTAATTTAAAGTAGCATGGTGGAATGATCTGGCAAATGTGAACTGTACGTTGTATGAAATATCAATTTATATGAGTGTGTGCAATGTTGTCTGCCATGGAATTGCATATTGTTCAGTTTGATCCTTTTAATGTATTTAATTTGTCATGCTAGGTGAATGGATGTTGGACAAAATCACATGTGGAATCACATGTGGAATGATTGGGGTAACGAAAATTTTATCCACGTGATTTAATTTACTATCTAAATGAATTCAGATACTGGATCTGAAGATTAATTAAATTGTAAATCAGTGCAGAAATGATTAAAATATATTTGAATGCATCGGTTTTATCCTTAATTCATTCAAAGGGTCTCTTTAAAATTTTGGGAATATTATGTATTTTGTTGTTGTTTCATTTTTTATTTTTATTTTTAATTGATTTTCAATCCAAGTTAGAAATGACACCATAAATGTTTCCTTTGAAACTAAGCATTTGTCCATTCCTTGTGTATAACCACATTGAGTCTGGCTGGGTTATAATTTTAAAACAAAGAATGGGGCAGGGGGGCACAATGAATAACACGAGAGTGTTCAAGTACTTTTTTACACTTGGCTATGTTATTCCTAATGAGTTTTCCAGTGAGTTCTCTAAATTATCGCTTCCTACTGTTAACTAGTACTCAGCCACTTAACTTCAAATTTTACATAATTCTAGCATCATTTGATATGCAATACAAGTGAGGCCAATTATAAGGTTAATGTTAGTTGGCTAGATTACTGGATACACGTAGATTAGTGTAATGTTAGTCACTCCCTCTCCCAGGAATATCTGCAAGTCTAGTGTTTAAGGAGCAAATATTCTGGAATCTAAGCTGTGAAAATGTAGTCATATCACTGAGATATTGTTGGTTTTGATCTTCTCATGGGGTGGAATGGCCACTCCATTGGTAGCATACTAACCTTATACTGTACATCCAGGGTTCTGGGTTCGATTACTATTCCTGGCTCCGTATGTGTGTGCGGTTTGCGCTCTCTCCCCACCTCTGTGATACTAAATAAGACACTCGGATGATCTACCTGTTCTGTCTTATAGCATGGCAACTTATACTATTATTTGCCAGTAATTGTTGTAATACTGGAGAGAATATATTATTTTGAGGTCTTGCAGCTTAGTGTTATGAAGAGTCAGATGTCCCTAACATTTATAGCATTTAGATAAGCAAATGACACTTTGCAGATCACCTTGTTCCTCTCTACACTCTGCTGGTTTGCGCTGCTTTGGGCACCTGTCCCTACAGATTCCAGTTTAAATATTCCTCAGCTACTCTATGCTGTTGGCTCCCCGGTGCACTTCTGCATCTCTGATTCAGATGTAACCCCTCTGCCTCAAACAGTTCCCATCAATCTTTAAGTACCCCATAAATCTAGAAGTTTCTTTCATATACTACAATTTTAGCAACATGATTAATCTTGTTTCCTAATATTTTCTCTGACTTTCATGTGGCTGTATTTCTAAGACCACTATAGAGTATTTTAAGGTTAAATGTTGTTTCCTTGAATTTGTCTTGCAGAACATTGGCCCTTATACAGGTATATGAATTTTGCCCAGAAATGATCTGCTGCCTTGGCTGGTTGGCTAACTTTTCTTTATCTTTTCCTGCACACTTTCTTTAAAGAGAGTACAGTACCTGCCTGTACTGGACTAGTTTGTATGTTAATGGACAGACCCTGTCCTCGGTGTACTGCAATAGTCATCCTGCAATAGTCTTCCTGCAATACTCGTCCTGCAATAGTCGTCCTGCAATAGTCGTCCTGCAATAGTCGTACCTGCAATAGTAGTACCTGCAATAGTAGTACCTGCAATAGTCGTCCTGCAATAGTCGTCCTGCAATAGCCGTCCTGCAATAGTCGTACCTGCAATAGTCGTTCCTGCAATAGTCGTCTTTTAAAACTTGTTCACAAACACTAAATATGATGCGGTAAGATGTAATTCATTATTTCTTTTATGAAGTCCATGTTTTATACTTAGTCGGTTTGCCAAAATTGTGAAATTAGTTCTTCCTCAGAAGTAAAATTCTCAGAAAAACGCTTGAAAGAAATATTTAAGTGACGTTTGTAGAACGTCTCATTAAATGTTCAATTCACAGATGAAAATACAGGAACATAAGACATCTTACAAATGAGTTGTTATTTAGCCCATCTGCTGGTGTTGGTGTAATTTTATCTAAAAATGCTAGTCATTGTTCTATTAAGTTGTTTAATTAAACTTATATTAGCTGTCAACTTAGCTATGAACATGAGTGATTGTGCCAGGTCTGGTGTACTTGTGAATACTACTGCGCACTGCAGTCTGTTGTACCCTGAAAGCCCTCGGCTGCTGTAGGCAGCATTCTCACAGCAGATGGCGCCTGTGGCTTCAATAGCCACCAACAGCACTATACCCTCCCTGATCAACTATTTCTTCCAATAATCCATTTACTCAGTTGGCTTCCTTTTTGTTGAGCCCTGCGACAAAGTGGTTTATTGATTCAGAATTTGTTCAAAGCTGCCAAAATTGAATTTTTCACTGAGTATGCTTCTTGTGCTGCCGGGATAGGGCACCCACCATCCTGTACTTCATGAAACAGATTTTAGATTTCGTGTTTATGGATGTTACAGCATATAATCCCATCATCCTTTTAGATGTGGAAGCCAGCACTTTTCTAGCTATTTCAACTAAGCCATTTGCTGATCTTTCAAAGACACATGCATGAAGCATATTTGGACCTTTGTAGTGTGATAAAAATAAAAAGAAATGTAGTCCTGTCCCTTTGCTTTAAATTCTTTATCATTTTTATTATTTCATGCTTTAATCAGCACTTTTAATATTGTGTTCACTTTTGAGTTTAATAATTCAAATATTTTTCAGGCTAATAAAATTTTAACTTAAATGTTTTGTTAATGTACGTAAGCTGCGAAGATATTCCACAATGACATTGATTATGCAATGAGTTAATGACAAGTTAAATCTCTGCATTAACATCCAAAATAGCTGTTGATTTGGAAAGATGTTGCTGGAATCTGGCCTCCAATGATTACATGCTAATTGAAAAGATCCTGAACTGAATTGTAGAAGATGTAAATATATCCACCCTGCCTGAACTAAAGAAAACCGTTTAAAATTGGGCAGAATGCTTCTCACAGAATTACAAAGGCGAGTTATACTTTAACTCTTTGAAGACAAAACAGAATGCTTACTCAAAAAACAACATAGATAGAACATGTATATAGATCTAGGCAGTATAAAAGTATTATCCGTAACCCAGTATCGGTATCTGACTGTGACTAATCGATGATTATCGACTTTGTCAGCGAAGTAGGATTTGGCCACACACAAAGCAAGATAGCAAAGATTTATGAGTTGGCTTTCAATTCAGCTCTCTAGCCTATGTTTTTGTTGTAGTTTTAAAATAAAAATGGTATACTGCGCAAATGTATCAGTGTACGTAAACATTGGATATAACGGTGGCGCACGTCTGCTTGTAAAGGATGTCAGACGACTCAATATTATCGTTAATCTTAAAATCTGTAAAATAAATCGCCACGTATTTTTTTTTTTAGATATCATCTGTACGATGAATTGAACAGAAGATTACAGTATGAACTTAAATTGGCAATCGTATTTTAAAGAACGTTATGAACACTATAGGAACAAAATCGATATTTCTACTGGTTTATGTAACAAAAGCATCTGCTAAAAAAAATTAATATGTAAATTTACCTCTGGTTGCTAAAGGCTGTGTAATCAAATGTTAATCATCTACTTGTAAGTGAAGCTTGAATGCTCACAACAGTGTATGAACATTTAAAAGCATAATATATTAGCATAATTTTACATTTTAAAGGACTTTAATGCCAGGAAAAGAAACTAATGTTTCAATCAATATAAAAATCTATTTCATAACCGCCTTTCCAATGCAGGGTACATGGTTACAGTAGAGCCTGTTTCAGGAAATGCAGGGTATGAGGATACGACCCTAGATTGAACGCTAGACCTTCAGATATGCCGCACAGAAGGCACGCTGTGCAGCAGCGGTCTACCTGAATGATGCTTTTGGACTGTGGAAGGAAAAATGAGAGCCTGAGTATGAAGGAGAAATCCACATGAACAGGGTACAAGATGCACACATGGGGGGGGGGGGGGGGGGGCTGAAACCACAGCGCTACTCGCTGAACCAAAATACAGTATAATCCATCAAGGTGTCCTGTTCCTTTTCTCTACTGCAAAACATGGTTCGGAATACAAGAAGCAAACAGGCATCTGTGTAAGGGCGAACTATCAAGGAAGACTCAATTGCAGCTAAAATAAATAGGTATGTTTTTCTGTATACTAGGTTTCAACTGTTTTACCCCTAATTTAAAATGGGAAAATACAAACAAATATTTGTTATGATACATATCATACATCCCTCAATAAGCACAAAAGTGATGATTATAAACCTGAGTTTAAAGATTAGTAAATCATAATGATAAATAAGTATATTGAGATATGGGTAGCAAGTGCTCTCTCCTATTCTCCTCTCTTTCTCACATATGAATAGCACTCCGCAATAGCTCAGAAATATACTGTATATCACAGCAGGATTCTTAATTGACTTTTTGCTGACATGCCAAACTGTTAAACTGCGAAAGTTAGCAATTTAAATACATGCTGCAGTGATTCCTCATCTAGGTAGAGCTCTAGGCATCCTCCTGGGGACCTACAACTCTTTATGGACTTTGTGCTTGGACAAAAATGGAACTTGTGATCCGACTACGCCAGCTCCGAACTTTCCATCTGTGTTTAGGTTATGAATGGGCAATTATGTAGTCTTAGATAATTACGTATATATGTCATCCTCCACAGATAATCACAACTCTCAGTTAATAGTACAAATTAACTTTGTATATACTTGCATTGTGTGCCTCTTGTTGCACAAATTACCCAGCTAGTTAGGACATTAGGAATTAGGCAGGCCTACTGTGGTAATTAATGTGGGCTCGTGGGTGATGTGAAAGTCACTACAAAGCACAGTAGGTTGTAGAACAATAGAAATGTGGCAGAAGTGTGACCAAATGGTGCTGAAAAGCAGAGCCAAATGGAGCCTTTTTTCAGAATATACTAGTATTGCTTAATGCTAGGAAATGTTAAGGTTGAGAGAATGACACTGAAATGATTGGTAACTGATAATGGAAATCATACAGATACTTATTAAGTATAAGTATACTTGTTATTCTTATCACTATTTATATGATTAATTAATTGGTTAGTTAATAATAATAATAATAATAATAATTAATTAATTAATAGGGAAACACAATCAGTTTGCTGTTTGTTTCTTTTTTCTGTATTTAATACAATGTTTTATGTTCTTTTTAATGGTTAAAAATACTTAATTTCTGTCTCATTTTTATGTAGTTATTATATGACCGCAAGCTCTGTAACTAAATAAATTTGTTGTCTCTTGAGTTTTGTTGTTAAATGTGATTGTCCCAGAACATGACTATGGAGAAATCGCTTCAATACAAGCAAGAATTACTCTTGAGGAATGTAAAGGACATTTGCATAGTAATCTAAACAGAATTGTATTTATAAATCAAGACAAATTTCCACATACAAGTAGTCCCCATAATATCAAGTTTTAGTGGGCTTTATTGAGATGCATTTTATATCTCTTTTTATTGCTGAAAATTACAGTATTTATCATCATGCATGAAATGTCATCTGCAGACAGACCCGCATGGGATTAGATGAAAGGAAACAGGACTTCCCGGCAACATAGCTGAAGCTGGTGAATGGTGTTCACTGGTGACCAGGTAACTTAAGTCATCTGACTGAGCTTAACCTGATATTCAACCCCCAAACAATGCGAGTTGGACCATAATGAAGTACCATGTGGACTGTGTTTCTTGGAGTATAGAATGTTACCTTCCAGAGGTGGTGAGATGGAGAGGTATCAAATAGATATATCATTATCAATATTTATTGACATTATTCCTAATTGTAAGGAAAATTTGATTGAACATAAATAAATCAAAAACTGCTTTTCTGACTTTGGACAGCAAATATTTGAATGTAATAGACTAAATACAGCCAAAAGCATTGTTCTCTGTTAATTTAAGTACTGTTTTCGAAAGGGATGTGCCTCTCCGTAACTGAGGCCAATTTGACAAATATCTCGATGCATTGCCAATGATCCAGTTCATTAAAAATGCATATGAAGCGCCTGCTAATGCAATATGATGCGATTTACCCCTATTGCGATGGGGTGGGATTCAGCATGATTCGATTAAACACAATGTGATTCATCGCTATACATGTATGATGCGATACAAAAGAATATGATGCCATGGAATTCAGTTTGGTACAGATACAGGAACGGTTTATAGAGGCAGAATCAGTCGCAATATAAAATTGTTGGCCAAGAAATATTAGTCACATTTATAAATAATAAAGGCCCAATGATTCTAATAAAAATTTTATATATATATAATGCAAATAATGCAAAGATGTCAGAAACAATGCATCTCAAGATTGTGTCTGATCTGATGCATGCCTTTTATTATTGGGGCAATCTGATTGTGAACTTTTATGCAGTGTTGCGAGGTGATGAATCTTACCATCCCCAGTCTTTGATGAATACTGTACATGGTTGTATGTGATCTGAGATGTTTTCAAGTCACCATAATTGGAGCAGAATGAACTATAATTTTGTCTAGGCATTCTTACCAGATGGTGCGCTGATGTAGACAGGACGGTTTTACCCAAGTATGTCGACCATTATCTACAAGCTCTCTCTTACATGTAATAAGTCCTCTGTCTAGCATTCTTAGGCACGTTTACTCATAGCCGCACAAGGGCAATTCAGAGTAGGCAATTTACCTGAAGTACACTTTAGACTGTGGGAAGAGCTTAAGTATGTCACTAGTGATTTGCCACCCAAACATTACCAACAACACATTACCAGCAGAGACAGAACAAGTTGGCTGCTGCTGTCAGGTGACACAGGCTGAATTTATAAGCCTTGGTGTAATATTATGGTTCTGCTGATGAATTATCGGCCTTGTTAGAGTCATCTAGATTTAATTCATCACTTCAGGTACCTTCTCTTAATTATTAAATGAAGTAATCCTTAGGAAAAGTGTTTGTGTTACAGATAAGCCTTTAAGGTCCACAGTATAGCGTGTGTGTGTGTGTGTGTGTGTGTGTGGGGGGTATGTGTATATATGCATATATATATATATATAAGTAATATACTGTATACTGTTTATATACGTAATTATGTAATGTAATGTATTAATGTGGACAGTGATATCTGAAGGATTAATTTGATCCTGACCCACATACTGACATGGCATGCTTATTTAAATGTCAGCGCTATATATATATATATATATATATATATATATATATATATATATATATATATATAAATTTTGTGTGTGTGTGTGTTTCTGGATTACATGTATATTTCATTGTGGGGACCAAATGTTCACTGAAAACGTAATAAAAACCTGTTATTTTGATGTTGTGGGGACCATTTTTTAGGTCCTGACAAAGATCTGTGAATGCAATGAAAAAGTATAAATGCCAAAAGTGTCATATTTTGTTCGGTTACTAATGGTTAAGGTTAGGGCTGGGTAGGGGTTAAGTTTGTCATGTTGGGATTAGAGTTTTCCCCATAGAAATATATGGAGAGTCCCCATAAAGATATATTTACAAACCTGTGTGTGTAATAAACATTTAAATTGCTACATATAATATATTATACTTTTAATATTAAATTAACTCGGTTATGAGAACCTTTCAGCTGGGTGTTAGAATGTTATTTTTTTCTGGGGTTTTCTAAAGGATTTAATTAGTGATTAGAACAATGCTGAAATTAGAAATTAGCACATTGCTGTAGAGGGATTTTTCTTTCTTTGTCAAGGAGTGCTGCAAAATGGCAGGAAAAAGGTTCAGCCTATGATTTTCCTGTTTGACACAAGCTACTAATGACGCCACCTCATTGCAAGAAAGAGAGCATCTTTTGTGAGATGTTAATAATCACAGGCTCCAATCTGAATCTAAAGACTAATGCAGGTCCATTTGTTTGCATCTTTTAATTTTGTTCTTTATTCAGTTTTCAAGCTGTAACTGATTTGCCTTCTCAAGCACTTACGTGTTGTTAGCTAGAGCCCTGTTATTCCATAAGCTCTGCCAGAAATGTCTGTGTGCTGGTGCTATTGCAGTGAGAGACATGAAGGTACCGAAGGGGGAATCTGCGGACTCACATTGCACCAATCCTGCACTACAGAGCAAGTCAGTGTCTTCCACGCAACAGTATACCAAAAAAGCTTTGAGACAGGTAGGGGACTGCTCTGCTTCTTTTGCTGACCCGCATGTTCAACATGCATTCTCCAAACAAAGCTATCAGCTCTAAACGGTTTCTGCCAGGCGAGAAAATCACAGCCAGTCCTCCTCCAAGTACTAGCTGATTAATACGAATACATCAATTTTCAATATTTTGTAGCCCTGATGGTATGTAATATAAGAAATTAATGGGTAATAAGCAAATGCACAGTAAGAGGCATACTTAATCAGGTCTTTATATATATATATATATATATATATATATATATATATATACACACACACACACACACACACATATAAATATATACGTGTGTATAAATAGCTGTCTGTTTATCGTTCATCAGTTGTATGCCTGTATAATATCAGCATAACATAATAGTTAATAAGGTGGCTTTTTCAGCCAATGGGGATTTTTCCAGCAAAATGTGAGATATCACAGTAAATGTGGTCCTATAAAACTAGTACAATTTGTCGATATAATACTAGTTTATAATTTGTGGAAATTATTTTTATTTGGGAATGTTAAAGAGCGAAGTGAAGCCGATCTCTGATTGGCTGGGAAGGCGGGGAAGCTGATCTCTGATTGGCTGGGAAGGCAGGGACACGGTGAAGGGTGTATGTGTGTGAAGGGCAGTCAGACAGATACTTGTGTCTCTCTGTTTGACCACTGGACAACATAAACTGACGGGAACTTATTCTGAGCTTTAATTTCTGTGTTTAACAAATGTAAAGTCATAGTTTGCTCTGTTGTTCCTCCTTTTTTTAAAAAAAGAAGGTGTTACAACTTTTGAAAGTGCATATGTCAGTTGTGAGTGAGATACCTTTATTGAGTGAAACTATGGAATTTTGAGCTTTTGAGGTTTTTCCTTGTAAATGAATAGCATAATTATTCGCATTCATTGTTATCATCACGCTATAGAGCACTAAACAGATATGACTGGTTTCATTCAAATATGCATCAATGAATGTTATGGAATACGTTGAATAAAAAAATGTACATTTATATGAATGTTAAATGCAAATTAAAAACAAGTATGTATATTTCAAGCTCTCTCTCTCTCTCTCTCTCTATATATATATATATATATATATATATATATATATATATAATATATATACAGTATATTATAAAAACATATAATTTATATGTAGCTACTTATTCATAACCCTTAGGATTGCATGCTTTTCATTTCAGCATGGTGGCTTAATAGGTAGTGATGCTGACTTACTTACACCTCCAGGGGTGGGGGGCCCTAGTTTCACCCCCATGCTGTGTCTGTGTAGTCTGCTTGTTCTCCTCATGCTGTACAGAGTTCCTCTGTGTTCATCTCTTTCCTCCTCTAAATTATTCGCATTTTATAATCGTTTGATTATATTATTCTTTTATTTTGTCAGTATAGGGAGCTATATAAGTAGTTCATGATATATTTATTGATTCAATTATAAAGACATATAGCCTGATCATAATTATAACCATTTATATTATGTTATAATTTGTATTGATGCAATTTGTATTATATTTATATGTTTGTAAAAATAAATTAAAACCTAATAAATGTAACCTGTTCATAAATCTAGCGTCAATGTAACAATGTAACATTTAACTGCTCATTTTAAGTATGGGGTAAAAGACACATAGAGACACAGAGAGCTGCTTATCATCTTTAGGAGAGGCACTTGGGTGTTGTTGGATCAATAAGCAAGAAAGACTTGCCAGGACTGTACAATGTAACCATTGACTTACACAGCAGTTAACAGTCCACAATGCTGCACTAGTCAGGGTACCGTTTTTGACACTCGTGCAGTAATAATAAGATTGTTTTTTCACTAAAATTATATTGACCACTTGAAATTTTACATGACGAGACTATGAGAGGTCATGATCTGCCTTTCCTGAGCATTTTGATAAAATATTTTTTTTCTTTCACATGTACAAGGAACAGTCATGTTTGGCAGTGGTTAATGTTAAGGAAAAACAAGGTTATAAGCAAGTTTTAACTAAGTTTGATACAATATCAGGTCTACTATGCTTTCATTTGATCAATGAGTAACATTGTTTCTGTCCTACACAATGAAAATATTGAGCTTTGACATGAAAGAGGAAGATTGTATCTAGACAACATGAGCTGTTATCTTCCACTACATCATTTTAGGTGGGGGGTAGGGATGATGCGTGCAGCACTTTCATTTGATGAAGGTGCACTGACTAGGCCTGTTATCATTGATAAAGTAAATGTTTTATTACTAACCGCATTACTACAGCATTCCAGAGCACGTTCCACCAAATGTGTTCACCTGTTTTATTTTGATTAATGGTGTTGTCAATATGTAGGGTTATTTGACGTAGCAAATTTACAGAGATGTGCAATGAAGACTATTTGTGCCTCGCTTGCTCTATAATTTATGAATAACTGTTATTTTTTATTTTTAGAAAATGATCCCAAGCAGTCAGTTGTCAGAGCCAGCATTCAGGCACAGAGAATCTGCAGTGAAATCTCATGCTGTTTATCTCCCATTTCCTGGGCGCAGTTACTGAACACCGCTAATAACATTTTACATTTATGATTGTAGTAATATCACAAAATATTATATTTCTCACTTTTATTTTGTTTATTGCTTATTGACTTTTTATAGTAATTTACACTCAGTGAGCATTTTATTAGGTGCACCTGCTGACTAACACAGACTGGTCCTACAAAAAGCCAGTCCCAGTCATTTTGATGCACCTGAACCCATACAGCCTGCAGATACAGTCAAACGAGTCCGTTATTCTGCAACTAAGTTTTAGAACGTCTAAGAATCAAACTCTTCATTTCAAAAGTGATGTGTGCTGGTTCTAGTGTGTTCTGCAGGCCGAAAACAGACACCCTTTGGGGATTTTCATGTACTGCGGTGTCTAGAGTTTACAAAGTATGGTGCAATAAACGCAAAAAAAAACACCCAGTCAGGGGAAGTTCCATTGCCAATAACACCTTGTTAATGAGAGAGGTCAGAGGAGAACGGCCAGACTCATTAAAGCTATCAGGAAGGCCTCAAGTGCCAGGATAACAGCTCAGTGTGTCAGCCAAAGAGGAAGAGGAATAATTTCAGCCAGCTGCCAGTGAACACCATCAAATGGTTATACATCACAGTGCTTATGGTTCTGCCACAGGAAATGGATGGGGATATGGAGATATAGATGGAGACATGGAGATTTGGATGGAGATATAGATGGAGATATGGAGATACGGATGGAGATATGGAGATACGGATGGAGATATGGAGATACGGATGGAGATATGGAGATACGGATGGAGATATGCAAGGCTTAGACTGTCTTGATCTTTAAGTAGCAGGAGGTGAACAGTGAACTTTGGCAGCTCAAGGGAAAAAAAACTGGCACAAATTTATTACACTCACCGGCTTTGTGTTAAGGAACTTCAGTCTCTATCCAAATGTAGTTTAATTTTACACATGAACTATATGACAAAGATAAGTTATTCCCATTGGCCTTATAATAACTAGTGGGATATTAAGAATGCTTCCTGTATCCGTCTTACCCAGAAATAAAGCATTATACAAAAGTGTGGTTCAATATATTTCATAGTAGTATTAAATGTTATCATCCCACATTTATCAGTAAGTCAATGTAAATGTTGTTAAACTTTTCAATATGTTGTGCAGTCCAGTAGTATCACCACACTATATTTTTCAGTTTTCCTTAATTAGACATTAAGGTGGCTGTCTGGCTCAGTCGGTGGACCCAAGTGGGTGGACCCAAGGTCTCACACCCATAGCTTATGGATTTTTGCCTGGCCTGATGTGTGTTTGTCTCTGCTTACTTGTTTCATTTTGCTCTAGATGTTCTGCTATCCTTCTATGGTCCACAGTCTATCAATTTAGATGGACTAAAGCCTCAGAATCACTTGTTGTTAGTGAATGTGTACCCTGTAGTGCGTCCTATATACTGTAGGACATACGCTACCTCCGGGCCAGTACAAGCAGGCTCCCACTGATTCTGGATCTGCAGTTAATGGTAGATTGGTAACATCCCCTACGTGGTTTAAGGCAGTGCTCCTCAATCCCAGCTCCCAACACAAATGTTGCAGGTATTAGGTGTTCTTCATTACTTGATTGTTTGGTTCAGCTGTGTTGGGAGGGAGCAAAAACATGACCTGTCTGTGGTTCCCCAATAACGAGGTTGAGAAATACTGGCTTAATGGACTACTTAGTGTACCTGGGAAACCATCTCTCTGATAAAGAAATATTATCTGATTCATTTTTCGCTACAGATACTGACTTCAGTGCATCTAACCATCAGATAACTTTTTTATTTTTATCTGTGTATCAGTAATATGTGTAGCATTAATGTTAGGCTCTAATCCTCTGCATTTCTCAGTATCAGTAGATTGTAAAGCCCCTTTTCTTTCCATTATTTTCACTTGCAAAGTGGGTTGCTTGTACATATGATTTGTTATGCTTTATTATTTAGCGCCTTCTTTTTTTCCTTCGTTCCTCCCATGAAGCGTATAATTTATACACGTTGCATTGTGTCGCATAGTATTTCCTTCCTCTAATTCAGCACTGAACTTAGGCATTCGGTTTGGACATGCTGTTACGTATATGTGTGCCAAACTTTATAGGAGGCCATTAAAATGCCTAGAATAGATTTTTGAAGTTTAACGATGATGAATTGAAGTGCGGTTAATTAAGGTAATACATCATAATATCACACCTAATTCTTTATTGTCCTACTTAACTATAGCCCACCGTAACTGGTGTGCTAGAAGTAACATTTCCTACGAAATGCACGCGCCAGAGGTCACAGATTCACAGCTCACAGTGATTAAAAGCACACTGACCATAGAGATGATTAATAAATGAATACCGATATTTCATATAGGGACCATGCAATTTATTGGTCAGGCTGTGCAAATATTTTACTGTTTACATGTTTGAAGTATAGACTAGATCTGTATTGCTCCATTTTAAACAGCTCACTTGTCGACAGCCGCCTTTTACCTTGTGCTTGTCTGCACTGGGTTTAATCTCCTGCATTACAATGTTCCTGAAAGTGAGTAATACATCACTGACTGCAGATACCATTAATGTAAGAAGAGTGAATTAAAGGACGTTTAAAGGAAGCTGTGTTAATATAAGCATGTAGAATAAAAGGACATTAAATGACGTTTTTATATTACAACCTGATGGATATGAAATTTTCAGATGGTGTTTACATAATTTAGGCATTCTTGGCATCTATCCATCCATCCATCCATCCATCCTGGTCATGAGGAACTTCCTATTCGCAAAAATATAATAATGGAAAATAAGGAGCCTTTTCATTTAATTCACTAAGTAGTTTCAGTTTTAGGATATTGTATACATACATATTGAGGTCATTTAAAATAATTTAGTGTTCCATCAATTTTGTCGACATTTTATATTTCGCTTTTCACATGGAGCAAAAGTGATGTACATCTTGAAGGATATCATGTCCTTCTTCAACAACAGATTTAGTTCTGCTGTCAGAAGATAGAGTAACAGCCCTGGGCTTGGTCTGGCTAATCACTTATTTTACCAGGGTGAGTGATAACCAGCCCTGAGCCATAAGGTAACACAGCAATAAAATCCAAATTGTCTGCATTAGTTTAAATACCTTGATAGGGTAACTAAGAGGGTTGGTTTTGTGTGTTACTGTGAAAGGAGGCTGGGAAGAATCCAGCAGGTAGCTAAGCAGGTATCAGGTAGCTAAGCAGGTATCAGGTAGCTAAGCAGGTATCAGGTAGCTAAGCAGGTAGTAGGTAGCTAAGCATATAGGAGGTAGCTGTGCAGGTAGGAGGTAGCTGTGCAGGTAGGAGGTAGCTGTGCAGGTAGGAGGTAGCTAAGCAGGTAGGAGGTAGCTAAGCAGGTAGCTGTGCAGGTTGCTAAGCAGGTAATAGCAGGTAGCTAAGCAGGTAGCAGGTAGCTAAGCAAGTACAGTACTGTAGCAGCAGGTAGCATCTAGCTAAGCAGGTACTGTAGCAGCAGGTAGCTAAGCAGCCTTAACCATGTCTTCAGCTTGCATTTGCATCCATGTCTGGCATTTTCATGTCTGTGTATTAGGGATTTTTAGTTAGTTAGTTGCTCTCATTTTCCCCCTTGATTCTGCATTATTTGGGAGGTATTTTGTCTTCATTTTGTGCTGTTTGTTTAATACACCTCTGTGTTAATTTAAACCCTGCTCTCCTGCTCCTTTATCCCGCCCCAGGGCAGGCTAACACCTCATATTCTTACAACTGAAGTCATAAAAGCCTGTTTCACTTGCCACACACTACCGAGTTTATGCTGCATTATACAGCAATAGCCATGAAATAACTAGCACATCTACTTGTGATTGTTTTCTTGGGCTGCTGCTCTGCTGCATACAAAAAAGGGCAGTTTTGTGTGGGGTTTGAGAGCTGTACTATGAGTGTACACATAAGCTAAGATTTAATTTAATTGGTATCATATTAAGTGTGTATTTTGGTTGTTATTAAACCCATCTCTGCTGTGTGTGTGTGTGTGTGTGTGTGTGTGTGCAAGTGAACGTACATGTGTCTCGTCCAGATATACCTTACCTTGTGGAGACCAGCCTTTTTTTTAACCTTATGGGGACTAGTTTCCAACAACTGTTTGGACTATATGTGATGTCTTTGCTCTTTGTTTTGCGTTAAATGAATGTTTCTACGTACGTACTTGCTGTATGCACAAGAATTTTTCCCCTGGAATCAGTAAATCTGTCTTTTTCATGATGCTGAATGGCTTATGAGCTGATTTAGGCTTCCAAGAAGCATTCTTTAACAGGTATGGTGTGATGATGTGGGCCCAGGATTAGAGCGATCGACCACTCAGGTTGTACCTGCACGTGTACAGGTTCTGACTATGGTATAATTTCCTGCAATAGGCTGCCACCAAAAGGAACTTCCTTGTTTGGTGCCATAATAAAATTCACAGGGACCGAATCCTGTTTCTCTACCTGCACTGTAGGTGAACCAGCAAGCAAAAGCTAAATTAGCAACAATATCCAGTGTTACTAATGCAATAATGACAATCAGCTTTACACATGTTGCAATAAATGAACCTAGTGCCAGGGAAGCTACTTTTGTCAATCGAAAGCATATTCATCCTATTAATACATGAGTCATTTGTGATCCCAGCAGTAACAAATTCAGTGCTGACTTGCTTAACGACGGGGATGAGTTTTGAGAAATGTGATTTTGTCGTTGTGCGAAGATCATAGAGTGTTCTTACACAAACCTGGATGGTATACCCTAATGTTTTACAATAAAGTTTTTATAGGTAGAAAGAGTACACTCTAAAATAACAATAAAATGAAAAGTGCAATATAGTCCTGGGGTTACGACGTCTCGACATACGACGTTTCAAGTTTACGACGCTCAGTCCCATAAAAACTTAAAGAAATTGAGAGATGAGTGTTTCAGCTTACACCGTTAGCATCATTCTTACGGACTACATGGGTGAACTAGTTTGGTTGCGCGTGGCGGAAGAATACACAGTAACGTGTCGTCTGAGTAAGGGAGTTGGCGTCCCCCAGTATTCTTACCTATGCCATTTTGGTATCCCCTTGTATAAGTACTGGACGCACGTTGTGGCGAAGATGTGGGTTTGCTCCTGACAGTTACAGTCTCGCTGGCCCTGGGCACAGTTCGTCATTTCTTTCCCTCTGTCTTCAGATCTGACCACTTTTTTCGAGGCGCTTTGTAGAGCTGACAGAATTTATTGCAGTGGCGATGTGTTGCCATTCAACTCACCTTTTCTCGGTTATGATGCCTATTCTTAAGCCCCCAAATATAACATTTTTCCATGCCTCTGCCTCGCGTTATTCAGAATTCCCCAGATTCATACCTAGAACAGCCTGATTTGTGTATTGCACAGTACGAGCATGCAGTTCATTTGCATTGGCCATTTATGGTAATTTGTGGCCGGCAACTGGGCATGCAGGCATATTTACGAAATAATTCTGATATACCAAGCAGAAATTGTGTGTGATTTTTTTTTTGTCATTTTCTGACTTTGTTCATATGCATCGTTTCACAATGAAATTTACACAAAGTTTGATAAGTCACTATGGGTCAAAACAGCTATGTTTTACCGAGTTTGTTGTCACTAAATTCAACTCTGTTAAGCCACTGTAACACTGTTCACCAATAATGCCCCAGTATTTCCAACAAACAGATTTATGCCCTAGGAAGCCTGAGAGCCACTGAAGATGCCCTGAAGCTGTACAGAATGAAGGAGCATCTGTAAACTAACTGAAAATGGGACATTAACAATGAATTAGCCCATCCATGTAAGTGAGTCCCACTGTCTCTATTAAGCCTAAACACCATTCTAAAGAAATTCTAAAGAAACCAAGAAAATACTCATCTCCAGTCTTGTTCTCTGGGTGGCCAAAAGAGCTGCTGTATTGGACTCAGTATCAGCTCATGTTTTCATATAGGTCTGTACCAGATGTTCGGAAAAGAAAACATTATCTACTATATGAATATCTCACTTGTTCACAGAGACAAAAAGGTTCTTGTTGCCCATTTGGCGTTTTTCCCATTTCTTTATCTAATAGACATGGAAGCCGGTGTATTCTGTTAGATGAGATAGCTTAGAGTCTCCATCCATTTTATCAGGAACTGCCTTGACTTGTTGTCTGGGCCAATATGAAAACATTCTTCACAGCATGATCTGTCAGATGACAGCTTTAAAATGAAGTCTTCATAGCCCCATAGTTCTGGCCAGGAGATGTACAGCTTTCAACAATAGCTGTGACTGCTTTAAAGGAACAGCGGATGGGCAGAACCTGGCTGATGCACACTATGGTTACTGCTTTTTTTGTTCACTTACTGTACCTTCCGGCGGAGCACAGCAGCTCAGTGTGTATTACTGCTGCCTTGCTCTTCCTGAATTGCAGGTTTGACTCTCGCCCAAAAATATGTGTTTAGGCACATCGGCGGCGGTAAGTCTCTGTTTGTACCGAGTGATAAACTGACATCTCATCCAGGGTGCTCCTCTTATTATTAAGGCTCTGGACTCTCTGTAACCCTGTACTGGTTACTTGGTTGAAAATAGGAATGAGTCAGAATTGTCAAACATTTGCATATTCTTGGATGTATAAGATATGTATAAATAGATTTACTTAGGTATTTTCAAGTATTATTTGATAGTAATGTAATTATTTGTGATTTATCCATCCATCCATTTTCCAAACTTCTTATCCTACTGGGTCGCGGGGGGTTCGGAGCCTATCCCGGAAGCAATGGGCTCGAGGCAGGGAACAACCCAGGATGGGGGGGCCAACCCATCGCAGGGCACACTCACACACCATTCGCACACACATGCACACCTACGGGCAATTTAGCAACTCCAATTAGCCTCAGCATGTCTTTGGACTGTGGGGGGAAACCAGAGTACTCGGAGGAAACCCCACGACAACATGGGGAGAACACGCAAACTCCACACACATGTAACCCAGGCGGAGACTCGAACCCGGCTCCCAGAGGTGTGAGGCAACAGTGCTGACCACTGCACCACTATGGTGCATGGATTTATCCATTCTCGAAAAAAATATTTTTTGATCCTTGTTTCCTTGTGTGTGTTGTGAGGGTAGAGCACAAGTTAATCAAATATTATTTGAAAAAATCCAAATACATTTTGACTAGTAATTCTGCCTGAAATGCCGCTCATTCCTGCTTGAACGATGATTGGATGTTACCTAACCTGATATATTCTAGCAAAGTCCCCATACAGAGAATTCCTGGGAAGTTACATTATCGTCTGGCTGACCGTATAATCCAGGGTCTTATTAACTGATAAGTGAAAAGTAAAGCAAGTCCCACAATGCCTGGCCTGGAACTATCATCTTGCTCCCCAAGCATAGTGATTCCTGTTTTTTTTGTCATGGCTTTAGATGCCTGAATAATTTGGCTCTGTTTGATGATAACCCAGTGCGTACCCTGAGCAGACCAATTAATCAGACAGCTTGGGAATGTTACAAAAGGCAGCTTGGGGGGAGGACCAATAGCTTATGAGGGCAAGAAGGAAATCCATAATACCTGACAGATTATAGTATTAGTAGTATTATTGTATCTCCGTCATGAGTATCCAGCTGTGTACCTAGATAAATTGTTTCCAGCAATGTCCTGTCCCGTATTCATTAGCCACTGCAGGTGTTGAATGCAGTTCTCTGTTCTCCAGGTCAAGAAGTACGGGATTAGCTAAAGTGAAACTATATTAAGGACACTGTCAATGGCCCTCAAACCCCAAGACACCAAAGTAAATATGATAAGAGACTTGTTGCTCTGGGGTTAGTAGGTTGTTATTCACGATTTATTCCTGACCTTCAGGCAAAATAACCGGCTGCTTCCCAGAGAAAGAAATTAATCGACTATCAAACAGAAGCTACTGGCTGTGAATTATGCAAGATATTTTCTTTAATATTATCATCGGATGTTATTTGTTAAATAGGATCTAAGTGTGTTCCTTCATTCATTTCATGCCGATATATTGGGTATTGTCAGTGATATTGCATCTTTATCACATTTTGTATAATAATCTACAATGATCAGTTGTGTTGCTATTTTATGTATATATTATAATCAGTTATTTTATTAATTTGCTTTGTAAAAGAAGGTGTGGTAGAGGTTAGAGTCCCGGTAGGGGGTAGGGTTCCTGATGAGGTGAGTGGTAGAGTCTCCAGTGTGGTAGGGAGTCCCCAGTGAGGTGGGGGGTAGAGGCCCCGTGTTGTAGGGGGTTAGAGTCCTCGGTGAGGTGGGAGGGAGAGTCCTCAGTGTGGTAGAGGGTTGAGCCCCAGTATGGTGGGGGTTAGAGTCCCCGGTGAGGTGGGGGTAGAGTCTCCGGTGTGGTAAGGGTTAGAGTCCCTGATGAGGTGGGGATTAGAGTCCCCGGTATGGTATAGGGTAGAGTCCCCGGTGATAGAGGTTAGAGTCACGGTATGCTAGGGGGCAGAGTCCCTGATGAGGTGGGGGGTAGAGTACCCAGTGAGGTGGGGGTTGGATTCCTTGGTGTGGTAGAGTCCCCGGTGTGGTAAATGGTAGAGTCCCCAGTGTGGTAAATGGTGGGGTCCCGGTCTGGTAGGGGTTAGAGTCCCCAGTGTGGTGGGGGGGTAGCGTCTCCGGTGAGGTGGGGGTTAGAGTCCCTGGTATGGTAGGGGTTAACCCCTTGGTTAAAACAGTGCTATATAAATAAAGCTTGATTGAATGACTGAGTTAAATATCGACACATTGTACCACACAGGCTCTATGTTTTGTGTAATACATGTCTAATGGTAATGGTTCAGCTATTGTGCTGGGCTTGTGTAACTATGCTAAGTATGTAATACTGCAGTTGTTATTTTTTTATTATTTGTATCCCATGCCAGATTGCTTTTAATTTAAAAAAAAAAAACTGTTACAGGGATTGATCTGTTTCCCTATTTTTAGATTTTCGCAAGACATGCACAATAAATAATATATTGCAAAGATTTGGACTCCAAGGTGTGCTGAAAAGATATTTATTATCCCAAGCTCAAAAATGGCAGAATCAGATAGCAAGGCGGACTAGGTCATCACATCCACAATGGCAGGTCTCTGCCCGTCAGTCGCTGGGCCCGTTGGACTGGACACTGCAGGAAACGGAAAAATTCCATAGCTTGGGTCTGCTCACTGACGAGAGCTTCCAGAGTGAAGCCTTTACTCTTAATACCATAATAATATTCTTAATCAGTGCCATCATGTAACACATTTGCCTTTATTCTCAAATACAATGACAGCTTACTAAAGGTAATGATCTCACTTCTGCACTGCAATTCTGCAGCAACTTTGCCTCTAACATTGCAGTCGAGGACTGGTTACTGAACCGATCTACAAACATCGACACAAAACCAATAAGAGAAGAGACCACCAAAACTCAGCCGCGAGCAACACGCACTTCTCAGTATATTGTGAGCCTGGGATTTCCACCCTTAATTAAATCCCAGGCTACATTTATAATCTGATGCTTGTGGGGGGAAGTACCTACTTACCTATTTTTAAACATTCTAGTATAACGGAAGATGTTCGCATGTTGTATTTAAGTGGGGGAAACTAATTTCCCGTTCACAGCAGACTGTTTTTTTTTTTCTTTCTTTTTTTGTCTTATAAACGAGATTGCCAGCAGGTGGTCGACTGAAATATATGCTCGGAGCATGCTATGCGTATCGGCAGGATAGAGAAACATTTCTGTTGTTATTTTGTTACAATCATATGAAATGAGCATAATATATATATGAATCTTCTGGCTTTTTGAATACTAATAATATTATGTATCCCTTCATTTTCAGGTAATTATCCACATTATTATTATTATTATTATTATTATTATTATTATTATTATAGTCCATCCATCCATTTTCCAAACCGCTTATCCTATTGGGTTGCGGGGGGTCCAGAGCCTATCCCGGAAGCAATGGGCACGAGGCAGGGAACAACCCAGGATGGGGGGCCAGCCCATCGCAGGGCACACTCACACACCATTCACGCACACATGCACACCTATGGGCAATTTAGCAACTCCAATTAGCCTCAGCATGTTTTTGGACTGTGGGGGGAAACTGGAGTACCCGGAGGAAACCCCACGACGACATGGGGAGAACATGCAAACTCCACACACGTGTGACCCAGGCGGAGACTCGAACCCGGGTTCCAGAGGTGTGAGGCAACAGTGCTAACCACTGCACCACCATGCCGCCCCTATTATTATTATTATTATTATTATTATTATTATTATTATTATTATTAATAATAATAATAATGATGATGATAATAATAATAATAAGGGCACTACTATTATATGTACATAATTATTATGACTTAATTATATATTTTATCATTATTATAGATAGAATATTTAATATTTTGAATTTAGATAGAATGAATGTGCCGTGTTAATTATTTTGTTCTTATTTGAACAATCTGTTTGTTATTTTATTGCAGCAGTGTTCATCCTTTCTTTGACCGGGGACTAGCAAATGCAAACCGACCAGCGCTAGGGACCCCCCGCCATGTGTGATTTTATTAATACCTCAGAAATAGGGCACCCATTGAGTATTGTTCATTTTGGGGATGGTGGCCAGTCATTGTTCCTCTGTTACCTGGATTGTGCAGTATGGCGATGCTGACATTTCCGCTATAAAATGTAAAGGCAAACAGCTAAATCAGAAGATATTTCCCATTTTGGAATGGAAATGGAATCTTCGAGCGAAAGCCCTGACCTTAGCCCAACTGCCACTTATTTCTATATCAGCTCTATAGAGAGGAATAGGCTCATGTATCTACAGATTAATGTGGGGGATTGAGGAACCATCCAGTAACAGGTTTAGTCACCGCTACTGGATCATGGCTATTTGCTGCTTTAGCAAGTTCTTATATATTCTTGTGATGTGTAACATTCATTTTATTCTTCAGTTTGTTTCATTTCACGTTACCTTTAGGTTAAGGATCCACAGAACATTTATGTGATACTAATGAACAAACTCCCCATTTGCTGTAAAAATGTATGCATTTGTTGCATTTACTGCTTAAATACAGTATAAAGGACATCTTATTCACAGACAATGTACATAAAGTGCAAACAACATGCAAGGTGCAAAATGTGTGGTATGTCTTATACAGTACAGTACATCTGTTAAACAGAATATTCATATTTGTATCTGTATTATTATAGTAATGAGCCAAAAATGAACCCCACGTGAAGCAAGCAATGTTGACTACAGTATGCCATAAAAGTAGTTAATAGCATGTTAAGGTCTTGGATACATTAGATGGTAACATTAGGTACTCGTTAAATTTAGAATAAACAGGCAAGGAAAAATACCTGTGGTCTGTACTTCGGAGCGGGTTACTGGTTTATCGGGGTAACTTGTCGGATTTGAGGTAGTCTGGGCAAAATACAAGTGAACGAATATGAAGTCCATTTAAACTGTGGTACCTTAAATCTGACAAGTTACCCCTATAAATGCAAAAGCTTTTGGTCTGTCTTTTGACTCTTTAACAGTGTCTTTGGTAATGAATTGTCCCATATACTGTAATTATTTTGTATTTCAATTTGTAGGCCTATAATGTTGTAAAAGTTATTTTTGAAGAAAGAATTCAACTGTGAATTTGCAGAGGAAAGAAGTTGGCTACAGTATAAGTTTTCAATCAAGTCTTGGTTTATACCCAAAAAGTTCTGTCTTAAGAAGTATATAAATACATGTAAGAATGATGACTTCATCAAGAAGAGCTTGCATCAGCACTCCTGCTGTATTCTGCTACATCTGTGGAGAGAACATGGCTGAAAACCAACAAAACAAGTAATTGCTTCAAGTAGATTTGTAGATCATTCCCTGGACTGAGCATGGAAAAACTAAAAGCTGGAATCTTTGATGGTCCTCATTCGTAAATTCAAGATTCCAATTTTACCAAATGCATGAATGACACTGAGGTTTCGGCCTGGAAGAGTTTTGGCTCTGTTGTGTACAACTACTTGGGTAATCACAGAGCAGACAATTATGAAGAATTGGTGCAAGATATGCTTGCTAGCTTCAGAGATTTTGGAGTTACAGTAATATGGGCATGAAGATACACTCTCCATAGCCATTTAAACAAATTTCCAGATAATCTTGGAGACTTCAGTGAGGAACCAGGCGAGAGGTTCCACCAGGATATGAAGGTGATGGAGGAGAGATATCAAGGCAGAGGGGACATACACATGATGGCAGATGACTGTTGTCATCCAACGTGATTGTCCTGATGACACATAACAGGAAATCGCATAAACAGTGTTTTTTCAAATCATACATAACTTTTTCCTGTCACTGTTAGATATTTTTAATTTCTTTTTTGTATGACGTTAGACTGTTTACTTACTAGTTGTAACAAAAATATTCTTGCAATTCTGAATGCTTTTCAAACATGTTGCTTTAATTAATTAAATAGCTATTAAATATCTCAAACTAAAGCCAGTCTGGCAAAACCAAAGTCATATTCTTAATAAGCACCATAAACTTAATATAAAACCGTTGGCACCAAAATCACTGTATGCCAGTGTTATCAGAGGAGTAAGATGACACAGTGCATGGAACCCTGCTCCATATGGGTCTGTGTAGGTGTGAGCCAGTCAAAGTATCCATGCTAACCTCTATCCAACATCAAAGGCACCTACAGTGTCCACTCGAGAGCTGGAACTGGACCTTGGGGAGATAGAAGAAGGTCAACACGTTCAGTGAATCCCACTTCCCACTGCATCATGTGGACAGCTGGATAGATCTCAAGCATCTGCAGGATATGTTGGATCAACATGGCAACCCCTGGCTACATAATCCCACACACAGCAGAGTTCGATGCACATGTGTCATGTCAGATTACTCCCGCGACCATCATTACCTGCCTACAATATACATTTTTTTGGTTGGTACCAAATGGGCCAGGACAGATGTAGTGCAGAAAAATGTACCTATGAAACACAAGAGCAATAATAAAAAATAAATATATATATATATATATATATATATATATATATATATATATATATATATATATATATATATATATATATATATATATATATATAATAACTGCTTTAATATCCTCTTTTAAAATTTCTTTAAATCACTTCTACTGTATGGGCTTGTTCTAATTACACTATCCCTATGTATCATATACTTATGTATATGGATATACTTTTTCGCAGTGTATTGCTTTGCTGTGTTTTAATATCTCTGAATTATTAAATGTATTTTTTTCTCATATCTTTATGATCTGTGTTGCAGCAAGGTGCATTAAATGTATTATATTAAAATGGATTATGTACAGTGTCTTCTACATGTGCTGAAGACCACATAATGCATCGTTGTTATAAAATGTGCAAAAACTATGAACTTATTTGCGGGAACACAGCGAAGTGTAGAAACATTGCAGTTTTGTGTGTGGGCCTAGAGCATAACAGCATTGCAGCAGTGTGTGTGGGCCCTGAGTAGAAAAGCATTGCATTATTTTGAGTGGGACCCGAGTATAAAAGAATTGCATTATTTTGAGTGGGCCCCGACTATAATAGCATTGCAACATTTTATGTGGGCCCCGAGTATAATAGCTTTGCAGCATTGGGTGGGCCCTGAGTATAAATGCATTGAAGTATTGGGTGGGCCCTGAGTATAAATGCATTGAAGTATTGGGTGGGCCCTGAGTATAAATGCATTGAAGTATTGGGTGGGCCCTGAGTATAAATGCATTGAAGTATTGGGTGGGCCCTGAGTATAAATGCATTGAAGTATTGGGTGGGCCCTGAGTATAAATGCATTGAAGTATTGTGTGGGCCCTGAGTATAAATGCATTGAAGTATTGTTTGTATGCCTTGAGTAGGGCCCTGTTCCTATGTCATTTGTGTCTTCAGTCTGCACATTCTCTGACGTAATGTGTGTCCCGCAGGCTTTGCGACAGCACCACAAGCGCAGGAATGGCATGTCCATGATGGTGAACAAAGCTGTTCCTCGCGTTGTCTTAACGCCCCTCAAAGTCTCTGATGACCAGCCCGATTCACCAGCAGGTATGTAACTCTTACACGCCTCCTACCTTACAGAGAGCCAAATGCACCATTTGATGTCCCAGTTAGTCCATGCATCCATCTTCCCGATGCTTTTTCTGGTCAGGGTCATGGGGCCTGCAGGTTAACCTGGGTGCACTATTGATCCAGTGCTAGTCCATTGCAGGGTACATGTATGCATGCTTTCTGTTTGAAAAAGGACCTACAGCCACTGAAATACACAATTGGAAGTTAGATCAATGGATGGATGTTATCTACAATGTGGGGATGTACATTTGAATTTTGTTTGCAATTTTATATTTAAAACTTTTATTGTTAAATATTATGAAATATCTATTCTACATTTATTCACAGAAGTATATTCAAATTTTACTTAATGCAATATGTTATCAAACACATTGAAGCTTTGGTGTTGTAGAGTGGTCATGGAAGTTATTTATACCTTGTAAAAAGATAGATTTAAAAGTGACCCAGCCAGACAGAACAGCTAGCTTCTACTTCAGGCCTTTTCCTGTTTTACAGTTGTTTTCTTGAAACTTTGAGAATATAAAAGTTAGTTCCAAAGCACACCTCTGTTACCAAGCACAACAGCCCCTGCAGACCTGTCGTCTTTGCTAATAAGTTTGATTCCTGTTTTGTATCTTGTATCTCCAGAGGAGTGCTTTTTGGCTGGCATACAGCTTTAATGTCATGGACAATGAAGCATCTGCTGGACTCAGTAACACAGACATATCTTTTCATATGCCCCCCACAAACTGACAAGCTGGTTGAATGATTTAATAGAGCAATTAAGCATGTTCTGCGAAAGATTGTAGAAAAAGATGCAGGCAGTAGCAATGAAGTGCTACACTTCCTCATGTTCCATAATGATGCCACGCCCACAACACGAAATTGTTCAGCGTGGTGCCCAGGAAGGACAATGACATGACAGACTAAAGAAATTACATCCAATGAGATGAGCGTTGAGCGTAATCCCAACAGTGGATAAGTTCCATGTATGGGTCTGCCAGATCATAGGAGACCAACTCGATCCACTTCTGCTCCTTGCCATTGTGGGGGAAGGAAGCCACAGGGAAGTCAAGATGCCTGCATGCCCCCCAAAACTATGGCATCATGGCACATGGTTTCACTGTTTAATATAGGGCCTTATTTCCAGAGTATTTCTCTATTTTCAAATCTGCGCCTGTCTTTGGTTTTCAATTCGCATCTCCTCTCTTCCTGATCCATGATTTTGCCTCCCTCAATCCGTGTCTCTGTGTATTTGGATTTAGCAGAATCCTCTTGTTTCCTGCCCAGTTTCCTTTTTCTCGTTCCTTCATCCAGTACTTTTCTGGTTGTATTCGGGTCCAGTTTGCTGTCCACTAATTGCCGATCGACATGCGCCATGAGTTGGTGTTGCGGGCTCAGGCGAGGTTTTGAGATCACCGAGTACTTGGTGATCAGTTCCTGTTCTGCAGTGGTCCAAGCCTTCTAACACATGATATACTGTATAGTACAGTTAATTCCCAGATGCTCAGGTAACTGAAAAATAGACTCAGATTGAACATTTTGCATTTCTGTAGTACAAGCCTGGTTGTGTATGCTACCTGTGTGAAGCAGGTTAATCTCATTACTACATCTTATTTATTTATTTTTAACATTGCGGTGGCAATGTAGGTAAATCAGAATAATGAATATTTCTTTGCATATGTTCATAAATAAAAAAAGGCCACAGATTTCAACATTGTAATTTTAGTAGGCCATAATGGTTGACGATGGATGTTTGCTTTGTTAAAATAGCAATATTGGCCAATCATTAGGAGCATATGAGAATAAAATGCAAATCTTAGGGTCAGCTCCATTAGTTGAATGTTTTTCACAGTTTTAGCACTATGAAAATGTTCCGAATGCAAGATTGATGCTGTGGGAACTCGACGTGTTCATGTTTCATGCTGACGTCAGATTTTTGGATCTTTGGGAAGTTGTTTTTGGGAGGTCTCTCCTAACCCACCGCAGTAAAATTTGACATATAGTGTAGAAATTTCATGTACACAGAGTGGTGCACTTCGATCGATCCTGAATTCACAGCCAGAACTTCAGAAGAAATTCCCAAAAAAAGAATAAATTGCAGCAATAAATTCTTATATCTATTATTGAACAGTATATAACAGTGAGAAAATGTGCCCACGGGTCAGAATCGGTTTATAGATTCTGCAGCTTGTACATTTCTGGCTATATGCTTGTAGCAGCCGATAATGTCATAACTGCCAAAATGTAATACCAGCCAAAATGTAATACCTGCCAATAACGTAATCATGTTTTTAATACATTAATGGTAGTTATTATATTGTTGGCTGCTACACCAGTCAATAATGTAATAACATTACATTATGCACATATGCACTTGATTCTGAAATTTTATTACATTGGTAAATAATTACTTTTACTACGTTATTGGAAAGTAATTGCTTTTATTATGTTATGTTACGTGATAACGTTACGTTAATGGCAATTGTTACATTATTACTACAGTGCTCTATACAGTGTTTAGAGGTGTGTCTGTGTGTGTGGGGGGGGATGGCTGTCAGGTTGATGAAGATCAGTACTTGATCTCATTTTGAGGCAAATTACTCAAAAAGTACAGCGGCAGTAAAGCGTGCCAGCAAAGCAAGGACACACACAGTGAACACAGTAACTTTGAAAGTATTTTTTGGATCTTTTTCAAACTTTGCACACAAATTTAATTGGTGACAAACTGAAAGTGATGAGACAGAGGGCAGTTTCAAAGACTTCATCCCGTTAACATGATAACTCAAAAAGCATCTGATAGATCTTTTTCAAACTTTGCAGAAATAGTGAATTTTTAAACATCTGAACCTGATCAAATTTTAAGATAAATTGCTTCAAAGTAAGCGCCATAAAGTGATGGCAAAAAGGGAAGGATGGTCTCGGACACTTCATCTTGTCAGTTTTTATTTGCTGAAACTTATCGTGGGTGATCATCCCCCCATTCATGTTCATTTTAATCATCATTTAACCCTAATACAAGTCAGTGTTGCCACATTTAAGAACAATTGCAGATATGATGAGTATGACTGCATTAAGAGAATTCACACAAAGTTCTCCAGGGCACCGGATATATAGCCTGACCCTCCACTCGGACCCCAAGCTTCACTCCTGTACTTCACTGTATAGGTTACAACTGGATAGGGTTTAAGCTTGTCATAGTTATGCCCATAGAAACAAAGGGCTATACCTATAGACATCAATAGAGAGTCCCCATAAAGATATGAATATGTGGACTGTGTGTGTGTGTTATATTGTGGGGATCAAATGTCCCCCACAATGTAATAAAAACCTATTATTTTGACATTGTGGAGACCATTTTTCAGGTCCCCACAAAGATCTGTGACTGCAATCAAAAAAGTTATAATGCCAAAAGTTGGTTACTTACGGTGAAGGTTAGGGCTGGGTGGGGGTTAAGGTCGTCATGTGGGGGTAAGAGTTTTCCCCATAGAAATAAACGGAGAGTCCCCACAAAGATATAATTGCAAACCTCTGTGCGTGTGTGTGTGTTTTTCTTATCCGTTTAAATTTTGGGAACCAGTGGTTTAACAGAAGTTGATTGTACGTACTGTGTGCAAGAATTCTAATGAGATGATAGGAGAAAATACTAAAGAAATATTTGAATGTGCTGTATTGTAATTTATAATCTTGATAAATGTTTCATATTTGACTTAATACATTTATGATTTCAAATGTGCATAGGTTAGAATAGATAACTTATGAAACTAATGCTGGCAGTAAGCATTGTAAGCAATGATATTACAGTATGTGAGCAAGTAACATGATTTCTAATTTATATTAGTGAACAATAAAAGTTTAAAATTTGTCTTTTGTTAACATGGTTAATCATTTAAAACTGAATTATCCTAGGAAACCAAAGTATACTTTAAAAATAATGTAGTCAATATTGTGACTTGGTGGCTGAGTATAAAGAACTAAACTGTGATTGCCTGTTCTCTTCCCTTGCTTACTCTACCATAACAGTCGGTAATTCTGTTGTAAGAAGTTGCATGTCTATGAATAATAAAGGCAGACGACCGTTGAGGCATTCTAAGTTATCAGAATTCTATGTGGTATTTTATGTAAATGCCAGAAGCAGAAAATTTGCTTTATAAATACCTGATTTCATTCATTTTCACAGGAACGGAAATACTTGAGCTTCATTTGCATTTTCAAAGGGCGATAAAAATGAGCAGATATCAGAACACTGCTTTGTATGAAAGATGTACAGGCGCTTGCCTGTTTTGCAAAATAGAACAGTTCATGAACATTGGTTAAAATTGAATGAGCAACAGTTTCTTAGCTGTGAAACAAAAGGACTGTCAGTGACTCCCACAGAGAGATAGCATGACCCATTTACATACTACAAATGATACTTGATCTTTTATTGGAACGTTCTGTAATAAATGTGCATTTAAAGCAGCAGCAGAGCTTAATCGAGTGTGCGTAGAAGAATTTTAAAAAGCGATCTGAAAATGTCACTTTCTGTACATTGACTGCCTGTTGTTTTCTGAGGCTAGTTGTTTGTGGGGTCATTTGTGGTTAGCACCTTTGAGGTAGCATAGTGATTTCACCTGTGCTGTCTTGTGAGCTCTCCAGTGGTCAATGTAGTCATCCTATAATAATAATAATAATAACTAGATGAGAAGGGATAGACATGGTGCTCAGAGCACAGCTAGGTACCGTGCCAGGGTGGGAGACCAAGAATAAGATTCTGCCCCGAGATGTTTGCTCCAGTCCTTTCTCTTTGCCGGATGCTCCTAGATCTAGAAAAGTGAAGAGGGAGAGGTGAGAGGGAGTGAGGTGTCATTCTGGTTAAGGAAGTGAGTAGGAGAAGGAAAAAGAGACGAGGCAGATGAGTTATCAAAGAAGGAAATGAAGGTAGGCATCGAAACGGTAATTCGATTAATTGCGTCAGCCGGAATCAATTAGTCGTCTCCAGTTGTGTGTAGTTGGGTCATGGCTTGCTGGCCGTGTGCTTACGGGCTATCTAATACAGTGATTGTGAAATTCTGAGGCTTGGTCACTGTCCTAGGTATTGCAGTGATCGCACGGCTGCTTGTTCACCGATTGGACCGGTGCGCCTCTTTGGGTCCCCCGGGGGGCTTTCGCGACCCCAAGAGCTCCTGTCCACCGTAAAATGTCTGCCCGTGAGGCAATACTTCAGTTCAGTCGGTGCCTATTTGATAATAATTTTTGTGTGCCTCAGTGGCGAGGATAAACTCCAGAGTATGAAGAAACCATGGGGGGAGCCCATCCTCCTGGGGCCGGCTGAGAAAGTCCAAAGTTACAATTTATACAGTGAAGCAGTTTTGTGAGTAGTTTGAGAGTATTTATGTATGGGGAATGTAGTGGAATTCCGAGGTTCCAGTGGAAGATAATTCCTCAGGTGGCGTGCTGCCCTTGAGAAGTCTCAGGCACGAAGGTTATGAGGTTTAGACTGAGGACTAATGCAGTGATCAGTAGAGCAAGATCAGCGCGTGCAGGGGTGTTGATAGAGTAAGGGATTAGACTGAGGCAGTGAGACTGTTGCGAACTGTATTAGTGAAGAGAAGAATCTTGAAATCAGTGCAAAATTTTTGAAGGGGCCTGTGTAAAGTAGGGGATGTTGGGTCCCAGCATGGGGGAGTAGGCGAGTTCTAGATCATCTGGAGCTTGTGAAGCGACCTGGAGTAAATGCTTGCAAGGATGGAGCTGCAGTAATCAAGGTGACTGTAGATGAAGTCATGACTGAGGGAATCAGTGGTGGAATTAGAGTGGGAAGGTCTGGGTTGGGCAGGGTTGCAGAGCCAATAATGAAGGGTTTGTCTATAGCGGAGACATGAGCATCAGATGAGGGGGGTCTCAAATGATCTTCTGGACAACAGGTTATTAAACCAATATCCTCTGTGTGTTTTTAAATCAATATCCTGATTTTGCGAGCAGTTATAATTATTTGGCATGCTACTATAGAAGTATTGCAAGCTAAAATTTTAAAACCATTATACAGCTTAAGTGCAGTGGATATATAAATTTGGGAGGCTTGCTCGGGTGTGGGACAAGATGACCGAATAATATATTGCATGAGTTGTAGAGTTGGTTGTTGTATCATTATGCCTCTTAAGTTATAAAGCATAAAGCAAGATTACAACTATCTAGGCCGAAGAAGTACGTAGTTGTAAGGTTATGAGAGAAGAAAACTGGGTAACATTTTACTTGAGGGGGCGCAAGTAAAGCACTAACTCAGTTACTACTCAAGTTACTACTAATCATGAATAAATATAGTAACTGCTTAAAATTAATGAACCATTATGATTGATTAATGATGAACAAACATGGGATTAGTATATAACTAAGACTTAGTTTCTGGTTAGTTAATACATTAAGTAACAGTGTATTACTACATTATTTGTGACCTCTAACAATTTTCTTTTCTCTTAACCGTAACTTCACCTACTTTTCCAGCATAGATAGTTGCCATTTGGATACTGGTGAAAGCCAGTTTTGCTATCACTGCATTGCACAATGCAAGCTGAAAGCCCAGATTAGAATTCGCAAAAGTGAACAACAGCAAACGAGACGACGATAAACAGTAAAAGGAAAGACACCTCATCTGTGGAGGCATGACATGTTATTAATTAAACCAGTTCACTGTTAAGCACGGTGTTCTCCTTGAGCGTGTGACATGATTTTAAGTATAACAGCTGGTGATATGAAAAGTATGACACAGAGTGTCAGATAATATTGTGCGCACCACTTTGTACCAATCCTCGGTTTTAACAACAAACATGCTCAATTTGCCGTCTGCACAAGTACATTGGGATGCCTCTCTTCACCAATCCCATCTTGCTCTTCATAACTTGGGTGTTACGGCACAGGGTCAGCTAACGTGCAGCAACTCTGGAGCTAGGGGCTTAGGGCCTTGCCCAAGGGCTCATGGAAATGTGACCGACCTGCTGAAGCCGGGGCTCGAACCAGTGAACTTCTGATCTCAGGCAGAGAGACATTTAGCCCACTGAGCCACTCACTACACCCCTGTGGAAATATCTATCTACTACCACATGCTCACTGGTCATTTATTGGTTAATTCTGAAAAATATGTCCATAGCTTCCCCACTCTTGTCCAAACCAAAACTGAGCAGAGTCCCTCAGTAAGAAGCTGGTTCACTTAGCATCCTGTTTGGAATCGCAGGATGAATTTTGCTTAAAGTAAATCAGTAAATCAAAAACCCATTTTATGTGGCTGTTAAGAACTGGCAGCACATCCTAAATGGACTTTAGAAGAGGTCGTTGATTTGAAGCCAGGCAATAATGTTTAGCCCTAATAATTCTGTTGACCGAGACATGTAGGTCGAACCCCAAAAATGCTATTTGTTCATGAAGAGAAATATGTGGAAATAAAAGTTAACATGGTTTAAGTTTGAATTGCATTTATATTTCAATGCATTTCAGTAGTACACAACAAAAACCAACCACAATGCTGGTCATTTAACCCTACCACTAATTTACTTTACAAAGGCTATCATGTGAATGATATCTGCGTAAATAATTACCCGTGTAAAAATGAACAGCATTCCACACACATCTTAAACCAGCTCAGAGATCTTGTATAACAAGCATTACAAAAAAAACCCTGGGGCGGTTGTAAAATTTCCAGTAAACCATAACCCCCCTTCCTTAAAAAATAAAAAGAAAATTCAGGCTTCTGATAAATATATTAAATGCTGGAACTGGAGTACAGCTAGAGCAGCTATAAAATTTTAAATATCCATAAAAAATTTACAATATACATATTTCTCAACTACCTCAGAACTATATATATATATATATATATATATTTTTTTTTTTTTAGACCATACAGACATACTGGAAAATGTCCCCAACCAGCTCAATTTATATTTTATTTTTATATGGCATTGGACAGTGTTTGATTGCGTTTATCTATCTGAGTACTGAATAAAAACATTTTGTCCCCTAATCTCTGCTACTCATAATAGGCGCGGAAGCCTGTGTTTATTTTTAGAAGTCTCAGCATTCGGACCAGCACACCCAGATGCCATTGCAGTTACAATATTGGCGGGGTGGGTTTGTTCTATCTGGGGCCCCAATCAAAAAGTTACTTCTGCCCCCCCTTGGTTTGGAGCCACATCTCGGGGGCCCCATGAAAATGTCTTTGTATTACGGTAAACACAGACGCTGAATACTGGTGCTTCAACATGGACAAAGAAAAACCCAAGCAATCAAAAACATACATGTCTCCTGGGAACAGACGTTAAGTGACCATGCTTTGTGGGGCTTATTAGTTTGGCCTGTTTTGTTCTCATGGTAAAACGGATTACGCCAGGTGCCTTTACTGTTTGATTTAGTTTATCCCAAGTGACCCATATTGATTTTTTGTATTTTTGCACCTGTCCCTAAAGGGGGCAGCGTGTGGCTCTGTGAGCTAAGCCTGTGTGCCTGTAATCAGAAGGTCGCCGATTCAAATGCAGTGAGGGTTGAGCCCCCCCCCCCCCTCCAGCACCAGCTCCCTGGACACCCCAAAAGGTGGCTGCCCTTCGCAGACAGCTTACTCTACAAAGAGCATGTTGAGGGAGGAAAAAAGACAATTTCAGGGATTAATAAAGTATCATTTATGGCAATAGAGACTTTCACCTTGTGCTTTGAGTTAAAAAACAAAAATCCATTTTCTTTGCTTGTCATTTGAAGTGTTCACTCAGGCCATCAATTTCCAGTTTTTGAATCAACACTGTTACCTTAATATCCCATATCTGAAATGTTATTTTATATTTCCGTCAGTGGACATTGCTGCTATCCAGTGACATGGTCTTCTGGGATACTTATAGCTGTGGTTCAGATATGAAGTTTGGCATATTTTGTGTTTGTTTGCACCATATTTATTTCACTCCAAATCAGTGGGATCAGAAAAAAAGGACAAAACATATATTTCTCTGGTTCTTTGTCCTATTGCCATAATATACTGACTTTGTTGCAGCAAAATAATGGCAGCAGTCAGGGACATATGCAGTCATCCCACTGTAACCCGTTACACAATTGCAGGTGCTGTGCAGAACTTTTATTAAACAGGCAGAGAACACAAACAAGCCAAAATATCTGGCTGAATATCCCATTCTGGGCTGGTGAAGATCGCTCACAAGCAGCCCATAACGGGATCATGTTGGCTCATGGAAATACTGTGAGACAAAATGATACCAATTGGGTCCTGTCGTAAAATGTGCAGCGAAGTGCAATGCTAGGCAGCATCATACGCAGATGTGGCGGTACAAATGGGGCAGGTGGTACGGATCAGTGCAGAAGCAGGACAAGGTGATGTCATTAAAGAAGTGCAAGTCAAACATCTCAGAGTAGAAGACGATGTGGAAATTGTGGTAGAAATATGAAAGTTCTGTCACTATTTTTATACAGATTAATGGAGACGATTTTAGCGATCATGTAAAGTGATCACGCTCAGCTCAAAGAATCGCAATCAGGCAACTATGTATGGATTCTGATAGGCCTATCTGTGACTGCAATCAAAAAACTAAAAATTCTAAAAGTCTTGTACAGTATTCTGTTTGATTTCTTATGGTTATGGTTAGGATTGGGTAGTGGTTAAGGCTGTCATAAGTGGGATTAGGGTTATGCTCATAGAAATCAATAGAGTCCCCATAAAGATATGGGTATGTGGACAGTGTGTGTTTGCGTGTGTGTGTGTGTGTGTGTGTGTGTGTGTGTGTGTGTGCGTGTGTGTGTGTGCGTGTGTGTGTGTGTATGTGTGTGTGTATGTGTGTGTGTCTGTGTGTGGTCCAGGTATATGTTACCTTGTGGGGACCAAATGTCCCCAGAACGTGATGAATACCTGTTTTTTTTACCTTATGGGGACCAGTTTCCTGGGAAAACTCTATTTTATAAAAATCCATGACTACAATGGAAAAACTAAAAATACAAAAACTCTTGCATTTAGCTTGGTTACTTATGCTTATGGTTGGGGCTGGGAAGGGGTCAATGTTGTCATAGTTAGCGTTAGCATTTTTCCCATAGAAATGAATGAGTGGTCCCCTTAAGGTTATGTTTACCCGACGTGTGTGTGTGTGTGTGTGTGTGTGTGTGTGTGTGTGTGTGTGTGTGTGTGTGTGTGTGCGTGTGTGTGTGTGAGAGAGAGAGCGAGAGTAATATATTTTTAGGACATGTCTGGTAGGGTTTAATATTGTAATACATGTTAGATTAACATAGATATTAAAATCATTTTGTCCAAACTATCACTGTGGTCTAGTGCATGGCAACAATTATTAATGTTCCTACCTCTTTTATTAGTTCCATACAATGATTCTAGTCTTTAATCTGATCAGAATACATGGAGATGCAGGGTGTTCGGTTCAGGGGTGGAGCCCTAGCACCCAGAGCGTAGGCAGGGGTGTAGTAGTGATGGCTGGCCAGTCGCAGAGCACCCCCCCCTTCCCCCATCAGGACACCCCTGTATAGCCATGCTGTTACAAGCATATCGTTCTCTAGACGAAATTACCCCAAGTGAATGGCGGACCTACACGCGTGTTATTCTCGAGTAGCCACTCTTTTTCAAAGCGTGAGTGAGAAACCAAATCTTATTTGTTTTCCCTTCGTTCATTTCGAAAACAAATGGCCCGAAGAAGCATCGACTTCATTTGCACTCCTGACAGAATCAATGTGCTTTTGATAGAACGCCTGTGTCTTGTAAAATTAAAGTGCAGATTGTGAAAACAAGAAATATCCAAACAATATGCATGCATGTTCTGCTGAGAGAGATGCTCGATGGGTGCTGGTTCCATTAAAAATGACACAAAAGCTCAAAATAAATAAATAATCGAGGACTGTGTTCCATTGTCTTCCTTACCAAGCTCTTTCCACACATATGCTTGATATTTTATTGCAGAGATTTCTGTTGTTCATTTTGGTGAAATGATGTTTTAATGTTGTTGCTAAATCTTCATACACTGACATGCACACATACAGTATGACAACACAGGTGGTTCTGCCAAGCTCTGTTAAAGTCCCTCAGCTAATGATCCAAAGCTGACTGTCAAATCCTGTCACTACTCAGCGCAAGTAATATTCTGTAACCGAATGACACATAACGACGACGGTTTTTAATGAGAGGACGTTATTTCCTTAGGATCGGAAGCTCAGAATGGAATAGAAGACAGAGAGGACTCAGAAAAAGGCATGAAGCAGAATAACAGATCTCACACAGGCAAGCAAATCAGTCAACACCTTAAGAAGCTAAAGAAATCCGGCCTGGGTGAGTACTTTTCTAAGCCAAGGATTTGTTTCTTTGCTGCTGTTTTCTCGAAACGCCGTCCTTTATTTTTATTTACTAAATCTGCAGCCTTTCACGATAAATATCTTACTCACCTTACAGTAGCTACACATTAGTAGCACTGCAGTGTCTCATCTGTGTTTATGCCAAACTCAATCTGGTAACGTTTCTACAAAGTAAATTCCAACATCAAAGTCATGCAACAAGAAATATAAAACAACAAACCAAAATACAGATGGTGCAGTTTATTTCTGGAGAAAAAAAAATCAGGTACAATGCAAGACATTTTTTGCTTATTTAAAAATTACTTTTTTGCACCACTTTACCCTGTTTAATCATTTTTAATTAAATTGGTCTAATACATAATTAAAGAATTTGTGAATGAATTGATTTGATGTACACTTATATCAATTCTTTTCTTGTGGTAAGAATAATGGCCTAATGTTGCATTTCTGTACTGATTGGGGGAAAGAATTATCCAGGCACATAGCAGATTGTTTCACTTCAGTAATTATGAGTGGATAGATTCTTTGTCTTTGGCTGAAAGGCAACGAAGTAACCAGACTTCGAATGAGCTTGAATGAATATTAAGAGACACACTGAATAAATATTGAAATCCAGTGGCGAACTTCAAACAGATACATCAGTGTGCTTCACACTGAGAATATACAAATGTACACTGTGGTATATGAGGACCGAAAGGCTTTGAGGCACTGAAAAGCATGGACAGTTATTCAGAACGGCCTTGCCCACCATTTCTATTGCTGCAGTGATTCTTCAGTGAAATGGTGCTCAAAACTCTTAATGTAACAGTGGGCTAGGGTCTGAGGTTTACCACGCGTAGATGATGAATGCTTGTAGCTTGAATTGACTGCATGACATAACAGATGTATCCGGGAAACAGCTAGGTTAAATCATTAAGGTGCCTCTCAGCTCTTGGATATGACAGAAGGGCATGCGGCAGATGTATGACAAATCAGTCAAATTCTTCCCTCGAAAAAATGCATGTAGGAAGCAGAACACGCCCGTCTGGTAGTATTACGGTTAATGACATGACATGAGATCAAGGCTGTCAGTATAAATACCCCCAAGAGTCATGCTCTACTACCCTGTTTGGAAATGTCTGTCCCCCTTTTGCTCCAGTTAATTATCCAAATGTATACATCAGTAGTAACAAAAAAAAAATCCCATAATTTTATTGTAAGGAGAATAGAATTTGAGCTTCACTTTTTGCTAGCAGTCGTTGGTTTTTTAATATATACGATAATGTATCGACTAAATTTTAATCAACCGGGTTACAATTTTGCTAGCTGCAATAGTATGCGTGCTGTATTCCATACAGTATATGTGACCCATCACCACGAAATGAGTCTTACGGGTGTATTTCTACCAGTGCGACTTAAGACTCATTTCGTGGTGATGGGTCACATATAGACATGCTGTAGTCTGTTTTAGCTAGTTGCTTAAAGTGGACCCATCCATGAATGAACGATTTATTTTACTTCATTTTGTTAATCACTGTATTATTTCTAAGAATTCAGTGACTTTCTTTGTAAAATGACGCACTGAAATGCACTGCAGCGGAGTGTCGCTTTGCTCAGGGTATATTCTGCCTTATGCTGCTCCCACCACCCCGGATAGATATCAATATACAGTTATGCATTGCTTAATGAAGCGGATACATTCTGAGAAAAGCATCGTTAGGTACTTTTGTCATTGTGCGAGCATTGAAGAGTATGGCTAAAGCTAACTTTTTTTTTTATAAGTAGAAAGCGTACACTCTAACATAACGATAAAAGTGCAGTATCGAAAATACCTAAACCAGTAACATAGGATTTTTTTCAGCTTCATTTATACTGTAATATTATATGATACTGTAGTCGCATACGCAGTCCGTCATTGACCAAAACATCTTTATGTGGTACATGATAGAATACAGACTTTCCCCCTCTGCCGTCCCTTCATAATTCCTCTCAAATCCTCTATAAAACTGTTAAGAGCAAGCTAACAACAATTTCACACATGATAATAAATAATATATTAATAAATATATTTGCCCCATAACCCTGAGCAGGATTAGCAGTGCCGATGGAAGACATTCAATTTTTCACTGTGCCTTTTCCATTTACCTTTACAAATGCATTTTCCCAAGAGCGTCTTACAAATCACTGTAGCATTCATTGCCGAAGCATAATTTATATCATGCAACATTCAAAAATCAACCGTTTATAAAGAACAGGAAAATCCGTGTATATTCCAGCATAACGACAGGATGTGTTCTCGCCAGCCAGCCTTACTCAAACAATGTGTGTTTCCCATGTGTTTTTAGCTATATGCCAGTGAGTGTGTTGCCTTTTCTTTTGGTTGTGTTCCAGATGGACCTCTGTTTACACTGTGGGCTTTTCAAGGACTTTCCTTCAAAAACATATCTCAAAGTTCAACCATAAAAATCAATAAACAATACATTACGAGGGCTTAAATACACACCAGCAACCAGGAAAGCCTGAAAAAGAATATATCCCTTAGGCCTGAATACAAACTGCATGTCGTGAATGAGACACACGTTTCTCGCTGGGGATTTTTTTGTATGAATCCAGCGAAAGCATGGACTCTTTTTCTGAACTGTGCGTATTTGTTCATGTCCAGTTTGTTCCAGTATATAAACATGCCCCATTTCATGAATAGTTTAGTGTTTTTTTTTCCTTAAAAAATAATCCTGAAGTAAGTGGAAGTCATGTTTAATGCAAATCTGTTCTGTTTCAAGGGTATTTAAAGTGGACCAAGGCAGAAGATATTGACATTGAGACACCAGGGTCTATATTAGTGAACACTAACTTGAGGGCATTGATCAACAAACACACCTTTGCTTCATTACCTCAGCATTTCCAACAATACCTCTTGCTTTTGCTACCCGATGTTGACAGACAGGTAAGTAAAATATAATCTCAAGGTTTCATTCCGTTTCTCTGTCATGGCCATCTGTTGTCAGATTCTCAGAAACGTGAGTGTTGTTCAGTTTTATTCATGCAATATATTTATTTTGCCCCATATACCAATACCGACATTCAGAACGAGGTTACTCCAACAGTCTTACATTTACAATAGCAGTCGTTAAATGGAGTGCTGTACATTGTCCATTTTCCCATTATGTCACATGTTTATTTCATACATCATACACAAAACTAAAAAGACAGAAGCCAAATGGAAAATTTTCTATGAGCCATATGTCCTTTTGTGACGCAGAATGCAGGATTTCTGTCAAACTGTCCTGTTTAGGTCATCCTGTTTTTGTTTGTTTTCATCTGGTATGTTGCAGTGGTATATGCACATCAGTGCACTGTCGTCGCACTGACAACAGATTCCACTGAGTTGTGCTAGTTGTAATTCCTTAATTGAACTCGCAGTATAATGCAAATTAATTAATTATTGCGTGATTGAGCAGACTAAAAAAAATAAATAAATAAATAAATAAAGTTGAGGGTGTTCAAGAGTGTAACCCTCGCAGTTGGTAACTGATTACGAGGCTGTCATAACACAATGAAGACGAATTTTAAAAAGTCAAAAGTAAGGAAAAAGAATTTGTATCAGTTAGCTGGAGGTCATACAAGAGTGTCCAGGGAAAATTAACGAAGCATATTGGGTATAAACAGAGAACAGGACCCTTGCTTGCAGATATTCGATACAGCTCCACCAAATCGTTTGCACTTTGTAAACATGATATGCACACTGCTCATCAGTCATTCGAATATCCAGTGAGAAAAGGGAGTCATCATATAGCTTATCTTTGAATAGACGTTGCGAGCAGTAGACATCTGCGGCAGAGAGCTGGGGTAGAAGCTGATCATTAATAATTTTGGGTGATCTGCAGTTGAGTAAGAGCTAATGTGACCATATGGTGCAGTCTGTTTGGAAAGTTGGTAACCAGGCAGTTTAATGGGGTTTTAATCATGATAATTTACCAAGATGTAAGCGATATCTGAACAGCCTGCTAAGAGCCGGGATTATTTTTAGATTGGCGCAGTTTATGCTTATGTTAAGGGTTCTTTACCGTATAATTCTTACTGTCTTCTCTGTCGTCGGTGTTTTGGGTAAAAGCGCTATGAAATTGTATTTTTCTCAGTGCCAAAGAACTCTCTAAGCGTTAATCTCATACCAGCGTTGAGATTATTTGCCTCATCGGGGAAACATTTAGGAGCTCACAACGAATGAAAGATTATTAATAGTAGCCAGATTCAATTATATTTGTGTGGCAAAAAAATAATAAACTGAATAAAATAGAAAACAACAAAGAGTCGAGCTTGCAAATATGTTTTGAAATCCTCCTAAGGGTCACATTAGCTGTAAGGACAGCAGAACATAATTTTTTATTTTCTTTTGCAAAATCCAGCAGAAAATTCCAGATGATGGGTACGTAAAATGCAACACCTGTAAATCTGTAAATGTACAGTGTTCTTCTCAGACGTTACATGTAATCTCCCACTGTACATATGAAAAAGTCAATGAGAGGATTAGGCAGTGAGTTATGGAACAGGTGTGTGGGTTAGCTCAGGACTGGCACTATGTCACCCGAGTGTATGTTTGTATTTCATCTCTGTTGCTTTCAAATTCGAAATGAAACCATGCTTTATTTCTCAGATGGGCAGTGATGGAGTGGCGCGTCCCTGTAATTCAGCCCTAAATAATGAGTTCTTCGCCTATGCCGCCCAGGGCTGGAAACAGAGGTTGGCAGAAGGTAGGCTGTAGCTGCTATTTATTCAGAAATCTCCAGAACAATAACCATGTTACTCTAACTGCATATATTCTTTGTGCTCATATTTCACAAATAAAATGTACAAGCAGTTACACTATAAAACCGTGTCCTATAGGTGAATGAGATGTCAAAATGCCATCAGTTAATTCTAATATAGTATTCTTCTAAATACGTTCACCCCTAGGCACTTACACAGGAGCTACTAAAGTTAGAAAAATATATTCATAGTATCATATGCACAGATATTGTGCAATTTTAAAAGGGACTTACAAACATGTTTATGTTTTTTATTTAGCCGACATTTTTTTCCATGGCAAATTTTAACAGTCCGTGGTTTGCACATTCAAATATCTTATATTTTTCCAGCTGCAATGTAGAATATCCATATCAAGTACAGTTGTACACAGTGGTGTGTGTTGTGACATTAAGGACTGCTTGACCTGCTGTACTTAAAAACGATCCCCATTGGTCTTTTAAGCTTACAGTGAAGATGGGCTATACAGGGCTACTCATAAATAGATTTATGGGCTATACAGGGCTACTCACAAGTAGATTTACAGTGGAATTGATAGTTTCAGAATTTTCTATTAAAGCATGAAACAGTAGCCGTATTCAATACGAAACATCTTATTGTAACATTGTTACAAAATTGAAAAAAAAATTAATGAAAGGGGAGGTAGTTACAAGGCATCTCTCAGGCCTACTCTCATACATCGCTTTCACAATTGTTCCTCCGTTGTACAAAGTGACAAATGAATGTACGAACGAATGAATAGCTTATATACTGAATTTAGCAGAAGTATAGCTTCTAAACTATTATTTATTATGATATAAGAATACCAGTAAAAATCTTAAGAACTATTTTGGTCTTCTTAAGAAAACAAAAATGTCAATGTAACCATGAGATGCTATATTTCGTTATTAGTGTTTATTATTGCTATTTTTATGTAATTAGGAAATAATGTTTAATGTATGGTTACAGGTGAATTTACTCCTGAAATGCAACTACGAATCCGACAGGAGATGGAAAAAGAGAGGAAAACTGAGATATGGAAAGAAAAATATTACGAAACTTACTACGGGCAAAAGTAAGTGTTACACATTTGTATATGTCGCATGATTTTCCTGTCATGTGGGTTTAACTATGTAGTCCACACATATGCAGTTGTGCCTGTAGTGTGTGCTCTGTAATGGACTGGCATCCCGTCCAGGGTGTCCCCCTGCCTTGTGCTCTGTGATGGACTGGCATCCTGTCCAGGGTGTCCCCCTACCTTGTGCCCTGTGATGGACTGGCATCCCGTCCAGGGTGTCCCCTGCCTTGTGCCCTGTGATGGACTGGCATCCCGTCCAGGGTGTCCCCTGCCCTGTGTCCTATGATGGACTGGCATACTGTCCAGGGTGTCCCGCTGCCCTGTGCCCTGTGATGGACTGGCCTCCCATACAGGGTATCCCCCTGCCCTGTGCCCCTAACTGAAATGGACTTCAGCCCCCTTGGACTGGTAGTTGAAAGATTAATAGATGCTACTTCATGTCATAAAAAGTGAAAATGGAATTGTTGCACCATCACTGCCAATAAGGTGATAAAAATTTGACAATAAAGTAAGAGATGTTAAATAGTACCTTAAAATGTGAAACTGCTTGATTTTCGAAATAGCCGCTACGCTCTACTGTAGTGTGGTGTTATTCTGTTGGTTTTTGTTTGTATGTGTACATGCCTATTTTATTTATTCATGAATGTCATAGGAGATTGCAATCTATACGATCTGACTCCACAGGAGGTAAAGTAGAGGCACATATTGGCATTGTTTAATTCTGAGGGCCTTCGACTGAGAAGCTTCAAAACCACAGTAGGACCAATATTAATAATAATAAAAGTGGTCTTCATTCGGTTAAATGCAATTAAATAAATTAACTGCATACATCTTCCACTAAACTCAAACGCCTACAGTCGTAAATGCAGTTCATTGTACCCTTTCGAAATACATGAAAATGAAACTGATGTATTTTTATATTGAAATATTTAAAACATTGAAATAAGGAAATATAGTTTCAAAATAATGCTTCAGCATTCAGTGAGAAAAGTTTCCGAGTCACCTACTGTAATATCTCTCACAATGCTATTGTTGGTAGCCCATGCTACCTGTCACTTACTCTTTACATGCAGTACAATCTACTCGCTCTCAGTATTATTTCTCTCTATATGGACGCTCTTTTCATTCATTCACTTCCGGGATCTCCAGGGAAGGTACTAGGCAGGTACCGGAATGTTCCGGATGTCCTGACACCTCGTTTTCCTCTTGCTCCAGAGATGCAGTCTGTCTACTGGGTCCATATTCTTTCTTGTGGCAATCACTACGTTACCGCATCCATTCTCGTGTAGAGCATGCCATTCCTCCACCTGTGACATGGACAAAACATCCCCAAAGGGCCTGCAGGGTTGTTTTTCAATTTGCAGCTTTTTCAGTTGCAGTTTTTCTCTCTTTTTTTAATACAGTGTGCAGTGCATGACACCTCTAGAAAGCTAATCATTTTGCAAACTGCACATTGATTACTTTTCTTAAGTAATCATAGATTCTTTTATGTAATTGCTAGTTAAATTAAATTACTCGTAATATGTAGATGTTTTATTGGATTTACACACTAAAAGACTATATCACTATGTATTAATTATACAATTACATGCTAGTTCTGAAAGTAAACATACAGAGAACATTTAAGAAACAACCCCCCCACCCCTCTCCCCCGGTCCAGTTCCCGGTTACTTATGTGGTATGGGCTTTGGTACAGTGTTTGGACATCCTCGGTTTAGGAGAGGGTGAAAAGCCTGATGTTCTAGCTTTACCTTGCATGGCAGTTACATTTCTTGTAATTCACATAAAAACCTGATTAGTAATGTAGCTCACTTATACATCTTCTTTTCTCTATAAAGTACCATTATGCAGCTGTGATGGTCCTATGCATCAGTCATTTTTATTGAAACTTTTGCACTTGCATTACACCCAAAATGCTAACATGGCAGTATACGGTTTCTTTTCCAGTAATTTAGGCTGCATTGTTTCATTTTACCGATTGTTCTTGTGGTATGAGTTTCAGTGAATTTGTCACAGCAATTAATCACGACGATGAATATTCTGTTTCTGTTCTGAGGTATTCTCAGAATGGTAATGCAATGTTAACTATTGATTTTTCTTTGTTTCTCCAGATCAGGCGTGACTGAGAAGGATTCACAGAGTTGTATGCCTGACTGTGATGAAGATCAGGAGAATATTAATACCGAAGTTCCAGCTTTCATACACACAGCTGTATCAGCAGAGAAAATTGAGCTGAAATTGAGTGACAGTACATGTGTTTGTGAAGATAAGGACATATCAAGTGTTTTCAATAGGGATGTGGCATCAAAACCATTATCTGTATTACCCACTGAGGACATTGTACTCTCTGGATTCCCTGAGGTTTCTGAAGAGGCCGTGATTCAAGAGGAGATAGCAGAAGAAGTGGAACCCAATTCCTGTACATATATCGATTATCCTGATCCTCAAATTCACGATCCTTCTGAACATGTCAGCACTGACTCTGTTAAGGAGAGTCCAACAATAACCCTTCCGCTGAAAGACAAGACTGCCCTCCAACAGCAACCCTCCCTAGAGACACCTGCTCAGCCGTCAACAGAGGTGATCAAAGCAGTGAGTGACGAAACCGAAACATCAGCCACATCTCTACTGTTGCTTCCCTCCGCTTCAGAAACGGAGACTGATGAAATGTCACCACAAACAGAAGAAGACGCCGCATTTGATAAAGTAGCTTGTATACGCACTGGACACAGTACCCTTGTGGAGACTAACTGTCTGTCATTGTCCAATGAAACAAAAGTCGAAAAGGACCTCCATGACACAGGGGAACCTGACTTAAAGCATGCTTGTGACAATGAGGACACAACAATGTCTGAGATTTTGGAGAGTGAAGCACAGGTTACATCACAAGCAGTGGATAATGCTCTAAGCTGTGAGCCAAATGTTCTACCTTTAACGTCATTCAAAACTCACTTAGAAGAGAATGCAGAACTTGATGCCACAATTGGTGCTGATATTCTTACTCCACATAAACCAAAAGACTCAACGTCTTATGATAATAAAGTAGTACCACCGCAGTTGACTTCCGATAATTCGGAAGACACTGATATTGAGTGTTTAAATCCTGACACTGAAGTCGTTTCTGTTCCTAACCCTGGTAATGAAGGTCATGGTGAGGAAACGCCGACATTTCAACAACCAGATGAAGAATTTGATGAAACTGAAAGTGAAAACACCCCAGATGAAAGTCTGTCTCCTTTTTCTACACCCAATGCAACGTGCGCCTCACCTTTAGCTAATGACGCAGTACACCTAGACATACATTGCAATGGAAAAGTTGATTGTTCTGACAGTGTATCAGAACATCCCTCTGATGAGTTAGATTCTGAAGCATCACAGAATTTAGATGATATCTGCAAACCTGTGCCACAAGCTACAGACCCAAAGCCAGAACAGAGCCTTCCTGATACTGTCTTAACCAAACCGGTAATTGAGACAAGATTACAAGAAGAGTTACACGCTGAAAATACACAACTTAAGGAGAATACAAAAAGGACAGAAAGCACCACCATTGCCTACACCATGGATGAATCACTGCCAGAAATAAATGTCTCCAAGCCAATATCATATGATCAGGTTGCAGACAAGACTGTAAAAATCAGTCCATCGCTAGATATGCTGAAGGTAAAATTGCACAAGTCATATCCAGGTAGGCAGCCACCCAGTACACAGGAAATGTGTCACAGGAAGCCAGGAGAGGTGATCAGACCATTGCTGCTGGACTGTACAGACAGTACAGACACCGAGAATCCCAAACGGAAGCCGGGAGAGTTGACCTCAGGGACGTGCAAGGAGAAGAGGGCGAGGATCGAGTGCAGCGAGAGCGGCCTTACCTCCTCACCTGCAGGCGGCAGAGAGGAGGCGCCAAAAGAGGAGGTGCTGAAAGAGGAGGCGCCGAAAGAGGAGCCACGAGTGCCTCCGCTCAAGGTTCTGTGCCATTTATTACGATTTAATCCTCAGAATATAAGGCCGTCATCAAAGCATTTGTTTTCGTTTTTACTTTCAAGGATCTGCTTCATCAGTTTTGCTATATTATTTGTTTATTACTGAATTTTGATTTTACCCTGTCGATACACTTTTTTTTCAATAGCACATTTTTGCTGTGAGAAAATGAGAGTCTGCCTTGCTGCCGCAGCTTATTATATTATTGAGTGTAAATAGCTTCTTACAATATTGGCTGTACTTATGACTGAATGCTGCTCCAAGTTGTTTAAATTTCCAGACTGTGCCTGATGTAAATTACTTTTTTTTATGTTTCAGTACATCATAGAGAATCTGATAGGTGCTTATGACAACAGCCAAATCCAGAGATAATAACATTTGCTTTCTGGTGATGCAATTATGGTCTGCCTGTGACTAGAAACACCTACAGTAGGGTTTGAGGGAATATACAATTTATTTGACAAAAGAAAACAAATTAGTACTTGACAGCAAAAATCATGTTTAGAAAATTTTGATAGTCAAGACTGTACAGTACGTGAGCTATACTAAACAGCAATAGACATATCAACATATCAACAATGGACCATACGTCTTAATTATCAATTGATAGGCATGATTAGAATACCATAAATAAAATTGTTCTAGTGTATGCATTTCTATACGTCACATAAAATAATGCAAGTGCTTTTGAAATGTTATACGCAATATTTTGTATAATCTTGGTATTTAACATTGTTATTAACACAATGAGCAGTACATTTATCCGGACATAACCAGCATAACAACGAACCATATATTTGATATCATTTCAATCATCTATTCGAAACTGGAACCTTGGTTCTCTATGGGTTAGTACGGTGCCTCGCTACCCTGAATGGATGAGCACTTATTTGAAATGGATGGGACAGATGTCTCAAGTGAAATGTGATTAAAATGTATTGATGTATAGCTAATGGAGAATAAATGGATCTCCTGTGATTTGAGTTCATTTTGTGACACTTCTTTACAGAAAAAAAAAATGTAATGTAACATCAGTATGAGCGGTTTTTTGACCCGTATAATCTGGAGTCAGTTTAACTAGGACATCTACCTGTGAGGGAAACTGTATGTGTGGGAGATCATTATGTGTGAAATGTTATAATCTAAAAATACTGAAACTGAAGTGACTTACGAGAACTGAAATAGTAATGACACAAGGACACAAATGCACCGTAGTTTTGGACATATTACATTTCCTGTTTCTGTGAAATTCGGAATGTTTAATTTGTGCAAAAAAATAAATAAAATGTAAGTACTCCCTCTGTACACACCAGATATGCAAATTAAATCTTCTTAATTTAATCGAATATTTCTCCCCAAAACCAAGTAGAATGCCTACATAAGAATTTGACAGATTTACTTATGTAAAATCTTATCCAGTTATTGAGTAACTTGAGCAGCAGAATCCCTTGAGCAGTAGAGGGGTAAGGGTCTTGCTTTGATATCATTGTGTTGAGCATGGGATTTGAAACGGCAACCTTCCGGAACTTTTAGGAACACACAAATAGAGCTAATATGGTTATATTATATTATAACTCCACTATATGACACCTTCCTCCTTTTCCACTTGATAGCGTTACGTTTTAACTCTTGCTATGGCACATGTCTTGAAACACATTATCATGACTAAAAGCGCGTTACTCAAAACACGTCATACATACTGTATAGCACAGCAGTATGGTTAAGTTGCTAAAGGGCATATATCACCAAAATCAATGAACTGTTATCTCAAAAACAAATGATTGTATCAATTAATTAGCCAGTGCCACTAAAATGAATGTAGCTTAATCATTATCTAAATTACAGTAAAAATGTTTAGGCATATTGTAAAAATGTCAGTGTAGCTATGCTCCTGAGCTCCACAATTCTGTAAGATCGTTATTTCCTACTGACACTGACTGCCCATTTTTCTTCAGAAAACATTTTTCTCCCTGTCAGAAATACCAGTTTCAACATTGCAAGGCTCTACATTGCAGTGCGTAAAGTTCACTGGCAAAAGAAAGCACTTGCATGCACTTGTATCTTCTTCATATCTTTACTGAAATGGTCTCAAGATGCAGTAAATAGCAAATAAAAAGTCACACAGCACAGTATAACACAAAAACAGCAAAAAATGGTGACACAATCACGTTACATTGACACTGTTTCACTGCAATCCATTGAATGTACTCTTGAATCATTCTGGTTGGTGAACAATAGCTTTGCATGTGTAATTTCACTAGGAAACTACATAATCTATTTTCCATTTTGATCAAACAGACTTAACCGATAATTATGCTAAATGAAAGCTAATCAAGATCATTAGCATACAAGTACTAAAACATTTGCAATTTGTGGGAAACATTGAGAAATGATGTAAAGCCATGCAGAAGTGACTTTATGGTTTGTGGGGTTACACACATTGTTTTGAAAATGTTTAATTGACATTTCAGAAATGTGCCAAAGCAATCGAGAAACTAATATATTGCCAACATAAATATCAAAGTCCATCAGAAACAATCGTAAAGTTCACTTATGCTGTAAATAAAACTGTAAACACTTCATTTTTAGTATTAGAAGTACAGAATATACAGAATTCAGAATTTTGGAATAATTATAAAGTTTAATGAGAAAGAAAGTTTAATGATTTTCTAACTTTCAGACAAGTCTAACTTTTCATAGATTTTATGTTTAAGCTTTCCTTTGTTACTGCTATCTATTCTTGTGCTGAATTAAAATCAACAATGTCAGCTTTATGAAACTAGAGTTTTCATAAACTGTAACGTTATTTTCATCCATCCGTTTCATAAGCACTTATTCTGGTCAGGGTTCTGGGGGGGCTGGCCCCTCTCCCAGGCAGTGTAGGGCCCCATGCTATCCCTGACCCCCCATGTCTGCATTGCCCTGTTTGCTCATTTCCAGCTTCGTCTCTGTGCCCAGGCCAGTATCACTGCAAATCCTCCTCTTCAATGGGCTTTATTCGTCCATACTTGGCCCTTTCAAACCTGCCATTCTGCAAATTGAAAATTGGACTGTGCTGTCTTGGACTGGGGCTTTTTCCACACCACTGGGGTCGCCTGCATGGCCCCTGCAAAGCCGGTTGCTTGTTCCGCGTCTGGCTCTGTGCCTTCAAATAACATCACCTGCCGCCTCCATGTTCCTCTTTGGCGTGTTTCTTCACTTCGTTTCCATTGTGGCCTCTGTCTTTCTCCGGGCATTCATAATGGATACCCTACTTATCTATACATTCTCTAGTTCTTTATCATTGACCACTCACATCGCTCATAGGTCTAAATTTTGCCTTGTCCACCCTCACACTCTTTGTCTTCTGCTGTCACTCCAATGCCACCATGCCCTTATTCCGTCTCCAGCCGAGTGATTACGTCTCTCCTCTGTTTTTACACTCACTTGCCCTGACCTTGTTTTTCATGCTCTCTTGCGTTAGTTTACTCCCTATTTACTCATAACCCTTTGAGTTCTCTCAGGTCCCCTGCATTTCCTGAATTTTTTATGAACTTTCTTGTTATACAAAAGTGGTTTATTCCCTGGTTACCTTTGCTGTCTGCACCCTTACAGTTACTTCTCTACTGTCATTTATTTGTATATTTGGGGGTCTGTCAAAGGCAGTTTTATGCAAAAAAGTGCAGCACGCAGTGAATGTCCCTGTTGGGTTGTTTACATGATTAGACCTGCAAACATTGTTTGTGTGTTGATCGTGTTGACGTCTCAATAACACATCCCATGACTCTCCCTGCTCACCCATCCAAAAAAAGCCCAACTTGCCTTCACAAACAAAGCCAGCATTGTGCCTTTTGAAAGATCATATTACATTTAAAGTGATTTCTTTACCTCCTGTGTAATGGCAGCTTTATTTTTCGGTGCCGTCGTCATTGCTATTTTGTGCTGTGTTCTGTTATGTGAAGAACATTACCCTTGTTATTTTTGGTAATTACATGAAACTGCATGCCGAATCTCACCAATATACCGTCAAGCATTATTTTTAAAGAACGATGCATTCATATATTAAGAATGTATTAAGAAAAGCATCTCTTTGATCTGAAGTGGCTTCCTTTCATGAAAACTCCTGTGTGCATATACAAGAGAACACCCAATGCTAACATAACAGTGGTGTGGCTAATACAAAGGGAGTAGGAAAAAGACTGTAAACAGACTGTATCGCACAAAGGGACCACCTCTGAGAAGCAGAGGTTTTTGGGGAAAATGTAACAATATGCAGTCACAAAATTTTTACGAAATGAATCTGCAGTCATGCAAAACATAATAATATTATGTGTTATTGTTGTTTTTGCTACCGCTATGTGTTTGTAATTTGTATTTTAATATTCTTCTAAAGTGTTTGTAATAAGCTTTTCCACAGTCCATATTTTCTGTTTGTCATGTAGAATGGTGCCATTTGGTTTAATGAATTTTAGGTAATTACATTTTTATAACCACGGCAATGAGTGTATGAATTAACAGCATAACCGTGTTCAATGGGAAGGAGTGTTTTTCAAATTACTACAAGAATATTTAGTTCTAAATCTGTAATATAGTAATGAAGTTGATATTTTTTTTCCTCTAGATCCAGCTCTCCAAGGTCGGCTTGCCGTTTATTATCAAGACTCAATCTGTGTCCAAGCCAGAAGCTAAACTTTCATCTCCAGGGAGAAACCTTGGTGCCAGGACTCTGGCAGATATCAAGGCCAGGGCTCATCAGGCTCGTGCCCAGAGGGAGGCTGCAGCCGCTGCAGCCATCGCTGCAGCTGCGCATATCACTGCTGGGGAGGGAGGACCTCCTGCCGATGGATGCAAGACGCGCACACTAGCCCACATCAAAGAGCAGACCAAGGTGAAGCTTTTCCCTAAGCATCATGCCCGACCTCAGGTTCACCATCATGCTAAGAGCACCAAGCAGCACAATGAGGACCATCATTCCTCAGAGCTACCGTTCAACATGACAAGGGATTGTGCAGCTGGTGTCATTATCGCCAACCCTAACAGGAGATCTCCCAGTGACTGCCTCACACTTGTTCAACTACCCAGTACCAACTTAAAACCATCAGAAAACAAAACTGCCATTCCACCATCTGTAGTCAGTATATCGGTGCCAAATTCTGTTCGCTGTTTTCCAGTTCACCAAACTTTGAATAGTGTGTCCCAAGTTAGAATGACAAATACTGAGGATCCAAGGGCAAAAGAAAGTGCTGTTTGTAACAGTCAAGTACCAGTGTCTACTCGTCTTTGTTCCATTCCTCCCAGTTCCTCAGTTCTTGTATCTGTTTGTAGTTCTAGCCTGCAAAGTTCCGTCTTAAAAGTTTCCCCTTCCGGTGCCAAAACCTCAATTCTGAGCTCATCGCAACGAGCTGTCTTACCAAAGTATAACCATGAACTTCCATCTGTGATTCCAGAATCTTCTGTTTGTCCTTCCACTAATACACAGCCTTGTTCATCTCTTGGTAATGAGAATCAGAGCCACATGGGCCAGATCAGAACCTCCTCAACCTGTGCCGCTGTTGCAAGACCTACATCAAATGGGTTCCATTGCTACGTACCGGAAAGCAGCATGTCACATGCTCATGAGAAACCAAAAATTAACTACCAAGACCACCATGCCTATCAAGAGAATGGTGATAAGCTTCAACGCTTTCAAGTTATGGCTCATAAAGACAAATCTGTAAATCAAAAGGAGATAATGACAACCGAAGTAATAAAGGCATGTGCAACTCAAAAAGACATATTTAAGTGCAAAGAGTTGCCTCCAGAAGATTCTGTTACAAACAAAGCTATTCCATGCAAAGTGATTGTAGATCATTCTTCTGCTACATATCAGAATTCCCCGACTATGCCCGTAACCCAGCACAACCCACCAATCAAAGGTGTTAAAACAGAAACTGTTCTCCGCCTACAGGAATCCATTATGAGCAGAGCTGAGTCATTTCGCCAGAGAACAGAGCAAAATGGCACCTTCAGTGCGGCCTCCAGAGGGAACAGTAAAACAGTGCATGGCACCTATGGCGTCCTGCAGAATATCCCTTTATCTCAACAGGTTAGCCACCGGGAATCGGACCCAGAAGGAGGAGCTGCTAATCTCATATACAGCTCTTTACTCTACAAACATGCCGAAAAAACCTTGGCTATAGACCGTGACATTGAATCAAAGATATGGCCGAAGGAAACAAAGAATATGAACACAGTAGTCATCCAGAAAACTCATCAAGAATGTAATCTTAAACTAGACATACGAGAAAGCAAGGATGAGACGACTCCCCGCGTTTTCCCCAATCGTGGCATTTCAAAAGCAGAAGTCCACAACAGTGACACTGGGGATTTTAAGGAGCCATTGAATCCTCGGCAACACCTAGTTCCACGTCATCTGGATGACAGGCAGCCCAGGAGCATCACATCCAATAAGTGTTCACTGGCTGCAGAGAACTATAGAGTGGTTTCTGCCGGTAGTGGGTCCAGTTGTCGTCAATCTTCAGTGGAAGCCAGCAATCCGCTGGTGACACAGCTGCTGCAGGGAAACCTGCCTCTAGAGAAGGTGCTGCCTCAGCCTCGACTTGGAGGCCGATTGGAGATACACAGGCTTCCCTCACCTTTTCACACTAACTCTCTACGTAAACCCATGGTTTCGGAGAGGACTGCCATGGAGCAGGCTCAGAGTTGCCTCAGCCACAAGGGAGCGGTTCATAGCCTGGCCATGGTGGGTCAAAGCCTCCTCCAACAACGAGATGTCATTGCCAGTAACAAAGTGACCACAGCTCTGGCAGAGATGGACCTTTTCAAACCTGATCCCGGAAATTCGACTATGGACGGTGATAACAGGAATTCCTCCTGTTCCTTTGGTGCTCATTTAAATGCACTGGACATGGGGCAGAAAATAGTACAGGAGTGGGGGGGGAGAAATGTGAGGCAAAGGTGCATCACGCCCAGCCTCGAGATTATAGAGTCAAAGAGGCCCCTCTTCACCTGCAGCTTACAGAAACGAGTATCTGGTCTCAATAAAAACAGCAGCTTCTCCTCTGAAAGCGATACCTCCCAAAGGCCATTTTACCCACCACCAACTGCAGACAGGGACTCCAGCCTCCTAAGTGCTCCAGTGCAAGCCTGCAAAACAAGCCCATTTGTCTGTGCCATTCCAAACAAATTAGTGCTCAATAGGAACCAGGGACAAAACGGTCCGGAGTCAATGACTACAGATCAATTTAAAAAAGGTGCGTACCCGACTAATCTGCGGAATATGCAGGCTGATTATTTTGAAACTGTCTCACGGAACAAGCCTTTAGCCCATTCAACAAATGCCCTGCCAAAGATCCAGTCAGATCAAAGGCAAGCAGCCGGAGTCATGGAGACGAACAGGAATCTGAACTGGTTAACTTCTGGAAGTGTTTGCAGCAGAATTAAAGTGGAGCCAATTTCTTTTGACGACAACTTAAGCAACAGCTGTGAAATTAATAGCAAGCAGGCATCCTATGAACAAAATGACTGGACGAAAACCTCTACGGTTCCTCCATTCGTTGCCCCTGAGCAGCAAAAGGTTTTTACGCAGCAGTCTCCACACCTAGATCCTCATCAACAAGTGTATAGCAACTACTCCTCGATACACTTCAGCAACGGGAAGCTGAACAGAACAGCCTCTGTTATAGAGAAATCTGTGGGAAATCCCAGACTCCAGGCTACACCTGTGTCTAGTCACAAATTTGCCAACCGGAACAGTGTGGATGAACTGCAGCTTAAATGCTCCTGCAGGCTGAAGGCGATGATCGTGTGTAAAGGATGTGGTGCCTTCTGCCATGATGATTGCATCGGCCCGTCTGAGCTTTGTGTTGCCTGCCTCGTCGTTCGATAACTTATATACAGATTAGATAAGTCTTAATTCCATAATTGTAAATGATCAAGAAACAGTGTAATTTCTACAATAAGTATTGACTACGTTTAAGTTATTTAGATTTCTTTTTTAAAAAGCTTATTTGTGTCAACCTCATAGTGACGGAATATTTAACTGTTTACATGAAATGAAAGTAATGTGACTGTTAAGCTAATGCTGTGAGGCAAAACCATAGTATTTCAATTGCAACTTGGCCCGAAGACATCTGGTACTGTACACAGTGATAGCCACCTGGTTATACACCTCAGCTGGTGAATAATTGGACATCTTGATCCGTAAAATGTGCCTGTGTATTCAAAAACCCATTCTGGAAAGATCGGTATTTAGATGATTCAATACGAGCCGTTATAGCGATTACACTCTGCAACTAAAATAAGAATGTCGTGTTTCACGTTTATGATGAAAAACACCAATGAAATACATTTCCAAGTGTTGTGTTTCTGGTGGCTTATGGAACAATTATTTAATGGAAATTTGTCATAGGCTGAATTTAAATCTGCCAATCCTCTTCATTCTTAGGTTATTTAAACTTGCATACAATTACTGTCACTATTGTTGTTGTTATGATTACTATTATTATTATTATTTTATTATTATTAGTGGAATTAAATTTATACCTACTTTGAATCATTCATTTCAATATGTTGTGTAAGACATTGGCCAAGCCAGACTATGTAGGGAAACCAGATGTATAGATTTAATATGAATATCATTAAAACGTTTTTTTTTTCATCCCCACCCCCCTCCCACCCCCCCAAGTCTGTTTTAATGTTGCCAGTGTTTTCCTGAGGGAAAAAAATGTGATGATCACAGTTCACTTATGAACAAACAGTATGACTGGATCATAGTGTTATGATACTTGTTGTTAATTCTGTTTGCTTTTCCTTTTAATTTTATTTTTATTCATGAAGTTGTCAAGAATAATTTAAACTGAGCTAAATTATTGTCACCCCATGATGAAGAAGAGCGTACAAAACTGTGGCTGGAATCTGGAGCATTTGAAATAGAAATGTGAGGATGAGCTATACAAATGCTATGAACACTAGCATTGGACTATTAAAGTATAAACCACAGCTGGAAACCATAATGAACAAAGCATTGTGCAGCCATTTTCTCTTTGATATTTAACATCATCCCACATATCAAGCGAAAAATCTGTCCAAAACATCACTTGTGTGTTTATGTGGAGGTGGATAATTCAGGTCCGGAAAGAAAAGATCCAGACCGAGATTTTGCTTCTACCATCCAGTTGAACGCTCTGTGAATCTTTATATGCAGCTGGTGGGTTGAAACAAAATCTTGGTCTGGATTTTTACTTTCTGGACCTGAACTATCTACCTCTGTGTTTATGATAATGTCTATCAGACTATATCCGGTTTTTAATCACAAAAGAATTCCTGAGAAATGTGTTTTTTGACCTTCACTGATCACCTTTTACACAAGGATTAAAGGCAAACTGCATTTTCATTTTAGTTTCACTCTTTTGACATGTACCTTTTCAATGTGCATTTACTGACGTAGCGTTACCCGCTCACTAGTTTATTGGAGTTGAAAATGATGCCTTTTTGCTCAAACTGGATTTAACACAATTTTTTAATTATACCACCTGCTGCAATAATTTGGAGCCCTATTAACCTTTGTACGTTCTTTGTATTAAACGCTAAGAATTGCTGTATATAAGGATACTTATATTGGATTCCATCAAATTTATAATTAGAATATGGTGAACCATATTTATGCAGCTATTTTTATAAAGAAGCCCTACAGTGAAAAGCACTGGACTCTGCTCTATCCCGAAGCGCACAGTGTCATCCTTAGCTACCCAACCTACAACACGAACACGTTTGTACAAAATTAAATAGTCTGCCAGACAGAAATATGTGCTTTTCCTCTGATGTGTCTAACGTGGACCATTATTGCAGCTTCTTGCGTTTGCCGAAGGAAGATGAAGAAAAGTTAAAACACGAATAATTATATTGCACATTAACCAAAACAACTCAAGAGAAGAAAATAAAGGAGTTACAACTTGAGCATCACCTCAGAAATGATGAAATATACATGTGAATTCTATGGCTGAAATTGTAACCAACTCACGGTATGAAACTTCACAGTGAATACGGAACTTGTTCTAGAATGTGACCAGAGTTACAAGAGAATAACATGTGTACCAAATACCCAAGGAATGCTGGTCTGTCTGACAAAATATCAGACCTAACATTCCACTCTAATGCAGATTCAGTATAAAAAGTGTTTTGATTTGACTTATTTAAAAAATAATAATAATAACGTGTCCAGAATATCTCTGAACAGCGTCCTGCTATAGCTTCCTCTGTAGGGTGCCGCTGCCCCGTGCTTTGTGCCGCTTGGAATATACTCCATGGATGGATGGATGGATTAAAAAAAATCAAAAGGTACAGTATGTGCATTACGTAAGTAATCAGAGGAATGCTTCCTGTGGTTGTAACGTGTTACGGGTAGATTTGTTGAACGTTAAGATGCATAATGATCAATCAGCATGAGGATCGATATGAAATTTATGTGCCATCCAGGAGAGCCTGGCAGAGGAATGGAGCACAATTTCCAGTAAAATAGTGATCCATCCATTTTACATAACTGGTTATCCAGTGCAAGGATGCAGTACAACAATGATTCTTTAAATTATATTACATACTCTCAGAAGTGTTAATAAAAACTGAATAACAAGATACTACAAAAAGGGTTATATCTCCCACCCCCCACCCCCAGTGAGGCATTTTTTTTAGAAATTCAGAGAACTAAACAAAGTGGTAATATGTCATGGTATAAGGTAAATGATGCGTAGATTTTTGCTTGCAAATCATAAAATTACAAGTCCATCTAATTTGTTAGTTAAGTTTTTAAATGGGGGGGGGTGTACAGTGGGTTTTATGAAACCCAGAGAATGGTGACCTCTGCTCACTGGCATGTGCCCTGTTACTACACACCGCCTCCACATTTTCTTGCTGGGTTTCCTAATATTATGTGTGCTGTGAACCATGGACAAATCCCCATTAAAGCTGGAAAAGGGACAGATGAGGCAGACTTGGCCAACAGAAAATTATTTCACAATGTACAAGCTGAATATTTTATCTGCCAGCCATACAGAAGACATATAGTTGCTGCTGATCCCTACAAATAGCTCATACATATGCCAGCTGTAACCATGCTTGCCAAGTTATCAGATGATTTACCACATCATCAATATTTAGTAACTTTATTTAATAACAGACACAATGAATATTCCATAAACTTATCCATGATTTTTTTTTTAAGTCATCAGTATGCCTTTTCAGTACGACCATGAATGCTGACCCCTTAATGTTGCACGGAAAAAAAACCTTTTGATGAAACATGTAATGTTGAAATGTAGATTTCAGTATCTTTATAGCTTGAGGGCGTCCCCACAGTCAGCATGTGACTGTTTTATGTACAGTTGTTACGCCTCTGAAAATGGGGAGAAATAATCACAAAAAAAATCAGAGGGATGTTTCCTCAGTCAGATTATTTAGCCAAATGTTTTATCAAACACATATACAATTTCCAAACAGAACATTCACAAAACAAGTAGTTTGTAGTAGGATACATATTTACAGTACAGGCATATGTAGAATTTCACTGAGGTTTAATCACATAAGAAAGAATACACCAACAACTGTACATAATGCATTTACATTTTACTGAGGATAGTGTGTCACTGGAGGTACCATGGGGATTGCGGCATATTGGACCGGTGCCAACCTTCTGCATACAGTAGTTCTTAGTAATTACTATGTATCATAATGTCTTCTGCTGTACGATATATAGTGTCACATGTAATGTTAATTGTGGTACATTGCACGTGTGTCTGTGTGCACCCACTGTGCAGGTTAGGAATAAGCGGGCTAATAGGCACGGTGGCCAATGTGGGTACGTTGGAGAGTGACTGGCAGGGGTGAAATAAATGCCACTTAGCAGTTGAATCCCATTGGCTCCTGTTGCTTATTACGCTTTCCACGCCTTGGATAAACGGTATGCTACATTGGTGTCAGAGCTGGGGAGGATGATCGAGGAAGAAGAAGAGCCCAAAGTAGAAGCCCACGCCAAAAGGGGCTCAGCCAGCCCAAGGGGATCTGAGCACTTTGCCTTCCCAGAGCAAGCTGATGGCATTAGTGCCCCCACCCCCACCTACACGAGCAACAGCGCATGGCAGAGGAATGCAGCCAGTCGCAATAAAACCCCCCCGAAGCTGCCCCACTATGATGGAAAGGTTCTCCTGGAGCCCTACCTGACCCAGGTCTGGCTGGCAGTGCGTCTCAGTGGCTTGTCCCCCTGCAAAATGGCAGCCCACCTAACAATGTCACTGGAGGGGGAGCCGCTGAAGAGCTGACTAGAGATACGCATGTTGCAGCTGCTGCTACTGCTCCCACTCCTCACCAGAAACTTCCGCTGTGGAGGACCAGGACACATTGCCCACTGCTACTCTGCACCAGCACCTCGCCTTTGCCCTGAACATCTGGGAAACGCTGGGTGGGTGGCACCGTAAGGGGAGCGTCACCCACAACACACGCCACTCTGAACCCCTACAGCTGCTCCCAGAGTGGACAGCCAGGGCAAGGCTAGCAGCCTCTACAGTACATTGACTGCCTCATGGATGGAACTCATTGCCCACACTTTCTGGGTCACGTTGTCAGCGTGGCCACCGACCCCGAGAAGATGGTTACAGTGTAGAACTGGCCAACTCCACATACAGTTGAAGAGCTGCGTCGCTTCTTGGGGCTAGCGTTGTGATACCGGCACTTTGTTAAGGAGTTTGTTAGCATTGCAAAACTGCTGGATCTTGCAGAGAAGGGATGTGGTTTCACTTGGATGGACACCTTGCCGATGCTCCCATGCTAGCATACCCAGAATTGTGTCTTCTGTTTTTGCTGGACACAGACACTAGTGGTGAGAGGCTCGGTACTGTGATTTCACAAGTGGGACCCAGAGGGCAGCGCATGGTTGCATGTTTCAGACGAACGCTAAGTAGGCAGGAGTGCAACTACTGCGTGACCCAACAGGAACTGCTACAGGTAGCCGTGGTACAGGCATGTAAGCATGTTCCGCCCCTACCTCTGCGGCAGTTTGGTTGCTGATGGACCACGTATCCTTGACATGGCTCCCGAGTTTCCACAATCCAGCTGGCCCGCTGGTTGGAAGTTCTGGTTGGAGTTCAACTTCAAGGTCGAGCATCACCCTGGGAAGCTGCAAAGGAATGTGGATGCCCTCTCCCAGAGACACTGCATCACTATGAGTTGCCATCATTGCTGCTGGTTGGAGAACCGAGAGCAGCAAGCCAAGGTGGCAACCACTGCCCGCAAAACTCCAGGCACCCAGGCCCACCTATACTTTGATTGCCAGCAGCTTATCGCAGATCAGAGCAGCGACACCATGTATTTCAGGGTAAGGGAGAGACTGTGCAAGAGCAGGTAACCGGGCTGAGAGGCGACCTCAGCTTCCAGCCTACCACTTCCAGTGGGACACTGGACAGGCAGAAGGGGTTGCTGTATTGGTACTGGCGATCAGCGGATGGTGCAGGGGAACTGTTGCAGCTGTTAGTGCCCCAGAGCCTGCGCCCATCCGTGTTGAGCTCAGTAAATGGAGCCATCAGTGCTGGGCAATTCAGGGTAAATAAAACTTTAGAGCGCTTCTACGAGCCTGGCTGCTGATAGAACACCGAGCTATTCGTGCACTGTTGAGATGCGTGCACTGACAGTCCCACGCTCCCCTGCAGCAGTATCTGGTGGGCGTCCCCATGGAGCGTGAGGGGGTGGACATAATAGGCCCTTACCCCCACACCGAGGCTGGGAACCACCACATACTCGTGACCATTTACTACTTTACGAAGTAGCCTGAGGCATATGCAGTTCCCAATATGAGCCCCACCGCAACAGCGACTAAACTGTCCGAAGAGTTTCTTTGCAGGTTTGGGGCCCCCGAGGAGCTGCACAGCAACCAAGGGAGGAACTTCGGCAAGGTCTGCCAGGGGTTAGGATTCGCGATGACCTGCACCACCCTCTTCACCCACTGAGCAATGGACTGGTGGAGTGGTTCCACCATACCCTAGCTGTACAGATGGTGATCCTCGTAGACCGCCAGCATGACTGGGACTCCCACCTTCCCCTGGTCCTGTGGGCGGATTCCGCAGCAGTGTAGGAGAGTACCGGCTGCACCCCCGCCTCCCTCATATTTGGTCATGAGCTGTAGACCCCAGTGGAGCTGGTGTTTGGCTCGCCCCCTAAGTCAGAGCTGCTAGTGAATCCAGGACAGAACTACTTGTGCTAGCTCTGGAAGCGCATAGATGTCATGCACAAGCTGGCCAGGGACCATCAAGGCGTGGACACGGCCAGACAGAAGAGTGCGTATGACTTCTGCTACCAGGGACAGGCCTTCAAGCCTGGGGCACCTGTTTGGGTGTACTGCCCCATCAGAAGGAAGAGGTGGTCACCCAAGCTTGACAGCCACTGGAGGAGCCTTGGGGAGGTCCTGGAACAGATCACCAAGGTGGTATAGAGGGTGCAGATGCTTGAGCAGCGCAGGGCAGTCGTGCTGTATGGCGACCGCCTGGTTCCATACCAGCCCCTAGCCCACTCGGAGCAGTCATCGTCAGGACAGGTACAGCAGTGGACTCGGGGGCCCATGGCCCCAGAGAACTCACTGCTGCCCAGGGTGCTTGTGGGCCTTTGTAGGGGCGCCGGGATGGTTATCCCCAAAGGGGGAGGCAGTGTAGCACCAGAAATACAGTGGAGTTTGGACTGGCGCCAACCTTGTACATAGTTCTTAGAAATTACCATGTATCGTAATGCATTGTGCTGTATTGTAGTGTCATGTGTAATGTTAAATGTTACATCGGATATGTGGGTGGGGACAAAAGCAATGTATTCCAGACTAACAAATCAAGACCATATTACAGGCCACAGATGATAAAATTACAGTTCAACTTTGAACAATAAAGGATGACACAAATAATGAACTGATTAAAAGTTTTAACTCACCTTAAACTGGTTTTAAACACATCTAACGAATTGTTTTCCATAACCACATGATCCTGTTAACCTTATGACAGACTCTTTAAATTTTACAATAGACCACAAACCATCTGGCTTTTTAGATTTGCAACAGATTCTTAATACAATACATTTTTAATTTGTCACACAGTACTGAACAACACTGTTGCACGGAGGAGTCCTGTGCTGTACATTTCATTGACCTTCCTCTGATACATCTGGCCCGACCACATATAAGAACTGTGACAGATATAATAGAGAGCAATGTTTTCTCTTCGCTGATGTAATGGTTTACTGACACTTTGGTTTTTGATCATTTAACTCAAGCAGGGGCCAGCTTTCCTTAAGGCAAGTGTAGGCAGCCATCTGGGACCCCTTGAACACAAAATTTCCAGAATTTGCATTTATGGATGTAATATGATCATTAAAATTATAGACACACATCTGTTATTTGCATTTTTAGCAACACAGAGACAAAGTTACCCCCTGTCCCGGCTGTAATGGACTGCTCCTACTTTGAAATTTAATGCTACCCAGCTTTCTCCTCACACTGGATTCTAGCGGAAGCTACCGGTTTCTCTGCCAAATGAACCGATACAAAGTAGCCTAACAGAAGAAGAAACTGGCGCAAAGACGCAAGACTAACATTACATCACCCGTGTCTTTGATACGATCCCGTTAGAGAGGTAGACAAATTGTGAGTCAAATGAAGAAAAGTTCAAACCATATTTGCCTTTAATTGCTAGTATTCCATAATCTCTTGCAGATGTATCTGGTATATATTAGATAATCCTGATGTTCTCATGAAAAGATTTTTTTCCTGCATATTTAACTACAGAACAAAGCATCTCATCACCCCATACATTAAAAGAATCTTACGAATATATTCTCACAGTGTGGGTGTTTTTTGCTTTCTATTCAAATCTGTAGTTCAGTAGTTGCATTTCCAATAAACTTGCGATGCTAAAAGATGCCTAAAGGGTCAAACTGCAGTTGGAAACACTTCCATAAGGAATATGATTCAGAAATAAAACAAAATTGCGGAGCTCAAGGTTTCTTGATTTGCATGATTTTTCAGTTAACTGGAAGGAGGGCAGCTATTTGGTGTGTTGAAACATTTCGGATTGAGTCAGTTCTTACTAAGGAAATTAAAACCACTGAGGGGAAAAACAGGAATGAGGTTGAATTTATATTGCCTTCAGAAAGCTTCATTATTTTACATTTTGCTTTGCTACATGAAATTAAAATTATTTTTCTACTATTTTTCTACTTTTCTATAATGTAAAAGTTTCTCTCAGGATATTCGAGCATTTATAATGTTATTACAATTATATTCACAATGATGACCAGAATTACTTAACTGATATATATTGAACCAATTATATGTGTAATTTCTGTCCATCCATGCATTTTTTAAAACCACTTGTCCTATTCAGGCTCACGGGGGTCTGGAGTACAAGGCAGGGAACAGCCTAAGATGGGGCACCAACCCATCACAGGGCACAGTCATGAGCAATTTGGTAACCAATTAACCTCCGCATGCTTTTGACTATGGTGGGAAACCCCAACCCTGGTCACAGAGGTAACAGTGCTGACCACTGCACCACTGTGCCAACCATATTTGTAATTTCATTCTGAGGAATTCCATATATACCAAAATAGTCACACCAGAATTAAAAATGGTGGCAAGAATAAATATTACTGGTTTCATGAGGTCCTACAGCGGAAGGAGCAGATGAAATCAGTCATGCTTATCATGAAGACTAAGGCACTGCCCACTGCACCTTGAAAGGACGTTTTCAGGAGGCACAAGGAGATTATAAATATATTGGCAAAAATGAGCCCATCGGAACAAGGTGTAAAAAGTATGAGAAAATGCAGAAATAACAAGATAGTTCTACTAAATTGTGTGACTGGGGGGAGAAGCCCGACTGTGTGAAATGAGCAGGAGTCCATTTACAACACTGACAGAACTGTGGAGCTCATTAGGTGAAATGGGAACACTGTACACTGCACATGTACATGACATGGGAACACCGTACACTGCACATGTACATGACATGGGAACACTGTACACTGCACATGTACATGACATGGGAACACTGTACACTGCACATGTGACAAGATGAAAGCTTCTTCTGCATTTTTGTTGTGTGAAGGGAAAAAAAATACATTATTTACTTGCATTCAAATTTTAAAATGTGATGATTAAAATTTATGTGTGTAAACTATTGACACCATATCAAAATTAACAGTTAGTAACATGTTGAACATTTAATGAAGAATGGTGACAATGAACGAAGACTTTTTACACCCTCAGTCTGGTCCCCTGAAAGTCTGAATGGTAGTGAACGTGCCCTTTGGTTAAAAGGTCTCAGCAGCCCTGCTTTAAACCATGTAAGTTGTGCTCTATTTTGTATCTTTTTGTAATGATGGTGTGATAATGTGGGCTTTGAGCACCCCCATAGAGTTCTGTAAGGTTTGACTCAGAAAGAATGCTCTGTTTCTCTATTTAGTGAAATGTAGATATGTTACATTACAGTACCATCATTTTGAAAAATGTTCATACCATGTTTAGCTGCATTAGCCGTGTAGTAACTTGAGAGTCTTTGGTGTATGTATACCTAACCACCGGGGTTACGGAGGGGCATGGAGATTATTCCTGGCAGCACAGGTCAAAAGGCACATACATGTATATGCTTACCCACGCAATCATACAATGACACCAGTTTAGAGATGCCTGTCACCATGACTGCAGGTTTTTGGAGACTGGGAGGAAAATCACAGCATACAAAACCAGAGCAGAGGTGGAATGTGAGCACAAATGCACACACATACAAATACTGTATATATACTCCTAAGTGGCCTAGCTAGTACTGTGTAGGACCCAACAGTGAGTCCAGAACCTCTTTAAAAGTAGATGAATTGTATGTTCATAGAAGCCATTCTACAAACAATTTTGTACTGAGATGTTGTTTTTGCACTTGTAGCTTTTTTGTTAGTCTGGCAATTTTCCTCTGACCTCCTTCAACATAACTGCCCCAAAAGGAATTTTTTTGTTCATTATACCAATTTTAGACTCTTTTCTGTTCTCCGTGGGAGTGGCTCTGCTGTAGCCACCTGGAGGAAGGCTGCGTGTGTGATGAAGGGGATGGGAGAAAGTCCTCGAGAGCCTCATCCCTGGAAGAGATGAAACAGCCGGAGAGTCAGTGGGGTCAGGCCTGTATGGCAGCACTCAGGTCCTCATTTGAGGAGGCCCATTCAGGCAGGTGGATGGAACTGACACTGCAGTTGTTACCTACTGGGTCGGCTACTTTGAGCAGCTGTTTAAGGCTGACTCTCGGGCTAGAATGCTGGACATCTCTGGGTCCACAGTTCTTGGGGCTGATCCTCCAGTTGGTTGTGACCCACCCAATCTCATTGAGGTTGCACGGGGGCTCTCAAGATACTGAGCATGGAGCAGGGGCATCAGAAGCATTTTGAATGTGGGGGGGACACACTGGCACAAAACTAATATTTTGTGTTAAATGTGGGGGGGGGGGGTCCAAACAAATAATTATGAAATGTGATTTAATGGTGGCGACGCCCATGGCAAGGAGTGTCTTGGCTCAAAACCAAGATCAGGCATTTAATGAGCTCTAGCGCACAGACATCAGTAGTGTATCTGTCTGCGGAGAGAGTGTCAACCTCATCGAGAGGTTCACTTACCTTCATGTCATTCATGTCTGTGGTGACTCTTCCTATGAAGTCACCAGATGGATTGGGAGAGCATGGGAGGTCATGAGGTCGCTGGATAGGGGTGTGAGGCGATCAGGGAGCCCCAAACGAGGCACATTACCCCCATTGAGAGGGAGCGTCATTTGCAGAACTACGGTCATGTGGCGCGTTACCCTAAGCGTGATCCAGCTCACAGGATCCTCATTGCTGAGGACCTGAGCTGCCAGACCAGGCCAAGGGGACGCCCACGTAACACCTGGCTGTGGTAGATAGATGGCCATTTCTGGAGGGTGGGACTTGAATGCCGGTTGGCCTGGGGGGTCACCAACGGGGATCCCGAGGTGTTTCGTCATGTGGTGGGCAGGGTAATGCGCTGTATGAGTGCATGATGCCCAACCTGACCTGACATCAGTTTCTGTAAACTCTAGACATTGCAGTATGTGAATATCCCTGGAAAGTAGCTGCTTCTGAGATGCAAGACCCAGAACATCTGGCACCAACAATCACATCACATTCAACACCCCTTACATCAGGTATTTAGACTATTCAGACGCTTATCCTGACAGTAACAGGTCTTCAATCAAGGTTAAGTGTAACACATGGTCAAAATAACATTAATTAAATACTGTGATAATTTAATTGAACTGAAGGATCCTGAGCTCGATGGAGTGTGGCAGCCTGTGAACTTAGGGTAGGGAAAAAACATTATATAATAAAATATTCCATGCTGTAATCTAATGGATAGGATTCAAGTGCAGGAACTAGAGAATTACAACAGTCCAAAAGACTAGATAAAGCAGTGAATAAAAACAGTAAATCATGGTCATAGATCAGGCGGGTTAAAGTCTAAATGCTTCCCTTTCCAAGAGTGTGTTACCGTGTTCAGCCATCTCACTCACAACCGATCGTTTTTGAGTGCGATCCCAAAAATCGCGTGCATCTTATAATCCGGCTCGCTGAGGCTGTACAGCTCCAAGGTCCTTTCCTTTGAAAATCTTCATGCACTGAACTGCATTTCATCCTGTCAGAGCCCTATTCAGTTCAACCCTTCTCTCATCATATATCTTCCTTCCAGGTCAGACGTGTTTTTCTTGTGGATATCAAGCTGACGTTAATTGACATCTTCATGGGCCTAAACATTGATCCTACCGGCGCTTGTGCCTTTCCTTGCTCACTCGCTTCACCTTTGCTTTACCTTCACCGCTGATGTTACGCTTTCTTCCTTGCGCTACTGTCGCATTCAGTGTGACCTTCACCGTCTTCACTCCTTTCAGGATCAATCGCTGTCCAGCCCTTTCTTTCTTCAATAAACCTTACTAACGTACATAGAATATATGCATGCTTCACTGGTGTCATTTTTAGCTTCAAAACTCCATATTATTGTAACTATCATCCTTTATTTTATTTTTGTTCAACCACTGAAAACGTCTTAAGGTATTTCAGGAGTCAACTTTTATCCAAATTAAGTTCCTGTGATACCTTTCCATTTGCCAGATTGCCCATATGTGTGAATCGTGTGTGTGCCCTGCGATGGGTTGGTGTCCCTGGTTTGCGTTGTCCTCTGCCTTGCACCCTACAGCTTCTAAGATAGGATCCAGACCCCCGTGACCCTGCATAGGATAAGCAGATATAGAAAACTATGGATGGATGGATGTCTTTCCACCATGTGACCCAAAGCATACTGTCTACATCATTTCCCCCGTACAACAAAATAATTCAGCATTCTAAAGTACTATGTGCTCATTAGTTTTATTCATTACAGCTGTATTCATAACAGCTATGCATGTGCATTTTTGCATCGTTCAAACTTCATAACAAGTCCAATTTAAAGTTCTTGCAGGAGGTATTGTGATACAGGCCATGTAGATTGTCATGTTTTTTATCGTTTTATTCGCAGCAGTAAAGTCTGCCACCAACCACTGAAGGTGTCAAAAATCTTTCAAAAAAACAAACCCAAAATACACACTGTTACCTGCAGATCTTGAAATATAGATGGATTCTGCTCTCATTCAGCTTTGTTTTTGCAAGCTGTGCTAGTGGGGAAACTGCATCACTAGTAACACAGAAACCCATCAGTCTGAACAAGTCATTAGAGAAAAAAGAACACGTTTGTTTATTTTGTACATGGTTAAAGGTAAAAGCATTTTCATTGATTCATTAGTCATCTAGCTTGTTTACTGTGGAAAATGTAATGAATTAATGTTTTTGCTTTAAGACAGCTGTTTCTTTCTGAGAACTACGACACTATTTTAATAAGCTATTTAAATGTACTTGTTTATAAGCTATAAAAACTAAAAAAAGCTGTTTCGCACTGAATTCCACAATCAAAAAATTCTGAAATATCTATTTACAGTGTACATTTAGATAGATGTGTATATATTTACATCATCTGCGGGAACTTGCATGCATTGTACATGTATCATGATTTTCGTAAATGTTCTGCTTCATACTGGAGTACAAAGAATCCTTAAGTCTTATACTAACCATTATACAGTACAGTAATGCATTATGAAGGTAACATCTATAGTATATTATGGATGAGAGCTTCATCACGCATTCATAAAGCATAATACAAATGGCTATAATGTGTTATGCCTTTTCATAAATATTTATGGCCACATTTGTAATGCATATGTTATGTGAGTGTTCATAGATTCTTATAAACATGGCATTCATTGAAAGTGTTACTGAATATACCTAATATAGTTCAAATGAAATCTAGCTTCTGAACCAGCCAATTGTTTGATTTGTACAGTACGAAAATGAAAAAACTTAAGTGATGCAATTTCCATTCATTGTGATTTGTGATGTCAAAAAATAGCTAAAAATAAGCCACACTGGACAGGCAGCCGATCAGAAGGAAGGATGTCCATTCGTCAAAGGCTACACAGACACACATGCACCATGGGCAATTTACACACACCACTGAGCAGAGGTGGAAAGTTCAGCTTCAGAAAGTACGAATCCAAACCAAGATTTGAACCTGAACTCTCCACCTCTGCGAGTGACGCTTATTGAAGCTCTTTGGACTGCAAGAGGGGAGCCACATAATGCAGTTAGAACATGCAAGCCAGACATGCACTAAAGTTAACTCCAAAGCTTGTGAGCCACCGTGGCAGGATGCAAACTACAAACAGAAAACCCAGTTTCTTATTTGCTTTATCCTATAGTTGTCAGGAATGAAACTCGGCACTGCTAGGTACAACAGAGCAGAAAATGTTAATGGATATATATATATATATATATATATATATATATATATAGTTTCTAGCATTAACAAAGATCGTTTGCTTTTGCTATATCACCAAATACACCAAAGCCTTTGCTATGTCACCAAATACATGAGGTGAGCTAAATGCCACAACTTGAACTACTGTTTTTGTTTTTCGTTTCAATCTGGGCTCTTTTAAGGGCTGATAAAGCAGGTATTTCAAACCTATGTAACATTCCATCGTTGGAATTATTCAATTAGGTAATCAATTATTTGTTATGATAATGGTTGATCAACTTTGTTGATTGACCGAATGAACATTTATAGAAATAATTGTCACGAAGGGGCCATAAATATATGAAACACATTCTCTTTCATCTGGTATTGTCAAACCTTGTACGCTATGCTTTACATGCTTCATAATAACTATTATTATCACCAGCATCAAGAATAACAAATAAATGAGGAGAAGAAGAGAGGGATTAACATACATTTGTGCAGTGCCTACACTGAGACAACTACACAATAAAACACAAAACAAAGGCGACTGTAACAGAGCAGCTGAATGCAATAGTGCTGGCAGTTCTGGTGCTCCTGCAAAATCCCAACCGTGGGAGACATATAAGAAAGTTTAACTCGCCATAAATAATGCATAGGCAGAAATTTTTGGAGTAAGCACAGCAGAGGAGATGTCATATGCCAGTGAGAAGCTGCACAATGAGATTTTAGCAAAGCTCAGGGAATTCTGGGGCGAAGGAGTGTAATATGATGACTATACGGTAATCTGTTCTATGCCGCTGTATATCAATCCACTTATAATCTTGTGAAGTAGCTTATAAAAATGAAAATACAGACACGTTTATTGAAAATTTAACCACATCAATCTTTTTACTTTTCACATTTACAACTGACAGTATCACAAAGATTCTCATTTAAGCAACAAATATGAAAGACACTAGAAAATGCAGCAATATGTATACTATTACAATAGAAAGTGCACATTACCTGGTCACAATCATAGTCTGAATTAAACAGAACAGCAATATTCATATTTACATAAACAACATTAGTTTTAATACAAAAATTAAATAAAATTTAACATGTAATAAGGCAAATGTCATATGCACATACAATCATTTACGTAACGTCACAATAAAAATCAAATTCCCAATGGATGAACTCTTTATCACCAAAAGCAGAACAAAAATACTTTCACAACATATTACATCTCTCTAGTGAGCCGAACAAAACTCAACCCAAATATCAATGCTAATATATATTTATATATATACTTAAACCGTATAAAAATATGTTACAGCCCATAAACATCTACAAAAACTGAGAACTGCATCCAATTGCAACAAGTCTGAATCTATTATACTGTGGAAACGATATAAATTACTCAAAAAGCATCAGCCAGCCTCAATTCAATTGCAGTTTGTAATTGAAAAATATACAGGAGTGCAAAGGTCTCAGATTGTCAATTGCAATCTTGCAACATTCACTAATTTACATCCCACAGGAAACACTGAAATGGTGCCAAGAAACACAAAAAACATAAAGAAAAATTAAACAGCAGCAAATCACAGAGCAAGCTCAGTATTGGACCTGTAGAACACACACTGACTCCATATTTACGTGTAAAAAAACAGTCCCGAGTGTGTGATGCGCGTAGAGCTGAAGTGAGGACTTAGAAGGGCCTATAGCACATCTTCTGACATCAGGAATGATAGCCTCTTCTCGTCGTTACCCTTTACTGAAGCACTGACACTGGGACGCAGCATGATGCCAGTTATACATAGAGCACAGCATCACTTCCTTGTTTTCTATTGTTGACACTGAGGCTTACCTGCTTAGCGTCTAGCTACTATGTACTGTTGTGCTCGTAAAAGTGGACATAAGGCTTGGGCTCATAATATCTGAAAACCTAATCAATAAACATAAACCACCCCAATTCTTTTGACGTCTTTTTTTTTTTTTGCTGTTGTGGACAGTTTGGACCTGTTAGGACCCACTGAAGAAGCTGGAACGCTGAGTGACACCCCTCATGACCTCTCACAATGTATTTACAAGTTTGCGGATGTACATATTTAAAATCCGGATGATTTGTTCAATCTTATGTCCCATTCATGCAGCCCCATTAGCAAATAATATAATAGGAAAACCCGAAAAGAAAATCCAGACTCGGTCACACAAGATAGTGGTGCCAAGAGGAGATAGTAAACAGTTGGTTTTCACAAAGTTGGTCCCAAACAATCACAACATTTTCAATAACACAATAATACACCCTATTATAAAAGTTTTGCAAATCCACTTACTAGGTTAAGAAAACAGTCAGTAGCACCCTTCAAAAATATTGCACGTGCATATCATTTAAAATCACATCCTTGTAACAACCCCTCCCCAATCAAAGAAAAATCCAAAATCCAAGAACAAAAAATTTGATTGGTTAAGTCACCTGATGATGTGCCAAAGTTCCGGGGTTTTAGAACCCCAGAAGCCTGTAAGACACTACAACGTCAACAGAGTTTGGGTTGCTATAGCTGGTAAAAAATAAGTCAAGAATCCGAACCAAAGAACCAGTTACTAACAAGACAGCATAGAAATACAATGATGGTTTAAAAAATGGTGGGGGGGGGGGGGGGGGCATCGGTGATACTTGTACTTTGCAGACAAGCTCCCAGAATCTTCAGTTCTGCTGCAGGAGGATGCTCTCCAGTTCATCAGCTGAGCGAAGCAAAAAGGCAGCGGACTCTCGGTAGCCTGCGATCAGCTGTCGAACGGCGTTGACCTCGGTGGGGTTGAGTTGCGGCCGCGAGGTTCCACTGCCGCTGGAGCTCTGCTGCTTCTTCATACTCAGATCCGTAGGTCCTGCAGGGGAACAACAGCCAACTATGGGTTCTTGCAAGAATAAGTGCTCACAACACTCACACTCAACTCATTCTCAGTGTTTGGATTGTGCTTATCAAGTATAATCCAGTGCTTCCTGTACATTTCGGCTCTGAAAGTCCCCTGTGAAATGTTACCATTTTTTTCTAATTTAAAGTTTTCAATTTTCTGATTTGTTTTTTCTCATTTTTAGAAGCATACATCCATTTTAAAATGTGCTATTTGACTCACATGTACATAACTTTGGACAAAAGCGACTAAATCTGTTATGTTAAAAATCAACACCTACCCAAAGCCTTTCATGCAACTATGGAGACATTCAATGCGATTCCATATTGTCTAACACATCTAATGGAGGACAAATATTAACTGACATAAAGAACACCAAGAATGGGAAAAATGTACTACCAATAATAAAAAGTTTAAAATAATTTATACACTGAAGACAGAAATAAAGTTAGATAAAAAGATTTTCAGGTCTGTGTCAAAATCACTGCATACAAAGATAAGCTTACTCTTTTAACTCACAATTTTATTTATTTATTTTGTTTATTTATACATTATTCTCCAGGTATTGAGATCTCATTTAACCTTCATGAAATATTTCATAACGTTTTACGATATTTGATATAGATTTCATGTAAGTTCTGTGTATGCTGGATACATTATTTAGATAATTATAAACAGAGTTAGGTAATTCAGGTCCAGAGAGTAAAATCCAGATTGAGATTTTGTTTCTACCAACCAGCTGAGTACTCTGTGACTGTGACTCTTTATATTCAACTAGTTGTTTGAAACAAAATCTTGGTCTGGACTTTTACTCTCTAGACCTGAATTACTGAACTCTGATTACAAATGTATACACAGAATTTATCAAGTGGGCTTGTGTGATGTGTGGTAGTTTTGGGTCTTCTAATGCAGGTCAGTGTATACTTGCCATGCAAACAAAATACAACATGTGAAAATACAACATATGCCACGGATATGCCACGTCAGTGCTGAAAAAATTAATCAGATGAGCTAAATTTATATTTGCACAATAATTTGCGTTGCTAAGCAGATATTGAATAAACCAAATATACCCATCCATCTTCTAGCCAGGAGAGGATCTCAATGGGAGGCTGGAGCCGATCCCAGGCAGCATAGGGTACAAAGCAGGGAGACCCCCTGAATGGGATGCCAGTCCATCACAGGGCACAGGGCTGGGAGACACCCTGAACGGGATGCCAGTCCATCACAGGGCACGGGCCTGGGAGACACCCTGGATGGGATGCCTGTCCATCACAGGGCACAGGGCTGGGAGACACCCTGGATGGGATGCCAGTCCATCACAGGGCACGGGGCAGGGGGACACCCTGGATGGGATGCCAGTCCATCACAGGGCAACAGGGCTGGGAGACACCCTGCTTGAAATGCCTGTGCATAACAGGGCACAGGGCTGGGAGGCGCCCTGGATGAGATGCCAATCTGTAACAGGGCACAAGGCAAGAAGACACCCTGGAAGGGATGCTAATCCATCAAAAGACACAGGGCAGGGAGACACCCTGGATGGGACGCCAGTCCCTCACAGGGCACAGGGCAGGGGGACACCCTGGATGGGATGCCAGTCTACAACAGGGCACAGGGCAGGGGGACACCCTGGAAGGGATGACAGTCCATAACAATCCACGGAGCAGGAGAACAGGACACACATACACACACAGCCCACACATAAAATCAAATGCTATGGGCAACTTAGGGATACTGATCGATCGAACGGCATGTTTTTGGACAGTGGGATGAAATCAGATTCCTCAAGGAAACCAATACACACGAAGAACACGCTAACTCCATAAACACATACACAACCACAGAATAAGCAGAGTCTGAACTCCATAACCTAAATCAGTGTTTCTCAACCCGGTCCTCGGGGACCCCCCCCCCAAACAGTCCACCTACTGGGGTGTGGGAGGGGGCAAGAATGTGAATTATCTGGCAGGGAGCAAAAACGTGGACCGTCTGGGGGGCCCCTGTGGAGCGAGCTGAGAAACACTGACCTAAATCAAGAAGGCTACTCTCTGAGGCACCATGTACACACAGCTTTCACTTCAAATACGCCTTGAACACGTAGAAGACCCTGCTGTTTCTATACAACGGAAACGGTTTGGCAGATCAGCTTGCAGTAATTCATTTCAAAAGGCTGCTTTTTCAAAACACACAAGCTACCTGCTGTGCTGCGCTCCATAATCTAAAGGAAATGACTGTATGGCTGGTTTTTTTGGTTTACATATAAATCTGACATTATTATTACTGCTGTGGCACTTTTTTTGCAATGGAAAAAAGTCATAGCCTTAAACGCGCTGATCGGAGAAAAGAAAATAGGACTAAAAATCCTGTTAGGGCAGAACAGAAAGCACATTCCACTAGAAAGTGGGATAAGGCCGAGCTTTTTATGATAATGGAACAGCGCACCAGAAATTTTCAAGACAGCACAAATTTCAGTTAAGCTTTTTTGGGACTTCCATGCTTTTTGTAAGTTGCAAAATGCTTCACACAGAATGTAACTAGACAGGCAGCCCTGCCTTACACAGTCAGTTAGAAATGGTCCCTACACTCACCACCTAATTGCAAAAAAAACATAACATTTTGGCCAGCAGTATCTACATGGGCTCTGCCTCGTGTTCAGTACCGTGTTTCCTTATTCTACATCTGCACCAGTCTCCTCTAAAGCGGTATTTATATAGTTATCAAACACCCTAATCTAGAATGACTTAATTACCTGGCAACGTTACAGTCTGCCCATTTACAATCCTGAATGCTTACTCTGGTAATGACTGAGTACTTTGATTCTACTATTTGCATTCTATAATCTAAGCATGCCCGGGGGGGGGGGGGGGATACGCAGGCAGTCGACCTTGGACCCACAGAGGTTTTTTTCCTCCTTACTGTGGAGCTTTTTGTTCCTCTGCACTGTTGTCTTCTGGCATTTTTCCTTCTTCCCTTTCGCACTGAATCACGAACCATTTAGTATTTACTACTGAAAATGTATTTCCACACACTCGTGTTAAGTGCCTCAGGGAAAATATGTTGTGAAAGGCTCTATGTAAAGTGAATTGAATTGATTAAGTACAAAAGCAACGTCCCTCGTGCATTTTACAACCACAAACGCTAGTCCAAAAGCCATCATCTACCCCTGCTTCACCTTTATTTAATTATTGACTATACTGTCATACTCAACAGCCCATTCACTTCTTTGTGCCTGCTTGTCTACAGCCAGGGCAGAATATTAAAGCATACGAGATCTTTGATCTAGGGTACACCATTTCCTTATCTTATCTCAAATTCATTTGCTTGCTTCTTTAACACTTTAAAACTATCCATTCTTACTATGTAGACCTCGCTACAGCTGATAGGATACCTCTACAAACGTAGTACTAAGATAAAAAAGGATTTGTTATTTTGGAAGAGCATGTACATTTTCTTCCTTTCCAAAATACTGCATTGAAATGTACTATTCTACAGCTCCCTCCAGTGTATATTCTGGGAATTACCCTCTTTATGGGGCGAAGGCAAAATATGTTTAATAGAAGAGTAATGCTTCTACTCCCTGTTTTAATTGATCACTATAATAATTATAAATATTTAATACATGTGATATATATATTTTTTTTATTTCTTGTTTGACTGTATAAAAATGCTGTAAAAGTGTATTTGATTAAGGGCCATATAGCATAACAGTGATAGCTGATCGCTTTCTATTTAATGTAAATTGTTTGCCGTTTCTGCACCACGTAATGTTACACTCCATCTTGACCCTGGGTGATGCAAAATTAGCTCTCTGGTATTTTAAAAGTACTTTGGGATTTCTGAAGGTTTGGTAGGGACCCGCTAATATCCTGTTCGAAAAGCGGCAGCTGCGAGCTGCGCAGAGAAACTGCGTGAGGTTTTCTCGCAGAAAAGCCCCAGAAGCAGATTCCGCAGCTGCTACGACTCCAGGAGCTGACACACATTGGGGTCGCCATGGTTACAGCACCAGCTTTGACTACCCTTTGTGTGCCAGTCACATGATTTAACATGATAAGCAGGCATTGGGACCAGGCCCTTGGGGGGTGAAGTCTAGCAGCGTGTAAAGGCCATCCCAGTCTGGCTGGCTCCCGTGGTGCCGAGGGGTGGACTCACCACTGCTAGCAGCTTCAGTGAGGTCCAGCAGGCCTCCCCCTACCCCGCCGTAACTATGGCAACTGTAGGCTCCATTACCATTGATGTACAGCACCTCCTGTGCAGCTGGAGCCGTGGACGCCGGAGTGGTGAGCAGAGCAGCATCGCCTTTATCGGGGGAGACAGCTTCGTCCTGCCAGGAGAGGAGAGACGATCAGGAACAGGAGAAAACAGAATGCCCGATTCAGGCTGTGGAGGGACCTATCCATCAGCAGAGCAGGAAGTTTAGACGGCAGTTTTAATGGCGTGCTCGATTCAGTGCAAAACTCTGCTTCCCCAGCTGATAGAAACAGCAAATGCCCATAGAAAAATTCGACATGAATTATGTAACATTTCGGTTATAACATTCACAGTTCACTTTTCCTCCTTCTGTCGGAGTGGAGGTTACCCTTGTGGCTCAGACAAATGTGCGACCTTCCTCTGAGGAAGCCTGGCCCTTCTTTGAATCTAGGCTGCATCATTCCCCCATGGGGGCCCAGAACCCTTTGGTAGAAGTGAAGTTTTGCTGCGGGGGTGGGCGGGGGGTGGGGGTTAAATCAGTCACAGTGTGTCTCGGTTGACTGGTCCATGAGGTAGCCGTGGGTTGCGACACTCCGTCCAGCTAGTGACCACTGACTCACAAAGTAAAATCTAAAGCTGTACAGCTACAAAGATGCAGATCAATGTCCACATCTAAGTTAATCTTTCACATCCTGATTGCCGGACAGTCAAGAGCAGGCAACAGACATAAGCGAAAGGAAAAAATAGGCTTTAGCCAAGATTGAAACACATCACTTCATCTTCCTGCCCTCCCCTCTTTTGTTCTTTGTTATGTGATTTATTTTAAATTACATTGAAATGGCTTGCACTTCATTACACAGTATCGCCGTTCTGGTACAGAGGTCTAGCTATAAGAATATCTCTTTCATTAGACATACTTGTTTCTAAAGGACAAAAAGGACTAACTTGTCAAAGGGTACTAAAGCTGTATAAATCATTCAGACAGCTTATTGGTCACCAGCGATGAGTGGCTCATTACACATTCAATAGCCAAGGTGGAGCAGACGTCGATGTAGAGATTGTTAGCTACATTCTGCTTCCTCTCATGCTTCCAGATGGTGCACATATTTAAGTCTGATATATACAAGATTCATTCATGTTTTTACAATTGAGATTAGTCTCTATGTTTTTGCAGACGATCACAGAGAAAAATCATTTTAAAATCATTTGCAAGGAATCAATTGAAATAAATCTCAAAGATCATTCAAAGGAAAACTCTTAAAACTGGTCACGACACATAACAAAATCAGTATATTTCTAGAAACATGATTTCTGTCATTCCCATGTGATATATCTCTATTATGTTGTTTTTTTTTTAATCATATGTTGATGTTGATTTCTCAATAAATTGATTTAGTGTCTTGATATGTGCCCTTGAGAGGTAAAGTGAGCTATCCCACAAAAACAAAGTTTTAAGAAAATGAGCCCCAAAGTTGAAATTTCTTTCAAAAAAATCAGTGTGCCTATACCCTACCATTGATATATATCATAGGTAGCACAGAGGTATGACTTATATAATAACAACTTATCCAATTGAAAATATTCAATAAAAAGGGGGTAGGGGTCAGAAATGTGGGATAGCCCACTTTACCTCTCAAGGGCACATATGTCTGTTTGACAATTATTTCGTTATGATTATACCTCTAATATGTAACTAATATTACTATTGTAACAGCATTAATGTAACCGCTGAAGTAAGTAACAGACAAGGTTTACAGATAAATGCACACGGAAGCTGTTATTGCCTGACGATACACACTTCACTAAGTGTTCCTGCCAACTACAGGATAGGAGCCACTTTGTCTGTAGTACAGGCTGAATTCTTGAAGTCATGGTGCTGGCAAGTTTCCTTATGGAGTTCAGGCCACGGCATTTTTTTAGCGTTAACAAGTCAGGTCTCTTCCAGGCCTGGCCGCCCTCATTAAAAAGGTGTTTTCACCCTCAGAACTGCCGCTACCTGTATTATTTATTTTTTTCACGCACCACACGGACCTCTGTAAACTCTGCAATATAAAAGAGAACAGTGTGTACAAGGTTTAATGGCCTGTTTGTATTTAGTTTTGCAGCAGAGAGACCAGCTCAAAACCTGTGATGAGATGACAATGGTGTTTTAGTGCCATGTTTTTGTGATTTCAGAGCGATTTCACAAATGAAATCTGGTGGAGGTAGCATAATATGTTTAAATGAATTGTCAGTTTAACAACACTGTTGCTCGCCTTATGGGATACATTTGTGGTTGGAACATTGAAAGGACTGAACCATTTTAAAATGGTGGTTCAAAGATACAACGTATTATTAAAGAATTTTTAAAGTATAAACTATTATGGGAAGAGCAACCACACAGGGGCAGGGTGTAAAGAAAATAAAGCTGAATTAAGAACAGAGAAGCCAAAACAAAGATGGGAAATCATTCAGTAATAAATGAAATAATCATTCAGAATGATCTGGAGAGTGTCTATATAATTTATGTAAAATAATGAACGCAGTGTCAGAAATAGGAGGAATTCAATTGAAAATAGAAGTGAGAACAAAAGTTACTGTGCCTTTACATCAAATAGAGATGAAGTAGGCCTAAACCATTTTGACATACTAGCTGCCTTGAGAATGCATTAATATCAGGTTAGGTCAGTGAGGTTGGGGAGCATGCGCTGATGCAGGGTGTTGCCACACCCACCACATAACGAAACTCCTCGGGATCCCGACCGGCGATCCCCCAGGCAGATACACGGTTCACTCCTACCCTCCGGAAATGGTCATCCATCTGCCGCAGCCAGGTGTTACGTGGGTGTCCCCTTGGCCTGGTGCAGCCACTTGGGTCCTCAGCAATGAGATTCGTGCGAGCCAGATCACCCTCAGGGAAATGCGCCACATGGCCGTAGTGCTGTAACTGACGCTCCCTCATAATGCAGACTGTAATGTGCCTAATTCGGGACTCTTCTAGCAACCGCTCATTCGACACAAAGTCAAAGCAGAGGTTCCTTGGATTCCTCGAAGAGACACAGTATCGAAGGAGTGCAGTCTTTATCTCAGCTCACTGGATAGCGTCCATGTCTCACAGCCACACAGCAAGACAGGGAGCACCAGGACTCTAAAGAGCTGGACCTTCTTCCTCTTGCAAAGATATCGGGAAAGATACCCCTTTTCAGCGACCTCATGACCCCCCATGCTCTTCCAATCCGTATGCTGACTTCACAGGAAGCATCACCTTAGACATGAATGTCGTTGCTGAAGTAGGTAAATCTCGACATTCGACATTCCCCCCACAGACAGACACACTACTGATGGCTATGCATAAGAAGTCATTAAATGCCTGTATCTTGGTCTTTATCCAGGACACCTGCAATCCCAGACACTCAGACTCCTCGCTCAGTCTCTTGAGAGCCCCAATCAGAGCCTCCATTGACTCTGCTATGGTTATGGCATCGTCGGCAATGTCAAGATCAGTAAATCTTTCCTCACCAATGGACACCCCACAGTCGCTGGACCGCACAGCCTTACTCAACACCCAATCCAAACAAGCATTTAACAGAATAGGAGCAAGAACACACCCCTGGTGAACCCCAGAATGAACTGGGAAGAATATAGAATTAGAAATTTGGTGATCAGTGGTCATTGTTGACACACCACAGCACACAGTGCACAACAAAATGTGTCCTCTGCATCTCCTCATATGTGACATTGTGACATAGCAGGGGGCAGCTAATTCAGCACCCGGGGAGCAGTGCTTGGGGGCAGTACCTTGCTCAGGGTACTTCAGCGGTGCCTTGCTAGTTGGGGATTCTTTCAATGACAAGTGTGCTTCCCTAACCATTAAGATACTACTGCCCACAACGCAGAGGTTCTCCCTCCACTCTGCACAACACTCACAGTACCATTGTACAGGCCGGCCATGATGTCCAGCAACTTCAGTGGGGTCCTGTGAAATCAACGGAGTCAAGCACTTTACAAAAATCAACAAAGGCTGCTAAGAACCTCTGCCGATATTCGCACTTGCACTCTATGAGAACCCTCAGCGTAAGGATACGGTCGATGGTAGACTACTTAGGCGTAAAAGCAGACTGCTCCGGTCACTGACAGGCAAGTAAGTGATCACAGATCCTGTTAAGGATGACCCTAGCAAGGACCTTACCCAGCACTGAAAGCAGTGTTATCCCCCATTAGTTATCGCAATCCAGGCGATCACCCTTCCCTTTCCAGATAAGATACTTCAAGTCCTGGTTTCCAGTCAGTTGGGATGACGCATTACTCCCAAATGGAAGCAAAGATCGCATGCAATACTTGGAGGACAGCCTTACCACCAGCCTGGAGAAGTTCACCCCGGATACCACAGGCCCTGTGGCCTTCCCTGCTCCCAGCTGATTCACCATCCGTGCAATCTCAATGAGACTGGGTGGTTCACAGCTGACTGGAGATTCAGCTTCGAGAACCATGGACCCAGAGATGTCCAACATCCTAGCTGGAGGGTCAGCTTTAAACAACTGCTCGAAGTAGCCAGTCCAGAGGGTCACAACTGCAGTGTCATCCATATGGACCATCCTATCACTTGCCCATACTTCAAGTGTCCGAGGAACAGATTCAGATGTGCGTAATGCTTTGATTCCTCTGTAAGCAGGATGTGGGTCACTAGACCACAGATGGTGTGTCACCTGCTCACAGATTTGTCTATCAAATGCCTCCTCATCTGCCCTCAGAGCCCTTACAGCCGTCCTTCTCAGTTCCTGGTACAGACTGGAGTTGCCACCAAGTCATGCGCTGCAACTCCTCTCAATAATATCCGGGGTGCCTTGGGAGATGAAACACCTCCTTCTGGGAACACTGGCAACACCAACACAGCCCTCAGCAACCTTCAGGCTCTTATCACAGAAGGTCTCCCACATCACGTTAGAGTCAGAAGTCGCATCCACGTCTGCAAGCTCCTCACACAAACTGTGTGCAAACTCATGAGAAACAGCTTGATCTTGGAGTCTGGCTAAGTCCAGCCTCATACTCCTAGTAGGTGATCCAGCCTACTGTACCTAAGCTGAATCTTCAGAGTAGCAACAAGAAGTCTGTGATCAGAACTCACAAACTGGCCACTTCTGTAGATCCTGCAGTTCTGCAGGAGCCTCCAGCATCTGCCCACAAGGACGTGATCGATCTCCTTCGCTGCATCTCCAGTATTGGAGTACCAAGTCCAGTGATATGGTTCAGCGCATAAGAACCAGGATCCAGTGACCCGCAGCCCCTGACTTTTCGCAGAGTCAAGAAACATGGAGCCACTTTCACCCCGGTCTCCAGATCCATGGGGACCGATAAAATCCTCATAGCCAGCCCTGTCAGTAGCAGTGGTCGCATTGAGGGCACCCTTCAACCACCGAGTGAAGTTGAGAGTAAAATGTTTCCTTCAATGAGAGATCACCGCGGTCGGAGCATATACAGACAAGACACCCAAAGAGTACATTAGCCTAAGTCTCATGATGCGCTCATTGAAAGGAGTATCAGACATCAATCGGAAGGATCTGATCCACTACAGCAACAGTTACTCCCTGAGTATGGCTGTAGACTAGACCAAAAGTAGGTACACCCACATACAGAGATCTGACCACTCCCCGGTCTGCGTACCTCAGAGAGTGGTGCCACTGAAACATGGAGTTTACGAAGCTCCCTGACAGCAGACGAAGATGGTCATCTTGCCAGAGACAAGCCGCTCCACGTGCCTACCCGGATGGGTCACCTTAAACTGGGACCCGAGTGCCGCCATGCATCAGGCGACGCCTCAGCACTACACCAGCCCCGATCCCCAACAGGCCAGATCCCTATTAGGTCTCTGACAGTTTCAACTCATCCAGGGATGGGGCTCCCGAAAGCTTTCCCCCATCCCCTTCATGGTGCATGCAGCCTTCCTGCGGGTGGCTGCAGCAGAGCTAATCCCGCGGAGAGCAGAAGAGTATCTAGCTTGTTTAAATCAAGCAATTGTGAGTTGTTTTAAGGTGGCTGAGGTGCCAATGTCGTTCAAAAAATATTAGCGACTGTCAGTGGTTCCACTGCTCCACTACTTACTAAATAGCGAAGTTAACCTTTCTGTTAGCAGATTCACATTTCTAGTAACTTTCAATTGATCACCTTCGACAAAATTTAGTTTCTCTAGCTGTAAATCTACAAACATTTCATTCACTTACATTGAACCCAGACTACCTTAAATATGACAAGTTATCCTACTAAGCCACAAATCTTGCTACCGGTTATTTTCCTTTATTTTTTGGGTTCTGATTGACAGAGCTATAGACCAATAAAGAGCTGAGACCCTCCTTCCTATTTCTGGGAAAATGGTGCCATGTTTGTAACCCCCAAGCAGCTTCACTGACAGCAAAACATTAGCATGAGCCAGTCCTGTATAGGACTCTTACAAAAACACTTATATCTCACAAATGGAATGTCCTTCAAAGAAAATTTATTCCAGGGACTCTACAGAATCTAATAATTCCCAGCTGGGTAAATCCTAAATATACCCAGGTAATCACTCCAGCCCTGTGGAACTAAATTGCTAAACAGGTCTCTAGGTAAATTTTTAAGGGTTTCATAGCCCAAAATCAAACCAAAGGTTAATTCACGAGATAAAATTTAGCGGTTGTCATTAACTTCCGCTCAATGTTTTAGTGGTATATCGATTTAGCATTATCAGATTATAGTTTGGAGTTTGCAGATTAGCGGTTAGTTCAGCTACAGTAACTTCTCAGTTAGCTGTGCCCACAACTGGGGATTGACATAGGTTTCGTCTATTACTGTTTTAGATTACAGATCATTTTCAGGCTATGCTTAATGCCGTTGATTCTGTTTTCTGCCTGTCTGATGCTGTCTGTTTAGTAAAACCAAGGCCCATGTACATCAAGGTCAGCTGCCTCAGGCCTGTCAGCACTGAGTACAGCAAAGAGTTAGGAGAACTTTGACTCGCATATGACCTGGCGCTGCATGTTTGGGGTATATCCATTTGCCACTGTTTGTGTTCCTGTTTTTGAACTTTGTTAATAAAGTTTTATTTTCTTTAAATTCACTTCCATGGCGGTGATAGCATTATGACCCAAAGTTTAAGCTGAATGGGGACACATGTCAAAACACCAGTGCAGTATAGTGAATGGTGTATATCAAGGAGGCACAACTTAATAATTTACATGCAAAGGTCTGTTTTTTGGGGGGTACAGATGAAAGCAAATTAAATATTGGTCAATGGGACAAGGCCACACCTGTGCCGAGTCAGAAATCATACTCTATGTATCATTTTGGATAACTCTCAATCCTACTTGGTACTGAGAATGTTATCCTATAGCCAATGAATGAGAAGCTCTTTGCTAGCAGGTTTGAGGAGTCCATGAGATTACATCTGTGTTAGTTACAGTATAGGAACGGGCCTGATCAGTCCCCTGCACGTCTAACATTTGGAACGCTGTGGTAATATGACATTTTTTTACATTAGGAGCATACGTTATGCAAGGGTTATGGAGCCATATTTTAATCATGAGACACTTGCCTGGTACTAACCTGATAATGTCATCACAGTAAAATGCCAAGTATGACTGAACTAATGATATTATTAAACATATCAAATAAATGGCCACTTAAAGTAATTTCATGTAGTGTGAAAGAATGGTATTCACAGAGAGGTTAGACTGCGTCAGCCTAACATCCCACAATTGGATATAATGATCATATTCAAAATAGAAGAATACGGACATAAATGGTCTGACATTCAGCGTGGAATAAGGAGGAGGTTCTGCAGTTAAACGATTTTTTAAATGGCAGCTACTGACGTGACCAGAGGGCGAGGCAAGTAAGCCAGTTGCATGGAATATGAATAAGCATATCATTTGCAGAGTTTATTTGCAGCATATTAATTTCCAAAAACTTTGGTTTGCAAAAAAAAATTGTATTGTCTTTTAATATGAAAAACAAATTCATAACTTTGTGTGCAAAATGTTCTCTTTTTTTCAATAAAAGCATTACCCAAATACTTTATTTTTATTTTTATATACTGTACACACAGTGTTAATTATATATGGGAAAGAAGTAAATAAATATAAAGTTGTTCCTGATTACCGTCGCACACCCTTTACCAAAACTGAGAGATGTGAATTTAAAAAGCAACTCTGACAAAGAACATAGTGGAGATTAAAGGGATGATTATATTAATAGTACATGTACTGTGTTCATTTTGATTTCATTGTGCCTAGTACATAAAACCATAAAGCAATATTTCACTTTCCACTTTATGTCCTGTCACATATTACAAGATAATACCTTTTGGAAGCTTTAATATAAGAATGCAAACACCCTGTAATCCATTAAGATAACTTTACACACTCAAATTAATATTATGACTTGCTGTATCATACATAATACGTCTGCTAATATTCAAGATTAAAGCGTTAGCATGAAGCAAAGTGACGTTAGAAACCTTCGATGATTCTGTACCATTATAATCACGGCCAGTTTAAAAATGAATGACTCCATCACCTTATCTGTAATACAAAAATTTGCTAATTTGAAATGAACCCACCTACTGTAGGTCCTGGAAAACAATGATTGTTATTATACGCGTACTACACTACACAGACAAAAGTGATTTCCAATTTATCCTCTTGCTCTATGATTTGAGTTGATAGATGAATTAACTTGTTTTGAGTGCTCAGTATTACGAAAGCTTATGTCGGGTAATGAAAGTTCAATCTGATTATCTTATCCATTCTGCATAATACCTGTCCACCAAAGGGGGGGCACGAGCCTGGTGCCTATGGCAGAAAATACGTCTGGCCATCGAAGCGACCAGCTGTAGTAATAACCAATGCTAAAACTGATTATGATGATATTAAATAACTAATACATTACCTTGATGCAGCAATATATGTTTAATGTTACTTTTAAAAAATGAGTTAAATGGAAATTGGGAAACAGCCATAGTGTTTTTTACCCTCTTCATTACAGTCCATAATAAAGTCATTTAAATATTTGAGTAATAAATAGCAGGTTAATATTTGCAATTAGAATCTTTGATTTGTCTGTACTGCAACTTGTTTATTTTATTTTTTCAATGTAAGGAATACCACAGTCAAATCAAGGCTATGTGTTCCCTAATATTTACAATATACTTAGCCGCATCTCTATTTGAAAATAGCACTTCCCAAGATAAAATGCTTAAAACACCCAGCCAACTTGCACAAACATGCCCAAACATGTTCTAGTTTAAATCCTGACAGCCATGAGGTGATACCCAAACACACCAATTTCTAAAAGTTTTACTTACACAGATAAACAAACTCGAATCGTAAACAAACACAGACATGCTAACATAGGTTTCCCTTCACATTATACGCATTTTGGAGACTTCTGCACTCAGTAAAACATTATTTTGAAAGGTCAAACCCATGCAAAGAATAGCTATAAATCTTTTCTCGATTGGTTCAGCAACAGTAACATGCCACCAGCTTTTCTCATGCCACCTCCAGTTTGCCCAGTTTTGAAAACAGCAAACAAAAGTATTAAAAATGACTTACCTGTATTTAATTGTAATACATTTTTCACACAATTTTCCCTTCCTTGCTTTGAATCCTAAGGTTTAAAAGTCATTTGTGGCGGGAACCCCACCCCCGCTGAGTGGTCACTATCCGCCCCACCAGAGTAACTGAAGCTGTTGTGCAGCACAACGTTAAAATAATGTGGGACTTGTGATATAACCAGTTTTTGTAGTTCTTTTCACTCTTTACGATGCTGAACAAAGGAGTTATGGGGAATAATGCTACCAGTTTCACCGTTACGGCTTCTTTACTTTTACGTGCTGCTTCCCCTAGCAGCCATATTGAAATGCCAACAAATAAAATAATATTTTTATTTAAGTGGCTTTATGTCTGGATAATTTTTTTTTGCTGGTTGGAAAGCTCCAAATTAATATTATGAAGTCATTCTTGGAAAGATTTTTTTACCGTTACAGTATTATTTAATTTTTATTCCATCTACCCATTTTCTGTAACCGCTTGTTCTATAAAAAAATTTATTAAAATCAGAAACATGCCTTTCATTGTCACAAGCTTAATCAATAAGTTAAAAGTGTATGGCACGAATAGGATCTTGCTCAGATCAGGCAATCCAAGTAAATTGAATGAGTGAACCGAAGGACAGTAACCATGTAGTGCGCTAAGAATGATTGGGCCACTTTAGAAACAACTGCAAGCTTTCAGTCAGTGCTTTTTGCTGGGGGAGAACCAAGGAACCAAGATAACCTCACCCCAATAATCACATATTTGTCATGACCTGCGCGTCCAGTCCTCGTATGTGCCACGCCTCCCTGATAAATCACGTGTGCTCCCCCGATTGTGCCCAGCTGTTTTCCATCAGTCCGATATGTTCTGTGTATTTAGTCCGCGTCTGAGTCCATTTTCCCCAGATCCGTCATTGACGTTTGTACCGCGTGGTTAGTGGTGCTCGTGCTTTCTCTATTAAAACCCCGTCTATCTGGATCTCTGTCTGCTCATTGCAGCGATCATTACAATATTGAGACCCATTTAAATTCCGCAGAACAGCACAATTCAAAGGATTCCACACTGAGAAGTACAGAAGAATTTGTGTTAAGATTTGTTATAAGACTATAATTCAAACATCATTAACATTTTATTTTCTTGGGGGTCATGGTTTAGTTTCTTGAGCCTGATCTTGCATGTTCCATTACAGTGCATTTAAAGAGATACCTGCTCTGGATGATTTAAAAAGCATTTCCCAGTGAGACATACAAGAAATATCACTGCTCCCACTAATGTAAAAAATAGTTAAAATGTTTTAAACAATATTCACCCCCAGGACTACAAGCATATTGCCCATGCACTCAGCTTCTAAGTGACTCCTCATATGGACAATACAAAGTATATGAACCGTATAAGAATTTCAAATAAACGGACTTTTGTAAATAATTTAACTAATAAACGTGTTACTCTTATTCACCCCTATGGAACAGCAATGATGTAAACAATTAAAATACTGGCATCTTAATTCAAACAGTCATCCTGTGCTCCATATTTTATTTTGCATTTTATTCCCATTTTGTTTAGTATTTTTTTTTTAGATAAACAATTGTTTAAAAGCTATATATACAGAACAGTGGAAATCAGATGGCAAGGATTGCGATTTTATGGCCCACAATTAAGATTTAAGATATAATTTTATATATAATATTTTAGCTGCATTTTTGTTTGTCTATAATAAAGCTAGGCTTTGTCCTGCATAATTTGACATACCTGTATATACATGCAATACAGGTCTGATTCCCATGTTATAGGGAGTGAGTTGCTCATTAAAACATTCCTATCGTTAAGAGGCCTGAATTCACTTCAGACACTGAGCACAGGAGATAAATAAGTAGGCAGGAAGACAAGCACCTGGCTCAGCCTTCATTCATTTGAGCTCATAGCTTGGTTACCTGTTTACTCAGGATTTTATTCCTTCTTAAAGATCATATCATGCAGTACCAACAACTAAAACCTATTGTGTTTCAGCAGGTGGCTAATCCAGATGCTAACGTGATATTGTCCTGACATTTATGCCAAATAATAGAAATGTGTGTTGAGGAAAATGACTGCTATTTGAAAAAGCAATAAAAAAAATATCTCCAAGAACTGCAGGTGTGTCTGGACAGTTTTTTTTTCTTTTATATAAATTCATATGACTGGTGTGTAATATTTTTCATCTCCATTGTATATAAACACGTGAAAAGGGCAGCATTTCTTTGGCCAGCTAAATGCAAATGGCAAATTTGTAGCTGGAGTTATGAAACATACTATGAAGGATTAGTAAATGTGATGTCACTAATGTTGTGTTTATTGTGAAAATGATTGTGCTCCTAAAAACACCCCCTACCCCACCACTCGAACTGAGCATTTAAGTGGTGCCCCAGCCACTACATTAAAATTTTAATAAATAATCCTAGGAGATGATGAAGTAGCATATTCTGTTAACCAACTAGCTAGCTGCAATCTTATCACTGTACTTAGTTTTAAAATATGTTGCAGGGGCTTCAGGCTCTGAAATGCCTATTTGACTAGGGCCCCAGAAACACTGAGGCAGAGCCCCCTGCTGGCGATGCGGGTACCTGTCGTCTGTCGAGCCGCATCCGCTTGGCGGCGTTTCTGCTCTCGTTTTCACAGGCCGAGGCCAGGATGTTTTCCGCTGCCGCTGAAGTCAGGTGAGACGGGATGGGCCGTGACTACAAAAGAAGCAAGACCACCACAAAACATTTTTCCAACATTTCTGGGGCACATTGCACATTCTGTTACTTTCTCATGGGGATTTAAATAGTTCATGCGTTTATGAAGAAGACTGTATGCTATACAAAGCATTATAACGCAAACCTGCTATAGAACAGGCCGTTTAAACAATCACAGCTTTAACAGCAGATTTCATAATTTCCAACGGCCTGTTTTGTAACCCTAAGTGCCCAAATTAATCCGCCGATATACTTCAGGCGAGGCGACACAACGCGACATGTACACTACGCAAGCAGTGTACTGACTACTTGGACACGTAGATTAGGTCTATCTGCAATGAAGGTCATGTCCACCAGGGGGCAGTGTGAGAAAAACATCTTGGTCAGCTCCTTCGTTTCCGGTCTCATTTGTTTTGTATGAGGTTGTGACATGAAGTGATGTAAAATCACTGCCTCCACAATGATCCTGATTTTTTTAATGCAGCTGCAGCAGTCTGCGTATATATATATAAAAACAATAGTTCAAAATAAATCAGTTTCCCACAAACACGTCTGTCCATGACTGATTTATACAACAAGGAAAATGATTAGGAGTGACTGGAAGAGCGCATGCAGAGCTCATGCAAAAGTAGCGGCGGTAAACTTTAAACTAATGTTAAACATATACTAGATATTCCTGACAAGGAGCGGTCATTGAAATTGCACAGCTTGCTAAAAAGTCAGAATTTGAAGTTAGAGCTTCACTGTACTTCATACACGATACTGCTTTCTTAGAAACTTAAAGTGCCATTGCATTTTTAAGATACAGTACTGTACACAGAGGAACGATAGTGTTCGCATCTTTTCTCTCTTGCCTCTGAAAATATACAGTTCTTCCGGCCATTCATTCTTAAAAACATTTTTATACTTTAATACTAACTACCATATATGAACATATAGTCCCGTGACAAAAGGTGACCGTACTGCCACCCCAGTTTTTTTGCGGTACTGCACCTCGCGTAGGGATCGCGTTAACTCTTCGCGTAGGTGCACCTACGACACGTGGAATGAACGCAGAAAACGCGTGGCGGCCATGATGCGTACGCGTGCAGTATGCGTTGTGTGCGTCAATCATAAAGTGGCTCATAGGGCTACGCAACTGAAGCTAGGGTTAGGGTCAGAAGGGTTATGGCTTTTACATGCATCAAAACCCGTTTTTATGATAGCTCAGGGCCCCCATGTAACGGGAAACCACAGGTTAACTCAATTAAATAGCATATTTCATACTTTCCGATGATTTATGGTGCAATTATAAGTCCCTAAATTAGGGTTAGCCAGCTGTAGCTATAGTTAGATTTAGAATGGTTATGGTTATGTCAGACATCAAAAACTTTTGTCTGAAATATGATTGTATGATTGTTCAGGGCCCCGTGTAACAGGAAATGACAGTTTAGCTTGGTTTAAATATCACATCAGATTTTCTTTCACCTCTGGCACATGTGCTATTTTTAGTGTCACTGAGCTCTCAGATCCTGTTTTGTTTTTTTTTGGATAAATTGTATTTTGTTTGACAAATTGAATGCATCTCATGATTTAAAGAACACTTCCTACAAATTTTATAAATTGTTTTAACTGCATGAAAAAGAAATAGCCATGTTCCCTTAATTTGATCATTTGTGCAGCTAAACATTTTAACCAATTGACTAAAATTACTCATCCATCTTCCTTCCAGCCATTTGGGCTGGACTGGGTTACTAATAGCCTGGATCTTTTCCCAGGCCGCATAGGGCACAAGGCTAGAGGCACCCGGGGTGGAATGCCAATAACATTAAATTTATTTGTTTAATTTCGTTTTATCAGTCCTTTACTTAATCGTTCAATAACCATACAGTCCACAATCAATAGTCTGCAGTTTGAAAATATCTCCTCGTTTTGCCATCATTAAATCATTCCCAATTACGCAGTCCTAAACTTAATGTATATCTTCAGCTAGTGCACTCAGTTTTACTTTCCTCCAAATCTTTAAAAATGTATCAGTTGGATCAAGACCTAAAATAAACTAGAATTTTAGAGATCAGTACTGAAGAGTATTGATTTGTGCAACAATTTAACAAAATAGGCATTAATTGCTTATTGGCAAAGAAACAGCACAGGAAGAAAACAATAAGCAACATACTGCTCATAAGCAAAAAAAACTATAGTATTAATAACAAAAGCAAACCAATCCAATCGTACTGCTCTATTGAATATTTCATAATTAGCCCTGGTTACTGTTTTACTTAAGACCACATAATGAAATTGTCATAATGAAAGACCACATAATGTCATCACTCTTTGTGTGAAGAAAATGTAGACTGTTGACAGAATGTAGAAAATGTTGACAGTCTTAGGTTCCTGAATCAGCAGTAATACCAAAGATCTACTGTGTGGCTAGCGTATCTCTCTTAAATGCAAAAAAAAAAAAAAAAGTACATTACTGGTTATCTGCGGGGCGGCATGGTGGTGCAGTGGTTAGCACTGTTGCCTCACACCTCTGGGACCCGGGTTCGAGTCTCCGCCTGGGTCACATGTGTGTGGAGTTTGCATGTTCTCCCCATGTCGTCGTGGGGTTTCCTCCGGGTACTCCGGTTTCCCCCCACAGTCCAAAAACATGCTGAGGCTAATTGGAGTTGCTAAATTGCCCGTAGGTGTGCATGTGTGAGTGAATGGTGTGTGAATGCCCTGCGATGGGTTGGCCCCCCATCCTGGGTTGATCCCTGCCTCGTGTCCATTGCTTCCGGGATAGGCTCCGGACCCCCCACGACCCAATAGGATAAGCGGTTTGGAAAATGGATGGATGGATTGATTTGTTAGCGAAATTATGGAGCGGTTGGGGATAAGGGCCCAAGTGTGACATCACTCTGCTGACCCTGGGATTGGAGGCAGTGACCTCCCAATCATAAACCACAGCCACCATGCCACATGGCTAATAAGAGAAGAGATCCCCCTGACAGCTGGGACAAAGGGTGCTGAAGTATGAGACCACTGCGCACGCACAGCCAAATCTGATACAAACACATAAAACTCAGTGGAGACCCAATGGACAGACAATACAGCAACGCTGTACAAGAAATGCGAGAGCAGAGCCTAGTTTCTAAGCTGCTGTGTACGTTTTATCAGCTTTTATCAGCGTGCTTTTCAACACTGCAGCCTACTGGGGACATGTCATCAGTTCAGGCAATGCCCAATGCCTGATAAATGCCATCAGGAAGGCCAGGTCCACGACCCCGACCATGGCCCCCTGGAGGCAGTACCAGAGAATAGGGTGTTAGCAAAACTGGACAATATTATGAACAATTCCGCCCATTCGCTTCTGGAGGCTTTACACTGGAGCACCTTTAACCACCGGGTCATCCCTAAAAAAGGCTACTGGGGATCATTCCTGCCCCCTGCCGTCAGACACCATAACGTCTCCTCCCAGTGTGCCACTCGCCATCCACAGCCGTAACACGTCAAGCATCCTGTCTTGTTACGGAACGGTCTGGAGCTTTCTGTTCTGACTGTACATAATTTATCTGCACATGGGTATTTGTCTAATATTTTGTATATTTAGATATCGGTTATTTGTGTGCTGTACAATATGTTGACTCTGTTAAGCCTACAGTCACGGAAAAAATATAAGAGGCCGCTCTATATTTTGAAACAAATCTGCATTTTTAAATCCTGGTTCTGCTGGCAGAAGCCTACACTGAGCAGCAGGTTGCTTCCAGGCTCAAAATTTGTAAGACAGCAGGAGACACTGGGAACGACCCGAAACCAGCCAGGTAAAGGGCGGAATCGACTTCCTAATGCCAGAGTTAACTGTTAACTTATCTGACAGTTTCTCATGAATCGGAGGATGACACCAAGTGACCTTCAAACGGAATGGGAAATATTAAGTGCTGTTGTGAAGTGCACTGCTAGGACAGTGCGTATCAGGCTCCTAGAAGCAGGACTGAAGTCCCTTAAAGCAAGGAAGGAGTCCTTCATTAATGAGAAACAGAGAAGAACCAGGCTGCAGTTTGAAAAAAAAAATAAAATAGTATATTATTCACAGACGCAAATGGAGAAATGAGTGAAACAAAAAATTGTCCTGTGGTCTCTTAATTTTTTCTGCGACAGTATGTATGCATTACTGTCCTTGAACCTTGTTTGTTCGGAACTACATGTTCATTTACATGCAGTATGTAGGTAAACCTTAACACCCTGACATACCTGAACAGCTTTAATATACATTAAAAACAAACATTATAATCGTATAATCATGTAATGTTTATTAATGTATATTAAGGCTGTTAAGGGATGTCAGGATGTTAAGGTACGTTTAGAGACTGAAAATTAGTATTTTGCTGCCTCACATCATGTTTTATTTCCTCTTCTTCTTATTGAGTTCTTTCTGACTAATAAGTCCATTATACACAGAATAATCAATCCAATCACCCGTAGCATTACTCTCAGATCACACTCCCATCAGTATCACGTTGCTAAAAAAAACATCAACAGCCCCCCCGCTCCCACCACGTGCCGTTTTAATAGTTCATCACTTAAAGATGAAGCTTTTCTTAAGTATTTAAATAACCTAATAGACAAATAAACTTTGGGTATAACTTCAAAAGCAGAAGTAAGACAGGAAAAACAATATCACACCGTGCACATAGACAGAACCAGAGGACAATGCTTTCTGGAAAGTGAGGGGACCGGACCCTCTAGCCTCTCGAATGTCTATCGATTCAGTCATTAAGGACATTTTTGCCTATTGACTAGATGCTTAGTCCAAAGTGAGTTACAAGAGAGCAAAGCTGGGGGTCAGAGAGCAGGACCAGACAGAGTCCCGGGAGCAGTTCAGATTAAGGGCTCGACTCAACTGTACTGTAGCTACCACAGGATGGAGCTCTAAAAATAAGCCGTAGCTCCTATACAGATTTCTGCTTTGAAGAAGTAAAGTCAACATTTGATACATTAACAATCACACACACACACACACACACACACACACACACACACACACACACACACACACATATCCATCCATTCATTTTCCAAACCGCTTATCCTACTGGGTCGCGGGGGGTCCGGAGCCTATCCCGGAAGCAATGGGCATGAGGCAGGGAACAACCCAGAATGGGGGGCCAGCCCATCGCAAGGCACACTCACTCACCATTCACTCACACATGCACACCTATGGGTAATTTAGCAATCAGCCTCAGCATGTCTTTGGACTGTGGGGGGGAAACCGGAGTACCCGGAGGAAACCCCACGACGACATGGGGAGAACATGCAAACTCCACACACATGTGACCCAGGCGGAGACTCGAACCCGGGTCCCAGAGGTGTGAGGAAACAGTGCTAACCACTGCACTACCATGCCGCCCCTACACACATATATGTCTTTATCAGCTACCATTCAAATGAATGGCTCCACAAGCTCATTAATCTTTGTACTTACATGGAAAACTGAACTGCAGTGATTTTGTAGATAACAAATAAAAATAGTAGAAAACACAGACCTCAGTAAAAATGATAGTACTCAAGTAAATCTTGCCAGAATACTACATTTATTCACAAAGATTAATTTCCCAAGTTTCTGTAATTTTTATAACCTCGTCCAAGTCTGGTAAATCACTTGGCACCTGCTCTCTGGATGCAACACAAGGATTTTGTGTCCGTAGCCAATGTGATCGGTGCATTAAGTGCATCCAAGTCTCCATTACGTTGATTAAAATGGCTAATGACCCGAGAAAAAAAAAATAGCTGTGATCTACCAATTACAGTGTCCTCAAAAATACTGTGGTTGTCTTTTTCAGGCCTTATAGGCTACGGGCCAGGAAGTCCATTGTTCTTATGTGGTTCTATTCATACAACTAACAGGTACTATAAACCCATATAGACAGGTACTAATACTACTGAAATACACCAGCAGTCATCAGCAGCATGTGAACAAACTGAACAGCAAAAAACGCAGGATTAATAAGAAGCTTTGAGTGCCTGTTCTTGCTGAATTTCACCATCTCACCGGTTTGCAGAAATCACAGCCCATTAACATTTGCATATTGATTTTTAATTAATGAATTCATCCATATTGATATGTTATTACAATAGAGAGAAGCGGCAGCAGCACGTTTAATAACAAACCCTTTTTAATAACAGGATGGACCCGTTCATCAATATGCATGGAGGAAAATCTGCCTCATTTTCCATGTTTTTCAGACAGTATTCTTTAAAGTAACATTTCAAACATATAACATTCTCAGGTTTTTCTTCATTATTTAACTACATTTTATCACGGCCAGCTTTTGGAAAGCAAAACTGAACCAAACCAAATCAATAAATAAATAGTCATTAGTCATTTAATAGTACTATTTGTCATTTGCATGCAATATAACTGTGGGTTGCTGGGTATTTTATATGTTGATTTGTAATTTAATTGACCATTTTGCCCATCCACCTTAATTTGTCTTAAAAGAAACGGTAATGCGGACTTCTGAAGAGAGCAAGACAAGAGGCTTCCAGTGAGCTGCAGTGTTCAGAAACTCCGCTCTGAACTCTTGTGGTGACATGCAATTTAAATATTTAACAGTGCCCTCTTGAAATATCCATCCATTCATCCATCTTCCATAAACTCCTATCTGGTGTAGGGTCACTGGGAGCCTGAGGCCTGTTCCATGCAAACTCAGACCCTAGAACTGTACAGTCTCAGTGCTGAACACAGAAGTACAATGCCACCCATCATATACAAATGTGGTTTTGAATTTTAGTACAGTACTCTGCACTGTCCGGTGCCTCGTCTATTGCTGTGAGTTCAGTGCCAGTCTTTCCTTAGACATCTCCCATACTCCTATATTCTTTACAGAATGATGTCAATGGGGTGGTGACACCAGGCATCTGTTCTCTGGGCTTTAATTCACCTACAACTTTACAGATGATTATCGACAGCTGACATGAACAACCGGGAGACTGATTTGGAGGGAACATCACTACCAGAAAACCACACGGGGAGAGAAGGATTGAGGTATAAGTCAGTTTGTCGTACAAACACATCTTCAAAAGGATGTAGGTGGAGGCCAGTGAACCAGGTGTAACTCTCCCCTTGCTGACATTTCAGTGCCGCTAATTGAATTGCTAGTTAGCGGTTAAATGAAAACTTCAGCAGTTGTGCCACACGGAAGTCATAAAATTGCAGTACAACTGGAACTTTATATAACATGCATGTAAACATTAAAAAAATTACGTAAATCATTTGAAAGGATGGAGAAGCAGTTCATTATATTTCCACTGGAAACGTACCTAGATATTCATTATATAGTTATATTAGGAAAATGTTCAGGCAGGAATATAGTCATAATAATGTCATTACAATGAAACATGAAAATTTCCATGCAATTCATCAGACTGAAAATATACCAAGTTTAAAAACAGTAATTCAAACTTACACTGGTTTAGAGAATTTAAAATATTATTTGCATATAAATGCTACAATTAGAATTAAGAAATAATAATAATAAAACATATCAGGCTTTAATATGAAGCACATATTTCATTCTTTATATTAATCAGTGTGCAGACTGGAGGTAGAAACACCAATTTGTGTTAAGATACTTAAATTTAAAAATCAAATGAAGGAAAATTAACATACAGCCGAGACAGTAGAGATCAATGTCTAGGTGCCAAGCCAACATAATGTTTCAGATGTTGAGTGAAAATAAATAAAGGAACCAACAAACAAACAAATAGCTCGGAAAGTGCCAGTTTTTTCTACTGCAGCTCCCTCTGCTGTCCAAAAAATAATATTACTGAAGCTGCAATCCCAATCTCAATTCATGCAACTCCAACAAAATTTTCTAGGGCTGTTATAAGTGCCCGGTTACGATAATTTTATGTTTTTTTGGTTACCACAGTATAATACTGTATGCTAATTTGTGATGCTTTATTTAGCTGCAGTGCAATTCATTTATGGAGGGTTCTTATGGAGGGACGTTAAGAACTGGTAACTAAAGCAGATTTCACTGTTTAAGACAGTAAATGAAATGGTAACACTTGGCTTATCTGAGTAGGAATCACAATGACAATGCGACTTGACACTAGGAAGGTGCAGGGAGTCTGATCTAAGTTAGGAGGGTCAAAGAATGAGCATCAGAATGTCAGGGGAGGATATAAGACATTATGATGGCTAAAGCCCCCCTAAAATAGGCATAATGGCAGCCCTGACTTGCACCTGTATACGCATGAAAGTGGTCATCGTGTAAAGCAATTTACAAAGTGAATGATTCAAGAGTATATTCAACAAATTGCAGTCAAACCACATTGTTGTGTTTTTCCCACAGTACACGATCTTGTTCTCATTTTGCTGTTTTCGTGTTATACTGTGCTGTGTTTGCTAAACAGTATGTTGCATATCGAGACCATTTGGCTAAAGATAAGAAGCTGCATGCGCCTGCAAGTGAACTTTACGCACTGCAATGGAGAGCCTTGAAATGTCGAAACTTTGAATCTTAGACCTGGATAAAAATGTTTGCTAAAGAAACTCGATCAATCGGTGACAGTAATAAAAAGTGGGAAATTATGGTATTTCAGGAGGTGCACACTCACGCTGATATTTTGACAATATGTCTAAGCATTTTGACTCTCGTGGTTAAAACAATGTTGGTTGTACTTTTTATTTTCAGTTACATTTCGGTCGCACTTCCTAATCCATTGATAGACTTATTTGTCGCGAGACATGAGTGAATTGTTTTAAGTGAGTTACGGCTTTCTTGCCGCTTAACCGTACTGTGCGCGTAAGTTTTGAGAAACGCCCATAAAGCCTTGACAATGTTATTTTTCATGAGACGTGCCAAAGCAATCGAGAAAAAACTGTATTTAGGATGCATACAACCTTTCACTAAAACGTTACGGAGGTGCTGCAGCTGTAACTCATGCTTAAGCATTTTGAAACTCTGTATTTATGGGTATTTATATATGTGCACATGAGTAGTGTAAACAGGCTGACTAATCCTACCCCATGACTCAGAGATAAGGTCAGAGAGCGTTTTTACTGCTCCACAAGTGTCTGCCAGTCTCACATTCACCTCAATGAGAGGGATCACCCATCAATTCATTTGCTATAACTGCTTATCCATGCAGGGTCACAGTGAGCATGTAAAAGACTTCTTCACTACTCCACTCAGAAACCTGATAAGTTCGACACTGTTGGGATGATTGTGTCATCCATTTGTGTAGGCATCTCTTTTGTACTGCCTTTCATTTCAGTGTTTACACGCCTTCCAGCAAAAAACTCCGTTTTTCATATTGGCTGATTTCCTCTCTGATTCATTTGTGACTAGCAGTACTTTTAGGATTATACATATTCTTATTACATGGAGATTTAAAGTGATATTCAGTATCTTAATTACATTATCTTGCTAAAATATATGAAATTCATTTTCTTTTAACTTTTATCCTATTAAGCTTTACTGACTGATTCACATTCATTCACATTACATTAATTTAGTTACTCAGTTACTACTCAAGTACAAATCATGAAACACCTCAACCGTTATGACTGATTAATAATGAACGAACATGAGATCAGTTCTTACTGTAACTAACATGTAGTTTCTGGGTAATTAATGCATTAAGTAAGAGTGTACCGCTACATTATTTGTGCCCTTTCAAGTAAAATGTCACCTATGAACATTAGGCACACTATGAATTAAGGCACAAAAGGAATAGCGCAAATATTCTAGAATAGATCACTAATAATACTAATACTGCAATAATACAATTTATTCAATATCCACTCAAACCAGCACGCTTGCCACTGTTACTGCTGCCCGACTGCACTGCATGTTGTCACGTCCACTGCACTGCAATGTGTCCTGTGTTTACGTGCTTTTGTTTTTTGTGCACCTTGGTCCCCGAGGAACATTGTTTCGTTTGTCTGCATACTGTGTATATGGCTAAAATTACAATTAAACCTACGTGACTAGACTTGAAGTGCAGAGACTATAAACAAGACAAGCGCAACACACGAGGACGAGGGGGAAAGGAGAATAATAAATAAATAACAGCAGAGAATTTACGTACACTAACAAACAGGGCAGTTAGGGGTACGCATACAATATGACAGATACGGTAGCTACTGCAGAAACGAAAATGAGCAGCTTTTGCCGATTTTTAGCGATGCTCGTTGGATATACATGTTGCTACAATTGTTAACTTTCGAGTTGGCAGCCCGCGGAACAACATTTAACGCGCTTTGCACCGTTATCGGATCCAGAGTAGCCACTGTGCCGTCTGCATGTGCCGACATATTGAGAAATCCATCTCGGTAGTATTGGCAATATGGGTAATATCATTATAACAGCAATTTTAATAGTGCCTTGGCCAATCACATTCTTCCCTGAAATTATACAAATGACAACTGCAAAAGTTTTTTTTTTTTAATGCATTAATATATCACTTGAAAACATTATAAACTATATACCCTGTCCATCTTCTAACTGGTTATCTTAGTCATGGTCACATGGGGGCACACAGTGGGATGTTATGGAGTGGTACACCCTGGATGGGATGCCAGTCTATTGTAGGATAAATATACTACAGGGAATTCAGCATAACATTACGGCTTTGGACTGTTCAGGAAGTCCCTGTGATGCATGGAAAACATACAAGCTAAACAAACGAGGGCTGCAGCAAATGAAACAAATGATAACGTCAATAATAATTGGTAATAAAAATATTTCAGGGCACATTTTGTCGTCGAACGGCAGCATTTTTCCAGCTCCATGCAAAATTGCGCAGTTGGTCTGTGCGTGGCTGTGCGCAGTTGGTCTGTGCGTAGTTGGTCTGTGCGTGGCTGTGCGCAGTTGGTCTGTGCGTGGCTGTGCGCATGCTGCATGTGTTGGCGCATTAGTACAGCAGTGATATTCCACCAGACCAGCAGAGGGCAGATGTAATGCAACAAACACATATAAGCAGTGTAGTGAAATGGAGAAACTTTCATGAAGAGTTTAAAGGTGTAGCTAGACTTGGGCGTAGTTATGATAATATTGTATATCACAGTATTTTGAAAGGCTGGTTCACAAAATTAGTTGGGATAAAGTACAATAAATATCGCAAATATGTTTCCATTCCAAATATGTTTCTATTCCGCTTTGTCACTTTAAACAGAGACTGTTTACACTGTGTAAGTCGCCTGGGGGCCCTTAGAATCCACCCCCTTTTTCGAATCCCTGACTCCACATGGACCAAACTGTTACCTTTACCATGTCAAGAAAATGTTAAGTCTCACCCCCAGAAAGTGTGACATTGCTTGAGACAATGTTTTACACTAATATTCTGTATTTATTCTTTTTTTTTTTCATTATTACCGTACAGCAGACCAACAGTAAAGCACTCTTCTGATTTCATGTCTAAAAGAAGGAACACATAAAATTAAAAGTCCAGCCGCTGGTTTAGTCATACAGCAAGCTGCCCACAGCATTATGGACAAATGGTTTTATCAATTGTACTTTATGCCATATCAGCTATAATACTAGTAGCAACACTATTCAACAAAGTTATTTAAAGTACCTATGTAAAGCTTACAAGACATGCGAGTTTGATGGATTGACTTTACGCGAGGTCTTGGTGGTGTCTTATACTTCTTAATGATGGCCCTGTTGGTCTTCCACAGGATATTTATTTAAAATCTTACTCTACCCCTGTTTATTGGGGAGTTCATTAACATGCATAGGAGGCTTACTGGGGAATGTGCACTTAGTCCTGACTCATTTGAACATGAACAGAATAGTTAGCCTCTTCCATCATCAGGGAAAATGGTCATACCTGACAAACAACGGCTATTTCTTTAACACTGGGATGAATATTCAATAAAGCCACATAGTTAATCGCTGTTCCATTCACTTTCTGAACGCGTTGGCTTCTTGCTTTCAGATGAACGTCTTCAGATTTTGTCAATGAAAATATAATTAATGGCAAGATACGACACCAACATAAAATGATGTAAAATGACTACATATACTGTAAAAATATATATTAAAAGTTCTTTGTATGACATATAGTGCGTCTAAGAGGAATGACAAGATTGATTCATAGTCATACATCAAAACAAGATGAAAAAAGATAATTAGAGATTAGTTTTTAGAAATATGGAACACTGGTTTGGCATCATCATATTATCTAGGGAAAGCGTGAAGAATCAACTGGCATGCTTTCCTTCAGCCAGCTGCATGTTCTGACAGTCACATAGAATTAGGGAGCGACACAATTTCCATCTAAACATTGGAAATGTAACGTGATAACATAAGTAGTACAACATTATATTATGTAACATTATATGTCAGCACATTGAATAATCCCTAATGCACAATGTCCTGACATCACAGTTGTAAATTTCCCAGTTCCTGTTGGGAATGGCTGCCTCTCCTGAGGGAGGAATGTTACACTAATATTTTGGCTCTTCCTTGTTCCCGATGATTGTAAAACTCTGAGTTTTATATTTTCTCCCCACTCAGTAAAACCGCACAGGGCGCGATGCCGGACCCTGCCCCTGATTATTGCCCATTTCTGACTCAAGTTTTTCTTTTTTCTTCTAACCCAAAATACCCGTTGATTTGTTTTAAGCCAATTTCTGTCCCTCCCCTGAAATAAACTGCCCTCTCTCTCTTTCTATTTTCATTCCACTTGATTGCCATCCTGCCTGGAGACTTACATCAAACAAGACAAAAAACTCTAGTTAGGCTGCGGAATAATGCAACACCTTTCTAACAGCATGTTAACAGTATACTACCAGTGGCAAACCTTTAATATAGTCTCATTTATCGTTAGCTACATCAGTATGCATACGCATTTCTCCATCCATTTTCCAGACCTGCTTGTTTCATACAGGGTCGCGGCGGTTTGGAACCTACCCCAATGGCAATGGTCCTACGGCCAGGAATGACTCTGCAACAGGCGGCATTGCAGGGCAAACTCCCCATTCACACACATTCCCACCTGCAGATAATTTGGCGCTCAGTTGACCTTAGCATGTTTTTGGACTACTGTGGCACCACAGGTGGACCCGGTTGGTCCTGGGCCCACCCAGATGAAACTGAGGCCCACCCCTTCAGCATTTACAGCGAGCGATACAATACGATAAAACGATTGTGTCGGACAGGTATGGGTGTGCGTGGATAGGTGGATCAGAGGAAGAGTGCAGTTGAGAGGCAAATAGATCTTTCTTTGTTCGTTTGGTCTTAATAACGTGTCATTTAAAAAAGGATAAAAAACAAATATGAAATGCGATATTGCTGCCAAGTCAATTGTTATGGGACTGGCCCACCTGCTTTTCTGCCGGCCCGCCCACAGTATGATTTCAGGCTCTGCTATTGGGGGAGAACCTGCAAACTTCACACACACAGTTTCATTTAAGTCAGCTAAAAGTTTCCTGAGCTCCTGAAAGCAGCCCTTACTCCTATAAAGTAATTATAGTGTAGGGACTTGGCTATTGCCAGTGTTAGAACATTTCGGCCAGTCTAAGAAAGAACAACAGCTGGCTGTTTACTAGTCATTCAGTCATGAAATGACATAGACGTCTTATCGACTAACTGAGGAACCACGAAAGAGATATGTCCACACTATATAATCAGTCCGTAGCAGCAGGAAATAGATCAGTTATGAACTGTGCATTCACCGAGACACCGCTTCCAGACTTCCATCACAAGTAAACACAGTGTCCTCCATAATTTCCCTCCCCCATTCAGTTCCAAGGCAGCACTGGTGCTCCTCGCCAGCCAATAACCTTTCTGCGGAATCGAAACACTAATTTTATAAAACCTATTATTACAGGGGACCGATTATTTCAGCACATCTACATAAACAAAGGACACTTTGTTCATTTGACTTGCGGAAAAGTCCGGATGTAATCTTGTGGGATGTAATTTGGCTGAATTTCTGTGATCGTTATGGTGTGATACTACTTTATAGAGTATACTGATGATTCTGCAGACAACTGATTTAATCCTGGAGGAGTCATACTATACCAATTAAACTCTATAAAGTAAAGACAAAACTCACCCAGTGGATCTGCGAACGCAGTAGATGCATCCAGAGACGTGCCATACTGCATCCCTTGAGGCAGCCTTGCCATTTAATCACCTCACTGCATTCTGTTTGCTATTCCCTCTCTAAACCAGCGCAGATGATACCCCGTACCACTCAACAACAAAACGAGAGGCTCTGGAGGACAGCGTGAGAACATATGCAATTCTCCTGAGCGTGACCTTTAGCCGCCATCCTCCCACTAAAGAGCTAATTACCACCAATTAACTAATAAAAGGAGGGATGGAGCTTGCGTCCTCTATCTCAGCTGCCAGATGTCCCTTTGGTTCTGTCCCTGACAATTATGACTATGTGCTTCTGTTTACCTTCTGGTTCCCCAGACCATACAGGCAGAATGGTCATTCTCTCACGTCGTGCCTGGTCCAGGATGAGACACATCACATTGTCGTCACATCACTCTCGGGCTCTCAAAAAAAAAAAAACAACAGCACTCAATCTCAAATTACTGAATCTAGCATACTGTAAATATTTACATTTGTATAGAAAATTGTCCAAAAGCCTTTGTCCAAAGCAGCAGACAACTGAGGACCAGAGAGCAGGTTCAGCCAGTCCCTGGAACAGTTAAGGGACCTGCTCAAGGGCCCAGCGGTGGCATCACTCTGAACCAGTACCCTTCCAATCAAAAACACAGAATCGTAATACAGAGAACTACATGCTACACTTGTTGTTTTAAATAAGCATTTTTGGACAAACAAAAAAATACCTGGAAATTGCCTTTAACTGTCTTTTTAACTTGTATGTTCTACTTAAAGGACATGCGTATGCCTGTATGGCATACCCTAGATAGGAATATAGTGACATTCTGCAGAATATACCTCTCCTCTTTTGTTTTAGATGTTATTGTAATGTACATGATTCCCTCTTTCTTTCAGAAGTCTGTAATTTTCTCAAGTTTTAATGAGTCATTTTTTTGCTCACTAAAATAAAGGCCGATAATAAAGTGTTTTAAGCCTTTAAGCTCAATATAGTTGGACGGGCCTTCTGTAAGTGGCTGGACTCGCACTGTAGGGACATGTCACCGTTCTTTCAATAAATACTCCATTATTTGCTGTTTTGCTGGCAGTGATGAAAAACATTGTTTTAGATTAGATATTCAACTGGATTGAAAGCTAGTGACTGGGACAGCCATGGGATATATTTTATATCCTCTTCATGCTTATTAAAGCATGTAGTGACCACTACTGGCCTGTGGACAGGGGAACCGTCAGACTCAACACCCATCAGCCTAGAGACGTTTTACCGTCTGATAAATGCGATCACTAGAAAAGGCTTAGCGTTCCTTAGCGGATTCCTTGCATTCTAAGGCACTGCTGCCACACTGTATAATGCACCACACGTTGACGCAAATTCTCCAGAACCTCGCAGCATATGTCACACATGAACTCATGTTCTACTTGAGAACAGGGTGATGGGTGACTCATCTGTCCATATGATGAATGACGTATTTTCTTCTGCTAAGTAGACCACTTCCTGTGTTGCTCTTTCCTCCACTTCACCTGCAAGCATGTGGATTTTTAGGTATAATATGGGGTTTATACAACTCCATGTACCTTCCGTGGGAAACACCTAGTAAAACTCAGGCCTTGACATGTGCAGGTAGTTTTGTTATTGGTTTCACTTTGTATCCGAACCAACACACTGACATCACCGAAGGGAATTGGCTCTCATACACGGTCTCCTTTTGCTGATGTCTTTCTCTCCGGCTTCAGCAGCACCTTTGTCAGTGTCTATGTGAAATACCATGAAGTTTAGCACATTGTCTGTATTGAATTTTAACAAGAATTATAGCTGGATTTGCTTACTCTTAACATGCCATCTTTGTACAATTAAAGGCGTTTTTGCACCGAAGTTCTGGAAGCTGGTCCCGATTTGCACATCCCTGGACTTGGAATTTTTTCAACTCCCAGCCATTTTCTTGTGGCTCTTGTCACTTTCACACCACACAACAGGAACTGGGACCTTAATGTTAAACAAGTATGGGAGACCCAAACGGCTTGTAGGTTACCCTTCACGCATCATTTAATATGAAACTACACCACCACGCCAAACAATGGAGGATAGTCACTTATTTGTCAGTTGTTTGTCAGTTGTTTGTCAGTTGTTTGTCAGTTATTGGGGGGATCAATCACAATCAAAATGGGACGCAGCCTGGAAGCTTCACCCCCAGCACTGGTGAAATTAGACAGAAGTATATTGGATAGCAATTGAACTTTCTGATGCAGAAGCAAAAAATGTATTAATTGATGCATTAAATGTAATTTAGATACAAAATAATTCCATCTGCTCAGTTTTTGCTCCACTACATCTGCTTTTTTCGCTGCAGTTCCGCATAACTTACATGTAAGTGCTTCCCCAGGAGTGTGTGTTCGAACGACAAGTTGGCTGCGTCTGAATTCAGAGGCTGCCTCCTTGGAAGGACGCCGGTCGCAAAGGTGCAGCATTAGTACGCTGTATTCTTCAGAGCTCTAACAGGAAGTGCCGTCAAATGGGCCAGGCCTACCGATAATTTCCTAGTTGCGTCACCAGCTGTTTCCACCCTTACCCTCGAGTCACGAAGCGCCACAACGTCAGTCGTCTAGCTGGGACGCCCCCACTTTACCTCTGTGCAGTGAATCTTGGAATATGTTGGACTGTGAAAGATCCATTGAGTGCATCTTTCACAGAATGAGGGAAGAACGGCACATTTCTAGACCACATTTGATGGACCCTCCGACATGGGACAGCCTCGCCACTCCGCCGCGACACATTCGGTCTTCGAATGCAGCATTCAAAGGAATAACCCTAACCCTGAATTTGGACATAGCCCAAGTCTGAAGTAGGCCCTAAAAAGGGTTCTCAAACTGCCTCTGAGGAACTAAAATCAGTTCCTGTGGTGTGAATATGAGAAAAGTCCCTGGGTCCGGAAAAAGGTTCTGGTTCCAGAAAAAAAGTTCTAGCAGTGTGAAAGCTCTTTGCCAGGTGTGTCCTAAAGAAGACTGGAGAAGATGTTCATTGGGGGATTATGAGAAGAAGTGGAAGGGCTTTATTTGTCCATTTTAGTTCACATTCTCTATTTTTTAAGACTAAATCAGAATAGGTGTTCCAAATAAACACTTAGTAGGAACACCACAGTTAGGAAAGGACCTTAGAAAGCACCTCCAGGGTGCTGGTGCAACTCTTTTATGAACCTAGATAGTTATTTTACTACAGTTAATGAGCCATGCCCCACTTCCCTGTAATCCTGAGGATGGCAAGCTTTGCAAATACAAGTGTTTTTAATTGGCAGACACACCTGTCACATGACATCCCAGTGGAGGTGTTCCTACATGTTTTACACTAGTAGTTGTTATTTGTACGTCTGCATCAGAAAAGCTTTAAAAATTGATGGATACTTCATTCACTGATTCAAAATCATGCCAAAGAAATTGCAGGCTGTTAATCTGTGATCTGCATCAAGGCGTGGTGAAAGTAAACATGTCTTACAAACCCAAGGGGGTTTCACATCCGAAACGAAATCGTCCCTGGCTGTAACCGTAACTTTGCATTATGAAATTATTCAAAATTCATAATGTGTTCTGTTAAATGTTGGAACTCATAGCTACTGATGGCGTGTGGATATATGGTGAAAAGGGTTTTCTTTATCACAAGAAATTGTTTCATTCCACACAAATCGTGACAAATTAATTATCAAAAAGGAGAAAATCCATACAGGAGGCCATCAGCTATCGAAGCAGCAAGGTTTATCTTTATGTAATTTCTAAGAAAGTCTGAATTACTTACAGTTAGATCTATAACAACTCCTAGCTGTAAAAAGGCTCAGATTTCATAAAGGGTGCAAAAAAGATTCCAAGGCAATGAATGGAGCGAGGAGACTGATTACAAATAGTAAAGTACGCAGCACAGCTCTCACAAACTGAGCAGTAAAGTAACAAACAGTTTAGTCAGAGCAGCCTCCACAGGACTAAGTTATGTTTCAGAAATCACAATGTATTGATCCGAATACAAATAACTCCTTCACAAAAATCAATTTCAGTTCATAAATGAAAAAGTCATCTTGCCACCTCCTAGCCAAAGTCTTCGCTATATGGAAAAACTTGCTGTCTTATCAGAGCAGACACAAATTTACAGTAAGGAACTGACAAAATTTACAAGGGTCCTACTCCAATGTCTCCAATTCTTAATTTAGTTGCTGTTTTTAATTATTTTTATTGACTATCCGGAAAGTGTTTCAGTATGTGTTTGAACTTCAGAATGGAAGGTTACCAACTATCTCTTGTGCTTTTAAAATGTGACTATATAAATAAATGTGTTTTGAAGCAAATACTTTAGAATATTGAAAAAGATAATCTACACTGAAATACAACTAACTAAATTCAAATTTTTCAACTTTTAAACTGTATTTTAAAAGAATTAAGTGATTTTCTATCAACTAAGACAGTGTTTTAAGAATATTATTTTTATATATATTTGGTTAGGAGTTGTTTGTTCAAACAATCTAATCAAGCAACTCTTTTTAAAGTATCCACACCTCACACTTTTTTTTTTTTTAAACAATTTCTAAGTACAGCTACCTAAAGCAGTATTTCCCAACCCAATCCTCGGGGATTCCTGGCAGTCCATGTTTTTGCTTCCTCTCAGTTCCCAGCACACCTGTACCAGGTATTTGGTATTCCTGATTGGCTGGGAGCTGGGAGGGAGCAAAAACGTGGACTGTCCAAGGACTGGGTTGGAAAACACTGACCTAGAGGACGCATTTATCATTTAATGCTGGACAAAACTCACCATTAAATACAACTGTAAAATAGTATATTCTCACTGTTTTTTTTCCATCATGAATATGAGAAAATATGAGAATACACATATATGTGTTATATGTAACGATATATTTAGACTGCCTTTTTTACACCAAAAAATGCAGCACTAACACTGTGACACAAAAGTAAAAATCATGAACAGAAAGCGAAACAGAAAGTGAAACAGAAAGCGAAAGAGAGAGCGAAACACTGGGCAGCGCGTGGGTGTAGGGGCCCAGATGGGGGCTATAGCTGAGACACTCACCACATCCGCCTCACTCCTGGTCATCCTCCTGCAGGACTTCAGGTAAGTGCGGATGCGTTTCCGGGCATGATCCTGATACTCAGGGAACTGGCGCCTACATGATTCAATGATAGCCTGGATCTTTTCTTTGGGCTGCTTAGATATGGGGACCTTGCGGTCCAAGTTCTCATCTACAAACAGCCTGACAAACATCTGTAAGCGAGAGGGAGACAGAAGACAATGGTTTGGTGGACGGGTCTCATCTATTCTGTTGTCGCTGTCTTCCCAGTAAGACCGAGTTCTCCTACCTGTTTTCACCATTCAGCTAAGAGGTCTTCCCTCACAGTACTCCAGATGCATGCTACAGCGCCCCCTGTGTCAGCCTGAGTAAACACCCAGGCGTGGGTGCAAATTACAAGGCAATGGGGGATTGTAAACCCCCCCCCCCCAATAACCAAGACTGGCAAATCCATGCCCCTGTACTCTCCAAAATGGGTGGAGACCTCAACCCCCAGCCCACCCCCCCCCCCCATGTTCAACCCAAAGTTACACCTTTGCACCCAGGCATCTCATACATCAGCTGTCAGCAGATCCTCAGAACTGCTTCAGTGAACCAGCGGAATGACCAACAACCTGCCTAATACCCATGAATTGCACTACACTATTTATGAAGCAATGAAAACCATTAATAGCCATGATACTGAATTATATACAATTAGTAAAGGGCACGCAAACTTTAATATACAATCATACAAATTTACCAAACATGTACCCACAATAATAACTGCATTTTCTCCCTCATGTACTGTTTTAGTTATATAACTATATGAGGGCATTTAGCCAAGCTATTTATGTTGGCATTTTAGTCATTTGAAAAATGCTTCACCTACAGGGAAATCACACTATGATTCCTCATCAATGTTTTCAGGCCAAGTAAATAAAAAAAGGCTATTCTGAAACCCGTTGTACGTCTTGTTCAAATGCATCAATTTAAGCTAATATCCGTGGGCTATATGTGAACCTGCTTCACAGTCACGTTAGCGAACTCTCACAAGGCTGTAAGCCGACGTTACGTCCAGGTAACGGATTTGTAAAAGGATCGTTCTCCACTAGGTGGCAGTGTGTGGCACACCTCTTCTAGGCATGTGTAGCTTACGCTGGAGAACAGCTCAGGCTTAGAGAAGGTTCACATACCACAGAAGCTCAGCCAGCCCTTCTGTCACCATGGAGACCAGAGCAGGATGCTCCAGCCATCATTCATTTTAATCTGCGGCAGACTGGACCTTCCTGTACTGCAGAAGCTGCATTTACCTGATCGTGGCTAAATGACATTTAAACTGCAGGAAAATGCTACATTACAAGTTTAATTAGCAAACCGTTTAAGTTGTAAATCGTTAGGAATATTTATAGATGCAAATATATCAGATGGTTAATTCTAAAGAATAATTCCATTATTCTGTTTTCTTCAAAAATATCTGAATTATCATGATCCTGATAATATTTACACGTGGTGTTAAGGCCTCATCATGTGTTCATCTTTCTCTGCCTGATTCCTCTCAGAAACGTCACATTTCCTGGATATATATATATATATATATATATATATATATATATATAGCTCCAATAAGGGCAGAGTGCACTGAAACTAATCAAGTGCATTGTAGTTCCTTTTTCCATATTCAACTGTGCTCCTTTCTTACTCAAAATCTTTTATTTTATTAACTGAAATTAAGCATCGACTTATGAAATGAAAACTCATCCGTTCATGAGTATCCGTTCCAACCGTCTTTCCGGTACAAGGTCATTCAGTCCCTCTATCTCAGGGGGCAGAGAGCAGAGGACCCTCCGGACAGGATGCCAGTCCAGCAAAGGCCGCACACACAATCAAACACTATAAACAATTTAGTGGAGCCAGTTTGGCCTCACCACAAGTTTCTGGACTGTGACAGGAAACCCACACAGCACATGAAGTTTGATTCGAACAATCAACTCAAAAGGCAACAGTACTACTTACTGAATGACCGTGCTGCCCTATGAAGAGAGATCATCAAGCAGGTGAAAGTGTCAGGAGTCATGCAGAATATACAATTAAGGGAGCAAAACCCAAGAGATTTAGAATATATTTTTCTCAACTGGACTGACAGGTACACAGAGGGGCAGAGAAACATGAAAAATGAAAAGAATGAAAGGTGTAAGACTACTAGGGGGAAGTTTAACGATTTACTGGTTGTAAGGTTTCGGCCAGCTTAGCGTGGTTTTCCATCAGTCATATCACTGTGTCAGACTTGGGGAATGCTGTCCGTTTGGTCACCAGGAGCAGACAGCACCTAATCATAATAATATTCTCACTACCACGACATACCAGTTGTCAGGGTTTGTGCCTGTCCGGTCACAGTCCCCTGCTGGTGTCTATCTAATCCGGTCCCTTTGTCTTTTCCCTGTTTGGCCAGCAGGTGGCACTGGCCATCCCGTTTGGTGTTTTCCTAGTGTGTTTCCCTGCTCCTTGGCCCAACGCAAAACTCAATGGGTTGATTGTGTGGCCCAGTGTCTCACAGCGCTCCACTCATGAGTTTCTGACCCGCCTCGCTTCTGGTCAGCCTCACCTTTTACTTAATATGTTGGTTTTATTTAATCCTTAGAATCTGGCATTTTTATAAATGTCTTTACTTTGTCAGCCTGTGTTTATGGTCTACGCTGCCCGTACATTGTACTATTATGTTTTGTTTGTACATATGTTCCTAGTCTCTCCTAGTGTAGTTAGCCCTTAATGTTAATGTTTCTTAGTTTCCTGTGCTTGTTAATTGTAATTTATTCTACCTGTTTCTTGGTGTCCACTGACTGATTGGTTGATTTCGGTTATGTTCCACACCTGCCCCTTGTTAGCCCTCGTTAGCTGTGTAGATTTAAGTACCTGCCCTCATTCAGTTCTTTAGTCAGTCATTGTAGTTCTGTGTGTTTGTAGCTGTGCCCCCCCCCCCCCCCCCCCCCCCCCCCCCCCCCTTGAGTGGTACTGTATGTATTCAGATTGAAATGTACCTTAAGTGCATTTACCATCCACCCTACATGTCAAGTGGCAGCACTGGCCAGAAACTGACACACAAAATATACACGCACTTTCTTAATATGCAAGGTTAATAAGCAAAAGAAAAATGTTTGGAGGAACTTAATCTCTCTACTTGCACCATCTCAGACAGCCAGGGATATGAAATATTTCATTAAACATGTAGGATTTTACAATTAACAGTAATGCTCTTAAGGGAAAATCTCAGAAAATCACAAAAAGCCTTAAAAATGTATTAAAGCCCTTTGACTAATAAGAAAACGCACAACACACACAATGGCTTCAAGTACATGAGGCAAAAAAAAAATTAATTATAGATAATAAACTTGCCTTACCATACTATTTGTACGCTATGTACTAGATAAATAATTATTCCAGTCAAAAGCTACAATTTATCTTTGATCCCCAGTCCACTGAGGCCCAATTTTTAAGCAGCCCTCAGCTCCAAGAACTAGTCTGCCCCCTTTTTCTCGAACCCTTGGTAGCTGTTCCTAGGATGTCAGATGAAGTTCAATCTGAACATCTGCAAAGAGCCCTTAAACCCAGAAAAAAAACATGTTTTTTAGACTTGAAGAGGACCTTTAAAATAAATACGTATATGTGCTCTAGAGGTCTTTCCTAGCAGGAACTCGTGGAGTAAGTTCCTTGTTATACCCATGTAGTAACTGTGTCATCTGCCTGCAAGCAAATACTTTTATCTGGTTGCAAAACAAAACAGAGCTTCTGTTTAATCCCTTGTATCCCGAGTGCACAAGTCAGTTTCTGCTATAGATCTTACTGGCACACTGGATACCACCTTTAGGTGACAGAAGGCATTTCTCGCGAAATCCCTGTGCTGTGTGCTTTTTGGGTTCCCAGTAGGTATCAGGTAGCAGGTTGGAAAGTGACTGCAAGCCACAAGTAAATATACTGCCAACGTATGCATGAAGTGATTCACATAAGGTCTCACATATTTACAGACTTAGTCATTAAACCCTTTTCCCATTAAATATTTCTAAAATATTTTTGCTTGTTTTCACACAAATTCAGGGGTATATACAGTGTGTATACATACATTCATACGGAGTCTACCCAAAGCAGCGTAGGGGGTTAGACAGGATTGAGTACGCCTTTGATGAGATGCGACATTCACATATTTGCAGGAGTCTTAGGCAGCTAAAGAAAAGCTGTTTATCTTGGAAGTAAGTGTTTATATTTGGTACGGTCATTTCAAAAAGCATTATCTTCCCTTGGAATTGGTGCAGTAACAGACCACTGCAGCATGGAGCATGATAGGATGACTGGACTAAAACTCCCTGTCTATCTCTCATATGGTCGCAGTGTCCCGAAGCGGTAGCAGTAAGCTCACTTACATTGAAGGCCTTGAGTCGCTCTGCTTCTGCCCCGTCGACCTCCATGGCCTTTTCACAGTCGTCCTGGTCATCCTGATCGTCCTCATCATCATCAGCCCGGTTGAGGGACACGTCTTCCAGGCCTCCTGCCTCATTCTTCCCTGAGTCGTAACTGGAGTAGCTGTGTGCAGGTGACTGAAACAGACAGGAAGGTTGTTTCATTGCTGACCCCAACCGTGGGAACATCCCTGCATGGCATCACACTCACTTTTCTTCTTGCCTTCATTGAGTATGTGCATCTTATTACTGTGCAGTTAGGCGGCCATGTTTACCAGCACTCAAGACACGCATTCGTGTAGGCCCCCTCTAGTCCAGAAACAGTCACTACACTAAATAATAAATAAACATGATCCTTATTTAGCAGATGATGCAGCAGTATTTTGTGCTAATCACAGGGTTACCAGCTGTCATGCATCTGGCATGACACGCTTCGAGATGGTTACGCAAGAAATATATATGATTCCATTATAAACGGGAAATTACCTACATCAGAAGTGTTGGGGCAGTTTGCAAACCCTATAGACTGTTTACAAGGTAACAAAACTGTTAGATACGTGTAAATGTGTGTGCAGAATTATCTTGTATTGAAAATCTCCCACTGGCCAGCTGACCAAAGTTGGCAACCCTGTGACCGACTAGCTAGTTATGATCTTCTGACTCAGCACTGTCAGGAAAAAAGTACCAGTTTGTACCTTTGAAGGTCACGGTGTCTGTACCCTTCAGGGTCTGCCAATTTTACTACGAGCTCTAGGTAAATGTACCTTTTTAAGGTACAGAATTGGGCCCTGAGTAACACTTTTGTACCATCGGGGGGACATTAATGTTATTTGTACCATGGGGAACAAAACGGTCCCAGGGTGGTACCCTTTTTCCTGACAGTTAACTAGCTAGCTAACGTTAATATTATATGCAATCATAAGCAATCATATCGTAGTGGTGTTGTTAAAAAAAGAAAGAAAATGAAAGATATTTAAAAGTAAAATTAAAAATTTACTTAAACTAACCAGTTTTTTCACTGCAAACAATAAAATGCCCGATGAGGATGCAGCACTCTGTATACACACAGCTGGTGTGTGTGTGTGTGTGTGTGTGTGTGTGTGTGTGTGTGTGTCTTTTTGAGTGTCTCCCCAGAAAGCACAAACCCGCCCCTGATGTTAGGGGCTCATCACTGACTAGGATTCCTTCCTTGTTCTTCATTAATTTTCAGATGTGAAACAGGGGACTGTGCTCCAGGGTTCCGCTATTCTTTCGTTGCCTGTCATTGGGAAGGCAAAGCCGATTCTTGCTTCGCGAATAATTAAACAAATAAAATTCCGGTAATTCCACATGAAACGTGGATCCATTGCAGGATATACTCCAGTGCTGAAAAACTGACCCCCTCTATTTACCCTTATTATTTTTTTACTTCTTAGCAGTTAACCCCACCCTGGTGTAGTTACCCCCCACTACCATGATGAAACATTTTTGGATGAAATTTATGATTTTCAAAGAATCGTTACTGCAAGTATGTGAGTGTGTAGTGAAATACGTATAACAAAGGCCTTTGCACAATTACAGAAATATATACGGCAAAAAAACTATGAATACAGTAGCATTGTTAATTATGATCTCCATAAATACCGAAAATAACTATTAAACCATGTAAGCGGCATCAAGTTTGCCGCATTAATTAAATTACAGATTAATTTTTTAGTTCCTCGCATTGTTATGCTAAATTACTACATTAACCACTGTAGTACTTTTTATGTGTGAATTATGAGTTTTTACCATTTGTTTTTTATTAAAGACACAGCGTTGTGAAAGCAGCGGCTTTTTTTTATTTAAAGGTGGACAAAGGAAGAACATTTTTAAAGGCTGACGGTTTAGAGTGGATAAATCCTGAATTATTATTATTACTGACGGCAACTATAAATGTGGGGAAAACAACAGGTAATGGAGGATACGTCCAGAACGGTAAAACACCAGTGCTTTGTAATCCCAAAAAAAGGTCACGACAAAAATTACAGGCATCTCATAAGCCCACCACAGTGAGCCACATACAGGGACCACAGCGGCTCACCTCACATTCACCATGACAACAAAAAGCGCGCCGAAGCAGAATGCAGTGGCAACCGTGTTAAAATGACACGCTTCACCTTTTTTCTCAATAGCTGTGCTGCCTACGAGAAAGGCCACCGAAGACCAGGAAGGAAGCTGCATTCAAGATTCCGAGGTGATCCTTGCCATTAGACACCAGGTTATTTGGTTGAGCTACTACTTTGTACGACACTGACAAAACAACAACATGCCCAGACTTGCACAGAATCAGTTTTCTGTCAAAACTTGTATATCCACCTGGCAACTGGAAAGAAACGTACTTAGGTTCTGTCCTTATATATAAATAAGATTCTACCTTGGTGACAATGGTGTGATGAATTGCATCGAGTTTCTATCCATCCGTCTACAGCCCCTCCTCAGCATGCAAGGGAGCTACGTTCCGACGAACCCATCGTAAATCGAAAATATCGTAAGGTGAATATGAATATGATATGATAAATCACTCCGGAAAAAATCCTGTATGATACGATGTTAAACACTGTGTGGGATGTTTACACTCGTGATCACGACTGAGACTGGAAGCGTGGCCATGTGGATGCTGCCATCGTCTGGCATTAGCAGGAAGTATCGTACGACATACAGATAGCCTGGGAACAGATCAAAATTCAAAGTTTCAACACTACTAAATGTTCATCACTATTGCACAATCATAAAGTCGAAATATTGTAAGTGAACGCATCGTAAAGCAAGGAGCCTCTGTACTAATCTTCTGTCTATCTTTCTGTCTTCTCCAGTACAGGGTCACGTGGCCTTTATTTCCATATAACCAGTTGTATCCATCCCAGAGCAATTCTGAGAAATGCAGGGTACTATAGACATACCACCTTTCCTGTGAAAGACATATTATAGTAGCCATACTCATACACACAAACATGTTCACTTTGTTATACACGAAGAGTGATTTATAGCTACTGACCAGCTCTACCGGATAAAACAACACCAAGAGTCACACAAATACAAACTAGTATGGAAAACTTAGACATATACATTGCCATCGAGCTGGGGCAAGACTTGCACTCAAACCTTAGACTTGTGATGCAACAATAGATTTGGAGTTACTTTGTGTTGCAAACATTTTCAGCAGTTTTAATTTTCCTGATTGACTTAAGGGTATGCGATAGGTGATCATGCAAGCAACGCATCAAATATGTCATCTTACTATATAATGTTCACAAATGTAAATATATATACATATGGATATTATGGAGGGCTTTAAAATAAGGTCTTAAATGTGGCATGCAAGGGGCGTCCCACAAGTGGCATGCCGGTCACAGCGGAGTGCAGCCCACAGCGGGTCACTCTCTGCCATGTTGCACGAAATTGGCCCCCATTCTGACACGTCCCTTTCACTGCTCCACGGCGACATCTCCTGTCGCCCAAGCACCTGCGGTGCCGTGGGTGGAACAGATCGAATAACGAACTCCTCCGAGCGCATTACGGCACTCAGTGGAGCCCACAGCCAGTGGGGCGACAAGATGTGGGTGGTTGACAGCACACGCTTTGGAAAAAGGTATGTGTCAGTCTTCTTCGCTGCCACCCAAACTGGCACGAGCGTCCTGTCTTCAGGGAGAGACGTACTGCATGATGGGATATGATTAGCTACTCGTCATTGGAGTCGAGTTTTTTTTTTTTATTGTCAAATCACAGTCATATAAATGGAAACTGAATCAGTTCTGATGAATATAAGGGTTAATCGCAACTTGTGTGGTTTAGAATCAGCTGATTTTTATCCTTTTCTTTATAAATCCGACAAATCATTAAAACTTTTCCCACATGGAGTCAGTCAGATGGTCAGCTTTGCCAGATAAAGTCCTCTGAAAAAGTGAATTTCAAATACTGTGAAGCAGGAATCACATACACTCTGACAGCACTGGGAAACATTTCTGTTCCAGTTTGTGTTGGATATCAGTGTATTGTGTTGTTTTGTAAATATATGTGGTAATGTGGCTTCTGTTGTCATCCGTTGCAATCCAACTACTCTAAAGAACCAAATCTCATCAAATCAAAAAAGATTCTTGTGAACGCCCAGATGGAATGGCTATTTCTGCTTTTTGACTGTACATAAACTCAATTACACCACAAATACACGATAAAACTCCTGTATTGTACATATCACATGACATGCAAATGGAAATTATGTACTGCCAATGACTCAAAAAAACAGCAGCTTTGTTGATTTTGTCATGCCCGGCTCGTCCGATCCTCGTGTGAGCCACGCCCCCAGATTATCCACGTATCCCTGATCTTACCCAGCTGTGTCCGATTATTTTCGCCCAGTCTCGTTTATTTCAGTCCATGTCTTGCCTTGGTTTTGGTCCGTCATTGATGTTAGTCTATGTCAGATGTTTCCTGGTCCCCGTTACCTACTATTAAATCCCCGTTTACCCCGACTTCGCCTCCTTGCCTGCTTCCTGCTCGCTGGCCTGCCCGTGCGCTTACCTGCTTTACCCGGCGAATCCCGACAGATTTTGCTATATGTGCATTTTGTTTGCATAAAATGAATCTATTTCAAACGGCAAACAATAGGTAAGGTACAATAATCAATCATCAATCATTTCTCAAACTGGATTTCACTGTGTCTCAATGAATTAGAAATGTTAATAAAAAAGAAAACGATTTAACAGCCCTCTTGAACTGCAAATAGCTGGATACACATTTTTATAAGAGTCTGTGGTTACACTGTGTGCAGTGTTGGTTATCTCAAAGGCAGACGTTATAGTTTAAGCATAATCATTATATACAACTTTATTGTGAGTACAAATGAAGTCAGTGTTTCTAGCTTGTTCTTCCTTTTACAAAAAGTGCTTTGCAAAGACAGATAATGAAATATTGCTTTTATTCCATGGCACTGTGGATAATGCACTCCAGAGCTGAGGATTGTGCTATGCTTGCATGCTTTTCCTGTGTTATGTGCAGTCCAAGTGCATGCATTCAAGTTAATATCCCTGCCATGTGCCCTGTACTGCCTGGGTATGGCGCATAGATGCCTTTGCTCCTAAAAGCATTTTTGACAGATGAAACTATCATGCTAAGATTTCACTAAACTCTAATTTGCTATCTGGTAAAGCAGATCCTTTCTGTGGTCACATTTGCATTTTGCCCACAATAAATTACTTCCTGATCTCCCTGAATCTTAACAGCTTCCGGGCAAAATAAATTGAAGCTGCGTAATATGGATTTCACTGGCGAGCCAAAGATGAAATTCACATATAATCGAGTATAGTTCTCTACCTCAACTGGTCTAGATATTGAGATTTCTCAGGAAATAACATTTAATGCGTTTAACCCAATTTACACCCTTGGAATTATTGCAAAATCTAGCAGTATCTCAGAAGCCCACTCTCCTGGCCAGGATGGATGGATGGATGGATGGATGGACGGACAGATGGCTGCATACAAAACTCATTCAAAATGTTGAATTTTCTTACCACTCGTTTTTAAAATTAATTATTTTAATCAATCCTTCCTGGCCGAAGTAAAATTTATTCGGCAGCTTGTTCTCTCAGTAACAAATGCATAAAAATATAGTTTAAAAAGTGCTAAATTAGCAGTTTGATTGGCTGTAAAATTTATGAAACTACTGTAGTATATCATCGATCTTTTGCCATTCAAATGACCCACCAGAGAAATGTTCCTAGTATACAGATACCTATAAGCTTCAGAAGCTTAGTCAAACAAGACTAACATGTTTATAAACCATAAACTGCATGTGTTTTTTTGTTTTTGACGTTTTCCCCACCTAGCAGTCCAAGGATAAAAAAATGCGTGTGAATGCCTTGCAAATTACTGACGTTACCTGTATCTGACATTATGCTCTTAGCTTATTATATTATTACTTTTGTTGTTGTTGTTGTAGAATATGTATGAATATCAGTTCTGGCAAAGGAAAGTGTTCTGCGACAGAGTCTGGAGCTTGTACCAGGAAGGACAGGTCATAAGGGAGCAAACACCCTGGACAGGGCGCTAGTCCATCACAGGACATACACTCACACACGTAATCATACATTATGGGCAATTTAACATTAACAATTCACCTTAACGGCACAATTTTGTGGAAACTCTACACACACACACACAAGCACAACTTGATCCCACCACCCTGGATAAGTGAAAGCACAGAGCTATCCACTGAGCCACTGTGTTACCTGTATGGTATTTACATATAAATAATCTAATGAAATGTACCAGACAAGGATGAGATAAAGCAAGAGTTCAATGGGATTTGAAGAACAAGAGTACAAGCTGTAGAAAATAATTTAATAACTGTACAATAGTTTTCTCTTAGGTGGAAGCATCTCTCTAATGTCGATGTGATATAATCACATCTATGGACATGGTACCATTACTGAACTACTGAGAAAAATCTAAGTACATATATAACTTTATACAAGCAAACCCAGAGGTATTTATTATTTTTTGAAATGTGATGCATTGTTAGCCCAATCTTCCATTAACAAACATTGGACTGCAACTTACATGTACTAGGAATGTGAAGTTAATTTTAATATATACTGACTTTAAACTTTAAGCAACTATTTTTAAACCTATGCCGGAACTTTATTTGTACCTTTGCTAACATGTGTATTAGGCAACGAATGTCCATTTTTATACAACGGCAATCACGTTCCCATAGAAACAGGAATCTGTGTTTCATTTGTAAAATACAGTTAACTGTTAGTTTCTACTAAGGGTGAAACACATTATGTTTAATAAATCCAGGCCTTATTCCCCCATTCATATGTGAAAGTGCACAGTCCAAGGATTAAAATCACAGACAGTGATGATAATGGCGATTATGGCAATATATGAAGGAAGGACATTTTTTTATAGTGTGTGAGAGCATTGCACCCCAGTGGCATCAGAACATACAGTATAGCCAGACACATAATAAACATGTAGAACTTAACATAGTACCTAGCAGGCTATGGCTGTCATATAAGATGTCAAAATACCCATGTAAACAAACCCAAGGTTTGTGCCTGTAATGTAGAATGTCAGCATACGAGTGCAGGCAGACAGTTGTGTAACCTTCTTTTATCATTAGCTCATTGTGGGAGTATAGGGTGAGAAGTAGCAGTGTGAAAGGGACTTCCATGCAAAAAAATAAAAAATAAATCACACCAATTCATACCATTTCAAATCAGCCCTTGTTTTCTAAAGCATTTCATCTGCTTACATCATCAGGCAACGCTACTTTCCAATAAGTGCTGGAATTCCATTAGAATTTCAATGGATTTCCCCTTCAGTCCACTGGTGGAGAAGATATTATTATTCTAGCTTCCAGTACCCCTCCTCTGTCTACCCAGCCTCTTCAGTGATGGTGTCATAACCTGGGGCACTTCGCTGGCCTTTACCTCAAAGATGGCTGCTGTGTTTTAAGCCTGACACTGCCTTTCAACCCCATTTGAAGCTCGTGATGGAGGGGGGGGTCACAGCTTTGCCCTTCTCCACCCCCTCTCTGGCTATTGCTGCATTCCATTTGAACTGAGAAGTTGAAATTTCTGACTTATGAATTTTGACTCTGCATCCCCACCCTCAGAACCCAAGATGGCCACGCCCCTTATCCACATAAATTAAAGATAATATATTGTTGATTAGCACATATGCCTTATTTGTGTCTTATTGACATGTGGACATGTTTCTTTGATGCTTGTATATTCAAAATTCCGCATAATGCCATTGTTATCAACTTGTATTGCTAACAATGGCTAACAAAAACCTGGCTAAAACTGGTTTCGATAAATGGCTTTCCGACTTGTTGGGAAGGAGGTGGATATTTCAGGTCCAGAGAGTAAAAATCCAAACCAGGATTTTGTTTCAGCCAACCAGCTGAGTACTCTGTGACTGAAATTCTTTACTCTCAACTGGTTGGTTGAAACAAAATCCTGGTTTGGATTTTTACTCTCTGGACCTGAAATGTTCCGCCTCTGCTTGTTGTACTAGAATTCCTAGCGCCGACTTCCGAGGTAAATAGAACATGTCGTTAATGTGAGTCTGGCAGTCGGGGAGGTGACACTATGAAACCACTGGGGGACAGTATCCCAAATCTCTGCTGTAGGTCTTTCAGATTCAGAATTTATGCGCATCTTTTAGCATTAGACAACAAGAGACATTATGTGTGGCCTGACATACCATGGGGTGTCCTTTAGGACTGCTAGTCTATGTGGCATTACATTTTCCACTTATTTATCTATTCAAAACAACATACTTTCTTTTTTCTACAGAAAGCAGGGTCCCTGTAGCAGTTAGGGGTGAGGGTCCTACTCAAAGGCCCAACAGCAACACCGCTCTGCTGATCTGAACCGGCCACCTTCTGATCATAGAGACAGCATCCTAACCTACCGACACCCCCCCCCCCTCCATTAACGCTCTCTGTGATCATAGTTCGGCAATCATAGCTCAATACTGTAACTTATCCTCAGCAGAAAACATTGTGCTAGAAGGTCAAATCTTACTGACTGCCGAAAAATTGAAAACAATAAACCACTTAAATGCAAGTTTCCTCCTGGGGTTTCTTAAACCCCTAACGTGCATAATCTAATTTTAATTATAACATAAATGCCAGTATCGAATGTCAATATGAAAGCTTTATGCCATAATAATAATATTTAATCCTGATACCCTCCTCAATACATTATCATTACAAAAACTGAAAATAGAAATGATTTTTTTGTTTATTAATTTAATTATCTGGCTGGACTGAAAACACGTTAGAGAATGCAATTCAAATTAGAGAAACACGTATTTATAAATGTATTTGTTTGCTTTACACCAGAAATCCATTTTTGGGGGATGTAGTTTGTGGGTCCAATGATCCAGTATATAAGGTCTATTAGGGTCTCAGATTTTCAGCATAAAAAAATTAATTGATCTCACCTTGCTGACATTGTCCTTGGTCTCTGTCTTCAGGTCTTGAAGTCCCAGAATCTTGTATTTGCTTCTGCCATTAGTTGTATGGTTGTCTGTGTGGCATGCTGCCAGCAGGGGGCAGTCACTGAGATTCAAGGGCTGCTCCTGCTGCTCTGGCACCTTGCCGTTGCTGTTGTGGGCAGAGCCGGAATGGTTTAGCCGTGTCGTCAGTGCGTGGTACGTGACGCCATCGTTACCATTGATGCTGTCGGCGGTTGAATCATCTGAAAGAAAAATCAAACGCTTGTCTGTTTATAGTGTTAACACTTAACCAGAAACACTGTTGTTACTCCGTGTTTGTTACAGACGGCATTTGCTTTTTTGCGTCATTTTACTTCTGCCTTATCTTTACAGAGAATAAAAAGGTTATTAAAACATGACACAGGGGATGCATAAAATACTGTCAAAGTGAGTAATGATGAAACACAGTTACAATAGGCCAACTGGGAAGCAACTGTTGAACTAATAAAAATCAACTTGCACCGGAAACCGAATCAAATGCACAACAATAGGCAAGCTGGCCTTTTGCAGAGCGGAGGAACCAATTTCTGGTTTCCGTAACAACAGAGGCTCTGCAGGAAAGCAGCCGGAAGTGAGATGGCTGGGTAACAATGCAGGCTGGTAAGTATGTAAGAGGCTGTAAGCGATGGACAGGTGAATTTTCTGCAGGAGGGATCATTCGTATGTGAGGACTAAAAGGTCATTTGAAATTCCACTCCAGAGAAGCAGAATCCTTTGCACGGCCCGCTGTGAAGAGGCCGTCTTCGCCGAGCCAGGGCTACCCTTTTATCAGTGCCCAGGGATTAGCTCGACTACCCTAAACTCTCCCTGTTGAACAGTGTGAGCTAATCTTCCTGTGTGAAGCAGGGATGGGGTTGCTATGGAAACAGAGCCCATTCTGGCAGCCTCGCGGCAGACATGAGCCACAGAAGTGACAGAGAAACACGCACTGGCCTTCCGCTCGACAAAGGGCTAGATCGTCTGCGACTCTACCCGCTTATTAGGGATAGACACAGCCAATGGGCTCTCCTCGGAGATGCCATCGTTAAGGTTTAGGTTAAAGATCACCGTGGCGGCTAACGAGGCTGCCTCAAAGCATGTGACACCCCCTCTGCTCCCTGGCGCCCCTCCCCCAATCCCTCCATTTTCGTGCGGAGCAGCCGTAAAACCATTACCTCTGCAAGACCTTCCTGTCTCTGCCACCGTATCACACTGTAAACAAGCGTTTAAAGACAGGGCATACCAAAATCCTCTCGTCTTGCTAATATTACAAGAACATCTGGTTATAGTAATGATTACACATCGACAGGGAGAAGAGCACATGTTTGTAAAATAGTGGTTAAATGTAAATCCAGATGCTACACAGATGATAGTCTTCATGGCGAGTGGTTTTATAGCGCCTCCTTAGCCTACGACCTGCAGCGGAACTGATAGCACCTATTTTGGGTCCCCCCCCCATAACACGGGCACCATCCACCACGGTACCACCCACATTAGTACAGTTCACCCTCAGCCCACACTAGTACCTCTCCCTGGCTGTGCCCAAGCAGAGCTACCATTGTTTCCTTGGCAGAACGCTGCACATCCCAGCTACGATCGTGTCCCCGACGCTCTGCCCTGCAGCAGCATCCATGCTCTCCGTCTCCATGGTAATTCCCCTCTCCGTTCATCTGGGATTAATGCTCTCCTGTCAGGCAGCCAGTTAGCTTCCCAGGAAGCCAGTTTGAGGGGGCTGCCTTTGGAGCAGAGAGCTGGAGCCTGAACATGGGGGCTGGGAGTGAGTGTGCAGGCGGGGTGTGGGGCGGGGAGGGTTTGGTACGGAAGCTGGCTAAGGTGAGGGCTGGGGGCTTCAGACCTAGTTGTATGATCTGAGAATAGAGTCAATTTGAAGATACTGAAGTAAGGATGGGGGATTTGGCGTGCGAAGGAGCCAAGTAAGTGACTCAGCAGAGTATGAAGTGGAGAAATGACTGATTTAGAATAAGAATCTGGGAAAATGTAAAAAAAAGCAAAGAGGTCAGTCTTTTGCCTGTGGCAGAGCAGAGCTAGAATCTCACCAATCTGGACCTTTACAATCAACCAAACCTATCGCTGTGAGGCCTGAAAGGAGGAGATCACAAAATATGCTGGATAACCACATGATTTGGTATCCCCAAATATCTGGAAAATGCCGGATGACTGCATCCACTGGTGGTATACATCAACAAGCATGCAGAATATGCTGAATAACCACATCGGTTAGGGTTTGGTATCACCAAATATTCAGAAAATGCAGAAAAACCACATCACTTGGGGTTTGGAATCACCAAATAACCAGAATACGCTAGATAACCTCATCGATTAGGGTTTGGTATCACCAAATATCCAGAAAATACCAAATAACCACATTGATTGTAATTAGATATCACCAGGCATCCAGAATATGCCGAATAACCACATCGATTAGAGTTTGACATCACCAAATATCCAGAAAATACCAAATAACCACACTGATTTTAATTAGACAACACCAAGCATCCAGAATATGCTGGCTAACCACATTATATGGGGTTTGGCATCACCAAACATCCAGAATATGCCGAATAACCGATTCGATTAGGGTTAGGCATCATCAGGTATGCTCTACCACTCTGGCACGAAGAAACAATGTTGGGACGACTAAAATATATTGTTTTAATAAAAACTTTGAACTTTCAGGAAGCAGAGAGATGGCATGATGCTGGCATTGACAGATCCTAAGATCACAAGGCTGGTCTTACAAATGCAGGCAGTAAACACACCTCAGCCTGACTGTCCCCATTAGGGTTAAAATGGGGTTAGCAAGATAGGTTTGGGTGTGAGGGAGTCTCAGATGTGCAATGGGAGGGCAAGTGATAAAGGCTACTAATTTTTTTTGATGGTTTATGTCTAAATTTAGGTTCCTATTTTGTATTCCTTTTCATCATTGCTTCATTATTGTACATTACTGGACCCTTTTTTATTAGAAACAATAAAATATTTGAATCCAGTTGTGCGGTATGTTTCTGATTTATCCGGGAGACCTCCACCGCAGGGTTGGACCACATGAACATTATTTTGACCATCATATGAAATGTAAATGATTAGAAACTGAAAACTAGATCACATCACAGAAACAAAGGCAATTCCAATCAATGACATGGTATTCTTTGAAAGTACATCATGTGACCAACAAATGGCTGGCTGAGTTAGCAAAGCACACCAGATGCTACTGTTTTGGTAATACACGTCCGACATATCAGCAGACGCAACATATTAACGAGGTAAAATGTATTAACGAGGTTGGTGGTGTGGCGATACTTCAGGGTTTCACCTCAAACTAAAATGAAATCCATCCATCCATCTATTACTTGCCACTTATCTGTGACTGGATCATAGTAATGCAAGCAGCGATGCCCTGACTTCCCTCTTCCCAGCTACCTCTTCCAGCTTCTCCAGGGGGACACTCAGGCACTCGAACGCCAGCTGAGAGATGTAATCTCACCAGCGTGTCCCAGGTCTGCCCCGGGGTTTCCTTGCAGTTGGACATGGCATCCTGGAGGCATCCTAGACAAACGCCCAAACAACTTCAGCAGGCTCTTTCAATGTGGAGGAGCAGCAGTTCTACTTTGAGCCCCTCGCAGATGTCTGAGCTACTCACACTATCTCTGAGGCTGCGTCCAGTCACCCTACAAATAAAGATAATGTCCACCGCTTGCATCCACACTCCCGTTCTTTAGGTCATTTTCTGGAGCTCGTGGCCATAGATGAGGGTAGGAATATAAATCTCCATTCATCTCGGCTCTCTCTTCACCAAGACGAACCAGTACAATGTTCGCAAAACTTCTGGTGCTGCACTAGTCAATCTCCTGCTCCATTCTTCCCTCAGTCGTGAACAAGACAGCAAGATACTTGAACACCGCCACTTGAGACATTAACGCATCCCCAGCCCGGAGGCGGCGATCCACCCTTTTACAGCCTGAGACTTGGAGGTGCTGGTCCTCACCTTGACTGCTTCATACTCATCTGCAAACCACCCACTGTACTTTATAGGTCACCACTCAATGAAACCAACAGGACCACATCATCTGCAAAAAACAAAGATGCGATTCTGACGTCCCTAAATCAGATACCCTCTACCCTTGTACCCTTGTGAAATTCTGTCCATAAAAATGGGTGACAAAGGGCATCGCCCTGACAGAGTCCATCACCCACCTAATGAAACAGAAGGCCTGGCATTCCATAATCCTAAAGCACCACGCCACAGGACCCCCGAATGGGACATTGTCTTATACAAAGTCCACAAAGCACAAGTAAACAGTAAACTGCTTGGGCAAACTTCCATGAACCCTCCAGTATCCTTGTGAGGGTAAAGTGGTGATCCAATGTTCCATGAGCAAGAATCTGCACTGCATCTCCTGATGACTCCCTTTACCTCTGGTGTCTACTATCAAGTCACAGTTCTATGCAACCTCCTCAACAACAGAGTCACAGAACATAGCCCATTTGGGGTCAATCTCTCCAGCCTCCCTCGGAATGAAAGAGAAATTCTGCTAGAGGGTGAAATTGAAGATTTCCTGGACAAGGGCGTTAGCCAGATGCCCCCAGCACTCCCTCACTCTGTTTTTGGGTCTCTCAGGCCTTTCCAGCTTTTCCCCCTGCTATTTGATCCAACTTATCACCTGCTGGTGATCAGGTAACAACTCAGATCCTCTCTTCACCCGAGTGTCCAGGATATATGGTCACAGACCCAACAGTATGATTACAAGACTGATCATCATGCCGCAGCTTTGGCTGCTCGGATCATCATGCCGCAGCTTTGGCTGCTCGGATCATCATGCCGCAGCTTTGGCTGCTCGGATCATCATGCCGCAGCTTTGGCTGCTCGGATCATCATGCCGTAGCTTTGGCTGCTCGGATCATCATGCCGCAGCTTTGGCTGCTCGGATCATCATGCCGCAGCTTTGGCTGCTCGGATCATCATGCTGTAGTTTTGGCTGCTCGGATCATCATGCTGCAGCTTTGGCTGCTCGGATCATCATGCTGCAGCTTTGGCTGCTCTGATGCTTGCTGCACTTATAAACACCCTTATGCTCAAACATGGTGTTTGTTATGGACATACTCTGGTTAGCACAGAAATCCAAAAACAGCGGTTTAGTTTGGGCCAGCTGTTCCTCCCATTTAGGTTTCACAGGTGACAATTCATGATGGCGTTGATAGAAATATGTCTTAAAGATTAAAACTAAGAAAAACCATACTGAAAACCGACTAAAGCTGAAAATGATTTCAAATCAATATTGAAAATAATATAAAAATAAAAACTAAATAAAAAAAATCATCACTAGAATAATACTGTGGCCTATGATAAAACAGTTAACGTTTGTATGATTCATTTATTAAAATTAGATTTCAGCTTGCAGTCCATTTAATTCATCGTCTTCCTTATGTTCTAAGCAAAAATGGGGCCTTGGAACAAAGAAATTATAACTTGAGTTATTGTGAGATAATTATCTATATCAATTTATGTGAAAAGAAAATATTGTGATATTTTATTCTGCAAAATATAAGCTACAATTGTGTAGACTGCTTTACATACATACATGTCATCAGCATATTAAAGATTATATTCATATTTTCTACCCATTGTCCATACTGCTCATCCATTACAGGGTCCCAGTAAGCCAGGTCTCTATCCTGGAAATACAAGGCACCAGGCAAGGGAACATATCTAGTTGGGATGCTAATCCATTGTAGTATGCATACACATTATAGACACTTTCAAGATCCCGATCTGCTTAAGCTAATATTGCTGGACTGCTTTTCCCATCATACTGATTCCTTGGTGATAAAAGATTTTTAAAAATAACAGGAGGAAACCAGAATCCACCTGCAGATAAATGATTAGTATCACAAATGACAAATTCTGCTTGGTCTAGGCTTCCTAGAAAGATTAATAAACTCATTCTGCGGGTTTGAAATTAACGCCGCAAAAAAAGTTTGTGGAGCTCTGATCTTAGCTATGATCATAAAGTCTCTTACTTTAGATGAATAGGGCAACATTTGTTTAATGTCATTGGCGTAGTTTGGCTTTTTAATTAGGTGATATTGCACGGACGGAGTGACTGGGATTTTGTGACTCGTGGGACATGTATAAAGATGTGCAGTAAAGCAAAACATAATGTGTCAAGCAGTGCCTCTGTAATTCAGCGAGATTTACATTTCATTCCCGCTACCAAAAGCGGGGAAGACAAGCCAGAGAAATCACGGGAGACCACGCTATGTGACGTCTCCCGTCTAGAACAATCGTGAGACCGTAAAACGTGCCAAGGCTGAGCATGTGATCTTGTTTCTCCCGTTGTGCCATGAGGCGAGTGTGCTAGCGGCAGGCTGGCCTAGCAGCGCGGGTGTTTACATGACCACTGGCGCATGTGTCATGACAGGGGAATTCGGAGGAAACTTGGCTCTTTCGTTGCCATGGGAGACGGCTGCATGCCTTCCGCGTAGCTGAGGATGAAAAGCACCAACAGGACCATTTATGTGAAACAAGAACACTTTATTTTCAGTTATTGGGATAACATCAGGATGACCCCTACATGTACAATTTTTTAAGTAAAAGTTATTTTGGTAAGGTTTATTTGTATTTGAAATTATTGTTCAGTGGGCAGTAATATCAGTAGTTTTACCACAAATAGGTTAAACCTAGGAGAAACCCACTGGTAATAATGTCTTGATGTATGCATGTATGTAATATCCAAAATATATATTGAACATCTTTAGACTTCAACAGCATTATGCATAGCATGTGTATGCAAAACTTCTAAATGCTTTTATAAAGTTACTATTCAAGTAAGCCATGTTGGATTAAATGAGTGTTAAAAAGGATTTAGGTTTAATGTAGGAAAAAGCCTTGGATCATGTTATCGAAACAAAACAAGCAGTCACAAAACTCTTTTTGAAGACATGTCCTTTGGATTGAGTGAGTTTAGGGAATTCGCTCTTCAACTGGGCATTTTGTTTTACAGTAAATTGTAGGTTACATTCTCCTTGCACTTTACTATATATGATCTTTTGAACCTATACTTATTTTGTCTGTGCTGGGGCCTTGCTTGTCGCTGGCAAGCTTGAGAAATGCCATCCGCATAGATGAAAGTGATGGCAGTCATGGTGTAGAGGCAGCTGCTTAACACGCAGCTGGGCTTGCTAAGGGCAACGTACCGTCCTGCTGTGCATGGAGAGTCTGCGGGCTGGCCATCCTCTCCTCCAGGTTGGAGCTCAAGTCCGAGTTCACTGCAGACATCCTGGTGGAGTCGCTCATGTCATACTCATCACTGTCCAGTGAGCTGTCTTCCTACATAGGATAGAAAAGTCGTGCTTTATTCGTCCCTCTGGGCAAATGTTTTTTTCACATATTTTGCTTTCCATGTAAAAGTGAGTAAGTTTTGGGGATCACAACACGGGGTCAGCCTGTGTCCAACACCCCTGGGGCAACTGGGATTAAGGGCCTTGCTCAAGGGTCCAACAGTGGCATCACTCTGGCAGCCACAAGATTTGATCCAGCTTACCGTAATCTGCAGAACCACACACTGCCCCACACTAAACCTACAGAACCACACCCTCCTCCACACTAAACCCACAGAACCACACACTCCTCCACACTAAACAAACAGAGGCACACCCTCCTCCACACTAAACGCACAGAACCACACACTCCTCCACACTAAACAAACAGGGGCACACCCTCCTCCACACTAAACGCACAGAACCACACACTCCTCCACACTAAACAAACAGGGGCACACCCTCCTCCACACTAAACGCACAGAACCACACACTCCTCCACACTAAACAAACAGGGGCACACCCTCCTCCACACTAAACCCACAGAGGCACACACTGCCTCACACTAAACCCACAGGACTACACACTGCCCCACACTAAACAAACAGAGGCACACACTGCCCCACACTAAACAAACAGAGGCACACACTGCCTCACACTAAACCCACAGAACCACACACTGCCCCACACTAAACAAACAGAGGCACACACTGCTCTACACTAAACAAACAGAGGCACACACTGCCCCACACTAAACAAACATAGGCACACACTGCCCTACACTAAACAAACAGAGGCACACACTGCCCTACACTAAACAAACAGAGGCACACACTGCCCCACACAGATGCAGAATCCCAATCAAAGACAAGGAATACACATACAGCCATGCACATCTAAGTCATAACAAGCGTACGCATCAAATCTATAATCGTTTTCCAAATCGTGTTAGAGACATATGTGGTCTCTATGTTAAATATGATGGCATTTTGAATGATATAGCATGCTATTCATTTTTGTGGGCTCTTTATTTCTTCTTTATTTTAGTGAATACAGCACAATTCTTCTGAATGACATACTCTTAAATACCCCAAGTGTGCCTTTGATTGGTGCCTGTAACTCTAAGCATGTTATTGATTTAGCACCCAGAACCCACTTACTCAAGAACTTGTTCTCAAAATAGCAGTAGAAGGTAACAATAATAATTTTCCCAGCCACTTCAGCCATGACATCCTAACAACATTGTTGTAGCGTTACATGTTGTGGATAATGGATGACAAAAATAGAGATACTTTTTCTCTTGAGTACAACAAACTTCTGAAGCTTTAGTTAACCTTATAATTCATTCCACTAACAAGATGTGCCAAGAAAATGGAAGTTATTGGTTGTAATTACAGTAATTTTAATAATTACAACAATTGTGAGTCTAGTAACAATTAAGAAAAAAAAACGCAATTATGGGTGAATAGAGATACTAGCATTGACAGATAAAGTACTAGCAGAAAAGGAGATCTGCTGCTTGGTTAGATGTTGTCATGACAGTTTGACCGTGGTGCTTCTATACTGACCTCTGCTTGAGTCTTTGCACCAGATCCAACACTTTGCACACATACTGTAAGATCTACCCTCAGTAGAAGTTCCAAAACAGTCTATAAAAGGTAGTGCAGCTCATTTATTGAATACATACTTCAGGAAAATACAAGGATAGTCACAAGGAATGTCAATGATTTTGTGGGGTGCTCCCCACTAAAACATACACTAGTGAACGAGTTTGGGGGTGGCATGTTGGTGCAGTGGTTAGCAGGGTTGCCTCACACCTCTGGGACCCGGGTTTGAGTCTCCGCCTGGGTCACATGTGTGTGGAGTTTGCATGTTCTCCCCATATCGTCGTGGGGTTTCCTCCGGGTACTCCGGTTTCCCCCCACAGTCCAAAAACATGCTGAGGCTAATTGGAGTTGCTAAATTGCCCGTAGGAGTGCATGTGTGGGTGACTGGTGTGTGAGTGTACCCTGCGATGGACTGGCCCCCCATCCTGGGTTGTTTCCTGCCTCATGCCTGTTGCTTCCGGGATAGGCTCTGGACCCCCAGCGACCCAATAGGATAAGCAGTTTGGAAAATGGATGGATGAACAAGTTGGCACATTACCTCATCATTCTGAGCATTGAGGAGCTGCAGCCTCATGTGCTTCATGTAGGCCATGGTGATCGGCATGTTGTAGTCGATGATGCTGGTCACCAAGGTAGGGGCCTTCCCGTTTTCTGAAAGGCAAGGATCTTAGAAAATCACAACATAATTCAAAACAAATATGAAGTTTCTATTGATTGGAAATGTAAGCGTTTTCGAACGTTACTGCATCGTTAAGAATCCCACACAGCAAAAAAAAGTCAATACTGTGAACTTTCTACCTATGATAAATAGCATATATTGGTTTCCCAAACTATTCAAAAGTAGGTCATTTCTATGTATGCTTTCCTAAGCCAAAATGGTGTAAAGCGAAGAGGCAATTTCCTGTAATTTATATGAAAGAAATTTTTTGAGTGTTCCTAGATATAGAAAAATAACCTATCAAATCATACCAAATAACGCATAAAACCATAAATACTATACCTTTATAAAGTAGAACTAGTGTATGTACAGTGTAGTTTCACTTACCAGAATCAATACAGTCATATATCAGTTAATAACAGGGATACGTTCTGAGAATTGTCATTAGGTGATTTTGTCATTGTCGGAACATTATCGAGTGTACTTATTCAGACCTAGATGGTATAGGCTACTACATACCTAGGATATACGTTCTAGCCTAAATAATGACAAAAAATGTACAGTATACTGTAGTAAATACAAAATGATACCACTGAACAAAGTAATAGCATTGAAATACAGTAACACAGTTGTTTAGTATCATCAAGTATTATGTACTGTACATAACTGCATGTGCTGTACTTTTATACAGTACAACTGTCAGTGAGGTTTGTTTACACCAGCCTCACCACAAAGACGTAAGTAATGCATTGCGCTATTACGTTACGACGGCTACGAAGTTACTAAGCGATAGGAATTTTTCATCTCCATTATAATCTCATGGGACCACCATATATGCTGCCCATAACTGACCAAAGCGTTGCTACGAGGCAGATGACTGTATATCTATCACTGGCTTGCTCATAAATAAATGACTAGTTTCACTTTTCTCCTTTTTTCGTAAAAGAGAAAATCCTCTTCAAATTTCTTTCAGTTAGCAAAAACAGGTGCTGATACGGGTTTTTGTTTTGTTATTTTGATGTTGTGGGGACCATTTTTCAGGTCCCCACAAAGATCTGTGAATGCAATCAAAAAACTAAAAAAATATTTATGGTAAAGGTTAGGGCTGGGTAGGGGTCCTCATACTGGGATTAGAATTTTCCCCATAGAAATAAATAGAGAGTCCCCACAAAGATATAATTACAAAACTTTGTGTGTGTGTGTGTGTGTGTGTGTGTGTGTGTGTGTGTGTGTGTGTGTGTGAGCGGGAATACCTATCCTTATAGGTATATCCTTATCGGGACATGTGATAAATATCCGTTTTTTTCCATTATGGGGATCGGTTTCCTGGTCCCCATAAGGGAAAACTCTATTTTATAAAAATCAGTGACTGCTATGAAAAACTTAAAAATGCAACTCTTATATTTTGCTTGGTTACTTATGGTTATGGTTGGGGCAGGGTGGGGGTTAAGGTTGTCATAGTTAGCGTTAGCATTTTTCCCATAGAAGTGAATGAGCGGTCCCCATAAGGATAGGTATACCCTACATGTGTGTGTGTGTATATAATCTCTTGTATAAATCTGTATTACTTAATAATTTGAACAGGAATGTAAAACACACCTCTGTGCTCTGTTCCTTCTGCATTCAGATGCATCCTCTTCTGGCACTCAGAGCAGCTCATGAGAAAGCGGGTGACCGCTTCACGCGGCAGGAAGGCGTAGGTCTCTGAAATCTAATAGGAGACCCTCTGTCACGCGGCGCAGCCCCATTGCACAGCGACACACACACCGCACTGTCAACAGCCTTACATTCATCAGGAGAGCACCGACTTCAACCTTAGCAACTCTTATAGCATTGAAGTTAAAAATGAAAGAGGAGAACGATGCTAAGGACATGGCAAAAGCAAGAGTGCAGTGATTCATGAAGAACTCATTCAAGTTATATTGATAACATGCGGACAGCATAAGGAACCTGAAAGCCACAATCAATAGTGAAACATCCTAATCTGTCAGGAAAAAAATGAGCACAATTATTACTGAACAGAGGTGGTAGAGATCTACCCAGTAAGACATGTGGCTGTGTTTTCTCCTAACGGGGCTACAAAGATTCAGTTTTGACATTCAAGTTTGACATTTTAGTTTTTATAAAAAGTAGGATATGTATTCATATCTTTTTCAGGGTGGGTTACTACATTGGCTTTGAGGCTAGGAATCTGTGCCAGCGATCGGAAGGTTGCTGGTTTGAATCCCGTGAATGCCAGGAGTGATCCTACTCCATCAGGCCCTTGATCAAGACTCTTAACCTGCAATTACTATGTTAATCTACATCCAGCCCCATAAGGAGGTCTTTCAACTTACAACGAAAAATTTGGGGGTTAGTTACAGGATTGGATCCCAGCCACTGGGAAAAAAACTGCGTTTGGACTAATGTGATGCCGAGGTATCACCCACCGGATGACACTACATGTGGGTTCTCAACCCTGAGATGGTTTGTCGTGTGGTGGGTGTGGCAATGCACTGTAATCAGCGTGCACTCCTTACCTTACCACACTGGAGTTTCAATAATTGGTCTGAAACAGCTCGTGAACTAAAATGTCGAGTAAGATTTAAAAAACACCAACTGTTCTCTATGCTGGAAGCATATTAATCCGTTTTCAGTCATTGTTCTGTAATTTCCAGAAGCTCTGATGAATTTCATATATTCACGTTATTAATTCAATAATTGTCCACATCTGGAGATATAACAGATATACAACATGAATATTTTTCTATCTATGCATGTGACAGCACACTGTCTACTGTATCACACATATAAATACAGCTCCAAGCAAAAAAAGATCATAATTAATAAATAATCTTTAAATAACATTATTACATCTTTGTGTTACAGGCACACAAAATGTCCATGTACCAAATTTTAATACATTTCTTTTGTATTTAAATATTTTTTACTTTATTTAATTTAATATTTAGTGCCGGTTTCATGTCTTTTGCATTAAGCTTAGACCTAATATGCCCTCCAGAGTGGAATATGGGTTTAATGCAGAAATTGTTTCATACCTAATAGCATTATTTTGTCCTGCGAGTGACTCAGTGTTGATATAGACAATAGGGGTAAACCTTGAATATATAAACTGATGCTATAATATTGTGTGCCAGCAAAGTCAACAGCACAAATCTTAAAACTTGGCTATTTTGCAAATCTTGATTCCTTTGGCATGGATATTTGTTGGTCTGGAATGCACACGTCAACCTAGCTGGAATTAAACCAGCGAGATGGATAATTAAAAACCTGTATAACAGCATGAAGACTGGTAGCTAAGGTGGGGCCTCCTTAAATTTGATGATCAGGGTGGGGGGAGTGGCAACAGATTGATTCTTATTTCACATTATCATTGTGTCAGATTTGGGCACATGACATGCCATGAGATTTGCATTTTAACTTTGTAAACTGTGACACCTATGGGAATGAACCATCAATAATGAGTAAAAAGACTCTGATTTTGGAAATCCACCATCGTTTAGCCTTCAGGATTATTTTAAAATTAATTTACTACTGTATACTTTTCACATTTTATGTTTCACCGTTATAAAAATGCATGAGATGTTTTCTGTTCAATGAAGATGCACAATTCAAAAACTGACATGAATGCATCCGCGATTATAAACGAATCACATGTTATTGGAAGACAGGAAACCCTCAGAGGATCCGTGTAATGCTGTTCAGCATGCGGTGCGTGCCATTGCTCAGCTGTTCAAACACTTCAGCAGACATTGATGGAGCTGAACCCTCTGTTCACCCAGAAAAACAGATTCATGCTCTGGAGCATTTTCCTCTACTCTCAGCCATTGGGTTCTCTTTAGGCCAAAATGGGCTTCATGGTTGATTTTGCAGTAGCAGCAGGACGCACCCATGCAGCTGTCAGCAGTGGAGACTGTGCCGTGCTCAACAAAAAGTAATTTAGCATAAACGCATCGCAATCTAGAACGTTTAAAGTTTAACCAATGAAATGCGTCACTCTTTTCTATTTACGCGCTATTCAGGAACAACCAGATTCCTCCAAAAATCTGACTTCCAAAAAGATTTCTTTTAGAGAGTTTAGTACTCTCTGTAGACTTCCTAAAGAAGCTAGAACAGACCTGCTCCGAGTGCCATCCACTGGTACATGTCACTCACATACTGTATTCTGGGCTCCGTTTTGTTCTCCGAAACTCTACCAAACAGCGATAAAAACAAGATGAATTAGTTACTTGTTTATACAGCTTCTTTAAACTCTAGTTCACTTATTCATTAGTCAGCTCTCTAAAGGCTCAGCATATTAATATAGCAATAAGGGATGTATAAGCCATTCAATACATTTTTCCCTTTCGGATAAATAAAGCACATAAATTGTTGATAGGATACATTTAATGTGTCTTGAATTAATTGTAAGTTACTAAAATATTCTACTTGTTAAAAATGTTTTCTTAATTTCTGCTAAACTACTCTTCTGTTTGTAATGAGTATTACTATTTAAGTGGTTATCGGGTTTGACCTTAATAGGACTTCTTTTGCTCCAATTCTGCTCCAGCTGGGCACCAATAATTGGAGCATTTTCAGTCCAGTTCTGTGCAAATGCTCCAATTATTGATACCCATCTGGCTTTGATTAACTCACAGTGATAAAAAGCCAGCTGGAGAACTCCTAATTCTTTGGTATCACTACCAGACTTCTGGGAATTAAATAATGCATTATAAGTAAAGTAAAAAGTTATTTCATATATTATACATTTCCCAGAAGATTTTGTCTGGCATAATACTTGTCAATATCATCATCATCATTGTCATCATCATCATCATCATCATTTTTAATAATAACAATTATAATAATTGGTATTATTAATAATAATAATAATAATAATAAACACAATAATCATTGTTATTATTAGTTACATTTATATAGTGCCTTTTGATAGATGATTTGAGTAAAATCTACCCTTGAAGATATTTTTCTTACATCCATCCATCCTCTGTACCCACTTGCTCTATTCAGGGTCATTGGGGGTCCGCAGTCTATCCCGAAGGCTACGGGCGAATGGCAGGGAACAGCGCAGAATGGGCTGCCAAGCTTTCTCAGATAATATTTTTCTTCTATAGGGTAATTGTTTTTTGTTTAAGAAATTTTAAGGAACTAGCTGATTTACATTTTATGATAGAAGTACCCTACTGTATGTGTGATGCTACAACTCATCTTAATGGAACAAATTATTAATATCTATACAGAAAGAAGCTCTTACTTTGGGTAAATTACTTCATTTCTTTGTTTAATGTAAAAAGGTACATTGGGCATCCAGAGGTAGAACCTGTTGTTTTAAAGTCCACTGCATTCATTAATGCAATACAGAGGTTCAAAGTCCTTGGCGTCCTCAATGCATCTCTGGCTCTTTTGAAAACCACTCAGAGGCAAAACAAAGGTCAATGTGAATACATGTGGATGAACCAGACAGTCAGTTTTACAAGGTGTTTCTGCATGGTTTATGGCGATATCTGTGGGCAGCGATGTTATTCAGAATAATTGAGCTTAAATGTGCAACCTTGTGTTCTTTCAATTTGATTTGACATTACGTGGTCTCAAAATTGTTATACAACAGTTAGTTCCAACCAAGAAATCTGACTGGACAAGAGGCGTTCTGTGAGTGCGTTTATCAGAGTATATCCGAACTCGGACATTTCACATTAACTGCATCACTCTGCTTTATAGGTGTACCTGAAGACCATAGCACATCCCTCAATTCCACGAACACGGAACCGGTGCTGGGCTGGTTCGTAGGCCTTGTATTTTAAAAGTTTTTTTTTTTTTAAAAAAACGTAGCTTTTTCTGTGCGTTTTTCGTCTTTCGTCCACACACAAAACCGCATCTTACATCAATAAAAATGGAGCTTTTCTAAAAAGAAAAAAAAAGATTTTCAGAAACTCCGTTTTCAGTGTCGACGTGTAGACAGGGAAAATGGAATTTTTGGCTTGTAACGCCAGATTGTGCGCTGTTGTCCACTTTGCTTGACATTACAGTTCACTGTTTACATTAGCTGTTTTTAGTCTAGTTTTTTTTTAGCCTAGCAGAACTGGTAATAAGGCTTCTGATTGGCCAACTTGGCTTTACGGTTAAAGTTATATCTGCGCCTGTTTATTAGCATGCTCTCGACAGCGCATTTTAGCATTTGGACAGAATTTTTTTAAATAATGGATAAGGAAAAACATTGTTTTTAAAAATACCCATATACGTATGGACAGGGCCTTAATCAGTGCCTTTTGAGAACCTGCCAGCGTTTCCACCCGTTTCAAAATCGAAAAGTGAGAGTAAAGTAAAGGTTGATATGTATTCCGTTTCGTTGGATTTATTTTGATCTGTTTTTATAAGCTGCTGAACAGGAAAAAAAAGTTTCCAGAGTATGACTTGTCTCTATTGCTTGTATCTACTTTTTTTCTCCTTAAAGGCTCCCCATCTGTGTGTGTTTTTATTCTTTATTCTCGCTCGTTGTTTTACCGATCTTTTGTTGATCTTTGTTGCTCGCCTCATGATCTCTAAACCACTCGAGAGCCAAAATATTTTATTTATTAGATCCCCTTGTCACTATGGGCCCCTACTCTACAGCCTAGGCAAGCCTGTCTATTAATCCATCCCAGTGGATCTACATACGTATAATAATGTTACAGTATATACAACAGTTAGTTCTGACCAAGAAATCTGATTGGACAAGAGGTGTTGTATGAGTGCAGTTATCAGAGTATCAGAAAACTCGGACATTTCACATCAGCTGTATCACTCTGTTTTACAAGTGTATCTAAAAACCGTTACATATGCCTCATTTCCACCAGCAGGGAACCGGTACTGGGCTGGTTCTCGCAGGGTTACAATATCACAATATGCACTCCATTTTGTTAGATTTATTTTTATCTGTTTCGGATTGTAAGTTTTTATAAGCTATCTAACTGAAAAAAAAAAACGTTTTCGAAGTATTATATGCTTTGTTCTATTGCCTGTATTCACTTTTGTCTCCATATATGCTCCTCACCTGTGTGTGAGTTTATTCTCGCTCGCTGTTTTACCGCTGTCATTTTAACGTACACGCAATAAATCAGTCTGCTGAAAACTGAAGTTAGCAGCCTGCCTGATGATCTTTTCGCCACTCCAGCATCACGATATTTTATTTATTAGACCTATGGCATGGTTTTAATTTACAATGCAAAGTTATTCCACTAATAAGTTGGAAAAGAATAAATTAGTTACACACTGAATTTTCCGGGTATGCGGAAGGTTTAGACACGATATCCTGTCCTACTTTCGCTGACGTTACGGGAACAATTTTTTTTTTGTTGCGGAGGCCCATACATGTTTAAATAAATAAAATATGCTGTATCTTATTACTATTACCTTACAAAAGCTACTCCATGAACTGTTGTACAAAAGCAATAACATACTCGAAGTTGTGCGGTTGTACTGAGCTGGCACCCCATTGGCCTTCTATTTTTTATTTATTAATTTTTAGTTATTATTTTTTTGGAAGTGGTTCTTTGTTGGATTATTCATTTGTTTGGGAGTTGGTGATAGGTCAAAACCGTTACAGAAGGACAATTCTAAATGTCTTCTAAATCTCTTTTTCGGTTAATTTTCTCATATGCGTATGCATGGTCCGTTTCAGTTACACGGAGTCAGTCTTTATCAAAAATGCACAGAGGAAAACATTCTAACGGTAATCACTTGGGTTATATTCTTTCAGAATGTGCCTCTCTCTGTAAAGTTATCTATAATCCATGCTATCTTGGATGAATGGGTGCACATTGTGAATGCATTTCACTCGCACTGGATTACAGTGTAATGTTTTAACTTCACCGCCACTGAGCAGTGTTCCGTCAATGAGGTCTCTGTTGAGCGCTTGATGCTGCATATGACTGATGTGAATGTCTTAATACAGCCTCACATTCTCGTTGACTTTGTGGACGTTATTATTAGTTACTAATAATAGTTTTATAATGTAGTTAATCATTTTATCGTTTCGGGAAGTGGGGGTAGAAGACGGGTCTACGGAAAGCGTAGCCCCTGAACTCGTGAATCTGCCACTGATGATATGTGGCACAATTTTACCGTGTAACTGACACACGTAATCCAGGTGGTTGTAAAACTGTCTCTTACTGCTTTGTACGTCCTCTTCTGGCCGGCGTGCTTCCGGCTTTTCTCGCCACTGGTTACGTTCTCTACATGCATGGAGTAAATGATGTCGAAAAAGTCCTCCACTACAGCTACCTGTCGCAAGGACACCTTCTCATCCATTCCAACACTATCCTATGAAAAGAAGAAAACAATGATTATTTTTAATTTGTATTCAATTCTGAACACGCAGTTCTGAAATACTCATTTTCTCATTTTAACTTAAAGGCCAGATAAACGGTTGCACGTAATCAGGTTAAAGATTCAAGCATTGAATCATCTGGTCTGTAGAGTAGTTGGCTGCTGTACACAAAACATTTCATCGACATTTCATTCAACTTGTTGACCTGCAGAACAGGAATCTGTTGTAATGACATTTTATATTCAATAATATGATTTATAGTTACTAAACTTTGAAAATACAAATGCATAAAAAAGTACATGAATAGCTTAATATCATTGTTTCAAGATTAGTATCACTGGAGAATCATAGCTTTCTGACAAAAATGTCTCCTTCCCACAAACAAACCTGTGGATCATCTGAGGATCGTCTGATCCACTACAGTGTTATATGTACATCATAAACAATGTACCATATTTCCCCTTTTGGCTTCTCTGTCTCTGATAGTCTGTTTTCACACAGTGCTTTTCAACATTCATTAAGTATATAAACTAAAGACTGGTCTTTTTGGGGGAAAAAATAAAACCTTGATATTTTATTCTTTTTGAAAATTTGCATTAATTAAATCAGCATTATGTTCTTAAGATAAAAAGCTAGTTTTAAACCTATACATTGTTTGTTTGTTTGTTTGGGATCAGAAGGTTGTTAGTATGGAAGAAATGCTAGTTTTCAGGCACAGATTTTTTTAAGTGAATCAAAACTGCTGAACTTTCAGGCGTCTGTTTTTTAGAAAATGAATGGATCAATAGATAGATAATTATCAGTGTATCACATTAAAATAATATATTCTGATCTTATTCTCCGGTGTGGGCAGTTAGCCAGAAACAAAACCCGATGAATGAACTGATGGATCAATATTTTAATGTTGCCATTCTTCAACTGAAAGGTAAAAACCTCCTCTTGTTTTTATAGTCATGTACGGTTCACTCAGTGTCTCATTATAAGAAATTATGACAGCCCTATGCTCCATATATCCTGGAAATTTCAGTCATTGCTTATAACTCCTGTCAAACTAGCTGTTAAATAAGATGCATTCCTGCAATGACAGGTATTACAAACAGCATTTATCTGTATTTTTTTTTTTACATTGATATCATTAATAACGAACAAGATTCTATGATCACTTCCTGGTTCATTATGATTGTGTTTTCCGCACTATTCAAGACATATAGGATATTGAGTAAATTGTTTTAAGTTGGCATAAGTAATCCACCAGTGAGTGAGATTAAATCCTAGGATTATTTCAATGTGTACTTACAGTCTTGTACCATGTACTTAAGTTATGAAACTGTGTAAAATGGGAATCTATCCAAAAATGACTGCTTTTGGGATATGAGCCTATACCATACAGAAAAAAAGGGTTTTCGCATCAGGTTGCAGAAAGAGTCCTGATATATTAGGTCTGGGTGTGTGTATGCCTGTGTGCATGTAAGTGCCCTGTAATGGACTGGGATCCCGTCCAGCATATGCCCCAAGTCCTGTGCCCTGTAATAGACTGGCATCCCGTCCAGCATATGCCCTAGCCCTGTAATAGACTGGCATCCCATCCTGCTTGTGCCCCAAGTCCTGTGCCCTGTAATAGACTGGCATCCCATCCTGCTTGTGCCCCACGCAGCCCTGTGCCCTGTGATGGACTGGCATCCCATCTAGCGTCTGCCCTTGCCCTGTGCCCATTAAAAGACTGGCATCCCATCCTGCATGTGCCCCAGCCCTGTGATGGACTGGCATTCCATCCTGCATGTGCCCCAAGTCCTGTGCCCTGTGATGGACTGGCATCCCATCCTGCTTGTGCCGCAGCCCTGTGCCCAGTAATAGACTGGCATTCCATACTGCATGTGCCCCAGCCCTATGCCCTGTGATGGGCTGGCATCCCATCCTGCATGTACCCCAACCCTGTGCCCTGTGATGGACTGGCATCCCATCCTGCTTGTGCCGCAGCCCTGTGCCCTGTGATGGACTGGCATCCCATCCTGCTTGTGCCGCAGCCCTGTGCCCTGTGATGGACTGGCATTCCATCCTGCATGTGCCCCAGCCCAGTGCCCTGTGATGGACTGGCATCCCATCCTGCTTGTGCCGCAGCCCTGTGCCCTGTGATGGACTGGCATCCCATCCTGCTTGTGCCGCAGCCCTGTGCCCTGTGATGGACTGGCATCCCATCCTGCTTGTGCCGCAGCCCTGTGCCCTGTGATGGACTGGCATCCCATCCTGCTTGTGCCCCAGCCCTATGCCCTGTGATGGGCTGGCATCCCATCCTGCTTGTGCCGCAGCCCTGTGCCCTGTGATGGACTGGCATCCCATCCTGCTTGTGCCCCAGCCCTATGCCCTGTGATGGACTGGCATCCCATCCTGCTTGTGCCGCAGCCCTGTGCCCTGTGATGGACTGGCATCCCATCCTGCTTGTGCCGCAGCCCTGTGCCCTGTGATGGACTGGCATTCCATCCTGCTTGTGCCCCAGCCCTATGCCCTGTGATGGACTGGCATCCCATCCTGCTTGTGCCGCAGCCCTGTGCCCTGTGATGGACTGGCATTCCATCCTGCTTGTGCCCCAGCCCTATGCCCTGTGATGGACTGGCATCCCATCCTGCATGTGCCGCAGCCTTGTGCCCTGTGATGGACTGGCATCCTGCCTAGCATCTGCCCTTGCCCTGTGCCCAGTAATAGACTGACATCCCATCATGCATGTGCCCCAAGTCCTGTGCCCTGTAATAGACTGGCATCCCATTGTGCTTGTGCCTCACACAGCCCTTTGCCCTGTAATAGACTGGCATCCCATCCTGCATATGCCCCATGCAGCCTTGTGCCCTGTGATGGACTGGCATCCCATCCTGCATGTGCCCCAGCCTTGTGCCCTGTAATGGACTGGCATCCTGTCTAGTGTCTATCCTTGCCCTGTGCCCAGTAATAGACTGGCATCCACTCCTGCTTGTGCCCCAACCTTGTGCTCAGTAATGTACTGGTATCCCATCCTGCTTGTACTGCAACCTGGTGCCCTGTAATGGACTGACATCCCATCCTGCATGTGCCCCATGCAGTCTTGTGCCCTGTGATGGACTGGCATCCCATCCTGCATGTGCCCCATGTAGTCTTGTGCCCTGTGATGGACTGGCATCCCATCTAGCATCTGCCCTTGCCCTGTACCCAGTAATAGACTGGCATTCCATCCTGCATGTGCCCCAGCGCTGTGCCCTGTGTTGGGCTGGCATCCCATCCTGCATGTGCCCCATGTAGTCTTGTGCCCTGTGATGGACTGGCATCCCATCTAGCATCTGCCCTTGCCCTGTACCCAGTAATAGACTGGCATTCCATCCTGCATGTGCCCCAGCGCTGTGCCCTGTGATGGACTGACATCCCATCCTGCATGTGCCCCATGCAGTCTTGTGCCCTGTGATGGACTGGCATCCCATCTAGCGTCTGCCCTTGCCCTGTGCCCATTAAAAGACTGGCATTCCATCCTGCATGTGCCCCAGCCCTGTGCCCTGTGATGGGCTGGTATCCCATCCTGCTTGTGCCGCAGCCTTGTGCCCTGTGATGGACTGGCATCCTGTCTAGCATCTGCCCTTGCCCTGTGCCCATTAAAAGACTGGCATTCCATCCTGCATGTGCCCCATGCAGACTTGTGCCCTGTGATGGACTGGCATCCCTTCCTGCATGTGCCCCAGCCCTTTGCCCTATAATAGACTGGCATCCCATCCTACATGTGCCCCAGCCCTGTGCCCTATAATAGACTGGCATCCCATCCTGCATGTGCCCCAGCCCTGTGCCCAGTAATAGACTGGCATCCCATCCCATAAGCAATTAGAACATGGACAAACGGAGTTCTTGCCCCAGGTTCACACATCATCTCCACCATGTCACTCAACAAGACCCTGTACTGGATAAACTTTCGTAAGATGGATAATCATACGTTTCAGTTTTTTATTCATATTTTACCTATGCCACAGTGATGAGTTAATTTGCATTTTAATGCCTTTAATTACTTTTGTCTCCAGCATGAGTGTTTCCACACATTGCGCTACATCTCAGCAGAGCAGGACGGCCTGCGGCTGGGCAGTCTTTACGCCGGGCTGCTCCCGTGCAGATCGCAGCAGCCCGGGACAGAGGCTCTCTTGGACAATTTCATGCAAATCAAGAACCAGAAAAGGGAGAATAAATATGAGGTCACAGAACCATACTAAAGTGTGAATTAACAGTCTAATAACACACTTAATTAGCCATTAACACTGTGTGTCTGCTGTATTGATCGTCTTTGGGGTATAATTATTATCCATGCATTAGGAAGCCAGTTCATCTTTATCGTTACTTAGGAAACCTGTAAGATGACACCTGGCAGCAGTAATAACTCAGTCACCCCCTGTGACTTTAAAATTGCATCGTTTGGCACATTGGTGTTTTTCTTAATCCTTTGTTTGTCTTTAATTTTTGTTACTCTTTAATTCAGAAAAAAATCTGTCATTGTTTTTCAATATTGTTTTTTTTTTCCCTGCTTGCTTTGTCATCTGTCATGCTGATGACATTTAGTTTCTAACAATTATCGTTTGTCTACTGAACAAAGGACTTTGAGGTTTAATTTCATGGGGGGTGATGAAGGTCTCATTTAGTGTTATGTAGATGATGTGCACCTTCATGAGTACTAGTAGATTTATTTGGCTTGTATCAATTTTAAAGATACTTTGAAATTGCATTCGCATTTATTGAGAATCAAGACAGCTACTCAGAAACCGTACTATTTTTGATATCAGTTCTAAAAAATGAAAAACAAAAAATCTTTGCTGCATTGTAGATCGAACTCAAACTGAATAACAATGTTTTACCAATGGCACAAAATATACAGCATAATATAGAAAATATATACCAACGATAGAGAAGTATGATCTAAACCAATCACCTTCCTTAAGCCTTTCTGAAAATGAAAAAAAAACTTGTTTTTTCCAAGTCGTAAAATCCGATGAGGCCCTTTAAGATGATTTAAAAATACAAAATTGCATTACAGGTTCTCTCCAGTCAAATTTTCCAGGTACACAGAATACTTTTCACCGAATATTAATAACCTTAAAATACAGTCATCCCCTTAAAGGGGAGCCTCTAAGGGTCCCTTATGAACCTTAATGACACAGTGGGCACGGATATCGGTTAAAAGCTATTTACTGCTAGCAATTCTACATCTGTGACAACAAACTTCAGGAGTTCTACTAATTATTATTGGTTATTATATTTTTATAATCATATTTATAATGTGCTTAGCAAATTATGAACTTTTTCCCAGCATTGTGTAAAAACTGTATATATCGATTAAAAATGTTATTTGATTGTATATATTTTATTTAACGGCGATCTGCCATGTTATTGTGAGGAGTGACCCACTGATTGGTTTAATGCCTGTGATAAGAGGAAACCCTTTGGTTTTCCTTGGGCAGCCATACCTCTCACCAGGGTTTCCAAGACACCAAACACTGCTTTGGCCCATCGACACAGCTGACCCTATAAAAGCCCTAACCAGGCAATTAGCTCAACCGGGACCAGCTGGGTCTCCTTAATTGGAGCCCCGTAGCCAGGGGACCAGCGATCAGTCGCCATGGAAACTCCAAAGTGCCAAACCCTTCCTTGTGCCATTACTGTTTATGCTGCTGATTCATCAAAATTGCAGGTAATTACAAAGTAACATTATTCTTATTACACTAGATACATACACACACACACGCACATATATATATGTATCATGCACACTATTTTACTGTTTGAAATAAATATGCATATAGCATATATTTTTCATAAAGCCTTCTATCTTCATTAACTGCTCTTCATATCACACCTAGCAGTTAAACCTAGATGTTCAAAGTAGATTCACGTAGTAGCCCTATCCTGCAGTTGGAGCAATGTGAAAGGAATATGAATCGATATATGATGCAGGGCACTTTGTTACACTGCAGTGACTCCATGCAGTGGAACACAGGACATCCTGTGAGTTCGATAGCGAACCTTCATCAGTTTCTAAAAAAATCCGAGGGACAATGATCATGTTTTACGGAAAAAGAAAACTTTATAATTTAATAACATAGCAGAAAATTTAATTTTACTCAGATTCTAGCCAATAGTTCTTAAAGTAAAAGTGTAGCAGTCATGTGAATAATCTCCTTAAGAACTCACTGCAGAAACTTAATTTAGGCCACTTGAGGTCTTAAATAATCCTTGCAGCCATAATATGGATTTTTATTATTATGGATTAATATGTATGTTGATATTTAATTTTAAATGTTAATGTTTTCAAATTCTATATATGTTTCTTATAAGTTCTATTATGTATTACATTAATTCTATATATGTTTTGTATAAGTTCTATCCTTATATTTTATTGTTCATGGTTGTGAACAAATGTAATACACACGTCACTATAAAGGTGGAGTGGGTTAAAAGAAAAAAGATAGAGAAATGTCAGTTGGGTTTAAAGGTGTGGGCTTTTTGACCACTACATTCCTTAAGTATTTTTTCATTTGCATACCTTAACGACATTATTCTCAAGTATGTTTTGTTCATGGAATTAAAGAAATATTTTCTTAAGTTGGATTGGAAGTGCATGAAACAGTACATCACTGGTTTACCTGGTCACGCCATTAACAATGGCTGGAAAGGCGATATAATGAACATTACTAAGAATGACCTAGTTCACCATGCAAAGGCGTATAAAATCTCTTTCAAATGGAAAAAAATCACCTAATTGGTATCAAATAATCCAAAATGACAATAAGTACACCCCTAGGTGCTATACCTGCCATTTAGTTTATAAAATATTTCATCTATTATAAGTGATTTAAAATTTTTTAATTTGTAATACAGGGAAATAGAACTATTGAAGTTTAATGGCAGAATTTGCTGCAGTATTCTGTGATTTGGAAGCCAGGTAACTGCTATTACCCGGCACTCTGGTCCTGATTGGCTGGTCCTTTTCCACCCCCCCGTGACTGATAGCAGGTAACCATTATACAACATTGTCTTACCGGCCAACTGCTTTTATTTTCCTCTCCAGCCAATGAAATATGAGCCCAAAAGACACATTAGCAGCAAAAAAAAAGGCATGCTGACTAATTAATAGCATTAACGTTCAGTATGCTTGATTGATCAATGTTTAATTGTGCTTGATTAAATCACAAAGTACTTTACATTTTGCATGTTATTCTCATGTCAGCGAATACAGTATATCTACTTTAATGAGTGAATTGCAATACTTGTGTGTTATGTCTGCATTCATAACACCATGCATCAACATAGTGGATTGTGATGTAAAGGCCAAAGCAGGGGGCATTATGACAGCATTGCAAAGACCTTCCAGTAAAAATGTAATTCAAATCTGTGCTCAAACATATTCAGAATATATTTTAGTTAGCAATAAAAACTGGATAACCTTATACCACTAAACTCCTAGTAGCACATTAAATTGCATAAACTGAATTTATATACCAGTCATTCATGTGTCAAAAATGTGAAAATACAAACATTTAAATATTTAAATAATATTTTAGCCATTTAACCCTACGGGACACTGCCCTGTTGTTATACTTGCAGGAAAATATTACTTTCACGAGTTGTGAAAACATGTCATGATCCTGTAGTGAATTAGCAGTTGGAGGATGGATGGATGGTATATAAATGACTATGAGGTAGTATTAGAAACAGAGCATTCTGTATCAAAGCATTGCTCGTCTGACACGCATCCCCCACCTGTTCATTGGTAATTAGCTCAGCGGCCTTGAGGGAGAGCATTTTTCCTGATTACCTAATTAAATCCTGATCAAGACAGGCACAGCCTATAAATCTCATTTCCTATCTTTCGTATTCTCAGCCGTTACTGGACAGACTGCAAGATTATCAATGGCTCTCATAATATTAATATTCATAAGGAAAAACAAAAGGTTCCTCCAGACGAGCTGAAACAGTTTATCTCAGTCTTCCTGCTTCATGTGTTCCGAATCTGCTCTGGCTATCTGGCTCTGTGAAAGGAGCCTGCAATAAGTGCAGCGTAATTACACCCTTTATTTCCAATCTACTGCGTGGTGCTGCTTATGCCACACGAGCTGTAATCCTCTCTGGTGCCTCCATCCCTAGTGAAGCTACTGGTTTGGAACACAGACGGCAGGCAGGTATAATAAACTGTCTCCATGGCAACCCAGAGCAAATTCCCAGCCTGGTGCTCCAGAGCTTGGCTGGTCCTAGAGAGGAGGAGAGAAGCTGAGGGCAGGCACGATCTGGCACCGAGATCTGTGTCGATGGGGGTGGGGGGCTGGGGGGGGGGGGGGGGGGGGGGTGATATGGGGAGGTGGGAGGGGGGCAGATGCCAGTCGGTTCCAGAAATTAAGCTTGAACATGGTGAGCAGAGGTCAGCAAGCAGGATCCGGAATCCAGTTCTGGTTTGGGGGGGGGGGGATGGGCATAAACCCCCCTCCCACTTTGGTCTGATGCAACTACCTTCTGTTTTCTGTCTTTACAGGTGGTTGCTGAAAAAGCAGAGTTCGTAAACGTATGTTCATTAACAGAGAGTGTAATCACGGTGCTGGTATTAAGATTACGTAACGATTAAACATCCGTATCGATAAACATGTGGTGTGGCGAATCGGCCCTGCTGTCTCTGGGTGGAGAGCACTTCACAGGCAGCTGGTTTCCAGCATCACCACTTAGAGGTTCAGGACACTACATCTGGACTCTGCAGCGAGGCTAATCTGATGGGACCTAGTAGGTGGTGTGGCCTGTATCAGTATCAATATTCCCCCAAGGCAAGGACACTCTTGCAGGCCCAACTAACATCACTGCACCACCCAGCTCCTGGCACTACCTCTAGGCTATTGATGTCCTTTGTGGATTTCAAAGCATATACAAAGAAAATGAAACAGGGATCCCAACCCGTGTAAAGTAGGAGTTTTAGTATTTACCAAGGACATGCTGACAACTTAAATGTGTTTGCATAGTTGGATTTTACCCTTTATCATGTGTATAAAACGCATCACTTTCTACACAGAGCAGGCATGAGATGTCCCACCTTGTCACCCTATAACCCACCAGCATCTGCAGATGAAAAATAATATTCAGCTAAATTTCTTATAGCAAATACACCGAGAAAAAGATCAAATATCCCAATCAAAAAGATTACCAAACATTCTCTCAAGTGTGAAGCGATCTCTGTTCCCATGCGCGGAGTTGAATTCTGTCGAGTAGGTGTTTCTGTCAAGTGAATGAAGCAGCTGACGACTCGCGTCGTTCGGAACTGTGAAGTTTAAAGAGTGTTTCAGAGCTGGGCCGAGGTGCAGCTACGCTGACATACTGGGAGTGCGTGTGGTGCTCCAGTGCATTGGCCTGACAGCGATATGACAGTAGCACACTGCCTATAGCCTAACATTTTCAGTCCAGTTAATTTCTGCTTCACACCCATGCAGCCTATATTACTGCAATAATGTGGCATGAGTCCATACTGTTATATCACTACACAATCCAGCACAATGTGCATAACTCATATTCTGAATAGTTTGAATAGACTCTCTGTGCAATGTTGTCTCTGTGCAATGTTGTCTCTGTGCAATGCTGTCTCTGTGCAATGCTGTCTCTGTGCAATGCTGTCTGCAACCAAGGATACCAAAAATAATACTAAAAGAATGCTAAAATGTTTTGTAATTCCCAGAGGAAAACAGCTTCTTTTACTCATTATTAATGCAGACACAATTTTAGTGGATGTGTTTTACAAAACCTATAGTGACTTGCGTCTGATGTCACGCTCCACTCAAAATTAGGCGGGCAAGTGTATGATGGAATACATCTGAAAAGCAAATGTTTCCTCTTCCTACCCTGAATCCCAAAGCATAGCCTGGTAAAGTAAATGTGAAGATGGGTCCACAACAAGTCAATTACATAAGTGCACAATTCGGAGCACACAAATATTTGGACAATGTCCCAATCCTACTATGTAATGTGTAGCTCACTTACGTGATCTGCTGAACTGCATCCTTACGAAATCTTCTCTATTGCTATGTGAACATCGGATGTTCATCTATGCCAGAAAAGATCTCAACAAATCTTAGTCTTCACTTAGTCTGAAAGACTGAGTTGCTGTGAAATTGTACAGATGCGTGCCCTTGCATGTGTGATGTACGTGATTTGAAAGTGATATCGAATAATGCATGCAGCTTAAAAGACTGTAAAAAAGTTTCTTTGTATTGAAACATTGACCTCATATGTGGGACTGTGTAAGACTACTGGAAAATGCTGCCTGTTAATTTGATTTATAGAATAGAGTAGCCATTCCAACAGTGAGATTTACTTGAAGAGGTCGCATTCAGTAACGTAGCTCATCTTCATTCTAACAGGCTTTTTCAGAAGGTGTCTTTCTAACATGCCACCATGTTAATGTTAAAAATGTTTGTGTTTCTTTTTCATGGCCGACATTTTGGGGGAAATAAACTAATAATAATAACAATAATAATTTTACTTACACTAAATAGCACCTTCCTCACAGTCAAGGATTCTTCCCAATACATACAGGCCGACACAAAAAACAAAAGTTCAACCTTACAAACTGGATTAGGCATTGTAACATTTTTGAAATAGCGATGTTTTCACTGGGGCTTAAACTTTGAAATAGACTGTACATCTTCCAGATCGTGTTGACAACTCTATTGTGTAAGTGAAACACAATCGATCAGATGATTGATAATTCATCTTCAAAGATATGTAATGTCAATTTTTACTGTTGGGTCTTTATGGCACAATTCTACAATGTAACTATCTAACTGCATTTCCTCTCCTTTCCTGGCAGTTCAAAAGAAGCTTAACTGTATATGTGCTTTTATATGCCCCATAGAAGGCAAATCAAAACATGAGGAAATCAGTGGTAAAATGATGTTTTATATTGACTGTCACTGGCACGGCCTACTTTGCAAGATTGCGATAGCTTATTTCTACTTTATTCACAAAGAAAATGAAACATACATGAGAAACATAAGAAGTATGGACTAATGAGAAGGCGAATCAACCTCTTTTTCTTATGTAGATAAGCGTTGGGAAAATTATACACTAGCGCTAATTAGACAAACATAATACTTGCCTCAAGTACACTACCAGGAAACTCACTGCAACCACAGCACCTTGGCAGCAAAGAAATATTTTCTTTTATTTGTCCTTATTGCATCTCCTAAAATGGCAACCCCTACGGGCAAAGAACCACTCCTGTTATTCTAATACAGCAATATCATTTCTGAAGTAGTTCAGTTATACCCGGTATCCTATAGTCCTTACTAGTCCATTGTGAAGCTCTACTATGACATTCCTGGAAATTCTTCCTACTTATACATATCTAAACATCCTATTTTATGTTTTCTACTGCCTCGTTATGGAATCATCCCAGAGGTGGAAAGTTCTGGTCCAGAAAGTAAAAATGTAGAAACAAAATCTTGGTCTAAATGTTTACTTTCTGCTCCTGAACTCCTGAATTATCCATATACATGCCCAATTCTTTATGGAAGGCTGCTCATTCAAAAAAATTAGGCATGCCTTTGTAGATCTCTTGCTACACTATCCCATTTGTACATCATATATATTTTGCTATCTGCTAATTTAATCCATTCAATGATATTTTCTATTTGATTTTCAGAGCAGCATCTCTGCTCTTCATTGTCTCTTGCCACAGCTAGCATTTTGCCCCGAATCGCCTCTCGACACTCAAATTTCTTCCCATGTTGAAGCATATTGTGCTGACATTTTGACCTGCACAGCTGACGATTATCTTCAGTAGAACCTGTCAACGAGACGCATATCCCACCTTCCTGCTTATGTATCTCCCAGAACAACTCAAAAGCAGTGTCATCAATAACTGCCAACTTTAGATATTGATGAAAATCGCCTTCCCTCTGCACACCTGTAAGCAGGTCTTGAGGCTTATTTCCGTACATCATCTGATGTCCACGCGTCGTAATGCCCTGAGATGAGTTTTTGGTTCAGGTCGCAGTCATCTCACAGCCAGACTCTCTAGATTACCTTCTCAGCTGGACCTCTGTGACACCATCAAGCTCCTACAACTCTTAAAATACTGCCTGATTCAACCACCAAAAAGAGAACGGTGTCATATTGAATTTAATCTTACCTCTTAGCATCATCCAAATACTCTGAGGCCAGAAGTAAGTTTATGAATTTCCCCTTTCTAGTACAATTTGCTTCAGAATCTCAACCATTCTTCAAAACACTCCATTCTTAACTCTAAACTACAGTTCAGTAGCAATAGTCCTGAGTTCATCCTGACATTCTTTCTTAGACAAGAGATTATTATTATTAATTTGTGAGGTATTTGAAAATCTGCTGTCATGAATATGTCCATCGAGAACTGCTCATATCATAGCTATATCCTTTTATCTGAAGGCATAACATTTTGCCTATAACCATCTATGCCTATGTGGACCAAAATGAACAAATAACCTTTTTAATACAATATTGATTAAAAAGGCAGACTTAACTCATGTTCTGCTTTAGTTGTAACATCAGTCTTTGTATGGGGGGTTTTATCAAATTACTGATACTCATGTCAGCGGGATAACATTTGATGGACCATACAGGACCTTACAGTTTTCTGTTGACATTTATCTAAAACTATGAATGTGTGTAACAGTAGGAAAGACAAATGAGTGCTCCTGCATCATCATAAAGTTTACAGGTTCGACCCTCTGACAGCTGACACACTGAGTTAGTTCAAATTTGTGCATAGCTGTGCAGCCCTGCTGTTTCACAGATGTTCTTGTACTTTAGGCAACTTGAGAGACACCTGATACATGTGAATAATTTTCTTTTATAAGCATGGAGAGTTTATAAGATGCTCATTTTTAAAGCTGGAAAATAATTTCACCAATGCACTTACAACTTAGGTTTTTTTTAATATGTATATAGCCATACTAGCATAAACCACAGGTGGCCAATCTTATTCAGACATTGTGTGTGTGTGTGTGTGTGTAGACCTTCGCTACAACTCCATAATTAGATCACTAATTAGAGGACTGATTGGCTGAAGAGCCCTCACACCTGGGTTTGAACAGCTGACCTAAAGGTTATCCCGAAAACCTGCATACTCACCAGCCCTTTGAGGATAAGATTGGCCACCCCTGACATAAACCGCTGATCTGATTGGGGCAATTTTATAAATGGCCCAAATCAGGCTTTACATGCAGTAAAAACTCAAAAAAGAAAAATAAAACTCCCGTATTGACCATACGACTAATAGGCTGTTTGATGAGGTCACACCCTCATATAAGTTTGACATCAGAGGCTCATTACATCAAGCCATCAAAGGCAACCACAGCAGGGTCAGCACATATGGGGTCTTCGGTCCAACCTGCACCATAACTCACATCCCAGTTCTCTATACTGAAGACAGCACCTCTGCATGGAACAATAGTACTATGATCAGGAGGGGGGTGTGGAAGCAGAAGAGACAGTGATTCCCCTGCAGGGGGCCCTGTTGAAATAATTTTCTACCAGGCCCAAGAATTATGCATGCCGGCCCTATAGAAAACTGATACAGCGTTCCAGTCCATCTTGAATTGTATAAGTGACTTTACACTTCAGCAAGCTTTTTGCATTGATTGTATTTTTTTAAGTTCCAGCCAAATCTTTGTACATACTATGTTTTTGCAGACAGAATTATCTGTAAACCAAAAAGCTCATTATCTTCTGAATAAAAGCTTGCTGTCACATAGCAGTACAAAACTGAAATAATGAATGTGTATTTCTGTGTGAACGTTTAGCTGTATTGTTTAATGCTTTGAATTTGTGTTCATTATTTTACCGCTAAGGCGTGTAGTTGTAATCCCTGGTGCGTTACAGGTTGCTGGTTCCTGTTGCATTTATAGCGTGGAACAGCTAAGTAGTTCGTTTTGCATACCACAGATTTTTAGTTCTCATAGTCAGTAAGATTTATGCTAGTTGTGTTTCTACCCCCCGTCTTAGAGTAACATATTGCTTCAATTTTATAATCTTCCCATTATCGGTTTTTGCCTTTTTATAACCTTAATAGTATTATATTGTTTTTATGGCAATAACTATGTTAAAATAAGTATGTCATAATTGATTAGGTATCCCCAAAAATGAAAAGGGAATTTAAGCAACCGTATATAAAAAAAATGAATATAAATCCATTTGGTAAATGTTTATTAGAGATAAAAACGTCAATCTAGCTAATCTTAAATCACCCATTCCATCAGAGAAACAGTCTCTGAAAGTAGAAAGACAAATGGATTCATATAAAGTAATGAATAAGTTACATGAAGCTACAGTAACTAATTACCTGAGTTTACTTCTGCATGTTTTAATTTTTTTTTTTTTACTTAATCAAAGAGCCGTAGATGATAAATATGAAAGGCCTCTATTTTTGAATATGGTGTGCACTGGTCACATGGTGTGCAGCCACATAAATAGCGATAAAAATGGTGACCCCAGTGATTTCACGTACAGTATTTTGTTCAATAATGAGTTTGACAGCTCTGGTGCCTTTCTGTTTATTGCGCATGCAGTACATGCCCTGGCGCTTCTTCTCTCATGCTCTAATGCTTCATTCAAGCACAGACCATTCTTAATCTGGTGGGTGGGTGTCTGTCTCTGTTGACCCACCAAAAAAGGAAAGTGCATCGAGCGGCCAATCAGACTCGCAGCTCTACTGCAATGCTCAGGATTAGCAGCTGAGACTACTGAGAGGTGTTCCAGAAGTGCATCGTTTTGAAAACTGTTACACCACAAACCTAAAGTTAAATGTAGGCGTTTTGCATAAACCAGCATGGTTATGAATTACAGTTTAACCAAATTACAGTCAGTTGTTCTGTTGATCCAGGTAATCTTGGTAGGTCTTTTTTGTAAAAAAAAAATCATGTTTCTACTAGATGTAACAGATCTTCTATCCATGTAATAGATCTTCTATCCATCAACTGTGCAATATCCAATTTCTAAATGGCATTGATAATAACTGTGCAATATCTGTATACTGTACAATATCTATATACTGGACAATATCATCGCTCTGTGTCCAACATCCACTACTCCTTGCACATGATCATCATTACTGTGTAATATTTAAAGAATGTGCAATAACCTACACAGTAATTTATTCTTTCCATACGTAAATAGCGCCGCAGAACTTTTTGCACTATTTGTTTCTTGTTTGTCGTGTTCTACATGCATGTTTGCACTGGAGGAGCTGCATTTAAACGCATTATACATGTGTATAGTGACAATAAAAGGCATTCATTCATTCATTCATTCATTCATTCAGCCATGTTGGTATGGCTTCCTAAACGGTGGTCAGATGTACATTATCCATAAAACATAAACGTTGATGCATTTTTAGTGGAATGGCCAGCATGTCCCCAAAATCTCACTCTCTGAATGTACCTTCATCCATCTGTCATTGATCTGTAACATGCTAACTTACACGAAGTATCACTGACCCACAAACCAGACTGTGCTCTTCCTCATCTTATTTACTCTTTATACACTAATGATTGCTAATCATGCTAAACACTGGAAATTATAGCACCCTTATAAGCCTCATCATAAATGGTGTGAGAAAATGTAACTAGATAGATGGACTGCCTTGCATCTGTGCCAGCGATAACCTGGAACACTATGCAGAAGAGTTCTATAAAATGCTGCTGCATTAAGCGGCTTCTCTCCCAGAGCTGCCTTCCTGGTCAACAATCATTTCTAAGACAACTGCACCCCTCCACTTGATAGAATTGTTTACTTGTTGCATGCAGTAACTTATGTGTTTGACTACTGTGTGTTGTCTGTATCGTAGAGCACTTTGTGCTTTTAGGCCGAGCAGGACCGAATACACCAAAACAATATCCATGCAATTATCATGGTTACGTGCTCGACGTAAAGTTCATTCTAATTCAACGATCTTACAACATGCTCGTGCTTCGCCTGATGAACCATCAAGGTACATTTAACAGTACTATAAATGCTGCTCTCGCAATTGCTGGGATTTAACTGGCTTAGGTTGCTATAATTTATGATATTGCACGGTGAAATGTAAGCTAGCTACAAACCCCTTATATAAACCCCTTAGCCGACGCTTTTATCTAAAATGACATACAAGTGAGGATCAAAGAGCGGAGTCAGACAATGTTCCTGGAGCAAGTGCGGTTAAGGGCCTTGCTCAATGGCCTGCTAGTGATGTCATTCTTACTCCTACGGGATTTGAATCAGCCACCTTCCAAACCCAGAAGCAGCGTCCTAAGCAGTAGATCCACACACCACACCGTTACTCGTACCGTTACTATCTGATCTGGAATACCAGAAGTTGACACTAGCGACTGTATCTTGTCCATCAGTTGGTCACCACTTCCTCATGAATCTCAGTTACAAGTATCACGTACAGTAGCAGGACCGTAGTACCCTATGTTATCTTGATCCACCACATAGGGATTTCAGAGTTGCCTCTTGAACAAGCAATAAGACTATAACAGGCAGCCATTAAGGCGATTCGATAACCAAGAACGCCTTCCATTTGGTATATTTGTGCATTCAAGTGGCATTTAAGCCTTGGTTCGGTACATCGGGGGGTCACAAATATATTGGGTTGCTCTCCCACTGCTATGCTGGAACCTTTGTGTTCTCTGCTACATTATAGACGCTCACCATCGGTCCTCTGGGTTTATTTGTCTGCTATTTCAGCGAGCCATGTAGGCCAGGATAAAAGCCCTTCTGGGAATCACAGGCTAATCACACGTTTCCCCCAAAGAACTCATTGTCTGCGCGATCAGAGAGCCCAAGTCATTCTTAAAGCTCAGAAGTGGTAGAATCCTCAGCCTGCATGTTTGTTTTAAAGTGCATGAAGTACTTTTAGTGCAACACACACGTATTACTGACGCCCTGCAATCCAAACCCAAAGAAATCTAGACCTGTAAAGTAATGACAACAACTACTGTAGGCTGCCTTCTGAATTCATAATGGAGAGCCAGCAACAGATCAATCGTCGCTTTCAACATAAATGGAAGCTGATTAATCTCTATTAATTTCACTAAGATGTGTCTTAATAAAACATCCTTCCCAATGTTTGTCTGAAGCATTAAATATATAAGAAGTAGCAACAAAATTACATAAACAAATTGAAATAACAATAAAAACATAGAAATCAATTTAATGTTACACGTTTAAAATGTCAATGTGAAAATGCCTTAAGAAAATATAATAAATTATTTTAAAAATTGCTGCAGATTAGGCTATATGAGGTCAAGTTCTGATTAGCCATAAATACACATCCTACCAAAGAGTATATTTTCTGTATATAGCTGCAACATGTTATTTATTTAGTCAAAGACAGTGTGATCACAGAGAGATAGCAAATGAATAGGTGACACCGTGATTGTATAAAAAAAAAAAACGCTGTATTAAATAGCTAATTTATTAGTATTATCTTTTTATTATGAAGCAGCATGTACGGAGATGTCCCGAAGAATGTTTTTATGAAAATTATTATTGTTGTTCAGAGAGCTGAGGCCGTTTGTTGACTTTCGCTCTGTCACTCAGAATCACTCAGGCTGACCCAGTTCATGAGTGAAACGTCTGCGTCTATGATGGGCCAAACCGTCACGTCCCAGTGCCTCAGAACTCTGATGCTACCCGGCCCCGCTGCTACGGAAACCACCGATACGGGACGCAGCATCCTGGATGCAGTGTGATTTAATCCAATGAATTACCCTGTCAACCCTGTAGTAATGTGTTCTTCAGCATCAAGCTGCAATTTCCCGGCCAATGTAAAAGGTCCAATTTTCTTCATTTTATACACCATTTACTTAATCATCATTGATAGTTTCCAATAATGCTTTTTTTTATTTATCCATCCATCCATACATACATCATCCATCCATTTTCTATACCTGCTTGTCCTATTGCGTTAGATTTTTCAGTCTACATATTATAATGAATTCATACAATATTAAAGAAAATATTTAAAAATATAATCCATGTCTGTACCTCAACAGACACACAAACCGTACTAATTCATTGTGGCACTTTTTGGGATCATTTCCCAAGCTGAATGATAAAGGAACCTAGAATTAACTGGGATTTTAAAAAACTGTTATTGGTATTATTATTAGCACTAAACAATAATGTGATTCCACATCATAGCTGTACTCCATCTGCAAGGTTCACAGAAGGCATACGGCAGCTGCTGTGTAAATGGTGGGTTTGTTGTTGCGTATCACTGGGGAACTCAAAGGTCCGACACCAAACAGTTTCTGGTGGTTCCTCCTGAATGGACGGAGAAACCTAAAGAAAAGCAGCTAGTGACAATACACTGCAAAGCGTGAAAGACTGAGTACTACAATAAAATGCCTTTTGTCTGCAGTACAGATTCAAATATCTGAAAATTCATTGCTTTAATAACAATGGTCAGGATGGTGTGCATTTAGCTGAGAAAATATGTCCGTTCGTGTTAAAACTGAACAAAATAACTAGTGTTCTGTTATGTCCTTTCAAGGCACTAACACCACGCAAGCCAACCATAAAACCAAATAAGTCATCGTTGCTGTTTGCCTCGGTTATGTTACAAGGGTTGTGGCGTCTGCTTTTAGTTCACATCCCACAATGGTATCGAGTGCCACATGGTACGCTAGCTGTTATAAAGGAGGTAGGTAATAAAATGGGTACCGCTTTGGAAGGTAGGCAACCCGCGATCGCAACAATTAGCTCAACAGAAACTGTAAAGAGACAATATGGTTACTGGATGCATAGACTAAAACGTTTAATCTGATGATTTATTTGGACATACATCACTGACAAAACACCGATGATGTACTAACCGCTGTTTTTACTGGGACGTAGAGTACTTGTTTTTCTTCTCCACTGATACCAAGCTGAAAACCTTTGGACTTGACCCAGAATTTAAACTTTGCATTGTCTGTTGAGCTGGATTCGGATCCATTGAGGAGCTGCACAATCCGGTCGTATTTTTTACGGGTCACTGTCTTTGTCTTGCCGGAATCCCCGTATGTCCTGAGACACCAGTCCTGAAACTGGCGGTACATGTCCCGGTCGCCCTCCATGGTTTTTCAACGGGCCACAGAAATGCAACTTGTCTTCTGCTTCTTCACCTTTTTATGTGGACACCTGTTCGGCAAATATCGACTATACAAAAAATCCTCTAGAAAAACGTATCCAATATAAATTTCAGTCAAAGTGCAAGTTTTTTCTCTTCTTCTTCTTTTTTTTTTAAAGAGACCTTTGTAGCTGGTGTCGTGATCCTACATCAGATCCTCAGGTGATGCTCTATAAATGTGAATCGCACCCTTGAGTTAATCGGATCCCGAAGCGCTTTAGTCTCCTTTCTTTACGTGAAAGGTTTCGTTATTCCGCCAGGACCGCGACTTTACTCAGCTGGGCAAAATCCGCCTCTTTCTTTATTTTATTTCACACAGAACTGACCGGCTAACGGGAATCGATATAATTCAACATCGGAAAGGCATGAGCTCTTCGTGTTGTGTCTCCTGAGTACTGTTTTGTCCTGGACCGTGTCTCTCGCAGGATGAAATATGGGTTAGATAAATCTTTTATCTTAACAATTCTTCTTAAAACCTGCACCACACAAAGCTGCGGAAAACCGCGTAAGTAAATATTATTATTCGGCCGGACTTAATTATTTACTGAATTCGTCAGTGTGAACAAAATCGATAAATATACTAAGACAAAGATGTAAATATATTTCCTGATTCATTAAATAGATGATATGGTATGGTTAGCTGTGCATTGATACAAAATATTGATATTGATTGGACGTGCTTGTATCATTTCGACAATTACTGTTTTCTTTTATCGTCCTAATATTTACTGCATTTAAGTAACCAAAATGCATCGATGGAGTGGCATTAAATATAGCCTACAAGATTTTTTTTTTCTCGGATCGGGTCAGATCTGTTGTTTTTTTCAGCTCATGCTCTCATTATCATTGTTACAAAAATCTAAGTAAATCGCTTCATCTTTCGGCTTTTCTGCAAATCTGCCGTATCCCCGCTGTCCATAGATGTGATCCGAACAGAAGCACCTCCTCTGTGCCAAATGATACCTGGCGACTAGCCACTCTTCCTATCCTCTGCTTTCTGAATATGCCCTTTCCATGGAAGAAGTGCAAACCCAAGTGCTCGGCAGGCTCTTCTTTACCGATCCAGCAGTGTTGCGTTTCAATTTAGTTTGTCTTGTTTAATAATCTGGATTTCTTAGTGGCACTATCACCGAAGTGCCGGATTCTGGCGACTCCTCGAACGACTAGTCATTAGGGACAGCCCGGTAAACTCTGTATAAGCCATCACCCCGTGAAAAGTCCCCTAACAGAACAGTTGCAGCCGCAAAACCGGATCCTTATGCGCGCGGTCTCCACCAGTGCATTATACTGGATGTCTAGAAAGGTTGCAGCCGGGAGTGATAACACGGGATGTCGGAGCTCCGCAGAGCCCCCTATCCCATTCTCAGCCCTCTGATCGGCTCCAAGCCCTCTGATTGGCTGCGGGGACAAAAGTTTCTGTGGAGACGGCTGAGACATGACGTCACATAAAGAATTGTCCCATTTAGGGATCGGGGGATGTGCGCATGCCCCGTCCCCGCAGGTTGGATTCGAAATCCGTGCAAACAGAAAGTCGACGATGAGGCGGAACGCCCCGTTGCCATGGAAATGGTTCTCATGGCGTAAAAGAAGCCCAAACTACGTATAGCTAGCTGGTACCGATAAGATATTACAACAGCATAAACCAGCACACATGAATTCTTTGTCCATTTGACCGATAGTATAGTATCCGTAATCTAGTGTGAAAATTCACAAGACGCCTGAGAAGAATTATAAATGGTGCCGCAAGAGGAATTAATATTAACAGTATAGTAATGTAAGATATGTTTTGTGTACTTAAAAATAAGATAAATGCTCATAAATACTTGATAGACAATATGCATATTTTTCTTGAATTTTATGTTATGAACCGATTTCTTAATATTTCGGACAATTAGTGATGCTTTGAAACAATGGTCAACATATTTGTCTACTCCTGGCATGTTTCAGAAAATCACAGTAAGGGCAAGCACTTCGGAAATTACGTAAAATATTTATTTAGCCCATTTTACCCACTGACATGCAGCTGATATGTTGATGCGTGTGTACGGTTGTGTGAGTCCGTGAGAAAGACGGTGACACAGTAGGAGGCTTTGTATTCTCACAACTCCAGGACTGAATCTTTAAGTCACCCTCAGCTTTGTGTGTGTTTACATGGGTTTTGTCCAATTATTCAAGCGTCTTCCGGAAATCCAAAGATTCTTTTAAGGTGAACAGATTTTGCACTATTGCACTATTATTATTATCATCATTATTTACTTATTTATTTATTTATTAAGAGCACTGTAGTAAGTAGCATTTGATGTCATCAACTGGTGTTATTAATGGTCAGCCAATATCTGGGTATAGCTTAGTAGTGGAATCTTCCCTTAAATATTTCTGTGAATGAGTGACCTGCGATGAACTGGCATTGCACCCCAGTTCTGTCCGCCTCCAAATCCAGTCTCCTTGGGTGGCTACTGGATCACTGAAATCCCTTTTGGATAAGCAGCCACTGACTGCACGGATGTTAGGATTTATTCATGCATCCGTCTTCCAGCAGCTCATCTTGGTCAGGGTTGCAGGGATGTCAGGATATATGGATTTTTTTTAATCAAAATTAATTGCAACTCATACTCAATTTACTACAAAATAATGAAAAATACTAAAACTACCATATGTAACTAGTTTTAAATGACTGATTTCCATTTGTGCGTATTTTTAATTACTATTATAGATTTTAATGATGCTTTATTTATCTTGTCTGTTTCTTTTCTGTTCTCCGTGTCTAGCAGTATTTTTTCATAATCTCTGCCAAGAAGATAACTCTCTAATTTATTATCATTTTATAAACATTTCATAATTGTTCTTTTGTGTTTTTTTGTTAATGTTTTACATTTTTAACAAATCAAACGTGGCATTGTGGCTTCGCGATTAGCACTGTAACACCTCAATGGTTGTGGGTGAGTTTCCTGGGTCTGTGTGTATGGATGTTCTCCTCTTTGTCCAAGCAATGTTCTTCCCGGTGCTTCAGTTTTCACCTGCAGTGTAGAACATGCAGTGGGTGAAGCTGCATCTCTGAACTGCCCACTGTGTGTACATGTGTGCCCTGCAATATACTGGCATCCTGCCTTGTTCCTTGTGCTTCTGGGGACAATCTTGTCTCATCTCTGCACAGAATAAAAAGTTAATGAATGTGGATGGATTATTTAACTAAAGCCGATACAGGGCAGTACAATTTTCAGACCAAATGTCTTTATTATAAAATCTGATGATAGTTATTTTACATTGGAATGATACCTGAAACAAGCACTTATTTTATTGCTGAATTTCCTTAGAACAGAATTTGTCACTCTGTGCCTGAACACAAAAAAATTCAGTAATATTAAAATTGTCACACACCACGTTTTGACAGATTGTAACCTCAGTGACAACTCTCATAATCCCCTTGCTAGGGTAACAGCACGGTGATATGTCAAATGTCACACCAAGTGGTACTGCTTTCATAACTCTACATGGCATAGTGTCATCTGTAATACAAGTCCAAGTTGACAAGATACTTACGAAACTACTCGCCTCAATGTAATTCAGGCATTAAAAGAATTCCGATTCAATTAATAAATTGCCAGTTTGGAATCCTGTTTTTTTTTAATGCCATTTTCCTCTTGTTTCTCGTGTAGTTTTCAGTGTGTTTATTGTAAAGCATGGCTTTTGCTGCTTCATGTGGCTATTAAAATAATAATTCCTTTATCATATTTGCCAGGATCTCCTGTTTACAGCCATGGGTTTACACTGCTAATGAAATGTCATGATGTGGCAGTATGATATTACAATGCTATGAATTTTCTGAATGGGGGCAGCAATTTGAAATGACGTTTTGGGGTTAGGGTTAGGTATTATATTAATTGGAAGGATCAGTAATGAAGTGGTACACCATAATTGATGGAAAAATTCAAAATTTCTGTCATTAAACTGGGAAAACTACACTAAAAATATAAGAGAGTGTAATTGATTAATGATATTTGGTTTATTAATTGACCAAAGGTGTTTATTAAATACTGTTCTATGCACCCAACTTAATTCCTGTTTGTCAATAATGTGAAATATACAATTTACCTCAAACAGTAACACACTAGGAGTACTGAAACTGAAGAGGGTGTTATTAAGCGATGCAGTAAGGGCCCAGACAAATGGATTATATTATTTTATTATATTATTATTGCAGAAACAGGAGGCAAAAAATTACCTTTGTATAAAAATCTAATTTGCTAGCCAAAAAACCACACATAGATAGATATATAGACGCTCCTCTACTTGCGAACTTTCAACTTACGAACTTTCAGACATACGAATGAAGAGGACTGTAAGTCCAAACTGTTTTCCTCGGCTCCCGTTTCCAGTCCGCAACATAATTTATTTCTTTCTGTACGCCAGTTCTGCCCAGTACAACTTCTGGCCACTACTCCCGCCGCGCAGCAGCGTAGCGTGCGTACTCCCAGCATCCTAGTTCTTTGTACTTGCGCATATCCTTAAAATGATGTTGAATAACGACTTACGAACATTTCAAGTTACGAACGGCCGTTCGGAACGTAACTCGTTTGTAAGTAGAGGAGCGTCTTTATATATAACTTATGCATGATGCGTTTCAAAGCCAGAGGTGTAATTACTACCCAGGACTAAAGTTGTATAACAGAAACATTTTCTATAGTAATAATCAGAGGTGTACTGTAACAATAGTTCAAGAAGAGATTTAAAGGCATTCGCATGAGAAAATGTGACTTTAGAGATGGTGCAGAGCAGTCAGACTCTGAATGCATGGATTCAGTACATGCAGCACAACTGCAAACTTCATTTCTGATAACAGGAAGACAGTAGGAAAAATCAGATCATTGACCAAATGGGAGAAAAAAGCAGTAATGCCTTTCTGGCTGTTGGACAGCACTGAGATGTGACAAAACCCTGCTGTATTCCCTGTCCACTGCTCACCTGTATAACTGAGTCAATAGCTGACTAAAAAAACACTATGTCTAGTGAAGGTGTCTTCATATTTGTGTGAGTGAGGCACCACAGAACACAATAATGCTTTTTTCATTGGAATAGAGCCAGGGATATCCGGGATTAGAATTCACAGGTACACTTGAAATTTTCTTTCCATTCTGTTGGCTGTTGAACCCGTTATTTTTAATGAATGTGGTTTTGGGACCCGGGTGGTGCAGTGGTTAGCCCTGTTCTCTCACACCTCTGAGACCAGGGTTCGAGTCTCCTCTGTTCCATGTGTGTAGAGTTTGCATGTTCTCCCTGTGTCGCTGTGGGGTTTCCTCTGGGTTCCCCGATTTCCCTCCACAGTATATAAACATGCTGAGGTTAACTGGTCGAATAGGTTGTTCCCTGGGTTGTTAATGTAAAGCTATTTCGTGCATGAACATAACATTTTCTAACGTCAAACAAAAAATCTGTTTCTCTTCATCCTCCTTTTGGATTGTGTATTTAAAACGGCAAAAAAATAAACATTTGATAAAAACATGATAAATATTTTTTTCATATTTTATTTTTTAGCAACTCCGGGCTTGCTGTGTATCCTAATATGATAGTACAAAGAAATGTAATGACACTGAGCGTGAATGAACTAATACACAGCTTTCAAATATTCCAAGTACAGACAATGTGTATAAATGCAGGAGAGGATGAATGCAGTGGCTGTGCTGTGTGTTTTCTCTGGGAATCACCAAATTATTCCAGAACTCTAGTGTATCACACAATAGAATACTCAATACAGCCTGAATACTCAATACAGCCTGAATACTCAATACAACCTGAATACTCAATACAGCCTGAATACTCAATACAACCTGAATACTCAATACAGCCTGAATACTCAATACAGCCTGAATACTCAATACAACCTGAATTTTCAATACAACCTGAATACTCAATACAGCCTGAATAATCAATACAACCTGAATACTCAATACAGCCTGAATACTCAATACAACCTGAATTTTCAATACAACCTGAATACTCAATACAACTGTGCACTAAAACACAGTACAGGATTGCTGTGGGAAAGTCAGAGTAACCCAGAGAACAGGACCACGTGGCACAGGGTATTTCCAAAGGACCTGAGGTTTATTCTTGTATATTCCCTTTTCTGGGAGTGAGATTCCCTCTGGTAGACACAGCAGAACCATGTGATACTGGGTATTTCCAGTGGACCACAGTTTTATTTTTGTATATTCCCTTTACGGGTGTGAGAATCCCACAGTTAGGATGGAAAAGAGAACCATGCGACAGAAGCAGTGGTCAACGGATGACAAGTTTTTTGAGGATGGACTTAACTACAGCACTGGGTTTGGTGGGTGGAAACAAATACGGAGTCTATTATAGGAGTGGATTTCTACATTTGGCGAGAGCTAGGAACAGGGAAATCATCATGAATAAACCTGGTGTTCTGATCATCCTTTGCAGAAGCTACCTACCCCCCCCCCCCCCCCGCCCCACGCACAAACAGGGAAGGGAGGACTACAAAAATTGCCATTTCAGCAGGAAGAAGAAACGACAAGTCACAAGCTAGCGTGTCTCTACACATTCAGGCATGCAGCAGGATATTTGAATGAGTCTCCAGTCTGAGTTACTATCAAAACAAAAGCTGAACCTAGCAGTACACAGGATTATGTGGTGGCGCTGTGGCTTGGTGGGTACCACTGCTGTCTTTCAGCTCTGGGGTTAGGGGTTGGAATCCTGGCACTGTTGTGTTTAGCTGCATGGTCTCCTCCAGGTAAGCCTGTTTCCTCCCACAGTCCAAAGACATGCCATTTGGTTAATTAGCATCTCTAAGTTACTCATAGCACATGATTCTGTGATGGACTGGCATGCTATCCAGGCTGTACCCCAGCATTGTGCCCTAGGCTGCTTGGGATAGGCTCCAGGCCCCGCTCTGACTCTGGCTGGAATAAATGATTGGAGGATGGATGAAAACATGTGGTGACATCATTCTCCTCCTCCACCATCAAACACCGAGTTATGGAATTCCTCATATAAGAATATGCATGCCAGCAATTCAAGGCCGTGACAGGTATACATCAAGTACCAATCTAAGGTGGCATAGAGATTCCTTACAGTTAACTACTTAAATGTAACCTGCGCAAAATGCTCTCTAAGAAACAATACATTGACTGTTTATATAGCCATAAAAAAAAATTGTGCAAAAGCGAGTAATCTTGTGAGAAAATGATGGGTTTGTATATAAATGGAGAATTTCTTTGGAAATTTGGCTTCTCTGTAAAAGTGACTACGGTTCCTTTTTTATATTTTTTCATATATCACTTCTAGTAACACTTGCAAAGCAAATGTCAGCCTGGTGAGACACTCAAAGTTTGCTGTAAAACAGCTCTTGTTGAATTTATAATAAATGACTGGCAATTAGGTTTCCAAAAATACATGGTATTGTAGTAAAAAAAATTGCATATTTCCTCATTTAGTTCTATTGAAATATATTTAAATTGATTTTATTGCTATTGTCATATTCTTCCTGTTTCTGGATCCAGGAGCACAGGGGTCCATTTCATTTCCACCCATCATAGGAGTGTTAAATTGCTTTTGACCACAATTCTTCATTGAAAAATTATTCACGTTAATTATCGTGTTCTTAAACCATTGATAGCAATAAAATAAGAATCCACATGTACAGATATGTTGAAAAAAACACCTATCAGGGGATATCACTGTGTAGTCTCTATCAAAAAATTATTTAATAAACTCAACTCACTTTCTTGCCACTTGTGCTTTTGACCAGACGTCGTTTTCCATGGCTAAACATTGCCAGGTCAGTGGTTTCTACCCAGTGGGACATACTGGAACATCTCCCTTGGGATCCATCCAGATGGCATGATCCTTATAAGACACCCAAACCACGTCAATTGTCTCCTCCAGATCCAAAAGAGAAACAGGTCTACTTTCAGGTCCTCAGAATCTCTAAAATAAAAAAAAATAATTAATAGTAAGCTATAACAAACAATGTTAAAATAAAATAAATTACCTTATTATTTATGCACCTTTCAAAACAAAGTTCTTGTAGTGGTTAAACGACTCTTCTGACATTAGTTCATTGTCTGGGTCAAGGAGATCCATGAAAGAAAATGAACTTACATTCCATCAGGTGGTGTTAAATATTTGTGTTTCAGCAATGGAAATCTGTTGGTTGATGAAGTCGTCGGAGATCCTTGCGGCAAGACCTGGATCCAAAGAAATACATAGGATGAAATCAATACGGACATGCAAATCACGCGTGAGGGCACGTATTAAATCCCCAAACCTGGAGTTTTGAGACATGCCAGCTAATCAGAAATACAAATTAGAAATTCTATGGATAAACAAGCTGCGCCACCACTTGAAGTAAGTGCTGTATAATCATATTATTATTCAGGTAGCTAAAACAACTTAATTTAATACTGATAACAATGCTAGTAAACCTAACCTAATTATCACTTACTGTAATTCCATCGTTTATTAGGTGGAACATTAAAAAAGCATTTGTCTAAAGTAAACATGATACCTACGGCTTTTTATCTTTTGATAACACAAATTCTAGTGTATATGAATAATAATCCTCCAATGTTTTTTTTTCTTCAAAACCGAAGAGCTGTATTTAATTTAGGAGGAACCGGAGAAGCTAGTCAGTGCCATCTAAAGTTTCTTTGATGACAGCCTTAACACTTGGCTGGTGTCATTGCTGTTGTTGTGACATGATCTGTGAAATAAATCAAGTTTTGTCATTGCATTTTAATTCATTAAAATTAGAGAAGGGTTTTTTACAAAGCAATGTAGGCTAACCTCCACAAAGTACACAGTTTCTTAATTTGCCAGTATATCTAGGAATGCAATAGTGACAAGCAAATGAAGCTTCATGAGCCATTTGCTGTATTTTCTGATGCCACTAGATGGTGCTTTCTGTTCATAAAAGGGCTCAAAGCATGCCCCAAAACAAACCATGAGCACCACCTAGTGGGGTCAAAAAATACAGCAAATGGTTCATGAAGCTTAATTTGTCTATGACCGCTTTACAGTAGTTTGTCAGTCTACATAATAGGCTCTACACATGCAAACACTGCAAAAAAATTCAGAGGCACCAAGTAGCCTAAATGCTTGTCTTGGTACTATGGGAGGAAGCTGGAGGATCTGGAGGAAAAGAGAAGGACATGCAGACTTCTCATAGACGCAAAGGAAGAAATTTAATCTTGGAGTTGTTAGGTGACATAGCCCCTCCCACCTACCCCCTGTAACCCTGTACTGGAAGATAGATGGGTGGGTGTTGTGTGTTTTATTCATTACAACATAGTGTTAAAGCATGATTTCAAACTGACTTTCTAGCAGGGTTATGATATTATGGAATTATATATTGATACAAAGTGACTATAAAAATTAATACTGCTGGAGATTTTACTACAGTAATTCAGGTTAAATACCTTACCAGTGAATTAAATCTTCTGTGTATGGTATTCTGTGTCTGAAACATAATTGACAGCAAAAATCCAGTTTATACAGGAGCCCAGTCGTCTCTTACTCAGGTCAAAGTTAATATTTTCTGTGGAAAAGCAACACTTGTCATGCAATGTGATATCAGGAGCATGGACTATTTTTTATTGTATTTTGTGAATGCAGAGCCCTTGAGCCAAATAACAGCTTATGGCCCAGATGTATTAATGGTTAGAACTCTCTCCCGGGCTCCTGAGCATGTGCTGAATGAACTGTTCCATCATACGTTTGTGTTGAAAGTTCTCCTGGGAAGGATTCTTCCAGATATTTTTAAAAGTGGACACACCACTGGACAGATGAGTGTGACCCTATGGCAGACATGCAGCATTCTGTACCTCGAGGAGCATTTTGTAGGTAATTGACACTGAGCTGCTAAATATGGTGAGTGTATGATTGCGATGGCCACATTCATCCGGCCGTGTGCTCTGTGGGAATGTGAACACTGACCACATTCATCCGGCCGTGTGCTTTGTGGGAATGTGAACACTGACCACATTCATCCGGCCGTGTGCTTTGTGGGAATGTGAACACTGACCACATTCATCCGGGCGTGTGCTCTGTGGGAATGTGAACACTCTGACCACATTCATCCGGCCGTGTGCTCTGTGGGAATGTGAACACTCTGACCACATTCATCCGGCCGTGTGCTCTGTGGGAATGTGAACATTGACCACATTCATCCGGCCGTGTGCTTTGTGGGAATGTGAACACTGACCACATTCATCCGGGCGTGTGCTCTGTGGGAATGTGAACACTCTGACCACATTCATCCGGCCGTGTGCTCTGTGGGAATGTGAACACTCTGACCACATTCATCCGGCCGTGTGCTCTGTGGGAATGTGAACACTGACCACATTCATCCGGGCGTGTGCTTTGTGGGAATGTGAACACTGACCACATTCATCCGGGCGTGTGCTCTGTGGGAATGTGAACACCCTGACCACATTCATCCGGGCGTGTGCTCTGTGGGAATGTGAACACTGACCACATTCATCCGGCTGTGTGCTCTGTGGGAATGTGAACACTGACCACATTCATCTGGCCGTGTGCTCTGTGGGAATGTGAACACTGACCACATTCATCCGGGCGTGTGCTCTGTGGGAATGTGAACACTGACCACATTCATCCGGGCGTGTGCTCTGTGGGAATGTGAACACTCTGACCACATTCATCCGGCCGTGTGCTCTGTGGGAATGTGAACACTCTGACCACATTCATCCGGCCGTGTGCTCTGTGGGAATGTGAACACTGACCACATTCATCCGGGCGTGTGCTCTGTGGGAATGTGAACACTCTGACCACATTCATCCGGCCGTGTGCTCTGTGGGAATGTGAACACTCTGACCACATTCATCCGGCCGTGTGCTCTGTGGGAATGTGAACACTCTGACCACATTCATCCGGCCGTGTGCTCTGTGGGAATGTGAACACTGACCACATTCATCCGGGCGTGTGCTCTGTGGGAATGTGAACACTGACCACATTCATCCGGCCGTGTGCTCTGTGGGAATGTGAACACCCTGACCACATTCATCCGGGCGTGTGCTCTGTGGGAATGTGAACACTGACCACATTCATCCGGCCGTGTGCTCTGTGGGAATGTGAACACTCTGACCACATTCATCCGGCCGTGTGCTCTGTGGGAATGTGAACACTCTGACCACATTCATCCGGGCGTGTGCTCTGTGGGAATGTGAACACTCTGACCACATTCATCCGGCCGTGTGCTCTGTGGGAATGTGAACACTGACCACATTCATCCGGGCGTGTGCTCTGTGGGAATGTGAACACTCTGACCACATTCATCCGGCCGTGTGCTCTGTGGGAATGTGAACACTGACCACATTCATCCGGGCGTGTGCTCTGTGGGAATGTGAACACCCTGACCACATTCATCCGGCCGTGTGCTCTGTGGGAATGTGAACACTGACCACATTCATCCGGGCGTGTGCTCTGTGGGAATGTGAACACCCTGACCACATTCATCCGGCCGTGTGCTCTGTGGGAATGTGAACACTGACCACATTCATCCGGGCGAGTACTCTGTGGGAATGTGAACACTCTGACCACATTCATCCGGCCGTGTGCTCTGTGGGAATGTGAACACTGACCACATTCATCCGGGCGTGTGCTCTGTGGGAATGTGAACACTGACCACATTCATCCGGCCGTGTGCTCTGTGGGAATGTGAACACTCTGACCACATTCATCCGGGCGTGTGCTCTGTGGGAATGTGAACACTCTGACCACATTCATCCGGGCGTGTGCTCTGTGGGAATGTGAACACTCTGACCACATTCATCCGGGCGTGTGCTCTGTGGGAATGTGAACACTCTAACCACATTCATCCGGCCGTGTGCTCTGTGGGAATGTGAACACTGACCACATTCATCCGGGCGTGTGCTCTGTGGGAATGTGAACACCCTGACCACATTCATCCGGCCGTGTGCTCTGTGGGAATGTGAACACTGACCACATTCATCCGGGCGTGTGCTCTGTGGGAATGTGAACACCCTGACCACATTCATCCGGGCGTGTGCTCTGTGGGAATGTGAACACTGACCACATTCATCCGGCCGTGTGCTTTGTGGGAATGTGAACACTGACCACATTCATCCGGCCGTGTGCTCTGTGGGAATGTGAACACTCTGACCACATTCATCCGGCCGTGTGCTCTGTGGGAATGTGAACACTGACCACATTCATCCGGGCGTGTGCTCTGTGGGAATGTGAACACTCTGACCACATTCATCCGGCCGTGTGCTCTGTGGGAATGTGAACACTGACCACATTCATCCGGGCGTGTGCTCTGTGGGAATGTGAACACTCTGACCACATTCATCCGGCCGTGTGCTCTGTGGGAATGTGAACACTGACCACATTCATCCGGGCGTGTGCTCTGTGGGAATGTGAACACTCTGACCACATTCATCCGGCCGTGTGCTCTGTGGGAATGTGAACACTGACCACATTCATCCGGGCGTGTGCTCTGTGGGAATGTGAACACTGACCACATTCATCCGGGCGTGTGCTCTGTGGGAATGTGAACACTGACCACATTCATCCGGGCGTGTGCTCTGTGGGAATGTGAACACTGACCACATTCATCCGGGCGTGTGCTCTGTGGGAATGTGAACACTGACCACATTCATCCGGGCGTGTGCTCTGTGGGAATGTGAACACTCTGACCACATTCATCCGGCCGTGTGCTCTGTGGGAATGTGAACACTCTGACCACATTCATCCGGCCGTGTGCTCTGTGGGAATGTGAACACTGACCACATTCATCCGGGCGTGTGCTCTGTGGGAATGTGAACACTGACCACATTCATCCGGGCGTGTGCTCTGTGGGAATGTGAACACCCTGACCACATTCATCCGGGCGTGTGCTCTGTGGGAATGTGAACACTGACCACATTCATCCGGCTGTGTGCTCTGTGGGAATGTGAACACTGACCACATTCATCTGGCCGTGTGCTCTGTGGGAATGTGAACACTGACCACATTCATCCGGGCGTGTGCTCTGTGGGAATGTGAATACTGACCACATTCATCCGGGCGTGTGCTCTGTGGGAATGTGAACACTCTGACCACATTCATCCGGCCGTGTGCTCTGTGGGAATGTGAACACTGACCACATTCATCCGGGCGTGTGCTCTGTGGGAATGTGAACACTGACCACATTCATCCGGGCGTGTGCTCTGTGGGAATGTGAACACTGACCACATTCATCCGGGCGTGTGCTCTGTGGGAATGTGAACACTCTGACCACATTCATCCGGCCGTGTGCTCTGTGGGAATGTGAACACTCTGACCACATTCATCCGGCCGTGTGCTCTGTGGGAATGTGAACACTCTGACCACATTCATCCGGCCGTGTGCTCTGTGGGAATGTGAACACTGACCACATTCATCCGGCCGTGTGCTCTGTGGGAATGTGAACACCCTGACCACATTCATCCGGGCGTGTGCTCTGTGGGAATGTGAACACTGACCACATTCATCCGGCCGTGTGCTCTGTGGGAATGTGAACACTCTGACCACATTCATCCGGCCGTGTGCTCTGTGGGAATGTGAACACTCTGACCACATTCATCCGGGCGTGTGCTCTGTGGGAATGTGAACACTGACCACATTCATCCGGGCGTGTGCTCTGTGGGAATGTGAACACTCTGACCACATTCATCCGGCCGTGTGCTCTGTGGGAATGTGAACACTGACCACATTCATCCGGCCGTGTGCTCTGTGGGAATGTGAACACTCTGACCACATTCATCCGGCCGTGTGCTCTGTGGGAATGTGAACACTGACCACATTCATCCGGGCGTGTGCTCTGTGGGAATGTGAACACTCTGACCACATTCATCCGGCCGTGTGCTCTGTGGGAATGTGAACACTGACCACATTCATCCGGGCGTGTGCTCTGTGGGAATGTGAACACTCTGACCACATTCATCCGGCCGTGTGCTCTGTGGGAATGTGAACACTGACCACATTCATCCGGGCGTGTGCTCTGTGGGAATGTGAACACTCTGACCACATTCATCCGGCCGTGTGCTCTGTGGGAATGTGAACACTGACCACATTCATCCGGGCGTGTGCTCTGTGGGAATGTGAACACTGACCACATTCATCCGGGCGTGTGCTCTGTGGGAATGTGAACACTGACCACATTCATCCGGGCGTGTGCTCTGTGGGAATGTGAACACTGACCACATTCATCCGGGCGTGTGCTCTGTGGGAATGTGAACACTGACCACATTCATCCGGGCGTGTGCTCTGTGGGAATGTGAACACTCTGACCACATTCATCCGGCCGTGTGCTCTGTGGGAATGTGAACACTCTGACCACATTCATCCGGCCGTGTGCTCTGTGGGAATGTGAACACTGACCACATTCATCCGGGCGTGTGCTCTGTGGGAATGTGAACACTGACCACATTCATCCGGGCGTGTGCTCTGTGGGAATGTGAACACCCTGACCACATTCATCCGGGCGTGTGCTCTGTGGGAATGTGAACACTGACCACATTCATCCGGCTGTGTGCTCTGTGGGAATGTGAACACTGACCACATTCATCTGGCCGTGTGCTCTGTGGGAATGTGAACACTGACCACATTCATCCGGGCGTGTGCTCTGTGGGAATGTGAATACTGACCACATTCATCCGGGCGTGTGCTCTGTGGGAATGTGAACACTCTGACCACATTCATCCGGCCGTGTGCTCTGTGGGAATGTGAACACTGACCACATTCATCCGGGCGTGTGCTCTGTGGGAATGTGAACACTGACCACATTCATCCGGGCGTGTGCTCTGTGGGAATGTGAACACTGACCACATTCATCCGGGCGTGTGCTCTGTGGGAATGTGAACACTCTGACCACATTCATCCGGCCGTGTGCTCTGTGGGAATGTGAACACTCTGACCACATTCATCCGGCCGTGTGCTCTGTGGGAATGTGAACACTCTGACCACATTCATCCGGCCGTGTGCTCTGTGGGAATGTGAACACTGACCACATTCATCCGGCCGTGTGCTCTGTGGGAATGTGAACACCCTGACCACATTCATCCGGGCGTGTGCTCTGTGGGAATGTGAACACTGACCACATTCATCCGGCCGTGTGCTCTGTGGGAATGTGAACACTCTGACCACATTCATCCGGCCGTGTGCTCTGTGGGAATGTGAACACTCTGACCACATTCATCCGGGCGTGTGCTCTGTGGGAATGTGAACACTGACCACATTCATCCGGGCGTGTGCTCTGTGGGAATGTGAACACTCTGACCACATTCATCCGGCCGTGTGCTCTGTGGGAATGTGAACACCCTGACCACATTCATCCGGCCGTGTGCTCTGTGGGAATGTGAACACTGACCACATTCATCCGGGCGTGTGCTCTGTGGGAATGTGAACACCCTGACCACATTCATCCGGCCGTGTACTCTGTGGGAATGTGAACACTGACCACATTCATCCGGGCGTGTGCTCTGTGGGAATGTGAACACTCTGACCACATTCATCCGGCCGTGTGCTCTGTGGGAATGTGAACACTGACCACATTCATCCGGGCGTGTGCTCTGTGGGAATGTGAACACTGACCACATTCATCCGGCCGTGTGCTCTGTGGGAATGTGAACACTCTGACCACATTCATCCGGGCGTGTGCTCTGTGGGAATGTGAACACTCTGACCACATTCATCCGGGCGTGTGCTCTGTGGGAATGTGAACACTCTGACCACATTCATCCGGGCGTGTGCTCTGTGGGAATGTGAACACTCTAACCACATTCATCCGGCCGTGTGCTCTGTGGGAATGTGAACACTGACCACATTCATCCGGGCGTGTGCTCTGTGGGAATGTGAACACCCTGACCACATTCATCCGGCCGTGTACTCTGTGGGAATGTGAACACTGACCACATTCATCCGGGCGTGTGCTCTGTGGGAATGTGAACACTCTGACCACATTCATCCGGCCGTGTGCTCTGTGGGAATGTGAACACTGACCACATTCATCCGGGCGTGTGCTCTGTGGGAATGTGAACACTGACCACATTCATCCGGCCGTGTGCTCTGTGGGAATGTGAACACTCTGACCACATTCATCCGGGCGTGTGCTCTGTGGGAATGTGAACACTCTGACCACATTCATCCGGGCGTGTGCTCTGTGGGAATGTGAACACTCTGACCACATTCATCCGGGCGTGTGCTCTGTGGGAATGTGAACACTCTAACCACATTCATCCGGCCGTGTGCTCTGTGGGAATGTGAACACTGACCACATTCATCCGGGCGTGTGCTCTGTGGGAATGTGAACACCCTGACCACATTCATCCGGCCGTGTGCTCTGTGGGAATGTGAACACTGACCACATTCATCCGGGCGTGTGCTCTGTGGGAATGTGAACACCCTGACCACATTCATCCGGCCGTGTGCTCTGTGGGAATGTGAACACTGACCACATTCATCCGGGCGTGTGCTCTGTGGGAATGTGAACACCCTGACCACATTCATCCAGGCGTGTGCTCTGTGGGAATGTGAACACTGACCACATTCATCCGGCCGTGTGCTTTGTGGGAATGTGAACACTGACCACATTCATCCGGCCGTGTGCTCTGTGGGAATGTGAACACTCTGACCACATTCATCCGGCCGTGTGCTCTGTGGGAATGTGAACACTGACCACATTCATCCGGGCGTGTGCTCTGTGGGAATGTGAACACTCTGACCACATTCATCCGGCCGTGTGCTCTGTGGGAATGTGAACACTGACCACATTCATCCGGGCGTGTGCTCTGTGGGAATGTGAACACTCTGACCACATTCATCCGGCCGTGTGCTCTGTGGGAATGTGAACACTGACCACATTCATCCGGGCGTGTGCTCTGTGGGAATGTGAACACTCTGACCACATTCATCCGGCCGTGTGCTCTGTGGGAATGTGAACACTGACCACATTCATCTGGCCGTGTGCTCTGTGGGAATGTGAACACTGATCACATTCATCCGGGCGTGTGCTCTGTGGGAATGTGAACACTGACCACATTCATCCGGGCGTGTGCTCTGTGGGAATGTGAACACTGACCACAAAAATCCGGCCGTGTGCTCTGTGGGAATGTGAACACCCTGTCCACATTCATCCGGTTGTGTGCTCTGTGGGAATGTGAACACTCTGACCACATTCATCCGGCCGTGTGCTCTGTGGGAATGTGAACACTGACGACATTCATCCGGCCGTGTGCTCTGTGGGAATGTGAACACCCTGACCACATTCATCCGGTTGTGTGCTCTGTGGGAATGTGAACACTCTGACCACATTCATCCGGCCGTGTGCTCTGTGGGAATGTGAACACTGACCACATTCATCCGGCCGTGTGCTCTGTGGGAATGTGAACACTGACCACATTCTTCCGGTTGTGTGCTTTGCGGGAATGTGAACACTCTGACCACATTCATCCGGCCGTGTTCTCTGTGGGAATGTGAACACTCTGACCACATTCATCCGGCCGTGTGCTCTGTGGGAATGTGAACACTGACCACATTCATCCGGGCGTGTGCTCTGTGGGAATGTGAACACTCTAACCACATTCATCCGGCCGTGTGCTCTGTGGGAATGTGAACACTGACCACATTCATCCGGGCGTGTGCTCTGTGGGAATGTGAACACCCTGACCACATTCATCCGGCCGTGTGCTCTGTGGGAATGTGAACACTGACCACATTCATCCGGGCGTGTGCTCTGTGGGAATGTGAACACCCTGACCACATTCATCCGGCCGTGTGCTCTGTGGGAATGTGAACACTGACCACATTCATCCGGGCGTGTGCTCTGTGGGAATGTGAACACCCTGACCACATTCATCCGGGCGTGTGCTCTGTGGGAATGTGAACACTGACCACATTCATCCGGCCGTGTGCTTTGTGGGAATGTGAACACTGACCACATTCATCCGGCCGTGTGCTCTGTGGGAATGTGAACACTCTGACCACATTCATCCGGCCGTGTGCTCTGTGGGAATGTGAACACTGACCACATTCATCCGGGCGTGTGCTCTGTGGGAATGTGAACACTCTGACCACATTCATCCGGCCGTGTGCTCTGTGGGAATGTGAACACTGACCACATTCATCCGGGCGTGTGCTCTGTGGGAATGTGAACACTCTGACCACATTCATCCGGCTGTGTGCTCTGTGGGAATGTGAACACTGACCACATTCATCCAGGCGTGTGCTCTGTGGGAATGTGAACACTCTGACCACATTCATCCGGCCGTGTGCTCTGTGGGAATGTGAACACTGACCACATTCATCTGGGCGTGTGCTCTGTGGGAATGTGAACACTCTGACCACATTCATCCGGCCGTGTGCTCTGTGGGAATGTGAACACTGACCACATTCATCCGGGCGTGTGCTCTGTGGGAATGTGAACACTGACCACATTCATCCGGCCGTGTGCTCTGTGGGAATGTGAACACTCTGACCACATTCATCCGGGCGTGTGCTCTGTGGGAATGTGAACACTCTGACCACATTCATCCGGGCGTGTGCTCTGTGGGAATGTGAACACTCTGACCACATTCATCCGGGCGTGTGCTCTGTGGGAATGTGAACACTCTAACCACATTCATCCGGCCGTGTGCTCTGTGGGAATGTGAACACTGACCACATTCATCCGGGCGTGTGCTCTGTGGGAATGTGAACACCCTGACCACATTCATCCGGCCGTGTGCTCTGTGGGAATGTGAACACTGACCACATTCATCCGGGCGTGTGCTCTGTGGGAATGTGAACACCCTGACCACATTCATCCGGCCGTGTGCTCTGTGGGAATGTGAACACTGACCACATTCATCCGGGCGTGTGCTCTGTGGGAATGTGAACACCCTGACCACATTCATCCGGGCGTGTGCTCTGTGGGAATGTGAACACTGACCACATTCATCCGGCCGTGTGCTTTGTGGGAATGTGAACACTGACCACATTCATCCGGCCGTGTGCTCTGTGGGAATGTGAACACTCTGACCACATTCATCCGGCCGTGTGCTCTGTGGGAATGTGAACACTGACCACATTCATCCGGGCGTGTGCTCTGTGGGAATGTGAACACTCTGACCACATTCATCCGGCCGTGTGCTCTGTGGGAATGTGAACACTGACCACATTCATCCGGGCGTGTGCTCTGTGGGAATGTGAACACTCTGACCACATTCATCCGGCCGTGTGCTCTGTGGGAATGTGAACACTGACCACATTCATCCGGGCGTGTGCTCTGTGGGAATGTGAACACTCTGACCACATTCATCCGGCCGTGTGCTCTGTGGGAATGTGAACACTGACCACATTCATCTGGCCGTGTGCTCTGTGGGAATGTGAACACTGATCACATTCATCCGGGCGTGTGCTCTGTGGGAATGTGAACACTGACCACATTCATCCGGGCGTGTGCTCTGTGGGAATGTGAACACTGACCACAAAAATCCGGCCGTGTGCTCTGTGGGAATGTGAACACCCTGTCCACATTCATCCGGTTGTGTGCTCTGTGGGAATGTGAACACTCTGACCACATTCATCCGGCCGTGTGCTCTGTGGGAATGTGAACACTGACGACATTCATCCGGCCGTGTGCTCTGTGGGAATGTGAACACCCTGACCACATTCATCCGGTTGTGTGCTCTGTGGGAATGTGAACACTCTGACCACATTCATCCGGCCGTGTGCTCTGTGGGAATGTGAACACTGACCACATTCATCCGGCCGTGTGCTCTGTGGGAATGTGAACACTGACCACATTCTTCCGGTTGTGTGCTTTGCGGGAATGTGAACACTCTGACCACATTCATCCGGCCGTGTTCTCTGTGGGAATGTGAACACTCTGACCACATTCATCCGGCCGTGTGCTCTGTGGGAATGTGAACACTGACCACATTCATCCGGGCGTGTGCTCTGTGGGAATGTGAACACTCTAACCACATTCATCCGGCCGTGTGCTCTGTGGGAATGTGAACACTGACCACATTCATCCGGGCGTGTGCTCTGTGGGAATGTGAACACCCTGACCACATTCATCCGGCCGTGTGCTCTGTGGGAATGTGAACACTGACCACATTCATCCGGGCGTGTGCTCTGTGGGAATGTGAACACCCTGACCACATTCATCCGGGCGTGTGCTCTGTGGGAATGTGAACACTGACCACATTCATCCGGCCGTGTGCTTTGTGGGAATGTGAACACTGACCACATTCATCCGGCCGTGTGCTCTGTGGGAATGTGAACACTCTGACCACATTCATCCGGCCGTGTGCTCTGTGGGAATGTGAACACTGACCACATTCATCCGGGCGTGTGCTCTGTGGGAATGTGAACACTCTGACCACATTCATCCGGCCGTGTGCTCTGTGGGAATGTGAACACTGACCACATTCATCCGGGCGTGTGCTCTGTGGGAATGTGAACACTCTGACCACATTCATCCGGCTGTGTGCTCTGTGGGAATGTGAACACTGACCACATTCATCCGGGCGTGTGCTCTGTGGGAATGTGAACACTCTGACCACATTCATCCGGCCGTGTGCTCTGTGGGAATGTGAACACTGACCACATTCATCTGGCCGTGTGCTCTGTGGGAATGTGAACACTCTGACCACATTCATCCGGCCGTGTGCTCTGTGGGAATGTGAACACTGACCACATTCATCCGGTTGTGTGCTCTGGGAATGTGAACACTGACCACATTCATCCGGCCGTGTGCTCTGTGGGAATGTGAACACCCTGACCACATTCATCCGGCCGTGTTCTCTGTGGGAATGTGAACACTCTGACCACATTCATCCGGCCGTGTGCTCTGTGGGAATGTGAACACTGACCACATTCATCCGGGCGTGTGCTCTGTGGGAATGTGAACACTCTAACCACATTCATCCGGCCGTGTGCTCTGTGGGAATGTGAACACTGACCACATTCATCCGGGCGTGTGCTCTGTGGGAATGTGAACACCCTGACCACATTCATCCGGCCGTGTGCTCTGTGGGAATGTGAACACTGACCACATTCATCCGGGCGTGTGCTCTGTGGGAATGTGAACACCCTGACCACATTCATCCGGGCGTGTGCTCTGTGGGAATGTGAACACTGACCACATTCATCCGGCCGTGTGCTTTGTGGGAATGTGAACACTGACCACATTCATCCGGCCGTGTGCTCTGTGGGAATGTGAACACTCTGACCACATTCATCCGGCCGTGTGCTCTGTGGGAATGTGAACACTGACCACATTCATCCGGGCGTGTGCTCTGTGGGAATGTGAACACTCTGACCACATTCATCCGGCCGTGTGCTCTGTGGGAATGTGAACACTGACCACATTCATCCGGGCGTGTGCTCTGTGGGAATGTGAACACTCTGACCACATTCATCCGGCTGTGTGCTCTGTGGGAATGTGAACACTGACCACATTCATCCGGGCGTGTGCTCTGTGGGAATGTGAACACTCTGACCACATTCATCCGGCCGTGTGCTCTGTGGGAATGTGAACACTGACCACATTCATCTGGCCGTGTGCTCTGTGGGAATGTGAACACTCTGACCACATTCATCCGGCCGTGTGCTCTGTGGGAATGTGAACACTGACCACATTCATCCGGTTGTGTGCTCTGGGAATGTGAACACTGACCACATTCATCCGGCCGTGTGCTCTGTGGGAATGTGAACACCCTGACCACATTCATCTGGCCGTGTGCTCTGTGGGAATGTGAACACTGACCACATTCATCCGGGCGTGTGCTCTGTGGGAATGTGAACACCCTGACCACATTCATCCGGGTGTGTGCTCTGTGGGAATGTGAACACTGACCACATTCATCCGGCCGTGTGCTTTGTGGGAATGTGAACACTGACCACATTCATCCGGCCGTGTGCTCTGTGGGAATGTGAACACTCTGACCACATTCATCCGGCCGTGTGCTCTGTGGGAATGTGAACACTGACCACATTCATCCGGGCGTGTGATCTGTGGGAATGTGAACACTCTGACCACATTCATCCGGCCGTGTGCTCTGTGGGAATGTGAACACTGACCACATTCATCCGGGCGTGTGCTCTGTGGGAATGTGAACACTCTGACCACATTCATCCGGCTGTGTGCTCTGTGGGAATGTGAACACTGACCACATTCATCCGGCCGTGTGCTCTGTGGGAATGTGAACACTGACCACATTCATCCGGCCGTGTGCTCTGTGGGAATGTGAACACCCTGACCACATTCATCTGGCCGTGTGCTCTTTGGGAATGTGAACACTGACCACATTCATCCGGGCGTGTGCTCTGTGGGAATGTGAACACCCTGACCACATTCATCCGGCCGTGTGCTCTGTGGGAATGTGAACACTGACCACATTCATCCGGGCATGTGCTCTGTGGGAATGTGAACACCCTGACCACATTCATCCGGGTGTGTGCTCTGTGGGAATGTGAACACTGACCACATTCATCCGGCCGTGTGCTTTGTGGGAATGTGAACACTGACCACATTCATCCGGCCGTGTGCTCTGTGGGAATGTGAACACTCTGACCACATTCATCCGCCCGTGTGCTCTGTGTGAATGTGAACACTGACCACATTCATCCGGGCGTGTGATCTGTGGGAATGTGAACACTCTGACCACATTCATCCGGCCGTGTGCTCTGTGGGAATGTGAACACTGACCACATTCATCCGGGCATGTGCTCTGTGGGAATGTGAACACTCTGACCACATTCATCCGGCTGTGTGCTCTGTGGGAATGTGAACACTGACCACATTCATCCGGGCGTGTGCTCTGTGGGAATGTGAACACTCTGACCACATTCATCCGGCCGTGTGCTCTGTGGGAATGTGAACACTCTGACCACATTCATCCGGTTGTGTGCTTTGCGGGAATGTGAACACTCTGACAACACATAAAGTCACCGTGTTCTGCTGTCCAGAAAGCCCCCCTGTCTGAGGGGCACAGCAAGGCGCAGTTGGGGAATTCCAGAATCTGGAAATCACAGAGTTGTTCTGTGTCTTGAATTTGGAACTCCTGCCTTTGAGTGGTTTCTGGAAGGCCAGCAGCCGATTCTGAATTCTGACATATTTTGTGAAGATAAAGGTATTTTAAGGTAAAATCGGCCAGATACATTTTATATATATATATATATATATATATATATATATATATATATATATATATATATATATATGGATGTTACAATCCAGCTTTAATACGTCAGTTTTATTATACACTCATTTAGATCTGGATCCAGGGTGTCAAAACCAGGACTTTATGCTGCCAGATAATAATCAAATATAATCTTCTGGGAGGTTCTTCAAGTGCAGATAAAACAGGGCAGAGCTCATACCACAGGAGGTGATTTATCTCTCTTTTCCTTGTGGTTTGTTCCTGTATGAGGCACACTCTGTATCGCCTCCTGCACAGCAGTCTTCAGAGTGTCCGTGCCGCCCAGTGGGGGGCGCTGTGCCAGAGTGCCAGGCTACATATTTGGGTGACACGAGTTGGCCAGAAGAGCCTGAACGCACTACTGAGCACTGAGCACAGCATGTTCTGAACTCCGCTGTGTTTCATAAACTACTACTATTTGCTATTTTATTACATACCTGTTATTATAGTATATAATAATATCCATATGTAGTATGCTGTTTAAAATGCTATTGACTTTGAATTTCATAGATTATTAAACCCTACACACACAAGTAGCATAGAGCATTATGAGTATTTATTATCCATGTATTTCAATGTGAAGCGGAGATCTCCTCACGAGTGGGACAGCTGCCCCATCAACCAGCGACGCCTTAGGCTTTCAGATAGCTGCTATTTTTAGAGCATGTAAATGTTCTAAAAATAAAGGTCAAAGAGAAAAAAAAATTGCCAGACTAGTCCGTACTAGCTGCAGTCATCCTGTGGCACCACTCACTTTGTCAGAGGGGCTCATATTAACTGAGGCATGTTAGAGATTATACAAACAACACCAATAACGTGTGACCTTGCAAAAAACTTACGGAGGAGAACATGTGACTCGCGCAAAGCATTATGGGTCATGATATTCTTTTACCAGCAACAAGCCATATGGGCAAATGAGAAGGCTATGAGATCATTTCAAATACAGTAACAGTAGCCTGCTAAGGAATGTTTGTGATATGAGGCACGTTTTATATTATATATGGTATATTTTCTTTATTCAGTAGAGCATGAAGATAATAACAGACAAACTGAAACATGCTTTAACTGGGACATTCTAATTATAAATATAAGTAATGATAATCTTTTAATAATTTATCCATCCATCCGGCTTCCTTATCCACTTGCCCAGTACCAGGCCATGGAGAGTGTAGGTCTGACTGAGGAAGCAGACGGCAGCCGTCCCATACGGGCTACAGCTCCCCCTGTGATCGTATCACTATCATTTGTCATAAGCGTTTACAGAGACGGGTGACACGCGAGCTCAGTGGGAGTCTCACACCGCCAGGGCTCTGGGATTGTTTCCCCAGCTCTGTGCTTGCGCCGTTTGTTCTCTCCGCGTCCGTGTGGGTTTTCTGCGGCTGCTCCACTTTCCTTTGGAAACATTTTTAGATGTTTCTCCGAACAAATAGTAGTGATGCTGTCACTGACACATTTGAGGATGCTTTAACATGCAAGTCTTCTTTCGGCCAGGCTGGCGCTGCCTAGACCACTAAAGGACACTCTTCAGTCTCACCTATACTGTATATTCACACGTTTTTACATATTTATTTACACAGAATAGTGTTTCCCGATCTGGTGTTCAGGGACCCACAGCCGGTGCACATTTTTGCTCCCTCCACACGGTTCACATTTTTGCTCCAGGAGCTGGGAGGGTTTTTACGTGGACTGTCTCTGGGTCCCCAAGGACCGGATTCCCGAATTGGGAAACACTGACACAGAAAATAAATGGAATTACTAAGCCAGAGGTCAACAATGATATTTAAAATGGTTTGAATACTCTGTTCCGCTACAGGACCTTTGCAATTGCATTTTTTCTTCGTCGGATAATTTCAGAAATAGTACAATGATCTGAGATGTGGGTGGCATGCTAGCTCAGCGGGTAGCGCTCTGGTTTCCCAATTACGGTGTCGTGGGTTTGGACGTGGGCCTGGTGCGACGTGCACAGAGCAGAGCGGAGTCTGCACGTTCTCCCCCGTGTGTGTGGGTGTTCTCCTGACGCTCTCTGTCTTCTGGAACCATGAAGTCCAGGTAAATGGGTGATTCAAACTGGAGGAATGCATGAGGGCGTGTCTGCTTTCGTGGTCAGCCTGTGATGCAACAATGTCTCATCTGGGACTCTCCCTGCTGCTCACACATCTTGCATAATAAGTTATTAATTGACCTGAAAATGGTCATTTTTATGCTTATCCATACAAATATAAGCTCTAAATAACTCACACAATATCAGGAAAAGGAATATTTAAAAAAGAAAACATTTAAAAATGCCAGTATTCTGAAATTAATGAAGAGATTTTAATGCCAAATTTTATTGATATGAATATGATATACAGTTCAATTAAATGGGCTGAAATACTAATTGGAAAAATGAAATTGATATGACCACATTATTAATCCTGTTTATGTATGATATACAAAGGTATACCATGTAAATCTATGTGAAAACCCCATATTTTGGCAAAGTAAAAAAAAAAAAACACATTTACATCAATTGGCAGTAAAACATTTATATAGGAAATTTAAATTAGTTTCCAATGAATTCAACACTAAAATCCATCCATTTAATCATTGTATTTGATAAATAAAAACGATCTCCATTGAGTTTTAAGTTCTTTATTAGCACATAGGCCTGTTGGTAGTAGTCTGTCTGTGCACAGTATGCAGGTCTTATAGTGTATTCATTAAGAAGAACCCTTCAGGAATGCAGTCACATGTAGACATGGGTACTCTGGGTGACACGGTTATTTTTGCATTAGACTCAAGACGCACAGGGTGGTACGGTGGCTCAGTGGGGGACTTTGTGGCTTGAATCCTCCTCTGCTCTGTGTGTGTGGAGTTTACATGTCCTCCCTGTGTTTGTGTGCCTTTGCTCATACAGTCCCTGCGGATGGATTATAGTGTCTTTAGGTAACCTATAGTATGCATGTGCACTGCGACCCAAACCTTCAGCCTAAACTCTGCCCCGATTTAGCTTCCTACTCACACCACATCTATCTCTATTAAAACTCTCCCTTAAATTAATCTTTACTTTAAAATTGGCAACAATCTGAGGTGAACCAATGCGATTAGCATCATGATGAATTACACAAATATTTCCGAATATGTGGAATAACTGGTTTTCATAACCTTTTAGATACTTTACTTGCAATAAAAAATATTCATATGCTGGCTGGATATCACGATAATTCTCACTTCATCTGCAGTATTTAATTATCGTAACACAACTGTCTCTAGTGATCGATCAGCTTTATAACTCTTGTGAACGGATGCATTTCTTTGGTCGATTACTTACAGTATGTTGAGCTTGGTAATAAAGCGTTTTTACTTTTACCTCCAACCTCTCTCAGTTACGGTCTGTAGCTCAATGACATCTTAATCTCGCACCTAAACCTTATTACCCCAAGTTTCAGACGAAATAATAATAAAAAAATTATCTGTTCAAAAATAAATCAAACCAATTTCTATCGACCTTAACGAGAACATCACCAACAAATCTTGAATATATGTTTCTATTATTCCTCTTTTCTGAATGTTTCAATTGTGTTCAGATAATCGTGAGATAATTAGACATAAAGGAAGGACATTGCATCTAAGAGTGATGCACAATCATATGACAGGAATCCTTAAGTATACAACCTAGTATAAGAGAAACACTGAAATAGTAATTTTGACAAAGGGATGAAAATCATTTATGTAAATGATCACTTAGTCTTATAGCTAAAGCGATACCAGAATTGTGCATGACATTTTGTGCATTAGAGTGTATAGCTTTTTGTTCTGCAGTACGTTGATATCACTAGAAGAGAGTAAAGTAAAATCCTTCCCATTCTTAAATTCATACCCTGTATTGAAAGAGCCTCTTCAAATGCTGGTAGAGTATTACACTTTGCTTACTCATCTCTTTAGTGCAATTCACTCATCGTTTAACAGGGTTTTAGGCAGGCTTTTAGGTAAGTGGCACCCTCATGTTTCACCGACGTGTCCTATACATATGAGATTTTTTATCTGTCCGTTTTTACATGATGTGACTTAGCCACTGAATTTAGTTAGCTAGCGTGCAGTGAGCTCAGACAAACCAGTTTCTGCTTGTCAACCTCTAAGCTTTGCATTTCTATAAATATCTGTCTGTCCATTTCCAAAATGCCCTTATTCCGTTTGGGGTCATGGTGAGCTTCGACCCTATAAATTGTATAAATTTAACAAATAAAAATTGGCTACTTTTTATTACATGAGTTATACGTTTACATCTACTGTACATTTACAGCATTTAGCAGATACTCTTTTCCAGAGCGACTTACAACCAGTGCTTAGTAGTCAATGACTGTTCTTCAATTTATACAGTAAGCTAGACGTAAAATAAACAGCTGTCAAGATCAAATTACCTCTAGGAACAGTTGTTATGAAAAAGAATGCACAGGAAAAGATTGTTAGTGGATTTTTTTTAATGGAGAGAGTGGACAGTAAGGGTGGTATTAGTCTCCAAGGTACTCCTTGAAGAGGTGTGTCTTCAGACAATGCTTGAAGACAGTAAGGGTGGTATTAGTCTCCAAGGTACTCCTTGAAGAGGTGTCTTCAGATGGCGCTTGAAGACAGTAAGGGTGGTATTAGTCTCCAAGGTACTCCTTGAAGAGGTGTCTTCAGATGGCGCTTGAAGACAGGAAGGAACTCGGCCGTTCTTACGGCAAGAGGAAGTTCGTTCCACCACTGAGGCGCCAACATTGCAGAAGGTCTTGAGGCACGTTGTCCTCTTTTAAGTGCTGGCGGTTCGAAACGAGCAGAAGTGACACGATTCTTGATCAGTGCTGCCAGGTAAGCAGGAGCTGTTCCATTATTGGCTTTTTATGGCAAGTGTTACGGATTTGAACCTGCGGCAGCCATTGGGAGCCAGTGCAGGTTCCGTAGAAGAGGTGTGATGTGGGAGCATGTAGGAACATTAATGTCTTAATTAATTATTTTAATATTTTAATTAATTAATGTCTTGCAGCTGCATATATTATGCATATATGAGAAGTAATCCAATGTAATAAGCATTTTGTTTTATTGTGGTTTAAAATACGTGGAAAATGCAAACAGGCCCAGAATAGTGAGGAATGTCATGAGGAAATAATTTATTAAATATTAAATGTCTAATATCCCAGAGAGGAGGCCTAGTATGATCACTGTACATGCTCTACATGACCAATTTGCAAAAAACATCCAGGTGGACATATTGCAGGAAATTACCTGCCACATAAATAAAAAGGCAGAGTCAATCCTCACTCATGCAGCAACAGTGGTTAAGATCATCTGCAGGAGCAGCAGGGAAACTTCCGCCCCCCCAGAGAATAGTTACGGGTGGGTAACTCTGAACGCTGTGGACACGACTGGATTACGGCAGCAACTAAAAACAAGAAAACATGCTTCCGCCTTCCACTTTGTATGCTATGCGTGAAGCAGATCAGTGGTTATAAACAAGGTAAAATCACACAGCTGAGGCAGAGTGGCATAAATGTACACAATTTAACTTCAAAATGCAAAAATGTTGTACAGTATATTATATGCAGGAACAGGGGCATCGGACCACAAGTAATGGTGGACCAGACTAACCAAAGCCCTCCCTGAAAAAGAGGGGTGGTCCCAAAAGCCTTGGAAATAAGTAGATGTTGGTTTCTAATTGAATACTTTCTGTTATTATGGACATAAATGACTAACATTATAAATCTACCAATCTACCTGCTCCCTGTTCCGACGCCCCCCCCCGTCCCAAAAAAGTAGATGGGGTTTGATCCTCCGGCGCGCAATTTCATCATGTGAATGAACTATGAGGTCTGCGGATTTCACCGATTCTGAATTCGGAATGAAACAGAAACTGAAATCGGGATTTCAGAAGCGCGAGGGCTGCAGAGAGCGAGAGAGAAAGTTAAAAGGGGCCAGGTGATGTACGTTAGCGAGGCCCAAAATTTGGTTCTAAACTCTATTTTTTCCCAGAAGGTGTCTTCCAATTTTATTTTCTGCTATTACACGTATGACAATAATCAACACAAATTTGACTTGGTAACAGTCTGGTATAACCATTACAATAGTATTTCATTGCAAATCATCTTCCTCAGTATAACAAAGATGGAGGTGCAAAGTTGATAGTCTAGACAACATAGAACAGCAGAGGAGCCTTGGGACTGAGGTTGAAGAATGTTGTTGTACAACAGGCATCCACCACTTGTCTCTTGGTGTAAAATGAAAAAGAACATTAAATAATCCTTTACTTGCCATTCGCTCAAGTACTAGTACGGATACATTGGAATGCTTTATTTCGCCTACCCAGCTATACACACACACACACACACACACACACACACACACACAGTGGAGAGCATAGCTTGGGGTCCAGGCGCAGGGTGTGGAATCCCTGCAGCATTTCAGGGGGTTAAGGGACCCCAACAGAGATGAGACTATTCTACCGAGATCAGGGTTCAAACTGCAGACCTTGTAAAAAAAAACTACCCTGCAACAGGTATAATGCATAATTTAGTTCCTTCTGATGTGGGAAGCCAGAAAGTCAGATTCAGGGACAAAAAAAGGAGCAAAGAGCGTGTACCTTCCCACCTCCGATTCCTACATCACCAGAAACAAAAAAATAGCTGGTACTCTATTTTAAATTTACTTACACCCCATAGGTCAGCCATTGTGCCTCAAGGTGCAACATTATCACTGAGAGCACTATTAAGCTTAAATATACTTATACTTTAGCCCTTATATGTCATTATGTCATGCATAGTTTTCTAAGTAGCAAGTTCGGAGGGTCTGCAGTTATAGAAATGAGCATAATAATGACTGTGCTGGTGGCAGTTAATTTTTCCCTGTCTTGCAGGATATATATACACCCCCCCCCCACAATTCCTCTGTACAGCCTGTGTACAAACAGGCCCAGACTTTTTCTGTGAACGGAGAGGATGCTGGTGGACCAAGTTAAACCAAAGGCCAGGGCGATGCGTTGTTCTGAGCCGGCTGTACGTGTTCTGAGTGTTACAGCAAGAGCAGTATTACTCATCATGGTGGTAAAAGATAATGGAGAAGCAGCTCCGGGGAGAAAAGGGAAAATCTCCTCAGTAAACGACATGGACAGGCAGGGTCAAACGCCACCAACACAGGGCCACGAGGGAACACAGTTTCAGTACTTGGCAAACAAAATAAACATGGATGTGATGATTGAACATGTTCTTCTATCCATCCATCCATTTTCCAAACCGCTTATCCTACTGGGTCGCGGGGGGTCTGGAGCCTATCCCGGAAGCAATGGGCACGAGGCAGGGAACAACCCAAGATGTGGGGGGCCAGCCCATCACAGGGCACACTCACACACCATTCACTCTCACACGCACATCTATGGGCAATTTAGCAACTCCAATTAGCCTCTGCATGTTTTTGGACTGTGGGGGAAAACCGGAGTACCCGGAGGAAACCCCACGACGACACGGGGAGAACATGCAAACTCCACACACATGTGACCCAGGCGGAGACTCGAACCTGGGTCCCAGAGGTGTGAGGCAACAGTGCTAACCACTGCACCCCCATGCCGCCCCATGTTCTTCTATATATTATTAAATGTGAATTAGAAGAGGATAGGGTCATTGTGCCAGTTAGGGTACAATATAATAATTATTAAAAATCTTTATAGCTGATTGAAATGAACTGCTACTAAAAATAGTTGCTGGGTTACTTAACGTTTGGGTGCAAAATTATTTTCAGTTATTGATGTTATGATATGGAACAGGAGAATGCACTGCATGTAGTGAGTTAGTATACAGTATGGTTACTTGCTTTTTATCCAAAGTATAACTACAAAGTTAAAAATAATGCAATTCTTTGGTGTATAATGTACCGTGTTTGTTTTACTTGGTCCTTCATAAAAACGGGCCTTAATATTTAGACTGACTTCACCTTCCCTAGGCCTTGTTTTAAGATCAACAACAGCAGCACGCTGATCATTTTAGACAAATGCCTTAAAACACCTGTATTGGTAATTTCATAAATATTCATTTGTTTCTGCTAAGAAATTCTATGAAATTAATACAAAAATGTAAGGTGCCTTTAGCGACACCTTGAGGAAATCTGCTGAAACGCACCCCAACGGATTCTCCTACGGTCAGTCTAGAGGAGGCCCCTGCAGTTGCACTCTTGGAGTCCCCTGAGTCACCTTGATTGTATTCCTGAGATATCTACCCATACAAACATGGAGTCAGACCCTGAAGTGCACCCATCATGCCTGCGTCCTGCGATCTTCATCGGCTGAGAAGGTGAAGGGATCCACATTACGTGGGAATTGGGAGCACAGAATGGGAACTTCATTGGGGTTTTGTAAGTTTAAGAAATGGGAGAAAGGAATGAACACAAAAAATATCAATTTACCAAAAAGGAAATTTAAGGGAAAACAATCAAGTGCTACAAGTGGGGGCTGAGAGACCAATGGAAGATTTTAATATTATGTGGAACTGCATGAAAAGGCGGTCAAATGATCTGATTGGTACTGGGAATGTTCACACTCTCTTGTATATTTAATTTTTGATTAAAATTATTATTGAAATATGTGCATACTACCAAAACCAATTTTATGGTAGAAAAAGAGCAACATTAAATGAGAGTAGACAAATGATGGTTTGAAACTTGAGTAGGCCTGGCCCTGGGTATTCCTGCCCCCCTCCCTTCCCTCTCCACCCCCAGGCAGCAGAAAACAAATTCTGTCCGTTCATTTATATAAAATATATTTCAGTAGCACTGGCTATATGGCCACTAACTAGCTAGCTTGCCTTTGTTTCACAAGAAAAGTAGTAACATATTAGAACTATCCATCCATCCATCCATCCATTTTCCAAACTGCATATCCTACTGGGGGTTCAGAGCCTATCCCTTATACGTCGCAGGGGGGTCCAGAACCTATCCCGGAAGCAATGGGCACGAGGCAGAGAACAACCCAGGATGGGGGGGGGGGGCAGCCCATCGCAGGGCACACTCACACACCATTCACTCACACACCATTCACACCTATGGGCAATTTAGCAAGTCCAATCAACCTCAGCATGTTTTTGGACTGTGGGGGGAAACCAGAGTACCTGAAGGAAACCCCACGACGACATGGGGAGAACATGCAAACTCCACACACATGTGACCCAGGCGGAGACTCAAACCCAGGTCCCAGAGGTGTGAGGCAACAGTGCTAACCACTGCACCACCATGCTGCTCCCAAAATTAGAACTAGTGTATATAATTATAATATCATATATTTCTCATGAATTCCATCACTCACTCTTTTGTGCCCCCTAATCAAATGGCACCTTAGGTGATCGCCTATGTTACCTGTAGGCTGGGCCGGTGCTGGACTTGAGCTTAAATTTCTGTCAAAACAAAAGCCCAAAAATATGTGTAATTTGAAAAATGTGTGCATGAAGATCTTGGGACAAGTTTAATCATTCAACAACCTTTTTGTTTACCTTAAACCAGTTCCAAACATTATAAAAGTTGTATATATGGCTAAATTAAAACATGCTTAGTACAATATGTTTGTACTGATTTGTTCCACCTATCCTGTGTTCCTAGCACACATATTATATGAAGGGACAGGTGGAACAAATCAGTACAAACATTATATCACCTGCTTTTCTCTCCGGAGATGACTGGCTCCTCCCCTTTCTGTTATCACACAAAATTGTGCAGAAATTTCATAGCCAGTCCAAAACCGTGTGCGTGATTATATCCATAAACCATAAATGCGCATCTCTTTACCTACGAAACAGGCATTTAAAAACAAATGAAAAGTAATTATGATTAAAAAAAAATACATTATGGTGCTTAATTATTACTATTATGTCATTTGTTCTTGTTTCCTGTTTACAGTAGACTAGTATGCGGTAATTTCCCCATATCTTGAATAGAAATAAATGTTGGATTCCATGAACGCATGGTAACGCGCTGTCACGCTCCAATCCGAACATGTATGGCAAACACGAAGACGAGCAGTGAAACTTAAGAGGAGAGAGCGCTGGCTGCAGCATGATGCAGCCGGAGAGACTCCGCACTACGTCATGGGCAGAGGCGCCCCGCTCAATGGGAAGGTGCGGCCGCGCTCATTCACATTACGTACACACTAAAGCGCTGGGACGAGCGAAAGGCAGCAATGCAAAGGGACCCAATGCATAACCCGTAAAACAAACCTCGCTTTCTGGATTTCTCTTTGAGGAAAAGGGTCGGGGGCATGTGCACAAGACAATCCGCGGCGCTTCCTTTGCAGAACCTGGTGAGTACCGCAAGTGCATTGCAACGTTTGTGGGGTTAAATGACCTTATGCTGAGGATTACCTCACAGGTAAACTACATTCTGAGGCTGCTCTAGAGAATATGTGTATATGCGGGTATTTACTGTTTGCCATTTAACCTAAAAAAAAAAAACATTTTGGAAAAAAAATATCAGAATGAGGCTTGCTCGTCATCGTTGGTGTGAATATAAGAGAATAATATCGCAATCGTGTTCAGGCGTTTTGCTTTTGCCGTGAACGGGTCGCTCACATGACTGATGATGCAGGGCACTGCGGTTGGAATAGGAAATCGCCGCTGTCTCTGCAGCCTGTTGCCCTTTTCAGTCACCGAAATATAGCAATGGTGGATGTTTCTGTAGGACAACATATTGATGAAATAAATAATCAAATAAATAAACCAGATGGCCCGGCGATTCGCTTGTATGGGAAATTTCTGGCCGCACTCCATAAGAATACTACGGGATGGTCGGCTAAAGCGCATGCGGTCATCGTTATTTTAGTACCAATTACAATGACCGATTGCCAACGATTTAATAACATTCAGACGCTCTTCCAAATGGACAATCGCTACAATAATTGTTCATGCTCATACGCACATTTGTGTAAGACCACGTTAAGTCACTACAAATTCCAACTATTTATTTTATACTGACAGCATAACCCTGTACATAGCACTCGTCAGACTATTGCTTCCGGTCAATCACAGCGTTGTGTTAATATTAGTTAAAATTGGTCATTTTCTTTTAGATTGGAATGTTCTAACAGTTAAATCGTATAATATCAAATATTATGCCATTTTATTGCACGAATCGTGCTCAAAATAAGATGTGTTTCTTGCGGGGATACTTTTAGTATCGGCTATGATGTAATTGTACTTTTTCAAACCAGAGACATCTTCAGCCAGGTGTTATACAGGCAAGCACCTAGCTGTGTGCTAGGTCTAGCTAATGCAGTGGTTTTCACATGAACTATAACTATAATTCCGAGTGCAGTGTATCGTGGAGTATGTTTTAGCAATATAATATAATATATAATATAATGAAGTTATTGGATAATGGAATTAATTCTGGCAGTAGGCTACTATCAATGTTCAGTTCTTATAAGTTTACATGTAGTTAAAGGGTAGTTTTTGTGATAGATATATTATAATTGTATATTTATAAATGAAGGCTTTTTTCTAATTGGATCATTCACGTAGACTTACTTTGTATGACCATATGTAAATTACCAAACAATTCCATTTGAATAAATGACGGTTTCTCTTTGGCCCTGTGTTGGTCACGTTGTAAAATGTAATGTTTCTGCTGTTCCTCGCTGACCAGCTATTCATGCAACCACACATATACTCTGATCGGTGTCTAAATATAGCTTACTGACCATGCAACACTCACCAAAACTACAATGGAGAGGAGAAATACTGAGAGCTTTGTCTCCGTGGCACTGTAGCGATTATGTCCCGATTATTTCATTCTTTATGCTATATTCATCACAAAACAAACAATGCATGAAAATGAGGTGCTACTGTGTAGTACTACTATCAGTTAAAATTATTTTGTGGTATATGTAACATTTTTAAGCAGTTACTTTAGATATTTTTCAAAGAGTCTGGAATATTTCACAAGTAGTCCTTATGTAACCAATTTGTAAACAACATCAACAATAATAATACGATATGTCTGAGATCATTCTTATCTAACACAATGCTCATGTGGATTTAAACACTTTCTGTTGTGTCACATGCAGCAGTGGTCACTCCTGTTAAAGAGACTGTGAAACAAAAGTCCGCACTTCAGTTCACTGGTCGCAGTGCAAGTTTTAATTTGGGATTTTAAGTGTGTAACTGTTGATCCATGGCAGTGTAACATGTAATATTCCCCCTGGAGTTAGCGCAGATTTCCAGTTTATTACTGCAATATAGAAGAAAGTTAGTGAACTGAATGCCCATTGCCAGCAAGCAAAAAAAAAACTTCAAGTACTTAAACTGGAAATTGGACATGCACACTGCCCACATCTGTCGCTAACTGGTTGGATTCAGACAACAAAATATTTGTGCTATTCTGTTCTCGTTTCGTGTAGCTGTAAGATCTGAAATATACTTGTTCCTTAGCGATCATTAACCCGACAGCCAGCTTACTTGGCTGCTTATCTGGATTAACAGGTACATTAATATGGCTCAGAAACTCCTAACCATCAAGCAGATGTGTCCTAAAGATGCTACACTGCCTGTAACTGTGTATGACTGTGCATAGATCCAACCTGACTAATCATGAGTTGTTCCCTTTGAAAAGACACTGCTGTATACACGTGTACGGTTTTTTTTGAGTGAAGTGAATGAATGAAATTTAATGAATGAAGCCTTTCAGTACATTAAGCTTTAACTGACTTGGCTGTTTAGGTTATAATTTAACACAAATGCAAATGAACACTGTTTTACTGTGACTGTAACCTGTAGTTTTGTGTCAGATCTCAGCCATTGTTGTCTCATGCAGTGCAAACTGCAGTCCTGGACTTTGCTCATTTTCTGGTTCTCGGGAATAATAATTAACGATAATAGTAATAATAATGATATTTGTAATTTGTTTTAGTTATTCATCAAATTTGCAAGATATTTGAAAAATTTGAATATAAAAAAATCTGAGAAGGAAAAATCTGAATTCGATTAATTGTTTAATAACTGGTAAATACTTGGTTATTGTACTACTTAAAAAAATGAGATGCAGTTTATATTCAATGCAGCTCTTTTCACAGGTAACACACACACACAACACATGAGTAAGGAAACTAAAAAGATGTCAGCTACGAGAAGGTCCTCCTAGCACCGCCTGAGGGCCCCTAAAAGCACTGCATGGGGGCAATCTTAAAACAATTTAGAAACTGTATATTCAAATAAAAAATTCAGCTGAATAGTCGAATATGAAAATATTTGGCGGTTGTGGTCCTGATTTTTGTACCACTTTCCAAGAACTGAAAGATGCTTACAGTAGATGAGTCAAAGAACAGGAAAAATCACAGAAAACCAACAAACACCTGAAAATGTAGAGACAATAGGTAAGACGTATATTTTAACCGACAGTAATAAACAATTCAGTAATTAAGGAATACATACAAGTTTTACATTATACAAAAAATATATATGGTGATAATTAGTAGTGGTGCAGTAATACTACCGATGATGTAGCATTTCGGTACTATGCAGAAACGATTAGCTTATGCAACTGTGTATGATGGAAGATGCAAGACGAGGCGAATAGGGAAGATGAGTAAGGATAAACAGAGCAGACATTACTAACAGAGTACCGAGGGCATCGATGCAGGAACGATGTTTAGTCTGAGACAAGAGGAAGGTTTTGAGGTGAGATTTGAAAATTGGGATTGTGTGTGTGTGTGTGGGGGGGGGGGGCTGTTATGGACATCCTAAGGAAGGGGAAGGGGTGGTACCATACAGTACACCAAAACTGTGAAGTTTAGCTGGAGGCACAGTGAAGAGCCCAGAAGTGTAAGATTGTACAGTGTGAGTGGGTGGATAGGACAACAGAAGGTCAAGCATCAAGATTGTTGAGATACTTGTAAGTAAAGGGGGAGAATCTTGAAGCGGATCCATAATTTCACAGGGTGCCAGATCTTGGGGAACAGGAGTAATCTGATGATGTGTTCAAGGATAGGTGAGGAGCCGGGCTGCAGCTCGTGGAGGGACCTGGAACCGATGCCCACGAGGAGGGGGATTATGGTGATCAAGGCAGCTAAAGACGAAGGCATGGGTGAGGGACTCGAGTGCAAGCATGGAGCGGCAGGGCAGCGTAGAAAAAAATAAGTGTTCGGCCCAAGTGCCCAGAACGTCTCCACAGTTACGAACTGTACGTGCGACGGGTGCCTCCAATGTGGAGGGAATCAGCATTCGTAATGGCGTCCTTATGATGCATAATGAAATTCCCCCGCTGAGCTTGAAAAAGTTTGCTGGGCGTCCAGGTTTTTCCATTTCAGATATTCGGGCTTTTGATGTGCGACAGACAGGGGTTAATGAACAGATTTAGTAGGGAAAAGATCAGGGTATCATTGGTGTAACACTGAAAATGGGGAGGATGTGTAAAACATAGCTGTGGCCCCAGAACCGGACAGTTGGAGGCCCCATGGGTAACCAGAGAGAATGAGTAGCTTAATCTGAGATGGAGTTTAACAGTTTATCTTTCAGGTAGGAGGTAAGCCAGTGCCAGGCGATGGCCTCAGTGCTCAGGTCATAGAGTTCTGAGAGGAGGACAGTGTGGGACAGTGTGTGAAAGCCTGTTCTTAGGTCGAGGAGAATGATGATGTTTAAGGCTCCAGAATCAGCATATATAAGAAGTGTCAGCTAAGCCATTTTCAGTACTGTGGAAAAGGCTGAAGCCGGACTGGAATGGATTGAGTGGGTTATTGTGCCGGAGAGTAGGATTTGACGAGCGAGACAAATGCTATGGTGGCTATAAAATTAGTTGTTAAAATTATGCTTTTAAAATTTTTTGTTTAAAGGGTGAGACAGATGGAGGGAAACAGTTCGAGAGAGTGATTAATTGAAGAGGGCGCTCAGGTGAGGGCAGAGAGGTGGAGGGCAGGTCTGTGACAGGTTGGACAGGCAATCAAGAGAGCAGGTGGTGACCTTCAAAGCAATGGTCATATCCGAGAGTGGAGAGGAATTCGGGAGTGGGAAGGCAAGAGAGGTAACCTGGAGGTGGGAGGCCAGAGAAAGTAGACCGCCGAACTGCTGATAGCAAACATTTTGATGACCAGCAGACACTTGAGAAGAAAATGTGCCGGAGGTGGTCTGCTGGAAGTGACATCACCGTAAAGGGGCGAGTATTCCTGTGTCGATTTGGTGTTTCAGTGTGCTGATGTGGCCCTGAATAAGCCTTCCTGCTCCAATTCACATCTCATTGTTTGATCCCATTGTTTTTTTTATTGTGATTTTACTCTAAAGGGAATAAACGAAAGTAGAATAGAAATATGCATTGTATTCATCATGCAGGTACCATAAACATTGTGTATCCATACATTGTCGAAGTAGCGATGAAAATCTGTGACTGTTAAATGTGAACGGTTTTATCAAGCTCCCATTTTCAGGAGGTAAAAGTCTCATGGTATCCTGTTTTAGTGGACACTTCTACACATTTATTTATGTGGGCATATTTTTTATCATCGCTGTTTACCAAAGGTCCAACAGATGGCTCTTGTGGCACTGCAAACAAGCAAAACACTGCGTAGAAGTCGGTATCTTTATCCGTTATGTTATATACTGCCTATCTAAGATTTATAGAGCAGCTAATGATAAGAATGTATCCCAAAACACAAATTTCAATGGACAGAAAGCGGCTTGTTGTAACTTTTTGATGGAAAACTAGATACTCCTGCTGCCCTGCTTGCAGTTAAGGTTGCGTTATCTTGTTGAAGTCTGAGTCTTTTTCCTATTAATACATTCCCGCAAAATGTATTTCCATTTAGTCATTCGCTGTTTTTCCTGAAAACAAAAGGAAAGGTGAAATGGTCACTATATTGCATATATACAGCATGAAAAGCTAAGTGCTTTCAGTACAGAAAGGAGTTACTTTCATTGCTCGTTGGTGCAGGATGATGGGAAATGTGTCCATTTTGGCCAGGTGTGAATTGGCAGCTTGATTGTTCCTGTTTTCTATATCTGCATTCAGATTTTCATAATGTTTCATTAGTGAAGCGGATATCCATTGTAGAATCCTTGTTAGAAAATATAAAATGTTTTTTCACTACATGATTAGATCTTTGACTGGCACATTGTCGCGGTTCACTGCCAAAATAGTTGCGATGGTGCCACAAAAAATACTTCTGGAGAAATCAAAGAATATCACCCAGGAATGCAGTTTCGCAGCAGTGTTCGCAGGATCCATGAGGCAGATCCAGGGTTGGGGGTCAGCAAATGACAGGGACGAGATGTGTTAGATAGGTAGGAAGCGTAATATAAGTTTAGCGGAAAGGTGAAGGCAGATAGGAGGGTGTGAAAGATTGGTGGAATGATGGGTGTCTGCGGCGTCGCCGTTAGATTGTCCGAAACGAGGTGGAGAGATTGTGTGGATGCTTCATGGTAATCTAGGGCAGCACATGAGCGCGATACGGTGTATCGGTGGGAGGCTTTTGATGGGTCCGAGCAGGAGCTGAAGCAGGATGTAGTGATATTGCCAGCGTCTGTGCCGATTGGGGAGGACAAAAAATAGACTGAGGAGGTGTTTGACAAGCTAGAAGAGAAAACAAAACAGAGGAACGTTTTTTTCATATTTAATGCGAAAGCACAGTTGGAGAATGTGGAAGATTAAAAAAGAAGATGGCAAGATCTAAGTGGAATTTCATTAAATACACTTGCTGCGGGGCTCGTGTGGCCAGGCTGAAGAAGCCGACTTCTGACATCGCTCCATCCTCCCCTCTATCAAACCTATCGCCACTGTCCACTTCCTTGCCAAACCCCGTGTCGCATGGTCGTCTGTGCCCACCCTCCTGGAGCGAGTCTGACAGCACATACTGCTCCAGTGAAGGAACCTAGATCAAACTGCGAGGAATGAAAACACTAAATGTCTGTAAAAATACAAAAAAATGTCTCTTTTGAAGAAGATTTCGCATATTGAGATATAACAAGTGGCATTGCTAACAGTGTCAGCTAAAGCTTTAGCATGCGATGTGCTGGGAAAACATCACTGATTACAGCACAGATTATCAGCAAATTTAGAGCATTTAGAAATGCACAATTAAACAGTCTAGAAGGATAATGTAAAATAATAAAATGCATTTGAAAGGGACATTTCTAAAACCTGAGAAATATGAAGTATTCATTAATGCAAGAACTGTAATATCCTTCCATCCATCCATCCATTTTCCAATCCGCTTATCCTACTGGGTCGCGGGGGGTCCGGAGCCTATCCCGGAAGCAATGGGCACGAGGCAGGGAACAACCCAGGATGGGAGGCCAGCCCATCGCAGGGCACACTCACACACCATTCACTCTCACATGCACACCTACGGGCAATTTAGCAAGTCCAATTAGCCTCAGCATGTCTTTGGACTGTGGGGGAAACCGGAGTACCCGGAGGAAACCCCACGACGACATGGGGAGAACATGCAAACTCCACACACATGTAACCCAGGCGGAGACTCGAACCTGGGTCCCAGAGGTGTGAGGCAACAGTGCTAACCACTGCACCACCATGCCGCCCACTAGAACTGTAATAAATAAATAAAATAGTGAGGAATACATACCTACATGCGTGCAAGACAAATATACATCTACTAACCATTTATCCTAGTCTGGGTTGCCAGACTGATATCAAAGAATATATTAGGAAGTTAGAGGAAGACACTTACAAACTCTTAAAAGTTGAAAAGGACCTGCCAGCTTTCAGTTCTGAAATTGTGTAGTACGTACAGCGATTCATTTTTTATTTACTTTGCATAGCAAGTAATGTAATTCATTGCAGATCTTCCCTTCCCACATGACTGAAATAGCATCATGATTAAAAAAAACATATTTTTTTTTAATGTACCATCTGTGCATTCAGATGCACATCAATTGGTGTAGAAAGGCATTCTGGGAAAGCAAGTACACTTCAAAAAGTTTTTTGAGTCTGGTAACACAGTGTTTCGAAACGTCGTGTTTGAATGTAGCCCATAATATGCAGCGTTTTTAATCATTTTTACTGAGGAGGGAGGTGGGAGATGACTGAACATTTATTGACTGGTTTCATTACCCAAACACGTTTTTTATTTGGTGTAAACAGAGATGAGCAGGATATGTATATGTTGCTGTATGAAGATTAAAATAAAAAGGTGCTGTTTTGGTAGCGTCCTTGTTGCAACGTTTATTTAGCATGCAGAAGAATTCATAACTTCAGTAGAAAACCTTGTTTTGACAGCCATCGCTTCATGGTTTACAGCAGTAAATGGTTATAACCGTTTTTTCATTTGTTTTTACTTTCTTTGCATGCCGTCTGCCTTTCTCTTTATTACCCTTTCACTGTAATATTTGAGAGCTGCATTTTTATTTAACACGGTGAACCAGACATTTTCCTGTAGTGCTTAACATAGGGCAGTGAGGTGTGATTCATTCTGTACATTCCAAGCTGATATTGAGGAGCAAAACAAAGAAAGATAAAAGTGCTGTGCGTATATTGAAAATAGAAAAGTTCCTTGAATGAATTATGTACAGTTTCCCATTTTTTATTCCTTCTTATTCTGTGTGTCCCAGGGCAAGACAGTCATAGAGGGAATTATTTAGGCTGGCCCGCTGACTCGTGACGGTTTAAGAGTGTATGTACTGTAAGCAGGACGCTCACTTTTGAATCTCCTCTACGGAGTGAACTGGTATTCACAAGTTAAGCAAATAAAGCTTCCAGTGAAGATTTCAGTGAATTAATTTACACCGGTTACACAGTGTTGAATGCAGTCACTAGGCATTCGTAATAATGGTGCATTTTAAAGCTTTATAAATGCAGTGTGAGCATTTATCTGGTTTCCCTACGCTGTGAAAACTGGTAGGTATTGCTCTTTATGAATAAATAATGTAGTTACTGGAAGGCTGTTAACAAGGGGCAGGTAATGAGCAAAGGCTTTATGAGATTTGGAAATAGACGCAGGCAGACAGGAAGCGACCTGTACCCCAAGGACCCCAGAGGGACCCCCCCCCCCTCCTCATTAAAACGAGACGAGGACAGTGAAGATCTGGCAAAGCACTGTACAGACATGTGCGTAAAAGTTAGTGCAGAGGGCACTATTTAAGTGCTTGTCAGCATAAATGCAGGATGGGTTCTGATCCAGACTAACTCCCTGATTGCAGAAATGTGTGAAAGGCAGCTGACAGTGATTTATAAAGATCTCCAAAGCCGTTTGGTAAAGCTTGTGCTAATATGTTAAGTGTTCAGATAATATAGTGTAACTTGTAGCAAGATCCCGAACATCCAGAACATGTGAGGGTGGTGGAGACAAGGTGCCATGGAACCTTAAATACAAATCTTGGGGAGATACTAAGTATAGTAAACTTGGCAAGGGCACAGTAACAGATTGAAGAGCCCTATCGTAAGGTATATTGTTTTATTAATATTAAGGATTTCAATAAAACGTGCTTGCGATGACTTCCAGCATCACATTGATTAGAGTAGATCAAAGTAGGTGTAGATATATATATTGCAGTCTTGTCCATGTCAAGAAAAACATGATACAATTTGCACAAAAATGTGTATGTAGAAGAGCTGTGGAGTGACAGGTGGGAAATGATGACATTTCCAGGTTAAAAGAATTAGCTGTGTTAATGTAGGTGTTAGTCAAATAAGGAACACTGTATTCTCGTATAGCAGGGCAAAAACACAAACCACAGAGGATGAGAGGCCGATTTGCCGTCATCATCTGATTTGTCTGTCGATATGTCCACATTGTATTGGTTCTTTAGAAAAAAATACATCTAGTCAGCTGGCATCCTGTACAGGGTATACTGCAGATTTACTGCCTGGAACCAACACTGTAGTGGTGCATGACTCTGTTTAAACCAGATCGCTGGTTCAAATCCCATGACCAGAAATGAGATGTCAACACTGAGCCCTTGAGCAAGACCCTTAATGCCAGTTGCACCGGGGACTGTCTGACCTTACATGTTGCTTTGGATAATAGCATCTGCTAAATTCATAAACGCAAAGGAAGTGGGACGTATCTCATTTTTAAGTACTCAGGAGAGCCACAAGAATTTAACAGCAACAATGACTGAGGTGTTTCCTTCATTGACAATAATAGACTAGTTTGACTCAGTGGAGTCTAATAAATCACTAACTATTTTGAAGCCAAACCAGTTCTTTGCTACAAAATGCCATGGAATAATTCCACCCCTATGAGTTTGGAGCCCTGACAATCTGCAAGTGGAACACAAACATGTAAGCTTTTAAGCCGTCACACCTAAGTAAAGCAGTCTATCATCATCACTTTGCCGAAGATTTCCTTCAGGAGGGTCATGGTGGCAGCATGCTGCGCAGGTCAGGCCAAATATCTTTAGCCACATATTCTAGCTTGTTCATGGGGATCTCTAGATCTGGGAGATGTAATACCTCCAGTATGTACCTGGGTCTTCCCTGGGGGCTCTGCCCAGTGGAGGCGTGCCAGGAATACCTCCCAAGGGAGCCATCCATGAGGCATCCTTACAAGATGCCCAAAGCACATTAGCTGAATCTTCTGGATCTAAAGACACATTGGGTCTATTTCAGGATCCCTTCAGATCTCCAACAAACCTGGCAGATAAGCCTCAGTTTTGCTGCTCGTTCTCATGAGCAATACCCACAGCTCATGACTGTCGCTAAGGATATAGCAAAGGAGATGTAGACTTATGGCTTGACTTCCGCTTTACCGCTGTGGACTTCCTGCAAAACTTCAGTCGCTGAACTGACTTTGATCTCATGCTCCTACTTACTGTTACTTGTGACCGAGGTACTGCACTAAGGGTTAGTCTCTCCCTCATCACCTGAAAGGAGCAGTCCATTCTATTCTGAGAGACTACTCTGGCCTCGGATCTTGAGGTACTGATTCCCGGCCCGTCTCTACATCACGTTCAGCATTGAATTGCTCAACCACGTGAACGTCACCTGTAGCCCCCATATCAGGTGCCCTTCCAACCACGAATGTGCCACGAAAATCACAACCAGGAGTGGAGATATATAAATAGCATGCACTACCAGCCCCAGTACACATCTGTGCTGCAGCATCTTCCATAATATGTGCTGGGACACCTGGGCGTTTGTCTTGTTAAAGTTCACAAAACATATGTAGATAGTGTTAGCATGTTCCTACGAAGCTCATGCATCTCTGCAAGGAAGAAGAGTTGGTCCATTTTAACGGCCAGGCTGGAATCCACATTCTTCCTCCTTGATCCTAAATTTGACCTTCGGGCGGAGTCTTTTCTGCAGTAATTAGGAATAAGCTTTTCTACTGAGTATGAGAAATGTGATCACCTATAGTTGGGTCACACCCAACAAAACAAAACAAAACAAAAACAAGGACCATCATCTCTATTTGCCAGTCCAGAGGTAATTTAGCTGCCTTCCATGCAACACTAAAAAGGTACATCAAGTGCATCAATCTCCCCCCCCCCCCCCAAAAAAAAAGGTTTCTGACCAGCATATTGTCTTCAGCTGCACTGATAGCCTGACACATCAGCTTTTTTTAGCAGGTGTTCTTTCCACTTCTCGAAAATATTCCCAGAGTTAGTCCACATTTCCAATTCCTTCCATGCGCCTCCATATATTTACTATAGCTTTTCTGGCCTATCAGTACCTTTCCGCTGTTTTAGGAGATCCCTGTGCAAGCGTTGTCCTGAAGGTCTCATTCTTCAATTTAAGAGTTTCCACAGGTGTGCACCAGCGGGTCTTGTGGTTACTGCTATGACCACCTTCTAGCCACAGCTCTTGGCAGCCACTGCAAGAATCGAGGCCTCAAATAAGTTCCCCAGCCTCACTCTGCACGCGGTAGAAGTTTTTCCAGAGTTGTGAGTTCTTCTCACATAAAAGACATTCTTGGAAACCCCTGACTGCTCATTTCAGTCATCCGGGTGCATCATAGGTGTCCTCCCTACGTACCAAATCCAACACACTGTCAACTAGATACTTCTGCTCATTTGTTCACCCTAGGTTTCACAATAACTTTCTAAATTCACAATATTCACAATAATTTTCTAAATTCAGAAAATGCTTGTTATGGACAATCAATGGTTGCACAGAAGTCCAACAATTCACAGTGTAGGTGTAGATCCAGGAGACCATTCTCCCTTCCTCATATCTCCATCGTTCCCCATGTGAGCATTGAAGTGTCCAAATAAGAGCACAAAGTCTGTAGGTAGAACCCTTTTCAGCACATTCCCCTCTGTAAGAGTGGGTACTTTTCAGCTACCGTTCAAAAGTTTTCCTCCATGCAACTTGTAGTCCTGTAGAGGCAACCCTCTCGTTCACTGGGAAAAACTCCAACAGCAAAGTCCTCAGCCTAGAACTTATCAGTATTCCCACACCTGTCTTTTACCATGAGGAGCTCCAGAGTAGGAGAGATTCCACCCCTGATGGGATGTCTGGTCTCAGAGCCCACACTGTGATGTAAGACCGACCGTCTCTAGCTAATGCGTTTCTGTCTCTTGGAGTAACTGGTGTTGGTACATTACAGTTTCTGTCATCTATGCAGACTGTCCCCGACTTGTCATGTGTTGCATGGATTATAAGTTGCACATATGACTAAAATTTTAAAGAAAAAAGTATGCAAAAAATATATTTTGGACATCCATTTGCCTGCAGCGTGCACTAGCTAGTGCGAACTGTACACTGTACAGTGGTTTCCAGGGGAAAGTATTGTACTGTGTGGCAGCGAGACCATTTCATCCTCACACGCATCTCCCAATAACATTCTCACACCTAAAAGTCAGTGCAGTTACCCTGTTCATCCATTCATACATCCATTTCAACATACAATCTGTCTTTTCAGAACGGCACCCAGTTGTATGTCAGGGACAGTATGTCTCATATGAAACACTGTGAAGTATTTATATGGCTGAAGTAAATTCTGAAAATTATGTATACATTTTAGCATTTAATAATAAAAAAAGACATGCTGTTTATTTTTATTGATTCAAAGAAAATATATTATCTAAATAGGTGATATCGTGCCTTACTGGTTAGCACTGTAGACTTATACCTCCAGATTGGGGGGGGGGGGGGGGGGGGGGGCGGTTAAATCCCACCACTATCTCTGTTTGTGTTCAGCTTGCATGTGTCTGTGTGGTACTCAGGGTTTCTTTCTTCTACTTTAGTCTGTACATCATCTCACCATTGCACTATATATAGATTGTATATTTCATTTGTTAGATTGTATTTATATATTTTAATTTTCTTTTTTTATTTTTTACTACTTTTACCTTTTTTTCTTCTATTTTTGCACAGCCAAATAGGGTTATTCATAGATACATTTCACTGCAAGTTCTACTGCAGGGGTCTCCAACTCCAGTCCTGGAGGGCTACCGTCCAGTAGGTTTTCTATCCTACCCGGCTTCTGATGAGCCACACCTGTTATCAGGTAAATACTGTATTAGGAGCAGGTGTGGCTCATCAGAAGCAGGGTAGGATAGAAAACCTACTGGACGGTAGCCCTCCAGGACCGGAGTTGGAGACCCCTGTTGTTCTGTATGTGAGGAATAACCCTCTTGAATCTTGAATTGGAGTCTCTAAATTTGCCTTTTTGTTTTGAGTGAATGTGCCCTGTCTTTGACTGGCATCCCATCTAGGGTGTCCCTTATGCTTGGCCGGTATCTCTTTTTCATACCATCATTCCTTTTTAGACATTTCACCCCAGTCTATGGTATAGATGATGGTACTATAAAAACAAAACAAATAAAAAAACCTAAATGATCTAGGCTGCTGTAAACCTAAAAGGCCTCATCAGTGTGGAAGTCGAGTGCTAGAGAAATGAGGACACGACTGCGGCCGCTTACACTCTAGGTTTCATTTATGTTTATGCAGCTTGTGGTGCATTTGTGACGTGTTTTTGAGATGCACCTTGTTATTTTGACTTTTCTTTATTTACTTAAATGAGTCTCCGATTACCGCTTATGCTGTGCACTGCAGTGCACCACCTCAATACAGCATCAGTATAATAAAAATAGTAGTGTCTGAATTTTTGATGGTATTACAAATATCTTCGGGATATCTAAATAACGGGGATACCATGGTAACCGTCATACCGCCCATACCTAGTACCAATATGCACCATGAATTTCACATTAAGTTATTTGATTCCTTTGCGGCTTCTGAATTACAAAAAGTCTTGGCGTAACGTCTTTTCTTTCGGTATCCAGAAGTGCATTTTAGCTTCCTGATTTAATATGCATAAAAGCTATGATTATGGATTCATGAAAGCAGAATGGGTGCGAGTCTCTCACTTTCTGGACTTCCTGCGAGAGATAGTGCTGAGGACATTGTTTCTCTCACTTTTTAAATCTTTGCTGGAGTGGGAGAGCAGTTTAAGGGCTTGGCACTGCAGCCTGGCTACTCCTGAACAGAAAGGGAGGCATGCTTGAGGGTGAAATGGGGGGGGGGGGGGGTATTGTGTGGCTCAGGACACTGAACCTGTGAGAGAAAAGTCCCTGTAAAAAAAAAATCCCTTAAATCCCGTGGTCGGCAGAGTGATGTCACTGAGCAGGGCCCTTAACCCCCTGTCTGGTGGACTGGCTAACCCTGCTTTTACAAAAAATATATATGTTGCCTGGGATTAAAAGCTACTGTAGGTGGTGTGCCATGTAAATACTGCAAATAATAACAATGTTATGCACATGCAACTGTCACGTCACAAGGGCTTAAATTTACCGCAACTTGCACGAGCTCTGTCTGCGCTCTGCGGAACAATAGTAATCTTTCTTGTACTAGTTGTTTGCCTTCTGTGCACTATGATACGTTCGCGAGGGAAGAAAAGAGAGAGAGTGCGGAGGAGAAAAGCGAACGGGAACAGATCACTAAATGGCATTGACCTTTGAATGTGTGTAAACATTTTAGATTTCATGGAGACGGTTTTGAGCAGAGGCAAGTGATTTGTCGGTACAACTCACGGCAACACCGTCGACTTATTTGACGGAATCGGATTGATAGATAATGACATTTCTACTTGCCATGTTTATTTTGAGTGCATTTTTAACTCTGCAATAGTTATCGCGGAAAATTTCAAATTTCAATATTTGAAAATCTTCCAATATTGTGCAGTTCTACTTTGTAGAATAGTGTCTACAAAATAAACAAAATGTAAATAAAACGAATGGTTCCATCAGTAAGGGTTGAGGTCATGACCAATTATTAAATCACAATATCATTTTTATATTATTATACCATTATATGTTGTTGTTATAAAAATAATTGAAGCATGCCAGATTTCTCACCCCCTTCTGTACAGCATTGGATAGGGCCAAAAAAAGAGTAAAATTCTGCCGTTTTATAAACATAAACTCTTCGGATTGCTCTGTTACTGCAGACTGGCACTTCTGTTTGACTTGCTAATCCACGTCCTCGAACTGCAGCTTCGCGCTCATCCAGGCAGCCCGTGTTGGCAATGAACCGGAGATATTCAGGCCTGAAAGGTCTACAGCAGATACGGAAGTAAAATGAGTAAACCAGTGGGACCAACTCAGTCCAGTTCTTGACTCCCTTTAATATGTAATGGAGAATTTCTTTGTCCCATCTGCATACAGTCCCTCTCTCCCAGCTTAGCGATGACCAAAGATTCTTGGCACATAAAGTAGACTCTGGATGTATAAAACGCCATGCTCTAAGCTCGCACTCTCTGGAAGTGCTGATTCCGGAACAGCTGCCTGAGAAAGTTTTATCCTTGGTTTGCTCTCCAGCTTAATGGGGGGGAAACAGTTTTCCTTAAAAAAAAAACCAAAAACCGTTAAGCAGAATGTTTTAAGCACCCAGGGAATAGATCTACATTAATCCAAGTGCATTTGAGGACACATCTGAGTAATAAACTTTTCTCTTTCCTGTTCAGTCAAATTTGCATGCTTGCAAAGGCATTTATTTATTCTAAAATAATTTGAAAGAATTACTGCTAATAATTTATCAGTGATAGCGTAAGTGCTAACTGGGGAAGTGTAAGAGTGAATTGCTTTTGCTTTGTAACAAATGTGACAACGCATTAGACTTCCAGTGTAGCAGCTTGACAGCTGAGCTGTGATTGTGCTTTTCATAAACAGGGGCGGCTTCGCTACTCTTGAAGACCTCAGACATTGTCATTTCTACTTAGTGCAGGAGCCGCGAATGTGGGCGATGAAAGGGAACACCAGGACCGGGGGAAATGCGCTGCCTTTGTTTTTACAGTGTGCTTTACAAATATATAGAGCTGTTCTACATATTCATATTTTCATGGGGATTATATGGAGTGCTTAGATAACACAAATCTTTGTGGAATCCAGAGAAATGGATCAAAGATGTTTAAATAAATCAGTCAGCATTTTCCTGTGTACATTTAATACTTTCCTAGTAGCTCAATTGGGGTTTCAGATCCACACGTGTGTGTGTGTAGGTCAGATATTCATTACATGTGACAAAAACGTGTTGTTTTGACATTGTGGGGACCATTTTTTTGGTCCCCACAAAGGGAAATTCAATTTTATAAATAAAAAAAAAATATGTGACTTCAATCAAACTAAAATGCAATAAGACTGTGTATTTTGTTTGGTTACTTATGGACTTATGGTTAAGGTTAGAGCTGTGTGGGGGTATAGGTTGTCATTCTTAGGGTTGGGGTCTTGCTCCATAGGGACGGTCCCTCCAAGGATATCGGTACAGGCCTGTCTGTGTGTGTGTGTGTGTGTGTGTGTGTGTGTGTGTGTGTGTGTGTGTATTTTGCATGTTTTCACTGGGTACTCCGATTTCCTTCCACATCTAACGGCATGCATTTATAGTAATTGGCAGCATTTCAGAATTGCTCACGCCTCCCGATTGTGTGCATGTACTGTATGTGCCCTGTGATGCACTGCAATCTTGCCCAGAATGTACTCATGACCAGGACAAGTGTAAGACAGATGGATCAACTTTACAGCCAACGGTTCGCCACAATTTATCCATGCCAACAACTCCAAAGTGGCACCCATTTGCAAGAGTGACCGAGTTATAGGTAAAAAGTAAAAACATCCTCCATTTTATATTTTGTATCTGAACTGGAGATTTGCAAACATTAAAGGTTAAAAATCAAAGGTAATTCTGGGCTGAAATCCAAATTCAGTTTTAAATACATAATCCCACTGAATGCGATTAAATGCCTTGAAGCATTTAAAGACAAGGGGATTAGTTGGATTAGAGATCAGTGTCGAGCAAATCATGTTAGATATGTTGTATTAGATAGAAACATATTTTTGAGATCTGTACCACCTAGCAGTTCCAGGATTATCATGGTGGGATCTGTCACGTTACGTGCTGGTTGCGATCGCTGGGCGAACTGGTGATCGCGCAGGCAGGCGAGCGCGCAAGCAAGGAGCAAGCAGGCAGAATTCGGGGAACAACGGGGTTTATTCTGAGGGCAGGACGGAAAAACGAGCACTGACATTGACAACATCAATGACGGACAAGGGGAACAGGTCAGACCAGGACTTAAATACACAGAGACTAATCAAAGTAAGCGGACAATGCTGGAGACGATCAGGGAAGCACACGTGGGTAATCAGGGGGCGTGGCACACACGAGGAGCGGACGAGCCGGGCATGACAGGATCATACCTAGGAATGGACATAACTGGTACGCAAGTACGCATTCACCTTTAAAAACGATACGTGCAACAATCGATTGTTTGTAAAAGCGCAAATGCGCACTTATTTATGTACATTTGTGCTGTTATGACAAGAAAATGCCTTGAAATTTGAACCCATATACTGTAAATGAAATAGAGTTGGCATTTAAAGATTGGAATGCATTATATTTTGTTTTCATAGCAGCACAAATGCAGAAAAAATGTCCGCATTTGCGCTTTTACAAACAATCGATTGTTGCACGTATCGCTTATATAAAGGTGAATGCCTACTTGCATACCAGTTATGTCAATGCCTGGTTATATACAGGATCCCATATTATTGATGAGGATTGCGTCTAATGTAATAAAATTACTTGTCACTGCCTTCTTTATTTTTAAGGTTTGACACAACCGGACATGTAGCTTAAGTAATTTTCTTAAACGTACCATTGGGTTTTCTCATAATTCATTCTAAAATTCCATTCCTTTGAAATGTCTGATTTGTACTTGAGCGCAGTTGAGAATTGAAAAATATCAACGTGAAATTATTTCTGTAGCTTAAATTTGTATTGCCATGAACAGCCGTTCAGATAACCTCAAATGGCAGGATTTCAGTCATGGTACAGGAACAGGCTTGAATATTTCTCGGTTAATTTCTCAATAAAAAAAAAAAAAAACGAAAAAACCAAAGTATTTGCAACTTGAATGGTCCTGGCCAAAGAAAACATTAAAAATGGGAACTTCTATGAAGACAACGTAATATAAGGACTATATGGCATGCACAAGAATGGGATCATAGCCTTCATCAGATTTAAAGCAATTGCAGTTTGATAGGTTCAGGAAAAGGACAATGGCATTTTTACACTGTGTCAGATGGTTCTTTATTAAACCAGTAGGGGCAGTGCAGCATGCCAGGTAGGGCTGAGTGGGGCCGGTTAACAATAATGACCCTACTGCTGAGCTGTCCTAATCGGATGCAGGTCAGAAGCAGCCGGTGAGAAGAGCCGGCTGCACCAGGCCGGAATGAGCCGTCCTGTTATGTTTGAGCCGCGAATCAGATGGTTGCTCTCGGTCTGCATTTGTTGACCGCTTTAAAAAAAAATAAAAAATACAGACAGCGTTATCGGCGGTTTGCTGTGTCCACGGTTCAAAAGTCAATGCCCCCAAGCGGCGTGAGATTTGGATCTCGCGTTGTGTTTGATGCAGGAGAGCTTTTCCCGGAAAGAACCAGTGACTTAACTGCGACTGGCGGTGAGTCCCGCTGTGACCCTCAACGGAGTCTAATGACATCCAGGGCCCTGCTGGTACTTGGGATTCTGAAAGATGCCTGAACTGTCGCATATCCGGCATTGTTGCCCAACAAAGCGGTGAATGTGTGTAGATTATCTAAAATGGAAAGCAGACAATGAGTACTTACGCACTCAAAAGACAAACGGCTTGATGATAAAGACTTCCTGAGGATCTCCCCCCCCAGTGGCAGTTGCAGGAAATCAGTCTGTGTTCATTAGGTCTCCTGCAGAGAGAGAAGGGGATCTTAGAATGCTACATAAGAGATTTAGTCACAGACTCATGAAAAATAAAATACTCATTTGCACAAATCCGAACAATAATATTAAAAGTAGCTTGCGTGACATGAAGTGGAACTTGTATGTTTTATTTGCAGCCTTTTACTTATTACAAAGGAGAACTTTTGGAGTTTAAAAAAAAAAAATGGCCAAAGGCGGGCTGTATAACCTCACTGTTACTTTTTATAAATAAATCAAGAGCACGTATTTCCATTTGGATGCTAAACAATTGCCTGATTGCTAGGGTTCAGAGGCAGTCCCAGTAAGGAGGTGCCATTTCCAGCTTCCCAAACCAGCTTCCCTGCACGAGGGAAAATAGATGACATAGTCTCAGATTATTGGCGCTGAGTTTGTGCTGAATAAAAACATTTGTAGCATTTTGGATAGGGGAAATATTTAAAAATATCAAGGCATATCAGACTGCCTCAAAAATGGCTAAGAGACTCAAAGGGGTTGTGAAGTAATATAACGTATTATAACCACTATCTAACCATTATTCAGTTACACGGATTACTATGTAGATTACTGCACTACTGTGCTGTACTGTAATCTCTTTATAATAAAATAAATGGTGAATAAATAAATGGTATGCAGATATCCGTCTCTGCAGTTTAAAGGATTACATTTTGATGTTGTTGAAGATGCTGAAATGCACATTTAAAAATGTGGTCAGGGCTCGATGTTGGATTATTGGGATTCGGAGAGTGAAACAACATTTGGCAAGATCTCCACTGCGATCCACGGACGCGATACTGTAGGCCGGCTAGCAGATGAACAGGTGTTTCCCCGCAGTACAAATGCTCCCGTGTCGTCCTGCAGAGTGACTTGGCATCCAACCGTTTTATTGTGTCACTATGTGCTAGTTTTTCCATGGTAATACTTGGTGACTTAATGCTTTCTGAACAACTGAGGAATGGGGGACTGGAATCTGCGATGTTTACTGCTGCATGTGTGAGGCTGCTGTAGAGATTTTCATTTTGTTTCAGTGGATTTCTAATGGTTTTCTGTGGGATTGTGTGTGTGGAGGGGGGGGGCATGCATGTATTACATTGTGGGGATCAAATGTCCCCACAATGTGACTACAAACCTGTTATTTTGAAGTTGTGAGGGCCGTTTTTTTTCAGTCCCCACAAAAGGATACTCGGTTTTATGAAATTCTATTAATACAATGTGTAATATGTTCTTTGGTTACTTGTGATTAAGGTTAGCGCTGGTTAGGGCTTAAGGTCGTCATAGTTAGCATTAGCGGCTTTCCCATAGAAATGAATGGAGTGTCGCCATGAAGATATGACCTTGACCTGAAACTGGATCTATTTAAGTGGAAAGTGCGTAATCCGGGACGGTGAAGTAGCCTGTACTAAGCCTACAGTATGAACACTTAATACTATTTCATATTCCTGTGTCCTGTAAATCATATCCTGCCTGAAATAACTGTGGTGTTAAATACGAGTCTGATGACTATTATATATATGATTATTCCACATTTGTGAAAAGACTGTGATCTATTTGTTTCCCTAATATTACATTATATTATAGCAATAATTGTGTAATTGATATTCCATATTGCACATTAAATCGATCCATTAATAATAAATCATTGAATTACGGTATTTTTATGAATTATATTTAAGAATGTGGTCCAGAGATTAATCACTTAATGAGCACTCGCGTGGTATGAAGTAGGTGAACAAAAGGTCTACTGGAAAGAATAATAATTAATATAGTAATTAGCTGGGTAATCGGGATCGTTAAAGTTCTCTCGCAAATAAATTTAAAGGAAGAGAAAATGAATTGAATCAAAGGCCGGTTGCACAGCTCTTGTGTCCTTGATGTCTTACAGCAGTGGTTCCCAACCCAGTCCTCAGGGACCCCCAGACAGAACACATTTTGCTCCCTGCCAGACAGACCACATTTTTGCTCCCTTACCGGAAGCTGGAAGGGAGCAAAAACATGGACTATGTGGGGGTTCCTGGGAACCGGGTTGGGAAACACTGTCTTCGAGAACAGTGATGCCAGTGCCGTCTGCAGATGATTTCATTAAAACCCTTTGTTCTCAAATTTGTTTATAAAATAGTTATTGTTTTGCATTCACATTAACTCAGCAGACATTTTAATCCAAAAGTACTGTACAGTTTTCAGGGATAACAGTCGGCCAGTTCCTGGAGCAGTCGGCGTTAATGGTGAAATCACTCTGCTCACTACAGGAGTATAATCGCCTGCCTTCTGATCACAGGCGTGGCGTTCTACCCGGCTGATCCACACACCAGCTGGGGCTCGAACCCTAGTCCTTAAGCACAGCATCTCTAGGAAAGGGGGCTATCCAGTTAATTATTACATTTTCTTCCTGTCTGTTAGCATTACTAAAGCACAGTGACCTAACAAATAGCTGTAATTTAAAAACACATTCATGAACAGCATACACATACTCATATGTTTTATACATTATATTTGATATAATCCGAAACTCTCAGAATATAGATAAATAACAATAATTGACATGAATTGTATGAAAAGAGAAGCTCCAGCCTCAGTTTGATGTCTAGAGCAGCGATTCTCAACCTGTGGGTAGCGGCAAGTTCTGAAACGGTCGTGAGGCTGCAGAGTTAGAAACGAAAGCATTTTAAAACCTCCTATGCTGATCCACGATCAGATTTCCCACCTCCAATCCTATAATTAACCTGTATAAACAGGTCTTGGGTCTGCAACTGCTTTGGCTAAGTGTTCACTAGTTTTAGCTATCTAAGAAGCCAAACCACAGATGCTTAATCTAAAATTCACTGGCACCTCCAATCAGATTTGTACGATAGGCATCGATTAGCGTAAATTGCAGAGTGCGCTGCGCGCTTGATCACAGCGTTAATTTAAACCTATAGTTGATATAGGGTCACGACTGAGCTGGCGTGGTAAAAATTGGGTCACGGTGCAAAAAAGGTTGAGAACTACTGGTCTAGAGGAAAATAACATTTTATGCCTGAGGAATAGATTTGGGTCAGTTTCACAAGTAAGTGCGGGTACTTGTTACAGCGATGTGACAACTCGGATTATGGACACAGTGAAATCTCTATGGATACCTGATTAGCTTCCTACATCCAAGCAGACAGATGTGAAAAAACAGGACACGCCACCCACAGCACACAGGCTTTCGGCCGAGACGTCGTCACCCCCCGCTCACTGCCAGCTGATGTTACAGGGGGACAGTGCCAGTGCAATGGATGTGCCTCAAGCTGTGAGGTCAAGAGCAGGTCATCGGCTGGTACTGCCAGTGCCACAACAGGCCCAGTCGCCCTGTTCAAGCAAAGGAAGCTGATGCCGATTTGGCAAGGAAGATCGCTCTTTATTTCTGTCTTTTAAAACTGGGCTTCATAAACCGAGCTAAACTGCTCTTATTAATTATGAAGCACGATAATCCTTTCAGAGCTCTTCATCCAGAGCTATATGACATAAGCCATGCTGGTTTGCTGGATAAATAAAGAACATATCAGCGGCATGATGCGAGGAGGGAACAGCCACTGTATTCGGGAATGGGAGCAGAGATGGACTGAAAAGAAGTTATGCATTGGGGAAAAAATACACAACGGGAATCTGGTATCAGATAGAATGATTTACAGCAGGGATCCCCAATTCTGATCCTGGAGGGCCAGAATCCAGCACATTTTGCAGATTACCCTGTTCAAACACGCCTAATAAACCTGCTAATTAGCTGATTGAGATGTGTCTGAGTAGGGAAATCTGCAATCCGTGTTGGATTCAGGACCTGACTTGGGGAACCGTGGTTTAAGGGGACAGGCATGGTTACTGCAGGTTATGAAATCCAGTACTCGGTCTTAGGTGATGATGAGGAGTAGTAGTGTATAGGTGAGCTGAATCAGCATGCACATGACTTTTACATGTATACTTGCAGCTAATGGTAACTGACGCGGTTCACTTTTGGCTACGTTTAGCTCTGAAGCTCTTCCTAAAGTGCGGAAAATACCTTTCAGGTGACTCTAAATAGCATAGCATGGCATGCATCAAACTCTGTGTTTATAAATATGAGTAAATTATTGTGGAAGTGGATGTCCTGAGATGTGCTGGCATTGTGCCTAAGGCCTACTTTGTCTTATAGTGTGTGCGTCCAGGGATGGAGCTATTCAGATAAGTGATTTCTGAAAATGGATGGATGAAAATAACCAGAAATGTACTCTACATTGTGAAGTTCAATATGCTTCAGACTAAGAGGTTTTATGATGGTACTTTGGGTGTCTGTATGATTCGCCTGGTAGGTATATATATAAACTAGAATAACTGTGGACTATGTTCATTTGTTTATTAGACGGTCATATAACATGCTGTGAGTATGAGTAAATAACAAGGCAGAGAAAGTTAAATACTGGCAATTACATACCAGAGATATGCACATATTAAAAATGTGACTGTTGATTTGTTAGGAGAGATATTGGCTGCATTTCCTGAAACCTTCTTAACGCTACGTCATTCGTAAGTTCTATCTTAAGTTGTCTCTTAACGCTCCATGGTGTTTCCCAAAATGTTCTTAGTTAAGTATATCTTCCGTAAGATATTCTTTCGTAAGGTTGGTCTGAGCCCCTCCCAGCTGTCTTTTATCACTGTTATCGGCTCATACTGCTCATTGTAAGTAACATCGTTAAGGGTACAGTTTAATAACCAAACATCACTTAGCTGAAAAATAACTGACTACAGTCTTTGTTAGGTTTTGTCCTTGCTCTCTGAATGTGCAGCGAATTGGCCTCAGTAACCGCGCAGATTCTTGAGAAAAGATATGGAACACAGTGCTGATTATATATTTATTTATTTATTGGGAAGGGGGGGTTGGTTCTGCTGATATTGGAGTGGGGGCATTTTCCCGAATTCCGATGCCCCTGGATGCACACACCTCTCTAAATGCATCAGAGTCACAGTATATCAAAACTTTGGTTCATGGGGTTGGATAAGTCAACACTGCAGGTTCATTACACATTTATGGTTAGATGATTCAGTTTATTTATTTTGTATTTTATTTTTAGGTTCTCCCCAGTTCTGATTAAAGCTGTATTTTGAAGCATTCCTGCAATATTATAAAGAAAACCGCTTTCACTCATGTGGCGGTCAAGCAGCTGCTGCATGTAGTGGATAATCAATTGTCGAGCCATCGATGTCAGCCAGTCAGCTGTTCCGGCGCCTATTAAGGTCGCTCTTCAGAAGCTCTCCCTTAAGCAATCTCTTAGGTGATTGTTCAGGAAATAGACAGAGGAAAAGAAATACCATTCGTAAAATATGTCTCTAGACACTTCGTAAGACACTAAGAGTCACTGTTATCGGGAAATGCACCCAAACACATTTAGATATACAGTATAAAGCGATAAAACATTATTTTATTTATTGTTTTTACCCTTTATTAATTTATTACAGCCCATCCATCTGTTCCTTCTCTAACCACCTGTCCTTATCAGTGAGTCTATAATGGACCATTTTAGATCTACATTCAGTCATATTAGTAATCTAGTTAGATAATCATATAGAGTATATATGAATATTTATTTATTTCAGGTTTTTTCCCTCAAGGTGTTACATTTCTCGACAGGCCATTATGTGAACTTTGAAACGTAAATTAATTCTGGCTCCGCAGTTTACAGGCCCAAAGGAAATCCCTTTTTGAAGAGCACTTACATGCTTCTGTCATCTGCGATTTAAATGATTCTATGCTGTTGACTGCAACCTCTCCCCCCCAGTTGGCAATAGTGTTGAAATGCTTTCAAAGCTCAAGACCGTCATCTTCCTGTAACCATTTCAGTTAATGATTTGTAATATTAAATTAGATTAAGTATATTCATTTTCAGGGCAACATGAAAACATCAAAAATAATTTCTTTTGTTTGGGTTTTTTTTTTTTTTTTTTTTTTTTTTTTTTTTTTTTTTTACATATTTGATGAATGTTTAGGCTAAACGGAGGCTTGTAGCTTGTGCAAAGGTACAGGTGTCGCTTGAGTTTAATGCTGCATCGGGCATAAATCCTCTGGTTTATATGTATTCCAGCAACGATTTCCTGGTGTTGCTGGTGAGCCAGTTAATTTATTTCTTGGGATTTGACCCAGTTTAAAATGGTGTCCTTCAGTTGTACATGGTAGAAAGCTAGCTTTGGTTAGCTACTAAACTCTTGAACAGCATAACTTTACTGTAAGCAGGATCAGCTTCCATTCACGTCTCTTAACTAAAGAAATTGCCCATCTTAGCACTCACACTTACTGTCTTTGTAAGCTTTTCAGTGATTCTATATACCATAAAAATACGCAATGATAATATATCTTTGATGTAAACTGAAATGATTTAACTTGTGCTTTAAACGACTGTCTCCCGTGTGGAATGAATCACATATGTTGTATATGATAAAAGCATCAAGGCTTGATGTTTCGAACGGCCAGTGAAGTGAAGGCGTGCCCAGGTTGCTGTAATAGGCCTGTACTCGAGGCCCTTTGCCTGTCTGGTGCTCGGACTTTCCATTCGCCCTGCAGCAGATGAGAAGCTCAGGCGTTTATTTTTAGACCTCAGGCTTGGCCCAGCTCAAACAGGCAGCAATAATGGCCTCTGAGAGCTGCTCATTTTGTGACTGCATTAATGACGCTTTGACTTCTGGGAAATTACGACCTCCCTCCCACTCCGTCCGCTCTGCTTTTCGTCTTTTAAGGCCTTTGGAAGTGGCCGTGCTTCTGGCATCTGCTATGCTTCTAACGGCAAGCAGTGACTAATGTGTAGAACATGTTTAATTTTAGCTATGTTTCCCTGTAAGAAAATAAAATATATCGTGTAAGGCTTTCCCAGAGCCACCGTTCTGTAACGGCGCTTTAACACCGTTATGGATTTCTGCTTTGCCTGCAGAACTGCTCTTTTGTTTGTATGTTATGTGCGCTCTTCAGCTCCCGCTGTGAAATTCTGCAGCTCCCCACAGAAAAGGCTGACTCTGTGGAATGTTCCGGCGCTCCGCTAGAGGGGCCAATGCACTGAACCTTCTTAGCCGGTGATGTTTATAGGTCATGTGCACTACGCATAAATGAGTTCTTCATATAAAACAGTAAAGTTATAGTCTTCTGAGGACACAACAAATTTACTTTCAGCTTTATAGTGAGGCAAGAGCTATAATTTGGGCCAGAATTCTCTTTTTGCTCTAAATAGGGAAGAATGGCTGTTGATAATCTCTCCTCAGGGCCGCTTCTGCGTGTCTTCAGTAGAGGATGGCAAACCCGCACAGGACAGCAGTTCTGCCAGTGGGAGTTAGACCCCACACTGGCGGCCTGCGCGGTCGGAGCACTCTTGCTTCATGGGTTAGGTGGTGCTGCTGCAGCTGCTGCCTGATATTTAACCAACAGGAGAAGATCTTTAGTGAAATATGTCAGTGGAATACCTGAAGATGTGCTGTACTACTATGGGAATTTTTCTATGGAATTTTAATACAGTAAAACGGAGGATCTCTGTGGATTCGACATTATTGTGGACTTCCCGTCTCTGTGAGGTAGCCGGGTCCTTTTCTTGTTAAGGTGGCAATGGGTTGAACTCCAGGTGTTGGTATCTATGTAGGTCATCTGAAGTGAATGCAATGCAGCTTACATCACTGTGTGTAGAGGTGTAACGCAAGCTATTCTATCCACTGTTACCTCATTCAGCAGGGTTTAACTCATTATCCTGGTCAGGGACACGGGATAATAGAATGATAGCCATTTTTTATTTACTTATTTACTAGATCAGTCTATCACTTTAAAATGTTTTGTTTAATTGTGCTCAGTGTTTAAATATGGATTAAATATTGCAGTTATTTATACCTGAAGTATTTATATTTAAACTACTATCTAAATTATGGAGTTAAAGTACATGATAAAGGTCGAAATTAATATGTTAATTTATTAACAATTTGAATTTTACCGATTTAGAAAATAAGTGAAAATAAACACGAGTGTCCGAGTTTGGAGATTTTTGTCAGGATTAATTATAACGTACGTGAAAATACTTCACTGAGTAATGACTTTCTTGCAGGCCAGAATGTGAGCCACTGGTGCTACATGTAATAAAACGAATTTTTTCTAAACGAACAAGCGCCGTTGTGCTAAGAACGTAGTTCTCCACAGACATTTGACTTGAACTTTTCTGTATCATTTTATTTCAGTTCAAAATAAATTTGATTATTGGTTATTTTATTTTGGTTCTTCAACAAATATGCAAAAAACATCACTACCCTTTTTTAATTTTAGTTTCTGAGACTTTGAATTCCCCACAAAGGTTTGTCTAGTAAACTGGGTCAAATCAGGGCTATTCGAATCAATGCTGATTTTCCAACCTTCCTGTGATTCCTGATTTTCCTGGCTCACAGGTGTGAAGCCTCCAGCCAATCAGAATCTGTAATTATTAACTACCTGGTAGAATGGAGGTCCAGATTTGAAAAGCCCTGAATTAAATCGTACACCAGTAGTGAAGAATCACAGTGTACAGATTAACGGGTTAACAGCATGAAATAGTGTAAGGTAACAGGGGTCTAATTCACCGTATTTTAAATATTTTAACGAGGGAAAAAGATAAAACGCAAGTTATTTTCTCTTTATTCAGTCATTACTTTGAAGCCCTTGTTTGTGAATTATCCTCTTAAATCTAATGAGTCAGAGAAATGAAAAGCTGGTTGAATTCAATGTTACGGAAGGAATGAAGAAGCTGGTGACGTAAGTGACCATAACAGGCAAATTCAGGAACAAAGCTGCATTTCGGTGTTTCAAGAATCCATGTCTTTAAAGCTTTTAAAGTAGTCAAGAGAATTTCTTTCCCCAATTAATTCCTTTTACCTCAGTGTCCTTGATAATTTGACCTGATCTTCATTTACTGCAAATGCATCACGCCGTTTACAATGCATTTAGCAGAGGCTTTTTCATCCAAAGCAGCGTATATTAGAGTAACAGCCAGGCCCTGGAGCAATTTGTGTTCAGGAACTTGATCAAGGGCCCAGCGGTGATATTGCAGTTCTAACCACGGGATTTGAACTGGCGACCTTCTGATCACAGACACTTCCTATCCCATAGAGCCACACGGGGGCCTCCCTGTATGTACCAGCCTCTAGTCAACATTCCCTGCATATCTCCTGATCAGGGCTTAGGGTAATATGAGGAAGTATCGTCTTTGTTGAGTATTGAGTGAATACAGACGCTCCTCTACTTACGAACTTTCAACTTACGAACTTTCGGACATACGAACCAAGAGGACTGTAAGTCCAAATTATGTTCCTTGGGCTCCCGTTTCCTGTCCGCCACATAATTTTTTTTTCTTCTGCGTGCCAGTTCCAGGTAGTACGACTTCCAGCTGCTACTCCCGCCGCGCAGCAGCGTAGCGTGCGTACTACCAGCATCCTAGTACTTGCGTATACCCTTACAATGATGTTGAATAACGACTTACGAACATTTCAGGTTACGAACAGCCTTTCGGAACATATCACAGTCGTATGTAGAGGAGCGTCTGTATATAGTCTTGATGTGCTTCTAAGTGACTACCGCTGGTTTCTTAACCCTTGCCTATTTTTGACCCTGATTTGGTATTTGTTTTGCGTTGGATTGGTGTCTGAACTTACTTTGTGCTTTGGCCCTTATTTTTTGGGTTACACCTTAGTATAGTATACCTTGTATACTAAGTCTGCCTTAGTATACCTTAGTAAATCCTTGGTTTACCTGGCCTGCATTTCACTGCCAGCCGCACGTCAGTCGTCTCGGGATTAAACAGTGACCAGCTGTCTGTAATTAGCATTGGGCCATTTTAAGAGACAGCTGGTCCAGAACCCGTGGGAGGAACTGAACTAGAGAGTGGAAGGGGTCCAGGGGCTGTGTAGGTGTTTTGTCGCGCACCAGGAGTTTGTTATTCAATATGATGCGATTTTCCATATGTTGATCCCTCTTGGAGGTTAACATGTGACTTACCATTGGCACGGGGACTGAAGACGAGTCTTTCCTGAAAGTCTTCCTAGGGACAACCCGTTTCCTTGGTTCTCGGCTGGATTCAATGGAAGATTTCCAACGTGAAGAACTTGAGTCATTAAATAATGCTCCTATAAATGGAAAGCCAAATGTATAATTAAACTGCCCCCCTCCGCTTGGAGATCAGGTGCACTGTGGCATCTTTTAATATTATTGTAGCCACTGTAGTCTGATAATTTACATTAATGTCAGTATGCCAGTTGCGGTCCTTACTGTTTGTATTCTTTATCTTTTTTTTAAGAAAGCGACACTCTCCTGCGATTGAGGGACTCTCCCAGGCTACCCTGCGCCCTAACCTTTCTATTTCTGTTTCTGCATCGCCCTGCATGAAGCCTTGCAGAACACCAGAAATCAGCATTATGTCACTATACCTGTCAAACTCCATCCTCCCCAGTGGCCCGTGGTTATCTCTGGTCCCAGGGCTGTGCTAAAATAGCCAATTATGGGCTTGTGATTATAGTTACATTGCTCGGAATGGGAAGTGATCGTGCAGTTCAGCTCCGTCAGGTCAGTGCCGCTGATTTTACCATGACGGTTTGCTTGTGCGTATCCATGCATCTCACTTGCCCTACAATCTTCTCTGTCTATCTGATGGATTTAATTATATGATGATAATTCATTAATGTTTTAGATGTTAAGTATGAGTTGGTTGTAATTCTATGAATAGTTGTACATTAAGTGAGCATATCTGTGAAATAGGCACCTTTCAACTCCGGACTGCCTAGGAAAAATGACACCAGTATAAATAAAGGCTTAGATTTCATACTTAGTGTCTTAAGCTGCATAGGGTACAGTGTCTATTGAGCTCCGTATTATGTGATAATAATGAGTGTGTATGTCATGCCTAGTTATTCATATGCATACTGAAGATAAAATTATCCCTGTTACAAGATATGTAAATTAGATTTTACTTTAGTTTTTTTTCTTCCTTTTCTTCCTTTTTTCCCTGACTGTGATCATCTTTTCGTGAATATGCACTTCCCCGTAGTTCCTCTAGGTGTCCCCATTGGCATCCCAAGTTCAACAACCATGCAGTAATCAACACAGAGTATGTGAGCAGTCACACAGTTTAAGTGCTGATTATGAGGTATTGGGTTCCAAGCATTTTGTTGCCATATGGATGTTTCACGATAGTATTTTGAGGGGCTTCAATGTTTTATATGTCAGCATTTTGACATGCGTAATTTACTCACAGAATATACTGTATTTGCATGCAGTGCTCTGAAAATAGGTTTTTGAAAAACATACGTTTGAAGTTTTTTTTAAACACAAAAATAGAAGAGTGATATTCTAAATGGTCTCATATTATTGGTGCTGAGTTTGTGCTGGATAAAAGCATTTGTAGGACTTCGGGATAAATGATTTTTAGATAGGTGAAATATTTAAGAATATCGAGGCATGTCAGACTACATCAAAAGTGGCTGAGAGGCCACAGACTCCAGAGGGAGAACAGATGTGTTACATAATCTTTCAGCACCAGTCCCTTACAAATTTACATGTATGTTTTGATTGGTGTCAGACAACCAATCAATGTCCGGACTATTTCAGGACAGTCCAGTATGTCTGGTATATTGTTGTTGGTTTTGCTTATTTACGGCATGCACTTTACTCATGGAAGGTGACCGAAATAGAGCATTTGATTGTGCAGATAACAGCGGTGGGTGGTCGGCGGCTGTCAGTGTTCTCTCTTTGCTGCTTCCCTGACTGCCAGCTCTCCGTTCCGTGTCCCTCTCTGCGTCCTGACTGAAGCCAGCTTCCCACCCCCGCCAATGCGCAGAGCCACCGCGCTCCGGCAACCTGCTTATGCAAATGGAGCCGAAACGCTTTCACTCGTAGCTGCGTCGTCTCGCACATCTGAGGAGCACATGCGCGCGTGGACTCAAACAGTGACGTCATATACGCAGAAATGCGGGCGACGGCGATCGTTTAATGAGTAGCTTTATGACGGCTGTCATAAAGAGATCGTTTGAGGCGGAAGCACTTTTGACCCTTTGTGGACAGGGAGCGGAAATGCGAGTGAAGAAAAGGTGATTTCCGCACCCCGTAAATAAAGCGTGGATATAGCCATGGAGCACCACAGTTAGTGTACAGAAATCATTTGCAGTTATTATGCAGTCATTTTTCAGGACTTGGCTCTGTGTGACACTCTGTAGTCTCACACTGACGCCGATGAAAATTGAAGACAAGGTTTCGATTAAACTGTAAATGAATTTGCTCAGGGCAGTGTTGACTTCTGAGACGTGTCACCCTGACGTAGCTTCCTTCAATCTCACTGAATGACAGTATTTTTCTCTCAGACATTATTATAACGAGGCTATGCATTGAACTACCAAGCTCAGATGGTTAGATCTGTGATCAGCAATTTGCTGTAGAGCTCCTATAACAAGGCGCTTGTATATGAAGGTTTATACCTGTCCTAATGTGAACTTTCTACATACATCTTGCTAGTGAGCAGCAAGAGTAAATTATCGTTAAGAAGAATTTACTCAATTAAGCAAAGCTGTGATGGGTAACATGATTATGGAGATTATAAAATAATGAGTATAATATAAATAAAACTCAATACCACAAACTCTCAGTAATTTTCTACATCACACATAGCTTGCTGGAAGTATGTTTATATTTGGGGGGAGTTTTATGTTTTAAAAAAACATTAATAAAAAAAAAAAACCATGTGCATATCAATGCTCAGGTTTTAAAATGCATTTGGTTCTGATGAATGCGCAGTGTGGGTGAGGAAAGTAACCAGTGCAGTGAAGCAGAGTAGCAGGACACTGCACAGACGGGATGTGATCTATGGAGAGGGCATGAGAGGATGTGTGTGTACAAACCGATGTGATAAGCATGAATTAGACTGACCTACTTTTAAGTATAAAGCATTTCAGAAGATAAAAGAGGTGCTGAATTAATTATGAATGTTTTTCTCATTTAAAGAGTCTGCGGCATAGATTTGAGGAGGGGCCCTGTTTTCTGTGGCTCTGCTGGAGGCAGACAGGCAGTGTGATGTATGCAGGGCGCTGGGCCTCCGCCAGGGAGCTCGCGGGCCGAGCCGCGCTCTGATTGGGCGGCCTGGGTTGGCCCGCACCGACGAGGCTGGGGAGGAATGTAGGGGGGCTTGGAGCAGGTTAAAGATAGAGGCAGTGAAGCTCCAGTCCGTTTCCAATTTCATGTCTGCCGGCGTACGGTGTTGAGGGAGAGGGGTCTACGCGAGCCACTGTCACTGCAGAGAACAGGTGGCTTTCTGCAGTGGACACGCACACCCGCGCGGGTGGAGAGGATGGTGCACACTCAAGGGTATGTGCGAATAGGGGACAAGCACATCAACTTACTTATGTCGCAATACAGGTATCTTCACGTTTTCTGCTAGTTTTGAGTTATAGCCAGTTATCATTCGAGCTTAGGTTCAGGCTCAAATGTATTTTCCTTGTGAAGTTCAATTATAACGGTGAGTCGCGCGGTGAGTGTTCGTTTCACAGACTGAAAATATAAGCAAGCTCTAAGTCTAAACACTTCTGAATAATTTCTGGAAACTTTAGTGCTGCATACCAACTAAATGGATTCCAGTTCTGATTCAGTCGTGATTTTATTGCCTAACTATGCTCAGTCTCGTGGTTTTTTCCCTGCCTCTGTATTTTCCGATCATGTTTCGCGTTTAAGTTTTGTATCAATTCGAACAATATAACATGATTATATTTACAGCAGATATTATGGACTCTTCATGTGTTTATGCAATGGTGTTAATTTATAGCTTCTGTTTAAGCTTAGACAGTGTAAATCCAACTATTTAAATGGCAAATATTTAGCAAATGTAGGAATGTCCTATGTTTAGCAGTATGATAAGTACACTATATATAGTTAATGGAGAGTATTATTGAACATGCTATATTTGCATACTGTATCATGTGTTTCTGCGGTTTCATTGGGGGCTGCTTCACTACTTCTTCCATTTTGTATTCACTTTTAAGAGTAGAGATCCCCCCATTAACATACGCCCTCCACTTTTTGTTATCTTTCAGCATGTAGTTATTAACTGTCAAGGTTAACCGTTTAAAGTGACGTGACAGGTGTATAATGAAAGTATGCAGCTCCTGCTCTCGTATGACCTTTTTTGATGCTGCTTCTCCTGGTCTGTTGCACAGCCCTTGTTCAAGGGAGCAAGTGACACTTATTACACTGCAAATATGAATGCATGTACTGTCACAGTGAGGGAGAAAATAAAAGCCATGTAATTTTACCTTTTAAGGATTCCTTTTAAAACTAGAAAATAAGATTATAAGGGATGTATGATGCATTACTTTAATATATGATTTTGCTGATGCAACTGTGTTTATAACCTATATGCAAAAAAGCTGTTAGGTCAATGATGACGATCATACATAAAGATAAGACCAACTGGATTTTTATAAATAATTACAATTTTTTCTTGCTTGACTACTTGTATGCATATTCATATGCATTCACGCAAATCACGTCTGAGTAAAATAAATAATTACTATCTTGTGTTAAAAAAAATGTGTCTGATCATGTATAAAAATTGTGGATGCAGCCAGTCGCCCATTTTATTTCCTGTCGCTGTTATTAGCACGGATCTGGCGGAAGAGGACGTTGCTTGTGGAGACGTGTGAGAGAATCGATTGAATGATGCAGACTTTCTGATGTTTGGTGAATAACTGTGGCTACGATTGGCAGGACGTCTGGAGGAGGGAAAAAACGACGTCACCTTTAAGTTACTGTTGGATTAGCTTTAATGATTTTGGATAAAAGTCAAAACCGATAAGCAGATTGACTGCAAATTGGCTGCAGACTTTGTTCAGGTCTGAGTGCATAATCCCTTTATTATATCGAAAAACACATTATTTCCAGTAACTTTAATTAAAGTGACAATTAAAAAACAGTGATGGGGTTATTCATTTATTTTAGTTTAGGACTGCTATTGTCATCTCTGCTGTACCCATAATCTTGTTATTATGATGAAGGAGACTGGGTTGCTTGTGAATGTCGTGCAAATTAACCTGCCTGTTTATGGGAGAATGGAGAGTTTGGTTATTTTATTACTGACTGCTGCTGCATGTTTTGAAACCTGCTCAAAGCTCTTTTGTAATTTCTAGTCGTGGCTCCAGCACTGAGTGTAGTGTAGCCAGTGTTGTCATTTTATGGCAGAGGGTTTGTAAAGTAAATAAGTGATTATAATGGGGTGGCATATGTGTAGGACCATGGTGAGGGGGGAGTGGATTAAGGAGGTAGACGAAATAGAGAAACAAGGTACATTCTCCACAATGGAAAAAGTTACATTTCAGAATGAAATTAAACCAGTCCATATTTTTTACAGTGACATAGAAGCTTTTGGAATACATAACTCCTAGCTTTTCGTCAGACCTTCACTGGTGAGAAAGATGAGGTTTGAAGTTCCATACTGACTTCAGGTTCACCTGTTGGTTTTCAACAGCCAGTGAACTGCACTGGCATCCTCCTATATATCACCATTATCATACGTGCATGTTCTTGATGCATCTCACAGCGCAGGAGACAAAAATGGGGCTCATTGGTGTTTCGTGTGAATAACCTCTTTCTCACAGAATTTCTGGGGCCGGTAATGAATAAATCTCAGTGGCGTCTATGAGTGTTTTCCCCCCAGAATATCTTCATGATGTATAAATGGATAAAACTGACATGTCACTTCAGATAATAAAAAAAAAATACTGGTCAAATACCATAGTTCTTAACTTGCGACATGTAGTTGTATTGCTTTCAGATATGTCTTATTTGTTCCTCAGAACTTTGATTTAAGGCCCTGGCGCTAAGACTTTAATCCCATTTTAAGCCATTCCGTGCCAAGTGTCCTTTGCCAAAATACACGATCTGATAACCATTGAGGGCCACTCTCTCCATTCCCACAGTGTGGCATTCAGCTAAGCTACAGAGAACGTGTGTACGATGACTATCTTCTGCCCACTATTACCACCTCTACACAGGCTTAATTACTGGTTATTGGTTGTCATTTGGTCAAACCAGGAAGAGACTGGTACGACAATCAGGCACACAATGACTTTTTTTTTTAAGCCAGCTAAGGATGATGCAATATAGCATTCCATTTGGGACAAGGACTCCTTATATGTACGTTTTACATATAATAGTATGCAGCATTCTTTAATTAGGTCAAAACTCTTGATAAACAGAGCATTAAAAATAAAAAGAATTCTGTTCCATATAAGGGTAAAGCCAAACCAAACATGGGCTTATTATGGCTATGTGTGTCTTGGCTTTCCAATTATAGAATGTCTATTTGCTGAGAATTTGCAGAAGTAACTGTTGCTAAAATCCCATATTGGGGTAAAACAGAATTTGTTCAAAAATACTATTGAATGCAAAGGTAAAAGAATACAGCTGCAAATGTGAGGAAGAAGGATTTACATTTCTGCATTATATCACTCCCAAGCCTATAGAACTAGGAGGTAAAGTAAATTGTAGTCATTTTTAAAGTCTTCCTTTGGCCAGAGGGATCCTGGGTTCCAACTGGCCGGTGAGTTGGACACGCCTCCTAGAGGCTTGCAGGAAGTGAGTCCGCGTGTGATGTGGTTCTCCTTCAGACTCCCTTGGCATAGCGTGAAAGAGCGTTTCCAGGAAGTGCATAGCGTTCCACTGTAGTCTGTAGCCTTAATGATGAACATGTGACTTGATCGTCATGGCTGCGGTCACAGCATCCCGAACTACTGCCAGAGATTAAGGTGTTCCTGGAGGTCGTGGGTTTGGATGCTCATGTACTGCTGATATAAATGTAATTAAAGTCAAGCCACTCCAGGGAGTGAGCATATTCAAATCAATATGTTTATTAACATGATTTTTTTTCTTAACTCTAATGTTTACTTACATTTTCAGTTGCTGCATAAGTTGCTTACTTATAGTTTCATAACCTCACAACACATTCACTAACTTGATATTTTCCCCTTTAACTGGCTGGACATATCTACTAACTGCCTTGGTTTATTTCCCTTTATCTAACTGGACATATCCACTAACTGCCTTGGTTTATTTTCCATTTAACAGGCTGGGCATATCCGCTAACTGCCTCAGTGTTTTCCCCTTTAACTGGCTGGACATACACACTAACTGCCTCGGTTTATTTTCCTTTATCTGGCTGGACATATCCACTAACTGCCTCGGTTTATTTCCCTTTATCTGGCTGGACATATCCACTAACTGCCTCGGTTTATTTCCCTTTAACTGACTGGACATATCCACTAACTGCCTCGGTTTATTTCCCTTTATCTGGCTGGACATATCCACTAACTGCCTCGGTTTATTTCCCTTTATCTGGCTGGACATATCCACTAACTACCTCGGTTTATTTCCCTTTAAATGGCTGGATATATCCACTATAACTGCCTCAGTATTTTTCCCTTTAACTGGCTGGACATATCCACTAACCACCTCAGTATTTTTCCCTTATTCCCATATTTTCCAGCTGCCTCAGTACTGGCAGGTATGTTTGCTAAAAATGACAGCGTTTTCACCTTAGGAAGGGCATACCTGCCTCCCCTCTGTATTTTCTCTCTCTTGCATATTTATCTCTATGTCTTGATATATTTGTTGTTTTACCTGTTGAAATAGTTTGATATTTTGCTTGGCATTTCAGGTTCAGTTCTCTACCCAGGGCCCGAATCAGCTCCGAACTGCTTATTATGCAGTGTATTCTGAATTTGACGTGGTATCACAGTATTACACACATTATGCAGGTAGTACTGCTACAAGCAGCTTCTTTCAATGCTGACTCAACTGAAGCAAACAGAAAATGTACAGCGCTGTATGTTAACGGATGTCACCCCCACGATTATTTCCATTGTGATGAGGTCTGCAGGTAGATTCTGCTGGTATGTTGTGTAAAAGTTAAAAACCAACGTCTCCTCTTATAAATGTCCTGTAGACTTAGTTTTATTGTTTACAGCATAAGAAGGAAAAGATAGATTTGTAAGTAAGAGACTGACTGAGCCTTTTGAGGTTTGGTATTATTGCTGATGTGTGCAAATTCCCTGTAATAACTGCTGGATCCCCTCCCATTCATATCACTCGACACGAGGCTGAACTCTCGGCCAGGTCTCACACTTCTCACTGCATTCTGCACTTTTCAGAAAATATTTGGAATATATATTTGAAGAGTCATCAGTCAGTGGTTCTGGGGTTTATAAATGTTATGAGTTCAACAGGCTCTATTTATTCCCAGTTATAATTATATCAGGCACCTCTTTGTACTTTCATCTGCTATAATTTCTTATTTTATTTTAAATAAAAGGTCATACTGACTTAGCTTATAGTGGATACAGTGAAGGAGATTGTATTTCAAATGCTCTTTTTCTTTTTTTTCTTTTTTTACACCTTGTGTAAATGAGACCAGAACATGAGCTTGTTAGGGTAGTTAAATGCTCTTGTGTTTTCGCAGTCATTTAAATTGTAGGTAAAATAAACGATTGTGTTCAATAGGACACTCTGCACCGTAACAATGTGTAGAAATTTTTGTTTCACCATATTTTGACAACCCATTCAACAAATCACAACGTTCCAAACAGATGTCTTTTGAGGTTTTCGTAAACACCGGTGAAATTCTGTATAAAGAGATATTATTAGCGCTGTTAAATATTAGCAAGGATTCTTCAGTGGTGTTTGCTACATATGACATTTCTATTTCAGTTTTTTGTTTTATGCATTTATGCTATAATGTATTATGTGTATAATATACTGAAATAATTTTAAAATTACCAAAAAGATGCTTTTTGTGATAATATTTACTGTTTATTGTTTGTCATATGTGTCTGCAAAAACGTATTATAAAGACGTACTTATTTTGACCTTTCAATCTTATCTGTGTTATATGTGTAAAACTGCCTGATTATTATCTAGCCAGGCTGTTTAAACCTGTTATCCACAGTGGAATTAACAGCCTTTCAGTCTGAATGCGTGCTGAAATGGCTGGGTGTTGCGTCTTGTGTCTCGTACCTCTAGTGGTGCGTGCTTAACCGAGGGCTGAGTCAGAGAACCCATGCAGGGAATACACCTGCTCTCGGAATAACCGCTTGTTTATGCCTCGTATTAAAAGTAAAAGTAGCTCTATCCGTCGTCCGCTGTATCAGTATTGTGCTCTGGGCTTCATTAGCCATGTGGATTGTCTTCACGTTTGCGGGGGATGATATACAGTCAGCTCCAGAATTATTGGCACCCTTCGTGAAAATGAGCTAAAACTCACATATAAAAAGAACGGCACATGCAATAAGTGATTTGTTGGAGTTAAACAAATGGGTGAGCTTCGTGCTTTTTGCTTTCAAACAGATTTTTGGAACAAAATGAAGTTTCCCTTTAGTAACTCAATTTTTTATATAAAAAATATATATATATATGTATATATTGACACTCCAAATATCAGTAATTGGTGGAGTTTCCCCTGGCGGAAATGATTGCACACGGCCTCTTATTAACATCTATTTACACTTGTATATGGATCTTGGAGATGTTCTGCATGAAAGAGTGGTCCAAGACATTGAGCTTCTTGGGTTTTCCCTTGTGAACTGCCCTCTTCAGTTTGGAGCACAGATTTTCAATTCTAGAAATTGAATGAATCATTGCAGAACCTCGATTCTGTGTCGCTGTACCCATTTCTTTGTCGCTTTCAATGTGCGTTTCCGCTCATTGTCTTGTTGGAAGAACCAGCCATGGCGTAGTTTCAGCCTTCTGGGAGGCAAGCAGATTTTGGGCTAAAATGTTCTGGTGCACTGCTGTTGTGAAGCTGTGATCTTTGGGCTCCTCTTTGCCTTTAGCAGACTCCTCTCTGTGCATGGGGGCAGCATGCCGATGTGTCCCCTTCCTGGCAAATTTTCAACAGTTCCATTCAACTTCTGCACAATGACTTTGATTGTGCTTGTTGGTAGTTTCGACTGACTACCTTTTTTGTAACCATTCCCCAATCTACGCAGATCAACAACTGTTTTTGAGTTGAGTGCTCTTTGCCTTTATCCATGTTGATGGATGGCAAAAGGATTTTACTTGTGTATTAGTTCATAATGTTGCCACATATATTTTTGATGGAATACGTTTGTCTGGGCTGCGACATGGTGGTGCAGTCGCCACGCACTGCTAGGACCCTGGTTCGAGTCTCCACCATGGCTCCATCTCTGTCATAGTGGGGTTTACACCAGGTACTCCAGTCCAACATGCTGAGATTAATTGGCCGCAACCAATTGGTTATGCCAGGGTTTAGGCCGGCTGGGAAACCCAGAGATTATGTTCGAATTATGCCCTTAGGGGGCGCTGTTTGTGAGCACAGGTATAATTGGCTGCTGTCTGTACCAACATCGGACCATTATATGAGTGCCCTTTAACAGTGTTTGAAGGCGTGGTGGGGATTGGGTGGCCTGTTGACCCTCTGCTGAAGCGCTGGATTACAGGAGGTAGGGGTCTAGATTTGAGGATCTGTTTGGCATCTCACTATGCTGCAGTAACAGTCACAGGTGGCTTTTCATTTTGGGCATGTGAGATGGACACAAAGAGACCTATTTGTGGTACAATTCAAAAAAAATTGAATTACATTGTTCTGCCTTTTCAGTATATCTCTTCATTTTATGTTCAGTTGGGGCCTTGTATTGCATGTATTTTTTTACGAACATACTCAAAACATACACTGTTAAAATTTGCACTTAATGAACATTTCTGATTTTGTCATTATTTTACAAAAGTATTTATTGACCAAATACTGCACTTCAAAAAACAGCAGTGCAAAATCTGCTAATATTAAAATGTTAAACTACATTCAGGTTTAATCACCTCGGCCCTTAAGCTTTCCAGACATTTTATTGGATTTTTATTTTGACAGTTGTACTGCTAAATTAGTGATGGCTGTAAATTGAGAAAACATAACCTTTCTTTTCCGCCTGACGAATCCAAGTCTTCAGACTACATGTCCGCGGAAAGAAGTAAATGATCTGAATTCTTAACACATAATTTCACTTTTAAAACAGTTATTGAAAATTGGTGTTTTGTAGACAAACAGACTTAGCGCCAGGTTAAAAAGGCATAAGATTCTAGGTGGATGTTTGGCTATGCTGTGTACTTAACCAGCCAGCAAATATACGGCAGAATGCCCCATGTTTCAGCCTATCAGAATTGTTCAGTTGCCTACAGTTCCGTCTAAAGCACATGATGGCCTCAGGTTTGCCGTGACGTTCATCTCGCATATCATAGGTTAATAGGGCGGGATGTTCTTCCTGTAGCCTTATGGGAAGCGTGGTCCTGAGTTGTCCTGTTTGTTGGGGTTCTGTACTGTAAAGTACCTTGATGAAGAGTTAACCTTATTGTCGCTGCATAAGTACAAAAATGCAGTTTTGCATCTAACCAGAAGTACAAGGTACTTATGAGGTAATATTTACAAGAGGGATTGTAAATAAATTATATAAGGTTATATAAACATAAATTATATACAGACTGGAAGAAAATGGCTGGCAAGGCAACATTTACAAATAATTATAGTACAAAATAGAAAAAAAGAGTTGCTGAGTCAATATTTACATGTAGGAGTGTATAGCATGATATGCGTTTTTGTTTATTTTTGCAACAAGAAGCATATACAGAAAATCAAAATAATCTACTGTTCGGCAGTATTCACAAATAAGCTGCTTAAGGCATGCGTGAGTTAAATCCAGTTGGGTTAAAAGAATATTTTATACATTATATATTGTAAGTACAAGCAGTTGCAAATGATTACTATGTGCAAAACAGATCAGGTGGAAAAAGTAAACAGTGTAAATAGTAAGATCCATGGTGGGGGGAAAAAGGTAGTGCAGGGTTTGAGAGTTAGGCGTGGTGATAGTGTTGTGGGAGAAGCTGGTCCTGAGCCTGCTGGTACAAGACTTCAGGCTCCTGTGATGGGAGGTGAGCAAACAGTCCGTGGTTGGGGTGTTGAGGGATCTCCCATAATACAGCGGGCCCGTCATAGACATTGTGTATGACAGCGATGGCCAGTAGCAGGGCAGCGATGATGTGTTGGGCAGGTTTCACCACCTGTTGCAGATCCTTCCTGTCACCTCTGGAGCAGCTGCCAGTTCATACCATAATACATTTGGTCAGGATGCCATCAGTAGTGCATCTGGAGAAGTTCACCAGGATCTGAGGAGACAGATGGACTTCCTCAGAAAATTATGGCACTGCTGCCCCTTTTTAACCAGGCTGGAAGAATTAAGGCACAAAGTCCGATCCTCAGAGATGTGGACACCAAGGAATTTAAAGTTGGACACATGCTCTAGCTCAGTACCATCAATGTGAATGGCTACGTGTCTGCTGCTTTTGTCCTTCTGGTAATCCACAATAAGTTCTTTGATCTTCTTGGTGTTGAGGGCAAGGTAATTTGTTGGTACACCATGTTGCCAGATGTTGGACTTCCACCCTGTAGGCGGCTTCGTCGTCAATGCTCATCAGTCCTACCACCGTGTTGTCATCTGCAAATTTGATTTTGGTATTTGAGCCACGTACAGGAACACAGTCACAGGTGAAAAGGGTGTCGAAGTGAGCTGAGCACATAGTCCTATGGGATGTCAGTGTTCAGGGTCGGAGTGCGGTGAGGCTGTTTAAAAGACTGGGATCTGTTGGTCAGAAAGTCATGTGTCCAATTGCAGAGGGAGCTGCTGATGCTCAAGTCCTTGAGTTTGTTAATATGATCCAAGGGGATGGCAGTACTAAATGTGGAGCTAAAATCAACGAATAACATTCTGACATAGGATTTGTTCTTGCCCAAGTGGGTCAGGGCAGGGGGAAGAGCTGTGGATGCAGCATCCTCTGTCGACCTGTTGGATGGTAGGCAAACTAGTAGGGAACTAGTGTAGAAGGTCGACTGTACTTGAGGTGAGTCAAAACCAGTCTTACAAAGCACTTGGTGATGATGAGGGTGAGTGCTACTGGGTGAGCATCATTCAGGCACCCTGGAGCAGAAAGCTGAGGCACGGGTACAATGGATGTGGTTTTGTAGCACATCGGAACAACACTGTGACAGGGCCAGTGACAGGTTGGAGATGTCATTAAAGACCTTACACAGTTGTCCAGCCCGGGGATGCCATCAGAGACAGCTGCTTTGCGTACATTCACTCTATTGACTTGAACGTCAGAGATGGAATGTCTGAGGGGCTGCTCATCTGGGAGCAGGGCAGCTTTGATGCCTGGTGTTTTATTGCCCCGATCAAAACGAGCATAGAAGTTGTTGAGCTCATCAGGAAGGGAGCCATCAAAGGTTGTGGGGGTTGTGCCCACCCTTCTGTAATCAGGGATGGTCCGGATGCCTTGCCGCATGCATCTGGGGGCGGAGTTTGTTTTTGTTTAGCCACTCCCGATGCCCTTTTACAGGTTGGACTTGGATAAACTGTAGGCCTCTGCAGCTGCAGATCTGGAGTGTCACACGCCCTCAGCAGTAGTCTGACCTCCGTGTTCACCCAAGACTTCTGGCTAGGGAAGGTCTTGATCTTTTTGCGGGTTGTAATGTTGTTGACACACGTTGATATATTCCAGAAGAGAAGACGTGTAAGTTTCCAAGTGAGAGTCCAAAGTGGCATGTGTGGCAAACGAGCTCCAATCAGTATGCTGAAACTGCAGCTGTTGTGCTGGGTCTTCTTCTTCTGGCCAGACTTTCACAGTCCTTACTGAAGGTTTGTCCCAGGAGGGGAAGAAAAATGACTTTTCAACAATATTTATGTACACATGGTCCAAAATATTGTCTCCTCTTGTAGTGCAGGATCCATTTTGATGGAACTATGGAGTACATTTTTACGGTTGGAGCGATTGAAGTTACCCGCAACATTCATTCATTCATTCATTTTCCAAACCGCTTATCCTATTGGGTCGCGGTGGGTCCGGAGCCTATCCCGGAAGCAATGGGCACGAGGCAGGGAACAACCCAGGATGGGGGGCCAGCCCATCGCAGGGCACACTCACACACCATTCACTCACACATGCACACCTATGGGCAATTTAGCGACTCCAATTAGCCTCAGCATGTTTTTGGACTGTGGGGGGAAACCGGAGTACCCGGAGGAAACCCCACGACGACATGGGGAGAACATGCAAACTCCACACACATGTGACCCATGCGGAGACTCGAACCCGGGTCCCAGAGGTGTGAGGCAACAGGGCTAACCACTGCACCACCATGCCGCCCCCTTACCCGCAACAATAAAAAGCTAATAGCAGCATGCAGTCCTTTCATTGCTAGCTTAGCGTTAGCATCCAAAGGTACATAAATGCCAGTGATAACAGTAAATGTAAATTCTGTTGGCAAGAAAAGGGCCTAGACTTACTCATCAGGTATTCTAGACTAACAGAGCAACAACTCTCAATTACGACAGTGTCCATACACCAAGCATTATTTACATAAATGGACAGACAGCCAGCTTCAGTCTTACCTGAGTCCTCCATTGTTCTTTTGGCCCTGAATGCAATGCGCCCCTCTGGCTCGATGATGCTGTCCATGATACAGTTATTCAGGCATGTTTCTGTGAAAACCATGATTTACCAATCTGCAGTCCATTTGTGCGAGATGATCTGAAGCCGCAGTTTATCCAGTTTGTTTGCCACAGGCTGAACGTTGGCAAGGAATATGCTGGTATAGGGGTAGCTGGTGCAGGGTTAGCTTTAGCCTCGCTTCCCTCGCCTTTGTTTACGGTTGTGTCACTGATGCCACTGGACTCTCACTGTCGAGGAAGCCGGTTTGCTAGACCATGATGTTCTAGCTAGCTTGATAAGTAGTTTAAGACTTTCTAAAGTGTAATTTGTGCAGAGAGAATGAATGTCCAATAGTTCTTGATTGCTAAACAATATATACACATAGCTGTAGCAAGGGGGAAAAAAAGTGAAAATAGTAAACAGATTACTACTAATTAGCAAAAAAGGGAGAGACGCAGAGCCCCTCATTGCGCAAGGGCCGCCATCTTGGTTCTAACCAGCTACGTCATATAAAATGCAATTTCATTTCATTTATTGATCTTGAGAAAATCTATTTTTAATCAAAATCAAACCTTAATCCCATTTACTTGCCAGACTAAGGTTTTATGGTTGATAAATGGTCTCCGCAGTGCCATGATTTATGCCTTTATTACAGCTGTCTTTATTGATTTTATTAATATATATTCTAGTTGTGTAGTCTTTAATTTTTCATTTATATTGGAGACTTCGCTCCTGGATCTCTGGGGTCTCTCTAGATCAAGCTGATAATGTTGATGGTATCTGACGATGAAGTTTCGAATCTGATGGAAGAATTCCCAAGATAATTATACAACACATTCAGCATTGATTCAGGAGCCAAGTTTCTGCTACTGAACTTTAGTGAATTGCTTAGTTAACCATCGCTTGGTCTCAAGACGAAAGATTAGAGTGCATCCAAACTCTTTATACAATCTGATTAGTTATGTGACAGAACTGTTGATAAATAAGTAAACTTTGCTCCTCTGTTGTCATTTTCCTTAACAATCACCAGCATGATGATCTTCATCAAACAACTGTCAGATATCACGAAATGTTGTGCAGCGAAATAAACAGTAACCCTTTAAAGCGGGGAACACTGCCTGCTCCTGATCTGTTTTGCTGTGTTTTATCACTCTGTGATCTGCTATTCATGCCTTTCTGGTTCGGTAGGTGTGAGGCTGCATGAGCACTGCAGGAGAGGCTGGATTTCCTGGGAAGAGTGGGTTTGGCCTTAAGATGGGACCTGTGTGGGCTTTTTACACTTTAGTGATTCTTAGGGGCAGGCTGACCCCCCCACCCCCACACAGCAAAGCTCGCCTTTTTCTTTGTCCGTCCCTGAAGGCTCCCGCTCTGTCCCTGTGTGTGCCTGTGTCAAAGGCCCCTTTGTTTCAGGGTCAGGCTCAGCTTCTTTCAGGTTGGCATTGCGAGGATGGTGTCAGGCCTGCCGTTGCATACAACTCGAGAATTGGGGCTTTAAACCGCTCAGCCTTGGCTCTGTAGCCACTACAAGGGGCAGCTTTTCATAAATGATTGTGCTTTATAATTGTTTGCTTGGCGAAAGATCCTTCCTCAAATATCAAAAGAAATAATCTGTGCATTATTGTATGCATTATTGTAAAGTAACAACTGATTATGTAATTTGATTCTTTGGCTTAAACTTTTTGAATGTATAAGAATTTGAAGTACTCGCACTGGGAAAAGGTTACTGCAAACACTGGTGTCCTTTTCTCCCAAGCGCAGAAAAGTTTCAGCCAGCCTTCCCTAATAGAGCTGCAGGGTTCAGTGCTGCTATGGCAACCGAGCACATGATGAGGTGTATTGGATTGCGTAGGGAAGAGTGCGCTGAGGCATAGTTGGAAAATGCAGTCTGCCCTGTGCTAATGTGATAGGGTCCCCCTTGTCTTTCTCAAGTCCTCCGATGGGTTGACTGGTGAAGTTTATACAACTTTCCTACTCTGTTTCAAGGTAAGAAATAGTATTTCCTTCAGTACTCTCTGTTACTTTAAGTTTTTTATTAAGGTCAAGCGTGTTTGAGAGAATTAACACTGATCAGTGCATTTGACCAATTTGTGGCATGCAGAAGTGTACTACAGAGCGCAGTGATAGTATTCATAGTGGTGTGTAGCATGGTTATAGTATTTACAGTGCTGAGCAGTGTAAAAGCTTTGTTTAAAAGGAAAAAAAAATTGATTTAGTCACATTGAAAGGCATCAAAATGCTAAGGAGGACAGTTAAGGTCATCCGGCAGATGGTATTTTGTTAGCAGTCCCTGGGGTTTTTATGAGAACATGAGGCCAAAATAGACACCTGCTGTTAAACGGATAGGAACGGAGAAGTTATGGGCATTTCATGTAAATTTTGTAGTGGTTTAGTGCTGGCATGGTGTTTGTATTTATGGGTGCAAGAGCAGGATTTCAGGCTTAAATCACTATGTCATACTTAAACAGTCCAGGTGGTCCCTTGGGAACAGGCTAATCTCAAAGTCATTATTGTGATACGGACAGATCAAAACACCATTATGTCTAAATGCATGCAAGTCCCAAGTGGAGTAAAGTATGCATTACCTGCATATATGCATAATTAAGTTTTTTTTTGTTAAGTGATTAATTTATTACTCTAATAAGTATAACACATACTGTATAAAGCGAACAAGTAAATACATGCGTATTGTGTGTGATATGCACTGTGCAACACACACCACTCATACATATACATCAATATGCTGTGTATTGTGCCAGTTTAAGTGATTTGAAAATGAATAACATAGCCACCTATACTGATAACAGAATTACGAGATGATTTGCATGGGGAATGCCTTGGTAACCCCTTTTAGCTTAATAATACCCATCCGAAATCACATTTAATTAAAATGGATTTTTGTATCATGCAGAGTTCATTAGCAGTACAGTGTAATTAGTATTGATGCCGTGTAGGAGATTTAGTAGGGCAGGAATTCTCAGCTGACCACAAGATCGGGGGCTGACAGGTATGTGTGTGTAGGTAAATGATGGCCGTCGGCAGGACGTGTGCCAACACTGGTATCCCAGGATGTTTGACATCGGCCTTGTGTGTGCGGGGAGATCAGCAAGTTGGCAGAAAGAACCAGCGAGCACAGCAGGGCCTGAGGCAGAGCTGAAAACCACCGAAACGAGTGAAAACTCACCATTGGCAGACGTCGGAGTGCTTGCGTAAAAGATAGACTTAAGTAAATTCAGACTTAAGCAAGATGTCTGAGATGCATAGAATTTACAGAAACGCTAACAGAGAAAGGTAGCACGGGCCGGCAAGGAAAATTTACACTTATCTTCTCATGTATTTAATATGTGTTCTTTGTACATATTACTAATATATTTTTGGATTATGTGTTTTTTGCTATAAGGTGACTTCAGTGTTATGGGAAGGTAAATCCAACTTGCGTAAGACTTTGTGGAATGGATTACTTGTGTCAGTAAAGAACTGACTGTACAGGTGAATAGGAATTATTTACTTTCACGTATCCCGTCTTGCACTCCTCTGAGATATACAGACACATACCAGTGAGAGGGAAGCTTGGGGTCTGAGTACAGGGTCAGGCTATTTCTCCGCTGCCCCTGGAGCAGTTTTCCGGGTGTTAAGGACATTTGTGATGTGCCCGGTGGTAATACCACTGCTCAACCTTTCGTGGGATTTGAAGCGATGAACTTCCCATCACGGGAACAGTGGCCAAGCCCTCGGAGCGAATAATTATGTTACGAGCATAGAAAACATTGAGGCATTTGAAAATCATTGGAAGCTCGTGCATTCTTGTAATTGTCTGAATCGTCGAGCTTGTGAGCTTCGCCCAGAGTCATTTCCGTATGATGGGGAATTACTCGGCCTACTGAAGAGTGCCTGGAGGAAGCACCTGTGCAGGGCACAGCACTTTGGCTGAATAGGAAGCTCTCTACAAGCATGTTAGTGAAGAAAATAGTTCATGTCTTCATTCCTATAATATTGGTAAGATCAGAAATGATATCCTGTTTTGGAATGTAAGTCCTGGTCTTACTGTCTTTGCAATATATCTTCTGAAAGAGGAGATCATGAGGTGACTGAGACCACGATACAGAATACTGTGGTTACTCTGTTTCATTTTGTGCATCCCTTCTTATATAAGCCATTGACCATCAGGAGTGCTTAGTATCATCAGTGGACTTTGCGAATCAGTATTACAAACAGTTTTATTGAGGTGACATTATTGCTTCCAGTTCAATAATAAGTTCGTACCTTAGTCCATCGAGGTTCTTGTCCCTACAGTGGTTATTTGGAGGTGTGGATTCATAATCTTGCGGTGCCAAGTTCCCTTCACATCACAACACTGAGCTCTGAGTTTTTGTAACTTTTTCGATATATATATTTTTTTGTTTTACTTCGGCGAATATGTGAAAATGGGATGCATTGTGTTATTTGTCACTAAGTATCTTGGTCTTGTTTATCATGTGCACTGTTAAGAATCCTGTTATGGAGCACATTTCATTTGTATATTGAAATGGTTTGGGGGGGGGGGGTCTAATTTAGATGGCAAACTAACCAGTACTGTTGTTGTTGTTGTTGTTGTTATTATTATTATTATTAGAACAATTGGATCTCCTACAGAGGATCATTGTATTTAATCAGTAAATATTCATTTGTCACCTATTAGTTCCTTTTTGACAGGGTGATTTTATCTGACATGGAGAAGAAAAGGCTGGTATAGAGAAATGGCAATGTGGGAGCAGAGCAGGAGCAGGACTGGGCTGCCAGTGGGTTAGGAAGCCGCCTCGTTTTTAGGCCTGTTTAAGGATTCGGAAACGGCGCTGCTTTAAATGCATAACTATTAAATATGAGCAGCTGTTGTTCAGGGTGAATGTGTGCGCAGGTCAGGCTGTATCACTTTCCCAGGGCAGCGTGTGAGCTTCCGGACACAGGGCCAGACAGCCTGTCTCTCTGACGCTGGCACTCGCTGCAGGATAGTGTAGCATTGCTAAGGCCCACCCACCAAGACACTAAAGCGATGTCTGCTCTCTTTGCTCATGGACAGAATGATTGAAGAGCGTGGACACAGCAGGGAAACCATGGCAGAGAGAAGACAGCTGTTTGCCGATATGAGTAAGTGCTGAAGGGCTCGCTCCTCTGATGGCTGACACACCCCGCAGTGGGACAGTCTCTGCCGCTCCTTCACACCCTTTGCTGGTTCTCTTACCCTCCCGAAACATCTAACACAGCTATTAATATAGGTGCCATAACACAGGAATTCTTGTTTTTAAAGTGACATCAGTCATTATTCAGTATCAAAATAAGACGTATACATTGCCTTCTTTTCTTTACAAATCATGAAACCGTTGGGGTAATTACTGCTCTTTGTAATTGTGTTGGGTAAATGTAACGCATCCAAAATAAAACACTGCGTTAATACACATAACAACTGAAAGTGCACTGCAGTCAACAAGAAAGTATAAATTAGCTGATGGCTCAGGATTTAGCTTCAGCTGAAGTTAGTTTGGTATACACGAAGCCAGCAAGGCCTGTGACTCACATTTTTTTTTTTTATCCGTCAAATACTCTCTCCTAACCTGTGAGTCTGGTCACATCCACTCATCTTCTGACTCCACACTGGCGGAGCAGATAGCCAAAACTCTAAGGATGCACCGGTATTGTATTCAGTCTATTATCCTGATTTAAATATCTTCCGTTTTAACTCTTATTAACAGGGGCTCAAGACTTGGATCGCATTCGATTATCGACTTACAGAACCGCATGCAAGCTAAGATTTGTGCAGAAGAAATGCAGTTGTAAGTATTTTGCGAATGGCGGAGGAGAAATCGGGATAAAGATGGGGAGAGACAGAAAACTAAAAAAGAACTGGCAACATGGAGAGAAGGATGTGAGAAATGTGAAGAGGGAATGGGAACAGGGACAGAGAGAGAAAGATGGGAAGAGGGGATGTGGATGGAGGGACAGGAACATATAGTGAGAAATGGGAAGAGGGGATGTGGACAGATGGACAGTAACAGATGGGAATGTGGATGGAGGGACAGGGACATTGGGATAGGGAGAGATGGGAAGAGGGGATGTGGAGAGAAGGGCAGGGACAGAAAGGCAGGGACAGATGGGGAGAGGGAATGTGGATGGAGGGACAGGAAAATATAGTGAGAAATGGGAAGAGGGGATGTGGACAGAAGGGAAGGGACAGGAGTACAGTAACAGATGGGGAGAGGGAATGTGGATGGAGGGACATTGGGACAGTGTGAGATGGGAAGAGGGAATGTGGAGAGAAGGGCAGGGACAGAAAGGCAGGGACAGATGGGGAGAGGGAATGAGGATGGAGGGACAGGAAAATATAGTGAGAAATGGGAAGAGGGGATGTGGACAGAAGGGAAGGGACAGGAGTAGAGTAACAGATGGGGAGAGGGAATGTGGATGGAGGGACATTGGGACAGTGTGAGATGGGAAGAGGGAATGTGGACAGATGGACAGTAACAGATGGGGAGAGGGAATGTGGATGGAGGGACAGGAAAATATAGTGAGAAATGGGAATAGGGGATGTGGACAGATTTTCAGGGATAGATGGACAGTAGCATATGTGAAGATGGAATGTGGACAGAGGGACAGGGACATAGGGACAGTGAGAGATGAGAAGAGGGAATGTGGACAGAGGGACTGAGAGTGAGGAGATTGTATGACACAGACAATGAGAGACCATGAACTAGACACATCCACATGGCTAACACCTAATTGTTCATTATATTAATTAGGTTCAATTAAATAATCTGATTACAAGCCGTTTATCCACTGGATGCTGGGTGATTCCATAACATAAATAGCTGGAGCCGTACTATGTCATTTGCTATGAGATGCAATCAGTGTGTACATTATAAAAAATCTGCATTAAAAAAGATCAACGCTCTGCCCCAATCACATTATTCATGATGAGTGAAACGAAGATGAAACAGATAGAAATCTCAAAAGATAACTAGTTATAGCACCAAAGTTAGATTAATCTGTTTGGCAATAATTTGTCCATGCATTAGAGATTTTAAGTCTACCAATCACGTTGGACCTGGTTCTCAAACAGCAAGCTGTAGATCTTTAACAACCGGACTTATGGATTCTTGCCAATGACAAAGCCATTTGCCTTTAATAGAGATGGCTAACTTCGTCATGCATTCAGTAGTAATTCTCAATCACTCCCTTCAACTTTGCAACAGGAAATGAGGTGGTCAGAATAGACATCACTATTTTAAGGGAGTGTTAAGAATGTACTGAACAGCCTGAGGAACAATGTCATAAGTTAGAATCCTATTTCTCCCACTACATTTTCCGTAGATAGTAAATGCCTGCTTATAAAAATTTTGCTTTTGTATGCCACAAAATTTCTTATATTTGATAGAACTGAATACAATTCATTCTTTTGGGGAAAAAATTGTTTGAAAGTCTTCACTCCAATGCCAAAAATGCAGGATATCATAAGAAACAAGAATCTCTTTAACGATCATAAACCTTTACGAAATTAGCCTTAAGTACTAATTTGAAATTATTTACTATCTATGTCGACTTGATCTGCTCTGTGCTGTGCCTTTTGTTTATTATTGGTTAGTCAGCTTTTAAATAAGCCATACATTTGGTTTATAGCCAAATCTGTCGTAGGGATATAGCCTCATGGAGTAGGGGCCACCCTTAAGATCGGGGCTCCAATCCCACCTATGCACTCCTGGTGCTGTGGTTTCTCGTACAGACTGTTTGTATAAATGTGCACCTAGCAGTTGACTGCCATCCCATCCAAGATATGTCCTGCCTTGTGCTATGCAAGACTGTTCTAGATAAGCAGACAGGAAGGAAGCAAGGAAGTGAGGATGGAAGGAAGGAAGGAAGGAAGGAAGGAAGGATGGATGGATAATTCTGTAGTATCTTTTTATTACTATTGGAATGAATATAAAGTATAATATAAATAGTATAAATATAAAATATAGCATTTAATTATATCCAATCTGGTATCCATGATATGTTTAAGCTGAAGCCGATTTTGTTTTCCAGCTAATAACTTACAATGAGTATTTACTGTTGTTGTAATACTAAAATACTGTCGTTTTAGCCTCTAATTTCCACAAATCTCCACCAAATTCTAGTGCATCTAGTAGACATCTGGAATGTCATAGAGGCCTTCAGAGAGAATGGTCTCAACAACATGGACCTCAACACTCAGTTCACTGTGGCTCGGCTGGAAGCAATACTGTCCACCATCTTCTATCAGCTGAACAAACGCCTGCCAACCACCCATCAAATCAATGTAGAGCAGTCCATCAGCCTGCTCCTCAACTTCCTGCTGGCCGCTTACGATCCGTAAGTCCCGCTCTCTCACTTCCTCTATAACACGTAAGGCAAATGAAATACAATACATAAATATCATGTTCTATATGTGTATAGGTTTTTGTGATCAACCACTCAGTATGCTGTACTTTGTTTGTATGTATGTATGTATGTATGTATGTATGTATGTATGTATGTATGTGTGTGTGTGTGTGTGTGTGTGTGTGTGTGTGTGTGTATGTGTGTGTTTGTGTAATACAAGATGCTGTCTAAATTGCCTATAATATGTGTGTATATGCTCTGATGAACTGATGTCCGGTTCAGGGTGTACCCTGTGCTATATATACCCAGTTATCTGTGGAAGAAAGCTGTTCAGCAAAGCTATTAGGAATACTGCAGTATGTTCGCTGTTTACTATAAACAAAATACATCCTGATTTAAACACGTTTTTATTTCCCAGTACGATTAAGCAGGACTATGTCATTTTGATATTTGAAATTCTGGATTTTGTTTACGTATTCCTTAAAAAGACCGACATCGCAAGACAGTGCGCTTATTGCTGATTGGTTAATTTCATAGGCAATTACGGAAGAGTGCTATGAATGTTTGGAGACAAAAGCAAGGTACACTGTTTGGATAATATTAACATAGAGTCACCCCAGAGTACAGTTATTGTAATGTTACAGAGGCAGTTATCGGCTGGTTAGTACATATTCCGGGATAATTTTATAGCTAATCATTCCCCAAAAGATTTTATGCAATTACACATTTATCGGAAATGTATGCATGTATAGACTAAATGACCCTGGATTTTTTTCATTGTTTTCCTATATTAATAGCTGTCAGAGCAAGTCAGCAGATCAGACCATTCAGGACAAAGCTGTCCTTTGAACCGCACAGCCATTAACGGTTCAAAGTCATTAATCTGTCTGCCTTTTGACTCTGAGGGCCAGGTTGTGCACCATGGAGTGACAGTGGAACATCAGTGAAAGATCATCCCCTATCCAATGGGACCTTTATAAGCACCTTTTAGTTACAGGGACACTTTTGGAGAGACATTTTGTGTCTGTGAAATAAACTAAGATCTCCTTTCATCTTACTAGGCATTATATCATTTGGCTGGGCTTTTAACTAAATATAATTTTTTTTCTCGCATTCACTTTTATTTTATTGTATCTTATTTCACATGGCAAAGTGCATTCTGTGGTGAAAAGACATTGCTGAATTATGTTATGGCAAGTCGGAGTTCTTCTCATCGATATATTTTTCTGCAATAATTTTAAACAAATGTATTCAGCTGACTTCATGATGTCATGAAATGTAAGTGTGTTTGTAATTGTAATTGTCTTGAATTGCTTTCCCCACATAACTACTTTCAAATCCGGACTGTGTATAGCAGCTGGAATAAAACTGTAGGGACGCAGCGACTCTTAATGACGCTGCCCTTGTTTTTGCTGTGTTTTCTTCTAGGGAAGGCCATGGGAAAATCTCTGTCTTTGTCGTCAAGATGGCCTTGGCAACAATTTGTGGAGGAAAGATGATGGACAAATTAAGATGTAAGTGAGACCCAAGAGGACGGGCTGGCCTGTAAATGTTACATTCCTTAAAGCTACAGCCAACTTTTTCCCTAATTAGTCTAATGAAAAGGGTAGCTCTTTGTCAGCAATCTGAGAACTCTGCACTATTTCCTTCATTTTATCGAAGGAAGGTAATTTCGCAAGATGCTAACGGTGCCACAGGTGAAAACAGCACAGAAATGGTATTCACAGAATACACGCAGTTCTGCCTGTCAGAGTTATTTTTTAAAAGCAGTGTCTTTTTTTGAGGGTCAGTCCTCTCCGGCTTGGACCTTTTGTGACCCTTCTGATCTAGCAGGGGTTCCTGCAGGAATAAAACGTCCACCACCTTTTGTCTGTTCATTGCCCAAAGCGACCCAGCGGTCCGGCTGCCTGGCTCCTGCTTTGGGAACTGCCTGCGTGATTAAAGACACTCTGAATAAAAAATTAATGAGGCATCAGAACTCAGCATGAACAGACTTGCTGGCAGAGAGCCAAGGCCACTTCCTAATAAGGTCAAGACCTGGCAGCAAAAAGATGGCTACGCTAACCTAAACTTCTGTTTAACATCTATTCAGATGTTATGAGCGGCAGTTTTCATGATCGCAAGTTATTTTCACGTTGCCTTTCCAGATATTTTTTCACAGATATCTGACTCTAGTGGTATAATGGTTTACGCCAAGTTTGACCAGTTCCTGAAAGAAGTCCTCAAACTGCCCACCGCCGTGTTTGAAGGCCCCTCGTTCGGCTACACTGAGCAGGCTGCAAGATCCTGCTTTGCACAACAGGTAGAGTCACAGCTCATTGATCCTGGGTCATTTCCTGATGACACTGTGGCTTAGAAAACCCACCTTTCCTCCCTTTAAGTAGCTATGGTTTTGTGTTCCTGCATCCGCCTTGCAGCACTCAGAAGTATTTTGGGTGGCTGGTTTTAATTGCTGGTTGTTCTATTGCCTGATACCCCAAGGTCCTTCGAAGGACGAAAGAATTAATGTTCATGCCATCTGCAGGAGTGTATTTTCCCACAGAAGATGAAGCAAAGCGCTCCATGTATTTTAATCTACTTAGATATGGCTTCATTATAGTCTTTGAGTCGGGGGGATATTTATCATGAGGAACTGTGAGATCTTTATAGACACAAGTAAAGCATCTAGCCACAGAAAGACTATGTTCACCTTTGGGTACTAAGCAGTGGTGGAGATTTCAGGTCCAGAAAGTACAAATCCAGACCAGGATTTTGTTTCAACCAGTCACAAGTACTGAACTGGTTGGTTGAAACGAAATCCAGGACTGGATTTGTACTTTCTGGACCTAAAATCTCCACCTCTGGCACTTATACTAGACAGGCTGTTCTTCAGCCAATCTGTGAAGCACAACTGCAGCCCCTGTTGGCCTGGACGTGCCATTGCAGCACTTTGTCACATGATGATGATGTTGGTGGTCTTTCAAATGATCTTTGGAGTTGATAATGAAAATTACTCATAGACTCCCCCCCCCAAACTGACAAAACTGCCCGAAATAATGCTAAAGGCTATCAAGGCTAAAGAATAATTTCTGTTCCGCATTAATGGTTGTGTGTAGTGTGGTGAATGATTGTGGCATGTAAATTTTATTTAGCTTTTTTTTTTCTTTTTTTGAGAAGTAACAATAAATATGACTAAAAAGATTATTTAAAAAATTAAACAGGAATGGGCAATATCCAATGGGTATATGTAACCTATATCCTTTTTGAATTTCCTGTTTTAAGAAAACGGTCTCTCTGAACACCTTCCTGGACACGCTGATGTCGGACCCCCCTCCCCAGTGCCTGGTGTGGCTGCCGCTGATGCACCGTCTAGCTAATGTGGAGAACGGTACGCTGGCCTGCCTTCCGACAGCTAAAAATCTATATGTGTGTGTGTGTCTATATATATATATATATATATATATATATATATATATATATATATATATATATATATATATATATATATTTATATATATATATATATATATATATATATATATATATATATATATATAATATAGTATGTGTGTGTGTGTGTGTGTCTATATATATATATATATATATATATATATATATATATATATATATATATATATATATATATATATATATAATATAGTATGTGTGTGTGTGTGTGAGAGAGAGAGAGAGAGAGAGAGTGACAATCGGAGAATGGGACTTTTAATGGTTTGAGAAATATATTTTTTCACCATTTTGCCATAGCACAATATGTTGGGGAAGTATTGCATTCTGGTAAATGGCTCTCCTGTCCCCTTTCCACTTGCAGACATCCTGTGAACATGCCCTGTCATTACCCATGTATGGTCTAAATGTACGTTAAGAATGGTTAGCCAGAGAGTACCCATCTACTGCAGATACACTTTAGCTTATTAATTCAGTGGTGATGATTGGTTCACACACCGTGACCGTACTCTCATATTATTTATGTCCATTTTGTCGCAGAATCTTGAAGCAGTGCAGAAACTTAATGATTAATTAAAACGAATATGGATATGCTGAGATCTGTTATGTAATTAACTCATCACTATGTGTTCATCAGTTTGGAAACATTAACCAATCATACTTCTCTCTCTGCCTTTTTTTGGTGGCATCCGGTGCCTTGGGTCCAGGATTACTTAATATACCCACTTCCCCCGCACTGCTAACTTCCCCCCCCTCCCCCAAGTATAAATCTGTGGTCGGCAGCTTAGTCCCTCTGTCCCCTGTTTGTCTCTCCCCCTCCAGTATTTCACCCAGTCGAATGCTCCTACTGCCACAGCGAGAGTATGATGGGATTCCGCTACCGCTGCCAGCAGTGTCATAATTACCAGCTTTGTCAGGACTGCTTCTGGAGGGGACATGCCAGTGGTTCCCATAGCAACCAGCACCAGATGAAGGAGTACACATCATGGGTAAGGAGGAGGAGCTATGACCGCATCAAACCAGTCAGAAAGACGCTTCGACGGCAACTGAAGTGTGACGTCATTAGAGTTACTCTTCAGTAAACTATGTTGCTTGCGTCTCCAAGGAAGCTGTGATCGCAGCGTTAATGCTCTTAAGGGCGTTAAGGGTAGCAAATGATATATTTGTAACATCTTTTATCTGATGAATCAAATTGGCGGGATACTACCAATTACAGTCTGCCACAGTTACGCGGACGAAATTTTTAAATGAACGCAAACCTCAAGATCTGCTTCCATTTTAAGATGGTTCATTTCAGTGGAGGAAATGTCCTCAAGACAATAATTGCAGCAAAACGTACTCATGTGTGAGCTCATGAAAAATGGCATTGTGGATCCTGCAGCTGTGAGAATGGTACGCTCAGCCCTCACTGCCTTCTATTTTATAACCCATTACACATTCACATACTTAAATGGTCATATTACTCAGCAAGTCTCCCACGTTTTTGTATGTGACCAGAAAAAAGCAGTTATGTGCATTGTCACAATTTGATAAGTGCACCCTTTGCTGAATCTTTTAGATTCAAGTTACAAAACTGTTCTAATGCAAAACAACCACTTGTCTGATATCTACTAATGTTGTGCACCAAGTGAAAAAAAGATGTCTGCCAATAAATAGTGGGAAAAGCTTATGGTAATTGATGCAAATGGATGCCCCAATGTGATCAATTGCCACTACTGCTGATTTCAGTGTACGTCTTATTTAATGCTTAAAATGAGCGTAATCTTGGCGCAGTGGCAGTCCCACTCCACCCCTCCTCTGCCCTGCTGTTTCAGATTGTAGAGGTGGTGGGTCCAAGCAACTAGAGGAGGCAGGACCAAGATATATGATTAGTTGGTCCCGCCTCCTCTAGTCTCACCTCCTCTATAATCTGATTGGTTATATCTCTGAACCAATCATTTTTCGTTCTGCCCTTACAACATTTTTGCATCAGTAACACTCCCATGAGCTTCTTCTGATTGTCTCTCAGGAATGTTACCATACTACTTTTTAACATTGATTCAGATTATTCCATGTTACAGTTTTATGGTAATCGTGCTGCTGCAATGCATGCACTTACTAGATTATATTTAGCTTGTCATTTACGTTTCCTTTCCCTACTCTGATTTACTTACTGCTTGGTCTGAACAGAACACCACAGACATGAATCATGGTCCTTTATTTTCCATACCTGCCTACGCCGGGCTGGGCAGTGGTGATCCGAGAGACTAACCCAGAAATCACAAAACCCCTGGGACACCCCGGGCATAATTCCAGTCCTTCACTTCCTCTAGCATACACTAGGGGCACAATGGAGACACCAGTCCTCCTAAGCATTCTGTCTTTGGAGTTCGGTTGGGAGTTAGAGTACCCGGAGGAGAACCACCTTGGTGCTGTATTTTACCACAGAAATATCCTTAGACTTCCCTCAATACCTGTTGCATGCACCTGTTCTTATCTTAGTAAGGTGCACACTATTTTATGATGAAGATTCAAACTAAACAATAGTTATGTTACTTTGGAACAGCTATTAGCATGGCAGGTTTACGTATCAGACATCGCTAATTTTCTTTTTGTCCCAAGAAATCTCCCGCAAAGAAGTTAACAAACGCTCTGAGCAAGTCGCTCAGCTGTGCTTCCAGTGGTGAACCTCTGCACCCCATGTTCCCTGACCAGCCTGAGAAGCCACTCAACTTAGCCCACGTCGTGTGAGTACCCTGTATGCTCACCTCTAACCATGCCCTCATTGTGTGAGTACCCAGCATGCTCAACTCCAACCATGCCCACATCCTGTAAGTACCCAGCATGCTCACCTCCAATCATGCCCACATCCTGTAAGTACCCAGCGTGCTCACCTCCAACCATGCCCACATCCTGTAAGTACCCAGCGTGCTCACCTCCAACTATCCCCACATTGTGTGAGTACCCAGCATGCTCACCTCCAACCATGTCTACATCCTGTAAGTACCCAGCGTGCTCACCTCCAACCATCCCCACATTGTGTGAGTACCCAGCGTGCTCACCTCCAACCATCTCCTCATCGTGTGAGTACCCAGCGTGCTCACCTCCAACCATCCCCACATTGTGTGAGTACCCAGCATGCTCACCTCCAACCATGCCCACATCCTGTAAGTACCCAGCATGCTCACCTCCAACCATACCCTCATCGTGTGAATACCCAGCATGCTTACCTCCAACCATGCCAACATCCTGTAAGTACCCAGCATGCTCACCTCCAACCATCCCCACATTGTGTGAGTACCCAGCGTGCTCACCTCCAACCATCTCCTCATCGTGTGAGTACCCAGCGTGCTCACCTCCAACCATCCCCACATTGTGTGAGTACCCAGCATGCTCACCTCCAACCATGCCCACATCCTGTAAGTACCCAGCATGCTCACCTCCAACCATCCCCACATTGTGTGAGTACCCAGCATCCTCTCTAAAATCCATGCCAACATTGTGAGTACCCAGCATGCTCCCTGCCACCCATGCTTACATTGAGTTAGTACCCAGCATGCTCTCTGTCAGCCATGCTCACATCGTGACTCCTCAACCTAGTACACATATGACGCATTTCTTTAGGTGAAACATAGCCAACTAACTAGCACCTCCAGCTGCGTTTTGCCCATTACTGCTCACACATTTCAACTCTTGTTAAAGCAAAAAAAAAATATTTTGTACTTTTGGTGGATTTTCCAAATATCTGAACTGGCAAACGTTATTGGGTATTGATTACCTGTAGTCCTTTACAAAGGTTTAGAATTTCAGGTTTAGAATTATTTCTAAAGACCTTGTTTGCGTTACTGTTTTTAAGCAGTTTTAGGGTGCATGGTGATTCTGTGCGTTTGGCCTCTGTGCATCTAAATGGGCAGGTCATGGGCAGGTCATCAGTTCACATCCCAAGGTTAGCAGAACTGGTGAATCATTGTTGGCCTTAGCCCTTAACACTGAGGTCCAGGGGCATTATCACCCCAAGCTTCGCTGTCACCTGTATACACATCCCTCTCTATGGAGAGTAAGGTGGGATATGCAAGTCCATGAATTGTTTCCACATCATGAAGATGCACATCATGAAGATGCTGGCAGTCTAGTGATGGTCTCCAGCACCAGCAGTAACTTACTGTCCTTGTTGACCAATCTTTTCAATTTGATGCTTTGCTGCCTTTGCTACCTTTATTCAAAAGTTAACCCCCCCGCCCCCCCTTCTGTACGGCTGGATTTTTTTTTTTGGAAGTACATTGCAATTACGGGCTTTTATCAGGTGTAAGTTTGTAGCCATATTCAGGTTAAATCTAATACCATAACGCATCTCCTATTTGCTTACCAGAGTCTGGAAAACAGAGAATCGCAGGCTAATGTGTATGCATGCATATTGCATATATATAAGTCCCATTTTTTCGTTTCATTTTTTAATGTTGTGTGCCAGACTAATTAAATGAGCTGTATGTATCCCATTGAAGCCCATATTTGTAAACGAAGCATCTACTCCAAAATGCATTTCTACCATCTGATGGCCATTTGTCAATTCTTGGCCCTGCACCAGTATGCTGTTTGCTGAGCGCCTGCGTCTGCAGCCTGGGGGCAGTGGAGAGCGCACTCCGCTGTATTCCAAATTACGGCAGCCAGCTTGTGCTCAGAAGGACCACATGGCTTATTGTCATCTTCTGACATTAAATACTGATCATTAAAGGCAGCCTTATTGTGTACAGATCATCAGATTGTTATAAAACACAAGAGTTCTTTCAGAATTGCTATATCTTTTTCTGTTCTTTCTATGCTGCAAAATAGTGATACTTGGTAAGTATTTTTTATTGAATCATTTCTTAATACGAACATCTGAAAGTTGTTTATACTGCCCAGATTATAAGCCTGTTTAGTATAATAATATAATACTATTTTATGAATAATAATAGTGTTACATAACGTTTAACAATTTTGCTTCCACTACCAAGTAAGATAGCTATTTAAAGTCTTGTACGTTAAAATAAGTGAGGAATGATTTGGTATTGAATAACTTGGATGGTCCATGTTTGTCCCTAGCATACTGCCAACATTTCTTAAATTTACAGTTTTGAGCTGTATGGTCATTGTTTTAACCCTTTAACATGGTTAAAACATTAATAAATATATTCTGGTAAATAAATATATATTGTTTTAATGATGTGGGTAGATTTGAGTGTCACTGTTACTGTCTGCAGGCCTCCTCGACCAGTTAACAGCATGAACGACTCCATGTTTTCCCACTCTGTGCCCAACTCAGGAAGCCCCTTCACAAACAAAAGGTGAGTATCTGTGTGCTTCCACTGGGAGACACTGAAGCCATTTGTTTGGGTGAGAATGCAGGCAGTCAGAATAGCTGTCGATTATATCCTGTCTGTCAGGCAGTCAGTATGACCTACTGGAAGGTAGTCTGCCAGTCACGCTTATCTATTAGGCAGTCTGTGGAGGTAGGTGGTCTGTTAGACAGTCAGTATACTTCAGTCCAATAGCCTTCTTTATAGGCATCCAGTATGATCTTAGCCTGTTAGCCTAGTTTGTCAGTCAGTCAGTCAGTAGGTGGCCTGTCAGTCAGGCCATCTATCAGGCAGTCTGTAGAGGTAGGTGGCCTGTCAGACAGTCAGTATACTTCAGTCTAATAGCCTTCTTTATATGCATTCAGTATGATCGTAACCTGTGAGCCTAGTTTCTCAGTCAGTCAGTAGGTGGCCTGTCAGTCAGGCCATCTATCAGGCAGTCAGTAGTGGTAGGTGGTCTGTCAGGCAGACAGTATAAGTAGGCAGTCTGTAAGGCAGTTGTTACTGGTAGGCGGTCTGTAAGTGAGGCTGATCTATTAGGCAGTCGGTAGGGCTAGGTGGTCTATCAGATGGACAGCACTGGCTGGCAGTCTGTCAGGCAATCAGTACTGGTAGGTGATCTGTCAGTCAGGCTAGGTTGTCAGGCAGTCTGAAGAGGTAGGTGATTTGTCAGGCAGTCACTATATTCCAACCCAATTGCCTCCTTTGTCCTCATTCAGTATGATCTTAACTCGCCTGCCTGTCAGTGTAAGTTCTTTATGATGTGCATTTATATAGGATCAAACTGATCCTGCTAGTTAATAGGCCGTCTAGCATATCATTAAGGCAGCTTTTCTGTTTTTTACTTAGTAGTGAAACAAAGCACTGTTTGTGGAAGGTTAGCATTCAGCATTAACATGTCACTGTTGAGTTTATTTTGACTTTCAAGAAGCATTCTCTGAAGTTAACATAATGGTCTTTTTTTTATTGGACTGAAAAGCCTATGAGGACCGAAGAAAAATGAATACATTAAATGTTCGTGCAAGGAAGAGGGGAAAATACTTGTTTCGGTTGGCAGGAGGCTTAAACTGGGCTGTAAAATTTCGCCTTTCATGAAGAGTATCCCAAGGCTCTTAGAATAAATGCTGATAATCGCACTGGATTTAGATAAATGTCTCACCTAAAGCTATGATACAAAGGAGCTTTAACTCGGCTTACCGATAGAAATAAGGATGATTCTTCCTGTTAATAATCACCTCTGAAACCACAGATTATTGTAGCATTAGACAGTATACCTCATTTTTATTTGAAGTAGCAATTGACCATGAAACGTTAATGCGTTACATTTTACTCTGAATGTTTATATAGAAGAAATACACATTAAGAGAGCTGGAGACGTGATGGAGAATTTATCTGTGAGTGAGGTTATAATTTTATGGGTCGTGAGACTTGAACTGAAATAAACTGACTTGATTTTACTTATGGTTTGGGGCTTGCATCTTATTTAAGGCCAAAGTTTTGCTCTAGAAGCTAATAGATAGGGCCCCAAATCTAGGTAAAATAAGAAATAATGTTTAATGTAGCTCCTAGTTATCATCTTTGGAAAAACTTGAAAAATATGGCCTGTAACAGATCTTGCTAATGGTATCAAAGACAGAAGTGTACAGGGCTAGTGTTTACAGTCAGGATTGTGGCCCAGGATGCTTAAAATAAGTAATGTTTTCAATACTTATGCAAAGAGCAAATTTAATTTCACACTAAGCTGAAGCAATTTTGAGAGAAGAAAATTATCTTAATTGTGAAGCCTTAGCTATCTGAGTGAATTAAATGAGTCTTTGTTTTACAGAAGTAAACATTGAAGCAAGAATCTGAATTGCAAATAGAAAGTCTTGCGTATCGTATTTTTAAAGTTTATTCCATAGTGGTACGGTGTGTATGAAGTTTAGATGTGGAATGTATTATTCAAGGTGCGCTTTGAGGAAGAGGAAAGTGTAGCTAATACCTGGAGTGTTTCCACACATAAACCATGGCCTATTCAGTCCTGCTTCCGTCATGCATGATTCATAATGTGCCGCTTGTCAAACATAAATACTCGGGTAAGTAACCTGCTTGGATGAGGCAGGATTGAGTTGGAACAGTGGCTGTGGAGATTGCATTCCCTGTGTCTGTTGCTCAGGTTGTCCTGTTGGCTCCGGCCGGAAACGTAGGGCGTGGTTCGGGTCTGATGCTTGGTGCTCACGTTTTGTGTGTGTGCGGCACCTATGCTTCATGCCCCTACGTCTGCACCTGCTTGTTCTGATGGTACCTTACTGCTTGGCCTGTCCAGGTGTTTGGGCAGAAGCCCACCTTGCCCTCTCCCAGGAGGTGACCGAGGACAGGCCGATGAGCATGCTCTAATTAAGCTGTATGTAAGTCAACTGATCGAAGACCAACGGTCAGTATGCCGCTAGGCGCCCCCTAGTGATGACTGCCTCACTCTAGTAGCCTCTCCCCGCTTCATAGAAGACGACCCACTTGCAGTAGCCGTGTAGCGTCCTCCTGCCTTTTCTAACTGTATGCTAACAAAGTCACTTAACGTTTTATTCCCACTGTGGTTTCCTTCCTTGTCTTCTTCCATGGGAATCGTACGTTTAGCAGCCTACCCAGAATTCATAAGTGCAGCAGTGTTTTAAACTCTCAGGGACCGCTTTTGAAATATCCCTGGTTCGTTAAGCTTAAGAGATGTCACAAAAGTGATTTCCGTAAGTTTTATATGATAGAGGGTGTGTACATTTTTTAAGAGAATTCTAAAAAAAGAGATTATAATTCCCATGGTTAAGAACATCGTGGACACCTGGTCTTTCAAGTAATCATAAATTTATTGTGTACAATTGCTACTAGAGTAGTATGGATTTCATAGTTCATTGCTTGTTTTGTACATTTTTTATGTTTTTTTTTTATTTATTTATTTTTTTTATAAAAACTATTATACTGGACGCCAAATGATGTTCGCTGAATGGTGAGATTTTCTCCACTGCCTTCTTTGATTAGTTTTCCTTATATTCTTTTGAACATTTTCAATGTTGGAACAATGAACAGATAGGAAGTATTATTTTAAATGTCATCCCTTTGTGATCCAGAACTGGATAAGCAATTAATGGAAGATGGATGGATTTATGGCTGCTCTTTTTGGACTGAATTTTATTCTGCCGATTTGTCTGATTCTGTGATGGCTGTTTAACAAACGTACCATTTCGTCATGCTGGTAGAGAGAGTAGAGGCCTGTGTGTATTTAAAATTTATGTAACATTCATTTATGTTCAGAAACTTAATATTATTAGTTATGACTACATTTTGTTATCATTTGTCTGGTCATTCAGTATTATCAAAAGCAGTAATTATATTGTCTGAAAATGTGTTTATATTTTAGTGTTTTATGCTGTTTACATATTTACTCTTTTAACTAGCAATTTGTTTATCATTGTTAACCAGTTGACAATCAAGCAATCATGAAATCAGATATGGTAAAGATTTATTATGTTTTGAGTTATTATGACAGTGGTAATTTTTTATGAATATAAAATATATTATAATGCATTTTAATTATAATAATTTATTTTTAAATCACTAATCACATGAATCAATTAACCTAGAATGTTATTCGTAAACCCACACTTCTGATATTTTCAATTGTGTAATTCTGTTCTCAAAGTTAAACTGTAACACTTCACTTGATGAGGCTCAGATACTTAGTGATTAATCAGTTGCTACTGAAGTACAAATTATGAGCAAATCTAGTAGCTACTTGAGATAAAAGATGCGTTATGAGTCATTAATGATGAACAAACATGAGATTATTATTTCAGTTGTGTTATTCTTTACTTGTTCCTTCAGTGGTTCGCAAAGGTTTACCGAACGAACAGATACAGTGACAAATATAGTAACTGCTTGATAAAATATGCACGATGATTCATTAATGAACATGAGATTAGTATGTAACTATAACTTAGTTTTCATAAGTAGTAGTATAATACCATATTATTTGTGCCCCATCGCGTGAAGTGTTACCAGCTAGTTAAGTCACAGAGAAGAAAAAATAAAGTGAATTAATATGCACAGCTATAGTTGCTTGCTTTGTCAGCACAAGAATGGAGACTCAGCTCAGGAACCCACTACTGCTCAGACGGCCATCTTAACTCCTCTGCCTTGTCTCTGTCCCAGAACATCAATGCATTGGAGGTCACCTTATGTCGTCGGGTTTCGGGCCAGCAAAACGTAATTACCGGGCTGGTCTAGTCGCAGTTCAGTTGACGACAGAAGAAACATCTGTTAGAAATTATTTTGAAAAACACATAAATTAATATATTAATACGATGGAATTTGTGATATGCTTAGAGATGTAATGTTTTGGATTCCTCAAGCTGATATATAGGCAATATACTGAAACACTTTCAGGAAAAAATGTGAGCATTCATGTAAGCCCATATCAGAAGTTTGCATCTATGTTATTAGATTGGATTATCGATAAATGCCAGTTCTTTGGGGTTGACGTCTGTCATTACATTATTTGCACTGGGGTTTGAACCAAGTATTCAAATTTGTTTTAGTGTACATTTGCAGAATGCAGGCATATTATTATGAAAGGAATAATCAAAGAGCACATTCAGAGCATCGGTATTACAGTATTATGGGCTAAAAGGTAAATTGCCTCTTTAGCTATGATGCCCAAACGGAAGTGGTCATTTCTGCATGACGTAATCATCGCTACTAGTTTCATTCAATGTTCCTAGACCAGCCGCCATCACAGCTATGCTATTGATACAGTCTAGAGCAGCTGCACATCTCTCAGAATTCAAACTCAACCAGATTTTTCCTAAAAAGCCCATCAGGAGATATGATGCTAAAGAATGCCTTTGTCCAGCTACCTTCCAGGTAAATCCGATTTAAAGCTGTGTACCTAAATGCCAAGGTTTAAGGAATATTTACTATATTCACGTACAGCCCAGATAGCCCAGAACAGCCCGAGTCCAGTCCAGGTGGAACCAATCTAGGGCTCAGGTACCTTCCTTTATTACTAGAACGACACCTGTGGTCATGTGTTTCGATCATGTGACTCGGCCTCAATCTGGTCAATGGTCCAATAATACTGTGTGTGTTTGTTTTTGCCCTCTCTGCTGTGTCGCTGTTGGTAAAAAAGTGAACCTAGCAAGACAGTGGAAGTTGGGCAGATCCCAGATTTGACTAAAGCTGCTCCGACTCTGTTGAAAGGGAAAGGGTAAGTGTGAGGCGAGTGGGTCCCCATCGAGTCCGCCTCTGATTTGTGGCAGTGCCGTCTGCACGTTTGGCCAATGTCAGGCTGGGCACCGGTTGTGGGCTCAGGGTTTGGGTTCCTGTTTGGCTTCAGTAACGATCTGGCTTTGCTTGTCACATGCCCGTTTTGAACATATTTTAAGATTTACTAAATTTAGTCAGCTGTACATTGTTGCTCGGGGTCTTTGCTGAATCTCGACAGATTGACCCGGTAGTATCTGCATGTGCTGTTAACATTTCTGTCATGGCACTAGGATAGAGTTTTTTCTTCTGAAAGTGTAAGCCAATCAAAAAGCATAAAACAGGAATGCCCTTTAAGAAGTTTTGAGTTTTTGTGAATTCCACCATACGATTATTTGTCAGTCTGTGTGAAATTGGGACTTTGTTCTTAATTAATGTGTATTTTAAATAATAAAAAAAACTGCACTGCACCCCTTCATTACAGTTATCGTAATTCTGCTCAAACATTTAACCAAGGAGTACATCCTATTTAAAAATATTCTTAGTAGAATACCTCATTATGTGTATTTTATGTTTCACCAGGGGACAGGATGTGGAACAATTCCAAGGGCCCCCTCAAAGTTTTGGATCGTAATTGGATTGTTCTGGGTTGTAGGACCAGCATGATCTGCTTCCACGGGACCCAGAATCTTTATTATTTAATAATAAATTCCAAAGTTCTCTCTGAAAGTTTGAAAATACACCCAAATGTTTTGAGAAAATGGGTCGTGTATTTTACAGTAACCCATTTTGAAACTCTTACCTCAATATCTGAAAGAAAGTAATGGGTCTCGAGTAGTGTTTGTATGATTAAATACGTGTTGGTAGGGCGGAAGGTAATCCCGAAACACACCTTCACTCCAGTCTTCTTTTGTTGATCGGTGCTTACATGGCGTTTAATCAGTATGAAGAGTCCGTACTGCATGGTCACTCTCCTGTAGTTTTAGTGCTGGCTGTTCACTGCATTTCAGTGGCTTTCATGTTCCTTTCACTCCTGCTGACTTTTGTCTCCCTGAAACTTCACACTGTTGCAGGTTGTACTACAGTGTGGACGTTGCGGACAGGCTCGCTGATGAACATGTTCTCATCGGCCTCTGTGTCAATCTGCTGCAGACCTACCCTGGGCGGTTAGTGTGCCTCTCCTGGCGGGAACGGCACCCGAAGCGGGGGTCGTCCGCATTAAAGCCCCTCCCCCCCCCCCGACCCCTCGCTGCACAGGAGTTCTGTCTAGGCCTGGCAGACCTGCATATTGTGCACTTGTGCTCTGTTAGTCTAATGGCCAAAATGTGTGTATGTAGTAGGAACGGAAGAAGAGTCTGCTCAGAGAAATTGTCCTTCCTGTTTGCTGTGTTTGCCTGTCGTGTGTTATTCCAGTCTGTGACTCTTCTTGTACTCCTTTGTGTTTCCCTTGGTCTACTTGGGGGGTTTCTCTGAGCGTTCCATCCTTCTGTAGCTCTGATGCACTTCAGATATCCAGATGTTTGCTCAAGCATTCAGGAATCTTGAAGGGCGTGGTTGTGCGTGTAAAAAGTAGCAGTTAACGTGCTAGGTGATATGGCCAGTGTGCTGTGAGAGTCCACTGCGCACTGGAAATGGTCGTGTCTGTACTGGGTTTGGATTTGTACCGCATGGACTGGCTATTTCCTGTGCTTCTTCCTTTAGTGCTAGTTGCCTGTTGTCTTTACAAACATGACATCAAGGATCATTTTCAAGGTCTTTCAGACTCACAAGATTGAACTGCATGTAACTTTGTTACGCTTTAATTTCAAATGATTCCTTTCATGTTTGTGTGGATTCAGCTTGCTTTGGGTGTGTGGAACAGTATATTTCTGATTTGTTGTTATATGGTAAAAATACATGCTCTGGAGTATCAGCTTTCAGAAAATATGGGTATAGATATGTATTTTATAGCATAATCATGTCATTTTAATGTTGCTATAGTCATTCTTTGTCAGCAAGGTGTTTTTCAGATAAATTATTCTGAACATTATTTCCCAAATGTGATTACGTAAGATTATATAAGCAGTGTAATGACTTGGGAACATTTCAGTTCTAAATCTCTGCGCTGCCTCAGGGCTCAGCCTGACAGTGACCTCCAGCGCCCCCTTCAGGTTACCGTGAGTTCAGCAGGCACCGAGTGACCCTCTTCCTTCCACTTCCTGCAGCGTGCTGGAGGTTAGCGGTCGGCTGGACGAGGAGCACCGGCTCATCGCTCGCTATGCCGCCCGGCTGGCTGCCGACACCACAGCTGCGGTATGGCGACCTGTCTTGGCACTCAGACTGGCCCAAACTTCTCGACACTCCCCGTGCATAACACACATAAAGTAGTCTTGTGGTTTTTTGGCCAATTTACACATAAATATGAAAGTAATTGGCTAATCGTATGCAGTGATGTAGGAATCCTGTAAGTGTTGTGTGAGCCAACGGGAGTAGAGGTTTGGATATCTGACCAGATCCTGGCTTGGTCAGTCAGTGGGGTTCAGCCAGCCATCTGGGCTGGTTCAAAGGGTTTGCGTCACACGAACTGGTTGGATTGTAATGTCATATATCTTTTCCGTTTTGGTGCTTTCTTTTGATGTCTGCGTAGGTAGACTACCTGAAAGGCACTTTTGTACTTTGGTCTACTATAGACCAGACATAGGTCTACATGGTTTTTAGAGATTTAACTTGCCCTAGTTTGTAAGTGACATTTATTGACTGCAGGAAATGTTTTGGATGGACAATAAACATGTTATCAAAGGATGTATTCAGGTATATGTCGCTATCTACAGTATTCCAGGTTACAGAACTTCCTTTACCTTAGCTAAAAGATATTTATTTAGATTTACTTATTAATTTATTTATTTTACACTGAGTTTGCTAAAAATACTGTAGATAGAGGATCATTAGACTCGTGTGACAGTGTCATCAACATAGGAATGAAAATGATCATCCTGTAATGCTTCCTGCCAGATAAATATTTAGTTCTGTGCCAGTCTACATTAAACCAACATTGATTTAACCAATGGAGATTAATTTATGTACAGAATATTTTTCTATCCATCTTCCAAACGGTTATACTGGTCACGATTGGGGGAGGGGGGGGGCGGGGGCTGGAGCCTATCCCAGGCAGCACAAGGCATAAGGTGGGGGTACACTGCCAATCCACTGCAGGACAAATACTCACACACAGTCATACTGTACACTAAGGACAAATTGCGGTTTGTTTTATTATAGCATGTATTGAGGTTCGATGTGTAGTTATAGCACCCTTTACAGAATAGGGCTTGAGAACGATTGAAGAGAAACAGCAAAGCAGATTCTCATAACGACGGTTTAGATTTAACAGCAGCAGAAATCTGGGTGGGAAAAGGCAGATTCAAACCCATATGTAAAATGTAGTGGCCCAACATGCCATTAAAATGCAAATTGTACATACAGAAGATGCTACATACATACGGCATGAGGTTAATTTCTAAGGTTAATGATATATGGATATACTGGAAATTCTAAACACTCAGTACTGTGCAAAAGTCTTAGGCAGGCAAAGAAAATGATGTTTAGATTATCCTCATGTTGGTGTAAAACTATGATATTATGCCTGTCGAAGTATGTCAGCTTCACCATTTCAGAACCTCTGCTAAAATCATCCTGGTATTTGCAGTGACTGTCCAGTGCAGCCATGTATTTTTTGACTTGGCCACTAGCCCACCCCATACAGCTAGTCAATCTGTCACTGACTTTTTAAACCAATATATTTAATTATTTAATTGAGCTGTCGGTGAAATTTAACAAAATCATGGAACGGCTGAGGTGCCCCTGAGGAGAAGTTTGGGAACTGAAGCGGTGTTCGTCTAGCCGTCCAACTAGATATCAGTAGCTTTTTAGAAAACAGAAGAAATTATAACTAGTTTATATTGTGTTACTCTTAATTTGCACACGTTCTAATGATAAATTGTGATTTTTTGTTCTAAGCCGAAGTACACTTGCTACTCAGATAAAAAGCTTTAAACATTTCTTTGGACTGCCTGAGACTTTTGCACAGGACTGTACATATTGAAAATGATGAATGTGCCTAATAAAGATGCTAAATATAGTCACTAATAATGAATAATATATATAAAGATGTTAAATAAAAGTAAGAAAATGTGAGATACATGCTGGGGATAGTAAAAGTAAACAAGTAACAGGCACACCGTCTAAGGATGTGTCACGATTGAGGATGTGTCACAATATAAGCTCTGGATAGGAAGTTGAAATGTATCATCTGTGGTACTGAATGTAGCCTTATTGTGAGTAACATTGTAGCAATATACTCAAAATAAAACCCTTATTGAAATAACAGACATGCTATAGGTGTTGTAAAAATTATATAGCAAAATACATAAGTTTTGATATCAAGATTTTTTAAGTATTTTAAAAGGTATAACTGCTTTAAATATATATTTTTTTGTGTGTATTTGTATATTTAACCAGTTCAGTGTGAATGTGATCTAATGGAAAGAAATTAGGTTTCTAAAGTATGAAAAAGTATCACATAGAGTATAGAGCAGCTAATTGAATATTAAAACTGCACACGTTTATATGTTAAAACAAACATTCAGTAATAATTCAAGAAACACAGTCCATATTAAACATCAACTTGGCAATTCCTAAGGGGCAGTTTTAGCTAGTGTCAGCATGCAACTTTATAATACAAATTATTACTGATTCTAGAAGCTCATTAGGCCTTAATTACACTATCTTGATTGATTGATTGATTTTTATCTGTGCTTGAGTAGGACTGGTGCTTATCCTACGGCATATAGGAACCAAGCTGTACCCGTCGCTGTTTCACAGACAGCTCTCACCTCATTAGGGAGTCGCTGTGTCACAGACAGCTCTCACCTCATTAGGGAGTCGCTGTGTCACAGACAGCTCTCACCTCATTATGGAGTCGCTGTGTCACAGACAGCTCTCACCTCATTATGGAGTCGCTGTCTCACAGACAGCTCTCACCTCATTAGGGAGTCGCTGTGTCACAGACAGCTCTCACCTCATTATGGAGTCGCTGTGTCACAGACAGCTCTCACCTCATTAGGGAGTCGCTGTGTCACAGACAGCTCTCACCTCATTATGGAGTCGCTGTCTCACAGACAGCTCTCACCTCATTATGGAGTCGCTGTCTCACAGATAGCTCTCACCTCATTAGGGAGTCGCTGTGTCACAGACAGCTCTCACCTCATTATGGAGTCGCTGTCTCACAGACAGCTCTCACCTCATTAGGGAGTCGCTGTGTCACAGACAGCTCTCACCTCATTATGGAGTCGCTGTGTCACAGACAGCTCTCACCTCATTAGGGAGTCGCTGTGTCGCAGGCAGCTCTCACCTTATTAGGGAGTCGCTGTGTCACTCTCTCTGCACCTCCTCCTTGCCTCTATGAAGAGACTGATTAGACAGGATCCCTCCTGAAGATGTCACTCATATGATAAATGCATATCCATTACCCAGCTTTTAGATCAGTGTCCCACAGAAGCATTGGTATTGTCTGTGAGATGAGTCATTCATGGGTCCGTCATGCATTTTTTACAATGAGCAGTTAAGTAAAGTGGGAATATGACTTTGAACGGTGTTGTCCATAGTTAACCCTGTCATACCTGAACTCACATTCATCCTTTCGCTGCTGTTACTTTATCATACACTGTAATAGGGCGGATCATACATTTTCTTCGCAAACAAAAGTTTTAGCGGCACCTATGTTTTGTGTGCATAAATTAAGAACAGCATATACCATGGCAACGTTCAATCATAGCTCTACTAATAAATGCATTTTTGTTCTCTAAACATGAACATAATATCGTTAGGTTCAAATTTGTATGCCTGGTACTGAATCTTGTGTTTTGTGTCTTAGCCACAAGCTCAGCAGCAAAGAGCAGCATCAGACATCAATTTCTCCATGGACGTTAATAAGCAGCAGCGGCAGCTTATAGCTGAGCTGGAGAACAAAAACAGGTGAGTGAGACCGTAGCCATGCTGGAGCAACAAATCCACGGGTGAGAAAGCTGCAAGCTGGGCTGGAGAACAAGGGAAGCTAAATAAGCTGGTAATCAGTGTATGGAAGGGAAATAGGTTGGAGCTCATAGCTGAAGTAGAGAACATAGACAGGTGAGAGAGTTCCTAGAGATCCTGGAGAGCATGATCAGGTGAGAGCTCCTAGACTTCCTGGAGAACATGATCAGGTGAGAGGGCTCCTAGATATCCTGGAGAACATGAATAGGTGAGAGAGCTCCTAGACATCTTGGAGAACATGATCAGGTGAGAGAGTTTCTGGACATCCTGGAGAACAAGAATAGGTGAGAGAGCTCCTAGAGAGCTTTCCTTTTTCCATTGTCAAGTATCTGTACCAAAAGTTCCAGTACCTAAAGTACCAAATAAACTGGAGTACCTTTCTGGTACTTTGGTACTTTCAGTACTTTGCAGACTCTTTCTTTGTCGATTGGTTATACAAATAACCTGCCTGTAAACACGATACAACTACCGTCTAAAGTAATGATAAAGTAATAATCATAATAATGATAAGAATGGATGCTTGGACAAATGAGGGGACTCAAGCTTTAACTGCGATCTGGTTGGAAGGACAGATACAACAAGAGCAGATACAAGGGCAGCATGTTTTTGGGAAATTTTTAAATGTGTGTTTTTTTTGGTAATAAATGTTGGGGTAAAAAAGTTTCTCCACAATGGAAAACCAACAGCTTGAAAAACAGCGTTCTTTGGGTACTTTCTTGAAGTACCAAAAGTACGGAACCTGGTGCAGTGGAAAAGTGCCCTTAAAGCCCCAGAGTCACTCTGCACCTCTTATTATAGCATTTCCATAGTACGTGGAATGTGTTAAAATTGGAAATGCCATTGTAATTTTAGCTGTGTGTCTATATGTATTTCAGAGAGATCCTGCAGGAGATCCAGCGGCTGCGGCTGGAGCATGAGCAGGCGTCCCAGCCGCCTCCTGACAAAGCCCAACAGAATCCCACGCTGCTGGCTGAGCTGCGACTGCTCAGGTACTGATGCGCACGCAGGGACACCCTTACCTGGGCTGCAGATACACACGCAGGGACACCCTTACCCGGGCTGCAGATACACACGCAGGGACACCCTTACCTGGGCTGCAGATACACACGCAGGCACACCCTTACCCGGGCTGCAGATACGCACGCAGGCACACCTTTACCTGGGCTGCAGATACGCACGCAGGCACACCCTTACCTGGGCTGCAGATACGCACGCAGGGACACCCTTACCTGGGCTGCAGATACACACGCAGGGACACCCTTACCTGGGCTGCAGATACACACGCAGGCACACCCTTACCTGGGCTGCAGATACACACGCAGGCACACCCTTACCTGGGCTGCAGATACACACGCAGGCACACCCTTACCTGGGCTGCAGATACACACGCAGGCACACCCTTACCTGGGCTGCAGATACACACGTAGGTACACATCTGCACTTTTACATGCTGCTCACACTGTCATGCACATTACCTCACATTGTTTATTTTGCATTAATAATCACATTGACACCCACACTCTGGCATTTAAAGAGGCACTGTCACATGCTCTCACACACACACTGGCATATATAAAGGCACTGTCACACACACAGACACTGGCATATATAGAGGCACTGTCACACACACACACACACTGGCATATATAGAGGCACTGTCACACACACACACTGGCATATATAGAGGCACTCACACACACACACACTGGCATATACTGTATAGAGGCACTGTCACACACACACTGGCATATATAGAGGCACTGTCACACACAGACACTGGCATATATAGAGGCACTGTCACACACAGACACTGGCATATATAGAGGCACTGTCACACACAGACACTGGCATATATAGAGGCACTGTCACACATAGACACTGGCATATATAGAGGCACTGTCACACATAGACACTGGCATATATAGAGGCACTGTCACACACAGACACTGGCATATATAGAGGCACTGTCACACACACACACACACTGGCATATATAGAGGCACTGTCACACGCTCTCTCTCACACACGCACACAAACACGCACGCACACACACACACACACTGGTGTATATAGAGGCACTGTCACACACACACTGGCATATATAGAGGCACTGTCACACACACACTGGCATATATAGAGGCACTGTCATACACAGACACTGGCATATATAGAGGCACTGTCACACACACACAGACACTGGTATATATATAGACACTGTCACATGCTCTCTCTCTCACACACACACACACACACACACACACTGGTATATATAAAGGCACTGTCACATGCTCTCTCTCACACACGCACGCACACACACACACACACACTGGCATATATAAAGGCACTGTCCCATGCTCTCTCTCTCTCCCTCACACACACACACACACACTGGTATATATATATAGACACTGTCACATGCTCTCTCACACACACACTGCCGTGCTGTGATGAGCAGATTAAAATAGCTGTTGTCTCAAGGCCAGAAGCTGCCTGGCTGCCTGTGTTGCTAAACATGGCTGTATTTTGCTCACATCCTGTGCCCGCCCCCCCCCTCACCCCCGCAGTACTCGGAGCATAGGTCCTGAAAGCTCTCCCCATAAATGTAGACACTTTTTTTCATTTTCCATTTTTATATTCTTGTTTTACACATTACCAATTGACACTTGTTCAGGTTTGGTTGAAATATAGCTTTATTCACATGGTAGTCGTTTAAGTTATTTTCCCAACAAATTCTCATCTCTTGCAATAAAACAATGTAGCTTAGTACTGGAGTATGCGACTATACTCTAGTTACTGGTAAGAGCTGTGTGCTCTTTGGCATTTCGGGTAACACGCTGGCGCCCCCTCCTGGCAGACAGCGGAAGGACGAGTTGGAACAGAGGATGTCGGCCCTGCAGGAAAGCCGGAGGGAGCTGATGTTGCAGCTGGAAGGACTGATGAAGCTGCTTAAGGTAAATATCGCACCTACTGTACTGCACACCTCTCTGCCATCACTGTACCCTCCCCCCTCCCCGGGCCAGGCTGAGCCAATCTGTGCTCTTCAATGGCATTACTACCATAGCACTGTAGTACTCCGTTGCATAGTATGGTGAGTAACATAGATGGGAAGGTCCTGGCACAACAGGTACCTTACAACAAACCCCCCAGGGTTACAGAGAGCCTGGACCGCATTCATCTCACTCTCCGTCATCCTGTCTGCCTTTTTAATGTGTGCGACTCATGGTTCATTCGTTAGTATGGGACTGTACGTTCTCCCATCTACTTTAGCATCATAAACAACACAGATTTTGAAAATGATTGTTAAAATCAAAAACAAAAATAGCTTCATTTAAAAAATCTGCTACTTTGGGCAGGACTTTGTTCACATTAAAATCTGGTCCTTCGGCCTTTGTTTCCTGCAGTGTGTAAGTATGTTATGCTTATTCTTACTTTCAATGGAGAAACTGTCTTCAGAGATGAGAAAATATCTCGTATCGTATTTTAGAATAACAGCAAATCCAACTTGCCTGATGAACTTTTTTTCTACAGGAGGAAGAACTGAAGCATCCTGTAAGTGTGTGAGACTGTCCTAACCCCACACTGCACACTAATACTGGAGAGAACTGCAAATAACAACAATAATAGTAATAATAAAAATATTTTAGTCATACTCTTGCTGGCCATTGCTTTATTAAACATAAGGTATTAACTGCAGTTGTCACTTAAAAAGTAGGAGTAAACCAGGTGTTATAGTTACTCTCAAAGAATCGTTGATAATTGACCCAGTTGCTCCTCGTCTGAGTATTTTCCTTGATGCTATTCTTTCCTCTGGGAGAAACAATAAGGGAATATAAGGGAAACAGTGAGAAATTAAAATTAGATACTTTTTCTTTCATTCTTTGTTTTATTTCAGAATTTATGTGTGACTATCAGAGAGAAAGCACATTTGCATGACATGGTTTGTATGTCCTATTTGTACAGCACAGGCCTGCAGTGTTAAATACTGGCACTTTTGTAGCCATTTTTTTGTATGAATAGAATAATCCCCACTGAATAAATATCACACAGCCAACACCTCTGAGAGCTTCCCACTTGTATTAGGACTTATCACAGATCCATAGCTAAACTCTGAAGCAAACAAATGGCATCTTTGCTTATGAAGAAAATGCTAATAAAGAAAAATGTTTTTTTTTCCTTCTCCAAATGCTCCCCTTTGTTTGCAATCTAATTTACAGAGCGTAGTCTGTAAAGAAAATGCTTTATTACGTTTCATTAGAGTGAAATTATTGGCACAGTACATCCACTAACGTGCTATAAGGGAAAGTGTTTTGCTTACATTCAGCGTTTTGGGTTTTTGATTATTTGTTATATGTTTGCCAGCCGCTTCGTTTAACTGTATAACCAATTTAACACGTATTGATGGTTAACAAACATACTCATCAGCTATGTATAACGTAGCAGTGGCTGTCATTTCCCTTCGCCGCCGGGTGGGAATGGGCTCTTGCACTAACAGTATGTCCGTGGATGAGTTTGGCGAGACGCTGATGACTGAAGTCTGGCACTGGGCCCCAGGGCTCCCAGAGGGGGCACCTGCTCTTCAGAGGAGGCCCTGGCTGGAGTCGGTCCCAGTCCATGCTGATTGGCTGCCGCTCTCCTCCTCCCCTGCAGACTCAGGGTGCCAGCTCACCCCGCTCCTCCCCCAGTCACACCATCAGCAGACCCATCCCCATGCCAGTGCGGTCTGCCTCCACCTCCGCCTGCACCACGCCTACCCACACTCCTCAGGACTCGCTCAGCGGTGTGGGAGGGGACGTACAGGAGGCCTTTGCTCAGGGTGAGTCTCCATGTCGAGCTGCTGCAACTTTACGCCACTGATATCCATGTACCAGGGCTGTCCAGCCCTGCATCTGAAGATCTACCACCCTGCAGAGCTTGGGTGCAGCACTAATTTAACACACCTGATACCTGATAATCACGCCCTTCAACAGCATCTCAGTATTAGAGCCAAATTAACTTCAACATAGATGCCATAGAAGGGCCTGATTATCTGTATCAGGTGTGTTAAATTAGTGCTGCACCTAAGCTCTCCTCTTTACCCAGGACAAAGGTCTCATTTGTAAACTATACGTTCAAACAGTTTTGTTCGCAAATCACACCTACTCGCATTTTTGCGCATATTATTGAATTTATCAATTTCTTCCCTTATGTAAAAATGTGCGTATATTTACGAACACTCCCGACTATGCGTACTCACAAACCGCCTAGCGGCAAAGAAGTGTAACTGAAGCGAACCGTTAGATGCATAAGGATATGCACAGGCTCCTTAATCATCCACCTTGATAGATTGACAACTAGAATGATGTAGTTATATTCACACAAAGTGTGCGCAGGCAGGGCATGTCAATGACAATGAATCGTTCCGGAGTCGTATAAGGCCCATGGCCACAGAAATAATACATCACTGTCCCTATATACCGTCTCATGTCGAGTTATGCCTAATGGAGTCACATTCCATTGCATTTATGTTCGCAGTCGATAGTGTATGATATTCACCGGTCGAGAGATGCCTGAAAGCGGACATTGTAGGCCGTTAGTAGGTGTATCACTTAGTGTAACGTGTAGGAGAATGGGCAGCACTGCCAGCCATAAAATGATTCCACTGACAAAATCAAATTTGTAATACGTACTGTAATGTATATGTGATGGACAGCTACAATAAGCAGATACGACACAGATACACGATCCGTTCGGTGCTATTTCGTTACATAAAAAGAAACTTAACTATACTGTACGATAAAATATTTCTGCACATCTCCGGGAGCAGTCTTCTTTCTCAGCTCCCATTGTAACACACCTTTTGATTTCGTAGTGCAGTTCGGGTCATATTTTTTGTAAAGTTTAAGTCAAATCCTTTTTTCTTATAACATGCTGTGATTATATATTTTGATTATTTGCTGCACAATACTGCGTGTAAATTACAGGGCATTAACTGACTGTGTCTGTCGTCTTTCCCTGTGTTGGGTCCTTCCCTTTCTTTGTCGGGTCACTGGTAAAGTTGCCGAAGAATATGCATTTGTTTTGATTTTTTCTTATTGTATATAGCAAAACTTCCACCTCATTCTCGGTGAGGTTCCCTATTTTCACATTTATTTATTTATTTATTTTATTTCTTAATAGCATATAAAATTACACAATCACAGTACAAGTGTATAGCACAAAATACATTGCAAACAGGAATATGTAGATAGGGTTATGTGTCTTTTCACAGTTTTCAGTTCTGCAACACATTCGACGTGTTACGCAGTAGATATATACCTACATATGGCTCATTAAGGGCTTTTATTTAAATTAGTCTTGCCGTGCACGTGCAGTCACGTTTAGAATGTGAGAAATTTATCAATGTTCACTTCGTATGGCTGTTCGTACACACGAGTGACAAATACTAGTGTAAACAAAGCTAAACAAAGTGCTCTGTAAGTGCCCTGGCCTGCAGTGTCAGCCTGTGACCCTCCACTGCAGCACTGCCTGACTTGAGATCCAGTGTCTGGATCCCTCTGTGTTTAACGATCACTTAAACGCTGTCTGTAATCCTCAGGCGCCAGGAGGAATTTGAGGAATGATTTACTGGTGGCAGCTGATTCGATCACGAACACAATGTCATCGCTGGTCAAGGAGCTCAACTCAGGTGAGCAGGACCCACAACAATACCTAACTGACCTTTACATGGTGGAAATATGAATCTGTGTCGATTAGGAATCAAAGGCCAGGGGCTCCGTTCCATTAAGGCTCCGCCCTTTTCAATCCATCAGATTTGATTTAGCATAGTTGACTACAAACTACAGCCTGTGACTTTTTCTCCTCGCCAGCACACTACTGCCAGAAACATAGCTTTCTGCCAGCATGCCATCTATACACAAGTGTAACACACCTGTCAGTATTACACACCTGCCCATGTTCACCTACACCAGTGTAACACACATATCAGCATTACACACCTGCCCATGTTCACCTACACCAGTGTAACACACCTATCAGTATTACACACCTTTCGATGTTTCACCTACACCAGTGTAACACACCTATCAGTATTACACACCTTTCGATGTTTCACCTACACCAGTGTAACACACCTATCAGTATTACACACCTGCCGATGTTTCACCTACTCCAGTGTAACACGCCTATCAGTATTACACACCTGTCAATGTTTCACCTACACCAGTGTAACACACCTATCAGTATTACACACCTGCCGATGTTATACTTCCACCAATATAACACACCTTTCAGTATTGCACACCTACCAGTGTTACACTTCGAATAATATAACATACCTGTCAGTATTACATACTTGCACAGTGTTTACCATTGACACACACACATCAGTATAACAGTGCAAAGAGTATGACTTGAGTATCCAAATGTCAGTGTACAGATTAGTCCTTCCTGTAAGTGAAGGGGCAGTAGGGATTACCTTAGAGGATTAACACGGATGTTTGCGCCTCACTGGAGGGAAACCAAAGCTGCAGGGAGACACACATCGCAGCACCGATTACAAGCTGGAGAAAAAACAAGGCCATTAAATCTTTTTTATCTTTGTGTATTAAGTGGGATTTAGAGCTCCTCTAATGTGACTCTTCTAGGATTTAGAAGAATGGTCAGGTGATGTTATTTCCTGTCTCAACAGAAGCTGGCAGTGAAACAGAAAGCAATGTGGACTCCGACTTTGGCCGTGCTCAGTTTGATGACTTGGTGCCCTCGCCTACGTCTGAGAAGGCCTTCCTGGCTCAGATCCACGCCAGGAAGCCTGGCTACCACCAGGGCATCGGTGCTCCAGGGGCTCTCCCCACTGACATGTAACTTTCCCCGCTGCCAGCTCAGCTGGCCTCTGCTCTTGGGAAGCATTCAGGCAGTCTGTGTGGGGGACGCTCTTTACCTGCCTGCCAGGGTTACTCTGCCATAAGATGGCATTCGGCAGTCTATTTTGGGGATGGTCTTTACCTGTCTGCCAGCATTACTCTGCCATAGGATGCCAGTCTGTGTGGTGGAGGCTCTTTACCTGTCTGCCAGCATTACTTTGCTGCTTTATTTAATTTATAATGTGGCACAGTTAGAATTTAAAGACTTATATAGTTTAAAATTTATGATTTATCATAGAACAGTGAATCTACAGTTGTGGCCAAAGGTTTTGAGAATGACACACGTAATAGTTTTCACAAAGTCCTCTGCCTCAGTGTTCATGATGGCAATTTGCATAAACTCCAGAATGTTATGAAGAGTGATCAGACGAATTACAATTAATTCCAAAGTCTCTCTTTGCCATGAAAATGAAGTTAATCCCAAAAAAAACCCATTTCCACTGCATTTCAGCCCTGCCACAAAAGGACTCGCTGACATCATTTCAGTGACTCTCTCGTTAACACAGGTGACAGTTATGCTGATTGAGTTAGAATAGCAGACTGGATGCTTCAAAAGGAGGGTGGTGCTTGAAATCATTGTTCTTCCTCTGTTACCCATGGTTACCTGCAGGGATACATGTGCAGTCATCACTGTTTTGCACAAAAAGGGCTTCACAGGCAAGGATATTGCTGCTAGTAAGATTGCACCTAAATCAACTACTTATCAGATCATCAAGAATTTCAAGGACAGAAGTTTAATTGTTGTGAAGGCGGCTTCAGGGCGCCCAAGTCCACCAAGCGCCAGGACCTTCTCCTAAGGTTGATTCAGCTGCAGGATCGGGGCACCACCAGTGCAGGGCTCGCTCAGGAAAGGCAGCAGGCAGGTGTGAGGGCATCTGCACGCCCAGTGAAGCCAAGACTTCTGGAGGTTGGCCTGGTGTCAAGAAGGGCAGCAAAGCAGACACTTCTCTCCCAGAAAAACATCAGGGACAGACTGATATTCTGCAAAAGGTACAGGGATCGGACTGCTGGGGACTGGGGTAAAGTCATTTTTTCTGATGAATCCCTCTTTGAATCCGATTGTTTGGGGCAAAAAGGATCATCCACATAAAAGGTGAGCGCTACCATCAGTCCTGTGTCATGCCAACAGTAAAGCATCCTGAGACCATTTATGTGTGGGGCTGCTTCTCTGCCAAGGGAGTGGCTCACTCACAGTTTTGCCTAAGAACACAGTCATGAATGAAGAATGGTACCAAAACATCCTCTGAGAGCAACTTCTCCCAACCATCCAAGAACAGTTCAGTGACAAACAGTGCCTTCTCCAGCATGATGGAGCACTGTTCCATAAGGCAAAAGTGATAACTAAAAAGTCATAACTAAATCAGTCAGGATTTGGCCCAGAAGTTGATTAACAGCAGCCAGGGTAAATTGCAGAGGTCTTTAAAAAGAAGGGTCAACACTGAAAATACTGACTCTTTGCATAAACTTAATGTAACTGTCAATAAAAAGCCTTTGACGCTTATGAAATACTTGTAATTATATGTCAGTATATATTGTAGAAATATCTGACAAAAAGATCTACAAACACTGAACTAAGATCTACAAACGTTGTGAAACCAGTACTTGTCATTCCCAATACTTTTGGCCACGACTGTAATGACTGTTATGGTAGATACGACATGCCAATCATATTATTATTATTTTTATTTATTTATTTATTTATTTGTTTGTTTGTTTGTTTTGTTTGTTTGTTTTAATGATGGGCAACAGTCATGGGAGTGTAACTAGAATATTCTATTAATGCTTCTCATTTTTCTTATGCTCTGCACAGCCACCGGATCTAGAATAGCCACTGATATTAATTCCTTTCTTTCACATTAGTGGTTCAGCCTGTAGATTATTTTCCTTCAGGATGATTATAATGGGGACGGCATGATGGTGCAGTGGTTAGCACTGTTGTCTCACACCTCTGGGACCCGGGTTCGAGTCTCCGCTTGGGTCCCGTGTGTGTGGAGTTTGCATGTTCTCCCCATGTCGTCGTGGGGTTTCCTCCGGGTACTCCTGGTTTCCCCCCACAGTCCAAAGACATGCTGAGGCTAATTGGAGTTGCTAAATTGCCCGTAGGTGTGCATGAGTGAATGAATGGTGTGTGAGTGTGCCCTGCGATGGGCTGGCCCCCCATCCTGGGTTGTTCCCTGCCTCATGCCCATTGCTTCCGGGATAGGCTCCGGACCCCCCGCGACCCAGTAGGATAAGCAGTTTGGAAAATGGATGGATGGATGGATGGATGATTATAATGTTCATCAGTCTGATACTGATTCTGTCTAAAGGAACATACCAATATTCTATACTGTTACTGACTATTATTTTCTCATAGTCCCTACAGTGACTAATTACACTCTATATTGGCCACCTTCTTTCACACACTGTAGCGTGTTGATGCCTGGGAAATTTACCACCATGGCTGCAGCTGAACCTCAGTCCACTCACTGCTTCATGTCTTTGTTTTTCGAGCAGTACGGACAATTCAGACTCCTTCGTGCGGGCGGATGATGAGGCCTACGAGAACGACTCAGTGCGGCAGCTTGAGAAAGAGCTGAAAATGGAGGAGTTCCTCAAGCAGAACCAGCAGGACAAGGCTTACATGGTGCGCTATGGAACGGGCCCCAACGAAGGCACCGTCCCTTTAAGATGTTCACCCAATCATGAGTAGTACTTCTGTTGCACATGCCTAGTTCATGTTTAGTCCTAAACACAGTTCTAACCTCATACAGAAAAGAACTAGTAGTTATAGCTTCATAATTTAATGTAATTCCCAGGGCTTTTTTATGCACTATTGTATGTGTTTTATTAATTTAGTATAATCCAACATGAGTCATCTCTCATCTCATAGAAAACCACTTCTTCTATTACCTTTCACTCTACTGTACCTCAGTATTTGTATATATTTATCTCCCTAAGCTTTGTATGCTTGTATTTTATGGTTCTTTCTTTTTTCTCTCCTTCCCCAGGTGTCATTGCAGGAATGAACATATTGTATAAATAAGTAAGTCTATCTCTACTACTTAGAACATCCTCACTCTCTCTGCTGTTTATAGCTTCCTCACTGTTGCTACTGTCTATAGCCGCCTATCTGTCTCATGTCTGTAGCTGCCTCACTGTCCCTCCTGCTTGTAGCTGCCTCACTGTCCCTCCTGCCTGTAGCTGCCTCACTGTCCCTCCTGTCTGTCAGTGCCTCACTGTCCCTCCTGTCTGTCAGTGCCTCACTGTCCCTCTTATCTGTAGCTGACTCACTGTCCCTCCTGCTTGTAGCTGACTCACTGTCCCTCCTGCTTGTAGCTGACTCACTGTCCCTCCTGTCTGTAGCTGACTCACTGTCCCTCCTGCCTGTAGCTGCCTCACTGTCCCTCCTGCCTGTAGCTGCCTCACTGTCCCTCCTGCCTGTAGCTGCCTCACTGTCCCTCCTATCTGTCAGTGCCTCACTGTCCCTCCTATCTGTCAGTGCCTCACTGTCCCTCCTATCAGTAGCTGACTCACTGTCCCTCCTGCTTGTAGCTGACTCACTGTCCCTCCTGCTTGTAGCTGACTCACTGTCCCTCTTGCCTGTAGCTGACTCACTGTCCCTCCTGTCTGTAGCTGCCTCACTGTCCCTCCTGTCTGTCAGTGCCTCACTGTCCCTCCTGTCTGTCAGTGCCTCACTGTCCCTCCTGTCTGTCAGTGCCTCACTGTCTCTCCTGCCTGTAGCTGACTCACTGTCCCTCCTGCTTGTAGCTGACTCACTGTCTCTCCTGCCTGTAGCTGCCTCACTGTCCCTCCTGCCTGTAGCTGCCTCACTGTCCCTCCTGCCTGTAGCTGCCTCACTGTCCCTCCTGCCTGTAGCTGCCTCACTGTCCCTCCTGCCTGTAGCTGCCTCACTGTCCCTCCTGCCTGTAGCTGCCTCACTGTCCCTCCTTCCTGTAGCTGCCTCACTGTCCCTCCTGCCTGTAGCTGCCTCACTGTCCCTCCTGCCTGTAGTTGACTCATTGTCCCTCCTGTCTGCTGCTGCCTCACTGTCTCTCCTGCCTGTAGCTGCCTCACTGTCCCTCCTGCTTGTAGCTGCCTCACTGTCCCTACTGCCTGTAGCTGCCTCACTGTCCCTCCTGTCTGTCAGTGCCTCACTGTCCCTCCTGTCTGTCAGTGCCTCACTGTCCCTCCTGTCTGTCAGTGCCTCACTGTCCCTCCTGTCTGTAGCTGACTCACTGTCCCTCCTGCTTGTAGCTGACTCACTGTCCCTCCTGCTTGTAGCTGACTCACTGTCCCTCCTGTCTGTAGCTGACTCACTGTCCCTCCTGCCTGTAGCTGCCTCACTGTCCCTCCTGCCTGTAGCTGCCTCACTGTCCCTCCTATCTGTCGCTGCCTCACTGTCCCTCCTATCTGTCAGTGCCTCACTGTCCCTCCTATCAGTAGCTGACTCACTGTCCCTCCTATCAGTAGCTGACTCACTGTCCCTCCTATCAGTAGCTGACTCACTGTCCCTCCTGCTTGTAGCTGACTCACTGTCCCTCTTGCCTGTAGCTGACTCACTGTCCCTCTTGCCTGTAGCTGACTCACTGTCCCTCCTGCCTGTAGCTGACTCACTGTCCCTCCTGTCTGTCAGTGCCTCACTGTCTCTCCTGCCTGTAGCTGACTCACTGTCCCTCCTGCCTGTAGCTGCCTCACTGTCCCTCCTGCCTGTAGCTGCCTCACTGTCCCTCCTGCCTGTAGCTGCCTCACTGTCCCTCCTGCCTGTAGTTGACTCATTGTCCCTCCTGTCTGCTGCTGCCTCACTGTCTCTCCTGCCTGTAGCTGCCTCACTGTCCCTCCTGTCTGTCAGTGACTCACTGTCCCTCCTGTCTGTCAGTGACTCACTGTCCCTTCTGCCTGTCAGTGCCTCACTGTCTCTCCTGCCTGTAGCTGACTCACTGTCCCTCCTGCCTGTAGCTGCCTCACTGTCCCTCCTGCCTGTAGCTGACTCACTGTCCCTCCTGCCTGCTGCTGCCTCACTGTCTCTCCTGCCTGTAGCTTCCTCACTGTCCCTCCTGTCTGTCAGTGACTCACTGTCCCTCCTGTCTGTCAGTGACTCACTGTCCCTCCTGCCTCTCAGTGCCTCACTGTCTCTCCTGTCTGTAGCTGACTCACTCTCTCACACTCTTGCTTTCTCTCCCACCCTCGCTCTCCCTCACTTAAAAACTGCTCCAAAGGAAAACGTGAACAGTTTGTATTTTAACCAGAGTGAGGATGCCAGTTTAAAAATATTAAATCAATTTTGCAGGTTCCTGCGGTAGGTTTTGTAGCCACAGAAAGGAGGCTTTTTCAGAACAGGGTATATACATGTATTCCCCATTCAGCCAGAAAGGAAACTACCAACAGAATGACTTCTCCCCAGGTGAGCTCCGGCGCGACTGACAAAGTGAGCTCCGCAAGGACCGACAACAATGCCAGCTCCACCCACACCAGGAGGAGGGGCCTCTGGTCCAATGAGAGCAGAGGCAGAACACGGGGTGACCACTGAAGTCACGGCCTTGCAACAATGCCCACAATTAGTGTCCCAGGACGGCTTCCAAAAGATTGTAGTTAGTCACGTGTTTCGAATGAGCAAACTGAAATGCATTTATTTCTTTTTTTTTTGTGTGTCTGCAGTGTCATTCATAACCACTATAAGGATTTCAGAATATAAAACAGCAGTTTGGCCGAGGCTTGGATTCCCAGCGTCACTGTTTCTGACTGTATCACTCATTAGCTGTCACTTGCGTAACTACAGACATATTTTCCATATACATTGTGTGACTAATGCTTGGTTTATATTTCCGTTAATGCTGTCATGATTTGGTTATATAAACGTTTGTAACAGAGTAAAATGCCACTTTTTCAGACACATAGTTCCACTCGAAGACATTCAGAAGCAGCCACTGGACTATGTGTCGTACTGCTGAATGTGCACTTTCCGTTGAGAGCTTTTGGTTTTGCACCTAAGATAGATAGAGCTGTAATTAAAGACCTGACTTGAATTCAAAATGAAAAATCAGTTTTTAATCAAAATATCGCAGCCATATTGTTTATGTAAATACATATATACATATATTTTTGCCTGATATTTCCAACATCAAACTAGTGACACTGCTAAATAAATCCGTAAATTATTTATGTAAAGAGTTAGTTTTTAATCCACGACATATCAAAATTAAAACTGTGAACCAATTGAGGGATTTTCAACAACAAAGCTGTCTACTAATGCCGCAGGTGCCATAAAGATCTGATTTGTACGAGATGTCTCTGTTTATTTCCCATTGTGTTTTATGGATTAATGCATTTTATTTTCATGATCAAAGCATGTGTTGTAAAGATTTCTGTTTTTAGCCGTGTGGCCTCGGGGTGTGTATTGAGTAGATTAAAGTGAGTTTTCTGAGGATTTTTCACTATTGTTTTCTTTGATTTTGAATTTTGCTCCGTGTGTGCTGACAGTGGGCTCTGGTGAGGTTTCGGCAGGGCAGGACAGGACAGCACGGTGTGGGGGTGGGGCTGGGGGGGGGGGGGGGCGAGCTGAGCGCGTCTGACGGGACACGTTGTCCGTTCAGTAAGCACTGCGTCGGTGTCATGTGAAGGCCTAGTTAGTTATGTCAGGTGATCTGTGAGTGACTGCATGATTTTAGGAGGCCAGCGTTAGAGATGTGGTGAGACACAGCATGTCCTGGCGAAACTGCTGTCCGGTGTTGTCACATAAACACCAGTGCTGATTCTCGCTCTGTGACAGCTCATCGAATCGCCTTCCACTTTGTTATGTAAAATATAAAATATGCCCTAACCTTTATCAGCCCTAAAACAATAATCTTTATATCTGAAATACAGTTTTTAATTTTTTTTTAGTCTTTATAGAGTCATCATGAACATGGTGAAATGTTTTAAATGTTGCCGGGGTAAACTGAAGAAATTTGGCTTCAGATTCAGTTACTTTCTTTTCACATCCAGAGCTTTAGTGTTATATGTTTCACACTATGTGTGTTAAATGGATTATATTCTCACCATAAAAAACAGTCTGATGGCAGTAATGTTAAACGCTGATGAGAAAGAGATCCTGTGATTTCATTTCCCCTTTTCAGAGGATTTGAAATGGCAGTAATGCAAACACTTACCAAAAGGGGGCGCTGAGTTTTTCAGGTTGGACGTTTATCATAGACGTCTGTGGGCCATGTGATTGATTAAAACATCTGACTACAATCCATGGTCAATCTGTTTCTGTTTGTTTGTTATATGTTTTTCTGTCCGAAATTCTTGTCTGCCGTTTACTTGGCCAGAAAATAATGTGCCTGTAAATCCATGCAATTCTGCAAATGAAATATGTCCATAATTAAGATAAAATGTTCGTATTATATAAATAAGTAGCACATCTTTGTTTTTAGTCCGTAACACGTTGTGCAAATCAATTTGCATGACCTATGCGGTTCTGTCCATTTTTTACAGAAAGATATATAGTGAAGTAATTCAGGTAAAGTACGTTTCTGAAAGTTAAATTAGTACAGGCCGTCCTGGGACAACAACCAGTGAACCCAATTTCTTAACCACTATGCCATCTGCGGCCATTTCCCATCACCGATATTCTGCAATCGTTTGAGCAGGCCTGTTCCACAAGTCACCGTGTCATATTACAGCAGATCTTGTGGCTGCAGGATGGACTGATTGTGCTCTTTCGCATTTCAGCCTTAAAAACACCGGCGCCGGAGAAGCAGTAATGAACCTTAGAGCTACAGATGTGACTCAGGACAAAGGGCCTTGTACACAGGTCGCTCAAGCCTCACATCGCTACCCAAGGTGTCCAGTGGTCTCACTATGGATTCACTGCATCCAGTTGCCAAAGCTGTATTTGAGTGGCAGTGCTGTAGGTGGAGTCAGCTAAAAGTAAAAACTACAGCTAAATACTGGGGGGGTGAAAAAAGTTCTTTTTTTCAGTGCAGGATAATCAAATTATATACTGCAATGTTTCTGGTACAACAGCCACAATGTTGAGGTTTGAAAGGAATGCAGTTTGAATACAGTCTCCATCCATTTTCTACTTGCTTTGCCTGGTCAGCATCACCAGGAGGCCGTATCCCAGGCAGCATTAGGGCACAAGGCTGGGATAGAGTATGGACGGGATGCCAGTCCATCCCGAGACATCCACCACACAAATGATTTTTTTTTTTTCGTTGAACCCATGTATCACAGCACAAGTTGGTTGATGTTCGTCCGGAAGTGTCCGGCCTGTGATGCCGGCGTCTGTATCATCACTGACGTTTCTGTCGTACGGTTCCAGCTAACGTTTCACTGTGCTACAGAAAACAGCAGCACTGAAATCACACAAAAGGTCTGCAACTTTTCAAACGTTTTTAAGTTCAACCTTTTATGGAAGCTTTGCCAAATGCAAGTTTAGTTAAACCATATAACCTCTTTAAAATTATGTTGTTTTTCCCTAAAATTTAAATCTTAAATAATAATCTTTTTTTATTTTGATGCTTGTACTTTTTTATGCTTGTCCCGCTGTTTATAACTTTGGCATCACCATAATTCTCCAAACATATTTTCCCCCAGAAAGCTATTTATTTTTTGTTTGTTTGTTTGTTTGTTTGTTTTTGGGGGGGGGTTGAATGAAGAAAATGCTTTATGCTTTAATAGTTGTACAAAATAATTATTTATGTGACAATTTAGGTTTGTTTGCCGTGAATGAAATTAATAGAGCGGTTGGCCCAAATGTGACGGGGTTACGGAATTATTCAAATGAACATTTCAGTCACTTTTAGATACTTGAGCAATGATTGTATGCTGTCAATGTTCAGATCACTTTAGTATGTAGAGATGTTACCCACGTTAAGAACCTTTGTTTCTGTTGAGAAATTTCATGTATTTTCTTATTGCATGGTTAAAGCCCAATTCTGTCGACGGAAGCACAGGTGTGTTCCTTCTTTCCAGGGATTGTAGCACCCCCTGGTGGTGGCGGCGAAGGGTAAACAGATCGTACAAGGCCAGGTGGAGGTTATCCCCCCAATTTATTTGGTCTTCTGACAGGATTTGTTGCCCAGATCACAAGGCTTATTTTCAGTGTTTTCCAATTTATATTGATCACAGTGTTACTTTGTAAATAATGTAACAAACGGTTATTAAAGACTACATACAAACTGATTTAAAATTCTTGATGTGGCTGACGTAGAGCTGCACGTACAGAAAGACACACCCCATGTTATGGGCACTGTATTTTGAACCAAAAATGTACAAATGGTCCAGCTGTCAAAATTATCTGTAAAAAAAAAAGAAAAGAAAAAAAAGCTACTGTACTTCATACCTTCAGAGGTAATGTACTAAAATGAAATCTCCAAATAAACTCTTCTTTTTCTGTCTTTCATTGGTATTGTAATAGAACTACTGATGTCTGTTTTGTATTGTTGTATTTTTCTTTGTCTGTGTTTGAAATAATGGGGACATGTTACATTTTGAAGTGATTAAAATATTTAACCGTGAGTCTTCTCAATGGATCTTTTCTGTGAAACTCGTTCAGCTGCACGAGACTGGCGATGCTCTGGAGTGATGAGAGAGTTGAATGAAACGCCAAGGCTCTGTGACGACGTTGGTGTGAGAGGCTCTCCGTGGCCGGACTCAGACTGGCTACACGTAGCCATGGAAGAAAACTGCTTCTAGCTACAGGTTACTGCTATTCCTACTTAACACCAAAGCAGTATAAGCAGGGTACTTCCAGGGGAAGGAATGACGCGATGCTCTTACTGAACAGCTCCATCTGCCACTGTGTCTGTGGTCGTTACCCCTATGGAGTCCAAAATCTACTGTCATTCCCATTAGGTACCTGAAGACCTTTAGTTGTGTTCTGATTGGTTGACTACAAAATTTCATTTTAATAATCATTTAATTGACTGCATAACTACGTCGGCTGATTTTTATAATTTTATAATTGGGGACTGGCTACTGTGTGATTAAATTAGCTAGCTGCTTCGTTATCATGACACTGATGAATTTAACAGACTGCGTATGGCTTAACGTCTCGCTATTGCCTGGAGGTCCCACATCATAAGTGGAAGCAACAGTCCTTCAGCCTGAACATAAACTGGGATTTCTAATATTTTTTCTGATACCACATATCTACCATTTTTTCATCATTTATACACAATAATCTTTTGTTTTCCAGTTTAATACCTCTTGGATGAGAGTCTTTGGCTTCTACTGGAGAGTACATGTAAATGATATCTGAGCAAAGGTAATATAATTTGGGGAGAACCTCAACAGACTAAGTGCCTCCCATCTGCAGCTTGTATTGGGGGGATGCTTTTACACTTATAATTGCTCAGGCAGAGAAGCCAGACAAAGATGTCCTCCAAGCAGACAGTATTCAAAGTGCGTTTCTACAGATCACCGTGCAACTAAAGACGTCATATTTGACATGCTTTAGCTGAAAGGCAAATGGAAGCCTGACATTAAACTGAACTGACATAACTTTGGGGTGTTGAACTCTGAAACTCTTCTATAAAACCTGACATGTTTATACGTCTATTTGATACATTTATCCAAAGTGATGTGTAAGTGAGAAAGCAGGTTCAGCCAGTCCCTGGAGTAAATGTGGTAAAGGGCCTTGCTTAGGGGCCCAATGGTGACATCACTCTGCTGATCATAGGATTTGAACCAGCGACCTTCAAATCACAGGTACAGAGCCACACACCATCCCAAAAACTAAAGAGGGTTTAACGCGGCTCCTTCAGCACGAGGACAGGAGTCTCCAACCAAATGATCTACGCAGCTGGAGTATTACGTTACTCTGATTGTGACAGGGGCAGAGTACTTCCTGTGTCTCAGACATGTCCTTAGTATGGCTTATTCCAGCTGGAGTATTACATTACTCTGATTGGAGCAGAGGCAGGGTACTTACTGTGACTCAGACATGACCTTAGTATGGCTTATTCCAGCTGGAGTATTACGTTACTCTGATTGTGGCAGAGGCAGAGTACTTCCTGTGTCTCAGACATGGCCTTAGTATGGCTTATTCCAGCTGGAGTATTACATTACTCTGATTGGAGCAGAGGCAGGGTACTTCCTGTGTCTCAGACATGGCCTTAGTATGGCTTGTTCCAGCTGGAGTATTACATTACTCTGACTGGAGCAGAGGCAGGGTACTTACTGTGACTCAGACATGGCCTTACTATGGCTTATTCCAGCTGGAGTATTACATTACTCTGACTGGGGCAGAGGCAGGGTACTTACTGTGACTCAGACATGGCCTTAGTATGGCTTATTCCAGCTGGAGTATTACATTACTCTGATTGTGGCAGAGGCAGAGTACTTCCTGTGTCTCAGACATGGCCTTAGTATGGCTTATTCCAGCTGGAGTATTACATTACTCTGATTGGAGCAGAGGCAGGGTACTTCCTGTGTCTCAGACATGGCCTTAGTATGGCTTGTTCCAGCTGGAGTATTACATTACTCTGACTGGAGCAGAGGCAGGGTACTTACTGTGACTCAGACATGGCCTTACTATGGCTTATTCCAGCTGGAGTATTACATTACTCTGACTGGGGCAGAGGCAGGGTACTTACTGTGACTCAGACATGGCCTTAGTATGGCTTATTCCAGCTGGAGTATTACGTTACTCTGACTTCAGCAGAGACTGAGCATTTCCAGTGTCTCAGACATGGCCTTACTATGCCTTATTCCAACTGGAGTATTAAATTCCCCTATAGTTTGGTAGAGTTTGCTGTATGCCAAGACATTAGAAGTAGACATTACAAACAGATTATTTTTGTAAGAGTGATGCACAAAATATTGCGAAGTGCTGAAGTCACACCCAACTATAACCACATCATCAACAGACCAGGGCTCCAGGGACACTGCTATTTCTACAGTAAATTTGCCTCCTGGCAGATATCTTTAATAATAAATGGGAACTACATCAATCCAATGTGCGCTTCTATAAAGCCCATTAGAAAACTGATTTGTGACTTGGTATCTGACATAGAACCCTTTGATCCAGCGATTCAACGCTTTAGTAATAATAACGCTATATCGGTATCAGCGACGTTTATATATGTGACTTTTGTTTGCGTACTATAAATGAATACATTTATTGCAGGTAGTGAAGAAAGCTGATGATGGAGGAACTGGTTTAAGGCATGGTTTTAAAAATGAATAGGGAAAACAATAGCAAGAAAAGAGGCTATGTATTCCATACTGTGTTAATGCCTTGCAAATAATTACAAAAAATGCAAGGCGTTATAAAAATATTAGATGTTCAGCTTTTATCTCTACTTTAAATATTAACAACAGAAAGTGAAACAATCTGGGGTGAAAGATACAATTGTTATACTATGTATGTACACAGTATCAGCGACTCATTCAAATGAACTTACAATCAGCGCTTTGGGCTCTGATACGTCGGAAAAGCACCGATTTTGAAATGAACCAATCAGAGTAAGCAGCGTTTATGATACGCTGAATAAAACGCCGCTCCGTGTTCACGTGATAGAGCGCAGATCGATGGTGAGGGTGGGGTGAGTGGGGAAAACGCCTGTGCAATCGGCATAAAAGGAAGCGCTGGCGACTGCGTGGTGAGTCACCTTCCTTTTCCTATCTATATTTCTAGTTATTTTCCCCGCAGTGTTTTGCTGTCACGTTGAGCCAGTGTGCGGTCCCGGGAACGATTCAGGATCTAAAAGCAGCGAAAGTATGAAAGTGGTGAGGAACTTAAGCAGACCCGTCCGCTGGCTGCTCGCAAATAACTGCGCGATGGTCATGCTTGTGGTTCTGAATCTTAATGCCATACACACTAAGTTACCAGGGGAGGGGGGAAAACTTTGTAACCGTGGGGTATAATGTCGGATTGCCGGACATTAGTTCCCGAGCCGCTGTGCATGTAACCTGCACTGCGTGCCGTTCGGTCTCGCATGCAGCTGCATCGCCGCTTCCGGTTACTGTGAGGCAACTTCGCGTCTTTTACTAACTGTTAAGCCAGTAAAAGCAAAAAAAAAAAACACTTATGTGTTTTAATTTCATATTCTGCGTTCAGCAACACTGACTGGACAGACTCGAACCCATGTCTCACGTAAATATACTACCCTCCGCCCTACCGACTAGGGTCCACAGATATATTTTTGTCATATCGCACAGGTGCTCTTCTCTCATCATTCCTGTTTGTACGAGTTCGTCAGTCAATTTGTTCCTAATGACGTCTCATCGTTGTTTTCTATTTCTGCTTTGATTTTTTTTTAATACAAACGTGTTCAATACGTACAAAGAAGTTCCACCTATGCAGTTTTAATACATTGAATTATTTATTCAGATAATGTTTGCTATGGGTCCTAATGTAAAGGGGGGGACACTCTGTCATTTTGAAGAAGACAGACACAGATGTCGCTCTTTCGACAGCTTGAAATACTGCTGTTCCTAAGGTAAGATATGTCCGGTCAGGAATACAATACATAACTTCATCATGAAATGTTGTATAACTATCGGATTTAGTTTAAGGTTTATGGTCTATTATGCAAGATAAGGTTGTAAAATAGGGGAAAAAAGACAAATGTGAATTTTGGGGAGCGACAGAGGGGGAGGGTGCGAAGGAGGGATATGTAAGGAGGAGTAGGTTTCTCAGTGCACCAAGATATGTTTAAAAAATCCATTCAATAAGTATATAATATAGTTTAACATCAGTGTTTGTTTTTTTAGGCAGAAATGGCAAGCAGATCGAAACAGGTCAGATTTGGCATTGAAGTTTGGAGATAAATTCCAGATGCGGAGAGTGACGATTCAGGGACTGGTTATGAGGATCGTGTTCCAGTGGTTTCTGAATGCAGTGATACTGAAAATGTACCTGAAGCTCACCCAGACGCTGAGACTGGCCCTAACCCTGCCGGATCCTCAAGAGTTCACAGTACCACCTAGGCACTGCTGGTTGAAGGGAGACGAAGAAGGGGATGGGCCAGAACCAGGGGTTATGCTAGGAGTAAGAGCAGAGCTGTAAGCCATGCATGTGGGCAGAATTATGGCATGGAGCATAATGACGCAGTCGGTGCAAGAGAGAATGCCAGTGACGGACCATGTTTTTGCAAAAACGGGACAGTTTGGGAGAAAAATTCTCCATCAGTAGAGTGAAGACTTGCAGCTAGCGCCGTCAGAAATCACCCAGATGTAACAAAGGCAGCAGAGCGCACAAAAGTGGAAGAATCTTAAAAAAACAAATTCCAGACCCCAGAGATGATTAATGTTATTGCAACGTTATTGATAAATGGAAAACGGTAGATGACATGGAAATAAAAGCACCCATTGGCCTTTTGATCATAGCAGGGGATAACCATGAGTCAGTAGATTCCCTTTGGTCATAGATTGAGTGGAAACCTGTCTTTACTGCATCTATATCCAGAACAAAATTCCAACAAATTTTGAGGTGCGGTGGAGGCATGGTGGTGCAGTGGTTAGCACTGTTGCCTCATACCTCTGGGACCCGGGTTCGAGTCTCTGCCTGGGTCACATGTGTGTGGAGTTTGCATGTTCTCCCCATGTCGTCGTGGGGTTTCCTCCGGGTACTCCGGTTTCCCCCCACAGTCCAAAAACATGCTTAGGCTAATTGGAGTTGCTAAATTGCCCGTAGGTGTGCATGTGTGAGTGACTGGTGTGTGAATGTGCCCTGCGATGGGCTGGCCCCCCATCCTGGGTTGTTCCCTGCCTCGTGCCCATTGCTTCCGGGATAGGCCCCGGCCCCCCCCGCGACCCAGTAGGATAAGCGGTTTGGAAAATGGATGGATGGATGGATTTTGAGATGCATGAGATTCGGCAACAAAGTAACAAGAGAGCAAATGGCGACAGACAAGCATGCACCTTTCAGAGATATATGGACAATGTTTGTAGCCCAGCTCCCAAAGTACTTCTTTCCAGGCAGAGACGTGTGTAGATGAGCAACTTGTTGGTTTCAGAGGCTAGTGTAGTTTCCGACAATACATTGCATCCAAGCCTAACAAATGGGATAAAGATCTGGTGGAATTGTGATGCAGAGACCAGCTACCCTCTCAGAGGTGAAGCAGACCTTGGCAGACAATCTGCACGGGAATTAGAAGTAAATCAAAGGTCAAAGAGCTTGCGGGGACTTGATGCAAGAGTGGCAGAAATTTCACAGCCAACAATATCTTCATGCGTGTTCCCTTAAATGAAGCCTTACTAGAAGATGGACTGACACATGTGGCCACCATCAGATCAAACAAGCTAGATATCGCAGAGGAGATGAAGGCTAACAATGAAGGTTTAGTTGTTTCTCATTGAAAGACAAAATAAAGTGTTGAAGATTTAATGACTTCAGGTAGGGCTGCACAATATCACATTGTGACTTAATCGCGATTATATGACACACAAAAAGTCGGCACCCAGGCAAATGTTTCACCTGTCATCTAAAGCCCTGCTGATTATTGAGCACGCATCATATAATAGCGATTAAATTGCAGTGTGATGTTGTGCAGTCCTAACTTCAGCTTTAGTTGCTCCTGTATCGAAAGACAAAATAAGGCAAAGTAAAGAATGAGATTATTTTTCTGTTGAAAGATAAAAGAAAATGAAATTAAAAAAATTGCTGACGTTTGAATGACTGTGGATTGAGCTGGTTTTGTATCAAAAGACAAAAAACGTGTTGGAGTTTGAACGACTGTTTGTTTCAACTATTTTATATTGGGGTCAAAAAGACCCCAAATGGTTTTTTTTTAATCATATACATGCAACACAAATAATGTTATTTGAAATTACTGAAGTGTAAGTGATAACAGAATTAAAGGATGGTAAATAAGCTTTTAGGTAATAATGTGGATTGTACTTGGGATAAGAGCCGCAAGATGTATTAGCCATTAGAACCTGACAAGCGCAAAATGCATTGATCTTTTCAATTAATCTTAGGCTCATAACTTTGGATAAGTATAATGCACAGTCATGAACTGTGTATTGGTGGAATCAAGAGAACTTGATCTAGTCATCCAACATTGTGTGCTAAAGTATTCCGCATACATTTTCTACCAAAACGCACCCCTAATAATCCATAAAACATCGATATTACTCACATTACCCAGACAACAAAGAGCATATTTGCCTCCATAGTGATCCATGTAATACTGTTCTGGGGGGAAAAAAAACTATATCGTAAGCCTATAAATAAATAAATAGAAAAATACTCAAATTAGATGGAGTTCTACTAGAAATAACAGCATTATATTTAATAGGAAGACAATTATTGATGCAGAACTCCGTTAAAACAAATGAAATAGAAGGCACACATTGTGTAAGTGGAACACCTCCCACATGTAAACACAATGACATGCTGCAGCGTTGGTTTGTTGTTTGAGGCTAAAATGCCGACTAAAAGTTTCATTCTAAAATTTCACTTTACCAGTCATAGTGTGTGTATATATGGAGAAAAACAATAGCGGTAAACATTCAGCATTAGACACTAAAACTCTGATATGTCTGTGTTTATCTCATCTATCATAAACTACACAATGCTTTTCTATTTCAGTGTCTTTCAATTGTTATAATGTAATTAAAAATACAGATATAACCATGCATTCCTCTAACCTCCACATTTATAAGATTATATTTGTGGTGCCTCCAAATTTTTATATTATATATAGAAAAATTTGGGATTGCTAAAGTGCAAGTAGTTTTTTTTCCTCATAAAAAAGGATATCATGACTGTCAGCATCCATCCATTTTCCAAACTGCTTATCCTATTGGGTCCGGAGCCTATCCCGGAAGCAATGGGCACGAGGCAGGGAACAACCCAGGATGGGGGGCCAGCCCATCGCAGGGCACACTCACACACCATTCACTCACACATGCACACCTACGGGCAATTTAGCAACTCCAATTAGCCTCAGCATGTTTTTGGACTGTGTGGGGAAACTGGAGTACCCGGAGTAAACCCCACAACGACATGGGGAGAACATGCAAGCTCCACACACATGTGACCCAGGCGGAGACTCGAACCCGGGTCCCAGAGGTATGAGGCAACAGGGCTAACCACTGCACCACCATGCCTCCCCGACTGTTAGCATTTATACATCAAATTATGACGTAACTGAGTAGCCAAGGATGTGCTGAGAACGCAAACATGCAGCATATATGGCTAACTCATGTACATGCCATGTAATAAACACAAAATCAATGGGATTGAAAAATGCTCAAAAAATGGATTAGATTTTTGTTTTACAAATTTTGCAAACTAATTGTAAGTGCAAAAATAATCTCTTTCTTTAGATGCCATCAGTTGCATAACTAATAATGCTTTGATATGAAATATTTTGCCATTATTATTTTGCTATAAAGCCTCCATAGTGATGGCCTTCAGACACTAAATGATTAAATGCCCATGTATATGTTGGTAGAATAAGGGCTAAATGCATAATTATTGGTTCTTGGTGGGGCACTGTTGTTGTTGTTATTATTATTGTTATTATTAGTATTAAATGTTTAAAGCATCAGTGGGTTGGAATTGAGGAGTTTTTTTTAATTGTATTTTAAAATAGTTACGTGGATACAATAAATCCTTAACGGAAAAGGTAAAACTCCTCAAGGCAAAATTCCCGTTTGAGAGAAGAATAATTGATTTGGCAGCTTTGTCAAAAGCTTATGTGCAGGGTGTGTACTGTGTGCTGTAATTTCAGGTTCTTCATACCAGGAAAAAGATCAGTTGCCTGAATGGTGTCTAGTTTAATGGAACCTACCATCTTTTGGTGACAGCAATGATAAAAATCATGGTTTTGTTAAAACGGGTAATTTGCCGATTGACAGACGGACACATTGATATGTTCCTGCAGGTCTTCACAGGTTGTGGCGGTTTTTAAGACGTTCCTTCTCGAAGTTAGTTATTCCAGCTGATTTCAAAACGGTATAGAGGCTTGTGGCATGATTCACTCATTGTAATCCAAATAGAGCACTGTTTATAAGCCGGAGGAGTAATTTATTTGTCTTATTTGGGTTCAGTATCTGGTGTTTTGAATGTGAACCATGTCTGAGACCAGCTAAAGCCATAAGTGCTCCAGGTGTTAAGCCATAAACAAGCAGGAATTGCACATGAACTTAACAGCAGTGTGAATCCCTGTAGTGGAACCATATATGGGATTATTATGGGCAGGTGACATGTATGAATGTGTGCTTGAAGGGTTAGTGTGGGTAGCGGTGTATGCCTCAGTGGGATAAGCCTTTGTATCTGTGATCAGAAGGTCACCGGTTCAAACCCTGCCTTGGGGAAAATAGGTACATGTCAGTGGGCCCTTAACCCCCAGCTTTCCCAAGCCTGCTCTTACCTGTATGGAGAGCAAGATGGAGCAAAGCACAAAAAAGAATTTCCCCATGGGGATTAATGAAGAAGCACTATGCTGTTGTATTCTGTTCTAGAAAACATGGGTGACTTGAATTAACATTTCAATGGCGGTAATTTTAAATTATGCCGGCTGCCTACCACAGGATATGGCCTGCCTGGAATATGCTTTGGATCTATATATATATATATTTTTTTTTTGCTTTTGTCTCATCCTTGTCTCATTAAATGCACGTTTGAATTGCATAGCGCATGCAGCTACGGGGAGTGGAAAAGTGCTAAAGGTTTTGACAATGTGCCTGCCAGGGAAGAACAGGCTGACAGTGATTCATCAACACTTTCACCAGATTGATCGCAAAGCATAAAATAATTGAATAACTAAGATGGTACTACGCGGTGAGTTTGAGCGAGGCTGCGCTGTTTGATAGTGAGGTTCTGTGTCATTCCTCCTGGATACCACGTGAGCGTTGGTTATGTAAGGAATGCCTGGCCTCAGGATGGCGTGCCAAACCATCGCAGGACACACGCACCATTCACACACAGTTAACTTCCTAGTAGCTTCATTTGACACAGAAGAACGGTATGTCATTTGCTAGCCTACCTTTCTGTTTGTTCGATTTCCTGTTTGACCACAAACAGGCATGCGCATGATCAAAGAGAAGGTGTCCGTCAATATGTCATGCACTTTCTAAAAGGTAAAATTAATCGATGCAGACCTTTTTGTATAATTGCGTTGTCTGTGAGAATACAACTGTCTGGTAGACAGAGGCAAACCAACAGTTTACTTCTTTTTCTTTAAACATGTTTGTTAATGAACTTAATGTTTAAGTGAACTTTCTCTTTCATAAGCTGCTTATAGACCAAGGAAAAGGAAAGTAGGCCTCAAAACAGTCAAGTTATTATACAACATGACAAGTGCACAGACCCTTAGCTTGGCAGATGCATGGGGCCCAATGAGTCCCCACAAACACGGGCTTTAGTGCTTCGCTGTGAATTGATAACCAGGTGGTTGGCGTTCTAACGAGGGTGCCAAAGAAACGCCTGGCACTTCCAAATTTACTTAGAATGTGCAAATGTTTTTTGCTGAGCAAATTAACTTTATATATACAGACATTCCTCTACCTCAGAGTTGTGACGACAAAGTCAAGTAGCACGTCAAACCTGGCGAAGCATCTTAAAGATCGACATCCCGGTCTTTATGAGAAATTTTCGCGAGGGTCAGTAAAGCTCGGCTCTAATCTCAACCCAGTCCTTGGGCACCGCCGGACAGTCCGTGTTTATGCTTCCTCCCAACTCCCAGCACACCTGAACCAATCAATCGAGTGATCAAGAACACTAATTACCTAGTAAGGGTTTGTTGGGAACTGGGAGGGAGCAAATATGAGGACTGTCTGGGGGACCTCAAGGGCTGGCCTGAGAAACTCCAGCATCTTCACAGTTTGACACACTGTTGATCACAGATAAAAATTATATATCTACAATAATAAATATATATGCATATTACTACAATAACAAAAAAATACAATAGCGATGAATCATCCAAAAGTCTTCAGCTGTCCCGAAGCAGTCTGACCTATACAAGACTAATAGGCCTAGATATCAGCCATGAAACTCGATCAAGGAATCAAATGGGGATCTAATTGACTGGTTTCTAAATGATCATTTGGTTTTCTGATACACAAAACACTGGATCTGAATAGTGTGTTCCCAGTAGGACTGTGTTTGGCAGATAGGGTTGTAAAGGCTCCTGGTTAAATCCCAGTCAGATGTTAGTCCTCAGCCGTTTGTTCAGTTTCCGCAAACCGCTCACATCTGTCTAAGCACCTTACAGATCCAGAGAACCACAGTTGTACAGATTTGACCACGATGGGGCGGTCCCATAGCTCGTCTGTAGGGCGTCTGTAGTAAATGTGTAGCTGCATGAAGAGAGTGTATCCCGAAGAAGATCACAGTCAATCGTGCTGCTGCCGCAGTGGTACCATCGCATCTGCTGAGCACAGAGATGCCACAACAGATTGCCATTGTGCCCTGTGAATGCAGCTATTGTGTCCCCCTAACACATTCCCATTCGCCCTTACTGTCCTGACGCTCAGCTGAACGAAAGGTCACACCTTGTCTTTCAGATCAGCACAGTGGAGGAGAGGACAGGCTGTGGGGTGGCTGGAGACTGGATGAAAGAGGTGAGTTTTCGAAAACTTTATTATTATTATTATTATTATTATTATTATTTTATTTTTTTATTTTTTTATTTTTTTGTATGTCACTTAAAATCTTACTTAGCAGCGTCTGGCTTATAGATTCTTGTAGAAGTGCATGTGGAAAATGTGGAAATTTTACATCTGGAGTGCAAAACCAGAAGATGCAGGACTTGTTGAAACCAGTTTCAAAACACCACTGCACCTGAATGTGAAATGAGATATGAAGGTCAGTGATGGTCCTTTGACAGTCTTTAGTTTAACATATTAAGCTTTGGTAGCTCATTGCATGCTGGTAACTTGGGCTCTTTCTCGCTTTCTCATTTGTATTAGTGCTTTCCAGAGATTCAATTTCGATTAACAGTGTTGCCAGTGCATGCTACCAATTGTCGTAATGTGACTCTTGTTTTTATAGCTCACTGTTGTTCACTTTTCGTTGAAATGTACCTATGCCTAGACGACGCCTTGACGGCATGCATGTTGATTAACGTACTTTTTGCCTCGGTTGTACATCACTTTGGACAAAGGCGCCTGCTAAATAAAAATGTGTGTAAATGTAAAATGTTAAGCTCATAATCTGGATTAGTCAGCAACAGCAGCTCACTGTAATAATCACTGTATCTGGCTGAATGTAGGCAGCTCTTTTGTAGAACATCCAATGTCCTTTGGTTTTCTATACTGTATGAACAATTTGTTTAAAAAAAAATAATAAAAGTGCACTTTTTCTAGAATAATTAACAAAATGGCTAGTATGCATATTCATTTAAATTTTAATGAGATGTTAATGAAAGCATAAATTTTATATCTTACTTATTTAACTCATAATGCCCTGTAACTTTTCAGCTCTCTACCACCTTTAGTAAAATCTAGTGACCCTAACCCTTTGGTTTTAACCTCCAGTTGCTTTATCCTGGGTAGGATGTTAATCTACATCCAGCCCTGCAAGCAGGTCTTCAAATGTACAGGGGAATTTTGAGAGTTGGTGGCAGGGTTGGCACTCCAGCCACTGGAAAAAACCTCTCACTGGTCCATTTAGACTAGTGTGGTGCTGAGGTATCGCCCACTGCAGAGCTGCACTTGGGTTCTCATCCCTACTAGTAATGCTACCCTTTGGTTTTTGTCCAATATATACATTATATGGGCAAAAGTATTAGAATACCCGTCCATGGCACCTACAGGAACTTTTACGACATCCCATTCTATATCCATAGGCATCAATATGGAGTTTGTAGCTATAACAGCTGCCACTCTTCTGGGAAGGCTTTCCACGAGTTTATGGAGTGTGTCTTGGGTGATTATTGCATTTTCATCCAGAAGAGCATTTGTGAGGTTAGGCACTGATATTGGACATGAAGGCCTGGCTCACAATCTCCATTCTAATTCGTCCCAAAGGTGTTCAATGGGGTTGAGATCAGGGCTCTGTGTGGGGCAGTCAAGTTCTTCAACACCAAATTCACTCAATCAACAAGTTTATTTTGTGCACTGGGGCATAATCATACTGGAACAGAAACAGCCTTCCCCAAAGGTGGAATCATACAATTGTCTAAAATGTCTTGGCATGCCGAAGCATTAAGGGTTCCTACACAACCCCTGAAAAACAACCCCAAACCATTAGCCCTCCTCCACCAAACTTTAGAGTTGGCACAATACAGAGCAGTGTGATTTGTCACGCCAAAGAACACATTTCCGCTGTTCCAGAGTCCAGTGGCAGCATGCTTTACACCACTGCATCCAACACCTGGCATTGCACTTTGTGATGTGAGGCTTGCACGCAGCTGCTCGGCCATGGAAGCCCTTTCCAAGAAGCTCCCAGCATACAGTTTTTGCGTTGGGGTTAATGCCAGGGGAAGTCTGGAACTCTTCAGTTATTGAGTAAACGGACTGCTGGTATCTTTTACGCAGTGGTCTGCCACTTTATATACAGTGGCTGAATTTCTGTTGTTCCTAAATGCTTATACTTAGCAATAATGCTACTTTTGTCCATATAGTGTATGTACTGCAGGGTACCGTACTGTTATATCTAAGTTATTCCATTTTTATATAGAGTTTTTCCTGACATGGTTTGCCAGAGAGCTTAACACGGACTTGAACAACAGTCTGGCACTTCTGTGTCAGGGGGGTGCTGTTTCAGCTTTCCTGTCTCTGACATCCTAGGGATGGACCTTTCCGCTTCCCTGGGATACCGAAATGCAGACTTCTGTCTGATCTGACTCTAGGGTTTACTCTTGTTTTGTTAAGGCTGCTTGGAGTCAAAGTTCATGATTTATTCTCCATTTCCTCCTGTTGCGGGCGGAATGGTGGCTCTGAGGTTAGGGATCTGTACCAGCAGTCGGAAGGTTGCTCGTTCGAATCCTGTGAATTCCAGGAGTGATCCTACTCTGTTGGGCCCTTGAGTAAAGGCCCTTAATCTGCAGTTGCTTTGTCCTGGGTATGATGTTATTCTACATCCAGCCCTGCAAGCAGGTCCTCTGACTTACAGGGGATTTTTGGGAGTTGGTGGCAAGATTGGCATTCCAGCCCCTGGAAAAAACCTCTCACTGGTCCATTTAAACTAGTGTGGTGCTGAGGTATCACCCGCTGCAGTGCTACACTTAGGTTCTCATCCCTGAGGTGGTTCGTATGATGGGTGCAGCAACACATTGTAATTAACTTGTGCTCCTTACCTCTCTGTCTCCCGTTGCATCATAGTGCTTCCTTTAGTTCAATTAATACTGGCAAAAGGAGATGGTGAATAATAATAATAGTTAGTCGGTGGGATGTGTAATTCTGCCTGCAAATCTAAAATCTTCCTAGTAACGACAAAACTTCCAGTCTGACTTGTTTTTCTAAGCTGTAGAAAACTACTGGGACTGCCTGGCATAGGGTGGCAAATGCTGAATTGCTGGATAACCGTATAATGCGATAGTGTTACGTATTTGCGTGCGTGTATTTATGACTTCCACGGATACTTTTAAATAGCATAATTAAGAATTCAATCTGGCATTGAAAGCCTTTTAGTGTGAAGTATTAAATTTGTTCTTTTGGATGGGCCAGGAAGACGTACTATATTGGGTTTGCCTGAAGCGCAATGGAAGTTTCTGAACACTTGGTGGTGCTAATTAACTTAAATTACTAACTTAAATTTTCGTTACTGCATATATAATTTTTGTCTTTCTTAATTTGTAATAGCTTTTACCGTGCTGAATCTGAACTGTAAATTCAAATCCTGAAATTAAGGGTTTAAATATTACTATCACTGTATATAAAGAGCTGGCCGCTAAAACATGCTAAACTAATGTTAAGATAACTATCAGCTCTGTGGACATGATTTTCTATTAATCATTTATAATGAACAGAAATGTATCGTATGCTTACGGTACACAGTGATTACATACAAAGCCATACTTCCTCCTGTGGTCTACAGACCAGCGCAGACTGTATGTTTGTACAATAAAATGTAAATATATCGTACAAACCTAAGTACGTTTTTATCACGGTGGATATAAACGTGTTAGCGAAAAGGGTTTGATTGGGTGTGTATTTCGCGTGACTAAAAGATGTATTTTCGGCCAGAGGTCCGTTAGGTGGCACAGTTATTGACAGGAATGCAATTTGCATTGCTTTATTTTGCATACTTGAATTTTCTTTACACTCAGATATGTACTGTGATGCACTATTGCCTCTGCCGAAAATGAAAATGATATTGTTTTGATTTTTACTACTGCTGGGCCGGATTTTGGTTCCAATGGATTTAGTAAACGCAATCTTTGGGGTCGGGATAATCGGTTTAGCATTTGGCGCTTGTAGGCTTGCCTAAAATTCAACAACTCGGAAATTCTTGTCTTGAACAGGAATTTGTCGTTAACAAAGGTGATGTTAGGACTCTGGATACGCGATGGATTTTTGGCTTATAAGACGGCGAAACTGGACGAGCGCCATTGCTATTTCGGCATATTTGGCGAGTACGATCAGGAAGGGCTGGACTCTCCCTCGCTCTCATTGGCTGGATTCGCCCGTTGCCATGGAGATCCCCACCCCCGCGGTCACATGACCGCTGCTGCGCGTGACGTCGCGGCGCACCGAGCGGCTGTGAGGAGCTGGTGAAGTGGAGAGAGAGAGAGAGCGAACAACAGCAGCAGCAACGGCAGCAGCGGCTGAGGCGCTCATACGTAGCCTGCTTTGCGCACTCACAGGATTCTGTCCCGCTTTTGGAGAGCCCCAATGCCCGGTCCCACCCAAGCATTGTCCCCAAATGGAGAGAATAACAACGACATCATCCAAGATAACGGAACGAACATCATTCCGTACAGGAAGAACACCGTGAGAGGCGAGCGCGCCTACAGGTAATCTGGCGGCTGTGGAGCGGCCGGCCGGCCGGCGGCCAAGCGGGCTGCAGGGAGCGGCGAATGCGGGCGTCGGCGAATGGGGATGCTCGGCGATTACTTGTCACGTTTTATCGCATGCGGCTGGCTGTATTAATAAGCGTGGCTGTAAGGCTCGCCCAGCCCCGTTTTTCTTCCAAAAGCCCGGCTTACGCAATGGGCGTATTTCCTTCTCCTTTCCATCCTTCTCTTCCTCCTCCTTTCCATCCGTCTCTTCCTCCTCCGGCCGTGTTCCCATCATTTCCCACGGAGGTGTCTGCTCCTGCCTTCACATTAATGGCGGTGGTCCTCGAAAAGGCCGCGAATGGCGTGAAATCACTACTGGGCTTTATAACCGTAACCCTATCCCATTTTTAGGAAAAGGAAACCCCCTTTTTGTAACTGCACCGTCGGTATGTAATAACGGGGGGATCAGTAGCATGCGCTCACCCTGAAATGCGTGTTGTAACCGTTTTTTTGTTCTGCATCAATGCAAGTGATTGTTTAATTTCTGTCACTATTTGGTAGATACCTTTTTGATGGGTCATGCATGGCATTGGGTTCCTATATGTGTCAGCTGTTTTAGAAAGGGAAATAAAAACATTATGAAGCGTGCATGCGTTTGATCGCCGCTTTCCCCTGCTGCTGCACTGGAAGACGCGCCTTCATACTTATTTAAATATTTACACTGCCATTTTGTAAACAGTGATGGCGGAAATAAGGCTATCCATCCCCCAAAACGCCAGTCTGTTCATCTGCAGTCGTGGTCAAGCGTATGATTGCAGTGCCTGGAATTAAATGGGAATAGATGAAGCTGTCAGGGGTGTTTGATCTCTTCTTCTTCTTTTTTTTTTTTTGCTTATTGAAATGCGCCAAGGTGCTGAAGAGTGCAGGCTTGTGTTTTTGGCGCATTTCATTGAGCAGTGATTTGCAGAAAATCTCGCCCAAACCAGTATTAAATCGATACATGCACGGTGAATTACCACACGCCATTATTACAATTGAGATGATATTTGCGTTCTTGTGCTGATAGTGGCGCCTTTGCAGTATAATAGGTCTGTCCTAATAGTGTCGCGTCAAAACATAACTCAGCATCGCATGCAATAACGTGTACATCTTTTTTTTATCATATGCACGTCGTTCTCCCTCTGTAGGAAAATAAGCAGTGATTGCTACTTTGTTGTATATAATTCCCTACATTGCAAGTGATACAAATGATACAATGATACAATCAAAATATGTTGAAATTCTTGGCGTTCTGTAACCTTTGTCCATTGACTGCACTGGGATGTTCCCCAGCATATAATCGTTGATTTTTGGAAACCTCCCTTGCAAGTTTTAAGAGCTTTTCTTGTCATTTGCTTTGGATTTAACATTCATATTGCTTGTCTGTGCCTACTGTTTTATTGTAGCATTAGTACATAAATCTGGCTAACCCATATTCTTTATTTAGTCTTGGCCATTAATGAAGTTTGAGAATGAGTAAGAATAAAAGAGGCTGGTAATTCTGGCTGAGGTTGTGTGAGCACTGTAAGCTGAGTAAATAGCTCCTAACGAGGCTGTCTGCCAAGCCATTTAATAATAAATGCACTTTTCTTATTCCTAAGGCTGGCTTTTTGATGCCTTTGCACTGGACTCCCTGTTTGTAGAATGGAATTTACTGTAAACCTCAGTTTTGGCATTGCCACTGGTGTACATGTAAATATTCATTAAAGGAAGGAAGTGAATGCTTAAAATTTGCAACTTTCCAATTATATTTATTGGCTCATTTGTTCTGTTGGTTACTCACAATTATTAGACGAACCACTTCTTTCTAGAATATTTTTTCAAGCTCCGCTTTCTGGGGGAACCAAAATCTGTATTTTGACCTTAAGTTGACACTGATTTTTTTTCATTTTATTTTTTTGCTATTGCCACATTGTGATAATGAATGTACAGGCTTGCATAATGAAATCCGTCCATTCATGTGGAGTTCAGCACACACAGACACACACACATCTGTCACTGATTGCTAGCAGGGGCCCTACTGAAGACAAAGAATAATCCACTAAATTAACGAGCAACCCACGTGCAACTAGTGCAAGTGACAAGATGCTGTGAATTTATGGTTATATGGCCTAGTTTAATATTGCGCACTTTGAATTACAAGGTAGTAACCACGCATATCTGAGCTGCTGCTTTAATGGCAATTTTAATGTGATACCTTCTAATGCCGCAAGTAAAACATACTGATTTCCATGTTTAGACAGGCCTGTACCGTTAATGGATAATTGTAACTTTTGTAACCACAATCCTCATTATTAAATTAAATGCATGTGCATATCTTCAGATTGTAAAAAAAATTTGGTTAAAAATACTTTTAAAGCATAAATTACAATCATTATGCCTGCTCAACACAACAGATTCATTTGTCAAATTAAATGCCAAACTGGCTTGCATAAATCAATTTTTGCTTTTTTGCATTGATCTAAAACTGAATTTTTAAGTTTTTTTTTTTGCCTTGCAAATTCTTTTGGGTTGTTAATTTTTATTATGCCTTATGAATCTTGTTTGAAAGGATCACATATAGAATGTCATCCATCCACTGTAAGTGCATACTTGATCTACCTAGAAAAATGACTACAGAAAAGAACATTAAACATTTTTTTTTTGTACCCATGCATCTCTGCTTCACTCAACATGAATTTCTTTGATTTGTTCAGCGATTTGCTAGCGCGTTTGTTTTTGTTCTTGAGGTTAAGGACTCTCTCCAGCCATCTTCCCTACATGTGGCCCATGCATCCTGCCTGCTGTCACCAGAGCTTAGCTACTTTCATTATCGGTCTTCCCACCTGCGTCTGAGTTGTACTGGGATTCACTTGTCCTTATGGCTTTGTGTAAATGGTAGCTTGTAATTCAGAGCTGATTCTTTTGTTGGTAGCAGTAGTTTAACTGGTTTCCGAAGATACAGCCTACCTTTGTATCTTTTGTCTGTTTAATTTTAAAGCTCATTGTGACATCTTAATTATTAAAGAGGCATGGTTATTTATTTATTTTTTAAATGGAATATAAGTATTACTAAAAGACACCAGTACTAAAACTGTAGTGTAGATCATTTGGGATGACCGTTTGCATTTATTTAGTAGACACATTTGTGTGACTACATTAAGTAACCATGTCTATTGTCTGCATTTTCCATAATTAATGCTTTATATTAAGCTTGCAGTAAATAACTTGTGTTCAGAATCTTTCTTTAAGTAGAGTATGTCTCAATGCAAGTGTAATGCCTTTTCAGGCTCCCACAGGCTTTCCTGTAACTTCTCCTACTTTATTTTCTCTCAAAGGTCCATCACATCTGTAAGACTACATCTGTGTTACTGTCGCTATGAATACCACTCATAGAAGGAGATTCAAAAGGAAGTTAAAGAGCATTCCGTCTTCCAAATGCTTCTCTACTAGAGGGTCATGATTTTAGCCTAGGGCAGTGTTTCTCAACTTAGTCTTTAGGAACTCCCAGACAGTTCGCAGTTCATCTGCACCAGTTATTTGGTGTTCATGATTGCCTGATTGTTTAGGTGTGCTGGGAGGGAGCAGAAATTTGGATCGTTGGGGAGGGGTCCTCAAGGACTCATCTCAGGAAGCATATGCAAGAGAAACAACCAGGGCAGAAAGAAACTCTTTTGCAGGGTACACATGCAGTTGTATTGAAATTAAGTGTCTGCATCTTGATATCTGAAGCACATGTCCCTTAATGCAATGAATATGAGATTTTAAACCTGCAATTATTAGTTTGGCATGCAGTAAGGTATGTCTGAACAAATAAGTGCATCCAGCAAGAAACGAACACAAACATTGCCAAGTGCCCAGCAATGCTCTCCTTGTGAAATATGAGACGTCTCATTGTTTAACTCCAGAATATGGATGCAGAATACTGTTGTAAAATAGTGACAATAGGTGTTTACTCAGTTCATGCCATAGGACAACATTTACAAATGAATACAACACACACAAAAAAAACTTTTAATCAAGAAAGCAATGATACGCCTCTTCTCTCGAATGTAGTGACAAATGTGGCAACAAATAAAGCGATGAAGATTTTGACTCCATCCTTGAAGAGCTGTCCTCAGACTTGAGGGAAGCTCTTTCCACCACAGAGGGGCCAGTGTCATAACTTTCAGTTTCTGTTATGCTGAAGCTTGGATGACACGTTTCTGAACAAGTTAGAGCGGTCTGATCTGGCAGGCCAGAAGCCCAGCTAGGAGGATGGGATTACAAGTAGGGGTAACCTTAGAAAGTGGTCACCATATCCCAGCCTGAGGCTTTTGACACTTGTTAATGACGCTGTTGCATTTTGTGTGTCGGTGTGGATATTGGTTTTATGATGTATCCTGTAGGGATATGGTGGGTCCTTCAGGCATGTTAACTTGGAGGTCAGGGATGAATAGATTGTGTTGTAGTTGCCAGGGCTTCCTGGCTTAGCAGGGGATGTGAGCAGGATCTTAGGATTGGTTGAGCCTTATCTATTTACATGTGTGCGTGTTTGGAATGCCAGGACATTGCAGCTAGTGAAGTGTGGCGCTACATATTCCTGATGTCAGAATGTGTTAAAGTGAGGAAGTCAATAAGTACTGTAAAAATGGAATGTTTTATATGCTTTCATTGTGTCATGGCTGATTCTGAACCTGCTTCTGAGTTTAACCAGTATATTCCATTCACACGTATCATTTTCAGCTCAATAAATGAAGAAGTAAACCTTTGTGCTACTGATTTATCAAAATACGGGAATGAGGTCACATACCTCAGCTGCTTTGTTTTAATAAAATAGAATTAGTTGAGCAATAAATACTGGTAGACTAAAAGTGGTTTTTTTTCAACTAATTATATCTTTCAGTTTAGGATTTATATTTGCAGTTTCAAATGGTCTTTCAAACTCAATTATGACTCAGAAGAATTCAGCTGTATAAGTAGGTATTATTGGCTCTAAATGTGATAATTAGTTTAAGTATTTTATTAAGAATGTGGTGGTGGAAAAACTAGATTGACAAGCGAAAGCTTTCTCCGTTATTCTCTTTGTAAGTATTTTCTGGTCAGCTATGCGTGTGTGTGCGCACATGTTAGCTGGCTCACACATGCTTCCAGACGTGTTTCATTTTGCGAACAGTCTGTGGACAACTTGCAATCCGGCTTGGCCGCGATCATAATTGCTTACAGAGTTCAGACGGCCAATCTGTATAGCTGCGTCTAGGATGCAAAATGCGATATGTAGATACCTCCAGACCTGCCTGCGGTGGTTGTTTCCACTTGGTTTTGTCTTGGAATACTACTTCTGAGAGGTAGCAATCCTCCTCCTTTGTAAAAGCGTCCAATGAAAAGTCCATAGTGAACATGTATTCAGAGAGTACACCTGATCCAGCCTCCCAGGGTTTTGGGTTGTGGCACAAAGTACCTACAAAGATCTCTAAGATCTCTCTCTGTTTGTATTGCTGACATGTTTTCGCTATTGCTTGTCAAGGGACAGGCCTAAACACAAAGGAGAAGAGACAATGTATGACCTTACAATTCAAACTTTTGATGATGCTTTAATGGATTGTCGAGATGCGTGGTAATCCATGGATGGATGGATGAGGTCACAGACAAGAATTTAACAAATACAAATCACTAAATAGATGGTATAATGTATAATCATGTGGGCTGATGTGTGTGTGCAGACTGAAGATTAAAGCAAGGTAACTATATACAAAATAAGTACTGTATAAGCACTGTATACAAAAAACAACAATCTAAGGGCACTTTTCTACTGCACCAGTGACAATACTTTTGGTACGTCAAGAAAATACCAAAAGTATAGTACTTCAAGGTGTTGGTTTCCTACTGGTGTAAAAACTAGTACCTTCGCTGCTTTGCATGATCACTGCATGCAGTGTTTCCCCTAGGTTTACAGCTTTAGGGGGTGGCCAGGAGAGCGAGTGTTGCAATCTTCACCACCCTGGGAGCGTTTAGAAAACGCAGATATTTTTGTCTGCTTTTCAGGTGGTTGACGGGACATATTTTCCGACGCGCGCGCTCTGTCCGCTGGTGGGAGCGTGCTCACCTGAATGTATGTGCACATGTCTGTGTGCGCGCATCGGGACGGAACTCCACCATGCGCCATACAGAGAGCAGAGGAGAATTGTAAACGCGCGACCGTGTAGAGACAAAAATGACAAGCTGTTGTGTAAATAAGATAAATAACATAAGGCTATATTGTTTGTTTAATAAAAGGGCAATGTATAGACCTGTTCTATAGGAAAGGTAACTTTAAATGACTTCTATTGTGATCTGGCGCTATATAGAAAATAACATTTAATAAAATTAACTTGACCGTCAAGGGGGGCCGGGAGGTGCCGTTGGGGGGGGGCGGGGCGCCCCCCTAATATAATGACAGGGGAAACACTGCTGCATGCATTCTCAGGGACAGTCATCATTTTCATCCTTGCTGTTTAAATCACTACTAGACTGGATTATGAGAAATCTATGTATTTCTTGTCATGCCATCCTGATATTTTTGTTTCTGTTCTTCCAACCAGATCGCAATTTAAGCTCGGGTCTTTCATTTGTCTTTGCATCCATTATTATTATTATTATTATTATTATTATTATTATTTCAAATTTTCTTTTAGCTTTTACCTTTTTTTCTGTGTTCATCTTATTTTAAGATGGCAGTTACATTGTGTTTGAGGCAGGCTATTTGCATAACCAATTGACAAGAAAAGCGTTTCAAGTCCCACCCCAAACTACCAAAGTACCAAAAAAGTACCCCAATTGGTTTGACACATTAAATAATGGTCCTTTTTGGTGCTGGTCCTTGACCGGAAGTCAATGAAGTGGAAAAGCGCCCAAACTCTGCTAATGAAACCTGGGAACGGACACTAACTACATTAATGAATGGAGCTCAGCTCTTGCTCATGTGTCACATCACCCTCTTAAAAAGACGACGTGGATGACGTGCACTTCCGAACGCAAGATCCTCAGCGACCGCACCAAGAAGACTAGCATCTGCACAAATAATACAATTGAAGGTCGTACCGGTGTTATAGCAGAACCTTAAAAAAATGTCACGAGAGAGTTGACGATTTTGATTCTGCAGCTATCAAATGCGCCCCTGAATCATTTTGCTCTGAGTAAGCAAACATCTTACTGTCAGTCTTGTGGTGGCTGCATTTAAATCTGTCACTGTTGGAATTAAATATACTCATTTGACAAATAAACCTCGTAATTAGCAGAAAACCTTCTGCCTGGTATGACTGCTTGTAACTTCAGTGACAATTCCAAGCTAACTAGCTAATTTGAAGTAAAGCAAGCAGTGTTTTTCCTGGTCTGGCAGTAGACTAAGGCTTGACACAGGATGCTCTATGTCATTCTGTTTTCTGGCTGCTTTTGAGTGCTCCTCATACAGGGAGGGTAAATAAAAGGAAAATGGCCAGCTGTTTGCCATCCTGGGAGACCTTCCAGTCCAGTATGTAATATAAACTGTCGTTGACCATAGTATTCTGTTCAGCTGTTTCTTAATGCATAACTTGCGTGCCCTGTTAAACTTGGTGATCTGTTTGCAATTACTGTGACCCCGACAGTGTGAGGAAACCACGCTTACCCTAATCTCTCACACTTACGAAATACATTGCTACCCTAGCGTAGATCCCACTTCATTTGAGAATTCTGATTATGAACTTCGCGTTCCAGGCTTCATTATTTCCATGATTAAATTGGTTCAATGTGTGTTCGTTTTAGAAAGTTGTTTGGTTTGACTTGTGAAACGATGGCCTGTGTGTCCTGGTAAGGATTTGTTGACTTCTAATTCTGCCCTCTGGTTAATTTGCCCTGGTGCGTAGGGCCAGAATCTTCTCACAGCACTCTGGTGGTTTCCTCTGTGTTCTTGCCAAACTGAAATTAACTGTGAATTTTGTGTCCTACACAACACTTTGCTGTGGTCTTTTACTAGGTGATGCTGATGCTGCATTCTGTTTTTTTGTAGACCAGTTGGTAGAAGATGATGGTAGACTATGGAGATCGCTACGTCTAAAGTGATTTGTATGTAAAAAAAAAAATAAAAATAAAAAAGCCAACACCTTATGTATGTGTCTAACTTTACTAATAGGAAAAGATTTCGCAAGTACACATCTACTGTGACATTTCCAATGAGATTCACACATTCAGTTCGCACTGTACCTGTTGCACTCTAGGTTTACAGTTTCTCATTTTATGTAGAGTAGTTTAGACACTTTGTAGCCACTAATGTGCTATCATTTAGTCGGTGTAGGTAAATTTGCATAAGTAATCGTAAGTAAATGTCACAACGATCTTGTATTTTTATGAAATCCAGATTCATATTCAGACTTGCAAACTGTGTACCTGTGCCCCCCCGCCTAAGTTTCATCAGTACAGTCCTCATTTTACCATTACAAATCTTTATGAGTTTACGATGGTCTGGCTGTGATAAGTCACTGTTTATGCATTCGCACCAGTACTTTGACGAATCACTAGTTATCTGGGGAAATTTATGTTGCCAATGGGTTTTGACCAAAAAATCTCGCTGTGATTTCGGATCTGCAATTCATTTTTTACTTTAGACATAGATCTTCTTCCCCTTTCAGCCCAGCCCAGCCCCTCAGTTTTCTGGAGCTCTCCATTTGGTTTTTGCTCATCAGAAATTGATGACAGAATTTATTTATTTATTTATTTTTTTGTCAAAACCCATTTGCCACTGGCAGCATAACTTTCCCCACATAACTAGTGATCCGTAGATGTAGCGCTGAAGGTGTATTTTTTAATTATTTTGGCACAACTCCAGGGATTGGCTGCTTAATTTAAATGTTACCCAGTTAAACGTATTGGTATTAGTGCGAGCGTCTGTCCTTTTACTGGTGCATTCAGATTCTAACTTATTTTGACTTGCATGATCTTCTATTAGTCGCTTTACCGCCAACCAATAGCCTTATTTTAAATGACCGATGTCCAGCTTTCCAGAGAAGCCCTCCATTTTTTTTGTGTTGCTATCGCCTAAAAAATCAATTCCTAGAAATGTTTGGGTATAAAGTTCACTCCTGCTTGAATTTATGAATTTATGTACTACGTGAGAGTATGCGTGCATCATAAACCCTTTAATGTTACTAGCTTCTCAGGAGACATGGGGCATTAAGCAGGATGCAACCCAGCACCAAGCAATGCTTCTACACAAAGAACATGCACAGACCCTCATATTTACTCACCCGTTCATCTGAACAGCTTGTCTTGAGGTTGTGGGCGGACCCTAAAGTGGCTGCGGGGAGTCATGTTGAAGGTACTTAAAAAGCTGTTCTTGGCTTACAGGTATGGGGCAACAGCAAGGCAGTGACCCCCCCCCCCCCAATCTGCTTATCCACCAGCGACCTGTTATCTATCAATCATCCCAGCCATGGAGCCGTTTTCTGTTTATGGTGAAGGAGCTGTGTCCAGGGGTTTAATCAGAAATGCATCTCTGGGCCACAGCAAAGCAGCTTAAGAATGTTGGTCTTGAAGCCTTTAGGGACAGATCATGTACAGTGTGTGTGTTTGTGTGTGTGTGTGAGAGAGAGAGAAAGGGGGGGAGAGAGAGAAAAACAGGTCATTTGGCCGGGATGTGCCTTTGTACGTGCACATAGACGACTCAGGCGGGGGTTTAAGTGTGGCTGGGAATGAGCTACTACTGACCTTTGCTCTGTTATCTGAAATGAAGAAAAATAGTGGGGGTGTTTTAAGGTATTGGGCTGTATTGGCTTCCATCTGCTCTGCAGTCCATCACTGATTCACTGCAGCGTAAGTATCTGCTGTCTGTGGCATATCAGGACCTGGCTAATCTCTTTGCCGTGAGTCAGTGCTTCATCTCAAGCAGGGGACTGACCGGCTCTTGTTACTCACACTGGCAAATGGCCAAGGGGACATGAGGATGTTGTGCTCATTCGTCTGACTGACATTAGACCCCAACAATGTCGGACGCTGGATTCAGAAACAGTTACTACCAAGTTTTAGCTTGAATATTTAAAACCACAAGAACTGAGGTCTAGTAAGCAAACAATAATCTAACAGTGAAACAATAGCATCATCTCGCTGAGAAGGGTTTCTGATAATATGGTATGTGGCTCAGCAGGTTAGGGCCCTATTAATGTGATCGTAAGGTCATTGGTTCAAATCCCCTGGCCGTCATATTAATGCTATTGTGGGGCCCTTGAGAGCAAGGGCCCTAATCCACGGTTACTCTAGGGACTGTCTGACCCTGCTTTCTCGATTGTACGTCGTTTTGGGTAAGTGTCTGCTAAACGTTTTCGTCTAAAGTAATGTCTAGGTGTATTGCTTAATGCATGGACTACCTGCTTAATTTCTCTTGCCTCTGCTGGAAAGGCTTTGTATTTTTTCACTGTATATAGATGCATGTTATAAATGGCTGTTAACTGCAAGCACTTTTTAAATTCTTAACATTTTTGGCCCACATTCAGTGCGCCAAAATGGGTCTTTTTTTTTTTTTTTTTCTTGCTTTTTCCATGCCCATCCTCGGAGTGACACTGGAACTTTCCGTTTTTGGCGCCAATCCGGACCAGGAAAGCATAGCTAGAACCTGCCTCCAAGGTCATGTCCTTGCCCTATGGATACGAGTTGTCTGAAGGCTTGTTTTGCACAGTGGTTTTTAATTTCCTCGGTACTATGGCGGTTTTAGATAATTTAATGGAAATACTAATTTGTCCTTGGTTCATGCTCCTTTGGCACAGTACTGGGTACTGTTTTTTTTTTTTCCCAGGAGAGAGAATTGGAATTGTGTACTTCTGTACTGCTTTGGCTTAAAGTACTCACCTGGAAAACATTAGTGTTTAAAATTTGTGAGTAGTACCCACCACTACCTTATAATGTATGGCAAAGCCTGTAATGATCCGGTCGTCAAGTACCCTGTCAGAACCCGGCCTCTGGTGTCCGTCTCCGCTGACTTGGATCTTGGCGATACGGGTCAATGCGCAATGTTCAGTTCCTTTCTGCACGATGTGGCGAAGAGGTTACTTCCCAAATCGGCTTGGATCTGTTGCCTGTTAGCTTTCAGTTAAGATGAGGAGAAAGATTGTCTTCTATTTTTAAGCTGAAGGGGATTTCCTGTCGATTGTCAGTCGTTTTCTTGCTATATTGTCCTTCGCGACTCTGGCTCTAGCTTCTAAGATCCTTACCTTCGGTTTTATTTTGAAGAAAGGGACTGGACAAAGCGAATGTATTGAATTGAAATACGTTTCTGACAACCAAAATGTAAAGGGTACCAGTGTTTACTGGAAAATGTTCACTGTAACCTGGTGCTTCCAGGGCTGTGAATTTGCTTCCTGCCCCCACTCTACGGGTGGGGCTCGTGTGTGTTCTCCTCCTTTTCATGCGTTTCACCTACTCAGGGTTTTCTTACTATTTTATTTTTTTGAGAGCTTGGTGTCTGTTCTCTGTGGTCTCTGCCTGTCTCTGTCTTTCTGTCTCTATCTCTTTACGTCTCTGACTCTCTCTGTCTCCATCTCTTTACGTCTCTGACTCTCTCTGTCTCCATCTCTTTACGTCTCTGACTCTCTCTGTCTCCATCTCTTTACGTCTCTGACTCTCTCTGTCTCCATCTCTTTACGTCTCTGACTCTCTCTGTCTCTCTTTCTGTCCCTCTGTGTCTCTGACTCTGTTTTCCTTCCTTCCTGAACTGGTGTCTTATCCACAGTGTCTTGATTTGTGTCCTGTGCTTCTTGGGATAAGCTCCAGGCTCCCCCCGTAGCCTTGTACTGGAAAAACTATTATGGACGGACGGATGGATGGATGGATGGATGTCCAGATGGCAGTATTTAAAAAAATCGGGGGGTGCTTTGTCCAAACATGATGCACAATTATGAGCATGGCACGGTAAGTTGTGGATGCATTGTGTATCTGGCAGGCTGGCTGTAGAGTAGAGCAGGGTGAGTCTCGAGTGTAGTGAACAGGCAGGTACCTTCAGGGTGAGTCGCGAGTGCAGTAAACAGGTGCCTTGAAAGGAGCTTAAAAGCACTTAATGAAACAAAACACTGTCATATCTGTCTTTGCCAAGGCCCAGGGTAACCGTTAAGACAAACGTCGTTACCTTATAATACATGTATTTGTAACATGGTAACTAACGTCTGCCTCCTCCACATGTCGGTTCTCAATGATGGCTCCCCCCACCTCCCCCCAATGTGAATGTAAGGAGTTCTCTATTGCCATAGGCATGTTAGGCATGCTGTGATTTATAGCCCATTTCATTTTTGTGTGCGAGCGTAGCGTAACCCTGAAATCTGTGTCACATGGTGAACATAAGGGAGAGAATTAACTTCGCATCCAACTGATTATCCTGTTCAGGGTTGCGGTGGAGCCTGGAGTCTCCCGGACAACACAGGGCACAAGACTGGATGAGGGGACACACACACACACACACACACACACACACACACACACGTTGATGTACCTATGTAAATGGGGACTGTCCATTCATTCCTATGGGAAAAACCCTAATCCCAATCACGACACCCTTAACCTCTACCCACCCTAACCTTAACCATAAGTAACCAACCAAAATAAGTTTTTTTTTTTTTTAAACTTTTTTTTTTTTTTTTTTATACACTTTTTTGATTGCATTCACAGATTTTTATAAAACTGAGGTTATCTAAGTGGGGACCTTAAAAGATGTCCCCAAAAGTAGGGAAATTTCAGGTTTTACTACACTTTGGTCCTCAAATGTGATCTTTGCAAACACACGCACAGTGATATATCCATCCATTTCCTATACCCACTTGTCCTATGCAGGGTCGGGGGGGGGGGGGGGGGGGGGGTATTCTGGAAGCTATGGGTATAAGGCAGGAAACAACCCAGGATGGAGCTTACGCCCATCACACACTTAGTAATACGCTATGGGCAGTTTCGAAATCCAGGTGCAAACTCCCCATGTAGAAATTGGAGGAGGGATTTGAACCCCCAACCCTGAGCCACCATACTGCCCCTTCTGGCTGCATGACATGCACTGTATGTCAAAAGCCTGAGGGAGACATGAAGGACCTTAATCCCTGTAATATTATATCGCAGCAGCAATATTCCAGCATCATTCCTGATGGTCGTGTCACAGCCTGCTGCCTCCATGCTCCCATCCAGCATATCGTCATTGTTTTTTACTTTTGTCTTTCTCCAGTATGGCCCTTCTAATTAATGGACTGATTGATGCACATGTGCCGGGGCAGTATGACCTTCATTAAAATACAGGTTTGGTAGATGGCTCTTCAAATGCTGTTCGGGATAATGCTTCAGAGGAATTCCTTTTTATTCGGTACAGTGGTTTAATGCAGTGGTTCTGCATTTGTAAAAGGGATACAGGGCAGTGCTGCTGAATAATTCATTCTTGGCCGTGTTGGATGGCCTTTTGTGTAAATCCCCTTCCAATGGGTAAATCCTGTGCTGTGGTGTAATGTTTGGCTCTGCTGCTAAACCCTTTAATTAGTTCTTATAACGACTTAATGGTGCTTTCAAGGGGGTTAGAAGGAGAATGGGGAATCTGACAAGGGACCAGAGGAACTGCAGCTTTGGACTGATGGGTTCCATGACCGCCGCTTCCACAGACATTTGCCATGTTGAGCAAGCACCCAGGAGCAGAGCTCCAACCTGCAAGCCGCCGTCTTTGGGGAATGATGACGGCTCCGACGGTGACAGCTGTAGATGCTACATGTTTGCTCTCGTGCTTGAATGCATTCCAGCTCTCGCGACATTAGTAAGGTATTAGTAATGTGAGGTTATAATGTACATGTGTGCTTCAGTCTCCCAAGCCTGGTGCAGCAGAGCCTCTAGCTGTTCAGTTTGCTGCACTTGGCTCTGAGGTAGCGGGTGCTGAGCAGTCATTTTTCTGCTATGCATTTTCCTTGCCATCCACCGGCATGTGGGGGTGGTTTGTTTTCATGAGGTTTCATTACATGTCCTGGCAAAATCACTGCAAATCCATGCAGCAATCTTGTTTGTCACGCTCCTTGCGGAGATGACTGTTATTGATTATTTTATTTATTGATTCATTTATTTGATCCATTTTCAATATCGCTGTGTCCTCCGTACTGTCTGTGGGAAATTAATCAAATTTTAATATCAGTATCGATTTTGGCTTCCATCAATTATCAAAACAAAATAATGGAGATAAAACTATTATTGTGCGGCATTTTGTTTCGCAGTGATACTTGTTTTGTCTTGTGTTATAAATCCAGAGCACCCCTTTCAAAGCCCCTTTTTATTTGTTTCTCTCCAAATATAAGAGTTCAAGGAATTCCACTATTAAAAGTCCACTGCTTTTTTTTAAAAAAAGTTCAATAAATGCATATTTTCAAAGTCACTGACTACTCATGTCAAATAATCATGATCTGAGTTCACCAAAATAATCGTGATTCTGATTTTTCCATAATCAAGCAGCCGTACAATCTGTCTTGTGGGTCAGAACATGAAGGAGGTCTTTCCAGATGCAGTACCAGTGCAGCACAATGTATTCTAGGTCTCTGTCAACCCCTGTATTGCTCCTAAGCACTTATGAAGATGGGTGGACATGTTACCATTTGAGTTCTCATTTGCGGTTTTTGCATTTATGTTTCGCTAAGAAGCTGAGCAGTAGGTGGGATGTTACTTCTCTGGGTAAACACATGGGAATGGTGTGATGTGGAAAAGCACGGGGCCGAAAGGCTGCCTGAGGTGCCAGCATGTTTGCTTCATTCTGCCTGTTGTTCTCCTTCCTGAAGCACTATGTATGCCCTTTGCTTTTCCTACATTTTCCCTGTCATTTGATCGGAAGATGATGGCAGGCTTGAGCGCACGTCTGCCATGCCGTTTGTTCTAGAGCAATGGAGGATACCACACAGTCTTTCAGTGTATCTGTTTATTGTCTCTGCCCACACTGGACGCTCTTCTGATCATGGGCTGCTGTGCTGTGCTTGCTTGCAGCTGGGGGATGGCGGTCAACGTGTATTCTACCTCAATAACCCAGGAGACTATGAGCAGACATGACATCACTGCCTGGGTCAACGACATCCTCTGCTTAAACTACACAAAGGTGGAGCAGCTGTCCTCAGGTGAGCCCGTGTATGTGCCTGCGTGTGTCTTTGTCTGCGTGTCTATGTGGGTGTGTCTGTCTGCGATGGTGATGGGAAAGCCAGTAGAACCACCACAGTGACTGTGATTTACCCAGGGCAGGGTCCTGGTGTGAAGCTCAAGATGTATTCACCGCCACTGACACTGCACATCACCCAGCCAGGGAATCTCTGGGCATTATGGATTATAGTACCCCTCATTTATGTATCAGCATGTATTGATACTGTGTAGTACAGGTACTGTGTGTCCAATGTGTTCTTTCATGGGAAAGGACTGTAGGTTTTGGGAATGAGTGTTCAAAAGACTTTTTTTTACATTGACCTCTTAAAAACTAGATTAGTAAGAGTGAAAATAAGATGTAGTCCTGTTCTGTAGTCCCACTATTTAGCCTAGATGCTGCTACCCAAATGATAAGGTCTAATTTGTCATGATGTTCATTGGATATGTACTCGGGCTCGATTGGCTACTTATTATGCTATGTCTGTTCTGATTTGTGTTTGAGGATTAGATGTGTTATTGTAAACGATCCTGGTTTTGGTTGAATAAATCTAAACATGAAGAATTGGTCTTATGAGGAATTAGATTGTTGTCTACATAGAAAGCTTTTTTACAATATAACTTAAGGCAGAATTTTTCAATTTTTTTTTCTTCTGAAAAATTGCCCAGATGAATTCTTTTGTGACTTCACTAACCACCTTATTAAAAGTTCTCATTTAAAAATTTTTATAAATTATTGAATGCAGCATTTTGTATCTACTGATAGCCGAATATTTAGAGCACATTGAAATTGGAGCTCTTGTCCAGTTATACATGCATATTAATAGCTTAGTGAACTCCGCATTAGGCTTTGTTGGACCATTTAGTGATGGCAGTGCAGGTGCTGTGTTAAGGACCCCCCATCGGTGCCCTCAGAGCAGTGACTGATTCCAGCTCCCCTGCAGGCACTCACTGCTCAGGGCTCCCTACTGCCAGTTTATAGATATGCAGTTTTCCTTTTAGTTAAAGCAATGCAGGTGCTGTGTTAGGGACCCCTGATTGGTGCCTGCAGAGCAGTGACTGATTCCAGCTCCCCTGCCCTTGTTCCTCAGGGGCGGCTTACTGCCAGTTCATGGATTTGCTGTTTCCTGGGTGCATCAGCCTGAAAAAGGTGAAGTTTCAGGCGAAGCTGGAGCACGAATACATCCACAATTTCAAACTGCTGCAGGCCTCCTTCAAGAGGATGAACGTGGACAAGGTGAGCGGGCTGGACAGCATCACCACATGGGGCTGGATCCTGCAGTGTTTCCATTTAGAGCAGTGATTCTCATCCCACTCCACAAGGCCCCCTATACAGTCCACATTTTTGCTCCTGTCCAGCATTACTGGTTCTTGATTATCTGGTTTGCTCTTAATTGTTTGGTTCAAATGTGTTGGGAGGAAGCAAAAATGTAGACTGTATAGGGGTTCTTGAGGGAATGGGAACATTCCCCTGACACTGATTATGTACAAAAGAATAATCTGGTGGAATGTGAGAGATCTTTTCAGAGTAGACTTTATGGTCGTTCCAGATTATTCCAGTGGAGAAACTGGTCAAAGGCCGGTTTCAGGACAACCTGGACTTTATCCAGTGGTTCAAGAAATTTTTCGATGCCAACTATGATGGCAAGGAGTACAACCCAGTGCAAGCGCGGCAGGGGCAGGATGCCATCCCTCCACCTGACCCTGGAGAGCAGATCTTCAACCTGCCCAAGAAGTCGCACCATGCCGCCAGCTCACCCACTGCAGGTGAGTTTCCTGCCAGGGCGCCGGGACCCATATGCTGGCTGTATGCTAGCTCTGTGCTCTTTCTGCATATCAGGTAATCGCTGACCATTGTGCCTCTTATCTGTGGTGTCTAATGGGGTTCAGTGTCTCCAGAACCTTCAGGTATCTGCTGCTTATATAAAGTAATGTGAAAAAGAAAGTACGCAGTCTTTTAGTTCTAAGGTTTTATGTGTCATCTGGTCCTTAGCTGGTTCTAAAATTGTATCAGTTTAACCTCAGGTGTAAAACACACAACAGATTCCACCGTGTCGTCATTTAGTTAGCAAAAATGAAGCCAAAATGGAGAAGCCGTGTGTGGAAAAACAAAGTACTCCCCATGATTCAATAGGCTGTAGGCCCACCTTTAGCAACAATAACGTGAAGCATTATTGTCAGTCTCACATGGTTGTGGTGGACTTTTGGCCCAGTCTTCTTTACAATATTGCGTCTGTTCATTGAGGTTTGCAGGCATTTCTTTATGTACAGTCCTCCGCCGCAGCATTTCAGTCGGGTTGAGGTCTGGACTCTGGGCCATTGAAACACAGCGATTCTTTTCTTTTTCAGCAGTTCTGTTGTAGAATTGCTGGTGTGCTTGGGATCATTGTCTTGTTGCGTGACCCAGTTTTGGCCAAGCTTCAGCTGTCGGACAGATGGCCTCTACAATACTTTGGTATACAGAGGAGTTCATGGTCGACTCATTGACTGCAAGGTGCCCAGGGCCCATAGCTGAACTCACCTTGAACCTTAACATTTAGCATGCTAACTGAAGCCTGTAGAGTCTGAGACGTAGCTCGTGCATTTTTTATTTTTTTTTTGCAATTTCTCTGAGCATTGTATAGACCTTAGGGTGAATCCGCTGGGACGTTGCTAGCTGTCTTAAATGTTGTCCGCTTGTGATTAATCTTTCTCACTGTAGAATGATGGGCATTATTTGGAAATGGCCTTATAACCCTTCCCAGACTGACGGACAGCCACAATGTCTTCTCTAAGATCACTGCTGATGTCTTTCCTCCTTGCCATTGTGTTAACACACACCTGAATGCCCCAGACCAGCAAACTGCCAAAACTTCTGCTTTTATAGAGTTGGTCACACTTGCAGATGATCAAGGGCATTTGATTAGCAGCACCTGGCTGCTACCTATCCTCCTAATTCCAATGGAAGCAGTTACTTAATTTTTCACACACTGATTCTGCATTTTTAGCTTAGCTTTGTTAAATAAATAATGACATGGTGTAATATGCCATGTGTTGTTCATCTGAAGTTATATTTACCTAATTGTACGACCTACTAAGGACCATATCATTTTGTATTATGTCCTGATATGTAAAACCCGAGGACGTACCTCTTTTTCATATGACTGAGCTGTGTACAGTCATATGTACTCTGCAAGATCAGTATAGAGTAGATGATAGAGACGGCTTTCGCAGCTATCTGGCAGAAACCCTAATCCTGCTGGATTGGGGATATTCGAGGGATGCTACATCACACCAATATAAACTTGTATCGACATCTAGTTAACCCTTTAATGCATCATCTGTTTCAGTGGATTTAGAATAAACAGGTCCCGTATTTGTTGTCGTGTGGATGGTTTCGTTGGGGTATCGATTTGAGCTGGGCAATCGAATTTTGATTTCAATTACGATTTTTGCTTCCAATGATTATCAAAACAAAAGTGAGAGAAAACAATTATTGTGCCACATTTCAGTAATGCTCCAGTTTTGTGTAATGTTTTAAATCCAGGGGACCCCTTTTCAGCCACTTTTTATGTTTCTCAGATTAATTATATGGAAGAGACCACTTCATACTTCATTTTTTTTTTTTTTTTTTTTGTCTGTCTTAATCCTGGTTCTGCTGCCGAAAAGCTACACTGAATGGCAGGTTGCTTTCAGGCTCATCATTTCTAAGATCGCAGCACACAAGAACAATTTGAAGCAGGAGACACTGGAAACTGGACCAAATACTAGCCAGGTAGAGGGCGGAAGCGACTTTGTAGTAGCAGAGGTGACCGTCAACTTATCCGAGAATCCCTCATGAAAATCACAGGATGACCTCGAGTGACCGTCCGAAAGAATGGGAAACATTAAGCGGTATGACGTGCACTGCTAGGACAGTTCACAACTGGCTCCTGGAAGCAGGACTGCAGATCCATAAAGCAAGGAAGAAGCCCTTCATCAATGAGAAACGGAGAAGAGCCATTTCCTCATTTACACAGAAGCATACCCATAAATCGAGAATTGAATGAAGCTGTGGTTTCTTAATTTTTTTTTCTTACCAGAGCTGTATTTGTGTTCAAATCTTTTTAAAGTTCAAGAAATACATATTTCCAAAGTCAATAAGTAATCATGTTAATTAATCGTGATCTCAATATCAACCAAAATAATTCTGCAGTCCTAGTATTGATGCACTGCACCTGTAACCCTTCTCCTCTTTTGTCAAAGTGCTGATGGAAGCAGATGGGAGGCAGTGTTGTAGACTGAGGGCTCTGTTTTGTGGTCCTTTACACTGCAATGCACGCGAATGATGACCACTGCTTTTTCTCGTTCACATACTAACCAGAGTAGTCCCCCATCAGGGCAGTGATGACCTGCTTATAACCCATCTGCTAGCACAGTCTCAACACCGTAATGGGACGGACTGTCTGACAGGAACATGGACAGTGACCTCCATACCTCATGGACCGTGACCTGTATTACCATTTTGGGTAATTGTGCAAGAGAAGAGAAGGATGCATAATGTTAAGGTGTTTTCCTGGAGTTTGTCAGGGTGATATTAGCAGTGCTGTTTTTTTTTTATAGTATTAATACTGTGCTTTTGTGGCAACGGATTATTTTTGCGGTTATGTTTCGGGAATGAAGCCTGTTAGCTGCAGGTCTGAAAAGTGCTACAGAATGTAGAGAACTGCTGGGAATGAGCCCAGATGCAGGGTAGAAGCTCTGCCGCGTCTCCCGTGGATGCCGCTTACACCCCGCTCCGCTCCACCGACACTTTTCTATTGGACCGTCTTTCAGGTGCCACGCGGGCAGCTGCAGCTCCGAAGCCCTCCACACCGACATCCCGACCATCCTCCGCCAAGAAGATCCCACCGCCAGCAGCAGCAGGGGCGATGGCAGCCCCGGCCAAGGGCGAGAAAGAGCTGGAGGCTCAGGTGGTGCAGCTTAACGAGGAGGTAAGCGTTTGGGTACTAGCAAAAACGTGGACTGTCTGTGGGTCCCCAAGGATCGGATTGGGAAACGGTGTGCTAAATGAAAGTAAAGGAAGCTGAGGGAGGAGCCGCCTGCCTTGCTGCTGGCTGACGCTCACGTCCCACTCCGCTCCTGGCAGGTCAACACGCTGAAGCTCGCCCTGGAAGGCATGGAGAAGGAGAGAGACTTTTACTTTGGCAAGCTGCGAGAGATCGAGCTGCTGTGCCAGGAGCAGGGCCAGGATAGCGCTCAGTTTGTGGACCGGCTAATGGAGGTCCTCTACTCCACGGAAGAGCAGGTGAGCCCGCTGAGTGTTGTCCCACCCCTCGCTTCTCACTGGTTCAAAATGTTCGGTAATGCTTTACTTGAAGCACTCATGTTTTATAGACATTGTAGACACCTTCGTAATGCATTATAATGCAGTCATAAAGTATGATAAACATGGCTGTAACTATATTTTAGTGCACTACAAATATCTTCATGATGCATTATAGTGACTTAGACTTATCCATCCATTTTCCAAACCGCTTATCCTACTGGGTCAGGGGGGGTCTGGAGCCTATCCCGGAAGCAATGGGCACGAGGCAGGGAACAACCCAGGATGGGGGGCCAGCCCATCGCAGGGCACACTCTCACACCATTCACTCACACATGCACTCCTACGGGCAATTTAGTAACTCCAGTTAGCCTCAGCACATCTTTGGAACGTGGGGGGAAACCGGAGTACCCGGAGGAAACTCCCACACATGTAACCCAGGCGGAGACTCGAACCTGGGTCCTCTAAGACAACAGTGCTAACCACTGCACCACCATGCCGCCCTCATGACGATATCTATAGTGCATTATAGATGAGAGCTTCACAGAGCATTCATAATGCATAATAAACATGGCTGTAATGTGTTGCTACAACTCTTTATAAAGAGGTATAACACATTACAGCCATGTTTATTATACTTTATGAATGCATTATAATGCATTATGATGAGTGCTTTAAGTAAAGTCTTACGGAATGTTCTCTCTCTGTTGTTGTTTGAGGCTCTTTGTTGAGGACATTCGTAGTTGGTGTCAGTACAGGTGACCTGGGTTAAATCCCACTCTGCACTGCATTAGTAAGCTGTGCTCCTCAGGCCCCAAGAATGCAGAGTTGGCTGGCTGAACCGCCGTTCTCCTGGACAGCTACGGGCGCTGTGTTCCTCTTTATCATAGCCGTGCAGCATCATCACTCAACTGGACGTCATCTTGGTTATGGATGCAATCTATAGAATGGCGTCTCCCTGCAGGTCTCGCAGAGTGTAGATACCAGTCGCTGCCTGTCAACCAGTCTAGGTGTCGTGAATCAAGGGGGAGACACTTATGAGCGGCTGATTGGGTGCAAAGCAGGAGGAATGAGACTGACATCTGCTGTCGTCTGTGTGTGCAGGAGGGGGCAGCAGATCCTGGGGAGGAAGCTGCCCATGCAGCTCAGGAGGAAGAGGAGCCCCAACAGGAGGAGTACTGACTCCTCCACACCCCCCTCCCCCACCGTCCTTTGTTTTTGTGAGGACTGTTTTAAGCTTTTATTTCACCACCCCTATGCCCCCCCCCCCCCCCATGATCCATCCCCAGCCGATTTTTTTTCCTCTGAGGATTGTACACGTAGAGTGGCTTGTCACGTGTGACCCCCCCCACCCCCCAGTGCAGCGTTTGTGTGCTCTTGTGCCTATCGTTGGAGTACCCCCTGGTGTCCCCCTATCATTGGCCTCCAGGGGACAGAGGACAGTGTGGCTGCGTTCTGACCTGCAGTGCGTCACTCCACCTGTGACCTGTAGGGTTCTCGCGTGTCACAGAGACGTTCCCAGCTCATCCCCATCCTCTCGTTTTCACGACGTCTTGCATAACGGTTCTGTTCATCATGTATGAACGCAATAAGTGTGGCCCTCGAAGGCCCCCTTCCCACCCCCCTCCCTCAGTGTCATCATGTTAGTGTATCTTGTAGAACAATGAGAAATGAATGATTTGACTTTTTTACTTTAAGTATACTGAATGAGGAAGGCTGTGTGTACACTAGGCATGCTCATTTTCATGTAAATGGGGGATTATTTTGCAGCAGTTGAGGTAACAATTCAACTTAGCTCGTAAGTTAGGTTTTGTTTTTTTTTTGTGACAGTTATTACGAATTCCAAGGAATTGAAGTATCAGTGAAGTCAATGTATAAGAGTTGCTTATTTAATTTTTAACAAGTCCAGGGAACGCTCACTGGGTACTGTAATATAAGTACAGTACAGCAGCATGATGCTGTTCCTCCGTACATTTCCTATAATTAAACTCCATTGCTCATGTACCGCTTTATTCATATATTACTTGTAAAATGGAAAGGAATGTAAACAAATGTACTGTTTATAGGTATAAATAGCAAAAGAAAAAAATATTGGGGATTTCCTTAGATGCAAAACATTTTCCTCGCAATGTGCCAGTCATTGCACCTTCCCCGCAATCTGCTGCATGTTAGTATTTTATTTTTTTGTCTTTGTGAATAACGACCTGCTTTTATCTTTTTACATATTTAATAAAAAAACCGTTAAGTGAATTGTGTTTTTGTACGTTTAACCTGCCATTTCAAAGCTAAGGAGATTTGGATGGATTTGCTACAATAAAAAGTACAACTTTGAATGAAAAATAAAGCAGTGGCTTCACATGCTGTACACACGCTCGGCCTGTCTGTCTAGTCCTGTCTGTCTGTCTGTCTGTCTCTCTTCAAAGGCTGTACACACGCTCGGCCTGTCTGTCTAGTCCTGTCTGTCTCTTCACAGGCTGTACACACGCTCGGCCTGTCTGTCTAGTCCTGTCTGTCTCTCTTCAAAGGCTGTACACACGCTCGGCCTGTCTGTCTAGTCCTGTCTGTCTGTCTCTCTTCACATGCTGTACACACACTCGACCTGTGTGTCTAGTCCTGTCTGTCTGTCTCTCTCTTCACATGCTGTACACACACTTGACCTGTCTGTCTAGTCCTGTCTGTCTCTCTTCACATGCTGTAAACACACTTGACCTGTCTAGTCATGTCTGTCTGTGTCTCTTCACAGGCTGTACACATGCTCAGCCTGTCTGTCCTGTTTATCCGGCCCTGTGCATCTCTCTTCACATGCTGTACACATGCTCAGCCTGCCTGACTCTCTCTCCACATTTTGTTTCATCAGCTCTTTCATACTCTGTACCTTCTATGTAAATGACGCTTTCAGTTCATGAAGGATTCCAGCATTGAGTATCCCCTTCATTTTTTATACAAATTACAATGGGGTTACGTTCCGATAAACCTATTGTAAGGGGAAAATACAGTATTGCTAACTTTACAAGCATTATAGCCTAGCCTACCTTAAACATGCTTAGAACACTTACATTAGCCTACAGTTGGGCAAAGTCATTAACACAGTCTATTTTATAATAAAATGTTGAATATCTCATGTAATTTACTGAATAATGTACCGAAAGTCAAGAACCGTCACCCTTCGAAATATCGTAACAGAGACCATTGTAACTCCGGGGAGTGTCTGCATATATTCCCAGATGTCTGGATAGATGCATATAAATGCTGTCTGAGGAGATGGAAAAGAGAATAGAAGCTCCTCAACAGGAATACCAAAATGCAAATGTGAAAGCTAGGTTGGTGGTTGGATGAATACATAGGATAAACAAGTAACAGATGCATTTTCCAGCCCAAAATTGTTAATTCTGGCACCTGACTAATCTACCTGTCTGACTAATAAATGCAGACTAACCTTGCTAACCTGAGGTGCATCATAGAGGTGGAAGTTTTGCCGAGTTGAACTGTGTAGCTATCAAGATAGAAGACAAAGATGGCTACTTCGCCAAATCACTGCCGACTGCTTTGAATTTAGCTATTAGTAATTCTGTCCGTGCTGCTGATTGGATGGGCTGGGGCTCAGTCATTTCTCTGATGCAGCTTTTCCGGTCGATGCAAACTCCATGTTTGTCATGAAGTGGCCCAGACCGGCAGCAAGCAAGAGGAAAAGCAGGAAGCCACAATCCGTCAGCCTGTTCTGTGCTTTGCTGCTTGTCTTGAGACAAAAAGTGGCACATTCTTCTCAAGCATGTTGCAAGTTTATCGTCGCTTCTCAACGAACACTAGCCTGAAGGCATCTTAGCGCTGTGATTATAAAGCCAAATAATGTGATGTTTGGACAAATACGGGAAGACACTGATACCAACCTAAATTTCGCTTCAAATGGAGCATACGGATTAGTGTCTACAGGTCCATCTGCCCTATAAATCACTAGACTTAAATAGTGTGAGCTAAATTAGCTTAACTGCCCTAATAATTTCAATACTCAAACTGGTGACCTGCACATGCTGTAGCATGCCAGGATACTTTTTCAAACCCACTGATAGACCAGTATCAATTGTTTATCACGCTTACTGCTTTCTTGGGGAGCGTAGCAAAAAAGAAACCTCATTTGCAGTACTGTTACGTGGCAGTATTATGCTTTATGTTAAGTGCTAGATGTTGCATTTACCATTTTCTTACTATGTTGTTTTTTCTGTCTTCTGTTGATTATTTTGCATTGAATTCATTTTACAATATGAAGTGTGTGTTTGCACTCTGTGTTGTGCATGGATTGTGTGATTTTTCTCTGAAATGTCATTTAGCTTTCTATTAATATGCTAGATGAGTATTAACCCAGGTATCCTTCGTTATAGTCAACCTCAGCTAAATAATAAAAAAAAGCTAGCCATTTTTTCATGGTAGTAAATTTAGGCCATATGCCATAAATACGGGAAGGTTTAAAGTTAAAATTCCCATGCCGTCTTGAGTGAATTTAGGACATCTTAAACGTGTGCTTCTCTGAACTCCGCCTTCTCTGAAATAACGCAGCGTGTGGCTAATTTGCCCACCCGTGTCAGAAAGCAGCGGTGAGTCTAAGGCAAATGAGAGAATCCCGCTGATTCAAGGTTCACAGGCAGAGGGAAAACGTTTGCAAAATGAGAAAATCACACCAAATGTCAAGCGTATTGCAATATTCTGTAAAGATAAATCTTGAAAACTCCATTGTAACATCCGCCCCCCACAAGTGCTGATCTAGGCCTCCAGCATGGGCTCATAGTAAAGCTGAAGGCGCCAAACTGAGCTGGTACCCCACCCAGGCTGGTCCCCTGCAGCCTGGGCTCAGATCACTGGCACACTGGAGAAGCGCTCAAGGGTGATGCACAACATCTAAAATCTAACTTCTCATTTATGGATTTTAGCATAAAGGTCACAAACAGGTCCTTTTTACATTTGTCCTCTAGCCAAAAAAATAAGAAAGCTCAGCACTGAACTGAATGTTCAGTGACCATTAAATGGTGGAATCACTTCAAATAATGGACATTAAGTCCAGAAAAGGGGGACATTATAGACAGGAAACAAGGTCATCACTGTGTTTCCTGGCCTAAACCGGGTGTTAGTCGTCTGACAGATGATCAGCCTGCACTGTAACGTGTGTGGGGGGGACTTACCGGGGAGCCAGAGCCCCTTCCATAACCCCCATCAATTCACAATAAACTGAAACACTCTCACAGTGTTTCCCAATCCAGTCCTCAGGAACCTACAGTCGGTCCATGTCTTCGCTCCCTCCCAGATCACTTCCTGGTACCCTGGGGGTCCCCGAGCACCAGATTGGGAAATACTGACGTAGATTAATATCCAACGGGCAAAGCTCAAAAAATGTGATACTGACATACAGTGCCCACTGCATCAGTATGTTACACTGCAAACTTTGTTTATTCAATAAGCAATTACAGGGGGATTAAGGCATGGACTTACAAATGCAACGTGTCCATTTTCTCATGCTGATTTTATAAGTTATTAGAATTATTAAAATGTTACAGGATCTGTAATTTTTAAGTATACAAGCCAAAGATCTGCTTTTCAAGTGTAACTTTCTATCTATCCAGACCAGTGTCTCTCAACACAGGCCTTGCGCACCCCCGGACAGTCTACATTTTTGCTACCGGGAACTGGGAGGGAGCAAAAACATGGACTATCTTGGGGTCCCCAAGGATCAGGCTAGGGAACACTGATCTAGACTGTGAAGAAAAGCCAGACAAACATGAAGAGATCATGCAAACTTCACACTCCGACTCTGGGGCAGGAATCGAACCACTATGGCCCTGTCCAAATAAGTGGTGCAGTTGTCCAACCTCAATTCCCATTAATTTATTGAGCTTCATTCTCCATTAATACAAATCTTTCTTTTTATTTTGCATTCTGAGCAAAGAAACTTCTGTAATTAATTTAACATCCAAACATGATGTCCAGCTTCTAGCAGGAACTGTAGTGATCATCTACCGACCAAAACCGAAGTCTGAAGTTTGCTCTTTACACAGTGTTGTTTTTCCAGGAACAACCACGTACAGGGAGAGTTGCACAAATCACCCCACAAATAATATTTGATTCAAGAAAATGGCAACTCTTTAGAAATGCAATATTTATACAAATTTACCATTAGATATTTATGATGAAATAGAACCAAAAAGTGAGACATACTAGGAACAAGTAGTGCATACATAAAAACATGAGAAAGTTCATATGCATACTATATCCATACTGTTCTAAAACAAAATCTAACAATAAATACTTTAATATGATTCATTTTTTTAAAAACTAACATTATGCATCATTAAACCTTTGATACATTCAGAATCATTCAACATTTAGAACAATGTGCTTTGATTTATTCCATTCAGAGCATCTCATTCGTTAGTATATTATAAGAAACTGTCCCAGTTCACATCCAGTGCTTTGATGTCATTAACACAATAAAGCAAGAATCACTGGCAATGCGATTCCAACATTTTCGAAAAAGCTGGAAACTTGCGAGCATCCAGTGTCCTTGTTCTCTGATCCAGAGGTATTAGTGTAGAGTAAAATGCACTGCATTTTGTTCCAGAGGGAGTAGTCTGCTGTACTGATCTCCCTTTGGGTGTTTATGTACCGTGGCAGAGTGCCTCCCGTACCCCCTTAAAAAGAAATGTAGTACTTTTCTGTCCATTTAAGAGACAAAGCTACAAGAATCATTATATAAAAAACACAGGGCTTCATCCTGACAAAGATTAAAAAGATCGCAGTTGAGGGCAGCACTGCGTTTCAGAGACGCTCAGTGATGCCGACACATATTTACACACTTTCATGAGATTAATACCTAACAAAACAAGCTAAGAAACATAGTCGGGTTCTGGGCTAAACCTGTAACTGCTGGGTCAGCCACAGACCTCTGGAAACCGTATGACGTGTAGAAATGAAGGTATGCGAATGCAGTCTAAAGAGTGTCTCTGTCAAAATGCTCCACCCTATTCCTGGGGTCCCTCCTTCCCCCTTGTGTCTTGTTAAGCTGGAATATCAAGCTGCAGTTACATTTCTGCAAAGGGCGATAAACTGCACCAAGGTTGATGAAACCCCCGTTCACTGCTGTAGGTCACGTTTCCATGCTTTATCCTTTCGTTGCTAACAGTTTGCATTATTAAATTGTCAATAATTTCTTTCTATGCGAAAATATGATACTGGAGAAGAACAAATCACTTTCAATGCCTATATGTTTTTATACTTTTTTTTTTTTTGCAAACGGAGTACATCTTCTTAAAACTTCAAAGCTTGTCACATGAGAATGGAAGACGTAAAAAAAAATCGAATTCAAGTTAAAATTCTCGTTTATACGACCCATTTTCATGTTGACTAAAGGAGAATTTTGGGAAAACTATGCTAACACTGCCTGCTAGGATGAAATATGTTGTCTTTAAAGTAATACACCAATGTGCCCCATTTCGGTCTACTCTCTGACACATTCCATAACAGTCCAGTTCATACACAGCAAATAGTAGAAACCTTTAAACTGTAATGCATATAGTATAGTATTGTGGTGAATTAAAATTAAGCAGTTTTTTTTCCCCACACCCTTAAAAGGAGACTTTTCTTGGAATTTCTTGGGTTGCTATGGTTGCAACCCTTGCTCCATGACCATGTGACCGTGTGCCATGGCCTTTAACCACAGGTCCATCTGTAATGCCAGGTTTGCTGCCAGTATCATATACCATGACATATTTACCAGAATGCATTTCTGCAGCTGTCCCATCCCTCCTCCTGATTGGTTACCTGAGAGGGGCTCTAATGCTTTTCTCGGGCAGTGCGTGTCTCTGCCTCTGATTGTCTCCGTCTCTGAGGTGCCGCTCCTCAGCCACACCGTTGGACAGGTCCAGTCTCTGGACAGTCAGCGGCACGGGGGCCTGCGTTAGTGCTGGTGCTTCTTGTCCAGGGAGAATATGTAAATATTCAGATGTTCACTCAGCTGTTTTCCCTGGAGAACAAAACAGGGAAGGGAGCAGACAGATATGAATTTTTTTCAGAGCTTGGAACAGAGATGCGTAAAGATACATCAAGCACAATTTTCTCTTGACATTCTATCGTTCATTTCTGACTGTCAATCCAGGCCCTGCATCATCCTCTGTCATCACAGCCTCTGGGGCCAATCAGGTTTAAGCATGGATGCCTAGGCAACCGTTTCCTTAATTTATTCTTGGTATGAATGTGGTTGCGAAATAGAGCACATGGAAGCGGCCAAACTGAAATTGGGGAGGAGGCACAGACTGGGCGTCAGGAACACAGCCACAGGAAATGCTCAGGCAGTGAAGCCATCTGCTTCCTCCTGTCCCGAGGGCACATTAACCAGGTGAAGCATCACATCTTATGGTACAACAGAAGTTCCCCTGAAGGAATACACAAGCACTGAGCCGTGGCACGTACTCCAAGGTAAGGAAAGGTTTTCAGATATATGACCTGAGACTTTGTACCTCTGTAGGCCGCCAAATGACTCTTCCTGAAAGACTTTACCATCACTGTATATCACATATACCACTACTCTATATCACAAACGTCACTATTCTATTCCCAACTATCGTCTACATTCAGGCAGACCTGCCACATTCACTTCTGACAGAAAAGCGCAGGGGGGGGGGACAATGGGGTGGGGGAGGGCACACACACTCACCACACAGACCCCGTAGTGCAGGTGGGCCAGCGTCACCAGGGCGCAAAAGGCCAGGAGCCCCAGGAACTCGTGGTGGGTCAGAAGCCCAGAGAGGATGGCCCCCACCATGACAGCCAGAGGCAGCAGCAGCCAGTGCAGAGCTTCAGACCGGGTGTTAGTCATCTGGCAGATGATCAGCCTGCACTGTAACGGCAGACAAGGCGTGGGGAGGCTTACTGGGGGGTCAGAGAGCCTTCTGTAACCCCCATCAACTCACAATAAACTGAAACTGACTCACATCCTGTTATGTAGAGCGGTGTTTCCCAATCCGGTCCTCTGGGACCCACAGCCAGTCCATGTTTTTGCTCCCTCCCAGCTCCAAGAGCAAAAACGTAAACTGTATGGTAAGGAGCTGGGAGGGAGCAAAAACATGGACTGGCTGTGGGTCCCCGAGGACTGGATTGGGAAACACTGACATTCAACAGGCAAAGTTAAAAAAAATGTGCTACTGGCATACAGTGCCCACTGCATCAGTACCCTTACACTGGTAAGTGTTAGCGACACAGAAATAGGTAGGAAAAAGGGAGAGGAAAGGCTTCTTACAGACACGTTGGAAAAGGCCACGCCCGTCATCCACAGGAAGGTGCGGGGGTGCTGCGCCAGCACGTTGCTGGGCGAGGCGAGGGCCCAGGTGGTGAGCAAGGCGAACAGGAGGCAGGGGGAGAGAAGCGGGAGGATGCCCTCGTACAGGGAGCTCCTCTGCAGGGTGCCATCGCGGTGCCCCCTACAGGCAGAACAGTAACACTTCACACTTCACACCTACGCCCCAGATGTTAAAAACCTCTAATGATCATTAAAAGTGTGATGTGTTCAGGGATCCATTTGTAAAACATTATATCATCATCCTGATTGTGACAGCTCCACGGTTACTGATTGGTTAACTGAGAGGGGCTCTAATGCTTTTCTTAACTCTGATTGGATGAAACATCTTTGTAGCATCTGGAGTGTGACTGTGGCTTCTGACTGTCAGTGTGAGAGACGCCACTCACTTGTAGATGTTGTAGAGAGTCTGCGGCAGGGACAGAAAGGCAATGCACCCTGGAGAGAGAGACATCATCTAAACACACTCACTCAGTGCTGATTCTGGTGCTGATTCTTATCACAGCAAACGCTATCACACAATGACAATAAGACAATGTTACAGCCCACAATATCCCTCATTATAGTCCTGAATGATCGCATCTTCACTTCATTGATAAATCACACAGTTCTCTTATCTATCGGCACATCACCCGAAATCACACGTGTGTGTGCCTCTTTTGTTCACATGCATTATTCTTCCTTTTTAATATGTTTGCCAAAAGTTCTTTTTTTAATTCTCTCTGTGATTGGATACTAATGCTAAGCTTCCTGTCATGGGACCACAAAAAAAAACTGGCTTCGTTCGTGAGCCTCACTTCCTGATTGTCCATATGACTGCCTGCCTGCTTTCCTTTCCAGCCGTTTCCTCTCTCTCTCTCTCTCTCTCTCTCTCTCTCCTGCGCGGCTTGTTTTCTATTCCATAAATATGAATGAAAAAAAAAATACAGAAGTCATGCACACAAAGCAAACAGATCATTACTTTTCTCCTTTCTGTACACTTACTTCACTTTCCCTTTCTTTAATAATGAATGTTTATATCTATGATTAATTCATATGTAGCACAAGCATTCCCATTCACAGAACAAGCACCTGAACCACAGTGTGTCTCAAACTAGGGGTGTTGGTGATTTTATAACTATGCTTAGACAGACAGACAGACAGACAGACAGACAGACAGAGGCCCATCACTCAATCCTGCACATAAATCCCACTGTCAGTCATTAGGCTCATTCACACTTAATCATGTCAATTCCTGCTTCTAGAGGCACAAAATATACTCAACTCAAGCAACCAGTCTCAAATAAACCAGCACGACACACATCACTGCATACAGGCTCTTCTGATGGGCTTGGGAGTGACCCTAAACGAAACCATCGAGATGATCAGCATGAACTTCACTGCTAATAATAATTACTGAAATGCAGTGTTATGAAAACGCGCTATACAAAAATAAATTTGTTGCTGTTGTTGTTGTTGGAAGGACGTCAAGCGCCTTCAAGCAGCATCAGCCCATACAGAACACGGTACTAAAAATACCTAATGGGCGAAAACCAACGTCATCATATTCCTACATAAAGAGATGGCTTGTGCAAGTCATTATGGGAGCGAAAGGTCTCTGTGAAATGATCATGAGCCTTGACATGCGGGAGCTGAGAACTATAGACACCGTGAAGCAGAAAAGCACTGGCTCTTCATAAGCGGTTTATGTCCTGATATATCAGTCTTCAGCAGTGGGGGAGCCAGATGACGGTTCACAGAAATGCCCACATCAGTCGTATTCAGTTCTATTCTGTTGCCTAATAATAATTTTATCATACAAGCCAAACAATCAGGTATTGTTCTCATTCAGAAAGCTGAAAATAGATGTGCTCTGTCATGTATTGACATTTAAATGCCCATCAATCTGGGTAACTGGCTTACTCAGTCAGTGCGGTGTGCAAAGCTGACAATAGAGAGGAAAATGCATATATTTACGTGGTATATATTGGAATGCAGTCAGGACCATAGACTGGGTGCAGAAAAGAGTGAGGTCTAGGTTCGGGGCGGGAGGTGGGGGGACTCATCAAACACATTTTTATTGGTGCTAATAATCTGAAAAATACCAATTCTGAAAAATGCACCATACATCCTGCATGTGCCAAGAGTAAGAGTAATTTTAAACTTAAACAGTTCACCATGGGTGACCTTGCCAGAGCAAAGAGTAAAAATATACTCTACTAACCCTACAGTGTCCCTAGCTGAGTGAATTAAGGTCTATGCTATAGACCTGTATCAATAGCGTTTGATAGTAAGACACCGTTATAAGCTAACATCAAATACACTTGTTTTGATATCCAAATTTGGCTTTGAAACGGTTCTGTGGACACTGTTATTGATACTGTCATCTGCATAATAAGCCTTTTATTATTATTTTTTATTAATGACGTTAGCCTAATCTAGCTCATCAGGCGCGATGTGAAAGAAACCCAGCCTTTAATATGGGCAGAGTAGCCCAGCCTACACTTGTATTTAACATGCTTCATACAAGTACCTTTACTCCGAATGCCATAGCAGGTTGCAATATTGGAACATTTTTTACAGATAATGGCATCCTCTGTCGTGCTGATACTGAATGCTCTAGCTACCTCGCTCTCTTTCACACACACATACACACACACACACACACACACACACACACACCAGACATTATTAATAACACATTCAAACTGAATTAATGCACTTGGCACGCAGACATTTTCAACTGCTGATTTCTTTTATTCTGTTGAATACTTAGCTTCAAATTGTATTTTTAGCTCTTAAACATATTAGCGTGGTCCGGAGCTCGACGCCATCACAGCTGGCTACGGCCGTGCATTTATTTGACACGGACCAGCACACTATGCTTTTCAATGATCGATTTAGGATTTAGGTATTTAGAGGCTCTCAGCGAACCGCAAAGATGTTTATTCGCTACTGCAGTTTAAATCGTATACGTGACTCAACCATATGACACTCTGCCATCACACACTGAAGCAGAAGAAGGGATTATTACTGCGATTAGCAGCATCTATGTGGCCAACAAAGCAGAAGGATGCTACAGGCCATTTCATGATTATTGATAAGTGGCGCCCTCTGGTGCGCATGAATGTAACTGACCTGCTCTTCGATTGTTTTCTCAATGGTATCCTGAGCTTTTTGATCTTGATAACGAAATGCAGTTTTCACCCATTAGTCATCTTAGATCCATTGATTTAAAAATGACTTTAATTATGGTTAGAATTTTTTCCTGCTTTGAACCAATAGGATCAGAGCACACCGGGGGCCATAATCTTCCACGCTATTTGTAGAACTGAGGAATCCGTGATGAAAAAAAACATCGTGATTTAGCCCTATTAGTGGATGTTATTCGAAATATTAAAACATGCAGACTAACTAGCTGGCCACGATTATCTGAATTTAGCCACTGCATTTAGGCAAATTAAGTTTATCACAAAAAAGAAACTGATACAAGACTGGTGAGTACATGAGCACAGACAACAAAACACGATGTCAGGACCGGATGCTTATTGGATGTTTCTGCGAAAGCTGAAATTCTTGAAAGGAGGGTTAAATTAAAAAAAAAAAAAAAACAAGTCTTCTTTACTTGTTTTACTAGCAGTAATAATTGCAGGGTTAGGACACCACTCCCAGGATCAGGTGCTTACGGGTTCAAATCCCATGCCTGACACAGTGATGTCACCACTGCACCCCTTGGGGAAGCCTCTTAACCCCGACTGCTTCAGGGACACTGTCTCCAACTGCTCTCTGATCCTTACTGCCTGTTGCCTTGGAAAAAGGCATCTGCTAAATAAATGTAAAAGTGTGGATAATGTATAATAATTTAACTTCAACCACTGGATTATTACGAACAATCTTCATAGCTAGCTAACTAAACACCGACAAGCCTCAGCCTGTCTAAAGCAGGTGGCTATAACAGAGCTTTTCTTTAACTGGTCGGTTTTCCTCTGTGCCTAGAGGAGATACGTACCTGAAGACACAGGGTGTGGTTGAGCTAAGACTTAGTCAGCTCCAAAACAAAGGGGTTCGTAAAGGCCTACTTTTACTCATCACTACCCACTGATTCCCCATTTTCCTTAGATGCTTGCATGTCCATCATTTTATAGTATTTAAATGACGTCATCCTTGCGGGAAAAGGAGACGGGAATGGTTCTTAGAAGTAGGTCACAGGGAACAGAGAGGGCCAGACTAGTGGCAGAAGGGCAGCTTAACGTTAATTACTTTGACAAAGCCACATGCGACCAATAAAATAAAGAGTACAAATATAACGGTACCTGATACATCCACCATTCAACCACTTATCGGATACCACCAGGCCAAGGACGCCCGGGATGGGATGTCAGCCCAACGCATGACACACACATCAGACACTATGGACGATTCAAACATGGCAGCTCACCTAATCACATGCCTTTGGACTGCAGGTCTAGAATGCCTGAAGGAGACCCATGCAGACTGCATGCACAGAAAGGGGCTACAATTCAATCCTGCTACCCAATGAAGTGTATCCCCCCCCCTCCCCCCAAAAAAAAGCGTGGTAAAGTCACCATGTTGTTAAAATCGAGGTCACCTTTATCTCCCCTGCATCTGATACACACATATCGGAGATATCGTTACTATTTTGCGTAACTATTATTAATAATTGCTGGCATCACGGCTCGGTGTGTAGCATCCCTTTGTACCTGATAGGTTGTGGGTTCGAATCCCACCTCTGCTCTGTCTGTGTGGATTTGCACACTCTCCCCATGTGCTGCTACTACTGGAGTATGTGCACTATTGTCATCCTCACGCACCAATTATATGCAGTATTTTATATTAACCACACGTCAACCAACACCACTAACTCACTTTCATTCTGTATCTGTGACGGAGCCATACTGCAGCACTGCTGCCGATGATTTCGCAGTACGGTGATTATCTGTGTTTATATATCGCCTGTAAATTGTATTTATTACTCAGAATTTGTACCTTTACAGTACTGTTCTTTTATATTTTGACACCTCTTAATTATTCTTTGTATTGTGTTTTAAATGTAACGTGCCATTTGAGGCTGACAATTGCAATTTCGTTGTGCTTGCGCAGTGACAATAAAGTTCTTCAATCTTGGATGTTTCGCATGTTTTATCTGAGAACTCTGCTTACCATCCTCAGTCTATTAGCGTACAGCAGCGTTCTCCATTTCCGATCTTGGAGGGCCAGACTGCAACACAGTGTGCAGATTTCTCTAGTCACACACACATACTAAGCCTGGTAATTAGCTGGTGAGCAGAATAAGGTGTTTCTATGCAGGCTGGCCCTCCAGGACCGTGACTGGGGAACCCTGACATACCGTTTGACTACTTACAAATGTGTGTGCATGTGGTGTATGTGCATCGTGTCCATGGTGTACTCCAGCCTTGTACCCTGTGGTGTATGTGCATCGTGTCCATGGTGTACCCCAGCCTTGTACCCTGTGGTGTATGTGCATCGTGTCCATGGTGTACCCCAGCCTTGTACCCTGTGGTGTATGTGCATCGTGTCCATGGTGTACCCCAGCCTTGTACCCTGTGGTGTATGTGCATCGTGTCCATGGTGTAACCCAGCCTTGTACCCTGTGGTGTATGTGCATCGTGTCCATGGTGTAACCCAGCCTTGTACCCTGTGGTGTATGTGCATCGTGTCCATGGTGTAACCCAGCCTTGTACCCTGTGGTGTATCTGCATCGTGTCCATGGTGTACCCCAGCCTTGTACCCTGTGGTGTATGTGCATCGTGTCCATGGTGTACTCCAGCCTTGTACCCTGTGGTGTATGTGCATTGTGTCCATGGTGTACCCCAGCCTTGTACCCTGTGGTGTATGTGCATCGTGTCCATGGTGTACCCCAGCCTTGTACCCTGTGGTGTATGTGCATCGTGTCCATGGTGTAACCCAGCCTTGTACCCTGTGGTGTATGTGCATCGTGTCCATGGTGTAACCCAGCCTTGTACCCTGTGGTGTATCTGCATCGTGTCCATGGTGTACCCCAGCCTTGTACCAGCCTTGCCTGTGATGTCTCACATGTCCCAGTCCTGCAAAAGCAGTTGGAAGATGAATGTCTGTAATAATTACAGCAAAAAGAAAAGAATCCCAAATCACTGAGCATTCTGACAGAGAATAAGCATATGATGTCAGCGGCACCATAATGGCCAGTCAAGTATGAGGCTTACAAGATAAATGAGTGCTAATGACTCTACGCAAAGCAGTCAACCCTTTGTTATGTCACTGGAATGAACAGGACAAAAGGTTCCAGAACATGGAACCTCAATCATCTGTCATATTAGACCTTGCTAAGCATAATAAAATATTACCAGTACCAAATCACAGGTCATTTGGTGTGGTAACCTTCAAGCACAGCAAAAAAATAAAAACTCCCTCATTATCTAGTTACACCTCATTAGCAGAGGAGTGACACACAATGCAGGAACATGTTTAAGCTTTAACCCTAGTGAATCATTAAGTGTACGCCTCTAAGTTAAGCCACATGAACTGGGGCAGAGGTGGAAAATTGACATTGGGAAAGTACAAATCTAGACTGCAGTTTTGTTTCAACCAACCAGTTGAGTATAAAGAGTCACAGTCACAGAGTACTCAACTGGTTGGTTGAAACAAAACCATGGTCTGGGTTAATTTTTTCTGGACCAGAACTTTCTACCACTGAACTGGAGTGCATTACATCCCTCATCAAAACCATAGTTCCCCAAAAAACTGCATCCCACTGTACTTGCAGCTGCTAGTACAGCGTCCCAGCTAACAAGGAACGTTCCCACAACTTTAGCTAATGGTAAGTGAGGGTCTTATCGAAGTTGGCAGAGGACGTCCTTAATGTAAATGTTAATTTGCATGTTTTGCATTTTAATAAAGGTTTTGTCGATATCAGCACAACAACATTATTACCTGAATATCCTTTTAACGAGAATAATGTTGAAAAGCATTGTTTTATAATCAAATATCATGTTATAAAAGTGCTACATGCGTATACTGCACAGATGCCATCCAACCTTAAACCACCGACCATTGAGGAGGAAAGCGGCGGTGTTACTCAGTACCCTACCATGCTTTCCTTTGTTTTTATATTATTAGTCTTAATCATGGTAGTAGGCTAAAGTTCTGGGAACATCAGAAAGACTGGACACTTTGAACGTTTCCATACCTTAATCACAACGTTCAGTAAACATTCCTAGAACAAATAGTTGTTAGCGGTGGTTAAGAGTGATTTGTGCTGCATCTAGTAAGCGCACGAAAGCCAAGGAGATCCTTTCAACTGTAGCACAATAATAAAGTGAGGTAGACAGAGAGGTGAGGTGAGGAACGGGATGAGCAGGACAAGGCTTTGGGACAGACATGTGATCCACGTGACGGGTTTAGGACACTTACCGATCGCCACGGCTATTAGAATATCCGTAAAGAAATAACCGAAGGCCACAGGCTGATACCAAACTTCGACTCCCAATACAGCTGTCAGCAGATACACCGCTGTCATTGTCTACAGGTGGAGAAAACAGATTTCACAGAGCGTCACATGCATCTCACTGGTGCATATTTTAGCATTTAAGGTCAGGGGGCACGTATAGTATAAAGATCATTTACACTGCTAACAAAAAAAAGGATTCAAACCTGAAGGATTTTCAGCTAGGAAATGTTATTCCTCTGCTGTTGCAGTGAAGGGGATCGCGTGAGGCTTACTTGCAGCCAGCAGGTTTGGGTTCATAACGAACCCCGTGACTGCAAAAGGCTGCACACTTTCACTCTGATACTGCTGACGAGGAGGAAGAGGAAGGAGCCGAGCTATGCCGAGGCAATGAAAGGGAGCCGTCTAGGCCAGACCGTCCACTATAAACTCGAGAAGACAGCTGACGTGCCACTTTTCCCCACTCCACGCCCCTGCTGATTCGTACTCCGTATCACAGGCAGACTTTCCGGGAGAAGGAGAGAATCCCCCCCCCCCCAGTGCCGAGATCCAGCAACAGAACGGGACAGGCACGCTGAGACACCCCAGCCAATAGAAAATTACCTTCCTGTGGCAGCAATTTGTACCACAAGGGATGACTCATGCTCTCTGCTTTAGAAATGCCATAGAACACGCCTGAGTACAAAGTAAGAGAGAAGCTTGGCTGCAGATTGAATTATACCCCGAAGGTGTCTAAGCAGGTGTAATATCACTAAGGATTTTTTCTGTGAAATTGAACACAGAATAACACTACTACCATTGTATGTGTATTTTACAAAAAGCAAGCTGGAAATTTTACTGAAGTCTTTCTTCTTTCTTTTGTACTATTCTATGAGTTTACCTCGCAGAAGCACGTACTTGTCAAGCACAGCGCTAAATATATAGTGAATAATCGTCATGCACGTGAATTCCTGCACACCGATGTCTGATAGAACGCAGCGTCCGGCCTTATCTACCTCCTCTCCTTCTCCGAGACGCTCAGGATCGCCGAAACGCGCCGCGTTCGGCAGGTCGGACTCCGCCTGGACCCGCGCAGAGATGATAAACCGCGTGAACAATTACAGGCAGCTCAGCCCCGCGTGTTTCTGCTCCCCCCCCACCTCCCAGAGCCGGGTTTCAAGCTGAGAAGCTGTTTTTCCTGCATCGAGGGGGCCAAGATGGTTGAAGAAAGCCCCCCTGCGGTGCACCCATCTATTCCGATTGGAGAACTCCCCCCCCCATTTTGTCATATGCAACTAGGGCAACCTATACATGCTGTGTATAAATAGCCTGCAGAAAACTTACATTTATCATTATCCGTTTCCTAATTACTGCCCCTGAATTTTAAAGCTGGAGATGACAATAAGGACACTATGATTTTCGGCATACTAAACAATAAAAAAAAAATAATACGTCACTGGATCGCTACTCAGATAGTGAACAGGATCCGAAGCTGTTCCCACTATTAGGAAACGTAACGTTTGCCTGAAAAAGCATCTGTGCCATATGTTGGTGGATCCATTACATTACTGCTGAACTGTGCCGTCGTTTGGAGATTCAGACCGACACCACCGGCTGTTTTGCCGAGAGCCAATCTGCTGGGTGACACGGTGAACCGATATAATTTCATGCATTTAACTCTAGACTGAGAAGGACTTGTTCAAACAAGCCAGGCAGTGAAGTACCTGATTTCATCAATCGCCGCAGTGACCGAACTGGTTCAGATGAGTTTGCAGTGCTCTCCCAACAATTCAGAGAGCAGCGCAGTGCCGGCTGTTACGCAGCCCCCCCCCAGCACAGGGGGCTCATTAACCATCCACTCACTATCCCCTTTACACCACCAGCTCCACTGCATATGCATATCGCGCATATACAAAGACCAACTAAAGACCCTCAAAACAGTATTCCGCTTGCATCATTTGATGTTTCACGCTGCTCCTTAAACTTGTAAAAAGGAACAAAAAACGCCCACCAAATAAACAGCGTTCAAACAAGACCCCTGGCAAGCATACAGTGGAAGCACTTAATGCCTTTAAGCTGAATCCTGTGTCTTTAGAGAAGACCGCCTCGACATCCTGTTTACAGACTAGATACCGACTCTGTCCTGCGTATGCTGTAGGGCTCTCTTTGATTCTTCGTGAAGAAGATGAAGAAAGGAGACTTCCAAAGCATACTGTCACTACACCACCCCCAAGAAACAGAACTTCACCATTTTGCCCACCTTTGTTTTATAAAAATCTGTTACTGGGACTTTTCTGTTAAGGTTGCTCAGCGGTGAGCAGCGTCCAGCCAACTCAGGCAGCGCTGCTGAAAAGTACTAAAAGCTTATTGGAGGAGAACAAACCAGAACATTCTAACTCACACTAGCTCCGTTCAATATCTTCTGAGTATCACTGTTGAAACTGTCACACAGCCCAAGCCCCGACCATTCAGCCAGACCCAGGATAGCAAAAAGAAGTGAATGAAAGAGAGAGCACTTACAAAGAAAGCATATCTAATAAAAGACAGAATTACTGATCATTTTATACTTAGAATTTAGTGACTAATCGTCATTGTTGACACACCACAGCGAAATGTGTCCTCTGCATTTAACCCATATGTGACAATGTGACATAGCAGGGGGCAGCTAATTCAGTGCCCAGGGAGCAGTGCTTGGGGGGCGGTACCCTGCTCAGGGTACCTCAGTGGTGCCTTGCTGGTCGGGGACTCGAACCTGCAATCTTTCAATTACAAAGTGCGCTTCCCTAACCATTAAGCCACCACTGCCCACAACACAAATAATTGCAAAGCATGATTGCATTTCATCAGATTTTTTTTTAACAAAATGCATTTAGCGCAATGATCACCATGCTGTTCCGGTGTGGGATTTTCATGGCCTCTGTAATGAATCCTTGCCATGCTAGAAATCGTTTGTCGAAATCTTTATATTGCCCATCATACAACATACTTTTCCAGTCTGAGGGCACTGCAAAGGTTTTGATAACCTGTGCTTGCTATTGAATCGTCAAGCCAATCGACCAGTGTTATTCCTCAGTACATATTTTATCTCACCAGCCCAGTGACAGGATTCCAGTACTGACCACTTGACTGAAGTCATATCCCCAGGGCAGAAACAGGACTCCAGTGTTGTACTTCTCCCAGTGAGAGAGCACAAACGTGACCAGGACGATGCACAGGATGCAGTAGAGGGTGTAGGCTGAAACAGCCCTGGCCTTGCACATGCCGAACACTGAGAAGAATGACAAGCTGAAAATGGAGGTGGCCCAGCTGTCCAGGCCATGGTCAAAGAGCTCCCCTAGAGGGCTGGAGGACTGCGTGCGGCGAGCGTGCTTCCCATCAATGGAGTCTGTGGGGCATCACAACGACAGTCCAAGTCAAGCCCATGTAGTATCTTTGCCATTATAAATAGACAGTCTCAACCTTCAAACAAGCTCAGGATAGATGTACTTGCTGAAGGTTAGTCTATCAGTATATCTCACAGTATATGCAGATGGTATGTAAAGCAGATGCAGGACCCCGGCTCTTAATGGTCAGCATATTATAATATTACATATAGATAGGAGATAAAATAAAAGGTACATTTTTTCATTAATCTCAAATTATGTCAAATAATTCCTCATGCCAATATACAGCCATGGAAAAAAAATAAGAGACCACTCTATATTTTTAAACAAATCTGTATTTTTAAATCCTGGTTTAATCCTGGTTCTACTGTCAGAAGGTTACACTGAGCAGCAGGATGTTTCCAGGTTCAACATTTCTAAAACAGCAGCACACAAGAACAGGGTGAAGCAGGAGACACTGGGAACGACCAGAAACCACCCAGGTAAAGGGCGGAATCGACTTTCTAATGCCAGAGATAACCATCAACATATCAGTCCCTCATGAATAGAAGGATGACATCAAGTGACCTTCACAAGGAAACATTAAGTGGTATGAAGTGCACTGCTAGGACAGTTCACAACTGTCTCCTAGAATCAGGACTGAGTCTCATAAAGCAAGGAAGAAGCCCTTCATTAATGAGAAACTGCATTAATGAGGCTGCATTTTGCAACAAAAAAAAATCTATTCACAGACACACAGCCATAAATTGAGAAATGAGTGGAACAAATATTGTGCTATGGTCTCAATTTTTCCATGGCTGTAGCCTCGCCTATTAACCAGCCACCCAAAACTTTTCTTCTTCCTCCTAAGAGGCATCCTGCCTCTTAACTAGCTGCATTCACCCACACTCGCCCCTCCCTCCCTCTTAAATAAAACCACACCCACTCCAAGCCTCACCCACACCTCCCTCTCACACTTACCCCTCCCTCTTAATGAAAGCCACACCTATACCAAGCCACACCCACACTGCCCTCTCACTTACCCCTCCCTCTTAACCAAAGCCACACCCACCCTAAGCCACACCCACAGCCCTCTTACACTTACCCAGAGCATATGCCGAGAATGTGGCCAGGCCGGACACAGTCCAAACCCAGTTTGGGACATGCTGAGAGCCGGGACCTGCACAGCAGCATTGACAGCACACTCAATTACTTCTTTAAATATGTGCAAACATACCTCTAAATTCTATATAAATTTACAAGTTCATATATAATTATGCATTTATACATTTTCGGACAGAGTGGGCCTGAAACCAATCCCCAAACCAAGTACCCGGAAAAAAACAGTCAGATAAAATAATCTTTTTTCCAAAGGTTTCATGTCTTTCCTGACAGAATGAAAACTTGCTGCTATACACGCAGAGTATACAAACATATATAAATTTACATAAACATCTCAGGGTGCTGACGTGGACTATCAGACAGGTGATCTAACCCATATAGCAGACGGCGGCAGGGGGGCACATGGACCCCTGTGGAAAATACCTGAGGCCGTGTAATCCCAGTCATAGAACGACAACAGGAGGTAGTTCATTAAAATGAGCAGGAAGCCGGTGAATGTCAATAGGTTGGGAGCAACCCACAGAGGCACTACCTGCAAGACAAGGCACACGCAGTACATCAGCGAAGCGTCGCGCCAGGAGCCCGGGGGCGGCTGGGGGGGGGGGGGGAGTGGCGCTAACCTAGACCCTGCCACAAGCACCAGACAACCTCTGTACGGCGCTGGAAATGAGGTTAGTGTAAGGTTACTGAGTGCATAAGAAAGCCTATATGGAACTAAATTTAGCATAGTGGATTATGCCACAAATTCGGTCTGTAATTTTAGAGCATCTACTCCTTATTTGACTTGCAAACACACCTGTGTCATGAGAAAATAAAATAAAATAAAAACGACTATAGGAAGCAGTATTATGCAAGGATCCTGTTTTCTCTTTTTCTCCTGGTGCTGTTTTCTACACATATTACACACATTCGGCCAAGAAAAAAACACTCTGGGGAGCGACCGCAGAGACAAAGACATTGTCTGCTGGGAGAGACAAAAAGAACATGACGTGTGGGTTAGCTTTTTGACGGCGTGCTGAAATTAGACCTGTATTTATTCACAGCAAAAAAAAGTGAAACTGGATCACAGACCTTGAAACGGCCATTTGTTTACAGGAAACAATCACCTGCATTATCGTTTTGATTACTTACTATTCATATTGCAGTTGTGCTTCACACAACGTACCTTACAGGTCTTCCACTTTGGACACGGTCCCTTACAAGCCAAGACAAACAAGCGAAAGGCAGCCTAATGAAGCGTGTTGCCTCTCCTCTGGCTTTATTATTAATAGAGCAGCTGAATTGCTTTGCTGCTGCCTTTCTGACGGCAAACACTCCAAGGAGACTACAGCAAACACCAGAGTGATGTTCAGGGTGACCAAAAATCTGGCCTAAAGCCTGCAAATGTCCTCAATAAAGCCAGCGTGAGATTGAAAATGTGCCCCTAAGGTGTCTCTCCCACGTGAAGGACAGACGCTCCTCTTCTTACGCATGAGATACGTTCCGAATGGCCGTTCATAACTTGAAACGTTCGTAAGTCGTTATTCGACATCATTTTAAGGGTATACGCAAGTACAAAGAACTAGGATGCTGGGAGTTCGCACGCTACGCTGCTGTGCGGCGGGAGTAGCGGCCAGAAGTCGTACGAGGTGGAATTGGCGCGTAGAAAAAAAAAATTGATGTTGCAGACAGGAAACAGGAGCCCAAAGAACACAATTTGAAGATTCGGTCCTTTTCGTTCGTATATCCGAAAGTTCATTAGTTGAGAGTTCGTAAGTTGAGGAGCGTCTATATTTGCTATAACTCAAAATGGCACCATCCAGCCGTTACAGTGGGTTTCAACCGGACAACCAGACAGTGTATCGCGGTGTGATGCACTAAGGAGACAGTACGTGCGGTGTGATGCACTAAGGAGATGAGCCTTCCGAAAAAGCTACGGCCAAGATGAAGATCTTTCCAGTAAATGATGGAGAAATGATGGAGGTGCAGATCCTGAGATACTTAAGCAGTTAATATGCCGCCACTCTCAATATGCCATCATGCTTAATATCCCATCATGCATAAGGGGGTCGTATAAAATCTTCTGGGCAAGCACAGCATCCCAGTTATTTTGAGCACCATAACTTGAAGTGATCTCAAAGACTTCGAAGAGGGGTGATTCTTTAGCTATACGGCCGGGCTAAAATGACAATGTCATTAAAAAAGGATAATTTGGCAAAAAACAATTTGCATGCGTGGTGTCTGCTGATGTTCATGCATCAGTATGAGATACAAGACGAAACATAAAAGTGTCTCCGATTGACATGCGTACTCACTAAGACATACGTTTCAGGCACGTGAGAATGTCACAAAGAGAGATACGATGATGTGGTTGCAGTGCGTAAACCCCTTATTACACCTGAAAAAGCAACCACAGCACGCAGTGCAGGCAGTGTCTGCAGAGCAGCGGAAAAACAAGTCATGTGGTCACACTGACTGCTCCTAAACATGTCGGGAACGTGCCAAGAGTTGCCTAAGTGAAAAGTTCTTGCAGCTCTTTTGTACTAAAGTGCTTTTTCCTGGCCTGACTGTGGTCCACTTAACTCTTGGAGAGCGACGCAGCTGTCAATAAATACAAAGCCGTGCCGAGCGACGTCTTCTCTATTCTGATGGGAGTGGAATTTTCCAGAATGCCTCTGCTCCCATCCACCAGCATGGATGGCCCCAAATGATATGACGAGCGCAAAAGGCAGACAAACCGCATCCCTTCCACATTCACAGATCAGGGTCACCCACTGACCTAAACGTTAGCAGGAGAACTCTCACTAAACTAAAAGCAAAAAAAAGTTTAAACAACAAAAAACCTAAAGCGTTGTTCCGGTGTGAATAAAACGAGCAGGACTATCTCTTATTCTTATTAACAAGAATAAACAAATAGGTGATGTAATAAGAATGAATAAATAACAACGACAATGTCACAATGCAGACACGCTGCACCAGATTTGCCTCCGAAAATGAAATGAAATAAGGAAACAAGCATGTTAAAGACACCTGAGGAAGAGACTTGCTTCAAAAATGATCAGGAACAGTAGAGATGAACAAGAGAAAGATAGCATTTAGTGTAGAAAAATGTCTCCCCAGAAATCTATAATGAGGAATAATTAATTTTGGCAAGTCTTTCAGATTTAAAGGTAGATACTTTGTAATTCCTACAAATGGAGAAAAAATGTCATGCAACGGATCAAAAGATATTAAAATATGATTCACAGCGAAAATGAATATTCTCATCTTTTTCATACTTCCTATGAAAAGCAGAAGAATGAACTTAATTCAGTTAAAATAGTGTAAAGTTATATAGCTTTTATTTGAGTTTTTTGGGCACATTCCTAAACATGTCATTTATTTTCAAGCAGCAGTTCTTCTACTGTTGGCAACTGGTACAGCCCAGTATCTCCCTGTGTTTACTCAGATAGCTCACTACTGCAGTGCCATAAAACACTGCACAATGCAGTGCCCTCTTTTCTGGGAGGGGTCTCCCCAGGGGGTGGCCAGACAGCTTCACACTTACCTGTGGCAGTAAAACTCCAGGCTTATCATTATCTGAGCATTGTTAACTGAGCACGTTGAATTACAATCGGTGGTGATTATTGGCTGACGGGGACCCACCTTGACCAGCTTGTTCCACAGATGCTGCATGACATACACTGAAAGCGGGTTGGTGTCCACTGCACTGTACTGAAATAGAACCAGAGAACAAATGCTAGCTTTGGAGAACCTTATATCATACAGTTATGATATATTCTTTATCATAATTCACATTTAATGCAGAACTGAACACTCAATTCTAATACAGGCAGGCCCGAGGTTACGGACAATTTCTGTTCCTAAGTCGAATTTGTAGATAAGTTGAAAAATAATAATACCGTACATCATAAAAATAAATATAATACAGTAATAATAAAAGTAACTACATAGGGTACTGCGCTGTACCTTGAGCCAACAAATTGTTGCAGCCGTCAAATGTTTTCACGAGCATTAAAAAGTAGTGCGCGCGTTCATTATGAACCATCGTATTTAAGCCAAATTTTTTTTATATAGTACGCTATATGGCAGTCTGCTGGTAAGTATCAGCTGCCCGTAAGTCAGACGTTCTAGGTACTATTTTGTGCTACGCGAATGTGGGTGATTAACTTATCTTGGGGCGCTAGGCTGACACCAGCATGGATGCTAAGGTGCTGCCCATGTAAACAGCTGGTCTGTTTTGCCCAAGGTGGGCCAGGGCCCCAATGTTTGCTAGGTCCCTCGGCTATAGCTTAGGATAGCCTGTGAATAGAGATCCCACCCCCCCTGGAGGGGTGACCAGCCCCTTATTCGTCACCACATCCAGCTGGCTTGATGTTTTCCTCGCAGACAGAAACAGACCAAACCCCGGTACCTGACCCAGACTCCAAGACCTGAGACTCCCTCTGCGCTCTCATCCTCTGTTCATTCCTTTCCTCAGCGCCGGTTGATTTATGCCGACTCCACTCCCTTAACCAAATAACACCACCATGCCTACCCCGCACCCCAAAGGCACATGGGCTCTGACCACCCAGCGCGGGTCCCACAGCCTGTTTACCATTCAAACATGCCTGAACAGCATATATTCAAAGCAAACTGATGCTGCATCATAGTCCACTCTGAGCAAACAGTGAGCAGCGCTGAATGTATGTGAGCATTTATATACCATGCAGACAACGACAATTCCCTAACGACAGGATGAGACCTCTGATCGTAAGTGAAAACCCTACAAATTGTTCCCTGTTTAATGCTATTTAAACGACACAAAGCATATTAGTTTAATTTCAGATGTACGTTTCAGCGCCAGTATTTGAGAGTAAGAGTGTGTCCAGCAATCACGTCATGAGGCAGCAATCGCTACGGCCAGGTTACGAATTAAACCAGTGTCATTCACACTTATAGTAGGGTTCCGACAATGGGAGACTTAAAACAGTGAAAGCAAATGGAAAAATAAATGCTTTTAAAAAGGGATAGATGACCTGAGCCAAAAGTGGCGCAGAAACGGTTCCCTGAGAGGACGGCGAAACAGTATAGAAAAGGCATTTCTGGAGACATAAGCGTTGATTAATGGCATCAGAGAAGGAAATGAAGGAAGATGACAGACAGCAGATCAAGAAAAAAAGAGTTATAAATATTCTGCTCTAATAAATAACGTACATCGGATATTGTATCAATAAAATATCCAGCCAATGGGAAAAATCGAAATCACAGTCGGGATCAGTAAAGGCTTTGAAATGCAAAGCGGGCTGCAGAGGATGACAAAGTATCCAAACGACTACAAAATCAGAAGCATTCCTGCAATTAAGATTTTATCATTTCAATGTTTTTTTGTTTTTTTGCATTTTAAGTAGATAATATGAAAGGCCAAAAGATTTAGTTTAATAACATTGGTATTGATCGTACGGAAAAATGAGCGAGTCTCCGGAGTGTGAGAGGCGCTTCTGGTGGGGAGACATCGCCTAACCGCACGGCGCTGTCTTCATGAAGAAACCGCAACTTTGAAACGCAACATCTCACATAAACCACCGTCATCAAGCTCGCATTTTTAAATATGATTTCATTTTATTTTATTTTATTTTATTTTGACTACTTCATGAAGGCTTTCGTTCGTAGTTAACTAATGCCTTCAAGATATATATTTCATTTTTTTGCAAATCAGTTTACTACAGTTCAGAACAATAGACATGTATTTAATTCACCATGAATCGTTATATCACAGCACGGAAATTAATATATTAATTAAAAAAAAATCTGAATACAAAAAAACCCCTGGAGTGCATTGTACGATCAGCTAAACGTCAGCAGACTCGGAGCACAGGCTGCCTAAATGCACGAGCTTAATATCGATAAATGATAATAAACCTTAACAGGCGTTTGTTTCATATCTGTTTATATTTTACATCCGAGCTGTGCTCTGAATGTTAATTGCATAATCCGAAGCAATAGCTACAATTACACCATTCAGCAGTGTCTGAGCTGCGTGGTTCTTTCAGCACCCACAAATAATGACTTACGGGGCAAAAATAATCTAGCAAAAAATTGCATATAATATTTCCGTTTTACCTTGTAATTGTCGAAGCCCGCAAGCTGCTGCTGCGTAACATAATGGTAGTGAAACATATTGGCCCGCCAGAAGATGTAAGATGTGTGTATTTTTCCCCGGTGCTGGTGGGCTGTGCCATGGGCTGGTGTCAGGACCGCATCTGCCCCGCTCCTCCGCCGCGGCTCGCAGCCTGCGCGGCGGCTGCGTCACTTCCCGCCCAGCCTCGCTCATTCAGCCCCTGGCTAGTAGCATAGAATTAACGGAAAGGCGGCTGGATCCCTTAATCTGCTGGGTGCTGCTAGATATGCGATATGCCTCTCAAATGACTAAATTGCTTGTCTCGGTTTTGGCCTCAGCGCGACATTTGGTGTCTGTATGCATTTATAGCCTTAATTTGCACATACTTTCTTCATAATAGAAACGTATATCGTATTGTTTTAAATCTTACATTCAAATTGCATTTAATATTGGCAATGAGGACAACATGCGTGTTTTAATATGATCAACAATAAATGCTATGATATATTTAAATATATATATATGTATATATATATATGTGTGTATATATGATGTATATATCATATATATGTGTGTGTGTGTGTGTATATATATATATATATATATATATATATATATATATATATATATATATATAATATTCATTTCGCATCAAATTCAGTGGTAAGCTACTACAATGCGCGCCTTGTAAAACGCGCTTTTTTTATTTGCTGTTGACGCATGCAAATGCTTACAGCCTGAGGAATTCACTACCGTTCATGTGCCAGTGTTCATCGCCAATGTATTCTTCGTCTTGTAATTCCAATAGCTTCCCCACTACACTACCTACAGTATAATCCAATGCTTGCAATATATACATGACAATGAGGAATCTTGTTTCTTTATCTTTTTTTTTTTTAAAATCAATTTCTGAAACATACTACATTACAATTATTTTCTTAGCATTCTGACTATATAACTATCCATCCAGCCATCCATCCATTTTCTGAAACCGCTTGCTCTATTCAGGGCAGCAATAACTTAATATGCTAGCCTACTTATAGCCTAGTACATGTTTTGAATGCGCGGTTTGAAGGGATGTGTACGGCATCGGAATTTTTTTTTTTCAGTTTTACGCATTTTGGACCAGGAGAAAATAAAAGAAATACCACGTGATGAAATAATTAAGTCTGAAGTCGCTAAATCAGAATTACAAATGCAGCTGCAAAGGTAAGCCATTTCAGGTTCGATGTTGGCTGTAAAAGCAGACTGACCCTCTGCAGGCTGATATGTGATACACAAATTGCGTATATATACTGGTAACAAAACTGCAAAATTTATTCTATGTCTGGTGGAGTACAGTCTCAAAAAACATCCAACTAATTGCACTAGCAAAGAACAGTCGTTGCTGGTGGAAGTACATCTACGGAGTAGACAGGTACTTCACAAGATATCTGCTAAAAGATTAATATGTGACAATGGCCTAAAACCAGCCACTGCTGAATCTGTTTCATTGTGTTGGGCCAGTGTGCATTACTTGGTGTAAGGACCTCTCAGGAACACTAAAATAGAGTTTTCTCATTCTCCTGCCACTTCTCCTGGTGATGTTCTCGGTGGCAGCATACAGCCCAGACCTCTGTTTTCCATAGTTATTGTGAGGGATCCCTGGATGTTCCCAGGTCAGCTGGGAAATGCAAAGCATCTTGCATGTTCTGGGTCATCCCTGGGGCCTCTGCCTAGTAGGGCGTGCCAGGAACATCTCCCTTGGGAACCATCCAGATGACAGCCTTATGCAGTGTCCAGACCATCTTAACTGGTTCTTCTTGGATCAGTGGAGCAGCAGCAGCATTTCAAAATCCTTTTGGATCTCCGGACTCATCAGGAATCTCTGGTCTCACCTTAAAGGAGAAATCCTTTCTTCTGCTAGAGGACACCATGTAGGTGCTGACTGTCATCCTCTTTACACTCATGGTGGATACAACTTTTACTGCATTCATACAAGGAACAGAATGTATTCAGTAGCTGTTCCTATATTCCATACTACTGCAGCACTTCTTATGGTTTGTGCTGGGGCATTTGGTCACATGCCTTCTCCAAATCCACAAAGCACATGGCGGCTTTGTTAGTGTATGTCCACCAACTCCAGCCAGCCACAATCCACATTGTTCCTTCAGAAGCCTAGATTTGACCATTAGGTTGCGTTATCTCTAGTTCCCTGACATGGAGTTTGACCATATGCTCTGGTATGTTCTTTTTCAGAATAGGGACCACCACTTTTGTTTTCCGTCCAGTGGTATTTTACCCACTTTCCATGCAACACTGAAACGAAGACTCCTTTGCAGGTATTGCACTGAAAACCTCCTTTTTCTTTACTTAATAGCTTCCCTACAGATGTCCACGCTGGGGTTTTTGGGGTCCTGCCATAAATGATGCTGACTGCTTTCTGCCTGTAACAAAGATGGAAACCTCGGTCATGATCCATTCATCCCCAGTTTCCCAGAACTCATTAGGTATTTGTTTGTCTGGGAGCGCCAGTTTACCAGCTCGTCACCGAGTGATAATGATTAGTTCATAGCCCCCTGCTCCCCCGTGTTTGAATGTGGTTTTCACTTTGGACAATCTATATCTTGCATAGGCTTATAATACCTAATCCAGCACTTTGGCTTAGATCCAGGAAGCTGTTCCTCAGATCATGCCCCTTCAGGTATCTCCATCATTCTCTAGGTGAGCGTTGATATCTCCTAGTAGCACCACAGAGCCGGTACACTTCCGAGCACCTTACTCAGGGACCTTTGAATTTTTCAGAGCTTTCTCTTTACAATTCGCCATCCTATAGAGGCAACCGCCAGGTCTACCAGGAAAAACTCAAGCTGGATGGTCCTCAGCATGCAATTTGTGAATATTCCCACATGTCCATGAGATCTTTCACCGTGGGGAACACCAGAGTTGGAGAGACCCCCCCCCCCAAATCATGAGCCCATGCTATATGTAGAGGTAAGGTTAAGTCCATTCAAGTAAAACCTTCCTATCTTCTGTACTAGCTCTGGCCATTTCCCAGCAGAGAGACAACCTTCCATATTTACAAAGGCAGTGTTCACTCCCAATCCACTTGATGAGTCGTCATTCACCATCAGTCAGGTGGGTTTATATTTTGAGAAAGTTAATGGATGCCTTCAACCTGCAATGTCTGTTGGAAAGGGCTGTCGTCTCATTGGCATCATTACTTATGCTAAATGCTTTACGTGACAGCTAAAGAATATTGAGCCATTGTAGAGTATCAAGTGCACCGTTTGGCGCAAACGCTGTTCCCTCATGATGTTCGGATATTTCAAAGTGATGGTGCCCCTCATACTCACTGCTACATGAATTCCAGATTGGCATCATAAACACCAGGATGGATTAAAATGTCTTCCCTGGCCTCCCCAGTCTGTAGAACTAAACATCAGTGAAACTTGGTGGCAGCCTGGTCCTTGGAGACCCCCCCACACAATCCAATTTTTTTTCTCCCTCCCAGCTCCCTACGAGCAGCAGAACATTTCAGTATGATTTGTCTCTTCCGGGAGCTGGGATGGAGCAAAAATCCACAGTCTGGGGGTCCTCAAGGACCGGTCTGAGAAAGACTGCTTTATGGGAACTTGTGGACTGCATATTGTGAGGCTAATCGCCACCTCCTTTGTCCTGTAAAGACTTGGGAGGCTTTTCTCTTTTTTCCCCAGCTTACAGTACGTGCCAGCGTTCCAAGAATGATTGAAGCTCTTCTGCATGCAAAGGATGATCTTACTCCTGCTAGATCCTTCAAACCAACTGAATTTGGAGTTCCTCCATAATCACATCATATTTAAATGTACCGCTGCCTGGACTTATAACCTAAGAACCATTTCACAGCCATCTTGGTGTTTACATCAGCGATGATTTTTCCTGGTTTCACAACACCACTCAACTGATAAAGAGGTTTCATCAGCATCTGAACTACCTGAAAAGGCTGAAGTTGTTTGGCATGTCAGGCAGAATCCCTGGCAACTTCTGTAGGGGTATTTTCAAGAGCCATTCTACCAGTATCATCACGGTCTGGTTTGGAAACTGCTCTTTACTGTATCACAAATCCCTATAGCATGTAGGTAGAACTGCCAAAGACACCTCAGGTGCAACTGTACCAGCTCTGGGGAACATTTAGTAGTAGTTGAAGTAGTAGTAGTAGTAGTAGTAGTACTTTATTGATCCCGAAGTAAATTCCAAAAAAGCTACAGCAACAGACACAAAAGTGACTGCAAACTAAACATATACAGTAGAAAAAGACACGATGCTATATAAAAGATACAATGCAATACGAAATTTTAGTATACACAATGTGTAGTATGCAACATTTAAAAATGCGACGACAATCCAGAGGGCTGGTGACTGTGTGGGGTGAGGGTCACGGGGGATACTTATTGTAGCATTTGATGACTGCTGGGAGAAGACCTCAGATGGCACTCACTGGAGCAGCGCAGCTGTGTGAGTCTGCTGCTGAATGTGCTTCTCTGTTTGACCGGGGTGTGATGTTGAGGCTGTAAGGCATTGTCCAGTATGGAGCAAATCTTCTTAATTATTCTCATTTGGACAGTTGTTTCAAAGGAATCCAGCCTTTTTAATGTGCTTATTGAGCCTCTTCGAGTCCCTACTTGTAGCTTTGTTTCCCCAACACACCCCATGCAGCGGAGAAGATTGGAATCTCACACTGACTTTATTTATCACTCAAATTTATCACTCCAGTTTCGTTAGGAGGGCCCACAGCATCGTAATGGACAGTACCCACCCCCAGTACAGCCTATTTACACTCCTACGATCAGCTAAGTACTACGAGAGTATGAAATAAAGCACCACACACACACAATGGACAATGGTGCACATGAACTTCTGTACACTTTGCACAACAACCTGGTCACTTTCTCACACTTTTGCACAACATCCTGGCAACACAGCACTGGCCAATTATCGAACTCAAACTTATCCAAACCTTTGCAATGCAACTTTTGCATTAGATTTACATTGCACTCTATGTTTACATTGCACTCTATGTTTACATTGCACTCTATGTTTACATTGCACTCTATGTTTACATTGCACAGTGTTCACATATTTATTGTCATGGATGCACTCGTATTTATGTTCTTACCGTAAGAACTTTACTTTCTATTTATGCTTTTGCATTTAATTTGTGTTTACCAGCAGCCAGAAGGGTAAGAGCAAGATTTCCATCACATGGTGTAACTGACCGTTTACTGTTTATTCTTAAATCTTGAGCAAGTGTGGCCGTATCCACTTAAACAGAGGGTTAGCCAGATGGAGGATGGAGGGCTGTATGAGCAATAAGCCATTTTAGTGGCACATTTGATGTATTATTGTGATAGCCTTACCTTGGCCTGAACTCACTAAACCTCTAGGGCTCCACTGCAAGACCCCATGCCACCTGCACACAATAGTAATCTTTCTTTTGTTCCTAATGAAGCATCTTTCACTTGGGTCTAACCACCCCTTCCCACATCTTTCAAGTCTCTCATCCCATCACAAATACCTGTATATTAATAATACTCTCATAAGGACAAAATTCTCCAAAAGTAATTTTCTCTTAATTGTCTTTGTGAGACATCTGGTACTATATACCAAAAGATAATTGAGAGGTGAATTGTACTGTATGGCATCATGCAATATATGACCAAGGCAATGTGAGGATTAGGTAGCAAAAATGCAAGGTGAGGCGTGTTTAGCTGGGGTTCAGAGTATTAATTATGCTGCTCTGAGGTGCTGGGATCTCAAAGAAAACTTAAAAGCCAGAAAAGGTAATGGAAAGATAGATCATGTGCATGCATGGTGCAGATAAGAAACAGGCAAGAGCACCCAGAGATTCGTGGTAGATGAGCAGATGAACATTGAGTTATCCATCCATCCATCCTGGAAAACAAGCAGGGCAGTGGGGCCCGAGGACCGACTTTGAGAACCACTGTGTTAACAACTTGGAGCTGAACACACAAAAAACCGTGGAAATGATCATCGACTTCTGGAACCCTAGTCACCATCCCCACCAATCATACAGAACACCGTATTCAGCAGAACTGAGACCTTCACATTTCTAGGCACCATCATTCAACGAAACCTCAAGTGGGGCACAAACATCACCCATCTCACTAATAAAAAGGCCCGACAGCAACTATACTTCTTGTGACAGCTGAGAAATTCCAGCTGACTTAGATGGCTCAGTTTTACGCAGCTGCAGTAAAATCCAGTGTTACCTCTTTCATTTCTGTTTAGCTCTACATCTTCACACTCTAAGCAGAGATCACAGCGAATTGTGCTATGTGCAGAGGAGATCATAATTGACACTTTTATTGAAATTGTCTTTTACGCCTCCCACAACTTGCTCTTTTTTCATAGAGGAAGTTGTCTGCGAAGGGCTGCCACCCGTAGCGGCGCCCAGGGAGCTGGGGGTTAAGGGCCTTGCTCAAGGACCCACAGGCTGAGGCTGGGTTTGAACCTGCGACCTTCTGATTACAGGCACACAGGCTTAGCCAACTGAGCCCCCTTTTGGGGGATCATTTGGCAGATCATTGGCTACAGAGGAGATCCTTGGCTGCCAACTCCCTGGAAGCCCTGAGGAACAGGGCCGAGGGAATGATATCTGACCTGTCTCTCCCTAGTTTGCCCCTTGTCCAGCATCTCCCTTCTTAGTGAAAACCATGAATGCAAGGACTTGCCATCTGAACAGCTTCTTCCCCCAGGTCATTGCCCTCCTAACCAAGGTCCTGTGAGAAGCATACTAGCCCCTATGGGAATTGAACACTTGTGCTGCCACCAAAACAAACTGAATAGGTGTTGGTGTGGCCAGCAGGTTAGCCAATCCTGTGGTCTGTGTGGCCCCCAGAGCAGCAATGGAGACACAGTGCTGTAAAAATGGTGCAGTCCTTCAGGTGAGACGTAAAACTGAGGTCCAAAACACTCAGAGGTCATAAAACATCCCTGGGCATCTTTCAAAGAGTACCACGACTCAATGTCGTGGATAAAATTGTCCATTGTGGCCATATCAAATCTGGCCTCCTAATCATCCCCGATATCTAACCTGTGAATTTTCTCCTTCCCTTTCTCTACCTTAGCTATCGTGTGGTGAGCATACGGGCGCAGAATAGCTGCCGTCGCGTCATCCAGATGAGTGCTACGCAGTGGTGGTCTTGAAAATTCCTTGAAAATTTCAAATTCCTTGTACTTTTTTGTTCGTGGCGAATAAAAAGACTGATTCTGATTCAGACCATCAGTCGGTGAGTTCCACCCCTTAACGCATGGTGGCAGTAGTCAGTCTCAACAAATGATGGATTAGCCGCAGAGGAAGCCGCTTCAGCCAATCGGAAAGCTGACAGAAAGGCGCGCGGCTCGGCAAACTCAATATATACACAACACTACCGACTCCGCTATGCTATTCATTACTACTCTTCTCGTTATGTTGTAATAATATTATTTAGTGGCTCGTTCTGTCGACAAATTCACATTATTAATCGACCTGCTGCAAGACTGACATGTTACGCTTTAATAAGGTAAGATATAATGCCAATTAGGGGGTGATTTTTAGACGTTCACTTCGCCCGTAATATAGGAAATAAGCCGTAGAGCATTTTCCCACTGACACATAACGTTCACGTTAATGTCCTCAACGCACAGGAACAGATACAACTTTTGTGTTGAACGAACTGTTTAGCTGCTGTAAGAGTCGCTTCAGTGGAGGTGATTTAATGTTGTCTGTCAGTAATATCGGTAATAGGGTGAATGTCTTTGCTTGCTATAGTAATGTAACTGGCGCCTCATCCCGTAGAGAAAGCGAGGCTCCTTGGCCGTGAAGCGCTCCATCCTCCGCGACGAGGGCAGCAGGCAGAGGGAGGACCCGGCCGAGTGTGTGCGCAGGTCGTGGGAGCGCTGCGGGGATGCTTTCGCCGAAACGCCGGCGGTCAAGGTGCGGGGGACGCTACGTTCCGCTCGCCGGCTGCTCTCCCACTCAAGCAGTCGGGATTTCTGGAGGACATCATTCGGCATGAGCTTCTTTTTAAAATAAAAGATGAACGGAGCTGAATTTATAAGTTGGTTAAACTTACGTAGTTAATATAAGGGCCGCCGTCAGAGATTTTGGGCCCCATGAAATTAGATCATATTGGGCCCCTTGGTCACACCAATCCAATTATGTTCCAAGTGACTTAGGGCCCATGTCACACACTTTATTTATTTATTTTTAATCCAAGCATGTTGCTGGGTTGTGAAGACCCATCAATTGTCCCACAACTTTTTACCCACAGAGTAGAGAGAGAGTGTTTTATTAATGACCTATGAGAATTTCCCTTTAAAGGATTATTGAAGTTCTCTTTCTAAAAGGTAGAGTTCTTTAGGTTGATCCAGACTTCACTGCCTGTCATTCAGTGACCTCTTCAGTAGCTGAGGGAAGCCTGGGTGCTATTTTAAATCTGCCAGAATAGCTGTAAAGAGAGCTTGTTTTTACTTAACAATTGTGCTTTCTTACATTTTTACTGCTTGCATGAGTGATGATGGAATGTGTTAAAAGACTTTCAATTCTGACTAGGTGATGTTCCAAAAGAGGGGATTTTCATGGGTTGGTCCTTCATTTTATTTATTCATTTTATTTTTCAGGATGATTTCTCCTCTCTGGAAAAGAAAAGTACAAAGCAGGCAGTTCCTTATGTGTCAAGTGCTGGTGAGTAAAATGGTGTTTTATATAGAAAGGCATATAATCAAAATTGTATCTATTTCCCAAATGAGACATCACTCATTGCTGCAAAATCCATCCATCCATCCATCCATTTTCCAAACCGCTTATCCTACTGGGTCGCGGGAGGTCCGGAGCCTATCCCGGAAGCAATGGGCACGAGGCTGGGAACAACCCAGGATGGGGGGCCAGCCCATCGCAGGGCACACTCACAAACCATTCAGTCACACATGCACACCTACGGGCAATTTAGCAACTCCAATTAGCCTCAGCATGTTTTTGGACTGTGGGGGGAAACCGGAGTTTCCGGAGGAAACCTTGCTGCAAAATAACAATGTTAAAAGTAGCATTGAAACTAGAGTTGAACAGCATTGTTAAAAATCACAAATGAAAAGTAGAGACAAAGCAATTCCAACATATCATGCCTTTGCTCAGTGGTACCTCTGTGGAACTCATGTTTCCATACAGCGAAAGTCAAATGTCTTTTGAGGGTCACTTCTTGCTTGCTTGTTCTCCTCCCTTGTTTTTGTTAAATTTCTCAAAATGTGCCACACTGTGTGAGCAAGGACTTGAATGATTATGATTAGCTAGGAGATTGCATGCAGAAGTGCTTCAGAACGAATAAACCACAAACTTATTAAAGAATGGGCAAAGACAACTAGTTATATTGTTACTAAATCATTTTAAAAAAAGGCTTATTTTTTATTCTATTTCAAGATTTAATTTTAGATTTTGTACACCTCAGATATTCAAATGTTTCACAATACTGACTCATTGCTAGCAGTTTTCCACGTGTTGTCATTGACTTCTACTCTGAGAGTCTGTGCTGCCACCTACTGGAAATGCCTAGTAAATTTTCCTTGCACATGTGCAATTGACATGCATTATGCCCCCCCCCCCCCCCACATAAAAATCTGAGCTGCAGCCAGTGGACAGCTGTAATGATAAAATTTACGTCTCTGTGTGCAGACTATAAATGCATGCAAAAGGTTGAAGCTTGAATTGCTCTTAAGTTGAGTGTGAGCACTTTGAACGGGTTTGTGTTGGTATTTACCCTATCCGTAATTTTTACATAATTATTAAATAGCTGCCGGTCCCCTTCTCATAACCCTCACTGGAATATGTTGCATATGTATGCAAACTGCTTCTTGAGATGCATATGAAGTTTTCCCATCCGTTTTCTAATCGCCTATTCTGGTCTTGGTGGCAAGCATATGAAGCTCTAACCATTACACATTAGATAACTATCTATTCTGTGCACCATTTTACCCACAAATGCACATTTTTAATTGTTAATATAGAATGACCACCATAGTCATTAATTTAACATCCCGTCATGCTTAGAGTCACACACAAATTTAGACAGGTCCAGTCGCATGACTTCAAACGTACCATAGAATCCTGGCTATAACAGCCTCTGCTCTTTCAGGAGAGCTTCCCATTCGATGTTGTGAGGTTTCAGGTGAGATTTACTGCCATTCAGGTTGGGTTCTGATTATGTCATGATTCATGCAGTGAACAGTTCGATTCACAATATTGGCTTCACAATTTGAGCTTCCCATGATATTTAAAGAAATAATTTTATCAAAATGAAAATGTTTATCAAATAAAATATAAAAAAAAAAAAAAAAAAAATGTTTAATTTCTTAACCAATAATTATTTACAAGCATTGTAATGGTTGGAGTGAAATATAGTAGCTGATTAGCTAAAATAGTTCTTTTACTAAACATGAAAAGTTAAGGGGAGGCATGGTGGTGCAGTGGTTAGCACTGTTGCCTCACACCTCTTGGACCCGGGTTCGAGTCTCCGCCTGGGTCTCGTGTGCAGATCCAGCCCAAAGTCACGCTGAGGTTAACTGGGTTTACCAAATAGTGTGTACGTGCACATATACACGCACGCCCTGTGATGGGTTGGTGGCCCATCCTGGGATGTTCCCTGCCATGCGGCCATAGACCCCAGACACCGTGACACTGAACAGGATGAGCAGTCACAGAAAATGGATGGATATCGTAGTTTCTCCTAGCAGTAATTGCTTTGTTTATACAGTTGAAGGCACCCCATATATTTGTCCATATAATGTATATGGTGAACTGCCTGCTCTTGCCTGAATTGTTAAGGTGTTTTTTGTCCACAGTTGTCTTTAGCTAATGATGTCTTTCCCTCAGACTTTCATGCTCACATTATTTTAGCCACTGTTCCGCTCAAAAGCTTAGCAAGTTGTGCCGTGTCCTTTATTAAAGTTTCTGTTAAACGTTTCATAACACTTAAGTCACAGATCTTTTTCTAGTCATGCGGCTGGACCTGTCTAAATTATGTGACTCTAAGCATGATGGGATGTTAAATTAAGGGCACCTGCTTCCAGTTGATTTGATGACCCTCAAAGTCCTTCCTTTTATTTTGGTCCGATCCCTCCTCCCATCCCACACCTGGTCCAATTCCTTTTCACTGGAGTTCTGCTTCTTTCGTAATCCATATCAGCTGAGTGCCACCAGTTGGAGGGACAGGATGTGCACATCGCTTGGAGCTCCAGTGAGAGTGACGTGTCAGACAGTGAAGCCAAACGTCCTGCTGCCAGGGGAGCCTCGGTTGGGGGGGGGCCACGCCTGCAGGCTGTGCGAGACTCCTACAACGCATATCTCCGCATGATCACCACCATCACCCAACCCCAGCAAGGTGTGAGCATGTTCCTCCCCTGAATGCTGTAGCATTATGACTGCAGGATGATGTATGCACAGACTGTGGAATACTGGACTGTTGCGGAGGTCCAGCACCATTGCATTTACTGCATTGTAGCATTCTGGGTGTTATGATTGTTCTGTGTATAACTCACCTGTAAATCTTATAAAGTCTGATGGACGCTTGTGGATGTGTTAATACTGCTTGTGTGTGTTTGTTCCTCTGGGGTTGTGGGAGGGATTGGCATTCTTAAATTGCCCTTTGGCAGTGTATGACACCCAATCCAAGGTGTTCTCTGCCCTGAATGGATGTATTGCATGTATTGTGTATGGAGCTGCCAAGGAGCGGCAGGCTGCATTTCTGCAAACTTTCTAGAAACTTTCCATTCCATTAATGGAAAATTCCTAGAATTTTGTAATCCTAATTGTGTGTGTGTGTGTGTGTGTGTGTGCTTTTCTAGAAGAACAGCAGGAGATTGAGTGGGAGAGCGACTGCACAGAGAAGGGAGGCGACAGCGAGGTGGAAATCTCAGACTGTGAGTCTGTGTCACAGCATGGGGATGATTCTCCGAAAGGCTCTGCGGTAAGTGCACAGATTTCATCCTTCTCCTGAACACATTCAGTGCTGCCTGCTTTTTGCACTAATGGTTTATTACTGGTCTGTTCACTTTTTTTTTTTATTTATAATGAAAGATTTGGGGGCGGCATGGTGGTGCAGTGGTTAGTACTGTCGCCTCACACCTCTGGGACCCGGGTTCGAGTCTCCGCCTGGGTCACATGTGTGCGGAGTTTGCATGTTCTCCCCATGTCGTCCTGGGTTTCCTCCGGGTACTCCGGTTTTCCCCCACAGTCCAAAAACATGCTGAGGCTAACTGGAGTTGCTAAATTGCCCATAGGAGTGCATGCGTGAGTGAATGGTGTGTGAGTGTGCCCTGCGATGGGCTGGCCCCCCCATCCTGGGTTGTTCCCTGCCTCGTGCCCATTGCTTTCGGGGTAGTCTCCGGACCCCCCGCGACCCAGTAGGATAAGTGGTTTGGAAAATGGATGGATGGATAATGAAAGATTTGTGTAGTAATTTGTGCTATCTGAAATTTAATGTCCTGTTTTTAGGGGCCTGTTTTATATATTTAGTAAGACTAGTAATGGTGCCTACTGTGGCATTAATTTATAATTATTATAAAATTATTATAAAACACGTTATTTCTTTGATCATGCCATATGGGAGAGTAGTACGAGCATAGATTTCAATAGAGCTACATTATTTCTTCCTGATTGTATTTATGACGCTGCACAGAATCTGAGAATTCAGAACTAAAGTAGAAACATTCAGTTGGTGTCATGGGGAAGGTGATGTTACCTTGTTTTGTTTTAAAAAATACTAAACAGGACCATGTGAGATTAAGTATCGCAATTTTTGCAGTATCTTTTTTTTATTTTGGCTTATACCTGCTTTTGCCCACTGAGTATATGTACATGCGGTACACGCAATTAATGGCTAAGGTACAAAAAATAATAATAATCATCCCTTGTAATGCAATGTCCCCCTTTTTATTGCTTGTTGAGCCTTTTTGAAAGTATTGAAAGTCAGCTTACGCTTGTTTTTAAACCTTTCAGTTTAATTGCATGTGATCCACGATAAACTCTGTTTGTATGACAAGATGCATATTGTTACTCATGTTTTGTTAGTGGCGCGATCGTCAAGTGAGAGAGCGGGCGATCGTTCGGGCAGGCAACGAGCAGGAAGCAGGCGAGCAGGCAAAAGGGGGATTTATTTTGGACACGGGTTGCGGGGAACATCAGACAAAGACTAACGTCACCAAACCACATTGACGGACAAGGGCAACAGGCAAGACCAGGACTTAAATAGGACAGGACCAATCAAAATAAGCGGACACAGATGGAGATGATCAGGGAATCACACGTGGGAACTTAGGGGGCGTGGCACACACGAGGAGCGTACGAGCCGGGCATGACAGTTAGTGTTTTTTTTTTTCTTCATTTTTTTCTGATCTCAGTAATGCTTGCTCTTACTTTGAAGAAATATTTCTGTTTATTATGGAAATTAATGGTAACAAAACTGCAACTCCCCCGGAGGCAAAATCGACAGTTTAGATAATGATGATGCATGATTTGAAGTCAGACATGAGTTCAAGACAATGACCTATATACTACCCTTCATGTTGATTTTCCATTAATCTCAAGATTAGATATTTATTGTCCTATGCATTAAGTACAGGATGTACTAAGATTCAATGAAATTCTTACGTGCATGTCTCCTCGCAGCCTGACTCACTTAAATGATAATAAAATACAAATGAGAATGTATAAATATTTATGGTAAGTTTTAATATTAATGTGGTATTAATATCACAGCCTTAGTGCCTACAAAAGAATTTGTAATGATGTGGATTTCTGGTCATTGTTGTTTGCTTTCTTCTGTAAGACCAATTTTTGCCAGTAGAGGGAGCCAGTGCTGTGTTTTGTCATGGTGGGCCATGATCCTCAAACAAGTTCTGCTGAAAGAAAGATATTGATGCCCTGCTAGTGGTTTGATCTGGTTGTTATTGGACAGGGCAGCACTTGCTATGAAATCCCGGCTGAAGAGCCGGCTTCCTATTGGAGAGGCTTGTGTGGTAGCTGATGCCTTTTTTATTCTCACATTTAAACAACACACTTAAGGACCTTCTTTTTGTGTTTAGAATCTGATGTGCAGCTTGGCTGACCTGTATTAATCCCGGTTGCTTCAGTAAATTGGCAGCTGTTTAACCATGTAAATAGTTTACTGGTGGTTTTGGGTGGGGGGTAAGTCGGGGCATGCTTAGCGTGATGTCACTGTACCCTCCCGCTATTTTGACTTATAACGACAGCGGAAAGAAAGCGAGCTGTGGGGCCAGGTGTGGGTGAGGTGCGTAGCAGGTATGTGCACGTGCGCAGAGCCTGACCCAGCGGCCTCCTCCCCCTCAACCCCTGTGTCGTTCTGGGCCTCAGGGACACCTGCCCACCTGGCCTTCTGGGGCTGATGGTGATCTTCCTGAAGGCTGCTTGACCCTGTGGTAGTAGTACTGGGGATCAGACCTCAATAAGTCTCTAGTATCCCAGAAATCACACTTTGGTTTCAAGGAATTAAACGGTTCTTTAGGAAATTGACAGAATTGCCTTTTAATGTTTTTTTTTCTTTTCTTTTTTTTCTGGGATATCGATATTTTAATCGATACTTTATTGGTCCCCGTGGGGAAATTGTCTTCACCCCTCCCTCAACTTGTTGCAACTTGTCAATGAGAAGCTGACAATGAAGAAGTGCCTCAAGCGGGTAATGGCATGATGCTGGCTTAATGAGCCTGTGGCTAATGATGGCGCTCTGATTGTGCCGTGATTATAGCCTCACGCTGCGCCATTTCCTACATCTGGCCTGAGTCACCCACTTCCGCCAGCACTGGGCTGCCCGTGCTGTATCCACAAGCCGCACGGGAAGTTTGCTCTGACTCTGCGGTGTTTGAACGGAGAAGGTGCGTCGTGTGACGTCACCACCGTGGAATGTTTGTAGAAGGTAGGGCTGGCCTTCTGGGAATGTACAGAGAGGGAACAAGTAGGTGGGAAGGACAGAGGGAGGGAGGGACCTGGGACTAAGGGACAGAATATTCCATCAGACTCCACGCTGCTCCCTTTACTTGCGTCACAGTTCATTCAAAATTTGATAGCTCAGTCTCGGAATTCATTTTCCGCAATAGTTTTAAAATGCATTTTTTTAAAATGAATAATTAAAAACTGGTTTCAGTGATTAAAAGCTTGTTAGTATTTGTAAAGTTGATTCCTTGTACAGTTGATACGTATTTTGACTAATAAAAAAGTAATTTGTCAGTACATGTGATTTAATTGAGGTTTTTTTTTTTTTTTTTTTTTTTTTTTTTAAAAACATATCTTTGGACGTGGGGAACAGCGCAAATACTTTAAAAGAATGGGAACACCACAAGTCTAAGTACTGAATCATCTGTTAGTGGTTTAATGTTGTTGGTATTTTTATTGACTTTTAATTAGGGGATGTCTTCCACCAAGGTTCCTTAATCAGAGGTTCACTGCATTAAATTCTCTATTTCATGGATGAGGTTGGGCATCTTCCACTGGTGAATGTTTGCCTCTCATGCTGATGGGTAGTACAGTGTTCTGTTGGCGTCAGCCTCTGCCAGCCTCCCACGTGCTATGGCTCCCATCTGACCACTGGTCTGCTCAGGGGCAGTTTGAGTGAATTTGCCCGACATACAAACAGAATGTGGAACTGTGTAAATATTTAGCTTCGTGGGCAGTTTTTCGTGTCTGCTGCAGATGGTGCCCTTCATAAGTTCTCCTGAGTGGTCTCATGGTAGATTGTAGCATTGAGGTCTCCAAAATGGCTCCCTCTGAGTGTTGTGCTAAGCCCATTGGGTGCTGGATTGCAGGAAACAGAACAGTGATGACACCGTTCTTGAGTGGAGATTGTTAGTTTGATTGTAGAAGCTTCTGTTCAGCTGCCGTCAACGTAGTACACATAATAATCGATATGGAAATGACTTGCATCGTTTCACTTCCATCTCATTAAAATCACATTTGAGACCTGAATGCTTTATGCATTGGTTTGTAAAACTAGTATATTATCTGCGAGGTGGGGCTTTGCTGGACATGACATTGGCTCAGCCAGTATGGAAGGTTCACGAAGGCTGCTATCTGAGTGACACATCTTGGTGAAGGTGTTGCTTTGAGGGCCTGGACGTCTTGGGTTTCAGAACACTCTGCAGAGGAACAGCTATCATACAGCTGAAAGCAAATATCCTGTTTGTATGTCGGACGTCTGCACAGAAAGGTCACGGAGCCCCTCACGCCACGGCTGTTGCCCGGCACGGTGAGACACGCCGCTCTTCTCTCAGCGGCGCGCACGCCCTCCAGCCCGTGGGAACTCGGCGACAGGCTCGGTCACGCTTTGGTGGGGGAGACAATGCCGATGCCCTGGCCCCACCCTTGGAGCAGGAAGGTGGAATGGTATTGGCTCCTGGTGCTCCCTGCCGCCTGGCGCGCCGCCTCCACCTCCTCCTACCCCCAGCTGCGAGAACTCCCTTCCCCTTATGACGGGAAAACCTGCACCCAGTGAACTCTGAGTCAAGACAGCCTGTCTGTAAGCTGCAGTGTGGAGCTCGGTTTCCAGAATCATCTCAGGGTAAAAGGGCCCTGCTTCAGTAGTTGGTGCCGTAGTTTGGTGCGTGAAGGTTTCGCAGTGGACCTGTCCGCATACACACAGGACTGAGCATTAGCTAATGATTGGCCGGGTTAAGGATTTACAGCCGACGGCTCGCTATTTGTTTGAACCTTGGTGACCCGTTGTGTGACAGCTGGTCGAGGCTGTTGCTCCGGTTGTTCTTGTACATGGGGCGGAGCGACGTTTCTGGGTGAACCCGCGTGAACCCACACAGGCTCCCCATCCCCCTCCATGCGCAGCGAGTCTGCTCGCATTCGGAGGAATCGCGAAGCGCGCGCTGACCCAGTGTAAACTTCCCCGTACAAACCTTCGAGGTTTAGCTCAAGCTTGTCTTCATTTCCTCCCCGTTAAACGGGCTGCATGTGGTTACTCCCCAGAACTGTAATCATATTCTTTTCAACAGTAAATGTTTGACAGCTGCATCGAAATAATTCGTTATTAATACAAATTACTTATCAATATCTGTTAACCACGCAAATCGTTTCCAGGCAAGCAAGCTTTCAGTATCTTGTGGGTAATCTTGTAAAGTTTGTCCAAAGCAGCCAGATGTTTTTATGATGATTTTCTGGACCATTCTACCAATCCTTCTCATGTTTAAAAAAACAAAAGTTCCTTTTCAGTTCTTGGTTTCTTGCAGCCTGTAAATGTTTGTGACACGGCTGTGTTTTGTAGTTTGATGCAAGTCTTTCAGATGGGTCAGAACTGATGGGTATTAGGCTTGTAACGGTATACAGAAATTCCACTTCGGTACGAACCTCGGTTTTGAAGTCACGGATCGGTACGTTTTCGGTACAGCCGAGGTAAAAGAAACAAAACACACATAGCTTCTTTTCTTTCTTTATTAAGTGGTAGTAGCTTACTAAATAAAGTATGACTGCCAAGTCTCTGTCAATACTGCTGCAAAAAATTAGTTTACTTAGTAAAGTGCATCAATAAGTATATCAAGTAAAGAAAAATAAGAAATATCTGCACATTTAGAAAATTAAATGTACCTGATCTGTACTGTATTCACATTTGCAGCTTTTAGCTTCATATTAGAACGGTGCAACACAAATACTGTCTGAAAAAATACAAAGACTAACAAAATAAATATCCATTATGGTGCTGCGTACTGGTGCTGCATGTGCTGTACTTGTATTCACTTTAACAACTTCCAGCTTCACGTTAGGACGTACAGGCTCATGTGTAGCAGCACGGCTTTATCCGGTCCTTCCCGAATGTTGTTTAGGGGAAACACGCAAACAGCTAAAGGTTTTGCATTTGTTGCATTCGTTCGGTGTCTATTTGTACCGAACCGAAAGACCCATACCGAAATTTTCGGTATGAATACTAGTACCGTTACAATCGCAATGGATATATAGGTTGCTTAACAACTTTTGATCTCTTTTCGGGAGTAACTTCTGCACTGCCATTCAGCAGTCTGTTCTGGGGGTGCTGTAAGGATGTAGGGCATGCCATGTGAATGATTGGGGGTCAGACTCCCTGAGTTTCTTTTCTGCGACCAATGGAGCTCGGTGTCGCATCTCCATGGTTATGATGCCACGACCAATGGAGCTCGGTGTCGCATCTCCATGGTTATGATGCCACGACCAATGGAGCTCGGTGTCGCATCTCCATGGTTATGATGCCACGACCAATGGAGCTCGGTGTCGCATCTCCATGGTTATGATGCCACGACCAATGGAGCTCGGTGACGCATCTCCATGGTTATGATGCCACGACCAATGGAGCTCGGTGTCGCATCTCCATGGTTATGATGCCACGACCAATGGAGCTCGGTGTCGCATCTCCATGGTTATGATGCCACGACCAATGGAGCTCGGTGACGCATCTCCATGGTTATGATGCCACGACCAATGGAGCTCGGTGTCGCATCTCCATGGTTATGATGCCACGACCAATGGAGCTCGGTGACGCATCTCCATGGTTATGATGCCACGACCAATGGAGCTCGGTGTCGCATCTCCATGGTTATGATGCCACGACCAATGGAGCTCGGTGTCGCATCTCCATGGTTATGATGCCACGACCAATGGAGCTCGGTGACGCATCTCCATGGTTATGATGCCACGACCAATGGAGCTCGGTGACGCATCTCCATGGTTATGATGCCACGACCAATGGAGCTCGGTGACGCATCTCCATGGTTATGATGCCACGACCAATGGAGCTCGGTGACGCATCTCCATGGTTATGATGCCACGACCAATGGAGCTCGGTGACGCATCTCCATGGTTATGATGCCACGACCAATGGAGCTCGGTGACGCATCTCCATGGTTATGATGCCACGACCAATGGAGCTCGGTGTCGCATCTCCATGGTTATGATGCCACGACCAATGGAGCTCGGTGTTGCTTGCCCAGGGTAGGCTTTTGATGCAATAGGGCTTTCTGAGATGCTGGCCTGACCTGTTTGCAGCTGCTGATGGGAGCTGTGACCACAGCAGTTTAAAGTACTTGCACGAATTCACGGATCTTGATGATTCTGCTCGGAGCGCAAGCTTGGGAAATGTGAAAACGGCTTGTTCCTGAGTAAGATCGCTCCTGGCCCTCTCATTCCTGAGATAAAGTGGGGAAGGATGCATTCCATGAATGGGACTCACCCACGTAATCTGGCTGCATCCCTCGGCCGCTTGCCAGCTGCTTACTGGAAGAGCCAAATCCGACTGGCCGCTGAGCTCACTCAGAGTTCATCCCGTTCAAACCGCATCTTTGCATTTACATTTATTTGGCAGCTGCTTTTCTCCAGAGTGACTAACAGGTCAGCACAAATACAGTGATGCTAAAGAAAATAGAGCCTCGTTCAATTCAGTGTTTTGTTTTCGTACATCAGGACATTAAAAAATCTGCTCTGTACTAGGTCCTAAAGAGAGGTGTTGAATAACGTTCCACAATGTTATTTAACCAGAAATGTGCAAATATGCAAAACCAATGTATGGAGGAAAACTACAACCTGAATTCCTGGAGCTTGGAGAACCACAGTAATGATGATCATTTTGTCTTTTAGGTCTTTTTGGAGGAATTCTTGCCTACTCTCATATACCAGTGCTGTAGTTCATTGATGTTGTGTATAAACTGATGTCACACATCAGTTCTTAATGGTCTGAGATGTAAATATCAGCTTGGCCATTCTAAATCCTTGCTGCTTTGTCATTTCAGCCATTCGCTTGTAGTTTTGCTTGTGTGCTCAAGATTGTCGTCCTATGGAATGACCCAACTTTTTCAAACTAAACCTAAATAGAGAATTTCGCGGTGAACTTGATGACTTGAAGTTGCCCCTGTCCTTTGGCCTCAAACCAAGCCCCAGTCATCACCCCTCTACCGCCGTGCTTCACGGTCGGCATGAGGTGTTTGTGGTCATAGACTTTGGTCTGTGCCAAACGTTATGAATTATGACAAAACATCTTTTGTGTTGTTTTTCCGAAGGACATTGTTCTAGAAATCCAGTGGTTTGTTCTGGCTAACCTTCCATAAAAGACCTTTTCTCTGTTTTTTTTTTTCCTGAGTTAGCCAAAAGCCGTTTATCCCTAGATATAACTCTTGGGTCCTCTGAGATTTTTCTGAGAGTGTTGTACAGTCTGACCTTGGGGTGAATTTTCTGAGGCACCCACTTCTGGACATGGTCTAGGATATTCCCAATTCGTAAATAACATCTCTCGCTGTCGAATAATGAATTTCAAAGTGTTTAAAATGGCCTTGTAACCCTTCCAAGATTGGTGAGCAACAACAAACCCTTCTCTGAGATCATTGAAGTCTTTCTCCTTGGAATGGTGTTAACACATCCCTTAATGCACCAGACTGCCAAATTGCCAACGATTCTGTTTTTGTAGAGTTGGTCACACTACATGATGACCAACTAATCAACTACATTTGATTAGCAGCACCTGGCTGTAATAAACATTTTAATTCCTTTGGAAGGCGTAAGAGTGTACATACTTTTCTTCCCAAGTGGCTTCTGCCATTTGACTTGCTTTTTGTTTGAATAATGATCTCTTATGCATAACTGTTATCTGAAGCTACATTTGTGTAATTTTAGATGCTGGTAAGGACCAAAAGATTGTGTCCTGATATGTAAAACTGTATAACTGAAAGAGTGTTTACTTTTCAGATTAATATTGACTTGTTACTGTAAAAAGTAACTGAGCTGAAGACGTATATCCACACTGGGAAAACTGCCCCCTGAATGTAGGTAGAAGGTCAGGGCAGGCGTGCAAGTTGTGAGATGGGTATTTTTTGCCCATTCTTGAAGAGCAGAAACAATTCCTAGATCCTGAAGCTCAGGTGAAACTTGTGCAGCCACATGGGGGACAATGTTGAAGATGACTGAGATTGTGATTGTTCAGGTCTGGAACTGCCAGATGGGCGTAGCTGGTGTGAGGTGGTTCCAGTTTTTTCCCTGCAGGATTTATTAGTAAGCTCAATTTTAATTGTATTTTTATTTTTTATCGTGCAGAATTGGCCTGGCCATGGTCGAGAAAATCCTGACACTGCTTTAGGCCCATGAGGCTAAACTTTGAGTAAATTTCAAATTTAAAAAATACTTGCATATTTGGCAGCCTTCAAATTTTTGAAGACTTATATTGACTCCTGTTACTCATCTAACATGCATTTCCTCATTTTTATTTTGCCTAATTGCCTTTATTGCGTAACATAGAGTAAGGAATCTGTCAAAAGGGACTGACTTCCGTAAATTTATTCAAATAGCTGGAATGGCTGAAACTAGTGGAATAATATGTGAATTACAAGAGGAATGTAACGATATAATTTTTATACACACACACACACACACACACAAACGATAGTTTGGATTTTGCTGTATAAAGGGATAGACTTGGCAGTTAGACGTAACCTACACCAAAGCCAGCATTTCACTGCATGATGTTTAAGTTTTACACCGTTAGCTGTGTTGTCAGTCACTTGATATATTTTCCCGTCAGTTTTCACGACGTGTGATGCTGCTGCTGCTTTATTCGACTTGTTTAAAATATGCTATAAATGTCTAATTTCTGCAGATTCGCATGAATCTTGGGATCATAAGCGATAAACTCAGGCTGCCACCTATTGGCTGGTGTTCTTGTGCTGTAGGTGGCTGGAAAAAAAAACATAGTAATTACACTCTCCTTATATTCCTCACTTATGACAGGCTAATATTATAGATTTCACCTTTCACAGTCTTTTACACGCAACGTGCATAGACTGCCGCTCCGTGTTGGGCTGGGCTTGTAGTATAATTTAATAATTAATATTCAAATGAGAAATCCATTATTTTATAAACATTCAAATGCCTTTTTAAAAGTAGATTCCCAACCGACTATGCTTAGAGAAACAACTGAGACTTGGGATGGGATACCAGCTTGCTCATTGCCTCATAATTAATCCCACCGTTCTTGTAAAATATATGTCGTCGTTAAGGGCATTTAAGTACAAGAGAGTTTGTTCGGTATATGATGAATAGTGACAGAAGGCAGTGTTTCCCGTGTGAAGTGCATGGGTTTGAAGCTGGACCTGTGGCATATCTGGAATGTCTCCGTGTGAGTTATTCAGGATGCTGCTATCCAGGCTTCTCCCAGGATTTTTAGGTGACTTTCAGTTAAACTAGTGTGTGCAAACCAGACATGGCGCAAACAACCAGTAATAATTATAAATCTGGTAAATCACTTGTTACAGTGCATGATAATGCTAATAAATACAAATAGATTCGTGTTAAAACACGTAGCCCCATATTAATAAATTATTTGTATTTATTTATTGTAAGCCAGTAGTAGCTGTTTATAGAGAGACCCTTCATTGCAGTACTGATGTAATTTTTTTCCAGTGGCTGCTCTTTATTAGAATCACTTTGGTGTCTAAAGCTGTGCTCTTCTGATTAATGTGAGTGTGACCTTATATATGTTTCATGTGCGTTTTGGAAAGTTTTGTTTCAAAATAATGTCATCACAAAGTCCCACAAATTTTAGTTTCTAAGGTCGCCCGTGTGTCTGTGTTGCGTAAGTGATTCTGGTTCAGCGTAAAGAGCGAGTCCAGCGTAAGCACACAGGTACACGTTTCATCTAGGCTTTCAGAAGGATCTCCCTGGTGGAAAAAGTTCTGCTATTGTGGAACCAGAAGACCGTCCTCATGAACGGCATCCACTCTCTTTCAGCCGTCTGTCCTGTGCTTGGTGGCAGAGGGACCTGAAGCCTACATGCGGACGTACAGGGTACTGGGCAGGACTCCCTGGAAGGGATGCTCTCCATTTAGTAGACACTTTTATCTAGTGCTTAAATTGTGCCGGATTCTGCCGAAACACGATCCGGGACCATTTTAATTTTGAAGACCAATTTTCACACAATTTCTTGTCTTTAGATTTATTCTTAAGAATACATAACGTTCTCAGCACTATGATTCGTACACGTTCCGGGACCAGCGACTGCCTCATTACCCCTCTGCTCTCATGCCTTTCATGTTCCAGTGCCTTCTGCCGCTTTTATCTCATTAAACAGCTGAGAAAGCAGGGTCAGGCAGTGCCTGGAGCTGTTGGGGGTTAAGGGTCTTGCTCAAGGGCCTAGCGGTGGCATCAGTCTGCTGGCCATAGGATTTGAACTGGCGGCCGGTGCGTCCTAACTCATGGAACCACACACCCCTATTATTAACACAAATTTACAGTCTAAAGGCATATCCCCCTATGAGTGGGGGCTGAATCCACGCAGGCATATGTATGTCTCTTGGATCGTATGTCCCTTACGTCTTAACGACTTGCCCATCCCAGGGACATGCACACCTGCTCCCTCAGTCACACAGTCTGCACACGTTAAACCCGGTCCACTCAACCCGGTCCACATTTTTGCTCCTTCCCTGTTCCCTACCAGACAGTCCACACGGACGTTCCTGGGGTCCATGAGGACCAGGTTGGAAAAACCCTGCTTTACAGTCGGCAGCTACGTGGGGGGTGTGGTGGGTCCGTAGGTTAGGATCCTGGCTTTTGCGCTGCGTGCAGTTTGCCTGCTTTCCCCTTGTCTTGTGGCTTTTTTTTTCTCCCACAATCCACAGACATGCAGTTAGGCTAAGTGGCGCCTCTAAATTGCCCATATCGTGTGACTGTCTTCGTGTATGTTCCCTGTGATGGGCTGTCTTCCTGTCCAGGGTGTTCTTGCCTTATGCCCCTCGCTTCCAGGCCGTCTGTGACCCCTGGATAGGTGGTTTGGAGACTGATCCTTAGGAGATCCTGGGAGAGCCATGTACAGTATGGGGAGATGGCAAATTGCACTGACTCTGAGTGCATGAGTCACACTGTGTGAGTCCCAGCAGGCAGAGCGGCCTTACCTGGAATACTGTCGGGAAACTGCAGGGGATCAGAGCAGCGCTGTGACTTGAAGGCGTCCGATTCCTGGGAAACTCCTCCCCTTGCACCTGGCTCGGGGCGGGATGCGCTGTGTGTAAACAGACCCCATGTCTGAAGAGGGCGACCCGCTCGCAGGATCTGCGCGTCTGCACTGCGTGGGAGAGCGCCTCTGGGCGGCTGGGCAAGCTGTAGCCTGCATGTCGCTGGCCCTGTGCGGACGCCTGCGACAGCCCTGCCACTCAGGAATGCCGCTCTCTCTCTATTTCCCATTTCTGCTGAACTGAAAGCACAGCCTGACCCTGCCCTGTAATCACTCACACCACTGTCAGTCACCCCTTCCCCCACGCGCTCGCACTCACTCTTCCCCATAGGGAGCCTCGGTCAGTCCTAGGTGGGGACCGGGACAGGACGGCGACAACTCTACAGAGTGGGTCATCACGATAAGAGAGGGCCATGCCGTCTCCGTGGTGATGCTCGCGTCGTCTCCCGGGGCGCTGTGTGAGTCACGGCTGTGATCAAGTCCGGCGTGACCGATAGACGTTGAAACTGGTTATTTCCACCGCACAGCGCTGATGTCTTACTCGTGCGTCTGGAACCGGACAGGAAGTGGCCTCGGAGAACTAGACAGGCCGGGTTAAAGTGCACCTGTAGATCACACACCACGTCCCCTGCTCCCCCCCCCCCCACCCCCCCGAGCTGGCACGGTGGCACTATCACACCCACAGAACGGTCCATCAGATTTACTACTATTTGTTCAGCGCAGCAGCTAATGAAGAGAGATCGCAGGCAATTGGTTTGGCATTTACAGCTCATCCACTGCAGGGCAAAAGCATTTTTGAGCTTCGGCCAGGAACATAGTGTTCTCTGTAGCTAGTTAGCATGTGACGTCTCCTGGCGCGCGGCCCAGAAGGGTCCAGTTCATTCACATGCGCATGTGGAGTGCAGGCAGAGGAATGCCGATCTTGTCTCCACATGACGGGAAGGCGGTGGCTGGGATTTTTCCACGGGAACAGTTTCCTGGTATCATCAGGGGCTCCATGTGCTATGATGCAGCAGTTCTTGTTTGATTGCCCCCCTCCCCACTTCCATGTGTGTGTGGGGGGAGGGGGGGATGCTCTTTTTACTCTTTTACATTTTTAAGGACAGCTTCTGTAATATAAAATTTGCTGTGTTGCTTATATACAATATTTGTTTTCTGCGAAACACAGAGCAGTTTGATCCAGGGTGTTTCTCTACTGCACTGCTGTAAAATAAGTTTTTAATGCATAAAATTTTGTTTTTCTCAATTTCTTCCCTTCAGAGATGTAAATTGTGTGCCTTACTTAACCCAGTAGTGAAATATCCAGTGTGAATATCTTTTGGTGGGGGGGGGGGGGTATGGAGCTGGTCCACTCCTGGTTCTGGTCCTTAACCTTTGCATGGCCTACAGATCAGTGACATCCACACTAACTCACAATGCTGCAGTCAAATTCCAGTGACAGACACTGATGAGCTGTTTCCCTGTAGGGGGCCGACGTGGATATCTCGGACTGCTCCTCTGGTCCGGGGAGCCCGACAGCCACGACCCATGCTGGTGATTACCGGGGTCCAACCCCCGGCGGCGGCGGTGATGGCGAGAGGTCCGCCAGTCACTGGGCCAGATCTCTGCAGGCACTCCTGAAGACGCCGCAGAAGCAGGAAGATAGGTCATTCAGGACCCCAGAGGACTCTGCAAAAAAGAAAAGGACATTTCTCAGGTTTGGCTTGTTTAATGTTGTAAAACAACATAAGAACTGGAGCTGCATCTCTTGCTGGTAGAGCCACTCTTCCTATTGTCATTTTGCAGCCTGTCTCACTAGCACTGCACATTCCCCAGAAGTACAGTGAAAGTATACTGACAGGCAACCATTATACCTTGACCCTAAGCTATTAAGGCCTCCATTCCATGTTTAGCCAGTAATGTTAAAGGAACAACTGGGAATATGCCTTTGGCTACATTGTGTCCCCAGTTCGCTCTGCTGGTTTGGCCAAAGGGCAGCAGTGGTAGATGCAGTGGTGGTCATGCCTGGTTGGTTTTTTTTCTTACAGAAGGACAAGCGCGCCCTGTGGTAACTGGGAAGCAGGCACTATGTTTCCGGGCTCTGGACAGTCAGCTGTGTGTGTTCATTTCTGCTTTCCGTATCAGTGCAGTATTGCTGGTGCTCTTGTTGGGAGAGTGTGGATAATCAGTTGGGCATCTGCACAATGAGACCCAGGTTTCCAAGCTGAGTTTTGAGTGGCTGTGTATGTGGGGGGGGGGGGGGGTACACAGGGCCAGGCCAGCTGATGAGCACATTCTTCCTCATTACATATTCTCCTGTGTCCCTCATGCCGATTCCAAAGCAGCCAACCCCTCCCTTAACATTTAATCCCTTGCCTGTCCTTCCCTCCCGTCCACCTGTCACATGGCCCTGCCCATCCCTGTCACGTGGCACAACCCGTTCCAGCTCCTCCCACTTGTCCTCCTGTCACGTGGCACAGCCCGTTCCAGCTCCTCCCACTTGTCCTCCTGTCACGTGGCACAGCCCGTCCCAGCTCCTCCCACTTGTCCTCCTGTCACGTGGCACAGCCCGTCCCAGCTCCTCCCACTTGTCCTCCTGTCACGTGGCACAGCCCGTCCCAGCTCCTCCCACCTGTCCCTCCTGTCATGTGGCACAGCCCGTCCCAGCTCCTCCACCTGTCCTCCTGTCACGTGGCATAGCCCGTCCCAGCTCCTCCCACCTGTCCTCCTGTCACGTGGCACAGCCCGTCCCAGCCCCTCCCACCTGTCCTCCTGTCACGTGGCACAGCCCGTCCCAGCTCCTCCCACTTGTCCTCCTGTCACGTGGCACAGCCCGTCCCAGCTCCTCCCACTTGTCCTCCTGTCACGTGGCCCTGCCTCTTCCTGTCCTTTCCTCCTTGTCCCTGCATCATGTAGTTTTGCCTGCCACACAGTGATTTTTTTTATTCAGACACTGATGTCTGTTCTAGGTCACACTCTGCATGTTTGGTGCATTTCTTGTCAACTGTGCCGTGCTCTCTGTGGATGTCAGGAGCTACCAGGGTCTCTCCTCTTCTTGCTACCCCATGATGGATGCTGTGTGGCTCAGCAGCTCAGGACCCTGTAACTGTGACCAGCAGGTCGCTAGTTCAGATCCCGTGGCTTACAGTGTGCCGTCAGCACTGGGGTCTGGTTACTGTGCTGTGACCCCAAAACCTGCTGTTACCTCTATACTAGTGCAACGGATCGCTGTTGATACGTGATCCGAACCGATCCTCTTCCTTCCATTGTATGGTGCGCGTGGTCAATCTGTGAAGCAATAGTCATGCCCAGCGGTAGCAGTCCAAGTGGAGGAGCAGAGGAGCTCGAGAAACCTCCAGCATCACTTAAATCTCATGTGTGGGGAGCATTTTGGCTTCCCCGTTAAATATATTGATGGGAAAAGGGTGGTGGATAAAACCACCGCAGTTTGTCGACAGCGTGTCTCGAGGAAGCCGTATGAGACTAGCAACACGTCGCACACCGCTGCTCGTTTGAAACGACATCACCCTGGTGTGACAGGAGCTAAGTAGCTGCGCAACAACTGCTGATCTCCGCACCATTTAAGCAGCCCTTTGCTGCCCAATCCGACCGGGCTAAAGCTATTACAAAAGCTATTGGGGTGTTTATAGCTGCAGACATGAGGCCATATTCCGTTGTGCAAAACAAGGGGTTTAAAACATATGATGAACGTGCTTGAGCCACGGTATGAGATCCCGTCACGCGCCTACATCAGTGACAAGATCCTTCCAAGCATGTATGAGCAGGAAAGGCCTAAAGTTATGGCTGAAATAATTATTATGCCCTATATTGCACCTTAATTTGTTTTATGTAATTGCGTGGAATCTTGAGCTAAATGTTTTTTAATGGGCAAAAAATAAATAAATGGAGAGTTAAATTTGTCTTTTTTTTTTTTTTCTTTTTTGCTGATCCGTTGCTTCACTACTCCTATACGTACATGTTTCTCATGCAGAGCTTATGTGTGGGACAGCACATAGGAACATGCTTGAGGAGAGTAGAGGTGAAAGTTCAGTGTTTCTCTATCTTATCGTCTTTTTATCGTTTTTTTTTTTTTTTTTTTTTTTTTTTTTTTTTTTTTATGAAGACCTTTGTGAGTAGCCTATCTGCAGTCAGACTGGCGTCCTCTGGAGCTCTGTGTTCCTGGAGCCCTACCATGTGGCGCAGAAAACTTTTTTTTAAAAAAAAAAAAAAAAAAACAGGCTTTACTACCACAAGGGAGTACATTTCTTATCAGGTGTACCTGATGTGCAAACATTTGCTGCTGAGTGAGTCACTGCAACGCGGTACTCCTACACCGCTCTCCCCCGGCACGTATGATGCCGTGCGCATTTTGCCATGTGCCGCGATCTGAATGGCGGTCATGTGGCTCGCATTTACATTCCGCTCTATTGGCTCTATTTGTATTATTGAAATGTGCACCTGAATGGTGAAGGAATGCGTTTGTGCTGTTGCCAGTCAGGTACGAAAGATCCAGATGTTACGAGGAACAAACTGCATACGAGCTCTGCAATTAGCAGGCGGCATCTGTGATTCTGTCATTCAGAAGGACAACAGTGTCTGTGTTCTTTGGCCTCGGAGAAGGTGGCTTACTGTTTCTAGGTTACTGACACTCTCTAAGACTCACTTTGCCTTCCAAGTAGATACTTGTGGGGTATATCTAGGACCCGAGTGTTGGTGTCACGGTGGCGTAGGGCCAAGCTCGGGCCCTCGTTTCCCGCATATGAGCACTGACACCGTCCAGCCCACGCTCAGCCTGACGTAATCCATTGTAAGGATATAGAGCTTGTCGTAAAACACAGCTCCTCTTAGCTTATGCGTGAGTGTTATGGTGTTGCTTGGACTGGGCGTGGCTGTTCTGGCTGGCGAGTCGGGTGTCTGTGGCTCTTTGCGCTGATTTTATCTACCAGCATCAGAATGAACACGTAAATAGATGCTTTTTGTCAGGGCCAAGTGCATTTACTTTATTTGGACAAATAGCACTTTAACAAACATATGGCTATTGATGAATCGACCAGGTATAAGGGCAGCTATGCTGAGATTCGAATGAATGTCCAGATACAAGTGTATGCTGTAAACCGACCCGGGCCGCTGGTTGGATTAGTCTTAACTGATATTTTTTTGCTTGCTGCACATACACACACTCGCATGTTTGTACTCGTGCGCTATATGGACAGAAGTATTGTGATATACCTGTCGGTCATCGAATTCAGGTGTTTCATTCAGACTCTTTGCTCAGGTGTATAAAATCAAGCACCAGGCCATGCAGTCAGGTTTAAAAGGATTTGTGGGAAAAATTGGTCATTATGAAGAGCTCAGTAAATCCACGTGTGGTACAGTTATAGGATGTCAGCTTTGACTTATTGCAGTTTGTGAATTTTCGTCCCTACTGGATATTCCACAGTGAACTGTAAGTAGTATTATTGAAAAGTGTAAGCAGTTAGGAACCACAGAAACGGCCATGAAGTGGCAGACCACATAAAGTAAGAGAGAGGGGTCACCGAGTGCTGAAGCGCAAAGTGTGTAAAAGTCGCCAACATTCTGTTGACTCAATAGCTGCAGAGATCCAAACTTCCTCTGGCATTAACCCCAGCAAAACTCTGCACCGGGAGCTTCATGGAATGGGCTTCCATGGCTGAGCAGCTGTATGCAAGCCTCACATCACCAAGTGCAATGCCAAGCATCGGATGGAGTGGTGTAAAGCACGCTGCTACTGTACTCTGGAGCAATGGAAACATGTTCTGTGGAGTGACGAATCACGCTTCTTTCTCTGCAAGTCTGATGGATGATTCTGGGTTTACTGGAGAACGTTACCTACGTGACTATTGTGCCAGCCGTACAGTTTGTTGAAGGGGGCATAATGGTTTGAGGTTGTTTTTTGTGGGTAGGGATGGCGCTCTTAGTTCCAGTGAAGGGAACTCTTAATGCTTCAGCATACCAAGCATACCATTTTGGACAATTCTATGCTTCCAACTTTGTGGGAACAGTTTGAGGGATGCCCTCTTCTGTTCCAGCATGACAGTGCCCCAGTGCACAAAGCACGGTCCATAAAGGCATGGATGCATGCATTTGGTGTGGAAGAACTTCACTGGCCCACACAGAGCCATCAGCAGCCCTTTCGTTTGCTCTGTCCTGAAATCCTACAGCTAACATTTTTCAAACGCAGTATTTTATAAAATGCTGGATGAATAGACGTAGTTTATTGGTAACTATTGTGCTTGTAAAAGCTGACACTCGGGTGAAACGGAAAACGTACATTTTTAGGGTTGCCATCTCTCACGCATCTGGCGTGACCCGCGCCATTCAAAAGCATTGGAGTTCAATGGCAAACCCTACAGACTATTGACAAGGTAAAAAGAAACTATGTAGATGCATGTGCAGACTGGTTTCGAATTGAAAATCTCACTCCAGCCAGCTGACCTGTTGGTAACCCTGCGTTTTATTTGAAATGACCTGCGAAGTGCACTGATTTTTGGCTGAAGCAGCTTGTTTGTGTTGTTAATCCGACAATCACATGAACATGAGAACATCACCTATGTCACTTTTTTTATACACAACTGTAATAGTGAGTAAAGTGCACTTTATATATACTGTAATTCACTGCAAACCAAATCTACCTACTGCTACAAGCATAGTAACCTGCAGCTGTTGTGTGTCTTTGTAGGGACCGTCTGTTCATTTCTAAGGGCATAACCCCAATCCCGGCTCTGATGGCCTTTAACGAGGTTAGCGCCAGATCCATGCAAATGTGAAAATTTAGGAATAATACCTGCCCTGCCCCCAAACCTTAACCCAGCACAACGTGTGCTAGCCTAAACGATACCATTAAAAACTCTATTACCAATTTCTAAACAAATAGTTCTGTACTGTACACTTTGCATTTCAAATTACTTTGTGATTTCCTATGAAGACCTTTTTATATAACATAAAAACCATGTAAATATGCCCCTGTATGTACAGAATTACTGCAACTTTCTTTGCAACTTTTAGTATGGAACTATTTGTAATGGAAAATTGAATTGGATCCCCCCCCCCCCATTCAGTCCTTTTGCTGGTTTCACCTCGATAATAATAGTGGGTATCAGATTTAGTGCCATCTCAAGTCCCAAAAAAGTAAAAAATGTCAATTTTTTATTAAATAGTGTAATTATACAAAACCACACACACGCACACACAGGCTGACCCCCACACTAAGCTTGTGGCAGTCACTCCCTTTGAAGTGGACCCCCTGCCCCCTTGTGTGGTGATGACCCCCCCGCCCATGAACATGTTGCTCCCCACCCAGTACCTGGGTCTCAGCCGGAGAGAAGTCCAGGCCCAACCATACTGAGAAGCTCTAGGAACATTTTCCAGCTGACAAAAATGTGGACTCGCTCTGACAGCTCGAGTGCTTTTCAGTTTGCACATTTCAAACAGAGAAGCATCCCCAGTATGTATGTTTGTCCTGGCTGGACATGGTGGGTTGTACTGGTGGGGGGAGGGTTGGAGTGATCGGGAGGGTGGTCATGTGACTGACATCTTGTTGCCCACAGGGGTGGCCTGGCAGAGAGGCTGAGCAAGCTGCTGCGCAGGCAGAGGTCGGCCGTCAGCTTCTGGAGGCACCAGACCCTCACTGAGAGCGGGGGCCCCGCAGGTAAGGGTCGGGCGAGTGTGGACAAGTGTGCTGCCGAGTGTGAACTCGGGCATTCCAGATCATTTACGGGTCTGGGAGATGCTCTACAGTGACGAGTCAGCTGGGGGAGAAAAATGTGACAGAAACATTTCCTATAATGAATATTTAGTGTCAGGTGCTAAACTTTTTAAATAACTTTTGTGAATGGCTCGGCTAGTCCAGTGTAGCAGTCACTTGTAAAAGGGGTTTCCCCCAGAAATGGCAGGGAGTCACCAGATGATGTCATTGTGTGACTGGAGCCTCGAACAGAGCCGCTGTTGCGGAGTTTCCACCCTGCCCTTTGCTGTTTGTGCCGTGCTGACCCTGCTTGCATAGGATAATAGTCATACTTCATTCGTCCTCCATGGGGAATTCGCTTTTGCATGCCCCCTCTTGCTCTCCGTGAGGGAGGTGTAAATAGGGGTGTGAGGCACTTTTTGGTTCACAGCCTAGGGTCAGCCAGTGTTTAGCAGCCCTGGAGCGGCTGCAATTAAGACCCAATGATGATAAATGGGCTCTCTGCCAACCACAGGATTTGAATCCACAACCACCTGGACCATGGTATAGTTGCAGAATCTGCTGAGCCATACGGCACCCCAGCGTCCACGCCTGTCTTCACCCCTCACGCTCAGCTTAGAACAGCTTCACTGCAGATTATCTGGCATTTACTTTAAGATACTCCAGTTCAGTGTAGTTCTAGATACTGATTGCCAGCTTTCCAGAAGAAGTGGACATTAAAGAACATCGTCACAGGTGGCAGAATGGGCTGTATTGAACTCCTCTTCTTCATCCGCAGATTCTTATCACTTTTGTAAACAAAATCACCGTTTTTGGTGTAAGTGCCTCCTGAAAGAATAGGGAGGTGTTTGCACTGAGATGATTACCAAACATTGCTGCACATGCTCCCGCTGCGTCTCTATGGAAATGTGCTGGGACATGTAGTTGTCTATCTTGTGTACCCTGGCTTTAAGTACAGGTGTCGCTTTTGAGTGATAATAACCCAGACCTTTGCCTCTCGGTTAATCACACCTTGTAGGGACAGGCTTGCTTGCTTACCTCAAGGATGTAAACAGTTGTTGGCTGGAAGGACATGAGGATGCAGCAAGGCGTGGGAGGTGGGGTGGGTTGATTTTCGGCCAATGGCATTGCATCGTACACACGCCCCCCTGTTTGTGGTTGACTGGGACACTGACAATGGGGCACTCTTCTTTCCAGTACTGTGTCACATGACTCGGCAGCGGGGGCGTGCGGTCGCTGCTTGGCGACTTCTGTCAGTCAACCTCCGACGAGGCTCCGGTCATAAGCGGAGGCCCTGCGAGTTATGATAGCACCGCTTTGCTTTGGGGCTTCTCTCCCAAACAGTCGGCCATGGAGGTTTCAGGTTCTGTTTCTTCCTGCGGTTCCGTTCCGGGGGATTTGGAGCAGTGTGGTTTGGGTGCAGGAGCTTATGTGGCTAACCCAGCCCAAGGTTCGGGTAGCAGGAGGATGAAAGAAGCATTCTCCTGAAATTAGCTCATTTTCTCCGCGATGATCGTAGTAGGAATAATACTTCTCTTGCTTTCTTAGTAAATAAAACAAGCCTTTTCGCCGTGTTTGGTGGGGATAATTCAGAGAGCAGTCATGATATTGGAGATGTAACGGCAGACTTTAGGCATATACTGTATGCAGCTGCTTTTTGACACAGAGATCAGGGAAATGTTGGTGTTTTTTGCCCCAGTTCTAGTCCCTGTATCCGTCCTGCAAACACGGGAACAGCAATACCGCTTTACCGTGGGTGAATATGCAGTTTCCTGGAAAAAATGGGGCCGTCATCAGTTTTCGAGGTACTCGCTTGTCTTCGGGACACGTGAGACGTGCCTGGCGATGAGCTCTGCGTTTTTCTATGGAATTTCCCTGCAGAGGATCATAGGGGATCGGTGTGAGCAGGCTCGCGGCCCCCAGCTACGCAGCTACGCGGCCTCGTGTGATTTATCACGCCGCTGTCAATGTGTTGGCACCCCGCCTGGACTTGGGCACGCCGCTGCGGCCTGGTTTCTCAGACGCCTGGTATACGCTCAGCTCAGCTGGGCGTCCGTTTTCATCCGTCCTTTTCAGAAATGGCAGTAATGTGTGAGTGTTTGTGTGGTGGGAAGTCAAGGCAATTATGCTTCATTAGGCAGCAGGGAGAAGGTCTGAGTTACATAAGACTCTTGGCAGCGCATCCTGTGCGCTGATTGGTTTTTGGCAGTACAGTCTCTGTTTATTGTTTTGTATCTTCAGCTTTTGAGGTGCCCCTGCAAGATGATTAGCCATCATCCAGGGTGAGCTGCCATACTGTTGCAGGGAGGTTTTCAGTAGTGAGTGTGGGGTCGCAGATTTTACTGTGGTACTGCTTCTAAATCTATTTGTGCGTAAGGGGCAGCCATGCAAGCTTTCCTCTTTGCTGGGGAGGTGTTTGTTTGTTTGTTTGTTTGTTTGTGTGTGTGTGTGTGTGTGTGTGTGTGTGTGTGTGTGTGTGTGTGTGTGTGTGTGTGTGTGTGTGGTGTGTGGGGGGGGGGGGGGGGGGGAGGTGGAGTAGGGAAAGTTTGACATGCTCTGCTGTCAGAATTGATACACCATGTGACAGAGGCAGAATTACTCATTTGAAGTGAAGCTCTGCTGTTTGAATACCGTCATGGAGAAACTGGCAGCATATTCAGCAGTTAACATCACTCCATCGTAACCCTGTTTACTGTTGGCCTCGATAAGGGAGTTTGATCGCTTTCTCGGGGATGTACGTCACATCGAAAGGACACGCGTGTGGCGCGTCACGAGAACACATACATCAGCGCGGCATCTTAAACTCGCGCTTTTATTTCAGCGTTTATCTGGTGGCCAAACGGCTCTCAGTCAAGAACATTATTAACTATTATGGACATTTTATTTACTTCACCTTGTCTCGCTTCAGCCAAAGACATTTGAATCAAAGGTTTCCTGAGAATGAGAATGAGAAACACATTTCTGTGTCCCAGAAACAGATGGTGTGAGCGCTGTTTACAGGAAGCTATAAATAAGGACTTTTTCCTTTGAAAAGGAAGCAGTGCCACAAAAACATGAAGTCGGCGGAGGGCTGCGCGTAATCTGCCCTGTCACATTACCCAGAAACCCCTGCGGCCGCGCCTAGAGGCGACATTGGAAAGCAGTCTCTGTACAGCGTCCCCTGTTACCCTCTGCTGCATGAGCGGTTATAGAAAAATACACAGATTTTTTGCGGTTCACAATTTCGGTGATATTAATAAATCTATATAAATAATATAAATAAACCTAGAGATTTTATAACTGAATGACTGTTACATTTATACAGTGGTCTTCGAAACATCCAATGTGCTTTACAGAACCAAAGGGGAGTCACTTCAACAAAGGTTTCAACCGACCAGTTGAGCATAGTCAGAGTACTCGGCTGATTGGTTGAAGCAAAATCCTGGTTTGGATTTTTACTTTCTGGACCTGAAATGTCCACCTCTGCGTTTCAGCCACCACCACAGTGTAGCACTCACTCGGATGATGTAACGGGAGCCATTCTGCACCAGCATGCTCGCCGCTTGTGACTGACTCAGGCTCAAGTAACAAATTTGTGACTCAACTCTGCAAAACTGATGGAAAGACTTGGACTTGACTTGGACTTAGGGTTCAAGTCATTTGTCCTCATGACTCAAATCTGAGGTTAAAGTCCCCCCTCTGGATGCTACAACCATTCATTTTATAATTTTTTGTGTGTATTAATTCTCTGCCGTCTGCATGTTCAATTGGCTGAGATGCATCACTCTCTGCAAATTCATGAATGTAAAAACTATGTGAGGACAACCAAAACTGAAGAGTCTCTATTCAGTCCATCTCTGCCTATAAAGAACGTGTCCTACAGCCATACTATGGTGGGTTTTTGCTGCAGCAAGTTTTAATCACTGAGAGTCAGGACCTCAGGCTGGGCTGGGCTGGAGGACCACAATGGGCAGGGGGGACCACAGCAGGTGTAAGGTGAGGACCCAGAGTTTCTGGGGGGGGCGGGGCAGAGTCCCAGAGTCCTTGAGCGGCCGCCCTGGCTGTCAGGCAGGTGTGTGTGTGGCGCCGTCTGTGCGTGACGTGCGTCATCCTGTCACCCTGGAGCCGACCTGTAACCAGCAGGATTCTGCTCCCTCCCATCACACGTGGGGAAACTGACCTAATTATGCCTGATGAATATGAGCAATGCTACCAGCAAAAGAAACGTCCCACTGTTTTGTGTAACTGTGTGTTAGTTGCACTTGTGTGGACGCCCGCCCCCGCCAGTTACCGTGTGCTCTTCCCAGTGTGCGCGTTGGCTAGGTAGGTGGGCGTGCCCAGCCGCAAGGGGTTGTGCTGGCCTGTCCCAGAGCTCCTCGGGCAAAGCCAGCTATAAAAGGAGTTGTAAATCGTGGCAGAGTGATTTATAACTTCGCTGATACAATCTCCGTTGCTCTCAGCGCTCCCAGTGGTCCCGTCTTGCCGGGGCCCCATTGTGGGATCCTGGCTGTGGTACAGGCATTGTTTAACTATAAGTCGGCTTTATTAGTGCTGTCAGGGGTCCAGGACAGTCATGTGCAGACGCATGTTTGACTCGCATGGAAGAGCCTTGGAACAAACGCACTGAAACGCTCCAGAAGGATCTCTGAGGTTTTGCTTCATGGAGGAAGATACAGATGTTAATGAAAGGCATTTGGTGCCTAAATAGGGGTGAAGTGATATATTAGTAAGTGAGAAAAGGAAAATGTGTGTGTGGGTTTATTGTGTAATGCCTTTGTACCTCCCCTGTCACTGTGCTAGTGACTGTCTGCATAAAGGCATCTTTGTCTTCACGTTGGTTCCCCGTTTGTTACGGCTCAGCTCTATGCACTGACAGTTTCCTCCTCCAGCAGAGCACGCCCCCCCCCCCCCCCCCCCCCCCCGCCCCCCGCAAACCTTCCTCCTGCGAGCCTCTTGACAGTCTCTCCCTCCTTGGGGCCTCTTCCTGTACTCGAACACAGCTGATACTCATTAGCTGGGAGCTCATTGTTGCCCCCATGGAGGAAAACACTGCTTCTCTGTGAGTCCCCCCCCCCTTTAGAAAAAGAATGCACCATGGACAGGAGCTGCCATTTGTTTGTGGCATCAGTTAATGTGCATGGGCTGCTTTTACCGAGTTGCCTTCTTGCACGGTGTTGTCTGTGTGAGATCTTGCTTCACACTGGTGTAGTAAGCAGCTGTGCTGCATGCCTGACTGCCACACTAGCTGTGCTGAAGCAGTAAGCAGCTGTGCTGCAGGCCAACGCTGACATGCCTGACTGCCACACTGGCTGTGCTGAAGCAGTAAGCAGCTGTGCTGCAGGCCAACACTGACATGCCTGACTGCCACACTGGCTGTGCTGAAGCAGTAAGCAGCTGTTGCTGCAGGCTGACGCTGACTGCCTGACTGCCACACTAGCTGTGCTGAAGCAGTAAGCAGCTGTGCTGCACGCCAACGCTGACATGCCTGACTGCCACACTGGCTGTGCTGAAGCAGTAAGGAGCTGTGCTGCAGGCCAACGCTGACATGCCTGACTGCCACACTGGCTGTGCTGAAGCAGTAAGGAGCTGTGCTTCAGGCCGCCGCTGACATGCCTGACTGCCACACTGGCTGTGCCGAAGCAGTAAGGAGCTGTGCTGCAGGCTGACTGCCTGACTGCCACACTGGCTGTGCTGAAGCAGTAAGGAGCTGTGCTGCAGGCTGACTGCCTGACTGCCACACTAGCTGTGCTGAAGCAGTAAGGAGCTGTGCTGCAGGCCGACGCTGACATGCCTGACTGCCACACTGGCTGTGCCGAAGCAGTAAGGAGCTGTGCTTCAGGCCGACGCTGACATGCCTGACTGCCACACTGGCTGTGCCGAAGCAGTAAGGAGCTGTGCTGCAGGCTAACACTGACATGCCTGACTGCCACACTGGCTGTGCTGCAGCAGTAAGGAGCTGTGCTGCAGGCCTTTGGGCTGCCACTGATTGCCTGACTACTGCCTCAGCAGTCTCTCAGAAGTTTATAAATGACACTTTAAAGTTTCAGCTTTAAGATGCTTGATTAAAGGGTCCCTTCAGCGCCTATCACGTCTGTCGCTGCATGCCCTGCCGGCCAGCTTTTTTTCATAGTGATGCGTGGGGGGAGCCGTGCCCAGCTCCGATCGCTCGCGTGGGTAACAGGAAGCGCCCCCCCCCCCCACGTCTTTCACCCAAGCAGCTTGCAATTCGCCGCTCCGCATACACAGGTCATGCTCTTGCCCGGGGCCCCTCGTCGCGCTGAATGGAAAGCGGCCCCCTACCCTATTTCTAGCTTCCTCCTCTGGCTCGCTGAGGTCACTCGCCATAATCTGTAATCTGTAACCTTCATTTTCGTCACTTCTGACGAGCGTGACATCATCCCTTTAGTACGACTGGTAGCACGTGTCGCCACCTGAACATTGTCTTGTTTATTCCTGTGACTGGTTTGTTTCTTGGGTTTCTGGTTCGTGGTTTGTGCGACACTCTGAGTGGATTAGACCCAGCTTCTCTGCATATTGTGCCCTGTGGGTCTTTAGTTCCTGCTCCCCATCCAGCCACTCATTCCCTGCTGCTCTCTGTCTTCTCATTCTGCTTTATTAACAATCTATGAAAGTGACCTTTATTTTATTTTATTTTTTTCATTTTGGTATGGAAAGACTGTTCTTTTGTGAGATCTGTGAAGGATATACACTCTGAATCAGAGATCATCATTGTGCAAACAGAGATCTTGAGTTTATTTTTCACACAAGTAGGAAATATGAATAATGCAGTTCGGTGGTCACTCATTGTAGGCCTTCAGGTAGGTTGATGTTTGGGTAACCGGCTGTGGGAGAGGCGTTAATATTATGGTCGGCTATAGTTGTGTCACAGTTCAAGTATCACAGTGACGCAGGAAGCTAGCAGACATCCTGGCCATCATCCATTAATTTAGGTCTTTTGAACACCATCTCTCCCTCCATACCACGGAGCTGGGGGAGTCACTCACACACTCCAGGTACCTGCCTGTGTGCCAGTTCCACCTGTACGTTAACTGACCTGAAAAATGGCTGACCCTGTATGAGCGAGCACCCCGTTGTTCGGGCGCTTCAGAGAGAACAGTGTGATCTGTGCTCGGCTTGCAGGCATAGCTGGCTGGCAGTGGCTGGGCGAGGAATGAGGCGGCACCAACGCAGCCTGGGCGAACCGCTGCAAACCTCCCTTTGCCCTGGCCCTGGGGGGTCGGCCTGTTCTTTCTGCACTGTTAATTCGTCACTTAATTATGCTCCCCTCATGTTGGAGAGATTTCCTTTGAATTAAGGCTTGTTGATTTAATCAGGAGAACATTCTGTTACTGGCTACTCCGACATCGCGGTGTTTTTAATGATTTTCACAGGCCTTAGGCACTTATGCCCTATTGGTCTAGGCTGTCCGGAGGATGGTGGGGCTCTCTCATGGTGCCACGCAGGGCACTCTAACAAATATATTTATGTGGTTTTGCATGTACTACATTCTGGGGACCCAGAGTTCCTATTATGCAATAAACACCTTTTTCTAGTCCCCACAAGGATAACCTCAATTTTATAAAAAAAAAAAAGTTAGGGCTGGGTGGGGGTTAAGGTTGTCGCTTTTGGTATTCGGATTCATTTCCCATTGAAATGAATGGAGAGTCCCCACAAAGATATATACAGGGGTTGGTCCTTGAAACTGAAACACCTGGTTTTAGACCACAATAATTTATTAGTATGGTGTGGGGCCTCCTTTTGCAGCCAATACAGCATCAGTTTGTTTTGGGAATGAAAGACACAAGTCCTGCCCAGTGGCCAGAGAGATTTGGAGCCGTTCCTCTTGCAGAACGGTGGCCAGGTCACTGTGCTGCTGGTGGAAGAAAATATTTCTTGCTCACTCTCATCCAAAACACCCCAAAGTGGCTCAATAATAATTCAGATCTGGTGACTGTGCAGACCATGGGAGATGTTCAACTTCATGTTCATCAAACCACACTGTTACCAGTCTTGTGTGGCTTGGTGATTATCATCCTGATACATGGCACCATTTTCAGGGTATAACGTTTTGAACCATTGGGTGAACGTTCCTCCAGAATGGTTCAGTAGTCCTTGCAGTGATGTGCCTATGTACTGTAGAAGAAGTAGTGCGCCTGGGGGATGTCATGTATTGCAGCTGAACCTATCATTGATTCACCCCTGTGCTGCACTCTAGGTACGCAGCAGTCCAGGTGGAAGCCTCATTCCACTTTGGGGTTTCCCCACCCTGGAACTCTCCTGGATGTGGGGAAAAACAGTGAAGGTGGACTCAACAAACAGTAGATGGTTCACATTGTCCACAGCCCAAGATTTAGGCTGCAGGCACCACTGAAACCGATGTTTGGCATTGACATGTGTGACCAACGGTTTGAATATAGAAGCTCAACCATTAACGTTGACCCTGTGCAGCTCCCGATGACCTGTGTTGGTGGAAACGAGTCGAGGTACATACTTAATCCTGCATCGAGTTGGGCAGCTGTGTTCTTGTGTTTTTTGGGTACAATCCGGGTTAGTACAGACAGCTACCTCTTGCAGCCACAGTTACTCCTGTTGGATGTGGTTCGTGGCAGTAAGCCAACATTATCCTAGGCTCCGCGGCTCTCGATTATACCTTAAAAAAAAAAAAACTTGCTGTCCTGGTCACAGATGCATCAGCATGATGTGTACCAACAATTTGTTCTCTATTGAGCTCTGATATGTCTCCCATTCTGTTGGGTGGATAGCAATATTTTATGTACGGCTGTGCTATTACTCTGCTGATTCAACTTTCACACACTTACTGATGGAATGTGCGATCAGTGAAGATTGGCCATCTGACCCTGCATATATAGTTGTGAAACCTCAAATGCTATTGACCCGGTAGCTTTGTGTTGCTGTTAGATTTAGAAGAACCGCTTTTGTAAATGTGAGCCAGGTCTGTCCCACATTTTAATGCATTTACAATGAGCTTGGATGATTTCAGGTTTCTTCAAAAGCAGAGTGTGGTGGGTTTTAATGCCTGGGATTCATGCCCCCACCGTTCACTGTGCTACCGCTAATGGATATGTGGACTGCTGCTCAGAGGGTTAGGACTCGGTGTATGTGATATGAAGGTTGCCTGTTCCAATCCCATGCCTGACAGAGTGATTTCACCATTGGGCCCTTGAGCAAGGCCCTTAACCCCAACTGTTCCAGGGACTGGCTGAACCTGCTCACGGGAAAAACGTTTGCCGAGTAAATGATGCATGCATTTCCACAGGCTAACGCTAATGGGTATGTTGCCAGCCACTTCCATAGGAACATCTTCATCCAACCTACAGCTTGTCATTGAGCCAAACAGCCCTCTGGATGTCTGCAGTCAGTTTCTCCGGGCTCTGAAATCACAGTTGCTTCTTTTCCTATGCCTGGCCCTTCATAGTGGAACATTTTCGCCCCCTCACAAAAAAAAAAACCAAATGATTTCCTTCCACTCTTCAAGAAAAACATACAACCCACCTCTTCAGGCAACATTTCACCCATGATTTACTGAGGCTGTGACCAACCGATTAACCTGGCCTGCCAATGACATGCATTGTTATATCCGCAGAGCATAGCTGTGTATTCATGGTCACTCTTCGATGACTGTCTTTACATTGTTGAGATGCTGTAGGGTGCTGTAAACATAGAGCACTTGGCACTGAATACACAAACTGTTAACATACTACATCAGTGCCTGTTTATCTGTAGTCCCTCAGGCTAACGTAGTCTATCCCCTAGATGCCAAACCTGGTGGCCTGGTCCTGGAGCTCCAAGCCGTGTGGGAGGAGTGTGGCCTGCGGCTGGCACTGTGCCGGCCCTCGGAGCCCCAGCCCCCACAGGAAGGTGGGCCTAGCGGCCAGCTGCTGGTCCTGTTTGACAGGGACACGGCCGCCCACCTCCTGGCAGCCCCTGGGGACAGGGTCCACGTGCGCGCCCCATGGTAAGCTCAGGCACAGCCAGACATGAGCAGAGTGCTTCAGGGTGGGGTGCAGCCTTGAACATTCCCCGTTTAGCTGCCTGAACTAACATTTATAAATCTGACATTTGTTATCATGGAATAAATCTCTGGCGAGTTCCGCTCCCACTGCGTGAACAGACGCCTCTCAGAAAATCTTCATTAACTGTAGTTTAGTAGACAGATTTGTGTTGGATGGAAAATGTTGCCCTGTTTCCGTTCCACAGCAGAGGCCTCCGCGTCATCACTGTGACGTGACCCGACACGCCGCTAGTGAGTAGTGAGCCTCGGTGTGTGAGAGTGGCCCATGTCTCCTGTGTTTCACCAGGCGCTGTAATCCCACGCTGCCTCTGATTCGAGAGATACTGGGCATGCGGGAGCGATAAATGCACCTTTTCCCGGCAGTGCCGTTTTCCAGAATTTAAAACTTACTTTTTGTGAATTTCAGCAGCACCCTGGAATATTTGATTAAAGAAACAAGATAATTGACTTAATATTTACCCAAGAGCTTAATAACATTTTTTTTTCTCAGCTGCAGCACTAGCTAGCTAGTCATGGGAAATGCTCAGAACAATTCCTTAATTTCATTAAAGCGTTAAAAAGGCACAGTGGTTTGTTGGATATTTTGCTCAATTATACTCTTGTTTATTACTTCAAGAAGTGTAAAAAATGTGAATTTTTAGGTGCTGAAAGGGTTTAGTAGGGGTGCGTAATAGTTGCTAGGAGTAATGACCCCGTTGAACAGACTCCTTTATAATGTTTGATATCTTGAGGCAATACATTATTCAGTTTTTCCTTTGACTTATTTGATTTATGTAGCATATGAAATAATCGTTAGGTATTTAATTTGATGTGTTCTCTCTGTAGGTAAATGGATTGACTGGTAGGTGTCTGCATGTAATCAGATGCATAGGAGGCATGTTTTCACTGTCGGATTCAGACTTCGTTGTGTCTGCACAAGTGCAGAATACCGCAGAAAACTATAAAAACAATATGATTCAAGTTACCAAAAGTAAGTGCTAAGCTGCAGGTCGACGGCAGCAAAATCTGTGCTTTGCAGGACAGATTGTCTAGATTTGATTTTTGAGAATCTGTAATGTTCTACTTGCAGGAATAGTGGGGCAGCTTCATGACAGCTGCCGTTTGTCTGTGCGAATCGGATCTTTTGGTAGGATATCTTTCTACTACAAAGGCAAAATGGTTAGATGCAGATGAGAAGCGGTGATGAATTGGCAATTAAAAGCTACTAAATGAATGTACACCTGAGTCTGGGCAGACAGTGTGGGCCAAAGGTCAGCAAGTGCACCGATAAGGGCATGAAGTTTAAACTGAGCCCCAACACTGAGGTAGGTAATCATTATATTCAGGTACATAGGCCTGTTGATACTGGTTATAAGGTCCGAGCTGCTCTGTGCTGGCTGCTTTGTTTACGATTGCATTTCCCTGTGATTGAGGCCTGGTTTGTGCACTTAGTATGTATGGTGGTTTTTATCTCTTAAAAGATGGGTCACAGTTAATGGGAGCAAAGGTAGCTGGCTTTTCAGTTCTGGGCCCAGGTTAACAGACAGCCTCTGCCATCCCATCTGCATCCCCCTAAACAGAACTTTGGCTCTTCTGGCCGTACTGCTCCGTCAACAAAGGGCAGCGGTAATTCTGTTGTTATGATGATTCATTTGTAGTTGCCTTAATCTGTGATTCATGGAGCAAAGAGCCAGTTCAAAGAGGAAGTATTTTGGGCTGAAAAGAAAGATGGTCAGTCCATGGTTCAATCCCTTTAGTACTCTGTAGAGATGCAAGTGACTCTGCCTGTGAAAGCACTCCTTATGGACAATCCCTTCCTGGCCGTGATGCCGACTCTCAGGAGTCCTGCCCTGTCCTACGCGCCAGCCAAGGAGATGTAGTCAACATCATTATTAGTAGTGACAAATTAGACATGGGCTGTTCAGCTCATCTCGCATAGCAAATGCGTTAAGTGGCACCTCTCGGGATTAAGCTGAAGGTCCAGCAAGTGCCTTAACGTGTGCCGAGCGCACACACGCCGCCGGCCGGCTCCGTGCTGAGGCTTCCTGGGCAGGGTGGCTCGAATGCTCCCACTGTGCTGAAATGCTGGAAAGGCACGCCAATAGATAATCTACCGCAGAATTACAGCAAGCGTGTCGGGACTTGAACAGAGGCGCAGCATATCAACTTTGCTCAGGGGCTGTGTCACATATAGCGTTATCTATGTATTCTGGTACTGTGACTGATGCGTATATCTGGTGTATCTGCACTTCCCTGTGCTGTGTCGTCATGTTCCTGTGTAGCTCTGCACTCTGGCTGTGCTATGTAGTAGGATCCTCTTGTTTCTGTGTAGCTCTGGGCTTTGGCTCTAACTGTGCTGTGTAATAATGCTGTGTCACTCCTTGTGGCTGTTTTAGTTATGCTGTGTAATGGTCTTTGCATATTTTATTTGGGTAAATTACTGTGCGACAGCTGTGTGATTCCTTTGTGGCTGCCTAAGTGCTTTGTATTTCCTTTATAACTGAATAACTCTGTGCTCTGGCTGTGTAGGTCCTGTGTATTTGGCTGTCTTTTGTGTACTGACTCTCGCTCCAGAGAGATCCTGCTCCAGATGGCCTGTATGTCCGGCCTTCGCTGGAATTTCCAAGCTGGGGTAGGGTGGGGGGGGGGGGGGGGGGGGGCTGCTGTGTGTGCAGAGCGATGTGGAACTCTGACGTCAGCCTCCCCTCCTGGGAAAGGCTCGCATTCCTCTTCCTGGCAGTGGTCAGGTGGCTTCCAGCAAGAGAGAGGGGGAAAACACATTGGGATTATTTTCAGCGGCAATAAGGAACAATTCGTAATCGCTGTGGGGACTCGCCGGACGACGCCAGGAGACTCAATTGAAAACACATTCGGCACAGTACATTACTGGCATGACATTTGGATTCCCGTGTTTGTTTTTTTTTTTTGTTTTTTTTGTTTTTTGTTGTTTTTTGTTTCTGTTTGTTTAAAGCTGCGGTGTCCAGTCGTTCTGACCACGGGACTGCATTGGGCCTGAGGGCACACATGCATGCACCACCATAAACAAGCAGGATGCGTGTTGCGATCTGCTGCACTCCTCTGCACCACTCAGAGGTCAGAGGTCAGGCGGCCGCTAACGTGCCCCGCTCTGTTCGTGGCCTGGACCCCTCTGCCTTCGTAACCCCCTAGCCCCAGGGGCACCCGGCGTCCGGGCCCGGACCGTGCAGGCGCGTCAGAGGTGGCCCCCTTATGGTCTCCTTCCAAGAGCACAGGCATTCCTGGAATTCCAGTCTTGTGCGCGTCACCCCTGTAATTCAGTTACGGTGGGCAGCCCCGCACCACTAACGTGACGTTTATTTCAGTCACATCAGTTACTCAGCCGCTGCAGATCTGATAAAGAAATTTTAGGTTGGCGGTTTGATTTGAATAATTAAACGGTTTCTTATTTCACATTGAATAATATATGTGTTACATAGACGCTGCAGAGGGGTGATGGAGCTTGTTTTCCGTCCCGTCAGCTGAGAGGTGCAATGCATCCCTTCGCCTCGTATCTGAGAGGCACGCCGGTCCTACCCACATGCTCCTCCTCGGAGCAGCTTCCCCAGTTCTTGCGAAGGAGTGGCAGGAAATTCCAGGTTGCCTCAGCCATATTTGGGCACGGATCAGCCTTACCTTTGGGTGTATCATTCTGACATCACCACAACCGCCGGCCCCCTTGTTTACGTCAAGATTCCCGTAAAGCAGGAGAAAAAAAAACAAACCCTTTTGAAACTTTGATGGTTTTCCCTCTTTCCGCCGGATAACATCCAGATGAAATGGCAGTATGGAATCCCTGCTCTCCCTCCCTCTGCTTGTTTACATGTGAGGTGAACTTTGTTCACTTTTGTCAGACCCGTCAGACTGTGCGGTTCTGGCTGGATGGGAACGTAGGTGTGTTGGACTGGATAAATAGACTCGTGGGAGGGGTTGGGGTGAGAATGTCAGTGTGCAGGATCAAATGGTTAGGGTGCGCAGCTCTGGGCTCCAGATGGAACACAAAATTATGTAACCTTTTCGTTTGTTGACCAGCAAGGATGGTAGTAATTTGTCCCCCCTTAAGGGACATGTTTTAGGTCACTGTAGTTTGAGACTTTACTTAAATGTATAAAAAAAAAAAAAAAACACACGCATATTTCAAATTTTGATTCATTAGTCCTTAAGACAGAATTCCACTCACATTAATAGAGAAATATATAAAGTGTAAAACACAGAATTATGGTGTCATGCTGGTTTTATTCAAACATTTCACTGACACTGAGCCTTTGGCTGAATTTTTAAAGAAAAAAGTTTCAACGAACCCATTTTGCTAGCTTGGTATATACATGTAAACAAAATGCCACAAGGAAAATAATGATGGCAGAACATTTGAACAAATGAAATAAGCCTAACAGAGATGGAATAGGTGTTTCTGCGTCCCCTTGGTGTGCTGTATGAGTTTGTGAGAGTGGCTGAACTGCGACTTGCCCTCAACGAGAAGCTGTGGGTGCACTCGGGTTATATTCTGCTTTACCTCTGCTGCTTTTCTGGACTGGCTCTTCTGATATTAATAGATTTGTATGCATGATACTTCCTAAAAGCTGTGGTTACGACCGTGATTGCCTTAATTACAAAAATTACTTTTTGATTTTAGCAGGATGTTAGTCTCATGTAAATCCCATGTGTTCCTTCAGAAACGTCAGTGTGGGTTCATCGGCCTCTCATTAACTGCTCCTGACTTGCAATTCCGTAAAAACTAAATTAACTTCGGAGGTTAAGTTGTATTTATACTCAAACACTAGCAGAAGTGAGAACACACATCGTACCAGTTCGTACTCAATCCTAGTGGCATGAATCCAGCCAGATCCCACTGATATTCGACCCCAGTGGAACGAATACAAATAGTATCAGAGTCTATGCTCCTCTCCGGCGGCAGAGGTGGTCATTTCAGGTCCAGAAAGTAAAAATTCAGACCAGGATTTTGTTTCAACCAACTATATAGCATAACGAGTTAGTCGTATAGTACACAAGTGGTTGGTTGAAACAAAATCCTTCTCTGGATTTTTTACTTTCTAGACCTGAAATATCCACCTCTGCCCTGCGGAACAAATACAGCTGGTACCCAACCCTGGCAGAACAAATATGTCCAGTACCCGACTCCAGTGGAAGAAATGCATCCGGAACCTGACCCCGACGGTGAGAATACACCCCAGCACAACCAATGCAGTCAGTACCCGACCCCGGCGTAACCAATGCAGTCAGTACCCGACCCCGGCGTAACCAATGCAGTCAGTACCCGACCCCGGCGTCACGAATTCAGTTGGTACCCAACCTGGGCAGAGGGATTACAGATGGTACACGACCCCGGTACCTGCACCTGCACAGTAGGAGTTTAACGCAACTAAAATTAACACTAAACTAAAGGTGATAAAAATGTCTCCTTCAAACACGAAGAGCAGAAACACTGTATGCCGTCCTCCATTGTCACTGGAAAATCTTCAACACCATTACGTAACTATAATAGTCATAGTAATTAAGTAGCTTATGCAGCCAGTCATAAAACTGAATATGCTTTTGTTATCGTTTAACTGATGCTGTACTAATCCATTGTGATTTTTTAATTTTTTTTTTAATTGTCCGTGCAATACTGTTTTCATGGATCTTATGTTTCATTTCACATTGAGCGGTGGCCGCAGGTCGGTCGCTCTGTCACTTTTGGGTCCTGCTCCTTTGTCTCTCAGTTGGTGGGCTTATAGTAAACGCGTCTCTGCCCACGTCGTACCTCTCAGTGGTCCAGTGACTCCAGCCTGACACCATACATTTGATCCCATGCCGTTTAAAAAGGGGTTCATCTGCCGTAATGAGGTCACGCGAGTGCGATGTTTACTGTGCGGTCGGTCTTTGGTGCTGTCGATTGCCCCCCCCCCCCCCATGGCGGTGCAGTAGAGCGGGGGAGGTTATCTCTAAGATATCGGCCCTGTTTTCTTCTGTAGTCATCAAAGCCGGTAGACGAGCCTTGGCCTCTCATTCATGCTGCTGCTGTTTCCACGCCGCTGCCGGGGGCTGCGTGCTCCGGGCCCCCCAGAGCCGCCCGCTCTTTCCACAGGACCTTTCTGTACTTCTGATTTCTCTGTGGAGTGCAGTCATCCGTCACACTTTCTGTTATCTGGAGGCCTAACCCACATGTGGGGTATGCGTTGGAGATGCGCGTGAGGAACAGGGAGCAAATAATTTTTTAATGGGGTAGCCAGCTACCCCCCCCCCCCCCATTTGCAGTCAGCTATTTTGATGGTTTAATGTCCTGCTTGCTGTGAGGTTGACCTGCCTGTGCGGTTCCCCCAGTACCAGCCCTTCCCTCCGCCTGCAACCGTATGCTGGCTCGTGCCAGACCTCGGAAGGTCCACTCATTTCCTTCCTCTCTGATGTCCGTGACGTCCCATTTTACGAGGCAGCTACACCCTGGTTTCTAATGATGACGGAAAACTGATGATTGCATCACGAGTTTCATGTTTTCTTCTATTTTTTCTAAAAAAAAATAAAAATTCTTGGGCCTGTGTTTATCACGGCGTGTCGGGTGTCTCGGTTCGGGGCCGTCCTTGCTGGCTTGGTGGTTTCTCCTATGCTTCCGCATGTGGGGAGGGTGCAGAGAGTGCGGGGTGCGATGCGATGTTTCTGCTGATGCCCTCTGACCACTGCGGCGTGGGGGTGTGAGGAGAGGTTCATCTGAGGAGCTGGAGCGACGCCGTGCACGGCGAGGGTGGGGCAGGCGGCACCCGAAAACCACACGCCCTGCTCATTTATCTGACCTTTTCCACTCCACACAGACATCTGCTGCTTTGAGAGATGGAGCGTTGCGTGATTGGTGATGGGGGCAGGCGCCGTCTACGGGTGATTTATATCTCGGCACTGGCAGAGAGAGCTGCACAAATGGGCGTCTTTTCAGGGTTCTGTTCAACATCGGCTACCGTAGCCGCTTGGAAAGTAACTCTTTCACAAAGCATCGCGTCTATGCTGGTAGCGTTCATCACTGTCGCATGGCGGTAGTCCCTGTGCCTCTCCTGTGGGAGTGTGGAGCCGGACGTGTGCAGCCTTGGGAGTGATGGTGCTCCGTAGTGCACCGCCTCACACGGCCTCCTTCCTGTCTCACTCCAGGCAGAAGCTGACCATTGAGGGCCAGAGCACCACCGTCATCCTTAACACACACTTCAGCCTGAAGGCACCACCGCGTGAGGGCGATGTGGGCACAGCCCACGCCTGGCCTGCAGTGGCTGCCCGCTTCCCGTGCCCTCTGGCTCGCGCGTTCAGCCTGGCGCACAGGAGCCAGCTCCTCCATTGCAAGGAGGTGAGTGGCCATGGTATGGTCCGAGCGCTAAATCTGCATGCCACTCACAGATCAAACACGATTGGGTGGGCTGGGCCTCTCAGGACCTGCTCGTCTTGCAGGCCGCAGGCTCGTCCTGCCAGCCCCCTGCCCGGGATCCAGAGACCTGCGACTCCCTCCTGGACCTGATGGAAGCTCGGGGCCGGGCCGGCTGCTTGGACCTCCAGGTCGAAGTTGTGGTGCAGAGGGTATACTGCCTGCCTCTTCCCGAGCCCCGCCTCCGAGCATCGCTTCCGTGCCTGGGCCCTGAGGCCGTGCCGTCTGCACCCACCCTCAGCAGGTACCCCCCCACCATCACGAGGGCAGCTTCATTGCAGCCATGGCCAAAAGTATTGAGAATGACACAAGTATTTGGGTTTTACAATGTTTGCCACTTCAGTGTTTGTAGATCTTTTTGTCAGGTGTTTCCATAATATACTGACATATATTTACAAGCATTTTATAAGCGTCAAAGGCTTTTTTATTGACAGTTACATTAAGTTTATGCAAAGAGTCAGTATTTGCAGTGTTGGCCTTTCTCTTTCAAGACCTCTGCAATTCACCCTGGCTGCTGTTAATCAACTTCTGGGCCAAATTCTGACTACTGGCAGCCCATTCTTGCATAATCATTGCTTGGAATTTATCAGAATTTGTGGGTTTTTGTTTGTCCATCAAATGGGATTAAGGTCTAGGGAGTTTCCTGGCCAGGGACCCAAAATGTTGATGTTTTTGTTCCCCGAGCAATTTAGTTATCAGTTTTGCCTTATGACACGATGCTCCATCATGGTGGAAAAGGCCTTGTTCATCACTAAACTGTTCATGGATGGTTAGGAGAAGTTGGTACCATTTTTATTCATGACTGTGTTCTTAGGTAAAATTGTGAGTGAGTCACTCCCTTGGCAGAGAAGCAGCCCGACACATAAATGGTCTCCGAATGCTTTACTATTGGCATGACACAGGACTGATGGTAGCGCTCACCTTTTATGTGGATGATCCTTTTTGCCCCAAACAATCGGATTCAAAGAGGGATTCATCAGAGAAAATGACTTTACCCCAGTCCCCAGCAGTCCGATCCCTGTACCTTTTGCAGAATATCAGTCTGTCCCTGATGTTTTTCTGGGAGAGAAGTGTCTGCTTTGCTGCCCTTCTTGACACCAGGCCAACCTCCAGAAGTCTTGGCTTCACTGGGCGTGCAGATGCCCTCACACCTGCCTGCTGCCTTTCCTGAGCGAGCCCTGCACTGGTGGTGCCCCGATCCTGCAGCTGAATCAACCTTAGGAGAAGGTCCTGGCGCTTGGTGGACTTGGGCGCCCTGAAGCCGCCTTCACAACAATTAAACTTCTGTCCTTGAAATTCTTGATGATCTGATAAGTAGTTGATTTAGGTGCAATCTTACTAGCAGCAATATCCTTGCCTGTGAAGCCCTTTTTGTGCAAAACAGTGATGACTGTATCCCTGCAGGTAACCATGGGTAACAGAGGAAGAACAATGATTTCAAGCACCACCCTCCTTTTAAAGCATCCAGTCTGCTATTCTAACTCAATCAGCATAACTGTCACCTGTGTTAACGAGAGAGTCACTGAAATGATGTCAGCGAGTCCTTTTGTGGCAGGGCTGAAATGCAGTGGAAATGGGGTTTTTTTGGGATTAAGTTAATTTTTATTGCGAAGAGGGTCTCTGTCTGATCACTCTTCATAACATTCTGGAGCATTTGCAAATTGCCATCATAAAAACTAAGGCAGCAGACTTTGTGAAAATGAATATTTGTCATTCTCAAAACTTTTGGCCACGGTTGTAAGCATGTGCCAGTGTGAGGCGGTCACCAGGTGAACTGAATCACTGCAGTGAGGCTTCTCAGACCCTTTAAGGTACGAGGTGTCAGTATTGCAACCTGGAAGGAAATCACAGGCCACAACAGGGGCTGCGGTATGTGGGTGGTTATGTGAGAAAACTCTGATAATGAATTGTAGTGGAAAGATTTCCAGGCTATAGGGAAATCATGTTCTGTTGCACACTATAAATCCACAGTGATCTGCCTGCAGTGTACCATCAACTTGCACTGTAATTGCGCTGCGCTGTGCTATGCTGTGAAAGGGTCGGTGGGCTGATCAGGGACCCCACCTGGCCGCTCCTCCCCCACCAGCAGTGCCCGGTAATTTGAGTCCCTTGCAGCTTGGCTGGGTTGCGCTGTGCTATCCTTGTCCTGTGCTCTAGACATGCTTTTTCATTATATATATCCATGCTGACCTTGGGCCTGTTTGCGGTTCTCCTGTTTCACTGGCAGTTCCAGCTGGTGCACCCCACTGACCTCACCTCCTCTTGCATGACATCACGCTCTCCCCACGTGCCTCAATCCCTGGCTGCCTCACAGGATCCCTGTGTGCCATCTTTACATGCTTTCGGACACTGATATTTTAGATTTCCCCTGCGGTGGGTGGCAGGCAGGCTGTAGGAGACCTGTGTTCAGGCCTGTCTGTTTATATCGGCATTCACACACAGCGTGTTCTGCCTGTGCTGTTTATATCGGCATTCACACACAGCGTGTTCTGCCGGCGCTGTTTATATCGGCATTCACACGCTGCGTGTTCTGCCTGTGCTGTTTATATCGGCATTCACACGCTGCGTGTTCTGCCTGTGCTGTTTATATCGGCATTCACACGCTGCGTGTTTTGCCTGCGCTGTGTATATCGGCATTCACACGCTGTGTGTTTTGCTGCGCTGTGTATATCGGCATTCACACGCTGTGTGTTTTGCCTGCGCTGTGTATATCGGCATTCACACGCTGTGTGTTTTGCCTGCGCTGTGTATATCGGCATTCACACGCTGTGTGTTTTGCCTGTGCTGTGTATATCGGCATTCACACGCTGCGTGTTCCGCCTGCGCTGTGTATATCGGCATTCACACGCTGCGTGTTCCGCCTGTGCTGTGTATATCGGAATATAAACACATTGCATGTTTATGTTGCCATTCTTTTGCTGTATATTCTGATTGACTGATAATGAATGACATTGATTATCTCATTACAATGGCACCCGTCAGGGGTGCCATTATATATTAGGCAAGTGAACATCCCGTTCTTGAAGTTGGAAGCAGGTAAAATGGGCAAGTGAAAAGATCTGAGGAACTTTGACAAGGGCCAAACTGTGATGGCTAGATGACTGGGTTTGAGCATATCTACAATGGCAGGTCTTGTGGCATGTTCCCTGTATGTAGTGGTCAGTACCTACCAAAAGTAGTCCAAGGAGGACTAACCAGTTAGCCGGTTATGGGGTCATGGGCACTCAAGGCTCATTGATGGGCTTGGGGGCAAAGGGTATGCTAGTCTGGTGTGATTCCACAGTTGAGTTATTGTAGCACAGATTGCTGAAAATGTTAATGTTGGTTATGATAGAAAGGCTTCAGATGACGTAGTCCGTCGCAGCTTGCTGCGTATGGGGGCCCCCTAGCCGCAGACTGGTCAGAGTGCCCATGCTAACCCCTGTCCACCGCCAGAAGCTCCTACGATGGGCATGTGAGCGTCAGAACTGGACTGTGGAGCAGTGGATGGCGGCCTGATCTGATGTCACGTTTTCTGTAGACGACTGAGTGTATTGTTTGCCACCACGATGTACTATGGGAAGAAGGTAAGCTGGCGGAGGCAGCGTGTTCTTTTTGGAAACCTTGGGTCCTGACCTTCATGTGGATGTTACTTTGACAAGTACTATCTACCTAAACATTGTTGCAGACCAAGGTTACCCCTTCACGGCAATGGACCTCCCCAATGGCAGTGGCCACATTCAGCAGGCCACTGTGCCCGGTCAAACTGCAAAAGATGTTCAGGAATGGTTTGAGAAACATGAAAAAAGAGTTCATGGGTGTTGACTTGGCCTCCAGATTCCCCAGATCTCAATCTGATCGAACATCTGTGGGATGTGCTGGACAAACGAGTCCCACTTCGATTTAAGAATCTCCTGCTAACGTCTTGGTGCCAGATTCCGCAGGACACCTTCAGAGGTCTCCTGGAGTCCATGAATCGAAGGGTCGACGGCTGTGCACAAAAGGGACTTGGGCAAAGTGTTACGCTATATTTTTATATATAATATACGCGCACACACACAAACACAGACACACCTGTTACTTTGTGCCATGAGAAACACCAGAATGTGCAAGTTTTTGACATAAGTAGTATTTTCATTCCCAAAAAAGACATTTGAGGAGGGGTAGCATTTTTTCCCTCAAATTGTGTTCAAAGGTGTAGGAGTTCGCGTTGATTTATTAGTGAAACTACTTTTTAATTCATCTATAATATAAAGTGGTCTGCCTGAAGCGTAGCCTTGTGTTTTGGGGGTTGTGTGATGTTTGACCATGCTACGAAATGTTTTTTTGTTTTTCTTATTTGAATTTTTTACGCTTTCCGACAAGCTATACAGTCCAATAAGCAATGTAGTTTTAATAGCAAAATATTTACGTGTGGTGCAGAAAAGATCCTATGTCTTTATATATAAAAATAAAGTAAACTCTGAGCTCCAGAAGATATGCGTGATTCGCATATCAAAATTTAATTGAAATCAAAAGTGGCGATGCCGAATTTTTGGAAATGGGTAGAATTAAAAAAAAATAATAATTAAATGGAATGACCTGCTGATGAGTTAACTGTCTAGGAGTGTGACTGCTGCCTGTCACTGAATGCAGAAGGTAAAGTTTTATTTCAAGGTACATCCTGGAGATCATTTCTATGGTTGACATCTTCAGATACTTTACAGACTTATTCTGCTCTCTACTAAGCAGAAGATGGAGCCTTAATTTTCATTATGGTTAATATATGACTAATGATATTACTTCTGGTAGGTTTTAATAACTCTCCGTCGTGACACAAAAAATAGTTGGCTTGTTTTGTTGTGGGTTTGGTTTTCTTGTTTGCTGGATGCTGGATGGGGGCATTTTTTGGTAAATCGGCTTTGCAGGGAGGGGGATTCCGAGCCGTGGTCCGGATGGTCCATCTCCAGTCACCTGAGCAGGGCAAGTCCAGACAAATCAGATGAGTTGGGCTTTACTCTCACGCTGTCTGTATACAGTACGTATATAATGAGAGGTTTCCCCCCGGACCACCTTGCGACATATGGACAGAGTCACAAAGGGAGGGATTCGGTATAATTTTTGGAAATTAATCATAGTAAAAATATTGTACACTCTGGATTACTACCTGTTGCTCTCTGTAGCCCTTCATCCCACAGGGAGAAGGTGAAATGTCCACAAAAGACGGTGCTATAGTGTGCAGAGAAGCTGCATTTGTAAAAACATGGTGAAAAGTGTGTGAAAGGTCTCATTGGTGAAGCAGCCAGGGAATCCTTGTTGACCAGCAGCTTCTTGTCATGTGAAGCTAACTTGTGAGGGCGGATAAAGGGAGGGTAAGGCGGGTGCCATGACTGCCTTCGGCTGGAAAGGGAAAGCAGGCTCTTGTTGGTGAGCAGGAGGAGCTTGCTGGTGAGCAGAGCCGCGTGTGAATCATACTTTCTGGGGAAAAAAGGGTCCGCTTTCAGCAGTAGCCTGAAAGGCCCAACTGAAGCAGTTGAATGTAGTGAGATCATGTGTACGAGAAGTGAAGGGGTCTACCCTCCCCCCATCCCTTGGTTAATACTGGTTTGAGGAATCCTGCAATACTGGAAATGGAGCCAGTACCTGTTTCAAAGGAATCAACAAGCCAGTTTGGCTCTCCAGCACTAAATGCAAATAACCGTCATCTGTCATCTGGTTATTCAGTGATTGTCTACCGTAACGGCACACCTGGTGTCTTGCTGTCATGAGGGTTAACTTTGGGGTGGGCGACTGTGGCGTTAGGCATAACGTCAGGGCGGGTGACTGTGTTTTCAGGGGAAACGTCAGCGAGGGGGACTGTGCTGTGAGGGACCACTGTGTTTCCAGGGGAAATGTCAGGGAGGGGGACTGTGCTGAGAGGGACCACTGCGTTTTCAGGGGGAACGTCGGCGAGGGGGACTGTGCTGTGAGGACCACTGTGTTTTCAGGGGAAATGTCAGGGAGGGGGACTGTGCTGTGAGGGACCACTGTGTTTTCAGGGGAAACGTCGGCGAGGGGGACTGTGCTGTGTGGGACCACTGTGTTTTCAGGGGAAACGTCGGCGAGGGGGACTGTGCTGTGAGGGACCACTGTGTTTTCAGGGGAAACGTCGGCGAGGGGGACTGTGCTGTGAGGGACCACTGTGTTTTCAGGGGAAACGTCGGTGAGGGGGACTGTGCTGTGAGGGACCACTGTGTTTCCAGGGGAAACGTCGGCGAGGGGGACTGTGCTGTGAGGGACCACTGTGTTTCCAGGGGAAATGTCGGCGAGGGGGACTGTGCTGTGAGGGACCACTGTGTTTCCAGGGGAAATGTCAGGGAGGGGGACTGTGCTGTGTGGGACCACTGTGTTTTCAGGGGAAACATCGGTGAGGGGGACTGTGCTGTGAGGGACCACTGTGTTTTCAGGGGAAACGTCGGTGAGGGGGACTGTGCTGTGAGGGACCACTGTGTTTTCAGGGGAAACGTCGGTGAGGGGGACTGTGCTGTGAGGGACCACTGTGTTTCCAGGGGAAACGTCGGTGAGGGGGACTGTGCTGTGAGGGACCACTGTGTTTTCAGGGGAAATGTCGGCGAGGGGGACTGTGCTGTGAGGGACCACTGTGTTTCCAGGGGAAATGTCGGCGAGGGGGACTATGCTGTGAGGGACCACTGTGTTTCCAGGGGAAATGTCAGGGAGGGGGACTGTGCTGTGTGGGACCACTGTGTTTTCAGGGGAAACGTCGGTGAGGGGGACTGTGCTGTGAGGGACCACTGTGTTTTCAGGGGAAACGTTGGCGAGGGGGACTGTGCTGTGAGGGACCACTGTGTTTTCAGGGGAAACGTTGGCGAGGGGGACTGTGCTGTGAGGGACCACTGTGTTTTCAGGGGAAACGTTGGCGAGGGGGACTGTGCTGTGAGGGACCACTGTGTTTTCAGGGGAAACGTCGGCGAGGGGGACTGTGCTGTGAGGGACCACTGTGTTTTCAGGGGAAACGTCGGTGAGGGGGACCGTGCTGTGAGGGACCACTGTGTTTTCAGGGGAAACGTTGGCGAGGGGGACTGTGCTGTGATGGACCACTGTGTTTTCAGGGGAAACGTTGGCGAGGGGGACTGTGCTGTGAGGGACCACTGTGTTTTCAGGGGAAATGTCAGGGAGGGGGACTGTGCTGTGAGGGACCACTGTGTTTTCAGGGGAAACGTCGGTGAGGGGGACTGTGCTGTGAGGGACCACTGTGTTTTCAGGGGAAACGTCGGTGAGGGGGACTGTGCTGTGAGGGACCACTGTGTTTTCAGGGGAAACGTCGGTGAGGGGGACTGTGCTGTGAGGGACCACTGTGTTTCCAGGGGAAATGTCGGTGAGGGGGACTGTGCTGTGAGGGACCACTGTGTTTTCAGGGGAAATGTCGGCGAGGGGGACTGTGCTGTGAGGGACCACTGTGTTTCCAGGGGAAATGTCGGCGAGGGGGACTATGCTGTGAGGGACCACTGTGTTTCCAGGGGAAATGTCAGGGAGGGGGACTGTGCTGTGTGGGACCACTGTGTTTTCAGGGGAAACGTCGGTGAGGGGGACTGTGCTGTGAGGGACCACTGTGTTTTCAGGGGAAACGTTGGCGAGGGGGACTGTGCTGTGAGGGACCACTGTGTTTTCAGGGGAAACGTTGGCGAGGGGGACTGTGCTGTGAGGGACCACTGTGTTTTCAGGGGAAACGTTGGCGAGGGGGACTGTGCTGTGAGGGACCACTGTGTTTTCAGGGGAAACGTCGGCGAGGGGGACTGTGCTGTGAGGGACCACTGTGTTTTCAGGGGAAACGTCGGTGAGGGGGACCGTGCTGTGAGGGACCACTGTGTTTTCAGGGGAAACGTTGGCGAGGGGGACCGTGCTGTGAGGGACCACTGTGTTTTCAGGGGAAACGTTGGCGAGGGGGACTGTGCTGTGAGGGACCACTGTGTTTTCAGGGGAAACGTTGGCGAGGGGGACTGTGCTGTGAGGGACCACTGTGTTTTCAGGGGAAACGTCGGCGAGGGGGACTGTGCTGTGAGGGACCACTGTGTTTTCAGGGGAAACGTCGGTGAGGGGGACCGTGCTGTGAGGGACCACTGTTTTCAGGGGAAACGTCGGCGAGGGGGACCGTGCTGTGAGGGACCACTGTGTTTTCAGGGGAAACGTTGGCGAGGGGGACTGTGCTGTGATGGACCACTGTGTTTTCAGGGGAAACGTTGGCGAGGGGGACTGTGCTGTGAGGGACCACTGTGTTTTCAGGGGAAATGTCAGGGAGGGGGACTGTGCTGTGAGGGACCACTGTGTTTTCAGGGGAAACGTCGGTGAGGGGGACTGTGCTGTGAGGGACCACTGTGTTTTCAGGGGAAACGTCGGTGAGGGGGACTGTGCTGTGAGGGACCACTGTGTTTTCAGGGGAAACGTCGGCGAGGGGGACTGTGCTGTGAGGGACCACTGTGTTTTCAGGGGAAACGTAGGCGAGGGGGACTGTGCTGTGAGGGACCACTGTGTTTTCAGGGGAACCGTCGGCGAGGGGGACTGTGCTGTGAGGGACCACTGTGTTTCCAGGGGAAACGTAGGCGAGGGGGACTGTGCTGTGAGGGACCACTGTGTTTTCAGGGGAACCGTCGGCGAGGGGGACAGCTGTCATGAGGGTCAACATTTGGGTGAGCGTCTGTGCCATTAGACTTAACGTCGGGACGCGTAACTGCTGTGACAGGTAGGCCTAACGTGTACAAGTTGTCGTTTGGACAGGCCACTGGGCGGTAAGGGGTAACGTTGAGGGGAGTGACTGTGCCACCATTACCTCATTTCCACCAACACGGAGCCGGCACTGGTGTAGGTGCTCGACTCCTTCTTGCTTGGTGCCTTTTGAGAACCTGCCTGCATTTCCACTGGTTTCAAAAAAGAATGGAAGAGAAATGTTACACAGGCATAAGTGAGTAAAATAAAGGTTTGTCTGAATTCTATTTTTATAATTGTTGTTATTATTATTATTTGTTTTGATCTGTTGTGGATTTTAAGTTTTTATAAACAAAAAAATGGGCCTTTAAGTAGTTTTCAGAGTATGACTTGCGCTCTGTCTCTATTGCCTGTATCCACTTCTGTCTCGTTAAAGGCTGTAATTCTCCCCAGTCTTTACAAAGACGTTACAAACAAAAGTCCGTCTTTTCATGATCTCTTCGCCACTTGAGCGCCGCAATAGTTTATTTATTACACCTGCAACATCTTTATAATTTACTAAATCTTCCCAGCAGATTTATATTTTGTTTTCCACAGTTAAAAAAAGAAAAGAAAAAAGAAACGACGTAATGCTATTCTGCTATTAAGCTGGCAAGTTATTTCACTGCTGGCACTGGTGATAATCGACAAAACTATTGTAGTTATAAATTGATTTTTCTGGATATGGTGAAGGTTTGGACACAATAGCCTGGCCCAGTTTTGCTGACGTTATTTATTCAGATTCTGAAACCAGCTTGTCTGTGGTGCCTTGCCGGAGCTGTTTTTACTGGCCCAGGGCCAGTTTTTTTTGTGATGGAAATGCAGGGAACCAGTTCCAGATTGGGGAAAAAGCCCGGCACTGGCTCCGGCTCTGAGTTGGTGGAAATGAGGCACGTGCTGGTTGATATCAGGCTGGGCGATTGTGCCGTAAGGGTTAACCCTCAAGGAAGCACAGTCGCCTGCCCCCCTGATGACTGATGCCCATCCTGTCATTAACCCCCATGGCACAGTTGCCCACCCCGACATTATCCCTCAGGGTGGCACAATCGTCCATCCATACATTACTCCTTACACTACAGTTGCCAGCCCTCCCTTACAGCCTTATATTAATATCATTGTGGGCCACTATTCTGTGAAGGTTAATGTTGCGATAGGCGACTGCTGTAAGGGGGAACAGGCAACTCTGCCATGGTGAGTAACGTCGGGATGGGCCACTGTGCTTTGCAAGGTGAGTGCAGGTGACAGGGTTAAACAGGGTAAATATATTACGTTTGTCCCCATTGACCAGTCTGTTTGTGATGTCTCTTCTCTGCACTGTAAAGTTCTCCAGACCCTGTTGGCTGTGGCCGTGTACTTAAACACAGCATCGTCCTGGCCTGGTGCGAGGGGAGGGGAGCACAAGCAGGGCTGTTTGTTCTGTGAATAATAACAGTGTGGAGATGGCCCTTAGAGGCGCCAAGCTTTTACTTCAACGGTTTACTAGAAAAGCTCTTGCCTGAAGTGATAAATGATATGTGTTTGTTACTTTTAATGAAAAAGTACATCGTAAACAGTCTTTGTTAGGAGCAGAGTGTGTGCTTTTGTAGGGGAATCAAAGCAGAGCAAACGCACATGACCTTTATCACCGGCGTGCCTGCACAGCGCTCTATATCACATCTGCTTTGACAGCGCTGAGGCGGCCCGGTCAGGTGACTGCTATCGCGTGACGGCCTGCCCCGGCAGACTTGCTGACGTCAGGCCCGCATCGCGGCTGCGCGTGACATAGACGTGGGATCGGCCCCGGAGTGTGTCGCGGCCTGCCTGCCTGCCAGCAGTGAGCTCAGAAATGGGCTTCCTCTCCCCTTTGCCTCCACCCCCCCCCCCCCCCCCCCCCCCACAAAAAAAAAAAACCCACATAGAGAGGTCCAGCTGCAACTGGTTAGGGAACAGCACTGGCTCCAGCCAGATCTGACACGGGACGGGGTCTGCGGATGGGAAATCAGGAAATCAGAAATGGGAAATCAGGTTTGGGGGGATGACGCTGCTGCGCTTTCTGCCATCCACGCCTGTCCTCAAAGGTCTCCAGCCTTTCTTCTTTGACTTTGTCATCGGCATTGACATCAAGCTGCGGCCGCCTGCCTGGCTCTCCCAGGAACTCGCAGGCTGACAGGCAGCCCTGTCACCTGGGTACGGCCTGTAGTCAGACACGTCTGCGTCTGCTTTCGGCACGCACTGACACAGGCTCGGGCAGAAATAAGCTCCGTGAGCGCGGCCGCCGAACCGTGATACTGCACGTCAGGTAAACACGCGTGAATAGAGGGCCTGGCCGCTGCCTGAATGGAGTGGGCGTGGCCTCGCCAGGCGCTTCCACTTCCTGTCAGTTGTATTTTCCTCCGCCAGCTGGTTCGCGAGGTTCCCGAGTGCGGTTTTCCTGCGGTTTGCGACAACCCTGAGTGGTCGGCGGGCTGTCGGTTGGGCGGGAGATGAGCCGGGTGGGTGGGGTGGGGGGGAGTGACCTGCACCTGTTAGTGACAAATCCTCAGATCCCTAAGTCCGCTGTGGCTTTCTCAGTAATCCCATGCGGAGGTGCCCCTGCCGGTCAGGTTATGGGGAAATGGGGGGTCTGTATGAGTTTTTTTTTCTTATTCTTGTTTTGTTTTTTGTGACCACCCGTTATCCCAGCCAGGCCTGTTCGTCTTTCTTGGGATCACCAGTTTCAGAATGAAGGCACAAATCTGTCAGAGCGAAGCCAGTGACCGGAAAGGATCCTTTACCCCCCCCAGCGAGCAACATGGAGTGATTCTAGCCTCAGGCCCCCACACTGATTTTTGGTTTTGGTCATGGTGACTTAGCAGTTCTGCTGAAGGGGGTGGGTGCCTCAGAGTACAGACCCCACTCTCGCCCCCCCTTCCAGCTGGGCCCGTACCCCCTGCCGCGTCTCGCCCAGGTACAAGTGGCCTGGGGGGGGGGGGGGGGGGGATGGCGGCTGGGCTGCAGGCTCTGAAGTCTCTGAGCGAGGCCCGGATTGGATAAACAGCAGGATTAAGTGTTTACTCAAAGCAGAACGGGGCTGCGTGTTTTTATGTGGGAGAGGGAACACAATGTGCCGGGGGATCTGGTTTCAGCACCATGTTTATCGGCTGCCCCGCTCGAGACTGCATCCCGCCCACGGCGCAGCGAGCGTGTGTGTGTGTGTGTGTGTGTGTCAGAGTCGGGGGGGCGGTCCTCCGGCTGCACTGCCCACAGTTCCTGGAAGTGGCGTGAAGCCGCTGCAGATTCCTACGATTACTCACAATAACAAACTCCCAGAGTGTCCTGGCGTCCGAGCGGAGTGAAGCGGGGCAGAGAGAGGGGGAGAGAGAGGGAGGGTGGGAGAGAGAGAGAGTGACTGAGCGCTCCGCTGGGGGGTGGAGCTGCTCTCTTCCCTGAAACAGTGTGCTGTTTCTTTGGTGAAGCACCTTACTCGATAGCAGCCCGCATGTAACCCCTCATATCCGCTTTCATTAAGGCTCCCAAACAAACACAGCCGCACTCAGTGTTTGTTTACAATCTCACCGCAGACGACGACGATGATCGCTCGGCTCACCCACCCCCCAGCGTTTTCGTAGAACGCCCCCCCCCCAACCCTGAGCTGCTTCCCAGACTCCCAGGAAACTGCAGTTTTTTTCCCCCACTAACCATTAGGGCTTCATGAATAGAGTTACTCAGGCATATTCTAATCATACCAGCCTGTAAGGGGAACCATATGTTTACAGCCCTATATTTAGGCTTAGTGTAAACAATTTAATTTTAGAAAGCTTCTCTTGGTCACTCAGGGTTTCAGCTTAATTTACAAACAACTAAAAGAAATATCAATTGTGTAGGAAAGTGAACAGGCTTGGAGGATCCAGGTCTGAGCCTGAGCCTGGATCCTGCTTTCTGTCAAAATATCCCTCCTCGAGGTCAAGGCCTGGCCTGTGCTTTCGAGCACCTGTAAGGTGCCTTCTGTTTCAGGGTGTGTGCATCTGCTCTCATGGCCCTGCCTCTTCCTCATGACAGTTGCTTCTGCCTCATGCCCCGTCACACTTGTCATGCACACACATACTCTCAATGTAGCTGTGCTTCCACCTCATCACGGCTCACAAGTCCTGTGTCTCTCACGCACATGCCGGCCAGGGCGAGTATGGTGTATTCCCATCTGATTGGCCCTTTGTGAGCATCCTCTTGTGATTCTCCCGTGTGAGAACCCCTGCACTCATATGAGCCTGTGATCCCCTCTGTGATTATCCCTATATGATTGCTCTCTGTGAGAGCACCCTATCTCCGTGCGAGCGTCCCCACGTGATTGTCCCCCGTGCGAGCGCGCCCGTGCGTGATTGTCCCCCGTGCGAGCGCGCCCGTGCGTGATTGTCCCCCGTGCGAGCGCGCCCGTGCGTGATTGTCCCCCGTGCGAGCGCGCCCGTGCGTGATTGTCCCCCGTGCGAGCGCGCCCGTGCGTGATTGTCCCCCGTGCGAGCGCGCCCGTGCGTGATTGTCCCCCGTGCGAGCGCGCCCGTGCGTGATTGTCCCCCGTGCGAGCGCGCCCGTGCGTGATTGTCCCCCGTGCGAGCGCGCCCGTGCATGCATCTCCATGTGATTGGCCCTCACGTGAGCGTCCCCGCCACTGTGCAGGCGTCCTTGTGTGAAGACCGTTAGACCCCTTTTCCAGTTTGCAGTGTCACTGCTCAGCCTACCATCGGTCAGCCAAATATAGGGCCCCACACTCACCTGCTTTCAATACAGCCATGGCGTCCAATCATACTGCAGGTGGATGCTGGGTGCAGCTTTTAACAGGAAGGGTGTGGTACATTCAGAAGCTGTGTGCTCCTATTTACACACCCAGGGTTGTTTGTGTGTGTCTGTCTGTCTGTATTTGTAATTATCCCCGCAATGTAGTAAAATCTATTACTCTTTAGCTTAGGGTTTTTTTCCATAGAAACGAATGGAGAGTCTCCACAAAGATACACTATATTGCCAAAAGTATTGGGACACCTGCCTTTACACACACATGAACTTTAATGACATCAGATTCTGAATACATAGGCTTTAATATGGAGTTTGCAGCTATAACAGCTTCAACTCTTTTGGGAAAGCTGTCCACAAGGTTTAGTAGTGTGTTTATGGGAATTTTTGACCATTCTTCCAGGACATCATTTGTGAGGTCAGGCACTGATGTTGGACGAGAAGGTCTGGCTCGCATTCTCCACTCTAATTCATTTCAAAGGTGTCTTATCGGGTGGAAGTCAGGGCTCTGTGCAGGCCAGTTAAGTTCCTCCACACCAGACTCACTCACCCATGTCCTTATGGACTTTGCTCTGTACACTGGTGCTCAGTCATGTTGGAACAGGAAGGGTCCATCCCCTAACTGATCCCACAAAGCTGGGAGCATGAAATTGTCCAAAATGGGTTCGAATGTTGCAGCATTAAGAGTTCCTTTCACTGGAACTAAGGGGCCAAGCCCAACCCCTGAAAAACAACCCCACACCATGATCCCCCTCCACCAAACTTTACACAGTGCAGTCAGTTAAGTACCGTTCTCCTGGCAACCGCCAAACCCAGACTCGTCCATCGGATTGCCAGCCAGAGAAGCGTGATTGGTCACTCCAGAGAACACGTCTCCACTGCTCTATGATCTGGTGGTGGTGTGCTTTACACCACTGCATCCAACGCCTTGCTTTGCACTTGGCGATGAAAGACTTCGATGCAGCTACCCTGCGATGAATCCCATTCCATGAACTTCTCTACGCGCTGTTCTTGAGCTAATCTGAAGGCCACATGAAGTTTGGAGGTCTGTAGCTACTGACTGCAGACAGTTGGCGACTTCTGCACACTGTGCGCCTCAGCATGCGTTGTCCCCGCTCTGTGATTTTACATGGGCTGTTGCTGTTGTTCCCAGTTGCTTCCACTTTGTCATACTGTAGTACCACTAACAGTTGACTGTGGAATATTTAGTAGCAAGGAAATTCAACGAATGGACTTGCTGCACAGGTGGCATCCTGTCATGGTACTACGCTTGCATTCACTGAACTCCTGAGAGTGACCCATTCATTCGCAAATATTTATAGAAGCAGTCTGCATGGCTAGGTGCCTGATTTTATACACCTGTGGTTATGGAAGTAATTGGAACACCTGAATTCAATGATTTGGAGAGAGGTCCCAATACTTTTGGCAGTATAGAGTATAATTACAAACCTGTGTGTGTTTGTCTGTCTGTGTGTGTGGCTATGGGTTTTTGTTTGTCAGTCTCTGTCCATATGTCAGCTCAAGCATATTTGTGTGTGAGTCCTTGATTTTGGCTCGGTGTGTACCCACAGATGTGCGTGTGTGTTTTAGAAAAACTTCAAACACTTCAGGATCTGTCCACACAAGATGCTCCTTTTTTATAGCTTAAAAACAACACTTGAAAAACCTTATCAGTTTTTATCTGCTTGAGTATTTGTGGTTTAGGGTTGGGAATTAATTTCATTAGAACCCGAGGGAAATCCCCCACGTGTGTTTAGCTATGCATAGCCTGTGGCGTAGGCTTAGGGTTTGCTCTACATTTACATCCCGCGGGTACATCTTGCAAGACATCGCTGGCCTCAAACGCGAGTGCCTTAATTATTGCTATTTCCTCCAGCTCCCACCATAATGAGCTGTTTGTTCCTCTGCTCTTCACTTTCCAGAAGCTATATTTGCATAATATGCTGATTAAATTAAATTGTAATAACATCAAGGACCCTGACATCTGAATAGTCTGTTCTCTGATTAACAAAATAAAATAACCTAATCACTGGTGATAGTACCGTCTTGGCTGCCCAATTGCATTTGCAAACAGTTGTGTGCTCGCTTTGTATCACAGGGTAGCTCTTCTCCTACGCTTGTTTGCACAAACTCATTGCCAGATCTCCTGTTTCTGCCTAATACTCAGGTTAAGCTTCCAGAAGTCCTGCGTACATCTTCTCAACGCTGGGCTCCAGCGTTGGTCAGCAAGGCTGGGAGATGTGGTGGCTCAAGCGGGAAGTGGGGTTCCCAGTCCTGGCAAGGGAGTTAGCACCTATGGACCCAAGTTGGGCTGCTGCGTCTGCGATTGGAAGCTGGCCAGTTCGCAGAATGATGTCACTATTGAGACCAAGGTCCTCAATCCCAGTTGTTCTATGGACTGACTGACCCTGCTTTCTAAAAAATGTACATCACTCTGGATGAAAGCATCTGTTAAATAAATAAATTGTAAATTTGACTACAGAGGGATGTATTTTCTCCCAAGGGCATGACTCACCACACCGAACCTTTTGCTAAAGGCGCTTTTGCCAGGAAATTCAGATGCGTCTCTGAGGTACGCAACCTCTTGTGTCCTCCTACACTTCAGCTGCCTCTACAGGGATTGACGGTGGCCCCTGTATAAGGATAAGCAGCCTCAGACACGGTCTATTGTGTGCTCTCTGCTCCCAGACTGTCTCTCCTGCTCGGAGGGTTAGTCTGTGCCTGTGCTGTTTGTTCCCAGACTGTGTCTCCTAGTCTGAAGGTTTGTCTCTGTGTGTGTGTGTGTGTGTGCTCTTTGGTCTCAGGTTGTGCCTCCTGGTGCAGGACGTTTACGGTGTCTTCTGTGAAGTTCAGCTGCACACAGTGTCCCCGGAGGTGGACGATGTACCACGCTGCACCCGCGAGTGGGAGGGCCGGCTGTGCGTGCTGAGAGGCGTCAAGACAGTGCAGAGGCTGACACGGGCAAGGTGAGAGGGAGAGCCTGCATGGAGGAGCACAGCATGCTGCAGGGAGCCTCTCGCCTCGCATGGGCCCCAAAGAATGTCAGTCTGACCAATCAGAAATTCCGGAGGACCGGCCTGTCCAATAGGCTTCCTCGGATCACCTTCGTGTGTCTCTGTGCTCATTTGTCCCAGAAATAGACGGTGCCTGTTGCCAAAGCAGTGTTCTCGGTTTAGCAGCAAAAGAATAGACACAGGCCCAGAGTTAAACCCAGTGAACACAGCCATGTGACCACAGTCATGTCATCCCTGGTAACTTGAACTACCGCTTTATGTCCTTTTATAAATAGTCAGTGCTTTGCAGCCTTCATGAATCCCCTGTCGGCTCAGATTTGGGCGCCCCCTGCCCGTCTTTTGATCGACACATGTTCTCAAGCTGCCTGACCATACTGGTCCGTCCACATCAGCTTTACGTTAGCCGAGTGTTGCACATTTGGACTTTATTGCAGCTGCATTCTGCTGAATCATTTGCATGTTCCTTTACCAATGTGATCTATAGTCCTCTGCACTGTGTCTGTGTACAGTCTTACACCACTATCAGCACTATATCTGCATCTTCACTGTCTGCTGTCTTTTGGGCCCCTGATGCTTTTTGATTGGGCACACTGTTGCCCCCCCCCCACCACTTTATACTCTCTGGTTGTTTTGTGTGTGTTTTTTACACCCCCCTACCCTCTGGGTACTGTGACAGCCCTGCTCCCTCTCTCTCCTCTGACTCCCCTGCTACTTTCACTGAACACTTGGCTTGGCTATCAGCTTTGCGATCTGGCCTCTGGTCACAGCTCTTCCTGTTCCACCTACTCAATCAAGGCACCCCCACCCCCCACCGGACACGCGCGAGGCATTACCCCCCCCTCCCCCCGCTGGTCAGGTTGTTGCAGCCTCTCTCGCATTTTATGGCCAAGCACATGTAGTTCTTGACATGTAACCTTGACTGGCAGTGACGCGGGGAGTGTAGGTGCATCATTTTCAGTTAGGTACATGCAATGAAACTAAAGAATCCATTTATTTATTCGGATGCAACCTAAATTCACAAGTTCGTGTTTAACACTGAAAACACTACGCTAATTGTGAGTTAGTTTGCTACGGCTAATGCTGGTCAGTTATAATTGGGAGTTTGCAGACATTTTGGTTTACTAATAAAGTACATTACCACTGCAGTGAGAGTAGCTTATAACACCTAGACTGTCAGCTCTGTTATACCGAACTCTGTCTATGTCACTGGAAACGTATCCAGCGTAGCAACTCATCTGAGACGACGAATTTCAAAATAGCCTCTGCCGGTCAGTCTCCCAGTCGCATTTAAAGCATTTTTGCCAGGATATTGCAACCGTTAAGGCTATAGGGGTGATTATCACTACGGATATGCAACTATATTCAGTAGTTGAGAACATGGGATTTAATTCATTATGATTGTTATGATGACATGTTATTTGTTTATTTAACAATTATTGTTGGAATAACAAAACGTAAGAGAGACTTATTTGCACATTCTGACACATTGACAGAAACATTACAAACTCAAGGTTCAAGTGTAACACTGTCTTCCCTGTGCCCTCCCCATCTGTGCCCTCCCCATCTGTGCCCTCCCCATCTGTGCCCTCCCCTTGCTGTCGTCTGTGCTGCCTCCCCTGCGTGTGAACAGGGCAGGCCCCAGCTTGTCGCCTGTGCATCGCCTGGTCTCAGCATGCCTGCTGTTTGTGTCCCCGCCCCAGGTCCACCTGGCTATTCAGCTTGATCGACAGCCTGTGGCCCCCAGCCGTAGCCCCCCGAGGGCCCGGAGCCAGCCAAGCCTGCTTGCAGGTGTGTGTCTCCTTCGTTGATCTTGCTCTGAATGGGAATCACTCTAGTTTACAAGGACATTTCTAAGGCACCTGCTCAAAGGTAGCTGTGTTACTGTAGCACTGTTGTGATTGGCTCTTTAGGCAGCCAATGAGCACGTGTTGATCCGAGCTTACAGTCCAGTCCGGGTCGTGCACACATTTAACAGAGAAGGAAGCTGCTGAATCGACTTCTATATCTCACTTCCTGTCTCTTTATCAGTAGGTAAAATAGGCAATGCTTTACCACAAGTGTCAGAGTGCTGATCAGCCTTGTAAGTCAGGCGATCTTGATCAAAAAGGGGAAATATGGTAGATTGGAGAATATACCCTAAGGATTTGGTGGGGTCTGCTTGGCATGGGGCCCCTCTCCTTGAAGGCTGCTCTGTGCTGTCTCTTGGTACAGTTGTGATGGTGTCTGTGTTGCAGGAACCGGCCAGGCTGCAGCCCCCCAACTTCTGCTACCTGCTAAAAGGGGGCTGTGGCCAGGGGGCCGTGCAGGTACTGCGGGGGGGGTCCAGCCATGAGCTGTACTTGCCAGCCGTGCCACGCAGCCTGAGCAACGTCCTGCAGGTGATGCACGCACACACACAAGCACACATACGTACACGTACCCCTGTCCCCTCAGTCACAGAGTGTGCTAGACGCAGTCTTACAGCCATATAATCTGCTCAGTTTATGGTAATGGCCTGGGGGTCAAATCCTCATGAATCTCTCATTTCAGGGTGTTTCACAAGGCCAGCGCTGCACCTTCACTGCCAGCGTAGTATATCATAGGCAGAAGGTGAGTTTGCTGTATGTGTGTATGTGTGTATGTGTGTGTGTGTGCGTGCGTGCGTGCGTGCGTGCGTGCGTGCGTGCGTGTGGGGGGTGTTACATTGTAGGGACCAAATGTACCCCACAATGCGATTAAAAACCTGTTATTTTAACATTGTAGGAAGCATTTTTCAGGTCCCTACAAAGATCTGTGAATGCAATAATAAAAAATATTTCATATCTCGCAAAACTGTTGTATTTAGTTTGGTTACTTTTTGGCTAAGGTTCGGGCTGGGTAGGGGTTAAGGTCATCATGTTAGGATTAGAGTTTTCCCTATAGAAATGAAAGGAGAGTTACATTAAGATATAGTCACAAACGCGTGCGCGTGTGTGTGTGTGTGTGTGTGTGCGCGCGCGCGCGCACAATCAGTGGAGCTGGGTGTGTCCCTCCCCACCCAGACCATATCAAACCACAGGTTTGCTAAGCAGTAATACTAACATGCGTTTATATGTTCTGTGTTACTTTCAAAAGGGAGATGCATGCAAAACAAGACGAGCCAAGCCTCTGAGACTCACACCTGAATATCACTGTCTGCAAGCTATTCACAATCATTTCACTAGTGTTCAAACACACCACACAAACAATAGATACAACTATGTAGAAATCGTGCTATCGTAGTGGCTAACAGCTGATGCATTCACTACTAAGGCCCAGCATAAGTCATACTAAGCTATGACTGACTTAGCTTGGCTGATTGGACCGTTGGTCCACAGGAGGGTGCATTTTGTCTCTGCACACGCACACATTTCACTCATGGTATAATGCAGGGGTGTCAAACTCCAGTCCTGGGGAGCTGGAGCCCTGTGTAGCTTAGCTCTTTCCTTGTTCTACCACAAATGATTCAGCACAAGAGCTGCTTGGTAATTAGCACAAGGAGGTGCAAGGAGTTGAATCAGGTGTGTTAAATGAGGGGAGACCCAAAAATGTGCAGGGCTCCGGCCCCCCAGGACTGGAGTTTGACATGCCTGGTCTAATGGCACCTTAGGGTCACTCAGGATCATTGGGTATGACTTGGAGCAGCTCCTACTGTAAGCTCTGCACACTGGGATGGGCTGCAATTCAGGCCCATGGCCCCTAAGGTATAAGGGGGGAGGGTTTTTATCACCAGACTTGTATGTTTACAATGGAATCTGCATTTCAGCTGAATTTGCTGAAAGTCAGAAGCTAATCAAGGCCTAAGGTCAGTCTTGGAGGGGAGGGAGGGGCTTGGTGCCGGGGGGAGGACCTCAAGGACAGGACCCCCCCTCCCGCCATGGAGACAGACGTTGATCAGCCTGACCTTTGTCTTCTCTGACGACGACAGACGATACAGCATGGCATATCTCCATGCTTAGCACACTGTACCATTCATTGCTGCATTATTGCTCATGGATGAATGCACAATACATGGAAAAAAGTAATAAACGGATCTGTGTCTGCAAATCCTGGTTATGCGCCAAATTCTTATTGGATGTCTCTGAACCATGGGAAAATAAACTGGATTTTTTTTTGACACGCAGTTGTGTGAACATGACTCGATCTTATCATGGTATTGTTTATCATGGTATGATAATTGCTTTTAGAGGAGCAGCTAGTAAATATTATTCACTGTAGGACCTGCCTACTACTGGAGTAATAGATGATTTAGTAGAGTGGATGGATGAAGTGCAAATGTGGATCTTGCATGGTCTTTGCTACCTTGGGCTTTGTGAGTAAAGGCCACTGACTGCAGGGCATTGTGGGATTTTTCAGAGTGCGACTGAGGGCCCCTGCGAGTTCTGGCTTTTTGTCACAGACTCCAGCCTGCAAGATGGTGAGCTACAGAGAACCGTACCTGTGTACATCAGCGGCTCCTGTTCGCTTCTGCCAGATGCGGCCCGAGCTCTGCAGGCACCTTCACCTACCACCTGCTGCCTGACCTTCAGGGACGCCATTAGGGAGCACGGTAACCCAATGGTACTCCGCCGTTAGGAAGCGTGGTAGCCCAGCCGCACTCCACCTTTAGGGAGCGTGGTAGCTCAGCTGCACTCCATTATTAGGAAGCGTGATAGCCCGGCCACACACTACCTTTAGGGAGCACTGTAGCCCAGCCATACTCCACCTTTAGGGAGCACCATAGCTCAGCCATACTCCACCTTTAGGGAGCGTGGTAGCTCAGCTGCACTCCACCTTTAGGGAGCGTGGTAGCTCAGCTGCACTCCACCTTTAGGGAGCGTGGTAGCTCAGCTGCACTCCACCTTTAGGGAGCGTGGTAGCTCAGCTGCACTCCATTATTAGGAAGCGTGATAGCCCGGCCACACACTACCTTTAGGGAGCACCGTAGCCCAGCCATACTCCACCTTTAGGGAGCACCGTAGCCCAGCTGCACTCTGCCATTACAGAACGCAGTAGCCCAGCCGCACTCTGCCATTACAGAACGCCGTAGCCCAGCTGCACTCCACCTTTAGGGAGCACCGTAGCCCAGCCGCACTCCACCTTTAGGGAGCACCGTAGCCCAGCCGCACTCCACCTATTGGGAGCACCGTAGCCCAGCCGCACTCCACCTATTGGGAGCACCGTAGCCCAGCCGCACTCCACCTTTAGGGAGCACTGTAGCCCAGCCGCACTCCACCTATTGGGAGCACCGTAGCCCAGCCGCACTCCACCTTTAGGGAGCACCGTAGCCCAGCCGCACTCCACCTTTAGGGAGCACCGTAGCCCAGCCGCACTCCACCTTTAGGGAGCACCGTAGCCCAGCCACACTCCACCTATTGGGAGCACCGTAGCCCAGCCGCACTCCACCTATTCGGAGCACTGTAGCCCAGCCGCACTCCACCTATTCGGAGCACCGTAGCCCAGCCACACTCCACCTATTCGGAGCACCGTAGCCCAGCCACACTCCACCTATTCGGAGCACCGTAGCCCAGCCGCACTCCACCTTTAGGGAGCACCGTAGCCCAGCCGCACTCCACCTATTCGGAGCACCGTAGCCCAGCCGCACTCCACCTTTAGGGAGCACCGTAGCCCAGCCGCACTCCACCTTTAGGGAGCACCGTAGCCCAGCCGCACTCCACCTTTAGGGAGCACCGTAGCCCAGCCACACTCCACCTATTCGGAGCACCGTAGCCCAGCCACACTCCACCTATTCGGAGCACCGTAGCCCAGCCACACTCCACCTATTCGGAGCACCGTAGCCCAGCCACACTCCACCTATTCGGAGCACCGTAGCCCAGCCACACTCTTCCATTACTGAACACAGTAGCCCAGCCACACTTCACCTATTGGGAGCACCATAGCCCAGCCATCCTCTGCCATTACAGAGCACAGTAGCCCAGCCACACTCTACCTTAGGGAGCATCATAGCCCAGCTGCACTTCGATTATTAGGGTCTGCCATTACTGCACATTTTCCTGGGTCTTAGCTTTTTTTGATCATAGTTTCTGTGCATTTCATTTAAAGTGGAATTAAGAATTTAATGGTGGAATGCTACAGGTGGTCATTGCAGATGTTTTCATCTGTATTGCGAAATATTCATTCACATCAGGGGCATCGTTACAGTGCTTCCTCTGTGTGAGCCTTTACTGCCAATCTCTGATTCTGCACTGTTGTAAATGACATGCCTTTACAACTGTGAATTTGGTAAGGACATGGGAAGAGTCAGCGGCATACATAACTCCAACTGTAAGATATACCACTTTCGAGTATTAGCGATATGCGGCTTTATAAACTGGATTTCGTACATCAAATTTCAGGCTTTGTAGTCTGTAGTTATAGAAAGTGACGTGGAGCTTGTTCCACATGCCATGTGCCCAAAAATGTATGTGTTCGCACATACAGAGAAATATGTTTTGGCACTTGACTGGATAGAGTGGGGCCGCTTGGGGCAGCTTGTTTGTACATAGTTTGCTTGCAGATGGGTGTTTGTTTATTATTGTCTTGGTGGGGACAAATTTCGAGGATGTGAGTGTATGACTGCGCAGATTGTGGTTTTGGGTGTTTCAGTGTATGTGCCTGTGTGTGTTTGTCTCTCTTTGTATGTTGCTACGCATATTTTATGTCTCACTCTGTACGTGTGTGTGTGTGTGTGTGTGTGTGTGTGTGTGTGTGTGTGTGTGTGTGTGTGTGTGTGTGTGTGTGTGTGTGTGTGTGTGTGTGTGTGTGTGTGTGTGTGTGCATACGCAGGTGCAGTGCTGTGTGCCGAGCGATCCTTGGTCCAGCTGCATGCTCTGCAGGATTCAGCCCCTGTCCTGGCCTGGCTTGACCCCCTGGGGCCCGACGTGGCCGTGAACACGCTGTGCTCTGTCCGAGGTATGTCCCAGTGCCATCACTCTCTCTCAGGCCGGGGGAGTGTTTGTTTTTCTGTGAATCCCCCCCCCCCTCTGAGGCTGGTCCGCCCTGTTGCTGCGTGCGCGGCCTGACTGTGGTCGCTGCAGACAAAGCTATTGTCTTTCTGAAAGGCAAAACGTTCCAGAGTTCATAGGCCTCCTTGGGGTTTTAAGGCACGATGGTCCCTGCTAAGTCACTCAGACCCCCCCAGCACCTCCAAAGAAGCAGCAGCAGGGCAGCTGCCTCACGCATCCCGTCGCACATCCCGTACAGGCCATCTCATACCTGGAATAATCTCTAACCTGTCCAGGATAGGGGGCGGGACTGTGGCACACTGGTTAGACCTCTGGGATCAGGGTTCGAGTCTGCACTGTGGCTCCCGGTGTGAGAAGTATGCATGTTCTCCCCATGTCGTCATGGGGCTTCCTCTGAGTACTCAGTCCAAAAACATGCTGCAGTCAGTGTTGCCACATTTGCCGTAAGTGTGCATGTGTGAGTGAGCCCTGTGATGGGTTGGTGCTCCATTCTAGGTTGTTCCCTGCCTTGCGTCTGTAGCTCCAGACACCGTCCCCCAAAACCCTGCATATGACAAGCAGGGGCAGAAAATGGATGGATGGCTGTTCGGGATAGATAGATGGATGAATTGCTTTGTTACTTTATTCCAAAATATCTCATTTATGTCTAATTATAACCGTATTGTTCGCTCTTTTAGTAAATGATTGAATCACTGCAGTGTAGCAGTTTTAGAATGACCAACTGCAAACTATTCTGACACCAGAAAAACCACTTGAACTGAAAAGTGGGAAGAGGGTTTAATAATAAATGGTGTGTGTATCTGCAGGTGTCATTGTTGGTGTGGATGAGAATACGGCCTATTCCTGGCCAACCTGTAACCTGTGTGGCAGTGAGCAGTTGGAGGCAGATCCTGCTGGACAGTAAGTTTTGATTGAGCAGCCCAGGAAAGAGCTGAATATATCAATCTGAATATGTAGAACAATGTATAATACTGCAGTGTACAGTTGAAAATTACTTTGTGCATTGTGGTGTAGCTGTACTATACCATTAAATGTTAACGTTTTGATTAGCCGCATTATGATAAGCATTATTGAAATCTGTAATAAAAACAATTTACTTATTTATTGATAAAATGTGGCTGACGCCCTGGCTCATTACTGGTTGAGATCCCACCCCCACTCTGGGTGTGTGTAGAGTTTGCATGTTCTCCCTTTGCGGGTTTCCTCTCGCAGTCCAACGTCGTGCCCTGAGGTGATTTGGCATCTCTAAGCTGCCTGCAGTGTGTGTTTGTGTGTGCGCCCTTTGGACTGGCATCCTGTCAGGATCCGCGATGACCTGCTTTCATACTTGGCCTGTGATTGGTTCCAGGGCCCCCATGACCCTGTACTGGAAGAGGGATGGATAAAATGTTCTTAAGAGACGACATATTAAGTTCTAAACTGCTTTCTTGCCCTAGCAGCCCCGGGTTCTTCTGCCGTCTCTGTGACGTGCCACTGAAGGAGCCCGTGCTGAAGATGCAGCTGGAGGTCTTCCTGAGCTGTCCCTCGCTGAGCCAGTGCACAGTAAAGATGAAGGTGCTGTGACTTTGGCGTGGATTAGCATGTGAAGAAGAAAAAAAAAAAAGCAGAGATGCCTATCAGCTTTCAGGATGTGAGGCCGGGGGCCAATCGAGAGAGAGAGAGAGAAAGAGAGAGCGCTACGGCTGAAGTTCTTTGCCAGTCCTCGAGAGATGGTGGGAGATCTTTCACTCTGGGGGGGATCATGCAGCACGGAAACACTGCCAGGATTTAACTGCGTTTTTAGCATGAATAACCATAACAGCCTGCAAAAGAATTGTGTAGCAAGGGATGGGAATGGACTTTAGTACTGATAACCATAACCTGCATGGGATGGGAATGCACTGTAGCATGGATAACTGTAACAGCCTGCATGGCAGCTGCAGAGTAAGGGATGGGAATGCACTGTAGCATGGATAACCATGGCAGCTGCAGAGTAAGGGATGGGAATGCACTGTAGCATGGATAACCATGGCAGCTGCAGAGTAAGGGATGGGAATGCACTGTAGCATGGATAACTGTAACAGCCTGCATGGCAGCTGCAGAGTAAGGGATGGGAATGCACTGTAGCATGGATAACCATGGCAGCTGCAGAGTAAGGGATGGGAATGCACTGTAGCATGGATAACCATGGCAGCTGCAGAGTAAGGGATGGGAATGCACTGTAGCATGGATAACTGTAACAGCCTGCATGGCAGCTGCAGAGTAAGGGATGGGAATGCACTGTAGCATGGATAACCATGGCAGCTGCAGAGTAAGGGATGGGAATGCACTGTAGCATGGATAACCATGGCAGCTGCAGAGTAAGGGATGGGAATGCACTGTAGCATGGATAACCATGGCAGCTGCAGAGTAAGGGATGGGAATGCACTGTAGCATGGATAACCATGGCAGCTGCAGAGTAAGGGATGGGAATGCACTGTAGCATGGATAACCATGGCAGCTGCAGAGTAAGGGATGGGAATGCACTGTAGCATGGATAACCATGGCAGCTGCAGAGTAAGGGATGGGAATGCATTCCCATCCCTTACTCTGCAGCTGCCATGGTTAAGGGATGGGAATGCACTGTAGCTTGGATAACCATGGCAGCTGCAGAGTAAGGGATGGGAATGCACTGTAGCTTGGATAACTATGGCAGCTGCAGAGTAAGGGATGGGAATGCACTGTAGCTCGGATAACCATGGCAGCTGCAGAGTAAGGGATGGAAATGCACTGTAGCTTGGATAACCATGGCAGCTGCAGAGTAAGGGATGGGAATGCACTGTAGCTTGGATAACCATGGCAGCTGCAGAGTAAGGGATGGGAATGCACTGTAGCTTGGATAACCATAACAGCCTGCATGGCAGCTGCAGAGTAACTGGAACAAGGTCATCTGAGCATGTGTGATTTGGAGAGCAGGACAGGATCTTCTTCAACTGCTGAATCCACAAAATAGTGACCCCCCATCTGTTAATTTTCAAGTATGAAATATGAAATAGTATCTAGAGTATCACATTTCTTTTATTATAGCTGCTAAACCAAAAACATCATATTACTCGTGCATGAGTGCCAACTCGCTTATCTAGCAGAAATAATTCTACTACAGGCAGAAATTAGATTACAAGACTCATGTTTTGGAAAACCAGCCGACAAAATGTGTCCTCAGCTTTTTTTTCTTTTAATAACTAGTTATATGTTATCTGTATCGAGAAAGACGATGAGAATCTGAGAGATGACACTGGGTTTCCGACTAGCTGCATTAAGACATTTAATATTTACTGAACTGATTATTCTTGCAGAAGTTTAGAATAACAGTAATGACTGCCTAGCAACTGGGCTGGAGGTTAAAGACTGAATGGGAATAGATTTAGAGATTACTGATAATAAAGTTGCTCTTATCCTCTTTCGGCAGACCTTTGAGTAAATTTGAGGGCGCGCTGTCAGCTAATGTCAAGGAACGGCAATGCAGCCAGTTATATCATCAAGGATATCTGGGATTTGATTGGATCATAGCAGTTGTAGTGCTATTTACGTAAAATAGGAAAATGTTAAGGACTTTAAATTGACATTTATGTATCCAGTATATTGAGCTTTAGTTAAATGCTAATTTCCAGAACCACCAATGCTAACTGTAAGCAAACATTGTATTCTCTCTGCAAACAGTTGATACAAGAAACCATCCAGGCCATCCTGAGCTGGGCGGATTGCGGCCATGAGGTGGGTCACCGGGCGCAGTCCTTCTGCGACAGCACGTTTATGGGTGCAAATGTCGCACGTGGGGAATGAGTGCTGTGTGGGAGAGATCTTTACCGTCAATCATAAGCATGAGGGTTCCTCATAGGCTGGGCGTGTGAGAGGGAGGGGCCCTCAGCCATAGTGGGAAAAGGCTTGTTTACCTTTTTGGTAGAACCTGTCGAACTGGTCTTGTTAATCCAGGGAGAAAGGTATTATTTGTGGCTGTTAAATATGTGACTGTCATCATCATTCAGTCTCTTATCTCTGGTCGGCAATCACAACAGCCATGTCTAAGCGCGATGAAAGCTATATGGTGAGGAGCTGTGCTGGGTTGGCGGGCTCCCCGTGGGCACGTCCAGCCAGATAGTTCCTCCTCGTCAGTCAGACGGGAGCTGCGGGTTCAGCTAAGCTAATCACCGTCACCGTTTAACCAGAGCCGTCTGCGTTTGTATCCTCTTCCAGGGCTACCAGGTGGAGGGAGTTCTAGGGGCGGAGGTGGGCCCCCTCTCCGCTTACGTCCGCGTGGTGATGGGCCGGCCAGCAACCTGGATTGGCCTGGAAGAAATCAGCATATGCAGCAGAGTGTCACACCAGGAGGGGGGGCCGAGCCTGAGCACGGTCACCTGCAATAGAGGAGAGAGACACACGGCATGCGGCCAACACCCTCCCCAACCTGCTGTCCCCCGCTAAAGTTCAGAGGGGTCTAGCCGTGGCCTGCTGTACCCTGCCGACACTGGGACCTTTGACCCACACTCTCCTGTCTCCAGTAATAGATAGCTTCACTTTTCTGCCTTTGGCTGTTTCGCAGGGGGTCTGCACATAGTGTAATTGCAGCAGTTTGTTTCAGAAGAGACATGGCTTTCAATCAGGCCTGCATCAATACACACTTTTATTTTTTCTTGAGTGATCTTGCCAGTGGCTGTGAATCTGATAAATGTCCATGTTGCTGTGCTAAAAAACACACCTGACTCTCATACATGCCTGCTATACCATTTCTGTACCCTGTGTTAATGTTCCAGGTTTACAATGTAAAGACATGAAAGTATGACCCACACAAGCATATCTGATAGAGTGATTTACTGGGGTCTTGCAGTCATTTACAAGAAGCCTTTTCTCAGAGGGCAGCAGGACATATTCAAGCCACTGGTCACCCCAAGGCCCTGGTGACCTTTGATCCCACTGTTTTCACACCTTGCCGTGGTTTGCATTTATTGCAACTTTTCCCTCAGCCACCCAAATCACCATCCCATGTACAGATGACATGAAAGCAGTTTTATTTAGATTTTACTTACAAAAAGTCAAAATTATGTACAAACAATAAAAAAACCAAACATGCTTTCTTTCGTTCCTGACAAACATACAAAGGTTTTTTGGAATTGTAAAAGGTGTATCATGACTACAAATTTAAGTCGTAAAATAATTTAAAATAGAAAACATCTGCCTGAAAAAAGTGATTATGACAGCTATATCACAGGCATCAGCTGATATAGAAAAATACTCGGTACTCTGATCAGTGCTATACTGTCTCGAGTAACTTTACAGTACATCTGCTACAGATGGTTTATTGGTAGTCGGCTTGAGGTATCTTTCGGGAGGTGGGGGTAGGGGTCGGCTTTGCTGGGTGTCACCGAATATCCGCGGCGGCAGAGTCCGGGAAGGTCGAGCCGGGGACCTGTTTGAAGAAGTTCCTCAGGCTGCTTAGCTCCCGGCTCAACTGCTCGATGGTCTTGTGCAGCCGCTCGTTCTCGTTGCTCAGCTCCACCATCTTCTGCTGCATGTCCAGGTTGCGCTGCTTCGCCTTGTCCCTGCTTTTCCGCACCGCGATGTTATTCCTCTCTCGCCTCTGACGGTACTCCAGGCTATAGCGGTCCACCGACTTCTTGCCCTTCTCCTTGCCGACCTTGCGAGCCGCCGGCTGGGTGGCGCTGGGCTCCGGGGTGGCCGGCGGCGTGGGCTGCCCGGTCTGCAGGGTCACCGTGGTCTGCGCACAGGTCTCGATTTGCGACGGCAACGAGGCGGGCGTGTCGCTGTCACTCCAGTCAGGCTCCTGCTTCACGGGAGCGTTGAAGGATCCCCTCACAAAATTGTCATCAGTGTTCCTAAGGGGCTCCTTCAGGCCGCCGTCCAGGACGCCCGGATGCTGCACTGCACTGGCCAGATGGCCGAACTCGCTCTTCTCTTGCTTCACGGTGCTGAACAGGTCGGCGAAAAACTCGTCGTTGCACAGCTCCAGGTTTGGCACCGAGGACATGGAGTCGATGTAGGAAGTGAAGTCGATGGCGCTCTCGTCGTCGTACATGGCTGGAGCGGTGCTCAGCTCAGTCAGGCTGCTGTCCTCCTGCAGGACGGCGCCCCGGCCGGGCTTGTAGACGCCCTGCAGCGCGCTCGGTCTGCTCTCGTAGAAGTTGGCAGGTTCATTCCCCCAGCCGATACTGCATGGTGGCGAGACGCACTCCGATTCCAGCATGGACACACTCATGAATGGAGATGACTCTTCCACGGTGCGCGGCAAATAAACCTCGTATCTGCAACAGGTATATAACCGCTTAAAGGTCCTTAAGCGGTAACCATGGGATTCTGCGCAGGCTGTTCGCGAAACACCTGTACCAGTAAAAAACAAACACGAATGCTCCCTTTTTTAATTCCCACTTTGAGCAAACGCTTGATGATCAGCTGCTATTCACGGCTCGTTTAGTGTGTATGCCCCGATCACAGGCTGTGTATGCAGAAAAGCTTTATAAAAGTTACACATTTGCCCTAACTTCTGAAGTCTCTGAAGGTCTTGGAGTGCGTGGAGTATTTATGCGCGTCTTGGGCTGACGTCAGAGGCTCGCCTCCCCTTCTACGAAGCCAGTAATGTCCAGCTCCAGCCTGACTCCCTCTGCCGGCTCCTATTTGAGGAGAGAAGGGTGGGCTCCCTCCTCCCCGCCCACCACGGCGCTCAAACACGCTGCCTGCCAAACTGACGCCAAGTTAAACCTCAACTTTTTCTCCAAGTTGTTAGAGTCGTCACGGAGCCGATCGCCCGGTGCCCCCCTCCCTCTACCACCACCTCTCCTCCTCCTCCTCCTTCCAAGGAGAATCAGTCCCTGTTTTGAATTTCACTGGTTTGTATGACAGCTCGTGTAAACAGTCAAACTGCAAAAACATGTTACTAACTTTAGGAAAGTGACATGCTAAGGTGGGTGCCATCAGATTGTTTTTCTTCTCCCTTCAACCCCTGAACAATATGAAAATGTACTGCACCGACAATGTGTGCTTTTACATTTTTATATTATAGTCAATATACATAGCTGCAGACTCAAAACTACTGTCAGTTATTATACAGCGCTAACACTATTTAACCTACTTAACGTGCGCCACTGATAATATACTTTGTTTACCTCCAGAATTCGTTGTGACTAAAATAATGACATGTACAGCAAACTAAATATTATTCAAAGCTGCGCCCCAGGAACGTAACGTGTGAAGTATTTTTATGTATATTATTGTCGGCGCACTATGTCCAGTCACGTTTTGCCTCTGCAAGGAATGCAGCTTGTACTTTTCCAGGCGGAAAATGTTAAAGGATTAAACTATGTTTCCGATTTTACCTTCGCCCTCTTGTGGTTGTTTGAGATGAGGCGCCTAGCAAGCATCCCACGTCTGGATATAAAACCGCAGTAGCCTATGAATATTAAATTGCAGTGTTTATCACCGTTGCAATGTAAGTACATCAAAAGATGTAATCGGAACTGGCGATGGAACTGCTGGACTTATTCCTGCTGGGTAAGTCGGTGTTATGAGGCTCATTCGGACAATGTCACAATGAGGTTTTGTTGATACGTTGGTGGCTTATTCCGGGTATCCGGCGTAGGGCAGTCAGATCACATTACAGCCACCACATTCGGTCATCTTCAGAATAATGTGTGCTCTCCTTTGCTAAGAGGAGCACACTTTCACCTCCTCGAGAGTGCAGGGCTTCAGGTAAAAAAAAATGGCCCTCAGGTCTTCCCGGGTCAATGAATGTGCCCATTTAGATTCTATCAGCGCTCTGAGGCTCTCACCTCTCCGCCAAGGGGTGTGATCACCAGTATCCCCCCCCCCCCCCCCCCCACCAGAGAATTTCCCCTAGGGGGCTCCAACTGGATCAGACATTGTCCAAAATATCACAGACTGGTCAAACTCGCTGAGGGGGGTGGGTGGGGTGAGAGTGGGGTGCTGGTGGTAAAACTTGTCTACCTGGAGGGGTTGGTAGTTTTTTTTTTTCTAGGTGTGATCAGAAGGCGTGTTCGCCTGGGGTCGGGAAAAAAGGCGTGGCTTGAAAATTATACTTTTTTTTTTTTTTTTTTACTGACCAACCCCTCCCCCAAAGGCCCAGCATTCCCAGCATTCCCAGCACCAGCCATAATATTAAGACTATCTGCCTGGTGCTGTGTAGCTATAGCAGGGCCAGAAATCATAGCATGCATCGGCCAGATCATAGTTAATCATTCGAATCAGCACTTCGAACTCTTTGTTCAGGAGCGGTCTGAGGAGCATGACAATCTTTGCAGCGTGACAGGGTACATTATCCTGCTGAAAAAAGCCACTATCATCGAGGAAGGGATGTGCCCGGTCTGCAACAATGTTTAAGTAGGTGGCATATGCCAAAATAAGATCTACATGAAGGCCAGGACCCAAGGTTTCCCTGCAGAACGTTGCCCAGAGCATCACACTGCCTCCGCCGGCTTGCCTTCCTCCCATAGTGCATCCTGGCTCCATCCCCAGGTAAACAAGAGAGGTCAGCAAGGTCAGACCTGGGCCACAGCCCACCTAATTAGTAAAATATAATAAAAGCTGCTCAATTCCATGAAGACGAATTGATTTTCCCACAAATCTTTTTGTGAATTTGCAATAACTATGTAGTAAAATCTAACAAGTCTATTTCTGTATCATCACATGGGACCAGAAAATAATCATTTCAAATGATCAATCATTTCAATAATCAAATCAAGATTCGCCCGGGTCTGGTCAATATCCCTGATATCTAAACCAATGTCCTGCCATGTGGGACAGCAAGGCAGGAGAATCTGAAGTCAAATGACTTCAGATGGAATCGTAGAATTTCCATTTGTCTGTTTTCTGTGGTATGTGTTCATGGAAGTGAGGTATGCCTATGTGTGTTTCTGAATAAGGCAAAGGCAGTTGGATGCGCTTGTGTGCGTATCCATGAAGATAATAATGAAAATGTGTTTCTGTACCAATAAGCTGTATATGTTTACGTTTGCAGCAGTTTGCGTGATTTCTGTGTCTGTACACACAAGGTAATGGTCTGTGTGTGTGTGTGTACGGGGGGGGGGATCATTTTTCAGGTCCACACAAAAATCTGTGATTGCAGTCGAAAAACTAAAAATTGGAATAACCTCAATTTTATATAAAAATATATATATATATATATGTATATATATATATATATATATATATATATATATATATATATATATATATATATATCTGTTAGGGCTGGGTAAGGCTGTCATGATTTGGATTAGGGCTTTTCTCATAGAAATGAATGGAAGGTCCCAGTTTAGATAGGCATACCAACATGTATGTGTGTGTATATGTGTGTGTGAGAGGGAGAGTCTGTTGTAGCGCTGAGAGGATAACAGCCATGTGCAGCTTTGCAGTCCTTTAAAAACATCAAAAAGCTCATATTTTATAGAACACCAGCCTTTGGGGCATTTTCTGTGGAAGGATCACCAATCACTGCATAGAGTGCCGTTTTGGGGGGAGGTAACTGCTTGGAATGCTCCTGGATCTCTGTGCAGTGTGGGAGGGATCCGGCGAAGAGGGCTGTGTTATGTAACAGCCAATCCAGACTGCAGGTCTAGTGGATTCCTTTGGGTCAGAGAGAGGTGGGCGCTGAGGCTCTCACCAATGGAGCGGAGAGCTGTGGTGTCCAACATAAACGCATGACAGCTTGGTCACAATATTCTGGAATCTTCCCAAACAAGTAAACAGAAAATTCTACACAACAATAGTTTCGCTGAGCAATCTTGAAGAGTGTACACTTGGAGGATTTTCTATACCTATATTTACCCAGGCAAATCACAGACCTCAATGGTCTTAATTTGGTCTTTTATCCACAGAGTGAAAACAGACGGGTGATAATTGTACATTTATGACTTCATTTTTGGTGTAAATGGTGTTAAAGTTGTGATAATGTTGTGATGATGACATGATACAAAATTCCAGTAGTTGGCCAGCAACCTGAATTTAGCAAGACTTGCAGCAGAACTAATAAAATAATTCAGCCAAGTAACGAAATGTCTTGGCACACGAAATCTGGTGTAAGAGGTAAGGTTGTTTTTATATTTATTATTTTTAAAAAATGCAAGTGTTTTAAATATGCAGTAGGTTTAAATATAAATATAATACTTTCAATATCAATGTGTCATGTATGTATAAATGACAAACACAGTATATCTGCTCGTTGAATGCAGTTTCACACCCCATAACCTGCAGGAGTCTGAGAAAAAACCTTGAGGTCCTGCCCTCACCTCTGAGAGAAGACAGTACAGAACTTCACCTTCACCTCAGTCTGCCTGCCTCAGGCTATGGCACGCGGTCAGCTTCACTGACCCTTGTAAGCTTACTTATTATGCAGTCAGTGGCCGAGAACCAGAAAAATTCACAAGAAATGTGGCCATATTTATAAAGCCTCTTAGAGCATGAAATAGCTAAGTGCCTGGAAATTCCATTCCAGAGTTATCAATGGGGGCGCTATTTTTAAACCCGCGAATGAATGCAAACTGTCCATACTGTGCTTCAAGCATGGTTTACATTCAGAAGCATATTTCTACACCTGTCAAAGAGTGTATGTTCCAACAGAAATCATTGTCAGCCTTAGGAGTGATGATCATGAATACTGGCTCATCCGTGATTGCGCATATGCATCTAACAAAAAAATACATTTCATTGCACGTATGAGTCAAACAGCAAACACAGCTGTATGCAGATCAATTATGCCTATCAAACAGATCATGGCAATTCTTTTCATATCACACACCATTACGGTAACTGAATCCACCATGACACCTTTTAATGCAATAGGGAATATAAAATCTAGTCATACTTTAAAACTTTACTGTGCTCCACAAACACTCAGCACTCATATACGTCTTAATCACAGCAATAATGGAATCACCTTCAGCCTATCGAGCGCGGGCAGTTCACTCGTTTTCAAACAAGCAAACAGTGACATCTGCAGGAGTGAAGACGTAGTGCAGTGACGTCCTTAAAATTGAAATCAATTGGTGGTATATGAAAAGTAACATCACCCGTAACTTTATTCAATCAGCTGAATCTGCCTTTTTTTGTTTAAAGGCTAGTGGTTAATTTTCTTTATTAATTACACACGTGTTTATCCATATAAGCATTACACTTATTGCGCTGGCAACAGTATGCATAATAATCTGTAGCCTCGAGGCACGTAACTGATTCGTTATTAGCGAAATGCGCAGCCTGACCACACACAGACTATCTTCATTACACGCGCTGTATTTCATTTGTATTCGCTTCTTCTTTCAAAATTTTTTATCTGAGAGTAAGTGTTCAATCTTCCATGACCTATTTTACACTGTGGTTTGCCAGTCCTACCTGTATGGGACACAATAGCACGAGATATGGGTGCCCTGGGTAGGTGCCAGGCAACACTGCTGACCATGGAGACTCTGCATCACCGAAAATGATACATATGACCAGTTATACCCAAGCAACTAACAATCATTTACCAGCATTTTCAATCTCTCCCCACATTGAGCTGCTTTCGCCACCTGTCTGTAATCTACCACCATTGTTCATGTGCACAAAGAGTCAACAGTAGACTGCCTGAATGACTGCCGCCCAGTAGCCTTAACCCCAGTTGCCATGAAGTGCTTTGAGAGACTCACACATTAAGACCATCATCCCGATCAATCTGGATAGTCATACTTCGATCAGCCATAACATTAAAACCACTGACAGGTGAAGTGAGTAACATTGGTTATCTTGTTACAAAGGCACCTGTCAAGGGTGCCTTTATTTATTAGGCAAGTGGACAGTCAGTGCTTGAAGTTGATGTGTTGGACGCTGGAAAAATGGGAAAGAGTAAGGATCTGAGCGACTTTGATGAAGGCCAAATTGCGATGGCTAGACGACTGGGTCAGACCACCTTCAAAATGGCAGGTCTTGTGGGGTGTTCCCAGTATGCAGTGGTCAGTACCTACCAAAAGTGGTCCAAGGAAGGCCACCTGGTGAACCGGTGATGGGGTAATGAGCGCCCAAGGCTCATTGATGCACGTGGGGAGTGAAGGTTAGCCTGCCTGGTCCAGTCCCACAGGAGAGCTACTGTAGTACAGATTGCTGAAAGGTGTCAGAACACACAGTGCATAACAGCTTGCTGCGTATGCGGCTGTGTTGCTGCAGATTAGTCAGCCATGCTGATCCCTGTCTATTGCCAAAAGCGCCTACAAAGGGCACATGAGTGTGTGTGTGTGTGTGTGTTGTTTACCTGGGGAAGAGATGGAACCAGGATGCACTATGTGAAGAAGGCAGTGTCCAAGGCAACTCCACCTCACAACTTACAGGACTTAAAGGATCTGCTGCTAACATCTTAAGGTCGCCTTTGGCTGGTATGTCCAGGTAGCGCTCAGAGGAGACAGCACCATGGAAGCACTGGCTATTCACCTCATAGCACCACCCACGCAGTGAAGAGGATCACTGCTTCAGTGGGGAGCACGGAGCAGCGCATTCAACGGTAGAGCGCCAGGTGACTGTGTTTGGACACGTCGGGTGGCATTCTGTTATACCACCAGGCAAAGGTGTGCAGATCAGACTATAGCATGCTGTATCCTGCGCGACATAGCCTAGCGACACAAGCCGCCTCCCCCTGAATCGCTAAACGCTGAAGCGGAGGGAGAATGCGTGCAGACGAATGTAACACAGACACAGCTATGCTCTTCGACTGATTCTTTTAACACATAGCAAAACTCGTCCAAAGTCCCTCTGATTCCCTCCAAGCCTTCATTCAAGGTCCTGAACTCATCGACAGTCTTAATCTGTAGGTTCATTACGGCCTCTGTGAGGATGCGCCCCCTAGTGGTAATGTGCTTCGTATGACGGGAGTCGCAGGGGCGGATGGTGTCCTGATGGTCCGATGTCACCCTCCCGCACCTCGGTTACTGCATATATCTGACTCAGTTGTGTTTTTATTCCTGTCATTGTCCGGCTTGTCCAGCTGACCCCCTTATCAGAGGCTGCGACACAACGCCATTCTACTTTTTTTGTCGCACCGATAGATCGAAGTACTACTACAAAAAAATCTCTTGGCGATCCTCGGACAGTAAAGCTCGAACAGTTACTCTGTGGAAGAATTCTTGTGTAATGAAGAACTAACAGCCAAACTTTAAGGAACAGGACTTCTCGTGCAATACCTCGGTGATTATCTCTGTGTCATCTTTATTGCTAAAAAATAAATCACAAACCACAAAACAGTACATAAAATATATCGAAAATGAATGAGAAACAGTCGAAATTCCGAAAGCCCCGACCAATATAAAAGACAATAGTACTAGTCTATACATTCATATTAGGGCAACCAGGTAATCCATGTCAGTGAGAACACTACGAGCTACTTCTGGTTTTTCGAACTACTTTAAGACTGCTTGGCTCATTACACCGGGCTTCCGGTTTTTGCCGCGAACTTTTGGAGTAAACCAAAAGCATATGGGGGTTATTTAAATAAACGTATCAATAAGCACACTCATAATAAAATGTTGCATGATTTTGAAACAAAAATACAAAATAACACCTTGATATGTTCACTAATATCTTATCTCTTGTTGAAGTACGTTAGTCTTTTTTTTAAGAAAAAATCTTATTTTTCGGGAATCACCCTGTGGGACGCATAACAAAGCAGTATCGTCTATTGTCAAAACCCCGCGAAATCTACGTCACGGCCACATTTCGCGCGCTTTTTTTAGTAGTTTCTGTGCAGACTTGAGGATAGGAAGGTATGGATTGCGTTTTGTTTTTCCCCTCACTAATATAAGTGTACGTTAGTTTTTATATATATACCGCCGCGGTATGATTTAGAACTGGTCGCTGAAATCAGCAGTTTAATCTAGGCGTTCAATTTTGGTATCTTAATGTCAATACAATATGTTAATACAAGTTCATTTACGGCGCTTAAGTTTCATTGTGTGATTGTTTAGTTTTAGATCGTGTCGATTTTTACTTTTACTTGTAAGTTTTCAGCACTGATGAGCGTGATAAGCCGTTATTTGAAGTGTAGTTCATTACAGAATGTATACTGCGACTGCACTAATACTTTGTCTGGGGCGCTGATGTGAAAGTACATATTTGTTTTATGCTTCCTGTATTATGTATTTGACCATTATGTAGCACGATTTCTGATTTTATTTTGGCAGTGATCATAATGTCTTCACCTTCTTCAACGCCGAGTAAGGGTAAACGCGGGCGACGCAGCAACCCGCAGACTCGTAAGTGGCGGTGTTTCTGTTTAGAAACTTTGAAAAAAAAATGGCAGCTTCGATTTATGAACATGTGGAATCGATATTGTGGTGAGCCAGGCCAGTAAGCGCCCACTTGCATCTGCAGCCAGGAGCGACGATGTCCGATCTCCCCCGTCCCAGCGCCGCCGGACCGATGACACCTCCACGGGCGACCTGCCGCCCATGCCCACCTCCCCGGCCACCGACATGCGCAGTCCCGCCCGACACGACACCTCGCTGTTCTCCAGCCCTGCCCGCTCTCGGCGCTCGGGTGCGTTTTATTCGGCCGGCTTTACTTATACTGCCCGTTAATATACAGACATTTAACAGCGTTTGCTGCGTGCTGATCTGTTTTACATGCTAAACTTTGACGCATAACTGTGTAGACCGTGGGGATTGAATAATTCAGAACTTAATCTCTTAATTAAGAATGTCTTTAATATGGGCTTTTATGTGGTCTTAAGTAATCATATTTTTTGTTTTCTAGTTAAACTTTATGCTGAGCCTAACAATGTGTGGGAATGGTGACAGTAAAAGTTGAACTGGGGGTGGCCAGATGGTCTGTTTGGGTGGGCGCCGTCCACTTGTTGTCAGGCCTTTGACTAGCATAGTACATATTTTAGCTGTATGGTTCATCACTGTTTTTGTCTGTAGTTTTCATGTCAGTTATGAGTCTGTCAGTGACCTTGGCTACCTGTGTGTTTACAGCCCCCCCCAGTGAGATTGACATCAGCTCCCCCCTCACGTACGGCACCCCTAGCTCCAGGGTCGAGGGCACGCCCCGCAGTGGCATCCGCGGTACTCAGGCCCGGCAGCGACCCGATCTGGGCTCCGTCCGCAAGGCCCGCCAGGTGGACCTGCACTCAGACCGGGTGGGTGGATGCGCCGCGGGGGGGGCAGGGACATTGTGAAAACTGCTGCGGTGAAACGGGCTCCTGCTGGGGTGCGAGCGTCGAAGACAGATCTGTGAACATCTCGTCCTTCAGGCTGCTGGAGAGGAGGCTCCTGCCAGTGAGCAGTCTGTGGGTCAGAAGCTGGTCATCTGGGGCACAGACGTCAATGTGGGGACCTGCAAGGAGAAGTTCCAGGTAATTCATCAAGCTTGATGTCTGTCAGAAGGAAAAAGCGTGTGTCTTAAGTGGCCAGTAAAGCCATTACAGCTTTATCCAGAGAGTGTATTACCAGATTAGGTGAATCACTTGTGAAGTTGGACCAAGTTGGTACTTGTCTCCTGTGGTGATAATCTGCTTGTTGGTCTGCAGCGGTTCCTCCAGCGGTTCATCGACCCCACATCCACCGAGGACGAGAATGCCGGCTTGGACCTCAACGAGCCCCTGTACATGCAGAAGCTGGAGGAGGTAGGGGCTGTCATTCGGCCCCGACTGTAGCTGCCGCCTGGCCACGTATCCGTATGCGTGACCCTTTCGTCTCTTGTGATCCCTCACAGATCAACGTGGTCGGGGAGCCCGTGCTGAACGTGAACTGTGGCCACCTGCAGGCTTTCGACGCTGATCTCTACAGGCAGCTCATCAGCTACCCCCAGGTACACTGGCTTTTTGCCTTATCTGCTGTGTCGCAGTGACATAGGACTGCAGTCCAGCAGGGTTATTTGGTCTGGGTTGCGTGGGTGGGGTGGGACAGTTAATACCAACAGTCTGATAGACTTTGACTACCACTGCTGAATTGCTGTAAATTACTGCAGCATAAAGACTGACGTTTTTATGCGCAAGATGGCCATAAATGTTTACTTTCCATGAAAAATAAGTGTTTTAGACCACCTTAATCATGGTTTGACATAATGCAAAATAACTTGAATTGGTAGGGTTGTAAATCACTTCTAGATGGCTCTATTGGGCAAGTATATATCAGGGCTGAAATTAAATTTTGGAATTAAGGTAGTCCTGGCTTCTTTTTTATATATATATATATATATATATATATATATATATATATATATATATATAAATAAATAAATATAAAAAAGCTGGGGTACCTTAAATCCGACAAGTTATCTGGCTAAGTAAGAAATCCTGCTTTGTGAATCTTGATTATACTTCCTGTAACTTTTCATGGGATTTGTTGCGTCACAGGAAGTTATTCCAACCTTCGACATGGCCGTGAACGAGCTCTTCTTTGAGCGATTCCCTGACTCCATCTTGGAGCACCAGATCCAGGTGCGGCCCTACAGTGCCCTCAAGACCAGGAACATGAGGAACCTGAACCCTGAGGGTGAGTGATGACCATGATGTCACATGGTATCGTGACGAAAGCTTGGATGAAGGTGGCTTTCGACCTTATTTCGGAGTCGGGTTCCTCGGGAGCTCTGAAGGTGGGCATTAGATGCAGGTTCATGCTGAGGATGGTGCCGCGGGTTGGAGCTCGTGCCCTGACCTGGCTCGTCGCCCACTTCCTCAGATATCGACCAGCTGATCACCATCAGCGGCATGGTCATCCGCACCTCGCAGCTCATCCCCGAGATGCAGGAGGCCTTCTTCCGCTGCCAGGTGTGCGCCTTCACAACGCGCGTGGAGGTCGACCGCGGGCGCATCGCCGAGCCGGCCGTGTGCCGCGGCTGCAACACCACCCACAGCCTGGCGCTCATCCACAACCGTTCGGCCTTCTCTGACAAGCAGATGGTGAGATGGAGGGGGGGGGAGTAGGGCCTGGGCACCTGTGGTCAAAGTTCTGGCTTTAGTGCAGGGATTGATCTAAAGATTTAAACCAGGGGTCTCCAACTTCCATCCTGGAGAACTATTTACCTGATAACAGGTGTGGCTCATCAGAAGCCAGGTAGGATAGAAAACCTACCCGATAATAGCTCTCCAGGACCGGAGTTGGAGACTCCTGGTTTTAACTTAACATGATTAGAAAGCAGCTGTAAGACTGAACGGTTCTGCTTGTGGCACTTGTCACTTTTACCATTGTGTGGCCTAAAACAAATATTCCTGGGAAAAGCATAGAATTATAGTTCCTTTGTGGATTTATGGAGCCTCCTGTGCTTCACTAACGTCCAGGCCGTCTTCATCCCCAGATCAAGCTGCAGGAGTCCCCCGAGGACATGCCGGCCGGACAGACGCCCCACACCACCGTGGTGTACGCCCACAATGACCTGGTGGACAAGGTTCAACCTGGGGACAGAGTGAACATCACAGGTGAGACCTTCCCTCTTCGGTTGAAGGGATTTGTTGATCAGCTCTGAAGATGGTGGTGTTTGAATGAAGACTGCCAGTTTGTACTCCCTCAGCTGATAGATTTAATATTATGCAATGGATTAAGGGTATATGTCCATATCTTATAGGTTGTTGGTTCAAATCCCTTGGGTGGCAGAATAATCTAACTTCTGGGCCCTTGAATCCAACTGCCTCAGGGACGTTGGCTGACCTACTCTCTGATCATTGCTTGCTTTTGTCCAAATTGTCATCTCTCTGCTAGATAAATACATAAATTACGTGTTTATATATATATATTTGTCTGTGTATTACATGGTGTGTGTGTGTGTATAGGCATGCATATATAAGTGAACATGAAAGTATAATGTATAATATTTATGCATGCCCCCCTCTCCCCCCTGATTTTGTAGGTATCTACAGGGCAATGCCCACGAGGCTGAACCCTCGGCAGAGCAACGTGAAGTCCGTCTACAGAACCCACATAGACGCCATCCACTTCCGCAAGACGGACGAGAAGAGGCTGCACGACCTGGATGAGGAGGCCGAGGAGAAGCTCTTCACTGAGGAGCGGGTGCGGATCCTGCGAGAGCTGGCTGCCAAGCCCGACGTCTACGAGCGCTTGTCCTCCGCCCTCGCGCCCAGCATCTACGAGCACGAGGACATCAAGAAGGTGAGCCCCCGCTCGCTCGCGCTCTCTCCCTTGCTCACTCGCATTCAGGAAGGGTTATTCCGCAGTTAATCATACCATGCCGAAAATCTGAAAGTTTGGCAGATGGTTTTGGATATGCTGAGGCAGTAACGGCCAGGAGTGTTTACAGTAGTGCTCATTTTGGGTAAAAATTCAGCCTGAATTCAGAGATTCATTTCTGACTCATCTGCGTGTCGTGTTAATAAGGCAGAGGGGTGTAGGGCAATCTCGCTGAAGAGGAAGAATGAATTTTAAACTCCCCATAGTGTGCTTCTATTTTATTTTTCCTCCATTTATGTGATGTCTGTTTTGAGTCAGATCAAATGGTAAAACAGCTTTCAAGCGTTACAGCTTTGGGTTTGCTGCAGGCTAATGTGTAGCGTTTGTACATAGAGAGATTTGTACTTCTATACAAGGACCTATCCTTCCAGTATTCATTATTTACATATGTTGGGAGTAATGTAGGGGGCGGCATGGTGGTGCAGTAGTTAGCTCTGTTGCCTCACACCTCTGGGACCCGGGTTCGAGTCTCCGCATGGGTCGCATATGTGCAGAGTTTGCATATTCTCCCCATGTCGTCTCCTCCAGGTACTCCGGTTTCCCCCCCACAGTCCAAAGACATGCTGAGGCTAATTGGACTTGTTAAATTGCCCGTAGGAGTGCATGTGTGTGTGAATGGTGTGTGGCCCCCCATCCTGGGTTTTTCCCTGCCTCGTGCCCATTGCTTCCGGGATAGGCTCCGGACCCCCAGCGATCCAGTAGGATAAGCAGTTTGGAAAATGGATGGATGGGAGTAATGTAACATGTTTTATATGTGAGGTTTTTTTGGGTGCCCTGTACAGTCCCTGTGTTATTGGTATTAATATGTTCTATTTAAGCCAAACAGGACTTTATTTATATGGGCATGTCTGGCGTCTTTAGTTTTCGCTGTACTTCGATGTACCTTTACTTAATGCTCCCACATACTGCATGAATTTCCCTTTATCTATCTGCCCACGCTTCTTTCCTCTTTCGTACTCTGCTCTGCCACCTAATTTTGTCACTCAGTAGTTTAATCTTTTCTCTGCAGTAGTCGGTAAAATATGTGTTACCCACACATATACTGTTCGACTCTGGGTCTTTCAGTCTAATAAGCAGGCTGGGTATCGAGTGCATGTTGCCTCTTGCTGTTGCTGGCAAGCGTACAACCGGGGATTCCAGAGATCTTAGAAGCTAGATGGGATCTGCCTTTAAATTGATCTATTTGTTGAAGTGGTTCAATAAATGTGCGCTTGAGAGGTAACGTGGGCTATCCCACATGTCAGTCAAAAATGAGTTTAGTGTCCAATATTGAGGGTCTGTCTGTCTTCCTATAATGCAAGTTCATCTGTAACCCTTTTTCATTTAAACGTTACCCTTGATGTTAAACCCCTTACATTTTGGCTTCCTCAAAACTGCTCCATTAAATTGCCTCCTGTTAGTGTTTCACTATATTCCAACATAATGTCGAAGTATTCTTGACACTTCCTGGTGTCGCCACCATCTTGACCTGCAGTGCACCATCTTGACCTGCAGTGCACCATCTTGACCTGCAGTGCACCATCTTGACCTGCAGTGCACCATCTTGACCTGCAGTGCACCATCTTGACCTGCAGTGCACCATCTTGACCTGCAGTGGTCTCTTGGCGACGTTCTGCTTGTCATCTCCTGTGGTTCTGTTTCCAGGGCATCCTGCTCCAGCTCTTCGGCGGCACGCGGAAGGACTTCAGCCAAACGGGCCGCGGAGGCTTCCGGGCCGAGATCAATATCCTCCTGTGCGGCGACCCCGGCACCAGCAAGTCGCAGCTGCTCCAGTACGTGCATAACCTGGTGCCGCGCGGCCAGTACACGTCGGGCAAGGGCTCGAGCGCCGTCGGCCTCACCGCCTACGTCATGAAGGACCCCGAGACGCGGCAGCTGGTCCTGCAGACTGGCGCACTCGTGCTCAGTGACAACGGCATCTGCTGTATCGACGAGTTCGATAAGATGAGCGACAGCACTCGCTCCGTGCTGCATGAGGTTATGGAGCAACAAACCCTGTCCATCGCCAAGGTAGGCCCATGGCGGGGGGTTGCATCACAGCTGGAGCCTACAAGGGAAAATGTGACCTTTTGTCAGCTTCTAACAAATGCATTTTGGCTCCTCAGGCAGGGATCATTTGCCAGCTGAATGCCCGGACGTCCATCTTGGCTGCAGCTAATCCGGTGGAGTCTCAATGGAATCCCAAAAAGACCACCATAGAAAACATCCAGCTCCCCCACACTCTGCTGTCCAGGTCAGGGTCTCCTGCCAGCACCTTCTGCGTACTTCATGCTCCGACTTGTGTACTAAACCTGTTCATTGCCTCGTGTTAGTGATGCTTCGTGAACCAATTGCTGTATTTTCTGACGCCACTAGATGGTGCTCTCTGTTCAAAAAAGGGCTCAATTCATGCACTAAAGCAAACCTAGAGTGTCATCTTGAGGGGTCACAAAATACAGAAAATGTTTCATGAAGCTTCATTCAGCCGTCACTACCATGTGCTCCTCGCAGGTTCGATCTGATCTTCCTGATGCTGGATCCTCAAGACGAAGCCTACGACCGGCGCCTGGCCCACCACTTGGTGTCCTTGTATTACCAGAGCGAGGAGCAGCTGGAGGAGGAGTTCTTGGATATGGCTGTGCTGAAGGACTACATTGCTTATGCTCGCACTTACATCAGCCCCCGTTTGAGCGAGGAGGCCAGCCAGGCACTTATTGAGGTATTTCACGCTAATTTCTCTGTCTATACCCTGGCAAAACTCGTGCGGAGGTGGTTCCGCAGGATAGGATCCAGTGTCTGTGATCTGTAGATGGCTGGTTCGAGTCCCAGCCTCAACAGACTGATATCACCGTTGGGGCCTTGAGCAAGACACTTAACCTCCTACTGCTCCAGGGACACACTGACACAGTGCCCTTACCCCAAACCTTGTTCTCACCTTTATATGTCTGTCTCAGAGAGCATATGATGGGATCAGTGATAACTACACAATTTCCCCATAGGGAGTGTTAGGAAAGTTACTCACAAAAAATAATCCATTATAGACAGAGGTGGAAAGTTCGGGTTCGGAGGCACAAATGCAGACCAAGATTTTGTTTCAACCATCCAGTCACAATCACAGAGAACTCAACTGATTGGTTGAAGCAAAACTCTGGTCCGGATTTGTGCTTTCCGGACCTGAACTTTCCAGCTCTGTAATCGATTACTTTTTCGAGTAACTTCCCCAGCACTGCCCACAGGGAAGTATGAAGTATCACAGTTGTTCTGTACATTTTTCTATTGTAAACAGCCAAAGATGCAGCAAAGATACAGGCAACATGATGCTTGTAGTGAACCATAGCATGTTGGTCTCTAAATAATGCCCTCGATTAGTGATATTGCAGCATACGAGTATCTGCTCGACATGAGTTGATCGGTCGATGCATTAAAGTGCCCCTCTTGCTGTTATAGGCCTATGTGGATATGAGGAAGATTGGCAGTGGGCGTGGCATGGTGTCAGCCTATCCCCGGCAGCTGGAGTCCCTCATCAGGCTGGCCGAGTCTCACGCCAAGGTGCGCTTCTCTGAGAAAGTGGAAAGCATCGATGTGGAGGAGGCCAAAAGGCTGCACCGGGAAGCCCTGAAGCAGTCTGCCACCGATCCCCGCACCGGCTTCGTGGACATATCCATCCTGACCACAGGTATGCTGACAGCAGGCTGCCGCGAGTTTGCACTGTCTGTCAGAGGTGGCAACCTGTTCCATGGAGGGCCGGTGCAGGTTCTTGGAAAGACCTCGCAATCAGACAATGATAAAACAGTGGTTCTTAACTCCGGTCCTGCGGACCCACTGTTATTGGCTGGTTGAGGGTTCATCCCAAAAACCAACACCCACACCGGCCCTCCATGGAACAGGTTCCCCATCCCTGGTCTGTGTGCACCAACTGTTGCAGTGTTTCCCAATTTGGTCCTCGGGGACCCACAAACAGTCCATGTTTTTGCTACCCTATCGAGAACTAGGAGGGAGCAAAAATGTGGACTGTCTGGCAGGGAGCTCAGAAGGAGCAAAAACATGGACCGGCTGTGGGTCCCTGAGGGGTCGGATTGAGAAACAGTGCACTATAGTAATGGTTAGGGTTTGCACTGCACCAGAATGTTTACAGTGTCAGTTGCATTTACTCGGTAGAATAAATTATTTGTACAGATAGATATTTGAGGTGATTTGTTGATTGTATTATGATATTTGAAGTGAACTGCAGGCCCTTGTGGGAATTTCTGTAAAGCTGTTGTAGACTCCTTCAGCAGATCAGACCAACTATAAATCCATCATTGACCCTTGGTTGAGGTGCTCTAAGTGCCCCTGCTCTTGCCATCTGTCCCTCCTGCCAGGAATGAGTGCCACGGCGCGTAAACGCAAAGAGGAGCTTGCAGTGGCCCTGAAGAAGCTCATCCAGTCCAAGGGCAAAACCCCTGCCATGAAGTACCAGCAGCTGTTCGATGACATCCGGGGCCAATCGGATGTGGTACGTATCAAACGCTGCACTGCCGCCTGCTGTGTTTGTAAGGGAATTGCGCTCAGAAAGGCTAATCGTGGGAATCTGCTACAGCTGTCACCATTGCTTGAACTTCTCATTTACTTGGCAATATGGTGGAGGGAAGACTGACTCAGAAGATGTGTCCAGATAAAGAGCAAAAGCCTCAGTTGTGTGGAAGCACTCCAGGTTCAGAATGAACGAAAATGCAGTCGTCTGTCAGTATTGCAAAGCAGAACTTAAACATTTTATCACCACAACATGACTGCAATGCAAATGCACCTTAAAAGAAGACATTCAGGTTTGATGGACTCGCCCAATAATGCCAAGTTAGCCGTGAATAACTAAGCTATATACCCTTCAGCCTACTTGGAGTAGTTTTGGCTTGTCATTACTTTGCTATAAATCATTTTGCTTAGTTTACTTTGTACAATCTCCAGATAATCGCTGCTAAAACTGAGGTTAGCCCAGTTGCATGGCCACTTCATCTTGCATAATACCGCATATAATAACCATATTTTTTTTTTATGAATGCATTGAGTAGGGCTAATTCATACTAGGAAGAAGTTGAGGTTCATACGTGAATTTTTTTGATAAATAATGCGATATTTCTAAAACGGTGCGTTGAAAATTTACACAAGGTTAATTGCAGCCAAACATAACTCGCCTATCATTAGTCTCATAAGCTGGCCGTGTTGCTGTGAGTCGTGCCATAAGAAGCACACCTGTTCGTTTCTCCTCAGGCCATAACGAAGGACATGTTTGACGAGGCCCTCCGTGCCCTGAGCGACGAGGACTACCTGACTGTGACTGGGAAGACTGTCCGCCTGCTTTAATTCATTGAAGATGAATCCTGCAGCTCTTGTTCATTGAATCTCCTGCTTTGTGTCACTGCGTTTTATTCCCTGTGTTAATGTTATTTGCTAAACATAGTATGAGATTTGTGCTTTCAACTGGAAATGTATGTGTTTTGTGATAAAGGTCTGGGGTCACTCGTCACATGGAGGCGTCTTGCCCGTTTGTTCTTTTGTCCGTAGTACAGGTAGATCCACACCTTTGCACCACTCCGTAGTTTCATTCTTAATCTACAGATAATCGATTTGTGCTTGTGATATGAATGTTGCCAGTTCAAATCCCATATCTGGTAGACTGATTTCACTGCTGAGTCCCTGAGCAAGGTTCTGAACCCCCAGTTGCTTCAGTTGGCTGTCCGGCTTTATCAAAAATGTATGCAGCTGCAGATAAAAGCGTGCTCATGTATATTTGTAGCAGAATATGCTTACTTTCCAGAAGCCTTTTCTCGGATTAAACTACTTATAAACCTATGCACCATATGGTGTACGGATATGGTACAAATGCGAATGATTGTTGAGCACATTGCAGGATCTCCGTACCCCATGAAGAGTAACTAGATTGATCGCAGTCCCTTTCTGTGCTGTGTAGTAGTATGTTGAGTCAAGTCCTTTCTTGTATGAAAGTGGAATGCAATAGTGTCTGTGAATGACAATGTTGTTCTGCCAGTATTGCGATTTGAATGAAACAATAGAGGAGTGTTATTGCCGTTGTGGGGCATTTGAAAAGGTAAATAAAGCCATTTATTAATGGCCATCAAATTGTCAGCTGCTTAGCCAAGCGAATCCTTGGTGTAGGATGTGGCATGGGGTAGTGAGCGCCCTCTGTGGAATGCCAGTCCAGCATTGGAGCTGCTCTGGGTGTGATTTTCTACTCGGGGTGTGATTCTGCAGCTGCACGTCAATCCATGTTCTGGAAATATGCAAAAAAGGAAGGACTACTGAAGCAGCATTTGCAAATGTTTACCGAGAGGAGTGCCAACAGTCCCGGCTGGGGCGAGGGCGGGCTGAGGGTTTAGGGTTCGTTGATTGGTATTTTTCTTTCATCTCAGGTTATCCTAGTCTGACCAAATGCAAGGTATAGTTCATGTATATTTTAAAAGACACAATCTGTGTAATGGCGATCCTCATTGCCGCAAGAGGAAAACTTAAGTGAATATCGCAGTCAACTTCATGAAATCTTGATTTTGAAATATGAAGCTTAACTACCTAATATGGCTGCTGCAGATTCCTCAATGCAAGTTGTTCAAAGTTAACAGAGGCTTTACAAACTAATATAACAATGTGTGGTAAGAAAATCACTGTATAAAACCCGGAACGTAACATACGGGCACTCGGTTTAAGGAACATGTAGCAGCCCATATTAATAAAAGCTGTTCGTCATCCATTTAAATGCCTCCAGATTCTGTCCTGCATTGCAAACCAAGTCAAATCTCACACAATCACATCTCATGGAAACAGGTCACGTATAACTAACTAGTGGTTGTTGTGCTTTGGCCTCCTACAAGGACAAAACAGGTATAAAAAATAACATGAATTATAAGAATCTGGAAATTGTGATTACACACTGCGCAGTGCACAACTACACAAAAAGATAAAAAACAGACAACACATGTACAACACCACATACAACAATTATGTAACATACAAATGGTAATGGGTGAATATGACAATTAGTACAAGAAATATTACAGAGAGATAGTTGAAAACTGACCTGAAAGATTCATTGGTTGTACATCTGATGTTGATTTGTGAAAATAAAGCTATAGCTTTGATTAGTGCAGATATGTGGTTCGCAGAAAAGTGGAAAAAAATCGGACATGATACAATATAGGCTAAGCATAAATAACATCTACTTAGATTGGACAAGATATTGTGCTGATTTTTACTTTATATTATTGCTATTCATTTATGTCATGGATTATTTAGCTCTTCTGTTTCATTTTAGGTCTACCAGTGCAGGTATTGATAATTTGTTTCTCGTAACCAGTTATTTCAGAGATACTTGCTTTTCACTCACTTTTGGCAGGATTCTGGGCTTTGTAAAGCAGTGTAGAAGCTGTATATGATCAACCTCGAATAATCGTTCATTGTCTTGATAAGTCCATGTTTCATTTACATCTCTGTCATTTACATATGTAATGTGCATATGGAGATGGACAGGCTGAAATAAATAACAATGTATGTTATTGCAACTTTCATTTCAATGTATTTCAAACATGTACTCACAATATTCCTTAAACCAGCCCTCACTTCCAGAGTTCACATGCAGTCAACTTGAATTTTTATGTAGAATTAGTAGATGTCACATTTTCGTTTTGGTTCCCGTGTTCTTGTAATGCAAATGTGAAAGGTTGCTATTCACAGTATCAGCTATGGTTTGTTTTAAGTCAAGTTTGTCTGAGGCTTGTGAAGGAAGATTGGCATGAGGACTAAAATTCTCGGGGCCAAGCTTAAAATATAACCCACCGATGGGATGAACACGGGATACACACGGCCGCACAATGCGGACGGTTCACAGATGGCAAATAATGAACTACGAAAGGAAATCTGGAAATATGATTAACTCCATCGATTCCAATGGGATTTTTCTTTACTCGATCAAATAATAATAATTATATATTATAAACAAATTATCCAAACTACTTGACGAAAACATTTTAAAACGCTTAATGTCTCATTCCGCTTCAATGTTTTATAACGCCTGCTTATGCATTCACTTTTAAGGACTATATAATCGCTTTTCATTACATGTCTACGCCGGCCTATGTGGCACCAGAAGGAACGCCATCCCAAACTCTTTCCACAATGCCGGCTGTGACGCGCTTGTCACATGACCTCTCAGGCCCTACGCGCTTACGTAGAGCACCGTACGCAGTCATCCCGCTCGTTCCACTCCGCTGCTTGTGTTGCAGCGAAGACGCGCTGGTCATGTGACCACCGTGTCAGAGCTCCGTTTGGTTCTGGATTCGGCTGGACAAGATGGCGGCCTCCTCAGGTCTGTCTAACAATCAGTGAGACAAATAATCTCCTTTAATGCTGTTTGGGCGTGCCACAGTCATAAGAACGAATGCGCTGGCTTGTATATTTAGCTTAAGCGAGTAGGAACTTGGCTACTGTCTGGCAGTCAAATACATCTACCGCTTCTTAGCTAGTTGTCGAACAGGAGGAAGGTCTTCTGTGCTTCTTCACTTATTAATTATGCTGTGAATGTTGCTGATCGGAATCCGACTGTTATTATTTAGAGGGCAGCTTTGGGTGCGAGCGAGCCAAACGTAGGTGTGCGGATGCGAGCCGCGTTGCGGCCGTTCGTTAAACTGCGTAGACACCTTGTTATTGAGGACTTTACATGTTAAATTTAAAGAAGACGGCGCGCACACGGCAGCACGAGACGCGCCGCAGAGCTCCTCTCTTCAGTCAGGAAGTGCCCGAGTTCCGACTCTCCTACCTTTAATTTCTATCGCAAATGTTATCGACCTCTATTTGTAACGATTGAAAAGCGGGCATATCTTTACAGGCTCGGTGACTAGTTATAATGGCATCCCCTAAAGAGTGCTTTTCGTGATTACTCCATTGTGAGGTCGCTGGCTTGCTAAGCTAGCAGTCGCGAGCCGTTTCCGCAGAATGTTACGCCGCTCGCGCGTAGGCCTCGCCGAAATTAAACATGCGTACTGCAGGTTCACGATCAAAACGATATTTTTATTTTGCGCCTCGGTCTGATTGCTGACAGTTGAAGCAGAAAAGTTTTAATGCGTGTTTTTTTAGCTGGTTTGATGGCTAACTGCGCAGAAACGTGCTTTGTTCTAGCTGGCCTTCCATTCTGCTGGGTGTGCCTTGGTAGCGCACATTGGATAACCCTAAATATCGAGGTGGGGGAGATACTGATCCCATTTCTTTTGGCTGTTGCGTATTCCTTAAAAAGCAGGAGGAAAAAAAGTCAAGTAATGCAAACCCTCTGCTTTCGACAAAATCGTGCATGTCGAGTAAACAGGGTGTCAGATTTGTTCGTTTCACGCACGATGGAGTAAAATGCCATAGAGGCCACATTTAACTATATTAAGCAACGACATTTAAACTCTGGTCCTGGGGTCCCTCTGGCTGTGCAGATCCTCATTAGGTTGGTCTGGCGGAAGCCATCACAATTTTTGTAATCTTATGAATCCGGGAAGTTGGTAGGATTGTTTTTTGCTAGTAAATCTACTTGTTCCTCTTATAATTGCTGTAACTGATAAACTTTAGCTGGATTGTATAACTGTATACTTAAAGTTCTCTTGAACAATTGGTGATTTAATAACCGAGTAATTCGTTTTGGTGTTGTCCTTGTATTGCTCTTCACATGTATGCACCAATTGACTGAAAGTAACTAATTATTAAAAAACAACACAAATGCGCCAATGCAATTTAAAACATTTTTAGGTTGCAGCTATTATTAGATGCCATATATAGGTTGCCAGGACTCTGACCTGAATCACCCCATCAGTTTGCATTTCGCATCACTGTTTGGAAGACAGATCTGTCCATTGACTTTGTAAATAGTTGAGAGATGCTTTTGGAATAATTTAATTTTGTTCTCTGGAGTTCCAGATTGCCTGGTTACATACTGTAATTAAAAGAAGATGGCTAATAATTAGTTCATAAGACTCATTTGAAAAAGGGGGGGGGTTAAAAATACGCTTACTTAGTTTGCCTTGTGTCTGATATTAATATTTTCCCAGTGCCGTTCATCATAACTAGCTATTTGATGGTGTTTCATTTTTGAACAGCTGTAATAATATTCATAACTTTGAGGCTATTAGACTATGGGTAGAACAGAGTAAATTTATTTCAAATGTTCTAAGTAACATACTTTGGTTAAATCTGTGATGTGTGGTGTGATCTTTCTCTGGATTTTGTACCAAAAACATCAGACAGCTTGGAACTCGTGCTTAATTTTCCTCAAGATTTGATTTTGATTTTCCTCACTTGAGGAAAATATCGTTACAGGAAGGCATTGCTGCACCTTTCTGGCAAATGTAGCAATCATCAAACCATTTCTCCCGATATAACGGGCTAACTGGCTGATGTGTGACTACATTGGTGGATGGTTAAGTTTAGTTTTTCACTAAACATAAAAATGCACGTAGTTTGGTTTTAATCATATGCACGCATACTTTGTATTCGAACTTCATAATATGATGGTTATAGCCAGTTGTCACGGTATCATTTACTCCTGGCAAATGGTGACATTGAAGTCATTCGTTATGGTAGTGATTTTTGCCAAGTTGTAGTCAGCAGTGACAAATGTCAGTGCTTGTCCTCAAGAAAACTCATATCAAGGCAATGCAAGGATGTCACCTGGACAACATTTTATTGTGGATAGGCTGTGAAAATCATTAAACACTTATTATTTTTAGCAATGCAATAAAATATATATTGTCTTGTTTTATTAGTATGTTTTAGCTATAAACCGCATAATGAATGGAAGGGGCTTGTATAAAGTCTTGGGTACATTTGTGGATGGCTGCCTAAGGTATGAAGTAATTCACTGCTATGAAATCTTGGTGGCTCTGCAACACCAGTGATCTCATCAGCATAATCAATGGTTGTGCAATTTTGCTTCAAATATAAGCATTTGCTAGTTGGTCAGTATAGCTTGATTTTAATGATCTTCTGCCTCAACTTTTTTTTTCCCTTTTGACCCGAGTTAGATGTTTTGGAAATATAACATTGTACGTAGCTAGATACTGGATTATTTGCTTTCGAATGGGAACATTATCATTCACAGTTTATTGGAGATTGTACCTTGTTGCTTTGTTGAACTGTTTATCTTAGTTGAAACATTTGCTTTATAGTTTTAAGTACAGCATAAAAATTGACCCATAGTTAGAACTGTTACAGTAGAACATACAGACAGTTGGTTTTCTGTGTAATTCATGCATGTTAGGTATTTACATTTGGGAAGTGGTGAAAGATTTGCCTCATTTTTCTCATGATAATTTTTGCCTTTTGCCTGTCTTTTTCAAATGTTTTGGATGAAAGCAGATCTTTCCACATGCAGCTTAATCCTGTGATGTATTTTATTTGATATTTGTAGAAGGTGAGTTAACATAGCTTTTGCAGGAATCACTAATTTCCTGCAGCAATCTGTGCATTCCATTGCTGGCTGTGCCTACACCCTCCCCCACCCCCCATGCAGGGCCTGAATAGGGGTTGTTTTTTTCTCCTAAAGTTGTAAATGAACAATGGGCCGCCTGTCTTTTATGGTACGTGCACATTTGTTTGTCATTACAAATACAAAAATTTATTTTGAGAAATGCATTTTCGACAATTTTAAGATGCTTTCTGCAATTCTGCAGAGTTATAAAATAACACCATTGCCCTTTTAAATTGCCTAATTGTAAGCATAGTTGCACTCAAGCACTGTTTTGCAGTCATTGAGAAGGTGCAATGTAGGGAGAAATACATCCCTGTGCTAAGTGCACATTTTCATGACATTGTTGAATGTCAACTCATGTTTATCTAGATTAATGTATAAATTATGCCTTTTATTTAATCCAGTTTACTGTTTGCTTTTGAATTGTTTATTATTGCAGGAGTCAAAGTTCCCCGCAATTTTCGTTTGCTGGAAGAGCTTGAAGAAGGCCAGAAGGGAGTAGGTGATGGTACGGTCAGCTGGGGCCTGGAGGACGACGAAGATATGACTCTCACAAGATGGACAGGCATGATCATTGGACCTGCGCGGGTGAGCTTGCAGTGCAGGAGTGCAGCTTCCTTTAGTCTACCATAAGCTCTTCATATTATGCATGCAAAGAGCTCCCTCTTCATCTGTTAGCTGATCTGTGTTGTAACATTATTCATGTCCCATAAAAATGGCTGCTGAAAAATGATCAACAAAAAAAACTACCATTTCAGATACCTACCTACCTACCTACCTATGGGGCAGGTGCATCAAATAATGTACCAGCCATTCAACAATAGTAGCAAATGCTAGTGTTGATCCAAAATTCCTGCTTAGAATTTAAAGGGTAAGGGTACTATAGAGTTATAAGGTCATGAAATCAGATGGTTTTGCTGCATTGGCCATTAAATAATTGCAGTTATACACATCTGGCACCCTTTTCAGAACGTGATACATTTCATAGATAAAATGGAGGTGGCTTTTTGAATAAGGGTGATTTTTTGAAGTGACAATTCATTATGATTTTGTCTGCCCTCCCATCCTATTACTGGATTTAATGTAGCTTGACTGTACTTGAGTTTTGTTATGCTTTGAGTAAACCCCCCTTTAATTTCTTTCTCACATGTCTTAAGATGTCATTAGTATAATTGCTGTGATGTAGCTGCAGAACATGAGATTGCTGCGGTATTTAATTTTCGCAGCGGTATTGAATGCTTTACTTAAGGTTGGCAGTATTCACGGCAGCTAATTTTGGCCCCGTTAGAATTATTTAAAGATTGTCATGAATGCATTTCTATATCAGTATATCTAGATCTGTGCATTTTGGCTTCAGGCTTGCTTCATTAATCTGCTTTTCATATTTTTCTGATATCGGAACTAACTGCTTCTGTGGTAACACACAGGAAGTATACAAATCTCTAACCCTTCTTATAAAAGGAAAGGACAGAAGTACCATTTCTCCATTCTTTTTTTTTCTCTGATGTAAATAGATGAGCCATTTCCAATACGTTTTGTGGTTGAACCTAAAAACATTGGAATGGTATGCTTCCGAAATCGCTCCCATGGCTTGGTGTAAAGTGAACGTTACTTAGCTGTAAGATGTAGGCGATTCCTAGGTCTTATAAGGGTAGCTTAGGTCTTATCAGTTACCTGGTGTCTGATGACGACGTGCTTGGTGGGATCGTTTTGCAAAATTTGCCGAGCAGCGACTCAAGGATTAAATAACAGTCCTGTGTTTCTTTTCTAGACTAACTATGAAAACCGAATATACAGCCTCAAAGTAGAATGTGGACCTAAATACCCAGAAGTACCACCGTCTGTTAGATTTGTAACGAAAATTAGTATGAATGGCATAAATAATTCCAACGGAACGGTAAGTTGAAGCTATGATGGTTTTTGGGGCACGTTCTTAGTTTGCATGCTTGCAATAGTTACAGTACAATTAAGTGTTTTTAAACACTGAAAATGCATTTTTTAGACTTAAATTGGCATACTAGTTTATTGCTGTTTATAACTACCCTTGCGTTATATCATTGTTATATTGTCTTAGTTGTCACTAGTTTAAAGCAGTTGTTCAAAGCAGGATGCTGTATATGTGTTTAAATGATTGTGCAGCAATGTAGATGCATTTGTATTCCCTTGCTTTTCCTGATGGCATAAATTATGCTGCATTGTGCCACTGCCATCCATCCAGGTCAAAGTTGCTGATTGTTATAGATCTGACCCCGGCCCAGTCTGTTGCTCTCTGTGTAGGTCAGCACTTTTACTAGCTGAACCAGGTCTATGTAATGTTGCATCTGCATCTTTACGATCCTTTCCCTTTGAAAGGTGTCCTTGGCTACTGGAAGATGCTGGATTTGTGGCATTTGTAATTAGCATCAGTTCTTGCTGATTAATCCCAGTTTTTGTCCTTGCAGGTCGATGCACGTAGCATACCAATTCTAGCAAAATGGCAAAATTCTTATAGCATTAAAGTTGTTCTTCAAGAGCTGCGGCGTCTAATGATGTCCAAAGAGAATATGAAGCTTCCACAACCACCAGAAGGACAGACCTACAGCAATTAATCCTAATAGATCCTTTTGACCCTCTGTCTTAAATCTTCTCTTAAATGTCTTGTAAATTTTCACAATGCTCACCAACCATGCAAAGGATTTCATCTTAAGGTCAGGATTGGGACATTTTTGTTCATTAAATCAAAACATCCAGTAAAATTGCCTGTTCTTTGTGGCAGTTAAAAGATTAAAACGAGAACCGCTCCGAGTAATTCGTTCTTTTTCAAGGCACTCAGAATATGAACGTGGGAACTTAAGACGGCTTTCTGCTTAGAGAAAAGCATGACACAAACGGTCGTTGCTGCAAACCTAAACGTATGTTAAGATGACTGGTCACCATAAAACATAGAATGTGTATATAGAGGCATGCTTTAAATGACATTAATAATGAGCTGCATATTAAGTTGTATGTTAGTGAAACCTAGCGGGTACACTAAACTATGTTGCAGAATCTGTTCATAAGTATTAAAGTGTGGCTGTAGACTACTAGTAGTATCACAGAGTGTTAAGGGTTGTTTTTCATATCTGTATTTATGACACAATACCAGCTGATTTCTGTTAAGCAGCTCTGTGTATGTACCAGTAATTGCAGATTTGTCTTTGTTCTAAACAACATGCATTTAACTTTAGTGAAAATAAGACAATAGGTGTATGGAAATGTCATTTTCTGAGATTAAAATCGGTCTGCAATTTAAATATGGACTTTCTTTTTTCCTTGGCAAACTATGTATGCCCTCATGGTACATTCTTCCATATACAAAAATGATTGGTAATGTTTTATTGCAGTGCATGCTGGGAAGGAGTAAGTCACGAATCATAAAGGGAATCATGATGATCGACTGCCAGTTTAGTTTTCGCTGTTTGCTCCTGGTTGGTTTGGTGTTTGTTTGCTTTTGTTTTAAACACAAGCTGGCCAGATCCGCACATGTCCCAGTCTTATGATGCCTATTTCTGAGCCACGTGCTCTTCTGTATAAACCATGCATTGGCCTTAAACATCTAGTGGTTGAACCCAGGGAGCTTAGCCTTTAAAAAAAAAAATGGCTGCCTAGCATCTACAAATGGATGATTGTTTTAATAGTTTTTTTTTTTTTTTTTTTGGTCCAGTTATACTGTTGAGAAACTCAGTTTTGTTACATGTATGATGGTGTCTCCCCTGAAGCAGAGCGTAGGTTAAAGTGTGACCTGTTGGAGACTTAAAAATTGGCCACTTAAAATGCTCTTTGTTGAGTGGAATTGACAATATCGCTTTAAATGACTTTGTAAACCTACATCCTTTTGGGTTTCCGACATGTTTATTTTTCTGTACTTTGTTTTTGTTTTTTATTTTTCCTGGTTAAGCTTTAACCATTAAGGTGCCAAGACAGACACAGTAGGCACAAATGTTGGAGAGAAGGTGAGCGATTCTTGTACCTGCAATGATTTAGCTGTTAATAAAGATTCTCTGTATCTTACGATACAGTGGACCAGAATCCACTGGGTTGGAATGTTTGATCAATAAAGCTTCAAGTCAAACCGCTGCATTGCTGTGGAGGTCCATTGAGCTGTGATTTGGGAGGTGTGTTATGTGACGCAAAGCCCACTGGCCTTTTATTCCCCGAAAAGTTTTGAACCTTCTTTAACAATCCGGTCTGCCAAGTTTATCTTTAAACGTCTCTCACAACTTCAGTGAAGGTATTTATGAATTCAGGCCACTTCGCAAGTAGCTTCCAGTGCATTGTTTTGGTGGCAGCTAGGTGGATGTGATATGATTTTGACGTCAGGTGGCCTATTCCCATTCCGCATAGAGACTGTCCTTCCTGCAAGCATGTTGTCGTCATCACATGGGCCATGAGGTAGCATCACCTGTTGATTCCCAGCTGACCGCTCTATGTAAAGCTAACACTCATGTGATACCTTGTTGAAGTACCTCTATCTGGATTTGTCTTCTCAGGGGGAGGAGTCACAAGAGTACTGCGTATAAATGCATCAATTAAACGATGAAATTCAACTCAAATCGTGTAAGACATGCAGGATATGTTTTCAGAATCTAATGCTAGTATGTTATTTGTCAGTCCAGACCAGCATCCCTTAATTTAAGGCAGTAATTCCCAATCTGGGCCTTGGGGACTGTCTGACAGAGATCTTGGAGGGAGCAGAAAGCTCCCTGAGGACCGGATTGGAAAACACTGTTGTGCTGAGTTCTCTAAGAGCAACATACCTTCAGTAGTCTGTAATGGTCGATAGCATTTTGATTAAAAACAAAAACGTTGGGGGTTTTCGGGATGGATGTGATAATGTAACACTTCTCAAATGATGAATTTGCAGACTAGGTTTCGTTATTTGATTACTTTTGTCTTAAGTATGACTGACAAACCTGTGGATTGTGTTTTGTCCATCTGCTTAATGGGGGCAGTGAGTTAAAAGGGGCTTTATGCAGGCATTCTGTAGACTGGATTAGACTTTTGTGGATGCTTCAGAATTTTGTGAATTTTGAAGATAGTTGGAAGGAAGCAGAACTTGGGGTTCACAGCTGTGAAGTCTGTCGTATTAAGCTTATTAAACTAGAAGAACATAAAATAAAAATTTTAATATGGTTAGTCATATTAAGGCCTATTGCAGCGTCATCATGTGCCAGATGGAAGTGTGTTATTGGTTTAGCTTGATTCAGCACAATAACCTTGAAGTTCTGAGAGTGTTTCAGCCACACGCCTGTAGGTGCCTTTCAGTCGCTTTATATTCCTGCAGAGCAGTTGCGTAGGATCTGCATCTACACAGGTGCTCTTTTTTTCTAACCGTTCTTGCCTTGACTGTTTGTCAAACCTTGAAGCATTTTGGTTTGCCGCTGGAAAGGCTTTGTGACAGCTAGTATATATTAACCTTTTCTTTCCCAGAGAATTGGGAATGAGGCAATACATCGACACAATGGCAATTTAGTATAGCACACTGGGGCTGGCACCTGTGCACGTCTAGGGGAATTTAGAAAGACCGGCTTACCTAAACGCATGCTTTTCAACTGTGGGAGGACAGTGGAGGAAACCTGGTGGCACATGTAAGCTGAAATATTTCAAAATGTGCTTTGAAATACTGTTTTGCACATAAACTCATTATTAGCATGTTCTTTTTTTCTTGTTCTTCCATTTTAACTGTATACCACTTATACTTTTTTGAAAGCATCGATATGGGGGCGTACCAGGCTGGTTCGCATCGCATGCTTTTATCCAGCCGCATGTCACACTCCTTTAACCGTTAAGCATATTCTGCTGTATCTCCCTCAAGCAGACTAACTGTCTTACTGACCCGTTAGAAGACATTTCAGAAAAGTTTAGCCTGTTAAAAAAAGTTACGCTTTTTTAAAATTTATCAAATGCTAATCTTAAGCTTCTTCACTGTAAAATGTTACAAGACGTTATTTATTGAGTTTCTGCCTTTTCTTTTCTTCAGTCAGTATTGAAACAAATTCCCTTTCACCATAAATATAGCCCTAGTTGCTGGCATGGCATTAAGCATCAATGTAAGTAACTAATGCAGCAATATGACCAGCCTTGTTCCCAGGAATAGAAGCAGCAGATGTTCATTCCTACATTAGACTTGCAAGTCGACTAGACTTTCAATAAACTTAAATGTCTCCAGTGCCTTCAGCTGCTGAGTTTTTATTTTTTATTTTTTTAGTTCAGGAAAAACAAAAACTTCATTTTCATATAACGCAGAGTCTTTTGTAGGGCTGGGCGATATATCGGGTTTTTACGAAAAGTTTCATACAAGATATATGATGAGATAGTATTTTTTATATCGATGTAGTTTGTTGCTTTAAAATTATATTCATGGCCCCACCACTTCCATACCTATTTCTCCTCACTCTGTCTGTCTCTTACAAAACTGCGCCCTGCCCCACCCCTCTCCCAACACAACCCACCCCTCCCACTCACTCACTCACTCAAGTCCAGCATGCAGAGACAACATGGAGACAGGAACAGACACGAGGCAAGCTAGCGAAGAGGAGCTGGGGGGTATTTCACGAAGTAGGATTTCTTGTTTAAAGATGACATTTTTGAGCAACTTTTCATGTACATGTACAGCTGTCTGTAAATAAGTTCCTGCATGACATTGAGGCCATTTGGCTTTGACTTGGAACTGTCTATTTGTTATTACTTAATGAGAAAACAATATTGAGATATACATCGTATATCGCGATTCAGCTAAAAATATCGAGATATGATTTTTCGGTCCATATCGCCCAGCCCTAGTCCTTTGTATACATATAATTGACCTGTCACTGGATAAGTAAGGAAGGGAAATGTGGTATTGGTGCCCAGATACCATCAGTGGAAGATTCTCGATTAGGAGATGACACTGACCATTAGGCTCCAGTGTTTAGAGGAGGCAGACCGCTTTGATTTTTCCATAAGTTTATGCAGTGTCAGGTCACTGTAACAGACTGTATATATTTTTTTTCTGTAATCATGGTGTGTGGCTCTGTGGGACAAGCTTCTGTACCCATGATCAGAAGGTCACCAGTTCAAGCCTAGCCTCAGCAGAATAGTCACCTCTGTGGGCCGCCGTGTGACGTCTATAACTCCCAAGCTGCTGATGGCTACTGTTTACTACCAAGCTTGCTCTCCTCTGTGCCATGGAGAGCGGTTTCTCGGCGTACATAACAACTGTGACCATTATTATATTAACAGAATGCATCAAGTATGTAAATGTATCAAGTATGTTTAAATGTACACTAATGAGGCACCTTTGTTAGGAATTTTCATCAAATTCCCAGCAGCTCTAAGAAGCAGGAACTGTTACTTTTACTCAGGACTCCAGGCTTCCTGCCCACTGTAATAAATCATGCAGGTCACAAGGACTCAATCCCAAAAAGAAAACTTCATCTTAATGCTTAGCCGCTCCATGGGACCTTAAAGCTCTCATTTAAGCTTAGTTTGATTTCTAGAATATACTATAAGTATCTCCGAAAGCGACGCAGGAGCATCTCCCCACCCTGAGCAGAGATGGAAGGCTGCTTTGAGGGGTTAATAATAAGTGAGGAGCAAACAGCAGGTCTCGCTGGCCCTGCGCAGAGGAGTGTTTTGCGAGTAGAAGATGATGCACCTCCATGCCGTGTTGCACTCAGAACCTTGGGTCTTTACCCACAGCTGTATGACATGTTCTTCTAGACATAGGTGACGAGGCCTTCAGCTCCTATGAGTACCTTAAGACATACTCTACTATTGAGTTCCCACACTGTTACCAATTTTAAAAGTGCATGCTAATATGCACCCATTTTTATGCTCATGGAGCCTTGAGCCTACCATCGGCCCGCGCATGGCAGGGCATACTCTCAGCTCACCTTCCAGCCATTTAACCTGTACATTTTCACAGGGATTGACATTCCACCTTTGCCCTGTGTGTGGAGTTTGCATGGTTTCACTATGCCACGCGGGTTTAGGGTTAGGCTAATTGGCACCTGTAAATAGCCTGTAGTGTATGAGTGTGTGTGCTCTGTGGTGGACTTGAATTCCATTCCAATTGTACCTATAGATTCCAGATCCAGGATTAACGATTGGAAAATGGATGGGATTACGTTGCAATTTCGAAGTTTAACCACGAGGTGCCGCTATTGCTCTCTGTTTTGTAGCATGTTCTATGTCACCATCATATCCATTTAAAAAGAAAAGAAATATTGCTTTTGTTGCCGGTTCTCACAATTTGTTTCACAAATAAATAAATGAACAGCTACCTTGGGATTTTTGGAAATGCAAACAATAAGAAAAACTGCAAATTTAATATAGCATCAACAGTTATAATGTATGTGTCTTAGCAAATAAATAATGCAAATAAATGTGACATAAATGTTATGGGTATGAGTTGCTGAAATATGGATGAATGTTGCAAGCAAAAGAGTGCATCTGAACAGTGAGGCAGCGATGCGAATGTGATGTACAGCACAGACAAGAACCCAGATACAAGGCGAAAAGAACACCCTTCAAAATGATATGAACAGATACACCTGCAGTTCCTTTTGCCACCACTGTGGGGTGTTAGCAAACCAGAGTGGAAATTAGCAGACATCTCCCAGGGACATTCTCCCTGCCTGTTGTTTTCGTTCGAGGCTATGTGGTGTTACTGCCACATAGCCCCGTTCATCCCAGAAAATCCCCCCCCCCTTCCCAGTAACAGAGTGCAATAGTCATATCAACAACTGACTGCCTACTCACTGGGTGTCCTTACTCTATTCTGTGGGTGAAACTGCAGTTAATAAGCAGTAAAGATGGTGCGATTTATACCTCATGTACTTTATGCTGTGGTATGAATAAAATCAAGATTAGCCAGAATTATTTACCATTTAGGCGAGATATAGAATAGATTATACATACACGCATCGGCCACATTATTTGGTAGCCCTATGTGACACCAGGTACAACTCTTGTTCTCAAAACCACTTTAAAGGTTTGATGAGTTGTGTGTTCAGAGTTGCCTTTCTGCATGGGACTGTTCTTTTGCACTTGTAGGCTCCCTGATCGTTTCAACAAGTCTGGCCATTCTCATCTGACCTCTCTCATTACCTAGATGTTTTTGGCAACAGAAATGCTGCTGACTGGATGTTTTTTTTTTGTTTATTGCACCATTCTCTGTAAACACTAGAGAATGTAGTATGTAAAAAATCCCCATGCGGGTGTGTGTTTCTGAGATGCTGTAACCACTGTGTCTGGCATCAACAATCACAGCATGCTTAAAATCGCTTAGATCACATGTTTTAGCCGGTCTAACTCTTGGCCACACAGTAAGTCAGCTTTTTTTTGACTCTGCCTGCATGTTGTATGTATTTAGTTGCAGCCACGTGACTGGCTGTCCGAAGGAGCAGTCTGTCTGTGTTAATGAGCAGGTGTACCTAATAAAGTGGCCGCAGAGTGTAGGTCTGCAGACGAGCGGCGACTTTATTTTGTGTCGATGATAAATGGCAGCAGGGTACCAGTGACGTTACTCTGCATAAGATGAAGCTCGGTCCCAGTTGTTGGAGGGGGTCCGTAAGGGAACGCCGCTGTCAGTCTTGGAACCCCTGCTCGCATTCCAGTTCTGTGCTCTCGCATTAATGAAGAGACACGTCTTCGCATTTCTCTGACACGCAGAGTATGAGCTCTGCGCCCTGGTCCGCAAACCAGAATGCTAGCTCTGTGTGGAGGCCAGTAGGCCTTCATTTAAAGTGGTTAAGATTAACAGTCTTATTTTTATAGACCTGTTAATGTAAGGACTGAAAATCCCAAATGGTTCAAGGTTATGGGCTATGAATTAACGAGCGCTTCTGGTCTTGCGTTGCCTTGACTTCAGTGCTTGCACGTCTAGTGTAGATAACACAGGAAAATTCTGTGTGTTTTCATGCTTGAAAATCTGAATGCTCTTTTGGGTGTTTTATGATGTATTTACTGGGATGCATGAATGGATGGATGCATGAATGGATGGGCAGACAGACTGACTTCGTCCCATGGAGAAATTCAGTTAAATGAAACAAAATAGCTGTAAGCTCAGTCGCGCAGTTTCCAGATTCCTCCATACCCATATGCGACTGGCAATTTACATAAAAATCCATTTGTAAAAACACAGGAACCTATGTGTGCTGTGAACTGTCTCCGTTTTATACATTATATTATTATATTGGTATTGCGGGTATTATTTTAGCATACCTTCCAGTTATCCCTCTCTAATAATTGGTCAGACATTCCTACATGGGTGCAGACCAGTATCCATACTGGTATTCTAATTGTTAACAAGGCAAACTTCTATATTAATACTCTGCTCGGCAGTGGTTGGTCCTGAAACCCATCTGGCCCCACTATGCCACTATGGTATCTTACCCATATTATTGGGTGGAGATCAGTGGAGTATGAATCTAGATAGATAGATAGAACTTTATTAATCCCTCGGGAAGGTTCCTCTGGGAAATTCTAGTGAATCTGTGCTATACCCAGAAGGTTGCTGGTTTGAATCCGCTGGCTGGCAAACTATTCATATCACTGTTAGGACTGAGCAAGGCTGCGAACCCCAGTTGCTTTAGTGGAACTGGATGCTGGCTCTTTGGCCCCAAACTTTCCTCACTTGCGCACTGCTTATGACAAAAACATCTGCTAATTAAATATAGGTGTACTTCATTGCTTAAATATGTCAGATTCTTGTGGCACTTGCATGTATTTCACCGGTGGCATATTGGTATGAACGGAGAGACACAATCTGCAATCCAGTGAGCTTTTGTTCATCTGATTTTTCACCATGTTTTCCAGGTAAAAGTAAAGAGGCGCCTCACAGTGACAGTGCTAAACATGTTCTGACTCCTGTAACAACAGCAACAGTCATTGGCTGTGTGTCTAGTCTAATCTCCTTTCTTGAAATGCATTATATAGATGGCTCAGGACTTGGTTGACTCTGTTGCTGAGGAAGAATAAGCATCCTTTCTTGCTAAAAGACCTTTATGAAGGCAAGGTTTGCCTGAGCCCATCCATGCCCTCCCCCAATGTGGTTCAGCCCTGCCTGTCCCCCCAAGTTCTTTGCACTGAGGGAAAAAAATATAGTGACTTCAATACTCCTATTGTTTCTGGATTTGGACTGGATATGTGTTGTTAAAGTTGTATTTAATGGCTTTCAGAAGCTGCTATTTTGTGGACTGAGAATGAAACCATTGTATCTTGGACTGCGCGTTGCCATGCGGTAATAAAGCAATGTGCCGAGAGTCGATCTCACCGTCAACAAAAGGGATTTTTACTAATCTTCTCTGCATGTCTGAACAATTAAGCAGGGCATAGCTTAAACCAAACAACTGACAGCCGACAGCTGGGAACAGTTAAATCAATGTAGCAAAAGCAAGCGATTTCACAATATTGTCCTGAAACAGAGAATTAAACAGAGAGCACATGAGCCCCGCTATGCCTGCAAAGGACGCGAGAACGAGCGAAAGACGTGGTCTCTCTTATCAAGTGGCATTCTTCCGGGTCGGATGAGCTGGCCAAAATAAACACTGTTCCTCTAAGCAGAGCCAGTATCTTGTTGACTGATATGTAAAGAAGGGATTTCAATACGCGTAATCAAAAAAGAATAACTGTCAAAGTGTTTAATTTTGTGTTACGTGTAATGGACTCATGTTGGAAATGGGACTTTGGTTAGGGGTCGTCATCCACTGGTTAGAGAAGTTAAAACATAATCAGCCAATTAGGGGATCGGTAAATACATTTTTCTCAGTGTGAAATTTCCACATGCATTCCACATACTCTGCCGTTTGATACTAAATTTAATGAGTTTTCTAGAGGGATGCTACATCTAAGTAGAGTCTGTAGACTGATTAATTAAAACAGAAATACAGAGGACAAGAGCTGTAAAACTATAATAATCTCTATAAGCAAAATTTGAATATGTTTATTGGAAATTCTAAAAAGATGGTAAAGACAGTAAGCAAAGTCATTAATCAAGCAAGGTGATCATATAATTTATCAGTGATTTGTCACGTAATTATAATCTAGTGAAGTTAATGTAGATATTGATTTAATAAAACTTATGCTGCACAACTTTTAAAGACCAAGGAAATGGGGAGGAAATCTCCAGTGCAGCGCTAATAACTGCATTATGACCGAGCTTCACTGGGGGCGATGATGGAAGTGAGGCTAGTAGATAGGGATTTAGAGAGAGCAGGTTTTCACATGGAATCCTGGGATAGTTCACCTCCAGTGTCGATGCAAACAGGGGATCAATGGGTGTATGTAGATATACAAGACATAGACATATACAGTACTGTGCAAAAGTCTTAGGCGGCCAAAGAAAGTGATCTTTATGTTGGTGTAAAACTATGATATTTTGCCTGTCAAAGTGTGTTAGCTTAGCCGTTTCTAAACCTCTACTAAAATCACCCTATTATTTCCGGTAACCTTCAATACGCCCATGTATTTTTGACCACTAGCACACCTCATATGGCTAACCAACATCTCATTCACTTTTGAACTAATTAAGTTAATTAATAAAGTCAGCTGGTTGGTGAAATTTTATAAACACATGGAACGGCTGAGGTGCCCCTGAGGAGAGGTTTGGGAACTGAAGCGGCGTTCATCTAGCCGTCCAACTAGATTGCAGTGACTTTTTCAAGAATGTAAAAAAGTCTTACTAGTTTTTATTGTGTTACTCTTAATCTGCATATGTTCTGATGTTAAATTGCATTTTTCGTTCTGAGCAACAGCGCACTTACAACCCAGATAAATAGCTTGAAACATTTCTTTTGACTTCCTGAGACTTTCACACAGTACGTAAGTATATAAAATAGAAGTGTCATAATTACAGTATACATATCCAGTAATTAAACACTGATTCCAAATTGAAAACTTTCACGTTTTTTTAAATATTTTTTTTGGAAGAGATGTCTTTTTTTAGAATAATACTAATACTGATACTAAGACTGTGTCAGTTGTGGCCTATTTCTTGACAGTGTGACCTCGGAGAGGATGGCTGGAGAGCGGATTACATACGCAGGCGTCATGCACTTTCAAAGCAAATGAGCAAAAGGAACCTCGTCAGCTTGCTGTCAGATGCTGGAGGTGTTTTCCATATAATGTGGAAATGCTGTCCGTGGCACCACTGCAGAACAGTGCTGCCTTTGTGCATTGAGAAACAAATATTCCCTTGGGGAACTGGATTTTATAGAATGCCATTGATTACAGACTTTCTTGGTTTGGTCCATCTCAGCTGCCATAGATCAGCAGTGACCCGGGGTGATGCATGTGTCATCTATGAAGGCTGCTCACACAATTTCATTTTGGCTGCTCCTTCTGTGTGCAAAAAGGCACGGAAGCAAGTTCACTAGGCACTTCCTTCAGTCAGATTCTTTAGTTTAGTTCTAACTGTCATATGCACTGATTATTACATTTCTTTGTTTTTACCCTGGTGCTTTAAAAATTTTTTCTCAGTGTTGACGATGTTCCTAATTTCTCAAACATGTTAATGTAATCATGCATAGATGGTGCTTTTGATATGTTTCCCTGATATAAATAGATATTAAAATCTACAGAATATTTCACTTCTCTTTTGCACCTTGCAAAAGAGGATTAATGAATATCCAGAGCTTGCATGCATTTTTTTGTAACTCTACAATACCTTGTACATCTTTAAATATTAGAAGGAAAAAAGTGTAGCATATGTAATGTTGCTTGAAATTTAATAATAGATTTTTTTTATTATGAAATGAGTTTGCAATGAAGCAATTTTTTGGATCAGAGGGAGTAGATCCACCACAAAGATGATTTTGCGGTACCCACTCACAATTGCTGCTGTCACGTTTGGTGGCCCCTAGAGTATGCTCTTCAGAGACAGTCCCTGAAGGGGCCATTGGGTAATAGCGAGTTGTATACGCTTGTATATTCAGAATGCTACATGTGTTTACATTCCAGCTCACTTGCATTTTTCGCTGAAGGACCGGCGAATGCGCTCTCTGTTCTGCGCTCTGTGTTCTGCGCTCTGTTTATCTCTCCCGGGCCAAGTGCTGGAGTCCCGGGACCATCTGCAGAAGCGAAGCCCCTCTTCCAAAGTCCTCGGGCTGGAGATGCAGCCGCCGCAGGGTGGTCTTTGAGGGCAGGACCTGTTTACAGAGCCTGGTGACCACCTCTTCCTGTTTCGGCACAAGGATTCACTCGTCCACAGCCGAGGGCCCGCCTGTCACCCCACAATGGTCCTGTCACCCTTATTTATATTATTTACACTACATAATTGTGCCGGGCTTACTATTTATATAAATAGTTTATAGATACAGACAATTCCAGAAACAGGACGCAACTGGTTCCTGAATTTTCTGCTTTTACGCTAAAAAAAAAAAAAAAAATCTGTCCAGAATCTCAGAGCCATAAACTTTGAAGCTGTAACCTTTACAACTTATTAAATCGGCCATAATTTTCTGCGAGTAAAGCCCACAGACCATGGGTGTAATTAGGTTCGATTGCCTGGGGCTATCGCCTATAGCTATAGCTATAGCCCCGAGTATTTTACCCTCAATGCCAATCTCCCTTTAAAATAATAATAAAAAAAAGTCAAGCCCCGGGTAAAATAGACTTACCGCCTATTTTGTTTTTTCAATAACTATTAATGCCCCTAGCCGAGACTGTAATGTATCCTGGCAAGAGGAATTAGAATTTCAATAAACTCAGTAGCCACTTCATTATGCATGACTAGCTAATACCAGATAGGAGCCGCGTTTGCCCCCCCCGAACCTACAAGGGCTGCTGCGTCGTGTGGCTGGTGGTGCCTGTGTTCTACTGAGCTGTCATTTTTGCACCTATGGCCTCCATGTTGGCTTTAATGGCTTTGGCCACTTTCCTCCAGCCTCTCTCATTAACAAGGTGTTTTTGGCAGCAGGACCGCCGCTGTCTGCGTGTGTTTTGTTTATTGTAGCCTTCTCTCTCAACTCTAGACACTGCAGTATGTGAAAATCCCAGGAGGGTGACTCCGCTGGAACCGCCACATCTGGCACCAAGAAACACGCCGCATTTTAAGATCACTTCCAAGCCACACAGTAACTGAAATTGTCCCATAAGCGGGATAAGAAACTGGATGATCGAGAGACGCGTGGATATCTGTAATGTTTCACACGTTGTCTGTTTAGCCATGGCTATGAAGGCTATGCTAATTGTAACAACTTTAATGATGATACTATATTAACCCCTATTGGGAAATTCTCTTTGCACCGAACCCATCCTCCTATTAAGACACACACGAGTGCAAGCTTAGGAATCAGCCACTTATGGGGCGAATGGAGCCGGGGGTTAAGGGCCTTGCTCAAGGGCCCACGGACATGTGAGTATTCTGACTTTTGGCTCACGGGCATAGAACCTTAGCCCATTGCCCTGTGCGATCATTACACTGGTATGCAGTGGTTTTGGTGCCAGCGATGTTTGAACGGTTTTATATTAAGTTTATGGTGCTGTTTAAGAATATGATTTCGGTTTTGCCAGATTGGCTCTAGTTTGTGAGATATTTAATAGTTAATTAATTAATTAACACAACATGTTTGAAAAGCATTCAGAATTGCAAGAATATTTTTATTTTAGTTACAACTAGTAAGTAAACAGTCTAATGTCATACAAAAAAGAAATTAAAAATATCTAACAGTGACAGTTATGTATGATTTGATTAATTAACACAATATTAATTAGTTATTAATTGTTTTTCATGTCAATTCTTCAAAAAACACTGTTTATGCAATTTCCATTTATGTCTGTCATCAGCACAATCACGTTGTCATCATGTGTATGTCCCCTCTGCCTTGATATCTCTCCTCCATCACCTTCATATCCTGGTGGAACCTCTCGCCTGGTTCCTCACTGAAGTCTCCAAGGTTATCTGGAAATCTGATTAAATGGCTATGGAGAGTGTATCTTCATGCCCATATTACTGTAACTCCCAAATTTCTGAAGTTAGCAAGCATATCTTGCACCAATTCGTCATAATTGTCTGCTCTGTGATTACCCAAGTAGTTGTACACAACAGAGACAAAACTCTTCCAGGCCGAAACCTCAGTGTCATTCATGCATTTGGTAAAACTGGAATCGTTCATGAGTTTACGAATCCGAGGGCCATCAAAGATTCCGGCTTTTAGTTTTTCCATGCTCAGTCCAGGGAATGATCTACAAATGTACTTAGCAATTACTTGTTTTGTTGGTTTTCAGCCATGTTCTCTCCACAGATGTAGCAGAATACAGCAGGAGTGCTGATGCAGGCTCTTCTTGATGAAGTCATACTGTAATTTTTACATGTATTTATATGCTTCTTAAGACAGAACTTTTTGGGTATAAACCAAGACTGGGTTGAAAAGTTATACTGTAGCCGACTTCTTTCCTCTGCAAATTCACAGTTGAATTCTTTCTCCAAAAATAAGTTTCACAGCATTGTAGGCCTACAAATTGAAATAGAAAATAATTACAGTATATGGGATATTTCATTACCAAAGACACTGTTAAGGAGTCAAAAGACAGAAAAGCTATTGCATTTGTTATCGCACACAAGTCGCATTGGGGTAATGCATTATTTTCATGGATGTCCATTATCTCAAAAACTACAACCAATTCAGCAAAAGTAATGGAATTTTTGAATTCAGCACCCTCAAAATACCCTAATACCCTATCCATTAAAAAACCTTGGCACCTGAAAAAAAATTTTTTTTTTGTACACCTGTGTCATTATCGTCACGTAATTTGATTTTTAACTTGTTGGAATTTACATCTAATGGACTAATTCAGGGGCGGCATGGTGGTGCAGTGGTTAGCATTGTCGCCTCACACCTCTGGGACCCAGGTTTGAGTCTCTGCCTGGGTTACATGTGTGTGGAGTTTGCATGTTCTCCCCATGTCGTCGTGGGGTTTCCTCCGGGTACTCTGGTTTCCCCCCACAGTCCAAAAACATGCTGAGGCTAATTGGAGTTACTAAATTGCCCGTAGGTGTGCATGTGTGAGTGAATGGTGTGTGAGAGTGCCCTACGATCGGCTAGCCCCCCCATCCTGGGTTGTTCCCTGCCTCGTGCCCATTGCTTCCGGGATAGGCTCCGGACCCCCCGCGACCCAGTAGGATAAGCGGTTTGGAAAATGGATGGATGGACTAATTCATAGTCATGCTTCCAATCAAGCGCACATTATGATTTTTTTCTAGATAGATTACCTAAGCTACCTATAATCAATGACAGCGATAGTAGGGTGAAGCTCCAAGGGACACTAGGCATTTTAATGCAACGTTCTGTCAACTGGAAATGAGAGTAACAGCTTTCATTTGCTTGGCACCTAAAGACGCGTGTCAGAGTGGAACTGGAAAAGTGCTGCTTCACCCACTGAGACGCAGAGCAGTGCTAATGCGCCATTAAAAATGCTGTCCAACACTGTCAGCCCTGACATTGTTTTATTACAATGTAAATAGCATCCTTTGTAAGTGTTTATTCACTACATAATTTGTGGATACTTAATGGGATTAGAATGTGAAAACAATGCCCTTTTCTGCAGTGATTCACTTATTGGACGGTTTTAAACAACCTAACACACATTTATGTTGTTGTCTGCTCTTTCAAAGTCATTCCTGTCAAATTAGTTCAGTTTGGTAGATTCCCATGATGTGGTGTGCTGGTGAGAATGAGAGGGCAGTGTCAAGCACCTAGATGGTGGACTTGTGAACATTCTGGTGCAAATGAATCATTCTGTACGACTGAATATCACACGGATATTGGCTTGCTCTGCTTGTTTAAACAAGGCAGTGGTCTGAACTATGGTATATGGCCTTAATGTGACTGGAATTTTAGTTCTCTTTATCTTGTTTAAATGTGCCTTGTTAAAGATATCTTTGTGTTTTATTTACCTTTGCGATGCAGTTGAATATTGAAATCAGTGGTTAGTCCACTTAATGGGGGGTAGCTATGCTGCAGTGGAGGAACCCCAGCCCACATGTTTGAAGGTAGATAGACCCCCCCCCTCCCCACCAGACAACATGTTTATTATTATTGTTAGTGTTTTTGCAACATGCAACAGCATTTGTGTCAGCCATGTAAGCAACGGCTCTCCACACCGCTACAGCGTCAACAAACAGCGTGGAGAGTAAATAGATTCTGCGTCTCTCCCAAGTTCCTTTAGCATAAATACAACAATCCTGCGAGTCAGACAATCTCAGCCACATACGGGAGTAGATTTCTGCACAAGGTCTGCCTGCCTATATTGCAGAAAATACATTGGATTGTATTAAAAATGAGAAGAAATCTCAGGGGTGTATGAAGCGGGTCAACACTGTGTCAGTCATCAGGCATGTGAGGGGCAGAGAACCTTCCAGAAATGAAGGGTTGTAGACCTTCATAACTTAATCAGGAGTTTGGGGAAAAAAAGTCATGAAACTGAAATTTATTCTGTTCTACAGAAATGAAGGCCGTTAAAGTAAAGCTGTAAACTTCATTGAAACAGGGAAATTTTAGCCAGAAAAAGTAAGGATGCAAAATATGTGGGTGGAAAAACATGCGGGAATCTCTGCAATATTTTCAAAACCACTATTAAATGTTACCCCCTCTCAGGAAAATGAAAGGGTTGCAAGAAGAAAAACATATTTTGAGGACAATGCACTAAACGCTGATTTGACCTCACTGAACAGAATTTGTATTACAATTGTAACTGTGTCTTATGGTCTTAAAACACAAAATTGCCTTCTGTATTTGTACAACAGTTTCCTAAGAGTGATCCTTATGTCAGATGAAGCCTCCTCTTTCTGTGAAATACAGCTCTGGGGCTTATTTTGCCATTGTTTTGCATCTGTAATTCCTGGAATCATGTGAGTCTAGCAAGTATGAAACCAACAGCAATGCTACATTAGCCATGAAGATGTTTAAAGCTAACATCTGTGCTTTGTGCTGCATTATAAAGGTATCCACCATGCTTCATAGAGCATTCATGATGCATTATAAACATGGCTATAATGTGTTATGCCTTTTTTATAAATATTTATAGCCATGTTTATAATGCCTTATGAATGCATTATGTTGTATTATGAATGTCTTTATAAATCACTAAAAAGCAGGCTTTAAGTAAAGTGTTAGCTGTCATTTTTGTAGGTGATCGATGGCACTTCTTCGTTGTATATTGCTAGCTGAGGAAATGAGCCCTCAACGTACGGTAGTGACTGTCTCAGGTGACTGTCACGGCCTCTGCCCCTGCTTCCCCTCTCTTTTCTGTGCTGCAATTTCTTTGTCCACTGGTGCTGTAGAATATTGCATAATCTATACCTTTGCGGCTATTGACATATTGACATAATCACCTGCATCAGTGAAGGCCCAGGATCACTCGCAACTGTCATCTGTAATTAAATGTTGCGCGTTATATTATTTGTAACTGTATTCGTCATTTGTAATTTGTAGCTGTTGTTCAGTCAGTCTTACATTTAACAGAATCGGGAATCATTTTCCCAAGTTTGTAATTTTCCCCAATGTTTTCATTTAGTTTCTGAGCTGCTTCAATGGTCATTAATATATCTTACAATAGGAAGTTTTAGAAATAACACAGCGAAGGAAATCCAGTCCAAAGTTATACTCTTCTGTATGTAACATGTCAAATGCAGGGCTGACAGACTACTTATCCCTGCTGTTTGAAATATGTTGGGGCTTTTATTTTATTTAGGGAAGTGGGTGGAAGCTGCCTGACCACACAGGCTGTGCAGAGACATAGGGATTCTGGGAGTATTAGCAGGTGGTTGCTGTATGCAGGCTAATGATCAGATCTCACACTCTTTCCTGAACGGAGTTACTTTACGGGACAGTCTGCATCAACAAAGCACCTCCGCTCATCGAAGGCCTCGCTCTTCCCCTGCAGCTGCTGCCAGGTGTTAAACTCCTCATTCGCTAGGCCTCCTTATCCTTTCTGGGGGCTCTTACTCATTTGTATACAGAGGGCTGTACAGAGAAGCCGGGCGCTGCATCTCCTTTTGATGTCCTGCTCTTTCTTCTCCTCCCTCCTCGGCCAGGCGATGTTTAGTTTGTCTCTTTACTCCTTCGTCGGTTTTGCATGCCTTTCATCCCTGTTTTGGTTAGTTAGTTTGTGTCGATAGTTAGAGGCATAAAAATTAGTTTCTTAGTAATGGAGGAACGATGACTCTACTAATTCGACAGAAAATATGTGAAGTAGATTAAGTGCATTTTTTTGTCGATATTAGTTGAGTTAGATGTTTTTCATCTGTTCCAATGATTCAATCAAATCACCAGGCTATGTTTTAGGTCAAAATTATATTCTGAAAGGCTCCCCAAACTATCGTCACTGTATTTACTCCGATATGTCTGGTAACTGGTGGTCAGTTGATCTTTAGAACATCAGTAAACTGCAGTCTTGTTTTTGAATGTGCATATCTTTGTGGTTAGACCATGGGGTCTAAACGTCTCTGAAACTGCAAGGCTTGTTGGGTGTTTACAGTCGATGATGGTGAGAGTGGGCCAAGGAGGGAAAAAATACCATCTACTGATAAGGTGATTGGTGGCCAGGATTCATTGATGTGGGATGTGATTGAAAGATATTCTGTCTGAAACAAACCAACTGAAGAGTTACAGTGGTGCAAATTGCAAATAATTCCATTGCTGATTATAGAAATGATGCATCATGACATACATCGAGCATCGAACCCTGTTCATAATGTTTCGACTCATCGGTGTATGTATATAATTCACATTTTATAAATATTGTACCATGTTTTCCACAGTGTCTCCTATCTTGTGCCTTGTGTTTCCTGGATTAGGCCCCTGACTCCCTGTGATGGTGCCCTGGATAAGCAGTTAAGACAGATGAATGGATGGTTGTGTGGATGATGGATAGGCACATAGTACTATATATATATATATATATATATATATATAGACGCTCCTCGACTTACGAATAAGATATGTTCCAAACGGCTGTTCGTAACTTGAAATGTTCGTAAGTCATTATTCAACATTATCCATCCATCCATTTTCCAAACCGCTTATCCTACTGGGTTGCGGGGGGTCCGGAGGTCCGGAGCCTATCCCGGAAGCTATGGGCACAAGGCAGGGAACAGCCCAGGATGGGGGGCCAGCCCATCGCAGGGCACACTCACACACCATGCACTCACACATGCACACCTATGGGCAATTTAGCAAGTCCAATTAGCCTCAGCATGTTTTTGGACTGTGGGGGGAAACCGGAGTACCTGGAGGAAACCCCACGACAACATGGGGAGTATTCAACATTATTTAAAGGTTATACACAAGTACAAAGAACTAAGATGTTGGGAGTACGCACGCTACGCTGCCGCGCGGTGGGAGTAGCGGTCAGAAGTCGTACTGGGCGGAACTGGCATGCAGGCCATTCCGGAATTGTTGCGGACAGGAAATGGGAGCCTAATGAACACAATTTGGACTTACAGTCCTCTCCGTTCGTATGTCTGAAAGTTCGTAAGTTGAAAGTTCGTAAGTAGAGGAGGGTCTGTATTGATATCATTGTTCAATAATTGTTTCCTAGTTTTATATATCTATCCTTGGCTTCAGCTGCAATATTTACATCTCTGCTGAAACACAGCTTTGTACCCAATACAATAGGTACAAATAAAAGAAGTTGTGTGGATTACAGTCAATTTTTGAATACTACTGGAGCATCTGGTGCATTTAAATGCATTAGACTGTCAGAAAAAAAGAGTACCAATTTGTACCTTTGCTTGTCATTGGGGCTGTACCCTCAAGGGTCTGCCAATTGTACCCTAACCGCAGGTAAAATGTACCTGTTAAGGTACAGAAATGGACTCTGAGGAACATCACCAGGGTACAAACAACATTAATGTACCCCGAATGGTACAAAAATGTTCCTCATAGTCCATTTCTGTGCCCTTACATACAGTACATACAGCTAAAGGTACGCGTGGCAGACCCTTGAGGGTACAAGCGAAGGTACAAATTGGTACCCCTTTTCTGACATTGTATATGAGGTTGCTTGGCTGTCTTGATGGACCCCCTATAATGATCCTTGCGTGTGGTGCCAGGGTGTGCGAACTGGAAGAGTAGCTTTCTGTAATCCGCTGTGATACTGACAACGGAAAACTATAATTATATAATTATGATCCTTCCTAGTGATTCTGTACAAGGCACAAGCCTGGAGAGAACAAGAAAGCATAATGAGTGTAGAGAGAAAATTCAGACGAGAGCCTAAACACCATAACCGATCAGAACCATGTTGACTTCAAAGCTCTGCTAGATGTGCAACTCAGTGCTGGAAGCCTGGAAACAGGAACCTGCTGTCCATGTAGTCGAGTGCATGTTATCAGAGGAATACCACAGCATTCTGTAATGGCGTAGGCGTTCATTAGACCTAATGAGGAATATTTTACCAGTTAATATAAAACTGGCTGGTATAGCCACAGTAGTGAATCGTTACACTTCGAGGGGACATGAATAATGTAGCAGTACATGCTTAATGCATTAATGCATTAATTAACCAGTAACTAAGTGTTAGTTATGTACGACAAAATGTAGCATTAGCAAAACATGAATGAGACGTTCATGAATAAATTACTTTTGGCAGCGTTTTGTTTTGACTGCATGTCACTGGGAAATATAATGAAATGCAAGAACAAGTCACATGATAGGATAAATATTTAATTTTTTTGGCCATTTATGTTCCATTTTCCTTAAGTTCTATATTTTTGGCTGCTTTAATACAATCCGATTAGATGCTAGTCCTGCCATTAGCCGTCAGCTTTTGTTATGTGTGAAGTTATCTACACCTCTCTGCCAGTTAATAAACTCTTGTCTGGCTGGACCTCTGGCACCCTCATGTCATGCTGTTTAAGAATGTGTCTGCCCACCATGTTCCCATCTTCGCTTGGCACCCTCTGCCGATCATTCCATACTGGCCTGCTCCACGTAAAGCTCATTTCAAGACCCTGCTTCTGACCGACAGAACCATAAAAAGGACTCTGACGCCATTATCCGCAGGCTCCATCGCTTCTTTTTGAGACTTTTCCACTCAGAAATGACTTGGCACTAAAACTGTGCCTTTCTAGAACTTGCTGTCCATATCTCTGTCCTTCTCTATTAATGGCTCTGACATGTGGAATGAGCCCCTGAAATCCACCAGAATTGCCCAAGCACTTCCCTATTGTCTCAAACCAACAGTGAAAGATTTTTACCCAAATATAACAGACCGTACCTCGAAATTAATACATCGCTTTTGTGTTTTGGTTTTACCAGTAACCCACTATGCCCTGTGTTAATTAGCATTAATATTATCAGTGTTAGCAATATTGATGCTTATTTTTTTTGCACAGGATTAACGACAGTAATATGGGTAACACTTTACCTGAGGGAGCACAAATAATACAGTATTTTGCTCTTATGTAGTAATTAACCACATACGAAGTCTTAGTTACATACTGATCTTATATTATTTCATTATTAACGAATCATGACACTTCCTTTATGCCAATAAATTACTATACTTGTTACTATATCTGATATTTATGTCAACCTTTGTAAACTATTGAAGGAACAAGTAATGAATAAGACAAATGAGATATTAAGCTCATGGAGGTTCATCGTTACTGAATTGTGACACATATTTCATTGCAAGTAGCTACTATATTTATTCATGATTTGTACTTCGGTAGTAATTGAGTTATTACTAAGTGTGATTGCCTCATCAAGTAAAGTGCTACCATGATATGTAAAATATTATGTGTATATTTTAGAATTTTCTAGTATTTCCACTATGGGGACCAATAAAGTTCAATCTTATTTTTATCTTTATCTTATCATATCTTATCTTACATCTTATCTCATGTTGTCTTGTCTTGTCTTATCCTATCTTATCTAGCCTTGTCTTGTGGAACAGCGCAGCTCTGCAGCAGAGAATTCCTTTGTTAATAAATATAGCTTGGACATACATCGACTCTTATAGAGTTCATTTAAATACCACGTCCCAAGATATATTATTATTCAAAAAGTTACGTGCTGAGTCGCTCCTGTATATTCTTACACAAGTAGTCCATATTGACAGTGACTTGTAGTTATTTACTTTATTCATATTCAGATTGAAGTCCTTGTCAAGTCACACGCATTGAAATGTGTCCTGGTATGTTGCATGCTTCATCCACCAATTTTATACTCTATTAGATGTTGCATTTTATAGCCATTTGCTCTCTGTTAATAATTACGTATACTTTCATCTCACAAAGTGGAACCATCAGAACAGGCTCAGGATCTTCTAGCATATCCTGGTCCGGGCCCCCATTTCGGACCATTTCATGGGGGCTGCTTACCCCACACAGCCTCATTGTCCCGTTGCTAGAAATGCACGTTTTTATGAAGATGCTTCAAAAATAAAAAAATAAAATACAAGTGACCTCAGGAAATAAGGGCAAGCGTAGGAAAGTGTCCACTAGATGGCGGTGTATTCATTTGTTTTTGCAATATCCGCTCTCGCTGATGCTGACTTGGGACTCTACCTCATTACACTGCTCTTATGCCTGAACCTCATTCATGTATATATGGTGAGTTACTTATCACAGAGTTCACATCTGAACATAATTATTTTGTGCTTGAAAAGGAATGACACGCTCCATTGACTTTCCCAGGGAAAGGTTGGTAGCGTTATAGTAGCGAAAAGCGTGTTACCTTATTGTCAGTTATTACACCCTACATCTGCACACTTCCTTTCTTTTTAATTTCATAACCAATACAAAGCCTCTTTGAGACAGTTGGAAGTAATTTATTACTGTCTAAGTCTCTCTTTTATGTCGTCTCGGTAAAAGTTAACAAGGTATCTGAAGATTAAGGCAAACCAAATTAAAGTCATAATTACACGTCTTTACAGAAATTGCATGTGAATGCTTTTTCCGACATGTGGACTATGTCGACTGCCTGAGCAGACCTTGCGCCTGAGCGCAGTGAGAGAAGCCAGTTTCCCAACAAAGGCTTGGCCTGATGGCTGAGAATGAGCGTGATTTATGCATCCTGTTACTATAAATACAGCTACACAAGAGTCAGCCACTATTAATTGTTTTTATATTTGATTGAATGGCATTCATGCAACTGATATACAAAACGCATACTGTCCTAAGCTGCCCCGCCAAACCAGAACTTGCCACAGCAGTTTGACCTTAGTGTTTAAGTGTTCAAACAGAAATAACCAAGAGCAAAATGAAAACACGGATCCCTTTGAATCCCTTTAAAATGCTACAGTGGGTGTTGCTTTTAGTGCTGACAAGATACCAGCAGCCCTGCCTGGGTTTAATTTCTACGCCGCTTATTTAGTCGCTGGAAATCTCATCAATCTCCAATACGTCTGACAGATGCTTGCTGATTTCCTCTGCTGCCTTCCTCTGATTTTTATTAATTTATCATAAATGTGCGTGAAGCGCTTACTTTTCCTGTCCCGTGAGCACTTCCCTACTCTGATAGTTGCACAGAAATGGAAAAAGAAAACTTTTAGGGAGAACAATGCCTGAGCAGAGCAGAGTGAAATTGGTTCAAAGACGGAAATGAGTAATGCACCCTAATGAGACTGTTCTTTTTGTGGTATTTACTATAACTCTTTATTGGAGCAAATTAATCTGCCGGCACCAAATGTAAATTACAGCCACATTTGGGGCAATCAGAGCTTATTAGTGGGACAGGAGGAGGACATGGACCGACTGAGTTTAGCCAGAGCTACAAGGTGCCTGTTTTCCTTAAATCAGATCAGCAATAATAGGCCTGAAGTTATCAGGGTGCTGAAACGTGCCCTACAGAATTTGCCGATGGTCACGTCCAGTATCTATCCATTGATATAACTTCTGTTATGTTTGGTGGTTATGCAAACCCTGCTTAAGGTTATAAAATAATTGCTTTTTGCCCATGAAAACTCGAAATATAGACCAAGCAAATGAGAACCAATTCATTCTCAATTGTCATCCTTCTCCTTCTGGCATTGGCTGATGTAAGAATGGACTGACTGTCCGCTGGGGCACGTGCTGCAGGATGATGGCTCTTTGGGGCTGCCCCCCCCACACCCCCCCCCCCCCACCTTTACTCCGTGGACTTAAAGGAACTTCAGCCATAGGCTCCATATTAAACTTATTTACAAACACATTCCTATAATATACATAGTTTATATTATATAATTAGTATTGCTTACGTATAGTGATCTTGCCAAAGAATTAAGTTCTTAATAAATTTCAGCATCTCGTTCCCTCTGGATTTTGTTCCCTCTGAACTGCAAACATGTCTTGTCCAACAGGCGGTAGCTGACTTAAGGCTGTCGATGAGGTCATTTATTTTGTCACCAAGGCTTATCCCCAGTGTGTCACCTACAGCCTCCGATGACGTCTCTCCCGCTCGGCGAGGTTATCATGCTCTCATGGAGTTGACCTGAGGCCACACCGTTCCAGATCCAAAACAGAGCACTCCTGAGCTGAAACAGAGCTCTCCAAGGGGTACCTAACGCAGGAGAAGCCCACATGTCTGCCATGCATACAGGCACTTGGATGAAGGGGAATTTAAACAAGCAAACAAAAAAATTCCGGAAAAAAATCCCAGGGCTGCTTTCTGCTTTCTCGTATCTCTGTACCTGTGCCCCATATCTCTTCTTCAGGAATTTATTCAGAAATGTATTCTGTCCAGTGATTTATAAAAGTACACAAATGTTCCTGTAAGACTCTTGTAGCCAGATAAGTGTTAAGAGTATGATGCTTATATCACTTCATAGAGCCATTCAGTCACCACAAGAGTTTAGTTCAGGAGAATTTCTTCAGAGTAACGGTGCAATCCTCTGCTATTTCAGTCTGAGGTTTTTAAACGTTCCTAATGCCTCATCTTCTAACAGCTCCACCTGCTCCTCTAGGGGAAAAACACAGCAAATTAATTCCACAAAAGGTATGAATTATAACAATGACAACCAAGCAAGAGGAATCGATGTTCCTGAAATCTGTTTTCCATTTATTTTTAGTGACATTTGGTGTGCAAGTAGCAGAGATTCACCCCAGTCCTTTGCTGGGATTTCACTAGGTCCTTACTGGCAGCTGGTGGGATTGGGAGCACCAGGCCCCCATCCTTAGCGGTGTTGACTGTGATGGAATGCGTCAGGGACACATGGCGTGAGTCTGCCGCCTGGACGCTGGTGCCAGCCCTACTTAGTAAGCTCCCAGAGCAGTAACCTTTAACCCTGGGGTGAGACGCCCTTCTCAGAGTCCCGTTCCCCTGCGGAAGTCACCTTGCCTGCTCTGGGCTGCGCTTCCTGGATACTCGTGGCAACTTTATAACAACAGTTTCATGGCCAAAAAAGCCCTACTTTAGCTTTTCACTAGCTGGAAATATAATAATCAAGATTTTCAGAACCATTCAGGTTTTTCATCGGCAGTCTCACAAGTAGTGAAAGGTGATTTGCATTTCTCCTCAAAAACTGGCATAAAATAATCTGCGTGCTGGCTACCAACTGAAAAATGCTAATGGTTGTTCAAATGTCGTCGACAATATATTATCTGCTCACTCTGGGAGCGAGCGAGGTAAACATTGCAAGCACGGTTGTATACTCATGGGCATCTTATGGGTGTCTACTTGTTTCGCGAGGACCTGACAGCGTGCGTTACGTGTTTGGTTTGTAAATTTACAGTGTGGTATGGAGGTGACCTCCTTTCTCAGCGTGAGGGCGGCTGATTGGAAGCACATGGTTCCTCGGCTGATTAGGAGTGCAGGGACGGCCTGCGAGGTCTTCCTGAAGCAGCGCTTACCCCTGCCGGAGGGTGATTACACTGACACATCATCAGGTGAGCCACAGTGGGCAAAAACAAGTGAAAATAAAGTACAATAAAAGTTCACCAGCGATCCTGGGGTGTGTTTGCGGTTCCCCCGCCTGACTCCATTGGCCTTATGTCTGATAGAGGGGGCCACACATGGAATGTGAAAGTGCACAAAAAACACAGAGTAGAAAAACAAATAATCTCTGTGTTCACTGTGTTCTGAGTTATTCACACAGAGCAAAAAGGCAGTAGACTTAATGTCTCTGCTCAGCGGGAACTATTAAATTACTGGTGGATGTTTTTAATTACACCACACATAAACGTCGGAACGGGGGCGCTGCAGTGTTGGGGAGGGCCCCATTTATTTTTTTCCCTGCGTGTTGAGGGCAGCATAGGCTGCCCTTGGAGGGCCAGTTTCTGTGGATCGGGGCTCTCTCCCCTCTCCCTCTGTGGGCTGGCGCGGGGAAGGGGGGAGGAGGAAATGGGTAATAAAACAGGCCGAGCAGCTCGCTGGAGCCAGGGATTCTGGGATCCACTTAATTGCTCTTAAATGAAAAAGATTTTGGGTTCCCGTTCTCAGTATTTAAAGAAGAAAAAGTCGAATCCCAAATGTACAGCAGCCAAGCCTCAAATTTTATCCAGTGCTTGCAGTGCTAACCCCCCCCCCCCCCCCCCCCCCCCCATCTTGTCCACCGGTGCCATAAGTAATATTATTATTAATTTTGGGAGGACTCGACAAAGCGTCTTCATGCAGTCGGACTCCTGATGAGTCAGACCACTGACACTCTCCCTCCGGTACCCCCCTCCCCCATCCACGGAGTGCTGCTTTTCTCATCCACGCTGGGCGGGATTCCCGTCGTCCAACGGGATGCCATTCCCAGCCCATTCGTTAAAAACCGCCCGTCCCCGGTCCGGCATTCGGCATTTTACCGCACGCTTTGGCGATGCTGGGCTAGAGGCGCTCAGCTAACGGCTTCCCCTGCTGGTGTGTGTGTGTGTGTGTGTGTGTGTGTGAGTGTGTGTGTCTCCGCCTGTCATTCCGTAACTAAAGCGCATCAAGCTGCAAAACACAGCCTTCCATTATGCCAGTCACATCCCCGCAGCAGCCGAATAGTAGATTAGTGTCAGGGCACTCCAAATAATACCACTATGTCACTATTAAGCACTCCAGAGCCAGAGAGCTAACATCCAAACGGTTTGGCTAAAGTCTGCCGGGTGCAGCTATGCTGACTGCCAGCCATGCAGCTTATAGCTGTGGACCCACTAAACGTTTGTGACTCTCCCACAATCCTCCTGGGTTATTCACTTGGAGTGGAATGTAAGATGCCATCATAGAGTCGCTCTCTGGCCCCCCGCAGTGAAGCCTGCTGTCTGTTTATACCCACAACGGGGACAGGAACATGACAGGGGTTCATCCCACCCAACAGCCAGCCTCTCAGCTGTGTGAAAGACCCACTGCCGTGTTTCCTGACGTCTGTGCAGGCAAGTAACCGACTGATTCATCTTGGAATGCCAAAGAGATAGTTTTATACTTTCCCACCATAAATGGACCAGGCAGACGAACAAAGAAATCTGGTTTGCTTCACTCCCAATAAAAAGACGTAATTTGTAGGATTACAGGGGACCTAGATATGTTTTGAATAAACGAATTGGAACCAGAATCCTGATCCAAAAGCTGCATGTACCAAGTGCCTAATACATTTATCAAGTAAATATATTTAAATCTGATACTAATTAAGTCTGACAACTCCATAGAATACTCTGTATTTAACATATCACTCACTAGGGGGCGCTGCAGAGTGAATCATTTGATTTAATTAACTTCAAGAGAGCTAACTCTTTATTGTGTGCCACTTCTTAATAGTTTTTAAATTGAGTTTAAATATAAGCAGTACAGCTAAATCCGCTACATAAAAGCCTTGTTAAGTACAGCTACCAGTGAGTCTGTAGGACTTGATGTGCCATTGCTTCAAAGTAATTAAAAAAGAGGTCTGAGCACTGTACATCCATCCATCCATCCATCCATCTTCCAGCCATTTACGCTGCACAGGGTGGGACCTGGAGACAAAAGAGGGGCCGCATGTGATAAATGGTGGGTATAACACCCTGCGTGGGATGCCAGTCCAAAACATGGCGGCAAGAAAAAAAACAAATTTATTAACATATGTCGCAATATGGTAACAGTACGATACAAGATATAGGTATTTTGCAAGTAAATTCTCTGTAAATCAATACATTCCCAAAGCTTTACCAAACATTGGATTGTTAGTAATACAAAGGTGTAATGAACATCCAGTACTCTAAACTGTACAGCAGAGGCGGAAATTTCAGGTCCAGAAAGTACAAATCCAGACCAGGATTTGTCTCAACCAACCAGCTGAGTGCTCTGTGACTGTGACTCTTTATACTCAACTGGTTGGTTGAAACAAAATCATGGTCTGGATTTTTACTTTCTGGACCTGAAATGTCCACCTCTACTGTACAGTGTCTCCTCCATCCTACACCTAATTAGGCATTTAATACAGTATGAATTTTAAAAGGTAAAGGATGGACCGCATATATGACAGTGATTCCATAAGGTTATAATAATTAATAATAATAATGTTACTAAATTATTGGTTTTATTTACTATACTGTACTTTTTGTTGTTGTTTTAGAGTGTACTCTTTCTACTTATAAAAAGTTTGCTGTAAATCTGTTGTCTGTGTTATGCATAGTGTGCAAGTACACTCTATGATATTTACACAACAACAAGATAGGCTAATGATGCATTTCTCAGAACTTATCCCTGTCCTTAATTGATGCATGACTATACAAGTCAAATAAGTTTCAATGACAGTTGTACACTCTGACAGAGAGTTACGGTCTATGCTCGACATTGTATACTGTGAGAGAGAGCTATGATCTATGCTCAACATTGTATACTCTGAGAGAGAGCTATGGTCTATGCTCGACATTGTACACTCTGAGAGAGAGTTATGGTCTATGCTCGACATTGTACACTCTGAGAGAGAGCTATGGTCTATGCTCGACATTGTACACTCTGAGAGAGTTATGGTCTATGCTCGACATTGTACACTCTGAGAGAGAGCTATGGTCTATGTTCGACATTGTACACTCTGAGAGAAAGTTATGGTCTATGCTCGACATAGTACACTCTGAGAGAGAGCTATGGTCTATGCTCGACATTGTACACTCTGAGAGAGAGCTATGATCTATATTCAACATTGTACACTCTGAGAGAGAGTTACGGTCTACGCTCAACATTGTATACTCTGAGAGAGTCACAATTGTAGCTCCATGTTGTGTTCTCTAAGAGTCAGAGTCCTTGCTCCACATTGTGCACTCTGACAGTTACAGTCCTTGCTTCATGTTGAGTACTCTGAAAGAGAGAGTCATAGGTCTTGAAGTTCAGTCATTTACGACCAGAAAAGGGAGTGCGATCAAATCAGTTTCAGCAAAAACCTTGTACACATATTGACCTCATTTTACTTTCAAGTTAATATCCATGCAATCTGGAAAGAGCAATTTGGAAATGGTCTTTTCTTACATCCATCTTTATTGTTTTTTTTTTTTAAATACAGATTTTAGCTTAATGAATCGTAACGTTGAGTTTTGCCAATGGAACTGCTCTTGGAAACGACATCGTGCTTTCATTTATCTCGAATTAGTGAAGAATTAGGAGTGGTGCACCCACTCATGTTCCATGGGAATTTTTGACAAATCTCTTTAAAAGCATTTCCCTATATTCCCATTGATCACCAGACATCTCCAAGCGCCCTTGTAGACAACCCCCCCCCCCCAAACTGATGCTATTTTAGCTGTCTTTGCAGTACTCTTCTTTTAAATTGATTATAGACTCCACATGTACTTTGGTGTGAAAGACTTGTAATTCCGGAGGTTGACAGAATGTACTGTGTTTGATTTATTTACAGTTTCATGGAAATTTTTTCATGCACCACTTCGTTTTTTTGGCTGGGCTTGTAAATCCACCCCTCTGCTTCCTGAATGATGTAACTTGTTTTATTTCATTGATGAATCCATCCCATGTAGATAGCACTTGGCTTCAATAGTTTTTATTAGTTTTACTTTTTAGACATTATTTGGAACACTAGAGATCTGATCGATGTAAACACTGACTGCCCGTCTACAAAGGGAAAACATGAGGCTTGGGGTCTCCCATTCACATCATCTCACATGGGAGAGGCGTCCATATTTTTTCACATCCTCATGCTAAGTGATCACTCCGAACTCTGCACACGCTGGATGTATCACGTACTTTGGCCCTCCAATGAAGGTCCATTGGAGTCCTAAGGGTGCCGATGACACCCCTCGCTTCCGGATCCTTCTTGGGTCATTGGGGGTTTCTAAAAGACACCGCACCTACGCCACCACACCCTGCTCTATTAATAAGAATTGCAGCCGCACCACATACACCGCCTCCCTCACAGGGGCCAGAATACGACACGCGAGGCGTCCGCGAGGGGTGTCTGGGCTTTCCTGCCCCCTCCTCTCCTCCCAGGCTATCTACAATCGGGTCGTGCAATGGCGGCTTGACAGGCGGCGGTCCCTGCGGCGCAGCATTGTGCCTGCTGCCGGAGGCGCTATTGCAGCCGCATCAACGAGGCCGGGCAGCAGCCGGCAGGAAGCAGGACAATATGGGGAAGGAAGGGGAGGGACCCCTGGACCTTGAGCTGGAGCCTGGCGGCCGCACTGCTTAACCTTGCGTCTGCACACGCTCTGCAGCATGCGGCCTCGTCAGACCCCGGGGTCACCGGCCGAGACTATTTCTGGCCAACAGAAACAAATGGAAAAACTCGGACACGAAGTCTTAATTAGAAACGCTAATGCTAACGCTAACTACCTGGGACGGAACATCCAGGGTTGTTCACAAGCTCGCGCTCGTACGTCTGATATACGAAATTCCTATTGTGATTGGAAGACCCAGAATGGAGCTGCGGCGGGCAGGCATCGGCTTCTTCTGTGTGAGTGACTGATTGGCCCTCCCCTGGCGACCTCCGCAGATCGCCCGTAAGACTGCCTAGATCAATGATTGATTTTAATTTCCCTTTTCTGGCATCTGGAATGGAATAAAGCAGTTTGTTCAGGTGCTGAGAGACAGATTGTCTGCAGCCTAATGATTCATGGAAGCCCCCAATACTCGGGAACCTTGTGACTGCCAATAATGGTAATAACTACATCTAAAAATTCTCACTTGTTGTGGGAATTTCCCAGGAACAACATTGATGCATGAATGCATGAAGCACGGAGTAACACAACATATGCTCCAGAATAACAAAATACTTCTGAGCTCTCTTGAATCACTTAATAAGTCTACTGGTTCCACTGCATGCTTTAATAACTATCTGTTTTATTTCATCTAATTTTGTACACTTATGGATATTTCGAGTGTGCTGTCCAGTGTTGTCTAACATACATTACAGCTGGGGATGACATCACTGCGGATTCCTCAAACGGAGATGTAATTTCCTGTCGTACAGCAGTAGGTCAAGTTAAATCCTACCACATGTTCACAGAACATACACAGGTACTACAACCCAGAGCAGACGTCACTACAGGGGCATGGGAGAGACTTTTGAAGTGGGGGGGGGGGGGGGGGGGGGGAGACCAGACAGTGAGCAAAAGGTATTTTAAGCTTATTCAGCCCTGCCTGATGAGGCCTTTGGCGTGATTTTGGGCTAATGGTTTAATACACTGAGCATTTTGATTGACGCTGACAAACATACATACACTGTTACTTTGCAGTCACCCACAAATGGCCAATTGGATTACAGCATGAACAACAGGTAACCGTCTTTACATTGTGCTGCAAGCTTATATTTACTACGCTCCAGTATATTGCGATGCCATGCAATATGTGAGGACACGATTCATTCTAACAGCCATAATTTCATGTCACGTCAAACAGAAGAAGTTATTAGCTTTGTTGCAGTAACATAAATCAGCCTATTTGAGATAAGGGAAAAATTATGTTGAAGCTTGCATTCAGCACGGTGTTGATATCGGTTATATTAAACTTAAATCTACTTGCCTCACATGCTCTGTGAAAGAACGTCATGATAGATCTTTGCTTTTTTTCAGATTGCTCTTTTTTCACTATTGCATGCTGCTTTGGTCAAAGTGACCAAAAATGCACGCAGGACAACTTAGGCAGTTCAGTTATGAACCTGCTCAGGACCCAAACCCACAACGGCAGAATACAAACAGAATGCACAAGGTCAGCACTAATATGAGTAGATGTTTTTGAATAAAATGTTTTAGAAGGGAAATCAGTGTTTGAGTTATTTGTCTTTGGTTAAATGGTTGGGTTACATTGGGCTATATCCTCTGTTAAATTGGTATAGTGGAAAATCTTAAAGGTTTATAGGAATGCGTGTATTTTACTATGTCTACCGACAAACGGCGATAAAGGGAGGCAGTGGGATCGCGCGTGTGTGTGTGAGTGCACTCCTACCTGCAGTAACCACACGCTGTGAGTAGTTTGTGATAGCTAACACAGTTTGACGAGTTCAGACATTTTGAACCAACCCTACTTAGGGATGTTACTTATCATAGTTTTATATTTTTCCCTCAAAAATGGTAGTGGTTAGGGAGATGCAGATCAGGGCACCTATATAACTAGGGGGGGGGGATGTCCCACCCACCATATGCGTCCCTGCACGCTGATAGTTTGACATGCACATAGGCTCATGCCACATCTGCATTTTGACACATTTGTTGTGAAAATCTTTACCCTAAAACAGTCTCAAGATTAATATGTCTTGGCATCCGGAAAAGGTGATTGCAAATTTCCAGTCTGCTTGACCCTCTTGGTACATGGGAGGATTTTCTTGAAATCCGATGGAAGTGAGTCAGGCTCTTAGACAGACTGGAGCTGATGACCCCTGAACCTAGACCCTGTCAATATGGCATCTTAGGGCACCAGCAACATCAGCTTTTCATGTGTCATGCAGTAAAGCCCAAAATGCTGATTTCTTCATTTCCACTGACCTTTCACAACAATTCAGAATTACACAGCAGCCCCCCCCCCCAAAAAAAAGACCTGTAAATGATCTAAATTTTGCCCCGCAGAGTAGTTGAAATAACAATACTCACAAAAGAAAAAGCTGAGATTCTAAGCAAACTTTCCAAGTGACCACATGAAGATGTGGCTTTCTCAACCATAAATGATGATGCGCTGGATTAAATTTAAGGCGAGGAGGGGGGAGAAAGAAAGAAAGCCCGTGTTCGCATATTTCCACGGCTCCTGTGGGCCTCGGCGGCGTGGTTCTGGCATGAGCTCATGCGTGTGGCTACTTTGTGCTCGCCTCAGCGCGGCTCCCAGCCCACGAGCATCACCGTGAGAGCCGGCCAAGCCACCCCCCCCCCCCCCCCCCACTGGCACGGCTCTCTGGAAAGCTCAGAGGAGCCCGGCCTCCTCTCAAGTCCAGGGAGGTGTGTGAGGCGCGCGGAGCCAGCTCGGGGTGATGGTCTGCACAGTGTCGGCGTACTGCGGTCCTCGCAGTAACGGGGCCGCTAGTCGCGGACGGCAGCGATGACTCAGCAATAGGCGTACGGCTGAATCCTTGCAGGGATTGCTAGGCCACTCGGTCGGCAACATAGACAGCTGCTTATGGTGCCACCCTCGGAGGGGTACTGACTCAGCAATCACTACCGCCACCCCTTCCCACCGCAGTCAAGGCTGGACTTATGCATGGGCTATCCTGGGTGGTAACCCAGGGCCCTATGTTGGGTCCCATTTTTTTTTGGTTGTTCCGGCTTTAGGGTGGTTCCCAGCATTTGGGCCTGAATTCAGCCCTGGGCACAGTGAAATAGGTGGGTGAAGTTTGCCTAGGGTGCCACATAGGCAGCCTGGACGCACATGGGGACACCTGCATTAGTTCATGATTTGTTCTTGAATAGTAAATGACTTAATAAGTCATTTTTGCCCCCTCGTGTCTTACCATTATTAACTAATTAGTTAACTGTTAACTAATAAAGTAACTAGTATAAGTAAGCATGTACTACTACAGTATTCATGTTCCCTGAAGTAAAATGTGACCGTTCAGTAAATATTTCAGGAACCTAAAGTTGAGTACACACGCGAGTTACACTGGCTGGTTTGTCGAGACATTGCCTTCTTCACTGTTTATTTTAATGAGAAGGTGATAGTGAAAAGCAGCGAGAGATTTGGTTGAATAAAATGTAAATTAGATTTATGCTCCTGGTTTGGGATGCAATAGTCACATTACACGAACATGAACACGATGATGGTTGTCAAATACATCTCCTACATGTGCTTCCTTGGAGCGTGTAACACATATTCTGTATAAGCTCTTAAGTTTTGGGTTAAATATTTGCAAACGATGGCCAAAAATCCAGTATTTACCTACTCCGTTTTACGATACCCCGTAGGGCTGTACTCTTTACATGTGAAGCTCCAAATCTTACAAATCCATATGCTCATAAAAGGGATGCTTATTCAAAACCCCCCATTATTTGCCATATATTCATTTATTGCTGTGGCTTAAAAATAAATCTCGTAGTTCCTCACACATCTAGGCCGTATAATGTTACTGTTGAACTAGAAGGAGATTTGTTTTGATAGTTCGCTTAAAAGTTTCGGTTTACTTTCACAAACACTGGACACTTCTGTCTAATAGAAGTAGAGACAACCAAATCTAATCAATTAAATAAAGCCAGCCAGCATAAAATTAAATGAAATGCAAGAAATCCGTCTGTCCATCCATCCATCCATCCATCCATCCATCACTTTTCCAGTACATGGCTGCATGTGTCCGAATCGTCTAACAGGAAACAAGGGCACAAAGTAGAGGGCCCTCTGGATGGGATGCCAGCCCATTGTAGGGCAAACAATCACACGACGAGAGCGATGAAGAGGCATCAGTTCACATGTTTTTGGACAGTGTGCAGAAACTCACACGACGTGGGCGATCATGGAAAATCCGCACATGCACGGCCATGGGTGGGAGGTGTGAGGCTGTCCTCCGAGCCATCGTGGCAACCCGCCATTAAAACAAGTGTGTCCCTTCGATTCGTATTCAAGATGTTGGCTGACTCGGATCACTGAGATCGATTCCGCCAAGCGGGTTTTTGAGGGCAAAGAAGTAACTGCCCAAGTTCTCTGATAGCACGTGATGCTCCAGGCCCTATCCGCGATCAATAGAATCAGCTAACACTGAGTACGGGGATATTTTGGTTCGGATAGTGCTAAAGAGTTCGGAGTGATGCATAAAGCATCATGCGCCCTTTGAAAAAAATAAAGTTTTGTCATAGAAATGAAATCTCTCGAAACCAAGGAAATGTGTGTGTCTGTGTGTACAATGTAAGTACAATGCATAATTATATCGTGTGTTTATATATATATATATATATATATATATATATATACACACACTGCATACATATATCATTGTCCCATTTATCGATGGCTGTATGTTTGCATCTGGGCGTTAAAAAGCTGTATATCCCATGCAGCTACAACAGCAGATAAAGACAGATGACTGTTGGAAAATCAAACTTTACAGTTTATAAGGCAGTGAGTGCGTAGCACCACGCAGAAACCAAACTAAATCTCAGCGTGAAAGTGTCCCAGGCTCGTGAACCCTGAGCGCTATAAATCGCCATTAAATTCAGCTCTAATAATGCAAACATTTCGGCTGCAGAAGCCAGAAATAGCTCTTTCCTGCAAGATGTGGAATAGATTAGAGTTGGGGGGGGGGGGGTGAGGGAGATGGGGGGTGGGATTGCTGTGTGAGGGTTAGGGGGGGTTTTGTGAAAAGGAACTCATAAAAGTCACATTTGTTGGGGATGCATAAGGAAGTGAAGGCAGGGTTGGCACACGTGCCTGTAGTGCTAAATTAACTGTTAACACAAATAATCAAAGTGCAGGGCCCATACAGCACTGGCGCCAGCAAGGTGGGGGGGGAGTTGCGGGGGGGTGGGGGGTGACTGGTTCACAGAGGAGGGGTGTCAGCCAGGACAGAGCTGTGGGTGGGGTGGCAATTGGGACAGAGGAGGAGAGGAGGGGGGTGTGGGTGCTGGGGTAGAGACTGGGTAATTTGGAGGGGGGGTGGTGGTGTTCGAGAGATATGGCGGTGATGTCAGAGGGGGCGAGGACAGAGCTGGCGGCGACATGTGGGGGGGGCTGGGGGGGGCTGGCCAGTCATCATGGTGGGCAGCAGGTGGAGGCCTCCCAGGGACTTTCACAGGATGGAAGTGCTTACAAAACAGGCTGACGCCCCCTCCCCTCCCCTCCCCTGCACCCCCCACCCCCACCCCACCAGCCATTGTGTGCTCAGACTCTGCTTTTAGCCCAGGCTCAGAGCCCGGAATCGGACCCCACGGCACGGTACCGCTCCGGGGAGCTCAGCCAGGCTGCTTGGGCCTGGGCCGCCACATCCAGGCCTGTTTGTGTTTGTGTCTGAGGGGGTGGAGCCTGAAGGGGGAGGGGGGGGGTGGCAGTAGGACAATTACAGAGGGTTGGAGGGCAAACCGCGGCTGCAGCGCAGTTTCCTGTGTTGAAAATGGCCCACACTTCATTAGCTAATGGTCTGTCTAGAGCGGTTCCACAAACACAGACTGGGTGAGAGTTCAGTAATACTGTGACCTCCTTGGTGGGGTGCGAGGTCCCCCCAGATTCTCACATTACAGCACATGTGCGCTGGATCCCTGAGCTCAAGGGCAATATTATCTACATATAACTCACTTCTGCACTCAGCCTGCGCCATGCTCCCACAGGATGTGGTATCGGCATTAGCGTAAAATATACTCCTAATCCGTAATGCTGGCTTTACATAAAAAGTAGGAAGTAGATTAACCTATTAAAGCTCAGGATTCCTCTCTAATAAAATAAGCAATGTTTGTTTCAGTTTGTTTGCTGCGGGGTAGACAAAATATCCCGTAGACTATATAGAATATACAGAACATTTAAAGATTGCTATTTTATTATTGTGTTTGTAGCCTAGTAGCAGTGACATAATGACTAATGGGATATAATGGCTCTTTTTAAATGATTAATTCTTCCTACCAGCTGAATCATATTTATGTTCACTATGACTTGTACGGGGGGTAAACTTAATTACATTAAATGGATTAAATTTAATGAAGGGATCCTTTGCTATGAATTTCTGGAAGAGGATAACTTTTCTGGGGAAGTTCGGTCAGCCATACTGTTGCTTAACGGCCCCAGAGCCCAGATCCTGAACTCAGCGGTGCTTTTTCCGATGTCCTCACAGTCTCCTTCAATTTCACATCTTAAATATGTGCCAATCAAGTGAATTAGCATCTGTAAATTGGTGTTAGAATCAGGAGCAGAGCTGGACTGCAAAGCTACTAGATGAGAATTGCAGACATGGGTACCATAGACTCATAATTTTGTCAGTTAGAGCTATTTCAATAATTGAAGGTGTTTGTCATGTTATTAAATTATACATAAATAACATATAGTGACATCCTTGGGGTTGTGGGTTCGAATCCCACCTTCACTCTGCGTGTGGGAATTCAGCATGTTCTCCCTATGTCAGTTTACTCCACAGGCAAAGACTTGCACTTAGACTAACTATTGTCTCTACATATGATTATGTGTGTGTGTGTGCCCTGCAGTGGACTGGCATCCCATCCAGGGTGTACCACTCCCTTGTAGGAATTTTAAGTTAAATAGGTGAACCTGTTAGTTACTAACTTGTAGTAATTGAAACAACTTCTCTTTCTTTCATGTTTTCCTTATTAGATTGCTATGGACACATTCCCAGTCATATTACCATGTTGAAATGTGCTGAAAAAATCAAAACCAATCGGCTGGAAAAGACTTCATCGTGGAAAAGAACAGCGACTTTCAGCCTGGGAGATGCTCGTGTGTCTAACAAGGTGTTAATATGTGTTGTGGGAGCCATCGCTCTGATTGGACCAAAGGCATCCATTTCAATGACAATGAGGCAGTTTCCATACTGACAACATTATGGGCTGTTGGTCTTGTTTCTGGCACTAAGACATCAGCACAGATACCGCATTGGTGTTATCTAAATGATATAATCACTTGCAAACCCAAAACTGAGGAAAATGGAGAACAGTACTTAGCTCATGCGGGTGGTTGACACACATGTATGTCTCTTCTGAGAGTTCTGAAGATGAGGATTATTTTTCTGCGTGCGAACAAGTTTAATGGGTTGCTGAGCTGTATTTCAGTGTGGTGGGGTTTTACAGCAGTGCGGAAAAGGAAAATAGCAAAAGTTCAAGGGACGCTTTCCCCCTTGATGTACACTGTAACTTATACACCAGCATCTTTAAGCTATTTCAAATTATTTTTTCGCGTATGTGTAATAGATATTTTTGCAAGATTGCGATCAACCAACAGAGAACTGGCCAAAGGACTGGGGAACAGGGAAAAATTTAAGTCCTGGCATCAGATTACATTCCGCATTTTCTGGAAATGTAAAAATAGAGTAATCACAGAATGTGGAACAGTCACAGAGAGACGGCCAATGACCTAAAGTGGGTACACACCTCAGGTAGCATTGTGTTCTATAGGCTACTGGAGCTCCTCAAGAAACACTTTCTTTGAAGATAAAGTTAATGAATGCTGTACCTTAAATTGTACTTTTCCCTGTACAAATATAGGAAAGAAGTATTTTTCTATTGGTATACATTATTTATGTAATTTAGAACCAGTGAGTTGTCCTGCGTCACAATACAGTGGACGATGTGCGACTATTGGAGTTATATAATGAGATGGACTTGGAGTGTCCATAACATGCCAAACTGGAAATTGCTTTGCTTTGAAATTAAACTAAGGTTACTGATGTGATGCCTAAAGATAAGTTTGTCTACTTTATAGTGGTTGTGTAACAGCTTGACCTATGTTATGTAAATGCTGAATAGCACAGGACCAAGAATGGGACCTTGTGGGACTCCTTTTCTTACCTTTTTACGATCCAGTCATCCATGCACACTTGGTTCTGTTGGAGAAAATCTGCCTGAACTAAGAGAAAATGTGGTATTAATGAATACCCAGTGCATCGTTTCAGATTAGTTAAACCTTTCTTGTTGTTTGGTGCTTGACAAAAATGATGCAGTAGACGTTGTAACATTACCCAACCAGCTGAACCGTACTCAGCATATCATTTTCATTAAATGCCTTGGTCAAAGTAATGTAGGGGATACCCATCAAAAAAAATAAATCAATTCTTTTCGCCAGATAATGGTAGTTAATGACACTACTTGCAATATCTTACACATAGACATTGACTGTGCTTTTCTGTTACCGATTACACTAATCTGCGTTTGGAAAACAGCCAGTCCTGCCTGCTCGCTCTGTCTCTATGACAGAATATGGTGATAATCCATTCAACATATGCATCAGTCATATACAGATCAAATAACTGATTTGATTCTTATAAATACAATATTTATTTACTTGTTGAGGACAGCTCAGACCAGTTCTAACTCTTGCTGGTGTGGAGTCTAATGTAATTAATGTTACTATTTTATCAGTTTTGGCTAGTTTTAAGACACAGTACTCCTCCAATACGATACTTGCCAGGCAGATTACTTTCTTTGCGTACACTGAGTCACGGAGCTCCCTGTAGAGAAAAACACGTCTAGAGAAACTGCCTATTTATGACTTTTTTATACGTAGTTCAGTGCGTTGAACTTATAAAACGTATTATGTCTTTACAGATTTTGTACAATTTCTGCCCATATTTTTTTTTACAAGCATTTAAGGATTCTGAAGCTTTATTGTGCGAGTAAAATGAAATACTTGCTTGCGTACCTCCTTGCAGACTTAAGGAACCTATAATGATAAAGAAAAATAAATAAATTGCTAAAGCAACTTTGTCACGATCAGGGCTATAAAAGGCCATTAAAATACTTCTAATAATCAGTCACATTTCATCATCAATTGCATAAGTGTTTTTAAAGCCTTTGGTGCATCGCAAATCAGAATCAGATCTGGAAAACTACTCCGAAAGTAACACATGGCTCCCGGCCCGCGTTCGGCGAATGAGATGCAGCCTGTTTCCCTTTCCCTCTCATTGGACGGCAGTCAGTGTAACAGCGAGAGGCTTATCTGTGATGCGTTGCAGCCCAGTGTTGCTAAATCCCGTTTAATGATCCTCTTGGCCGCGGCCGCCGCTGGGTTTGACTGAGCTCACGGGGGAAATGGCTCGATGGAAAAAAAGAATACCACAGGGCGGCCTTGTGACGGCAGAACCGCTGCCGCCGCCGCTTCCCAGGCCAGTCCAATTGCACTGCAGCCGGGGAGACTGGCGCCTCAGTCATCAAGCAGGTCAGCCACTTGCAAAACTTACTGTTTTCCTTAGAGGATGAGCTAAGCTGCCCCCTTAGCTCTAACGATTTATTTTAGACTTTCGCATCCTGGAGCCCTTTCTTCAAATCTCAGTTTATCTTGGACATGTTGTTTCAATATGAACCAATCAGCTCTGCCCTCAGTGGAATGTCCCTAGGGACTCAGCTGGGCTTCCCAAAAGGGCCATTCAGTTCGAGGACACGTTTAACATCTGGTTTTCATTAAAACCTCTGCAACAGCTCTGATCGGGATCGAGCCCCTCGTACTGACACACGGACAAGAAAGCAAACATTCTTAGCGAGACCCTTTCTGTTTGCGAATCCTAGAACAAAAAATAGGGGCATGAATATTGTCATTCCTATTGTTATTGTTGCAGAAGGTGAGCTGGGGTAAACTTTTAGTCGACAGTGAAATCCTAGTTACTTAGTGTCGTCTCTGGCTCCGATAGCTGACAGCTGCAGAAAGATTAATTGAGTAGCATGTCATCAATCACAACTGCAAGTTTGCCTAAATTTAACAAGAGGCTTCTTGTCAACTTCCTGTGGATGGAGAATACACTCATATAAAAGTACCCAGTTCTTACTGTAACTTCTGTTTTTTTCCCCACTCAAAACTAGTTTCCACCTGGATTTTATATCAGCATGAAACTGGGGAAGAAAGCTGGTCATCACTGGAAGAATATAAGAGGCTGAGTATGAGCTGGTTAGAGTTGGCAGAGACTTTAGGTACTTGAAAAAGTTTGGAAAATTAGGACCGCATACCGCATCAGAATTACCCTCTTGTGTTTCATTCTTGCAATTCTGCTATCGACCAAACTTCAGCATGTGTAAAGCTTGTAATCCCACTGAGCGGAAAAAAAACAAAAAAAAAAAACAAAATCTTGAGAGGTTTTCAGGAGGGCGGTTTGAATGTACAGAATCCTCGGCGCAAGGCTGACCACAAAAAGATTCTTGCGTAGCTTCAGATGGATGAGTGCACTGGATTCAGCGTCTCTGTGGTCATGTCAGAAGGAACCATGAGGCGTATAAACACAGCAGTCAGATTATTGTGATTTGGTAATTGTGGAAGGACTCTTTCTTCTGAGAGGTTCGGAGCTGCAGCCTTGTTTTTAAAAACCCATTTATGATTCTAAGAATTCCATTTATGCTCCCCTTTGAAATACATAATATATACTTTTTACAAGTGATTGATTTTTGCTGATCAGCCTTTCTTATTGTTTTCATAATCTGCGAGCTATTAAAAAGCCTCATGCCGATCTCATGTACTGTAGCAGTCATTCTGTCTGACTGGGTGGTGTTGGTAGGTGAGGAAGACCAGTAAGTGCAGTGATGATCCATACGCTGGAGCTCATTGCTTCACGTTGGCTATGGAAAAGAGCGAAACTCTCTCTGACCTGCGCCTACGTGATGACATCGCAGAACCCATAATGGAAATACTAACAAAAGCGAGGCAATAGAATGAACAAAGTGCATGTGATTCACAGGGGAACTCTTAGTAGGGGTAAAGACCACAGTGAATGGAGTAAATGGAATCATGGCAGATAGATCAAACAGGCTCATTATGATGTCATACACAGAGTCAGTAGGAATCAGAGATTTAAAACCGTGGTCATTTCTCTGTCACATTTCATTGCACGGTATTCAAGAACTATATTGTACGTACAAAACAATGCAAGAAGTGTACACAGTACATAAGCGGCATAAAATGCATCAAAAGCCACAAATCTGTTAGGGTGTAAATTAAAATTTTGAGAAGCGATTCTGTAATTCTGAGCGGTAGAAACTGGCTTCACTGAAGATGGACGAGGCCAGAAAACAGCGAAATGTACTGTATCGTTTCTCAAATGGGCGAATACAACATGCGCAAAACAAACTTCTCAAAAGGGAAAGAATACATCTTTCTGTTGTTTCCCGTTGCAGAAGTTCACCGTCTACTTATGTGTGGGAGAGTAATTCAGAAAAAAGGAAGAAATTCAACACAGTTTCACCCTGTTCATACAATATCCTACTAATTTTCTTGTGGCAGTAAACTACTCCCCCTTTGGGGGTTGTCTGCTCCATCATCTGAGGGGCACGGGGGGGCTCTAAATTACATAATTTTATTTTTGCTTGTTATGGCTATACTGTTTCAACAATACTTATACTTAAGAATTTGGGAAAACAAAGCAAGTTAATAAGAATGATAACACTGGACACATCTGTGAATTCAGAAAAAGAAAAGGGATTTTTCCTGGTCATTAAACAACAATAAAATGAAATAAAACCCTCACAGCGTGTATGTAAAACTATATACAGATTAACATGTAAATGCTTCACTGAGGCTTCACTGATGGTTCTTCAAAAGGTAAAATGCCTGGTGGACAGTCTCACATAGGAATCTAGATTCACTCGACCACATTGAATCACTACAATTTGACCTGACAAGCAATATGAAATGCATACATAAACAAACACAACTTAATGTGAGGTCACTAACATTGATAAGACTATAATTCTGTAGTTTAACCCATGAAATATGTAAGCATAATACAGACTACTCATAAAGAAAGGCACAAGCTAAAGATCTTGTACTAAGAAATGAATGAAAATATCTGTATTAATTTTAACAGAATCTCCAGCCCCGTGGGGGGAGAAAAATCACCATTGGGCTCTTAAGTGAGGCCCTCAAGCCCCAGAACTGCTCCAGGGCTCTGGATAAATGACAGACCCTGCTCTCTGACCTCTAGCTTTGCTCTCACCTGTATATGTGCGTGTTAAGTTTCTCACAGTAGAGCAAGATGATTTTCATTGTGATTGTGACCTATACGACAGCAGTAAAAGGCGGTCTCTTCTATCCACTTGCCTTTGGTCAAGTAAAGACAGGTTTAGTGTTCGAAGCGGTAGCTTGTTTATCAACAATCCGTATGACGAATGTCGGTCTTGCCCAGGTTCCCTTGGGTTCCACAGGCTTCATGTTTTGACTTATCGAGCATATTTTGATCCTGAGTAATATTACCCCCCCCATTTTTAAACACTGCCACTTAATGGCTTGGTGGGGGGGCTGGTGGAGTGACTCAGGGATAGGGGTGGACTTTGGAGATGTCTAAAAAAGGACAGATGAGCGCCTGGCCCCGCATCCCTGGTCCGTCACGCCATTGCCAATTACTCCTAATTTCCGTGATCGCCTAATTTTATCTGTCGCCTCATTTGACCACCATTAGCCCGCCTGCTTTCTTGCTCTGTGTTTTTGAGTCTTTTATCTTTCTGCAGCGTTACAGGACTCCGCTTCGTGATGGTAATGGAGCTGGAGACTCGGCGACGTGCTTTTCAGCCGTAGTGTCATTCTTCAGGCAGGTGGAACGCAGCCTTACCCTCCACAGCTGACATAGGCCATACAGCTTTCATTTTTATATCTGTCCAAGTCCCATAACCACTAATGCAGTGCAGGTTCACAGTTGGCCAGGAGCCAACCTCAAGCAGCACAGGGCACCGGGTTGGACTCCGGATGCAATCCCAGCCCGTCGCAGTACACAATGGGGAACTCAGAGACCCCACTTCACCTAAACCTCGATCCTCTGGGTTTTGGGCACGGGGCCAAAGAAGGGAATCAAATCCTGCCCACGTGAGGCCATGGAACTACCACACTGCTTGTTATAGTTGTATCAGCTTGTAAAGTGTAATGGCTTTCGGGAGCTTTCTCTAAAATCCATCCAACTGTTTTCAGTCGGTATGTTACGATTATTCGGTAGTTTTGGGCATAATACCATCTTCATATATTTCACTATTTTAGTAACTTGTCTTTTTGACCGTGAAAACAGAATGGCAACACTTTCTATGAATGCCATGTGTATAAGAATCTGTGAATACATTCATAACGCACTATAATGCATTCATAAAACATTATAAACACGCCTATAAATATTAAGAAATACACACTTTATAAGCATGTTTATTATGCATTATTATGCTTTATCAAGCTCTCGTCTATAATGCAGCACAAAGCATCCTTAATTCTTACACGGACCATTACAGTGCATTATGAAGGTATCTATAGTGCATTATGGATGACAGCATCATTGGAACTTATGAAATATTATAGTCAACAAACAGTATATAGTGATAGCCCGCCTATCGTAGAATATGTGATCCAGACCCATCAGCGATAGGTGAAAATCCGCGATATAGAAAGACCATATAAATAAATATATTTTTTTATAGTTTAAACCTTAAAGTACCCCTGCCACCTAAACACACACACACACACACACACACACACACACATATATATATATATATATATATATATATATATATATCCTGAAAGGTCAAGGTCTTCCTCTGGCGCTTAGGCTCACTACTTCCAGTAGGCTTAGAAGATGCAGGACGCTTGGGAGCCATTATAGGGCTTAAAGCAAAACAAAAACAGTCGGACCACAAGCAAGGTATGCCATACGCAGAGAACTGTGACGCGTCGGGGAAAAATCCACGATATAGCGGGGGCGCAATAGCTGAGCCGCGATATAGCGGGGGATCACTGTAATGCCTTGTGAATTTCAGTGGAAGAAATGGTGTAATGCTTTATTAATTCTTATACAGACCATTATGATGCATTACGAGGGTATCTATAATATAGATTATATTATGATTATATAGACGTCAGATTTAAGTGTTACTGAAGGCGCATGTTCTATATGGTTCTAAAAGCTATTCATGCAGAAAAAGTAAATACCTTAAATATAGTAACAACCTGCGCGTGACAGATATATTATTGCTGTGGACAAATTGGCAGCCTGCTCAGCCTCATCCTGCCTGCTCTCGGAACAATCCGGAACAATCCCACTACTGCAGCTGGAGCCTCTCTCTGAGGCCTAGGAATGGATGTGTTGAGTAGAGCTGCTAGGTCATTCTTCATCGAGGCACTTGGGAGTCCTCACTGACGCTGTGCATTTCGGCGGGCAGTATGGTGCCGTAACATGCCAGGGTAGTGATGGACGGGATCAGCGACTGCCGACGGGGGTTAGGCAGGGGCAAGCGGCGCTAAAACCGCTACCTTCTCCAGGGGTCTGACAGATCCAGCACCTGCTCTAATAACTCAGGCCCAACAGGTAGCATTCTGCTTAAAAATCAGGCCTGAAAGCTACAGCGTGTTAGATTATAGTACGTTTGGAATGGTTTACTCCATAGTTTGGTTTAGCCCTTTTTCATCTGAACGTGATCAATTCCTGCCTGCTCTATAGGCAACACAGGTGCCATTTGATTGGGGGGGCGCAAGAGAGTGATTGAATATAATCAGAAGAAATATGAGACATTACAGTTATTTACACTAGTTTTAATATTTCACTATTTGCGAATGAGAATTAAGCTAGGCATTTAGCGTTCAGATACCCAGTGCAAATGAAACGTTTTTAACATAAATGAACTGACATTTGTTTTATGCTGCTTGGTGGCGGGGGGGATGGTGCTCAGCAGAGTCTCGTCTAAGGTGCCAAGACATCCAGGACCGGCTCTACTCCAAACAAAACTCACACAGGTATTGGTTTGTAGGCAGTAATCCCATCTACAGTGGTTTCTGAAATCTGATTTTCCCATTTCTTGTTTGAATGTCTTCTGGTTGAGTGGCCTGTTTTGATTGTAGATATACTGGTTTCTCAATATTTAAATAACTTGGTAACTCACACTTCTTCGGTGTCCTGACATGAACGCTGACCCTACACTCTGATTACTGCAGAGGGTGAGCAAGAGTTTGCCCAGTAATTCAATTTACAAATAAAGAGGAGCACTACAATTGCATAGCCATAAAAGCATTAGAACTACATTATTCTGCTCGTTACTTTTAAAATATTAATTTTACTGCATTTAGAAAAATGAAAAGGAATGAAACAGAGACCACATTATAATATTGGCAAATTGTGTAATTTGGGAAGTGGTCATTTACAGTTAAATGTCCTTGTATGCATAGTTTCAACTCAGTTACGCAAAGTCAATCGTGCAAAGACTGTTTGAATGAGTCAGACACTGGTAAGTTGGGTTTTTCCTGGCGATTTCTGTCTGCCTGCTTTGATATTGTTTGTGTCTTGAATTTGCGTGCTAAACTTCATAGCGAAAGATTTTAACTCACAGTACTGCTGTTTGTACGGTTATGGCTACTGAATAGCTTCAGTGTATATTAATAATGATTAGCCCACATGATAATAATGATGATTATTACTGACTGAACTGAAGTGACCTGACAGTGTTTGAAGAAAACTTGGTAACACTTTACTTAAAGCTGTGATTTCTAAAGATACCTTCATACTGAATTAAAATTATGGGTGTAAGAACTAATAATGAATTACAGCCTCTTCTATTCACAGTCATAAGGCATTATAGCATTGATTATAATACTTCATAAGCGCCAATGAAGCTCTCGTGTCAAATGGACTATAGATAACGTCATAATGCATTATAATGGCCGGTATAAGAATTAAGGATGCTTTGTATTGCGTTATGAAAGCATTTATAGTGAATTATAGAGCTTCAAAGATCATAATGCATAATACACATGGGTTATAAAGCTTTATGAATGCATTAAAATGTGTTATGAATGTGTTCATAGATTCTTATAGATTTGGCATTCATAGAAAGTGTTAATGAAAACAAATTTGTCCTTCTGTTTTCTAGCCAACTATCCTGGTCAAAATCCTGGGGGGTCTGGGGTCTATCCCAGAGGGATGCAGTCTGCCACAATGCACATGTACACAAACACTATGAGCAGTTTGAAGACCTCAGTTACCCAAAATGTGGCTTAGACTATGGGAGGAAACCCACATGACAGAGGCAGAGCATGCAGACTCCACATACACGCAGAGCGAAGGCAGGATTTCAGTCCCCAACCCTGTGGCTGCCCCATTGCAGTGGTACCCACCGAACTTCCCTAGAACAAGTCAGTTGAAGATCATTTAGCTTCTTTTAGTTGGTTTAGTATTTCTGTTATCTTGTTTTATTTAATAAGGCTCTGTATTTCAAATGTGTAAAGAATATAAATCTAAATAATAATGCAATTGACAAAAAAATAAACATTAAAAAGTGGGTCTCCCGTGATCATCACTAAACCAGCACGTGAACCAGCAAGCTTCAGACTGAGAGGAAAAAAACCCTAAAATTTTGAGTCTATTGACAAGGAGGAAAGCACAATCGCTAAGGTTCCCTCTCCATCTCTCCCTTTGTCCGTCTCTTTGTCTCTATCTATTGTAAGGGGCATCTCAGCTAAAGCACATAGCAATGCTTTCTGCACACACTGAGCCCTCAGGCCTCTCTCTGTAAGACTGAAACAGCCCAACAGCGTTTCAGGTCCAGAAAGTACAAATCCAGACCAAGATTTTGTTTAAACCAAAGAGTCACAGTCACAGAGTACTCAGCTGGTTGGTAGAAACAAAATCTTAGTCTCGATTTCTAGTATCTGGACCTGAATTGCCCAACACTGCCGCCCAAATGCATTTTCTGACATGTTGTACTAACTGCTTTCTTAAAATGTAAAAATTCCATGGTCGTAACTCTCTTTGATTGTCCAGCTTATTAGAGTTTCATTAAAGCTGCGAAGTGGAGTTTCTGTGGAGCAGAGGAACAGCCCTCAGATTCAGATGGAACACAGTTCATTTGAAATTATGCTGGTTCCAAAGTTAACAGCTTAAATACTTTTAAGACGTAGTTAATAAGTATACCTGACTAAATAAGCAGCACATCACTTCCTTTTATTTATTAGTATAGCTAGGAAATAGTCTGTTATGTAATGACTGTTAGCTGATGTAATTATGGCAGATTCTTTCCCATTTTAGCACGGTGGAGCAGAAACAGAATCAGACGACCTACAATGGATCCCGAATGTAAGTCATGTGACCAGACACCATTGTCACGGGGAACATTTTTTCCTCCTATGTAGAACAATTGCAGCATGTCTCTTAAATTTCACAGGATATGGGTCTGATTTAGCTTTATGGAAAATGCAAGGGAGGGTGCCAAATCGCACCGCCGGGTGCCTTTGCCACACACCGTGCCCTGCCTCCTCTGTCACTGTGCCAGGCGGGCTGCCCTCTACAGCACCGGGAGGCATTGCAGCTGGGGCCAGATCCTCTTTGCTGTTAATTAGCTCACACAAGTGCACAGGATGTTCCCAGCACGTCATGCTAGTTTGTGGGTATTTTAAATTTATGCTGAAAAACATAGAAACAGGGAAAAAAATCCTTCAAATGCAACAATAACTGAATTTGAATGTTCAGTTTTTTATTTATCAGAAATGCATAATCAACACACAGACAGACTTGTATCAGTCCATTCATTTCTGTAGGCAAAATCCTAATCCCAGAAATGACAAACTTAACCCCTACCCAGCCCTAACCTTAACCATAACCTTAGCCTTAACCAAACAAAATTCAAGTCTTGAGGCATTTTTAGTTTTTTGATTGCAGTCACAGATTTTTATAAAATTGAATTTCCCCTTGTGGAGACTGAAAAACTGAAAAAATGGTCCCAACAGCGTCAAAATAACAGGTTTTTATCAGAATGTAACGTATATCTGACCCACACACACACACACACACACACACACACTAGTAATTAAACATACACCTAAAAAAAAACAACGTTGTTTTTTTAAAGATTTCATTGACAGGAAGGGACAGTCACTCAGGTGACAGTTTTGAGTGGGAGGAGTTTGCAAATCAGCACGAAAAATCCTCCTGTTGTTGTCATTTCGCTGTATTATATTCCCTGATAAAGATCTCCATTTGTGTCAACAGAGTTTCACACCAGCGGGCCCCTCCTGGCACTGCATGGTCAGTCTCCAGCCCATAATGAGTGCTGGAGCCAGCAGCAGTCGCACAGGCTGTGCCGTGGCACGGTCTTCATCAACTCAAAGGTCAAAGGTCACATGGTGGGAAGCAGTCAGGCCCAATCAGATAAATGAAAGAGTACTTTACATTTCACCTACGAGAAGCTTGGAACTTCTGGTCTGACTTTTTTTTATTATTATTTCAGAATTGAAGGTTGATAAAGTTATAGTGATATATAAACTTTTGGTACATTACATTCACATTACATAATTTTTCTTTTAACAGACACTTATGTCCAAAGAGATGTTTAAGTGCGACAAAGAGCATGTTACAAACATACAGCCGTCAAAGAGTTGAGGGATAATTGCAGTATTGGAGGAGAAGCTACACACCATCGGCCAGCAGAACGTTTACAAGAACCGGATAAAACAATTCAATGGCCAGAAATGCAAAGTTAAAAACATTCAGGGAACAGAGAGCAACATCGGGCTAATGGGGGAATTCCCGAATAGATGGGTCATGAGGCGTTTTTTTGTAGTTGGGGAGGGAATCCGATGACCGGATGTGGTTAGGCAGCTGATGTACCCTAAGGGCTTTCACAAGTTTATCATCAGAATGGTTTAATGTATTCTTTGTTAAGTTTAATAGCTGCAGAATAAATCAAATCAAAATAGTTTATATGCAGCTGAAAAACTTGAAAGGTTGGCATGTAAAAATGAGGGCACTCAATGGGTGCCCGGTCTATGCTGTGATTGGTGGGTATTTGTGATAGGGATTAGCGAAATCATATGTCGCTGGTCAGCATCAGTAGCAGAGCATGGCTTTTGCTTTGGGGGAGGGGGTGGGGGGGTGGGGGGTGGTTGTTATCCAATATTCCATTACTGTCAGTTTTGGTGTGTTATTGCACTGATGAGGCTGCTATATTAACAAGATATTAATGCCATTATCCATACATATTATAGCCTGAAGTAAATATGCGAACATTTATTTTGTGGCTTGTTTACTATCAGTTATAGCAACAGCAATTAGGGTCATTCAGACTGTCAGCACATAGATAACATATTTATTCATGCATATTTATTGAGTTTCCACAAAGTTGCAAGATTATGAAGGGGATTTTGAATAAGCTGTACAAATGAAGAAGTTTTATCGTAGTTTAACACTTAATTTACTTAGTTTATCTTTATCTGATGCTTTTATGCAAAGGAACATACAGTAGAGGGAGAGGTTATGATGTGTATGCTTCCTGGGATTTGAACCCATGGCATTGTTATCACAATGCTCAACTTGTTGAGCTTAGTATCATTATGTTGCATATTCCCATAACATTTTAGTTCCTAGTTCTACAGTAAAAAAAAAAAGTTGTAGAATGAACTGAATTTTCTTTCTGAAAATATCTTTAACGTGCTGGACAGTGTTTCTGGGTCCATTTTTCATAGCTTTTGATTAACCTTCTTGCTTACTTGCACTTGGCTTAATTTCAAGTGCAGAGGACACGTGTTGCTTCTCAGTGTGTGTTGATGTATCTTAAGCAGAGCCCAGTATTCAACCATTTATGTTTATTATTTAAGACGTCGGAAATCAAAATGCCTGCACTGAAAAATGGCCGACAGGTCTGTAGAACGTCAGAGAAATGAGCAGAGCTTTTGCAGGTACAGTTTCTATGCCATTCAATTTGCACCATGTGGTCCTTTGCTATCCAGCATTAGCCATGGTTTCCCCAGGATACAGAATGTTAGCGTGTAGAACAGGGCGGGGTTGGGTAAGGCAGGGCAGGAGAGAGACGAGGGCAGATCTTGCTGATTATTATCCCGCATTTATATCAGAGCATGAATTCATGACGGTCATATCAAGCTGACCGGCCAAACAAACCGTGTCTATACATGTATGCTCCCTACAGTGCTCCCCTGCTCAGATGAAGACCAGAACGTATTCATGCTGGAAATCCAATGTTCATTGTCAACTCTCATCAACGTCCGGGTGGGAAGCATGAGCATCTGTTCCCTGTAAGGCGAACAGGAGGGGGGGCAATCCGCTTAAATTTATTGGTAGAAATTTCCCATTCAGCACCTCATCCTTTCAAGCTGGTCTCAAAATACACTGATACATCACCTGTATATGCAGATATTTACACTCCCAAATATACAATCAATTACAGGCATTTAAGGTTACCCAGTATAATTCTTATTTGCATATCAGTTTTCTCTCTTTAAATATTTGTTCTATCCTTTATTCAGTACTTAATCCAAGAGAAGTAATATAGTAAACGTATTCTTCATTGGAGTCAAACTATATGCTGATATATACTGTTTACATATAGTGCTTAAATATCTGAAGATATAAACACATTATTGTGCAAATCTCTGTGGGGTGCATTTTTTTTAACTATGACTGAGATGCTGAAGCTGAGTTGCTTCAATAAGCTTCCTGATGTACAAGAATGATGGAGCTAAATAATCCGAAGGAAATTCGTTCGAATGCCCCACCTTTATATCACACTGTGAATGCATCCTTTTATGCCTGGCCGAACCTCCCGATAATCACGATCGGAACACCGTGACGTCATCCCACCCGCTTAAATCACCTTCAACACCACTTTGCCTCCCTATCCTCAACAGCAGTGGTGTTAAGCTGCACAAGACGGGTCTTGTCGCACTGGGGACACAGCTCAGCATTAATGCTATGAAATGCACATATATCAGTGGTAGTGAAATCCCCCCCCCCAACGGGCTAACGTGTAAATCCCAGTCACCGCGTACACTGGGGAGCTGTTGGCAAAGGTCGCTCTGCATGGTTTAGATTATCGCCTCTTTTGTGTACTGCCCTACAAAGGCGAAACACAAACATTACAAGGACACTGAAACAGATAAAAAAATAGCTGTGAAGTTTTTGACCGTCCACCTGAATGTATGGGAGATAGGTAAATGATAGTGTTTTCTTCAAAATGGACAAAATTGAGCATAGCTGGACTGAGATACTTTGCCGCAATAAACAGAACCTAAAGCACTCAATTTCGATCATAGCTCAAATCTCAGAAAACGCGCAGTTGCCGTGCTTTGCCTTTGTACGAAAGTGTATCATCCGTTATATCTGATGCACCGTGTGCTCCAAATGACATTCAAAGTCAGTAAAGGGAGGAAAAGACAGTACAGCTATTAGGTAACATGAGAAAGCCAGCGTGACTATAAACATTTAAACAGCGTAACCACTGGGGTCACACTGCTTGCTTTTTAAATGAACCTATAAGCCCTAGTTTCTGTAAATTCAAGCCGTCTTTTTTTTTGACTTGTGTTATGTTTATGACAGATGTTCTGCGAAATGCAAATGGCTGATTTCCTGGAGCTCAGAGCGCAGCTAGGAGACTGAGGGATGCAGGATCCCATGTGGATGGAATGTCTGAGTAGGTCTGTGTGTGGTGTGATGGGACACGAGGTGAGAAACTGGTGCTAAGTAGTCAATTAATAACTCCCTCCGTAACCACACAAGCTGGTCCAGCTCTTGTAAATAGAGGCAAATTTGATTTATTGTTTGATTAATAGGCCAACATGCTTGACATGGATAATGGATTCAGAAAAACGCCATTTGAACATTAAGTTGCAGATTTATAAAGTCTATACGGAATGTAAATTAGTGTATATACTTCTGACCAAAGCTCATTCTATAATATAAATGAGGCTCTTGCATGTTATCAAGAGCATGAAGATGTTCTTGAAACACAACCTGATTTTCAGGGTATCAAGTCTTTCCACAATAAATGCAATTCCTTCTTTCCACCGTGAAAGTAATCTCTCAAGACTTAATATAAAAACCTTAATGGAATAAGGTAGCTTTATTGCCAGGAATGAAAATATAATTCAGTCATGTTTAATTCAATATAGTGCTCTTTACACAAGTACTGACACAAAGAACTCTGTGTCTGGAGGAACAGAATCGTTTTTTTTTGTATATCTTACATGGGCTGGTAATGTCCTGCAGGATGGAATGAAAGGAATTCCAGAGAATTCACTAGAAAATGTACAATGGAAAAGTGAACATTCTGACATCGCTCACTATTTGCTTTTAAAATGATTGCTGTTGTTCCCAAACTGAAACTGTTTGTATGTTTAGGGAATAGCAATTCTCTCAGCTTAGCGATTTACCTTATATTGACCACAGGTTGACATTCACATCCATAATACAGAATTCCTGACGAGCTGGGAGGAGTCTTTTCCAGTACCCTAGCGGATGCAGAGCCTGGACGATCACTTACTCACTCTTCCCTATACTTCCTAAGCTTGCTGTTCCCAGATCCCCTTCGCGTAGTTACTGTGAGAATCTAGACCCGCCCTATCGTCATAGTAACCGCCTCCCTTCATTCTTCTACCAGTAGAAAGACATTGCTGTTCCAGATCCACGTCCTTCTTGACTCCTTGCCAAAGGATGTGCATGCCAACCTTCCCTACACAAAGCCAGCCGCTCTTCTTAGTAACTCTGCTATTTTTGTCCCGCCGCTGATTATTTACTTAGATGAGGAAGGGTAGTGAAAAAATAGATTTTTGTAAAGATCTGTAAAGATGGAGCAAGGTGCTGTTAGACAGGAAAACATAAAGCCTGGTTTTTATGAAGAAAGAATTTATAAATATTTATGTAGTGTATCTGAGTTATAGCTTATATATGGTGGTTCGAAGGGCCTTCTCATTTCTGCAGCTCTTTTTGTTTGTACATAAAAGCAGTCATATTTTTTAGTAGTTTCGGATATGCCTGTTTTATTAACGATAAAATGAACATAAAACACCTTAACTTAGAAGTATAAATTTGATATTTTGATCCAAAAAATGCAGTTTCTTATTTATGGAGATTCTTGTTTCTGTGGTTGAAATAATACAGAGGGACGTACAGGAAATGAGAGTTTTGGTTTTTATGTTGTTAGTGGGAATTGATCTTCTGAAGATCTGAGGTCGACAATGTCAACCAGGCAGGTCTCACATCCCATTTGGCCAGATGGAGCCTCTTTGGGAAATAAGTGAACCTTTTATCGGAAAATGTTTTTTGTCTTTTCCAGGCAGATTATTGATAATGAAAATAAAATGCAAAAAAAAAACAAAAAATCTGCGATGTACGACACTCAAAAATAAAGCATTGCTTAAAATGACTTCTGTATCCACTCAAAAATATTTATTTTTATATGTGTCTCTAAATTTAGATAAGATCCCGCATCCAGCAAAAGGTCCTGCTCCAAACCATTCATCCTGTCCACCGACTCACATAATATGGAAATTAGAATGTAAAGCTTGCAAACAGGGAACCTTCATCTAAACTATTTTGAAAGCTTGAAAGCACTGCGAATATGTTTCTCATTTTGTATGGAGCCTTACCTCACTCTATGTTAAACATAAAATCCCTTCAAACATTTTTTTTTTTCTGTTTACTTTTTGTTTTTTGTTTTTTTTGCGTTGCCATAGCACAAGCGAATCAGTGAGCTGCAATGGACTCCATGAGGAACCCCAGACGGTGAGTGATAACAATCTGAAGTAACAGCCAGACTGCTCCGCTGCTGCATCCCACAAACGGCTGCGAGTTCTATTCCCAGGGCTTGCTTGTCTGGTCATCCTAAATGGCTGACACTCAGCCCAGGAACTTGTTTAACCTAAACCCTTGAGTTCTTAGTCACCCGGCTTTAGGAAATCAACAGTTGGTATGAGCTGTGGGTGTGTTTAGTCTTCTACTGGAAATGTAATCAAGCATCTAGCCTCCAAGATTATACTGTACACTATCCATTTCGCTGAGGTAATATTCTCAGCTGCGTTCCACAATTAAATCATTCATTAATTTGCCTGCCTCTCTTGGAGGTGCCATGGAACCTGAAGCGAAAAAGCATTTACCCACCAATGCGGGTCTGTGTCAGCCGGGACCCAACTGGAATTCGACAAATAAATAGCAAACCAGTCATTTTACATTTCGGTTATACAAAAGTTCAGGCACGAAGGACCAAAGTGAGACATAAAGGAAGTACAGAAGAATTAAGGTAAACTAGCCTAGATCAGGTTCAGTATGAGCTATCCAAGAATTATAAGATTATTATTATTATTATTACTACTAGCACTACTTCAACTACTAGTAGTTTAGAATATATTATTATTATTATATATATATATATACAGAATATTTTCTGAATAAGAAAAATCCATAGAAACCCATAAAAACATCTAATGACCCAACTAAACATCTACATTATCCATGCTTAGAAGAAAGAACTTAGATCTTCAGCTTTAAAATTCTACTTCTTTTTGATTGAGCGGCAGATGACTATGACACTGTAAGATTATAGTTCTTTGCCAGTACTTGTATGTGTCAAATATTGCTTTACTCATAACATTTATCAAAATATTCATCTCAATGAAAATAATCCTGTTGGCAAACAGCACCGTGGTGAGTATTAAAGGGATGTTTGCTTTCATCTGTGACAAAATAAAATACAAGTACTACATGCCTGTATGTAATTAAAGGTGCGGCGACATGCGGCCTGCGACAGCGGCCTGTCCTCCTGAAAGCTGACCTCACTCACCGCTGCATAAGTCAAACACTGCTTGTTTGTAGTACCTATTTACTCTGTGCTGTTTTGCAGTTTATTTGCAGTTCCAATTGAACTACCATGACTGGGAACAAAAAAAAAAAAAAAAACTGAAAATGTAGGTTCAAGCTGGAATGTGGTTGCAGTGAGAGTATCACTGATTCCTGTGAAATAGGCAGAGTTCAACTCAAATTAATGACATTGGAAGTTCTTTAATTTGGTACAGTTATTAAAACAAAATCTTAAACAGGATTGTGACAAATTGATTATCCTGGCTGCAAAGAAGAGAGAATATAATGTAATATAATATCCATCCATCCATCCATCCATCCATCCATCCATCCATCCATCCATCCATCCATCCATCAATTTTCTGTAACCAATTGTCCTCTTCAGGGTGGCGGGGGGTCCGGAGTCTATTCTGGAAGCTATGAGTGCAAGTCAGGGAACAACCCAGGATGGGGTGCCAACCCATTGCAGGGCACACTCACACACACCATTCACTTAATATACTACAATTTCTCTAGTGACTAATACCAGCAAAACAGAAGAGCCAGTTTGAATCAGTTGACGGAAAGTGTAAATCTATCGCGTCAGCAGGTCATTTCACTTCAGTCTACCAAGAACTTCAGAGATGAATATTTAAATTCAGCTTTAGTGTGTGAAGCCTGTTATTATAACTACAGGTGCACTATTATGAAAACAGTGAAGCACTAGGCAAAGGAAACAGTTCAGTCACCAGTGAGAAAAGTCATGTGGCTGGATGATTCATTCTTAACCCTGTTCTCCACAAGTAGATACTGACAATGCTTGCCAAATGAAGCCCGCAGAGTGCATTTTCCACAGCGAAGAGATTTGGTGGCCCTGTTATGGTGTGAGTGTACTTTTCTGGTATGGTTTAGGTCAACGCAACCCCTTTGAAAAGAGAGTAAACGCCAATAAATACAAAGTCATTGTGAGTAATCGCATTTGAACCATTTCTGTCGTAATGGGGGTCAGGATCTTCCAGGGACAGACTGTTCCCATACATAGAGCATGAGTGGTCACTCGATGGTTTGATGAGCATGAGAATGACATAAAAATGTGCCGACAGTGTCTCGAGTTAACTGCACATGTGTGGGACATCCTGGAGTCTGAACCGTCGGCAAAGCACGGAGTAATGAGGTTGAGGAAGGATGGTGTCAGGAACATTCCGGACACTTGTAAAATCTGTGTCAGCATTCATTGAAACTGCGTTGGTGAATCAGCATGATCAAGAAGCCGGTTAAACTTATGTTATTATTTATTGCAGTTGCTACTTGTGTGTTTTCATTCAGTCATTATCCTATATAACAGCTGACAAACCCATGGGTTGTATAAAGACATCTATTTAGTGTTTCCCTAAAATCTTTTTGAGGCACATTTTTCCTTGCCTCTAAGTCTGATGCAAAGTGAGTCACTCAAAACAATGAGGCAAGTGTCCCATCTGTCACCATGATGGAAAGAGTCGTTATTGTGGGGAAAAAAATGTATATGATTAAGTCACTTAGTAATGAATGAGTGGTTCGGTGATTGCCTCAGATTTGATATTTACATGTAAAGCAGTTGCAAAATCCACTTCAAGATGACAATGAAGTGACGAGGGAGAGAAAATGGCCAATCAGCTTATCAGCAGCACTGGGGGGGGGGGGGGGGATGTGAGAGCTTTCAGAAGGTTACCTACGAGCCCTGCTGTGTGAACTCCATCATCTCCCTGTCGAAGTGCCATTAAATTCACCGCGGAAACCCAGCACTTTTCAAAGGCATCTTTGAGAAACACAAGTATGAAAAGTATGAATACAATAGATACGGATGTAAAAACAAAAAAAAGACCGAAATCTCACATCATTGCTTCATGATGAGTAAAAAAAAAATAAAAGCAACATGACTGCCATTAAACAAGTAAATTAAAAAAGGGAGAAATTCTCCTTTAATAAAATAACAGAGACTTCAGTTCACTGAGAACATCTGAATGGCATTCTCATTAAAGTCATTATGTGGTACTGCGACCGCACACTTAAAGATGTATTACACATCTTTAGCGCACTGTGGCTGGAAACAGAATAAAGGTATTCAGAAATGTTCCGGGGGGGAAAACTTGTTTACTTGAAACTAGGAGAGCGAATGTTACTTGGAGTGCTTCACAGAGTGAGCATGAATCCATGGCACCTCTGGGAAGATCTCCGGTGTTTGAGCGCTGGCCATATTTCCTGCTTGTGATTGCACACTGCTCGTACTGCTGACTCATGTCAAGGTAGGAGGAAGGGAAGGTGATGTTCACAATGGCCTAATAAGCACTAATGGGGAATTAAAAATAATTTAGCAGTGTAACCACGGCTCCTTAGCTCACTCTCAGTAATACAGCGTTCCGTTGCATCTGTGATGACATGGAGGGACACTCAGACGATACCTAGTTTCTATTGGATGGGGTCCAAATGAGAATTCAGGAAACCAGTGGGATGAAACATATAGAGAAAAAGTCAAACAGGGTTGGGTTTGATTGTTTTTGCGGAGCATTATATAACAAAAAAAAAGATTAGCTTGTTTTTGTGGACTTTTGAATTAAGAATATATTTAAGTCGCATGATTTGCATCTAAATCCGGATACCTTCACTGTCAGACTGGTTTGTGCCCTGCGGCAATGCTGTGCAATGCTCAGGGCTGCCCTCTGTCTGCCTGTGCAGCCCCCCCCCCCAGAGAGGAGTGCCACATCACGGTCGCGGTGGGGGGGCTGTAAGCCGAGCTTCCTGTGGGAGCCCTCCGTGCTCCCGGCCGCGGCGTCAGCACCGCGATTATTTGCACTGACCGGAGTGTGTCTCCTTGGGGCTCTCGCGTTTGGATCACGCTGACATGCTGGGGGGGGGGGGGTGGCGTGGCGGCGGGGAGGGGGTGGGGGGGCTGGCTCCAGCCAGGCGGCTCCGCTCGGCAGGTTGATGAATGTCCAGGCCTCCAGGATCCTCGCCACCCAGGTCCACAGAGTCCAGCTACAATGAGTTACAGTCTGGAGGCCCCCGCCCTGCCTGGTCGGCCCCCTCTGCACAAACACTGCAAGTCTATGCTCTGGCCGGGCCTGCTGCCACCGCCCAGCCCACCGCCTGCCTGGCCGCGCGCTTCCTCAATGACACTCTCTCACTCAGCATCACCCAAGCTTCTCCCTTTCACTCAATTCAGTCCTTTTATGACATCTTTTCACTGGTGGTTGTTGCGCCCCCCCCCCCCCTCTTTTCCTGACTCTGTGTGGATAAACTATCACCAGCAATCTGCTTTTACACTCACTCATTCTCTCTATCTCTCTCTCTTTCTCTCTCTCTCTATTACCTCTCTCTCAACTACTCCCAGGGCTGCAGATAGACCTCAAAAGAGCATTTTAAAAATAAAACAGAGTTTCCTCTGAGAAAATATCGAACAATAAAGTTCACAGCTCACTTCTGGAAAATGTGACACCGTAATGACGGTTTTGTTGATTTATCTATAAAGAGGCAGAAAATCCCGAACTCTGTACAGTATAATGTGAAGAAAGCAGGCAGCCTCGTGCTTTTATGTCACGCTGAGATGTAACAGCGTCTGTCAAACATTCTCGACAGCCCTTAAATGCAGGCTAAGAAGTCCAGAGTAGCAGTTCTTAGTGGGTGCTCCAGGGGGGTCCGGCAGTGAGTGAAGTCCTTCATCAGTGGCTCTGTCCACCGCCACCCCCCCAGTTGGCCCCCCCACCAGGCCGACGCCTGCCCAGGGCTGCACTGCCTGCAGCCACTGACTGGAAAAACACTGGCTGCACTTATGCGAGCATGTACACAGAGCGTAGACATCGCCTTCCCATGGATATAAAGTCAGCACACTGGGGGAAGAGAGGAAATAGGCCAGAAGTAGCGGCAATGTAGTCACTAGCGAGGTGGAAAATGTCTGTAAAGCAGGTGTTTATATTAAACAATGCCTATAAGGTGCTGTTTCACTCCCTTTCAGCATAAAGGCTTATGCCACTTAAAGTGGATCAATAAAAAATCTCAAAAGAGATCAACTACTTATATTTCCAGTTGATATAGGGGAATAGAGGTGTGAATCAGGTTTGACTTCAGGTTTCCCCTACACTGTGTGTAGGGTGTATGTGTGTCATCGTGTCCGTCTGGGTTTTCTGCAGCACTGTAAGGACACTCTGAGGAATAGAGGTGTGAATCAGGTTTGACTCCAGGTTTCCCCTACACTCTGTGTGTAGGGTGTATGTGTGTCATCGTGTCTGTCTGGGTTTTCTGCAGCACTGTAAGGACACTCTGAGGAATAGAGGTGTGAATCAGGTTTGATTCCAGGTTTCCCCTACACTCCGTGTGTAGGGTATATGTGTGTCATCGTGTCCGTCTGGGTTTTCTGCAGCACTGTAAGGACACTCTGAGGAATAGAGGTGTGAATCAGGTTTGACTCCAGGTTCCCCCTGTGCTCCGTATGTAGATGTTTATGTTGTCGTGCATGTGCGCGTTTCCCGTGGCACTCAGTGGAAGCACTGTTCAGCTTAAGTGGTGACTCTAAATCACCTTTTACTGTGAAACTATGTGTGAATGAATAGCTTGCGAAACTATGTGCATTTCTGCATGGATCTTGTCAGACCCCTCGTAATGATGCGTTTCTGGATCACCCTAACCTAACCAAATCTGTGGCTGCAGAAAATCAATGCTTCTTGAAGATGGACAATGATAAACTGTTCAACAAGAGAGGCGAAGTATTTTTTTCTCCATCCCCTGCTACAGTGTGCTGACATACTGCAATACATCAGGTGGTAGCTTGGAAATCATGTGGTGGCTTCAGTGGTAACTTCACTGAAATGTTCTCAGCCAAATAAGTTAGAGTTTAGTCATTTATTTTTTTAAACCAACCGTTTATTCCTTGTTTTAGTTGTTTTATTAGTTGTTTTTCTGCTGCAAATGAAAGTCAAGCCAACTTAAATTTTTTAATCTGAACTGCAGAATAGGTATTTAAATAGCTGGGCCCACAAGTCTCCAGGCAGAGAAACACCTTTGGGTGTGATTTCTGGAGTGCCAGCAGGAAATAAGATGTAATCCCTTTAGTATGACATCAGGAGGCAGATATACAGGTAGCTGGCAGTCATTGTGCGTGTAAGGTTACGTATGATTGGATGACATAAGTGGTAACGTGGCGCTGACATCACAGAGGCTGAGATTACGCCCAGTGGAAACTCACACCTCATCCGGCGGGCCTGGGACGTCTCTGCGGAATTCTGGGCTTTCTCCCAGAGCCTGAACTGCCCTCTCCGGTCGGGAATGACCCTGCAGTCAGGCTGCACGGAATCAACAAAGGCGTGGATCCCTGCGGAACTTGCATCATTCCAAAAGTCACGGCGTCCTTCAGCGTGGCCAGAGGAGCAGGATTACGGAAGCTGGCTGGGATGCTGATGAGAAGCTGAGCGGCGCAGGCCTGACGTTTCTCAGCACTGGCTCTCGGGGAGCTAAATGGATGTGTTGTAACAGAGGTCAGAGCTCGTCAGAGCGGCCCTGGAAATGCGGTAACCAGATGATACTGCAATACAGATACACTGCATTGAAAATGTAACAGAGTGTACAGCAGTCATTTGCACTCAGTACAATTCTATGAAGAAACATCAATAACAGGCAGAGACAGGCTGAAAAGAGAGTCGGCATTCTGTCATGTATGTCGTGGCACAGTGTTTACCGCTGTGTATATAGAGGGCTTAATGCACATGCGGACAACAGAGAGTTAATATACACTGACTTCATAAAATTATTGTCATGGCATGCAGAGCGGAGACTATAACCTCAAGTCTTCTCAAGTGATAGGGTCCTAGGTGGTGTCCAAGTCTCGAGTCATCTCCCCTTTAGTCAAAGCTGAGTCTAAGTCTTTCCATGAGTTTTGCTGAGTCAAGTGACAAGTCATAAAATTTATGACGTGAGTCTGACTTCAGTTGAGAGTCAGTGATTTGAGTCCCCACCTCTGCTATCTATCTATCTATCTATCTATCTATCTATCTATCTATCTATCTATCTATCTATCTATCTATCTATCTATCTATCTATCTATCTATCTATCTATCTATCTATCTATCTATCTATCTATCTATCTATCTATCTATCTATCTGCCTGCCTTCCTGCATGCCTGTCTGTCTATCTATCTATTTGAGGTACTTCATGCAGAACCATCAATACAGTGATAGTAATTATCAATATTCTTGTGAGAATGACAGAATCTTTTGCCGTCTGACTGGATTTGTCCATCCACTGATACGAGGGGGGGTCGCGCTTCTCCCTCTTTCCCTGGCTGACAGATTATCCACCAACACCAGAACGGTCCCCATGACTGCTCTGCATACCCCCCCCCCCCCCAGGCCCCCTCCCTCATCACACGCTTTAGGGATGACAAAACTAACCTCCCTCTGGTACCTGTTTGGCCATTAACGTCGTAGCGAGAAGACAGCAGGAGTTCTGGGGGCTTTTTACAGCTTTGGCGCCCTAGCTGGCCTTCACCCCCCCCCCCCCACCCAGGGTCTGCTGCTCCTGTTCTTTCCCATGCTGCCCTCAAACGAAAGGAGTGTCAACTGGCGGAGAGGAGCAAGTGAGGAGACCATCTGACACACATCCAGGGAGAACATGGGAACAAAAGCCCCAGAGAAGCCGCAGATCTGGAAACACTTCCTGTGAAAACCTCCCCATTCCCTCCCAGGCCAAAAATAATAAGTACTTAAGGATTTTCTAATCATTCGTAAGGGCTCGGGCTGCCCTGTGCAGTCACAGGGACGGAGACAGAATGCAGGCAAAAACACACCAACAAACACGATTTGTTTCACCCGTGTTGGTAATTATCATCAGCATCTACAGCTGCTAAGATATGGTTCCTGGAACCTTATTATGTTTTGGGTGACATTAAAGTATTTAAAGAGGAAATGCTTTTTAAAGAGAATATCAAAAAAAATCCAAATAAGAAAGGACAAAATATTGGGGTTGTATGAAATGTTAAGCAGGCAGTGTGACACGTCACCCTTAAATCACCTAAGAACAGATCGTCCTTATTAAAAGCCAGACAGCCCCGGTCTATAATAATGGCTCTTTACCCTAAACAAAAGTGTTAATCAGCACACATGCAAGTCCCAGTTCCACCCCGTTAATGGGTATAAATCATGATAGGAATTACTGCGGGAAAATAGCGTGGTAGTAAAGCTGGACACCCTGGTGTTCAGGCAAATTGGATACTATTCATACTCAGCACCTTTATGAGCAGATGCAAACAAAGCAGCCATTGTTAATTCATGCATAAATCCATATACGTGTGTGAAAAACAGCCCCCCCCGAAGCTGGCGGTTAGGGGGCAGTCTGTGGGTAACTTCACTATACTGACTAAAGTAATTCCCCAAAGTAATCCGGCTCAAAATATTTGCATATCTCTCATGTTGAAGTGATCTTGCGCATAACAGTGGCTGTCTCGGTCCTACAGGGATCGTACGGCTTAGATCGATGCTAGTGATTCTTCAGAAATTAAGAAGAGTTCCATATATCTTACACTCAGCCATGTGGGCTGCGAGCCTCTGCCATCTCAGAAGTCACGTCCAGTTTCCTGGTTCCTCAGTATGAGGTTAACAGATGTCGAGCTGTCGGTTAAACCTATAGTGGTGTGCAGATATCATCCTTCGGAAGCGCTTTAGCACAAGCGTAAAGCATTGAACGTTCTCAAACACTATAGGCCAACTGCCGTTTTCATTTTGGATCTGCCTGTCGGTGTTGACTTTGTCATTAACGCAAATGCTCATTTCACCTGACATATATGTGTAGCACATTAATAAAATTATAACTATATTTGTTAATAACAATATATAATAAGGAGGAATTAGCATTTGAGACCAGCACTGAAATTATGTCACTATATTAAAGCAGGTAATTTATTGCTTGGTTATGTTTTGCACTTTCATTTTCCCTGTAAGAACTGCATGTGACTGAGACATTACTTTGAGTAAAGTATTACAGAAATGTTTGGGAAAACCCAAAAGAAATTGGAATAAGCTTTTTATCACAGGCTTGTGTGACAGGACACTACAGCCTCCTGCATGTTCAACATGTTTTGTTAGCATGTTGGCATCGCAGTTGATTTAGCAATGGTTGAAAAAAAAAATAAGCTTGAGCATAGATATTAAGTTACTGGTAGCTCAGGGACACTCACTGTGTTAGCCCTAACGGTGTGGTATTTGCGGTCTGCAAGCACTGGGTCAGTCACTGTGTTAGCTCTGGTGGTGTGGTACCGGCAGTTATAAGTACAGGGTCAGTCGTTGTATTAGCTCTGGTGGAGTGGCACCAGCGGTCTGCAAGCACAGGGTCAGTCGCTGTTTTAGCTCTGGTGATGTGGTACCAGCAGTTTGGAAGTACAGGGTCAGTTGTTGTATTAGCTCTGGTGGAGTGGCACCAGCGGTCTGCAAGCACAGGGTCAGTCGCTTTGTTATCTCTGGCGCTATGGCAGCGGCAGGTTGGAAGCACAGGGTCAGGCGCTGTGTTAGCTCTGGTGATGTGGTACCGGCAGTCTGGAAGCACAGGGTCAGTCGCTGTGTTAGCTCTGGTGATGTGGTACCGGCAGTCTGGAAGCACAGGGTCAGTCGCTATGTTAGCTCTGGTGATGTGGTACCGGCAGTTTGTAAGCACAGGGTCAGTCGTTGTGTTAGCTCTGGTGATGTGGTACCGGCAGTTTGTAAGCACAGGGTCAGTTGTTGTGTTAGCTTTGGTGATGTGGTACCGGCAGTCTGGAAGCACAGGGTCAGTCGCTGTGTTAGCTCTGGTGATGTGGTACCGGCAGTTTGTAAGCACAGGGTCAGTCGTTGTGTTAGCTCTGGTGATGTGGTACCGGCAGTTTGTAAGCACAGGGTCAGTCGTTGTGTTAGCTTTGGTGATGTGGTACCGGCAGTTTGTAAGCACAGGGTCAGTCGTTGTGTTATCTCTGGCGCTATGGTAGCGGCAGTTTGTAAGCACAGGGTCAGTTGTTGTGTTAGCTTTGGTGATGTGGTATCGGCAGTCTGGAAGTACAGGGTCAGTTGCTGTGTTGGCTCTGGTGGCTTAGCTAACTAGTTTCTGCTAGCATTTATGTTGACGGGACCTAAAGATGACGCCTTGAACAAGATCCTGGCAGGACCAGCAGTTTATGAAAAGCGTTAGAGTGCTGGCTCCCCCCTTGGCAGCACATTTAGAGGGGGCCCGATTAGCAGCCTTCAGGGGACACAACAGCAGAACAAAAATCCTCATAGCTAAGGATTTCAGAATGACCAGGGGCCATGCAGAAGGGCCAGGATCATGCGTGACCACTTTGGGAAGATAACAGCACGGATCACACTCCCTCATGACGCTTCAGGCTCCAGTTGGGGGGGGTGGGGGCTCTGTGCCCCCCAGCATGGGGCTTCCCCGCATCAGCTCCCGCAAAAGCCACGGGAAGGGCGCTTTCAAAGCCGCCTCTGTCCCAGCTAGGTGCATCCTACTGTTCACTTTAAACCAGATCTGAGGCCCACCCCCCGTCGCTGTCCAGCTGAATGGCTGCCCTGTTACAGGATGGGCCGTGGCAGAGGGAACCGGCCCGTTACAAGGCACCCTGCAGAGACAGACTGTGACCCGGCCTCAGGGCCCACGTCCCAGGTGACAAATAAAAGTGTCATTTATGACTGCATGCGGTGACGGGCCGCAAAGCATGCCTAACTGGATCACAGGGCGCCTATCAGTGGTCTTTGTGTGTCTGCCCGCAATACAATGTCTCCGCTTAGGGCAGTTAAGTGAGAATTACCCCTTTCTTTGTCAAAAGGAGAGTGAATTTGTGCAGTTATATATTACAAATTCTTAAGTATTTTGGACAAAAAAACCCAATCATTTACTGAATTATTTGCACTCCATATTACCAGATATCTAAAATGTGATTAAAATCATCAGTTAAGAGCAATGATGTTGCAATGATATTGGCACATCTATATATTAATGAAAATAAGAAACTACACAGCATTAAACACTAGCAAAATATTTTTTAATAGTGAATGAGAGTCAGAAGTTTTCAGGTGAAAATTCCCAGAGCATATAATATGTTACATTAATGTCAGGACCTGGCAGTATTCAGTGTTGGGGAGTTTTGTTGTGGCCGAAAGCGAAGATGGCTTTTTGACTTCAAATAGACTTTACTACTTTCGGAGGAGTCGAGCCTGTAGAGACAGTCTACTCACTGATACATCTCTGTAGAGCCCCGGTCAGTCTCACAGGTCAGGGCGGCTGGCTTTCTGACTCGCTATCAAAGTTGTTAACGCTCCGATTATAACGAATTGCCCGGTAGGTCATAGGTTTAACTGTCGGGGCTTCAGAGAGACGCCAGTGAAGAGTGCCACCGGGATTTACAATGTCGAACGGCACGCACAGTTACTGCCCATAAATTAGTGACCCCGCCGACCCAGGGCTCAGGGTCCGCATCGGCGTGCAATACTGGTGAACAACGCATGAACCCGGCAGGCCACAGATGGAGGCCAAGCCACATAGTACTGGGGGTTGGGGGGGGGAGGGGCAGTGATATTTAATATGAGGTGGCCTTGGAGTTGGCGACATGTGGAAACACCTGTCGCTATACATGAGAATGTTCCGGAAGCACAGGTGAACCTTCCGATTTTAAAGATGGCCAGCCAAAGACCTCTCACCAATTGACTGCTTCTGCGTATTTTTAGTTAATTGTGAATTAAAGTTGTAATAATTGCATTATACATTTATATTCTTGCCCCCGCGTTGAAGGACAGATGACACTGTGTCCCATGAGACAACAGTGTAGTTCAAAGATGGGATATATGCTATTTAAGACAGCAAGAGAGTTTTCGTCTAGAAATATAACGGATGTTACTTTGTCATCTTAATGTAATTTATCAAAGGGATGTTACCATAGCTTTGTGTCCAAATGTGGACACAATACAGATTGTATTTTATATCTCTTTATTCTGCTACATACAGTTTTTATAGTCTCCAGGGGGATTTTGTGATCATTGTTTCGTTTTCCGTAAAATACACTAAGACCATGTTTTCAGATCAGAGTCTGAAAGTTAGTAGGTTCAAACAAAACCCTGAAACCAACATGATAACAAAGCACAAGAAACACAACAAAAACAAGATGGAACTGAATTAAATGCGATTTCGTGGAAAAAAAAAATCAAAAAATCAAAAACTATGAGACAATGCAAGAATAACTGCAACAGCAAATGAATAGTCTGCTCTAACAGAATGAAATGCTATGACGGAGACCATAAAGAAGTGGATTCTGCGGGAACGATGTTTATTTCTGCCAGCTGGAAGTGGAGAACATAAATGATTTTGCCCGAGAGTAGCGAGGTGAGCCTTGAAGACGGCCACTGGCAGGGACCTGGGCCGCATGCAATCCCTTGGGAATGGTGCAGCTGACTGTGAAAACCTGCTACCCATCAGCCTGAGCTCCAGCTGACAGGAATTCCCTCTGTCTGATTGACTGCAGCTCAGCGTGGGAGCAGGAACAGTCAGCGCTGCCTCCGCGACCTGTATGGAGGGCCCGGTCTGTGACACAGAACTGGTGCTGTGATGTGGTTATTACTGGGGGAGGGGGGGTGTTGAGGCAGAGCGACTGGTGGCTCACTCACACGGTGAAGATGAGGAGGGCTGAGCAAACAGCGTGTCATTACCGACTGGGTCACTTCATTGTGTGTTATTACAGAAGGCCTACTTGTTGGATTTATTCGCTTATGATTATTGGTTTCCGTGCATTAGTTTTTTTTTTTCCGTCCACGGCGTACAAATTTAATCAGATTCCTGTGGAAATTAATTTTCTGCCCGTTGCCAGAAAGTTGCAAAATAACCCTTACACAACAAACTATTGAATTATGAGTTTAAGAAGGGCCAGATTATACAGCGATTTTTGGAAGTTTCCTTATGTTGTAACAGCCTTCCTGTGAAATACCTGAAGTTATGAAGGAATGGGCCTGAACTGGCTGGGATGAGCCGGGTTGGTGTTTGTCTCAGTGAGCTCAAGTTGCTTGCTGAGACAGTGTCAGGGAACCAGTAGGGGGCACTATTCTCTGTGGGCCAGATGGGGAAAACCCAGAACTGTGGCCATGACACATCTTTCAGATGCTAAATAAAGGTCCCTGTTGTTAAAGTTACCATGGCTAAATAAAACTGTTTCTCTTTCTGTCCGCCTTGTGCTTTCTTTAGTAAAACATGACAACACATATTGCGAATGCCATCCTTTTATGCTGCGTTTTCCGCTTGTTACAAGTCACAGCAATTAGTAAATATGTAGACTTTCATGAGTAGCTGGTGAACTAAATAATTTTATTTAAACTTTTTTTTTTTTTTAAATAGGTCCTTCACAGAAAGTTAAAGGTCTTTTCATGATGCCGATCAATGAACCAGTCTGTTATGTCAGAATCTCTCACCAAAAACCCAACATTGCTTTGGTGTTAATGAAAATGCAAAAATCACACATATTAGCATCTCTGATGATCGTGCCATTTAATACCTATAGACATACGAGCATCACATAGCTCTCAATTCTCAAGAACCAACGAAGAGTTTAACATCACTTGTTATTATTGCTTAAATGTTGCATTGAACATGCATCCCAAAACAAGAATATGGGCCTATATTCCAAGCCCGCTCCTGCATCCTGCCTGTGTCATTCCTGCCCCTCCACTTCAGCGCCGAGATTACCTGTAATTATATTCACGATATAAACGACTTAAACATACCAGTCACAGAACTAAATTATTTTCTTCTAGTTCTATGTCATTATGTTGTGTCCTGACCTCCGACAGACAGAAACCCAGGTTTAAAGGTATTTGTGCCGCAGAAAGGGATGATGTTGGCAGTGCAGTACTGGGTGGCTTGGTTGTGGCTATGGACATACTAGACTCAGCCCTTTATGGTGAATGATATCCGCTTGTTAGCATCCACCAATATTTTGTCTTTTGGGCCAATGATTAAAAAACCTACAAAACGTTTGTAGTTGCAGTCAAAAAATAAAGCTGTTAAATTTTTAAAAGATGAAATGAATAGTCCTGCATCAAGCACGCAAAATGTTTCCTCGTGATGGCCTGTAACAGTGTCATGCAGTTCTGCAATGTACACAGTACAATGAGCGAACTCTCAGATTTTACAAAAGCGGAGCATCATGCTTGATCTTTAAGGAGAGGTTTTGTCTTTGTTTGTGTTGGGTGTCTGCGACTTTAAAAGTGCAGCTGGCACTGACATCGCAGAGCCAGAATTAATGCATTTCCAACCACAGGCTCGCCGAAGGAACCAGAATGAAACGTTCAAGTTCGCAGCATATTCTCCCCTCCCTCTGCCGTGCATCACACGCTGTATCAGTAATGCAGAAAGAGGACCTTATCGCTGGAAGTCGTAGCTCATTTTTATTTTGCTTAGCGTTTCAGCGCCTTTACGGACGGGCTCCGTTTGCCAGAAACTGTTTCGTTTCCCCGCATTTTCACGCCCTTCCACGTTATTAATGCGACCCTTTTCTTCTTATCTCGCCTGAGAAGCGAGGCTTTGGCAGGGAGAGCCAGGAAGAGCACGTGCACATCTTCGAACGTTTAGCGGCAGTTTTATAAATGTTTCTCCTCAGACTTATTTTGGCATTAGTCGTCCCCCAACCCCCCCCCCCCCATGAAAGGCCCCTCCCCCTCTTCCTCCCCAGCCTCCGGGGGCCCGGCGGCGGTGCACATTTCCGCCGATGCCAGTGGCTGGGCCTGACGACAGCATGGCTCTACCCCACAGATTGACGAGCCCTCCGCTGGAGCTTTACTGTACGGGGCAGCCACAGTGGAGCCGAGCTACATCTGGACTCGAGTAAACTTACTGGGAAACGGGGGCCGGCCTTGGCCCGCGACCGCCAAAGGGAGGGGAGGGGGGAGCAGCTGATGAAAGGAGCCCCCACGCCCCCGCTCTCCCCACCACCCCCGTTACCAAAATCCCTGGGAGGATTTTATTCTGTAAACACTCCTAAGCTTGGAAGAAGCCAGCGGCTGCTAACGCTGCTGCATGCGAGCAATGCGGCGGACACCAGACGGCCCAATCGCATCTGCTGCGCCTGGTTCGAAGGCCAGTGATGTTTTTGCGTGTTGTGGGGCGCAAGCGCTAACAGGATCGCCATCGAAACCTCAGGAATCGATTAAAGAAAGCAGGAGTTCAGGCTTTGATGTGCGGCCCTTAACTTGGTGAAGGTAGCGCGGGGATGTGTCTAAGACAGCGCCGTCCCTGGTGAAATCTGAGGAATCCTTGGACCGAAGCAAGTGGCCGGACGAGCAGAAATGTGAGGCATTTTTTTTTTTTTTGACAGGGGGTTAGAAAAACAAGGCTCCCGCCGTCCGTCTGCCTCGCTGTGTCCGGCTCCTCTGCCTGGAGAATCCTTAGCGGTCTTCACAGCTGCCGGTGGCTCCGGAGCCGATCCATTAGTCACACGGGGTCATGTGACAGTGCCAATGAAATGGCAACCTCAGACTGGCCTGCTCAACCCCCCCACCCCCACCCCCACCACACACAGATAATTAAAGAAAACGAGATTATAAAAAGGTAATGATGGAATAGCAATGATAAAGTGGCGGGCAACACACTCAGGTTTCAAATCTCACCTCAGCCACAGAGCGTCATTAAACATAATCTCTTCCTTATGGTACTTTGAATCCCCCCCTGCCCCACCACCACCACCCCCCTGGTCACACTGACACAGCGGGGGATGATTTTTGACATCACTTAAAGCAGTCCCTTCCTCTGTCTGAGTACCGGGGTCAGTAAAAGCTCAAGTCTGACTGTATCCCCCACACAGTGTGACAAGAGCCTCCTGGCTTGATTGCTGAGCTGTCAGGTGGGGGCCAGGAGGATGGAAACACATAGAAGCCTATCTACAGTATAAACGGTGCACCCTCTTCCTGCAGGGATGACATATAGCGCTCGCCTTTGAAGGAGGAATTAAAGGGAAACTCAATGCTGATTCCCTTTTCAGACATGCCTGTTTTATTATTGTCTCTTACCAAGAGACTCTTGTGACTTTTGGATCTATTTGGGCTGAGCGCCCAGTTAACAGACGTCTTTATTCCCCCGCGTGTGTAAATCATACGGTACCTCGCAGCATCTCTGCGCTCTGCTTCCAATCAGTCCTGTTGGCTTTTGGGTCTTCTCTACTAGCACCCCTTAATTAATTTTCAAATCTATTCACTTTGTCATCTTTCAAAGATATTCTGTAAGAAGTTCCATCCATTCTTGCAGGCCTGTCTTTCTTCTGCTTCCTCTTTTTTTTTTTTTTACATATTTGGGGTGGAAATGTTCTCAGGAGAACCTGCCAAGCACCAGTCCCTACATAAGAGAAGCCAAAATGGCTGTTCCAGGCTTATCTCAAGAGGGGCCTTCCTGCCCCCTACAGCCACCCCCACCCCCCCCCCCCCCCATGCTCGTAGGACCTGGCCAGCTCTCCTCTGTGAGGGATCTTTTTTCATCTTTACTCCTCCTTCTGTCCTAATCCCTCCATCTTCATCCTGGTCGCATTCCATCGAGATCTGTAGCTTTTACTGCTCCTTTACAGTCTCTTATCCACGAATGCAAATGCGACGGAGACAGCGCTGGCCCCCTTGTTTATTTTTCAGGCCCACATGACGTCAGCGGTGCTACGACGTGACTGGGCCAGATCCCCTGCGCATCATATAAACCCTCATCATTCGAGGCACTTACTGGAGGCAAGCTTCTGCAGGAGTGAAATATATGCGCGTGCGAAAGCATCATGGAAAACCGACTCTTGTTAACTCGGCAGAACAAATGAGATTGGCTGGGGGATATCATAAAAAGGGCATGGCGGGCTGAGAAAGGGCCGCGCTCCATCCCGCCATTCCGCTGGCTGCTCTAACTGTCTCCTAAATGAGCGTAATTGCTGCCATTACAGAGCCCACTTAATATGTGCTGTGCTTAGAGGTGTCCGCTAATTCCCCCAACGACTCAGGCAACCGGCGCTGTGAGACGTGCCTGCTTCAGGGTTCAGGGAGGAAGCGTGAGACGGCATAGCAGGCTATTAAAAACATAAAATTAACCCTGCTGGCAAGAATTTGCCTGTTATAGTGAAATTACATGGTGACACCTTCCATGAGCAGATACATTGTGAATTATTACTCATGGGAGGGATGTATACTAAACTGCTGCATACTAGTTACACTGCTACTATAGTTAACATACTAAAGTTAAAGCAGATGAATACATAGTGTACCGGTAGCTTCATATTGCAAGACCCTCCTATTTTATGACCCCCTTGTGCATATCTTTTGGTCTTTATTACACAACACGTGCTGTCAGGATTGCATAGGTAAGAAATCTCCAGGATATTGCAACTACGAACTAATTATATTTCGTAAAAAGTTTGGAAAACGTGCCCCTCTCTTCCAGAAAATTCCAGGAGGAGAACATGGCCCCAGAATTGAGAGTGAAGAGTGACGTTTATACAGTTATTAATTTTCCCCAGTAATCCGTCCTATTGGTCAGTTTATGTTCTAGATCTGGAATCTTGCCCAAATGCCTTAACGTTTTTTGCTGATAATTTCCCCTTTGCACTATAAAAGCCTGGATCTGAGGAGTGAATTCAAATTGGATCTGGCAGATAAAGTCCTGAATAAGTTATGCTCAGACTGAGTGTCTCTGGGCCAAGAGGAATAAAGAACAAACACAAACAGATGGAATCGGGGGCTGTTTAGCTCATATGCGAGTGTGGAACCATCCTGTAGCCACCTCATTCTCTGGCAATCACACTCATCCACTATTATGATAAAGTCTTGAGAAACCAGAGTTGCTCAATCTGGGAGTTTTGCTCAAAGTGACGCTTAACCCATAGACACGACACCCTCTCTACTTGTAAGCCCACTGCAGTGAAATGTGTACTTTTTCCCCAGGAAGGATAAACTCCGGAGCAGAGATTTTGGCAGCAGAAACAATGGTGCCCCCCCCTTCCCCCCCCGGGGGGGGAATGAGGTCCAGAGAGATATCATGCAGGGCCTCGATGGCGGCAGTCTTCAGCACCATAAATTATCTGAAAGTGGTCTAAACAGGCCCTGTATCCCAGCCAGATCCCAACCAGAACTTAATTGGGGGAATTCGCTGGTTCCAGACTGCAGCTCTGATATGAAAACAGAAACCATATGTAAGAAAAGAAGGTGAAACGAAGAGCCATGTAAGACATAAGTTTTAAACTGCGCAAATGGCAGTAGACGGCATTCAAGGAAATTATAACGTCACGTACGTCTCACATGCTCACCGCCTCCTGCTGGGACGGGGCCCAAGGGGACCCCAAGGCTAAACGACTCATAGAAAGTGCATTACGTTTAATACAATAGCTTAACATTAAACTAAACGTAATACACCACATAAAAAATACATAATGTATTTAGAAACAATTTTATGGCATGGTAGCTCTGTTGGTTGCAGAGTATTTTTTTAATAAGAGACCTACATGCTTAGGATGGACAAAATAATGGAAACACCATATTAATACCAAGGACCTCATGAGGAGTAGGACAAACCAGCGGCTTGAGAATAGCTTTAATCCTTCTTGAAATGCTATCATACAAAATGTATTGGACTATTCCTCAAGAAAAAATGCTTTTCAAGATTCAGGATTATTTGTCACATTGCAGTTATACAATTATAACGTACAGTGAGATTCAGTCCTATATATATATATATATATATATATATATATATATATATATATATATATATATATAGAATATATCGGGATAACATTACAGTTAAAGGCAATATCTGTACAATGTGCAATATTATAGAATAGACTATATATATTTGTGTTGTAAAGAGCAGTGTGCTAGTTGCTGTTGATGTAAATGGACCTCACTAAGAACAGTTGAGAAGTTGTGGCAGCATGTTCTGCTCCAGGAGTCTTACGGCCTGAGGGTAGAAGCTCTTCCTAAACTTTTCTGTTTTTGCCATAATACTCCTGAAGCATTTGTCCAACTTCAACAGATCTAACAGGCAGTTTCTGGGGTGAGATGGGTCTTTGATGGTCCTGCATCTCCTTTTGAGTGATGAGGTAGAAATCTACTTGGCACCCAGAAGTTCTCATGAAGGTTAAATGACTGACTGGTGAGCCTACGGAATGTTAGTGCTCAGGAAAGCATTCTGGAGTTTTAGCAGTCCGTGTGGGGGCATCATCATCTTGGAATATGGGAACACCATTGGGGAATGGTGCTTACACCATGGGGTGCACCTGGTCCAGTAAGATGGTCTCATTTTTCATGACTGTTAAAAGACCACGTAGAGCAATTATCAGACCAAATGACTCCGGTGAGACACCATACCATCACAGATCCCCCACTGCGTTTCATGTTTGGCAACATATTGTGGGCTGAAGGTATTCTCCAAATATGGGTTGAAGGCATCCTCCCATCTCCAGAAGCAAAGCTCTTTGGATGTGGGTTAAAGCTGACACATCAGACTATTATATTATTTTCCCAGTGGGGGTGTTAAGATTTTGTTCTTCTTATACTAGGTTTTGCATCGTGGTCCTTTGGTCTTCAACATAAGCAAATTCCAAGCAACAGTCGTACCACAAATTGCAGAATTGTGAAAATCTCAATGCACAGTTCGTTTTTAATAACCAGAGGCGCTCATTTCTGTGGTCGTTTTTCAGGCTTTACTGTGTCAGTTTTTAGCAACTATCTTGGCAAGCAACTGTGTTTCCACTGTAGGTAAACTTCAACTCGCGTCCAATGCAGTTTGTCCCTGTTTGGCTGCCATTATTTTTTGGGCCTATTCTTGTAGACTCATTAAATAATTTGAAGTTTTCATGAACGGATGATGCCTGAGATTCAGGGCCTTCTGGCCTCTTCAGAACTCTGACAGCTGTCAAATGTTTCTCTGAAAACTGACATATCAAACGTTGATTTTCAGACATCTAAAGGCTGGTTCATACTTCTCCACACGTGTACTAGCGGACGTTCGGACGAACGCCTGCCGTACTCCAAAGGTGTGTGCATGCAGCTGTGTGTGCGGAGCCCTGGACACACTGCGCCTGATTGATTCAGTAGCGTCCACTTTAAATATCAATATGGACGCTTTTGGCGCACGTTGGGGTAGGTTACAAACCCTACAGAAAATGTACAAGGTATTGTCTCGAATTGAAAATCTCACGCCAGCCAGTTGACCAAAGTTGGCAACCTTGTGAGCTGGCTCTCTGAATTCGTATGACATAGAGAAACAGACGTAAACCTCAATGCTGTCCCATGTGTGCAGGGAACATCTGAATAATAACTGACATTATCATTATTAATAATTTTAAAAAGTTTAAATACAACATGTTGTACGCATGTGCAAAGTATGACGCTTGACCAAAGAATTATGAGCGTTTGCGTGTACACTTCGCAGAGTGGATACACAAGTGTCGCGCTTTTGCGGAGAAGTATAAACCAGCCTTGATACAGTCTCGAGTGACATCCAGGGTAACGTGACTCGTTTGTAGCTGAATTGTATTTGAGATTTTGTTACTTCAAAGTAAATGTTTTTATGTGGCATTTCCGTTATTTAGTTTACCCTCTATGTATATCCTTGACTATGCCTTTGAAATGTGAATTAAATCTTTTCAAATGATTCTCTTATTACTGGGGGAAGAAAATTGTGTTTTATGCTTCATCCTGTATGTCAAAATATGGTGAATGAGCACGATAAAGTGCCGGATCATTCAGTAAAGATAGGGGGTGAGGACCACTAACATTCAGGACAATGAATATCACACGTTTCAGTAAAATCCACAAGTTTAAAAAGTATGTTATGATGTCGGACTCCTTCCCATATCTGGCTTTTTGCTTTCAATCCACGGCACGCTGGAAACATGAATGAAATCCAGTCCCTTAGAATAATATCCAATGGCTTTTCAGCTACAGTCTGATGTTTTGACACCTCGGAGACTGCAGGGAATTAAACTGCATTTCACACATGCTCTGAAACCACCATCTTCACAGGCCCCGCATCGGCACAGAGCAACTGCCCGGCGGTGTTTCATCACTGTCGCGGGACGTACAGTGGTTTCTTTTATGTCTCCCACTCAGGGACGTGGCTGTGGCTGCTTCGGTGAGAGCTGGTGCCCCAGTGACATGCGGTTCAGTGACCCCCCCCCCTCCCGCCTCTCCCACGCGCCCTCTTCAAACACAATGAAATAACAGCCATATCAATCTGGCCTGCCTGACAGCAGGCATGTAGATCTGGCAGTCACCAGAAAGCAAGCTAAAGCAATATATGTAGGATGTCTGCACCGGGGTGGTGTGCACAATGTTATCTAGGGTTCATGATGATCGCTGGAGGGTAGGGTGTCCACTGAGGTGCTGCAGAATTGTTCAGGATGATCATCAGAGGGTACGATGAATTATGAGGTGGTGAGGATTGGCATCTGAGGTTCATGGTGATTGCTGGAGGATGGGATGTCCACTGCAGAACTGTAGGTGAGGATCAGGATGATCATCAGAGGGTAGGATGAAGAATGAGGTAGTCATTCTTTGGTGGTAATCACTAGATGTTCGCTGGACTGCGGATGTTCATTATAATTGACCTGATTGTGTAGGCCTCCATATTATCAAACGATTTTTAATGATATTCTTCATTTTAAGACTCTCTCTGAACAACTTGGAGATGGGCCATCTACCCAGTAGACTGTTGGGTTTCGCATGGGTTACCTTGAAGAATTCTCATTCATTCAGTCTAGGCAGAAAGTTATTATGCTTTTCAGAGAAAAATAGCAGCAATTCTTACTGGTCAAATTTTCAGTTGAGAGATTTTATTGGTTATAGCGAGTAAAGCTGCAGGTGAATCCAAATGCACGAAACCCTGTAGAATGCCACGTACATTGTATTTAGAGCAGGCGTCTCAAATAAATGCTCATTATTAATGATGATTAACATTAATAATATGAATTCAATGTGATTGACCGACGTCCCACACAGGCTGCTTCCATCATGCTCTACGATTCCTGCCGGAGGCCAAACTGGAAGATTGGCGAGTGGATATATTGATAGATGATATACAGTCAGTTCTCGACTGACATAAGCAATCTGTCCCATAAACCATTACATAAGTAAGATTTTACATATTCCAGATTTGCCTTCCCATACCATTCAGGATCTCTTGCAGCAAAAAACACTTGCACCAAAAATACGCTACCAATACGTAGTAATGAACATATATAAATGAAAAGATAAAGTGCAAATTTACTTCCGTTTCCATAAATTGTATGTATCTCAGACATTTTTTGCACAGCGGACTTAAGTCTGTTTCATGCATGCTGCATTTCACATTTGTCCCACATTATTTACTTAAGAAACAACAAAAATGGACACACGCCCAGTCTCACACGTTGCCCCCATAACTCTTGACGTATCTACAGAGGACCTGGCCAGTCGCATCCTTATCCATTCCTTCATGTAAGAAGCTCCACCTAACTTCAGTTTCCAGCTCCGTCGAGAAGTTATTCATGCATCAGACCACATATAAAACTGCAGAGTCTTTCTGAAAACAGGTTTAAAGCTAAGCCTGTAAACAGCAGCCTGAAATAGACTTTCCACAGTCCGCAAATGCAGGAAATATTGCTCTTTCTAGGACTCATGCTTTCACATAACACCATTCTACAGTTTCCCTCTAGAGCCATAGCCTCAGCTCCCCATAGAAGGAGGAACAGCCTGTATAACCGCTTACACAGTTCTGGGAATGCTATTTGCCCTTTTGTTCTGGATAAAAGTACAGCATTTCACCACTGGTGTTAGCGGTATCTGTGGTTTAGGAGAATACGGCAGGGTGTCGGTGTGCTGTGTGTGTGTTTGCGCGCACGAGCGCGTGTGTGTGTGTCAGCGAGTGTGCGCGCACAAGGGAGGTGAAAAAGTGTCAAGGAATCCATTGTCTGCTCTCCACCTGTTATTATTCTGGTCCCAATCAACCTGCTAGCCAGGCTGGAGCCAGTGGCCATCTGGAAACACTGCTCTGTTTATAAACTTGGCATGGAGCAGCACTCCGGGGCCTGACCTCCCACACAAATCTGGAAACAATTAGAGCAAGACAGGCAGGCTGATTGCTGAGCGAGAGAGAGAGAGCGAGAGAGAGAGAGAGAGTCTGGTGCGGGTCCCGCTGATGGCTGTGGGGACGCCAGGGCCTCGTTAGACCCGGCCGGCTCTGCCATGTCCCGCCCCCCACGCACCCCACGCTGACTCTGCTCTTAAAGCTGCAGTTTTCCATCCTCCTCAAGAGCGACGTCAAGACCCGCGAGAGGCGCCTTTGGTCTCAACTAAAAGGGAGGGGAGGGGGGATTGGCGGTGTGGGGGGGGCTGTTTCTTGTTGCGTTTCGGGGACGCATTACCGCCGAGTCACCCGGGGGCTCAGGAACCACGGTGCCTTGCGTGATATGAATGGGATATACTGTAGATGAAGGATATTCATCATCTCATACATTAAACATCCCGCAGCGTCTACAGAGTCTGAGATGATGCCATGGAGGGTCCCCATCTGCCTCTTTCTTTTGTCTCCAGTTAGACGGTCACTCCGAATTCTCCAGGTAGTCTGCACTGCCCGGGCTGGCTTGTGCCACCTCCTAGCCCGGCGTCTGGTACGGCAGCCCGGCTGAGTGAATGCACAGATGTGCTGGGAACTGCCACAGACATACTCCCCCCCCCCCCCCCCCCCCCGCCACCCCCCACTGACCCTGCAGGGAATTTATGGCCCCCAGCGTAAAGGAGGTTCGGCACCAGCCGAGCATGGCTGAGCAAACCCCAATGCCACACGGGGGGTGGGGGGGCGCTGTGTGTGTGACTGTGTGTGTGACTGTGTGTGTGTGGGGGGGGGGGGTGGGTGGACCGGAGATACAAAGGGGGGAACATAGGAAACTTACTGTGAAAGCAAATATTTCAAAAATGTACCTTTACGCTCATGTTTGACCTCTTGGGAATCCTGATTCATTCTTTCAGGCTCCACTCTGAAGGGCAAAGGGCAGAATGTTTTGAAACATCTCATTTGGGTCCTGCCTGTAAACACCTAATGACTGCAGCTGTATGAATTTCAGGCAAGAACATTTGTATGCATTACACACATCCATCAATAGCTTTACAGCTGGACTTTTAACTGGGGCAAACGTAATTCGCCGAGATCCGTCTGAAGTTCGCATACGTCAGTGGCCTCAAAGCCAAAATGTCTAAATCACCTCTTCGTCAGTACCACTGACGTCACTCGCTGGTCCGGGAAAAAAAAACCCATAGTGAAGTGGAATGCATTAGGTATCGCAAGGGGTTTCACCAGAGCCATGCTTAAGTTCATTATTCCTGGGAACCCTGAAGTAGGCTAAAAGACAGTTTGACAGTGTATTCCCCAAATAATTTTAATACTGAACAGACGTGGATCTTTGGTGACGTCAATGCATGATGAAGAGTTTTCGAAGCCATTCTTCTGTGATTAAGAGCAGAACCTATGTTCGCGCTGTGAACACACTGGCCCTGAGAATGGAGTTACTCATGGGGGTCTCACACAGTCATGCTGGGAAGCCTGGCCTGCATTCCTCCATCCGGGGCTGGGAACCAGGAAGGATTCTGCCTGATTGGTTAAGAAATCAGGCCAGTAGATGAGTTCCTGAGGAAACATTGTCTCAAGTTACATTTGCTTTACATTTTTACCCATAATGCTTCTACACAGTGCACTATTACCTGAAAGGTTTCAAAATATAAGCTAGAAGTACTGTGTTAGCAACAATACTATTAAAATGAAGATTACGTTATAAATGTCATGAAAAGTAACACAAACATTTCTAGGCCTCTTATAATGGGCTACACTGAACTATACTTAAAGTGTCTGTGGTTTGTACATACTGTCAAGTGTTTAAATGCACATTAAAAATTAATTTTAAATGGTATCTCGTTACATTACATTATCATTGCCCCAGAGTTCATGATAGGGAATATATTCTCATTAATGGCAAGCCAAGAATAATTGAATGGGCTAAAGGCATAAGGTAAATTAAACATGATCCAGAAGAAACTATTACTCTGTAGCCCAGTAGGGGGTACTGAACATCCATAGATAGCTGGGTGATACCACTCTGGGGAGAAGGAGGGGTGTATTCCTCAGGGAGTATTAAACATGGCTGACGGGGGTGACACCGTGGAGCGGTGCGGGGGTGGGTTAGGACACTGGCATCCTCTTCCTGTATTATCTCATTCAGCGCTGGTTCACCTTCCAGATTTCCAGTGGGAGGAAAAGTTTGTCGTAAAACAAACGAAAAAAAAATAGCAAGCAAACTGCATTTATCCACTGCACACATGTGGCAGCCCGTGGCTGCGGGCCGATTAAGCATTACATACAGCTCCTCTCTAAGTCATACATCCCGTCTGCTTACACAATCACACACAAACACAAACCTTCTCACACACTTTCGCACTGGAATGTAAAATCCTCCCCGGGCACGGATCAGTCATACATCCTCTTGGTCAACCGCCAGTTAGCTATTTTGTTCTGTCTGTTCCCACTGGAAATATCACAATCAGTGCACAGTGCTAATTTATCTTATTTGACTATGTGATATGCTACTAGGTACCAATATTTACACAATAACGATATAATTTCTTTTTGTCTCATTACTAATTTCACCTCTATTGACAACTTGGATACGACAGACACACAGAGATAATGTTCTTTTAAACGAATATCACTCTATTTCCATGTGTCATCACACCAACGCTGTCATTAGACGAAAAATAATGAAATGTCCCCTTTACAAATGGTACAGAATAGATTTTGCTTCTTTCACATTGATCACTTCTTTCATTATGCTTCCTTACGATCATCGTACCCCAGTGTCTGCCCTCTCAGTTACACCGGGGTTGTCCAGCCCCTGATTATTATCTCGGCGTGAAGCTGCATGTGAGTTGAGTTAGTGCCCTGATGAGTGGATCTATAAAGGGAACGCGCTGTACTAGTTGCCCCGTTTCGGCTTGCACAATGGAAGGCCGAGGTAGTGGAAAACAGGATCTGTGCCGTGTCGTCCGAAGGAGCCAGGCAGAGGGGCCGGTCAACGGAAGAGCTAGGGCAGTGTCCTTCCTGGCTTGCCACGGCTTCCTGTCCGCTGCCTCCCACACCATTGTCTGCCGGGCCGCTGTTTGATCTGTGGGACTGCTCTTTCTTCCTCTCTGCCGCCAGTCCTGAACAGTCCTCCCCGCCTGATCCCGAGTTCGCCGGTGCCAGGGGAACCCTCCGCAGTTGACTCACGGAGTCCGCGTTTGCCGGCCTTGAGAGTCGCCCATCCCGCTGTGCCTCGCGGCACCTGCCTCACAGGCGCCGGGTTTGACTCAAGCATTGTGATTAAGTCCCCCCCCCCCCACAAACAAACATCCTGTACCGCTCAGCGCAATGCCAAGCCTCCGCTGTCGCCAGGGTTACAACACAGCCGCTAGCTCAGGGATGACAGTCTGCATGGTACCTATCAGATAAATCCAAACATTCAATCTGAACCACGCATGAGAAACAGCTCTTACGGCTCCTTGACGTCATTGACTACAAGTTAAATTATTAGTTTGTACTGCGAAGGCATCTGTGAACACATACTAGAAAAGCCTATGATGAAATACTTTCTCAAGGGGTGATAAATGTGCACGTCCTCCCGAAAAACGTATAGCTACTGTCGACAGCTACCTAATTCCTCTTTGCATTCTGCATGCTGAATTTATTTTTATTTATCGTAGCATTTTAAAGGTTGTTCGGCGAGTTGGATTTAGTAAATCAAAGGTTACTTCTGACCCAGAACGATAAGCGGTTTGGAAAATGGATGGATGGATGGAAGGTTACTGGTAAGCGTCAATGAGCCAGCTCTCAAGCTGCGGTGGCTGGTGCGTCACCTGCTGTAATGCCCGGGCCCGGAGCTTACGCCATGCAAGCTGCACTCCCCCCCTGCTAGCTATGAATATTGACGAGGACAGATGCTTCCCCTCCTCGTGTTCGCGTCTTCCTCGGAGCACATGTTAACAGAAAACGAGCGTGTGAGCTAAAGTTCCCGAGCAGGTGGTTCGTGGGTGGGTCCGTGGCATGCGGACGGGTGAAGGGAGCGAGGAGGAATGCCTAATTGCTGAACAAATGATCGGATATTCACGCCTGCTCATTACGCACCAGTGCCGTTCACACACAGAAAAATGAACCTGTAGCATATCGCTAGAATTCAGCTTAGCGGACAACAGGAAGTTCTCAATCTCATAGCTGGATGAGGGGTTACAACATGCACAATATGACTCAGATTGGGAGAGTTGGTCCGACTAAGGTTTATACTTGATAACATGTCATGAACCTTAACAGCAAACATGCACTAGCCTCTGCAGGGCCCAGTCATCAATGACATCAATGCTTACACCCTCAAGAAAATATTTTTGTGGCTAAAGGAGCTGCTTTCCACTGGAGAACTGACTTTGGAGAAAAGGATTCATTCAAAGCCTCTTTGCGCAGATAGGTGCGGTTTCTGTGGAGATGTAGACATTGTAAGGGCACTGAAAAGTTTGTTCCACTTGCAGATTATGTGGAATGATTATGAGGAAAGGTGCTGCAGGGATAAGGAATGGAAAATTAAAAGATTTTAAAAACAAGTGCTAAAGATGACAAGGCTACTCTGAGCAGCTGAGTACGGCAATGGTCAGGAGTCTCCGGAATTATGAAGAATAAACCTCATGCGAGACAGAAAATGACTAAAACTACTAACACTGTTTAAAGGGGGCGATACATTAGATCGATATTCCCATTCTGACCAAGGTGAATGTGTCAGTAACACTTACCAGTGCATGGTTTTTGATGGGAATTATTGGATTTGACAACATCAGCTCAGCTAATTCAGTCATGAGCACGTTATGTCCTGACAATAATACCTCTCTGTATCCTTTATTTATAACATTAAATCTCGCATTGGTATTTTGACCGTTACCTGCAGCAGAGTAGTACATATGATAATAAACACTCAGGAGAAAACACCATAATGTTTAAACATTTCAAACATTCATTCATTTTCTATACCGGTTGTCCTATGCAGGATCAAGGGAGTCTGGAGCCTACCCTGGAAATAATGGGTGCACGACAGAGAATAACCCATCACAGGGCACACGCACACACAATTCACACACACGCACATTCACACCTTCGGGCAATTCGGCAATTTAGCATGTTTAAGACTGTGGATGGACAACCAGAGAACCCGATTCAAAAACTTCACGATGACACGGGGAGAACATGCAAACTCGAGCAGTGTCTGGCAACTGCAGTAACTGCAGCAAGCCTACATTTCAGATATATTGTTTTTTAAAATACGCCATATACAGTCAGGCATGTTAGCGTAAAACCTCCCAGGTAACTTGGTGCAGAATTCCATGCCTCAGGCCACGGTTACATCCTATTCATGTCATCTGCTGCGGAAGCCACGAGCTGTATATTAAATTAACGCGATGTTTTGACCCTTTGAAATTTACAGTGAACTGGCAAATTAATACATAAATAGTACCACATTGGGTCTGGCAATCACTGCTCAGCTAATTTGATAAAGCATCATACTAAATTAAAACAGCCTTCAAGAGCTTCATGACGTAAACCTGCAGGATCGTACCACAACTTGGGCTGATTTACACCCCAACACTTCTGCCGTATCCAATTTAGCAGTCCATGAATTTGCTGATTTACTAAAAACAAACGTCGAGACACAGATATCCATCAGTTCAATAAATGAACAAAGATCCATCCGTCCATCATTACCGTTTATACAGTGCAGGGTCATCGCCAAATATATTAATGTTAAACAATTTGACTGCTGCGTCCCGTTTTTTAAAACAGCACTGCTTAATTAATTATGCTTCATTTTAATCAATTCAAAACATCCAATTAAAGACCCTTATTATTAGACTATGCTAAATAAAAACATGCAAAAACTTAATTGTATTACTACTATGCTCCTGGGTACAGATAGCGCCCCATTTCTCTAATTCTTATCATTTGTAATAGCACTCCCCTCCCTGAGATTAGCCCTATAAAATGCGCCACTAACCTGCACGGTACTGGCAGCATATACGTCAGCTCTGAGGGCTACTGGGAATAAGTAAACCTGATTTTGAGAAATAGAAGACCACTGCTCTATATACGTTGATTAATTGCAGTCGTATCTCTTTGGTGATTAAAACTGATTACGTTTTAAAACGGACTTTAATGTGGCTTCACTTTGGGCATGCTTTCAGTATATTAAAGAAAAAAGAAAAAAAAACATTCCACACGCTATTAAGCTGTAGGCATTAGTCATTTCATTTAAGTCTGAAAACAGGTCCTAGAGCTTTCCCATGAAGATAAAATACCCTCTTTGCTCTCATAACATTAAGTCGGACAAATTCTCGCCAGCGAGCACTAGAATCGTTCTGACGTCACGGCCGTAAAAACAAACCTCGCTGAAACGATTTTAAATTGGTGCTTAAAAGGCGAAGGCTGGGGGGAGGGGGGTGAGTTTGGCTTCATGGTGGGTGCTACCGTGGAGCCAGCAGTAATTTGAATAAATTGGCACTGCATCCCGGAGCTCTTGCTGTGGGCGACTGGAGACCTCAGACGTGCCGCACTAGCTGGACGCCGGCGTAGCCGAATGGGAAAGCAAATCACATTTTCCATAATTGCTTCATTTAAATCTTGAAATAGTAACTCCGTATGACAGGCGGCGGTACGTGCATGCTTTATGTCGCAGCTCGCTTTTATGCAAAGAATACCGGGTGTTTAAAGAACCCTCCGCAGCGTGGGTGTAAACACGGAGCCTCTGCATCTCCTGCGTTCCCGTGTAAACGCTCCGGTCAGCCTGCGTCGCTGGGCAGCTGCCAAAGCCATGGGTTTTAAAGGGGGATTCCTGTATTTGATACGCTCTATAGTTCGCGTATTTGTGTATGGTTACAGGTCTGCTCCTTTCTGTAAAACGCTGTCCTTGATCCGAATCCTCTGATCCGGACGCTTATCATTTTCATATAAGCAAAACCTACAAACTGCAAAACAATTTAATATATGCAAAAATACAATTACGCATGCGGAATATTTAGAGTACCGCATGACTCCTCCGGATATAAAAAAAGGGAAAAACTAAGAGTCATGTTGCGGAACCTTTTTTTTTCTTTAAGAGTGACGTCTTCATCTATTTGCAGGATATCTTTTAAATTCAGATGCCAGCTTTTGGCAATTCAGACTGGTATTTAAGGCAAGTGTCAGCAGGTATTATAGTTAAATAAATACTCTCTGAGACGCTCTCAAGAAGATGATCAAATAGTAACAGCATGTACAGCTGAACAGAGTCACCTGTGTCTCTGAAATACGTTTGTACTTTTGCTTAAAGGGTCTTCATACTCAATTAATAACGAATGCATAGTTATTTAATTCCCTGTCTGTCTCTCAAAGGGGCAGTTTTCACCTATGAAATAGTCTGCCGAAATTTGTCCAAAAATGTGCCAAATGTAGGGCAGAACAAAAAGCATCCCTCCTGAAACTCATCGGTACAGCTTCCAAAAACAAGCACAGAATTTAAGATGCAATCTCAAAGCCGTTCTGCTTGTCTGCTATTCCTTAAGTACCCACACAGACGCAGATAACGTCGCAAACACAAATTATTAGCAATGACTCAAATGTCCTTATCGGAATTATTATTAAAAAGCTTTACACTTTGTACATTTTCATAAAAAACAACGACACAAGTGGCATATTAATATAGGGGCGCAGTACTTACAATACATAACTTCATTACGCTGAGCAATTTCAGAGTGTCTTTTTGGAATTTTAACTAGCGTCCTTAGAAAACTCGCACTTTAAAATGTCTAGAGGCACTAGGGTGAAGCTACTGTTTATTTCCTTAATATGTCAAAGTTTAGCTTGTGAAGAGACTTAGCTGTTGGCGTGAGGCACTTTGATTTAAAGGATACTTTTTTTGGGCACATTGGCCCATAAAAGAGGTATGAACCCTAAATGTCACTGCCAAAGATTCTCCGCCACAGGGCAAAGTACTGCATAAAGCTATACAGTTTCTTGTGGAAGAATACCTCTCGAGTGTTATCAGGGTAGTATGATGGCCTGACACCTAAGGGGCTATGGGTTGACTTCCTGCTCCCAGGTTGTTGTTTGTTGTCACAGTTGCATGCTCTTCCTGTGCTCGTGTTCCTCCCACTGTCCAAAATCACTGGCAGTGGTTCGATATCTCTGAATCACCAGTAGCATATGATTGTGTGACTTTCTCCAATCCCCCCCCCCCCAATAATCTTCCATCCATCTGTCCAGTCAACTCCCAACTGCTTATCTCGGTCACTGCCGGTGGGCGAGAATGAAGAAAACAAGCAAACATAAAAATTCAATTAAACGGAAATGTCTATTTCAAGTAATCTTGGAATGTAAACAAGACAGGTTAACATATTGGGTACATAGGGATACGTACAATTTGCTATTCCTATAAGGGTATTGTGTTAAGCACAGGCTCTGTGGAGACGGTTAGGATCTTTCGAAGGGATCTATCCGAAGCAGAATATGTAGCGTATGATTTTATACTTTACAGCTGGATATTTTATTGAAGCGGTTTATGGTGAGTACTATGAGTCTGTTAAGGGAAATAAGGGCCAGCTGGGCTAACGACAGGAAGATGACAGGAACAAGCCTCTTACGGGCTTCAGAAGTGGTGCTGGGCCAAACTCTCTTCTCATTTTGTGTTGTTCACCTCCTTATAAAATCCCACCAGAAAGTTTGCCTCTTTGACGGAAGATTGACATCAGGGCTAAAATACTCAAGATTAGGTTTAAGATACTCAGGGTTATAGTGATCGGACCTAACATTGCGTTGATGATCTGTGAATAATAGTGCGTAACTGTGTCTGTTACATACATACTGTGACACATGCAACATGGTCACGTTAATTGTAGAGAGAAACAGATACAGTATCTTGTACTGACTATTGTGTTACTCCCAAGTTCGGCACTAGCCTCCCTTTCAGGCTTTATTAAAAAATCCAGTCCAGGCCCAAACAGTCTCCATTTTTCATTATAATTACGTAGGAGGGATAAAGATAAATAAAACCATGTGGAAAGTATTTTTTCTGTACATTTTTATGTTAATTTGAGCACATAAATAGAATCTTTAGAGTCACTTCCTGTTTAAATAACCGGGTGAAAGGACCGGAGTTTAAAATGATGTCATTCTCCTCCCAGTAGTGTGAATGTGGCTTGAACCGGACAGGGGACCAATCAGTGTTTCGAACTTGCCTACGTTTAACTTTTAACCAATCACAGAGCTAAGATTAGTGACGAACATATTCAACATTACTTTATGCATTGCTTTTCAAATAGGCAACATTCAAGACCTTATCTTAAAGCAATATTTTGTTTTAATCATATAAATCAAAAAATGTGTGTATTTAACCCAAAGACAAATGACACAGTTCTGTTTAAGATGATTTTTTTATAATGGTATATTATCTATAATTTGATGATGGCATCAGTTTTGCTGAAAACTTTGCAACTAAATTAACTACGTATTTGAAGATCAGGATTGTTACCGCACGGTTTTGGCACCCTATTAATATGCTTTTCCTGTAACGTGATTTCATTCCATTTCATCTCGTTTCATTTATCCACCATAAGCACCTTTACTTACAAGTATCTTTCACTTTCAAAACTCATCCACCGCACAATCATAAGTAAACATTCACAGAGTTCAAACCGTCGTGTCCAATGTGGTCCGAATCAGCCAGCACCAAAGCAGAAGTGGCAGCTAAGGACATCCCCGGACTGCATGTGATTCTGCGGAGCCTGGCGAGTGTTCACAGCCACTTATAACAGGGTAAATAATTATGCTGTCAGGTGGTCTTCTCCCTGCAGCCCCCCTACAAATGCTTCCTCCGTCCAATAGCAGAGAGCTGGGTTGAATTAAACTTTTTTTTTTTTTTTGAAAACAAGAGATGAAGCGTTTTGTTTTGCTTTTTTTTTCCTTTTCTCTTCCCCCCATCCAGCTGGCTGCCATCCCCTTGAGGAGACAGGTGGTTTCGATTCCCCTGACAGGTGCTATCTGCTTCCTCTGTCAGCTTTGTGCACTCGCCATTTCTTCCAACACTCCATCTGAAAAAGTAAGCCTTGCTTTTTTTTCAGTCTAAAAGGAAATGCTACGAGCCAAATTCTATTTTTTTTTTCCTCATTTATGTTGTGGTGAATGAGAATAGTTCCCAATTACATGGTCTAACTGAGGTTTTGGACCACGGACCAGCACTAGGAAGACTTCTACCTTGAACTTGTAAAATAAATGAATTATTCTGGCTGCATCAAAGACATGTTTCTGTAAGATGAAAGCGACCGGGATTTAGAAAGCTTCAGTGCTTGACCTTGTTCTTTATTCTGAATAGCAAGCCATTAAATCAAGAAGCGATTAAAAATATATATACTCATACATTGATATAGATGGATAATTACTTCATATAGCCTTATTATATTTATATAGCAGGCTGATTATATTACTTGATGTATGAAATCCAGCCAGGCTTCTACCTCTATTACATATTAGATATTAGAGCAGAGTTATTCATTCTCTGTATTCATTTAGACCTCAATTCCAAATCCAGGCCGCGTTTCAGTTCTTCCAGGTAGCAAGGATAATTCCTGATACTGATTGGCCACAGAGGTTTCACACTTGGCTTATAGGTGAAGGAATGCTGGAAAATCAGCAGGGCTCAGACCTTGATGACCTGAGTAAAGCAGAGTTAGAGCACAGCAGCGGATGTAGCTGGTTGACAGTTGTGTTCATCCTTAGTTATAATGACCAGCACATACTGCCAAGCTTCAGGTCTGGGAGCAGTTAAGGGGTTGATTGGTTGAGAGTCACCATGACCAACGTTCTCCTTTGCTGCCCCACGTCCAGGTTACTGTCGTGCAGGAGTGTGAGGCTGTAGGAGGCGCCGATGTGAACTGACCCACTGTGTGATCATGAGTTTATGCATATATTTAAATTATAGGCTGTCTATAAATAACCCTGTCACGGATCCGGACAGGTCTGGAGCGCGAGTGTGGCATGGTGCGGTCAAAAACTAAAAAGATAACCAACAAGAAAGACTACAAAGGATCGGGGACCAGGAACAGGTTGGCAGACAGGGAAAGAACTAAACACAACTAACATACATTATCTTCTGGTATCATACAAACTTCATAGACATCCAACAATCAGCAAACCACTGGGAAACTGAACAGCGGCAGGGACTTAAATACTAAAGGGTAATGAGACTAACACAGGACAGGTGAGACTAATTAACAAAGGTTGGAAAAACAGGTCACAGGTGAAACTAATTAACTCAAAGGAACTAAACAGGGAAACTACGATCTAAGCAAGAAACGGGGAAAACAGAATCTAACACTGGGAGTAACAAAACCAGTAAAACATTCACTAAAACTAAGACTCAATACAAGAACCCAAAACGGAATACAAAAATCACCAGACACAGGAACTAGAAAAACTCATACGAATGAAACACTAGGGAACAAAATACAAAAATGTAGGAGGTGGGATTCAAACACAAGACAGAGGGATTCATAAGCAACCACATGCTCAGCGAGTTGAGCCATGCAGCCAATAGAGAGCAGGGGAAAACACAAAGACTGACAATACAAGGGACGGGATGGCCAGCAACGCCTGCTGGCCAAATGGGGCAGTGACAAAGAGTAGAACAACAGGAGCTGACCCTGACACACCCATCATGTGTGACTGTGTGTGTGATTGCGAGATGTCCCCCCTGTACGTCTTGGGATTGGCTCCAGGCTGACTGTGCCCCCCCGCATCCTGATTGGTGGATGCATTGTAGTATGCTATCATATGATTTCTTTTTTTTTTGTCATGTGATGTTCATCACAAGCCTGAAAGCGGCGGCAGTGTCCTAGTTAGCCTGTTAAATTTCACTGAAGCCCTAGGGGTTCATTTTGGTACCGCTGATTCTGAATGAGATAAACGTCAACTGTGCTGAGAGCATGAGGGGACAGATAACGAGAGATCAGAGCGGGGAACTCAGACGGGGGGGGGGTATGGTGGAGGCCTTCATATGGGACGGAGTCAGGTGTACAGTCCATTCGTTCACTTCACCTGTGCCTTATTGCCATCAGGCTGGATTCTGTGTTTTTTCTCGACGACCCAGAACACGTGGCAGGCCTGTAGTAGCAGCGCAATGTAGTGCAGGCATGGGCAGGTTCTAGGTTTGATTATCTATGTGATCTATTTGATTAATCCAGGTCCCCCCCCCCCCAGTCCTGACAAGCTTCTCTGCCTCTATTTAAGGGGGGGGGGGGGGCACCATCACGACCACCATTTATGCGCTAAAGCCCCAGATTTTACAGTATGTGTAGGTGTTGGGAAAGCTGGGGGAATTCTTGACTGATTATTTCCATCTATTTGTTGATGTTGCCTGTTTCCCTCAGTCTGTCTTTCTCAGTTTGACGATAAAAGCCCCCGTAACTAATGACTGATCTTTTTTCTTCCCCAAAAACCAAACTGATTAAACTTCTCTCTCCTCATTTTGGAGGGACATTTATGTGTTTCCGTTCATCTGAATTAATTAAAATATTTCAAAGCATAGTTGATTATTTGCTAAAATCATTATTTGTCTCTTTTTGGCTTGACTCATTTATTAGAATGCATACCCTTTTGAAGACATCCGTTCAATTTATATTCTTCGAACAAGTCAGTTATATGGCTAAGAAAAACCAATTTCATTTTTAAGCAAATCATTAATCTTTGCTCAGGAGCAGAGTGGTGAAAACCGTCTTAGGCGGTATATATTTTCCTTCTTCCTACGTATTTTTTCTATGTTTATTTAGTGAAAGTCGTACCTTTAGGTGGAATCATTTGGGCATTCAGTCTTTGCGAAGAAAGCAGCTCTTGAAAGCTTTTACCTGATGTAACAACACATTAAACCTCATCTCCTTAACTTAGAGAAATATACTGTGTGCATTATACAGGAGAGCAATTAGAAGATACAAATATCAAATATTGTTCAATAACAAAGTACATCTGCGAACAATAAGTACAGTCACATTTGTTCTTTTATACTTATTCAGATATTACAGATCATTATATGTGGATGCTGGCTAGGAATTACATCTCTCAACAATGGTTTGGATTTTAGTGTGATAATCAACGCAAGCTGCAGTTGCTTAAGCAGGAACACTAAACTGCTTCAAAATATAATGATAAAAAATCCAGTCTAAGAGCCCATAAATGTGTTTAGATGAATCCATAAAATTTTGCTTAGTAGTTCAGGCTTTTGGTATTTGTGGTCTTTATTAAGATATATAGTGCATAATGTTTGTGAATAAATGTGAATAAATGCTTGTGAAGCAGCAGACAGGGGTGGCAAATTCGCAGTGTGCCCCTCCTGCACGCCGTGGTGGTTCACTCCGGGGGTATGTGCATGCAAGATGTAAACAGGTGTACTGTTTGTCTGACTTTTTCATTTCCTTGCGCCAGCTGAACCTGCGCAAACATGTCAGCCGCGGCTGGTGCAGTTGGGTCCGGGCTGCTTGGCAGTGGTGTCGTCAGTAGTGGGAGACTGGCCCAGCCTCTGCGCACGCCCCAGACCCAACCCAAGAGCCCGCTGGAGGTATTTACCGTGGCCTACCGCGCAAACAGCAGGTCGTCACTTGTTCTCGGGGCTTCTGCCGTTTTCAGCTCGAAGCTCAGGAATGCAGGCCCTTTCTTTCGCTGGAGGGCGTGGCTGGTTGCCCCTCATGGAAGTCGGTGATTAGACATGTGCACTCAGGGATGCATGCAGCGAAGCCTCGCAAAAATCTGCTTCCCTCTTTCATTCCAGAATCCAATCTCATAAAAGGGACCCATGTACTGTTCTTGCAAGACTTTTCTTTTCTTTACAGGAAAACAAATAGCATTCCTTGGCGTCTGTGTTAATTTTAGCGACGGAATTAATGGAATTAATTGCCACGCGTTCATATGAAGAACGGGCAAAATAATTTCTGTAATTTCCGTTGAGAATTTATCAGATATATATATAGCAGAAGAATGACTCTCTGACCCTTCGTTAAATAGAGATGCTTATAATGGTATAAATATTTATTGGATTGGCTCGATGGTGGGGTTGTTGAGTGCTGACCACATTAAGCTGACCAGCTAGCTGGAGTGTTCATGTATAAAGCTGGGCTTGTCTCAAAAATCTCACCACCATGTCCTACCTGGAGTCTGTGTGGTCAGGCGTGCTAGCTGCATTTTGATGGAAATGTGGCCAACCTCACATAGGTGAGGACATCCTAGTCATTCTCAATGAGCACGCTGTTGTGGCCACAGAGGCTGAAGCTCTGTTATGTCAAGTAAATCCCACCTCCATACCTCTTCTTCCCTTCCTGTTGGCGAATACACAAATAGTGTCTTTACGCAGCCATCAGTGAAGGTTTCAATTTTTAAACGGACATACATGGATTGCTGTCTGCAAGGTAAACATGTCAAGAAGATCTTGCGTTATATTCACAGTAAGCAATGATGTTAGTTTGTTAGTTAACTAGCTATCTAGCTATCAGCGTTAAGTTGTTAAAGTTAGCGGTATAAGTTAATTCATACGAATGAATAAATACAAATGTTAACCAGTACAAGCATAAATATTGGTTAAATATGACTCCATAAAACATCTTTTCATTGGGTTTCCTGGATCACAAACATTGCCAGCAGACTAAGGAGAAAGGCTGTATCCCATCTATAGTTAAAAGCCACAATCATCAAAAAAGTAGAAACTTACAGTTTTCATTGGACAGCAACAATATATAACTTCACTGATAGCTTAATTATTGTGACTGTAACTCACATGAAGATATCGGATTTCACGATAAATGCCTGTAATTGCATGAAAAGGATGAAAGTTGATGCATAAGAGCAAGTATATTGGCGATAATTATCCAGCAATTCCGATTCTAAAAGCTTCAGCAAGTCGACTTTTACGTGATTCACAAATTTCCCATCACAAGGCAGAGAGAACCATTCCAGTCTTTATACAGTACATTATCACTTAGTGTACGCCATCATCACCCACATAAGAATATTCGCAAGGAAGGGCCTCGTATCTCTAAACATCATTTATCTGCCTGTACATGAAGACAGAAATCAGTGGCATGCTGGAAGCTTAGAGCAAGTGTGGCTCCAGTGGAAATTCATATTAATAAGCTTTGAACCATTCGGACATTACAGGGAAGTCTCCCTAGGTGCTTCATGCAGTACAGGCCAATGCACCAGTTACAGTATATGATTCCTCAATGATGTAGGCCTTAATCCATTTTAATCCAAGATTCTGGAAATTGTCTAGCAATCCTAGTAGTTCTAGCAGACAAATTTCCTTGATATTTGATCTGTTTTATTTTTCAGTTATTTCATTATATGTTACCGTTTGCTGTACGCTAAAATTTCGAAACGATCCCTTGCACAATGCAGTCCGCACTATAACAAAACCTATAAATACAACTGTCACGATCAGGGGTGAGCAGAGCGGCGATCGTGTGGGTAGGCGGGCAAGGAACAGGCAAACGGGTCGCAGTCAGGGGTTTATTTCGGGAATCAGGGAACACCAGACGGGAAGGAACATCACCATACCACAATGACGAACGAGGGATACAAGTAAGACCAGGACTTAAATGGACGAGACTGATCAAAATAATCTGACACAGCTGAGGACGATCAGGGAAGCACACGTGGGTAATCAGGGGGCGTGGCACACACGAGGAGCGTACGAGCCGGGCATGACAACAACGGAAAAGGACAGAGTTTGCCAAAGTTTTTTACATTTCCTTTATATATATATTTTTTTTAATCTCACTGACAATAAAATAACATTTAAAAGGGATTCTATTATACGGATTCTGTTCTATTATAACGGCTTCAGATTAGGTAGAAAACTGACTATATTATATGATTGTGTATCGTTAAAAAAAGCAGTTATGTATTGGAATTAAGACACCATTGACGTGATATCACAAAATGTTTTGCAGTTTTACTAGAGGTCCATTTCGTGCTTTGTTGTTTTTTTGTGGTTTATAGCTGCCTAAAATAGAGGCAGCAAGCATAAGTAGATCTCAAGATTCTACGTCAGTCAGCTCTTACTAACTCATGCTCTGGTGTGTACAAAACCTCTTCCCATTTTGTCCCATTTTCCTACAGAGCAAGAACTCGCTCCTTTTTGTAAAAAAATAATCCATGCCTTCTCTGTACCTCCAGGCTATCATTCTGAAACAATAGTTTGCTGAAGGCTATGTTCAAAAGCCAGCAAGATAAGGACCAGTCAAACCTGTCCTTCTTAAAGCCCTACAAACTGCATTACAGTACATTTGGCATGCGTGTGCTGTTAAGACATGGGCTTCGTTGACGGTTTATTTTTCTGATTTTCTAAGTTTAAAATGAATCATGAATACAAGCATTTGCCAGGAAGAACTGAGCGAATTAATTGTTGCGGGAAGTATCGCAAAATCTCGGTGGGAATTTCACACTGTGACAAAAATAAGTGTGCGAAATTGAAAGTGAAGTTGTTTAGTCATTCATTAAAATCATCCTCAGCTTTAGGATTTTGCTTTATTTTTTTCCTTATACCTCTGTAATCTTGCTAGTTATTACTAGCACTTTAGCTATTCTACTCTCCGATCTTATCTACAGCCTAATAAGAATTTATCTTATATAATTAGTATAATTGCTATTGTTTTATCGTTATCTGTGTTGCCTTTTGGAAATTGGCCAGCTTATTTCCCATCTAAAAAGATATTTCTGTAAAGCAAATATTTAATTTATTGGCAAGTAATTCATGCATTGACCGAAAATTGCTGATGGTTTCTAAAAAAAAAAAAAAAAAACGACGCGTTATTGTCAAAGCTAATTCTCTCAAAATGAAGAAATACAATGGCGGCGGCTGATCGTACTTGTCAGGGATAAGAAGCTGTAAAAACACCTTTCCGCTGCTTATTCTGTTTCAGTTCAAACACCATGTGTTTGCACAAGCGCACTCCAGCTGCCAGAAGCTTAAATCCACAGTGCAGGTACCAGTCCTGAGCCTCTGTGATGGCCTTCCCCTGCAGCGCGGGCTTATTCATGGAAGGGGGGGCCGAGAAGACTGCTGATTCAGCCAGGTGGGGAGCCTGGGACGTCCCGGGGAAGGTAAACAGAGCGAGGAAGCCCTGGCGTGGTGGGCAGTCGGCCGGGGGGGTCACATCCGCGCAAAGGCCCGCTTTTCCCTCGCTGTCGGGCAGATCGGCTTTCATCGCTCGCTGCCCTGTGGAGAGCAGGGGCTGCTGGGGTTTTGCTCAAAGCATCATTGTAGGCCACAAGAAAACAAATACTGTCAAGTGTCACACGACCTTTGACCTAAAATAAGATCAAGATGTATGCAACATCCAGAGAAATGGCTATTGTTTAGCTCAGGGGTGTCAAACTCCAGTCCTGGGGGGCCGGAGCCCTGCGCATTTTTGGGTTTCCCCTCATTTAACACACCTGATTCACCTCCCGGTGCTAATTACCGCACCGCACTTGAGCTGAATCATTTTTGGTGGAACAGGAAGAGAGCTAAGCTACACGAGGCTCCAGCCCCCCAGGACTGGAGTATGACACCAGTGGTTTAGGTAGTTAGAATTGTTACCTAGGTTACTAGCTAATTCTTCAACCTCAAATTATCAGCATTATTTATCGATAAATTGCTGCTGTTATTCATGGGTTTTGTGTGACTCTTCTGGGTGTTTAACTTCATGAGCGGTCACTGCCTTAGGAGACAATCCATTCTCTGCTGTGAAATGTTACCACAGCAACAAGTGCACGAGGTAAAAAAGCGCGGACGGAACAGTTTCCTTTGTCTCCGAGTTTTAGAACATGAAGCTCAGGAATCCAAGCGCTCGTCTGCTATGAAATGCAGCCTCGGAAACAACTTAGTACAGGTTGGAGCAAGTTCTTTACATCTGATTGTTGATGGCTGCATTTCAGTGGTTGCTGGCAACAGACAGCATATATGCAGTGGTAAATTAATAGATTATCAAAAATAACTGGAACATTACTACATGCTATTGTATTATTTACTTATTACATAAATAGGCTGCCAAATAAATAAGAAACCTAATTAGTACTGTCTACTTCTATCCATCAGCTGTATCATTTTTTTGCAAACCAATCAAATTCTTATAGGACCTCACTGGAAACAGTGTGTGTGTGTGTGTGTGTGTGTGTGTGTCATCATATATATTCTATGATGTCTCCATGAACAGAAGCAGTTTTCTGGAGGGTGTTCCACAAAGCAGGATTTCTTGCTTAGCTGGATAACTTGTTGGATTTAAGGTAGTCTTGGTTAAACTGCCTTTACCTTTGTCCACTTACATATAGTTCAGACTACCTTAAATATATAAACAAGTTATCCAGCTAAACAAGAAATCCTGCTTTGTGGTACACCCCCAGGTGACCATCTCCATTAACTCTATTAATTCAGAATGCTGGCATGGAAATGTACATTTCATCCGGTCACAAATAATTATTTGGACTGAATTTTACAAGAATAAACCTTGGTTTTCCCTCCAAGTCTATAAAATCAGAAAAAGACCTTCACATCTGTGTTTGTTTACTGGGAAAACTGCACTTATCAATGGCACCAATAGTTCTTTCCTAGGAGGAAGTTAAAGTTAAGGAATCTCTGGATTTTTTGAATTTGTCTAGATTAGTGACTCAAACATATAGTAAAAATGAGATTAACTGCTGTGACATATATTTATAATGTGCTCAAATGAAATCATTGCTGAAACGCTCAAAAAGGGCTCAGTCAAATCTAAGAAGTTCTTTCCAGGGTCTGGTAGAAGTCTGGCCCAAATAGGCCGAACCCAATAGGATTTATTAGCATTAGACAATGATGTTAACCGCAAAGTGATGATAGAAATTGGTTGCTCACAGAGCTACCCCAGCTAAATGCACTAACTCTGATATAAATGATTGGACTCTATTATCTAATTTCTACAATATTTATAGAAAACCAGCATTCCAAAGACAATGGAAAACCTTTTTGGATTGTTATCGATTGACACGATTTAGTAATTGAAAAATGAGCCTTCACGTTTAACAATGGAAGTAACTTAGGACATCGTTAATTAGGAAATTAACTCATTGTAACATTGTAAAAGCTTTATCTGCTGACCTCCATTAACCAAAGGTTCTAGAAGAATAAAATGTTCATTTTGATAAGTAAACAAGCACTTACATGAAGTACTAACACAAAGTTTTTGGAACGCTTGCTTAATTCAGTAAAAATATTGCAAATTTATTGATTATATAACAAAGATCATTTTATTAATTTGTTTTCAAAAATATATATCACATTAGACACAACCAGCAGTATTAAATAAAATTTCATTTCAAGTAGTGGAATTTAAATAAATTGAAACCCAAATGAAAGTTCTAAAAGAGCTTTAAAATTTTAAAGTTCATCAACAAAGAAGCCTGACAGGATGCTTTTTAATTACTAATTCCTTTGCAGTAATATACAAAACGGAATATTTGTGTTTAGTATCCCTTTGATAGCCAATGAGTACACATGCAATTAATAGCAAAATGGCAAGAATAGAATTGAATGAGTCAGTCAAAAAAATCATGCCACTTGATAAAAAGAAAACATCTGTGTGGAAGATATGTGCAGATTTGTTAAACGTTGCTTGTCAGTGGAGTTTTGTTCTGGAACTGATAAATTCGCAGCATTTTTATAGAATTAAAAAAGTGTCTCAAGACTTCCTTTGAATGATGTATATACCGACATACCCAGTAACATTGTACTGGATAAGTGGATGGAGACTTAAAGTACAGTTAGATCCAGGCCTTTGCACTGTTTACTTTCAATTATTTATTTGCTTTCGTAATTTGCAGGCACTTACAATATCGCTGTATTTATATTCTACTGGACAGTTTTAATGAGATATTTATGCTGTGGTACTTTGCCTGAAAGCACAGATCTTTCATTAGGCTTTGAAATAGGATGGAACTCTCATAGGACCCCCTTTGGGTCACATGTCTGGGTGGTCATGTGGTCATTTTAAATATAAGTGACAGTGTTTGACGTGCCGTGATCTTTACACTTTATTTATCACAAATATTTATAGATTCAGGTATAGACATCTCATGGGTAAAGCAAGATCCTGTGGACTGAAATCTGTTCCTGGTGGAAACTCCCTGAGAAGTCAGCTAAGAAGCTGTACCTGATACTGATTCCACAGATGAATATGTCTGGTTACTGATTATTAATGTTAAACAAACCAGTGCAGGATGAAGCTTTTTACATTATGACACTGCAGTAAAGCTCAGCGACCATCAATGAATTCAGAGCGCAATAAAGTAAAAAAATTAATTAAACCAAATGTGCTTTTTTTTTTTTTTTTGCGGGTTTTCATAAAATATACTAGGGTCTGCCGTGACAGCTCATAAACGTGAGGATATTTTGATACTGGCTGCACTAGTGTGAGACAGGCTTCTGGCATTGCTGCAGAATAAGCCTAATAAGACGCCAGTGCCGATGTCAGTGTCCGGTTCAGACTGCTCTCCTGTGTCCGCAGTTTCTGCACTTTAACAGGCATTGCTTTTTGAAATAGCATCTGACAAGATGGTGCTGGATGTAACCATGGATCTTCCATTGCAAATGCAGCTTCTTTCTCCTTCTTGAGTTTTATTATCCATCGGTTAACTTCTGTCAAGAGGAGGAATTCGGCATATTCTTGTAATGCAAGATCATATGGGTAAAAAGAAAAGTTAAATTGTCAATGGATTTGCGTTTATATAGCGCATTTTTCCACCCCTTTGGGACTCAGTGTCTTGCTCAATGATGCTTCAAGGAGTCAGGAGGAGTCAAAGTTCAAACCTACAGCTCTGTAGTTGTTGAACGGTAGCACTACCCCTGCACCACCATTACCCTAATTATTATCCCCTTTAAATAAAAAAAAATAAACATCATTATAGCACATCCCATAAGCGCTATTGTTCTCTGGTTGTCTGTTAAACTCCCCATTTGCAACTTTGAATGTAGAAAACATCCACACAACAATAAAACCATCCATTCTCTATGACAAACAAGAGTTATGGTGTAAAACTTTGTTTACCGTACATGGCCTATGCCGAACGAAGCTGAAAATGTCACAAGGGATGTAAAACATTATCTTTCTATACAATTAGATATTATTCTCAATCAGCGGCAGTATCAGCTGTTACATTTTCACTCAAGGCGAAAGGAAGGGATAGAAAGAAAAACATTCTTGTATAGGCTTGTTATATATCAGTATTAAATGTGCCCATTCAGCATGCTAATAAACTTTTGTCAGATATTATTTGCAAAGCAAAAAAAAAATATTATAAATCGTTTCAAACAATGACCCTTAGAATATTGATAAATTCTGTGGATTTTAAAAATGGGCGAACTGGAGGAAGCCCAGTAAAAGCTGGAAATTCTGAGCCAATGATTTATGCATCGCTAACCCACATTTATGATCTGGAAAATGCTTAGTGTGCCAACATCAACCCTCAGCCACACTGAAATACTTATGACATTGTTTATGAATGACTACCATTCTGTCCAATGAAATAAATCAGGAAAAAAAGAGAGGTGTGTCATAGTCAGCCATTATTGATTTTATAGGATAACACTGAGTAATAATAGATCAGGCTTTTCAGTATAAAATATCTATGATGCAGCCAGCTCAGCCAAATTAACATTTCCATATAAAACAATTTACAACCCATCCGATTTTTTCACCATGAGATTTTAAAGATCTATCTCATTTACATACAATTAAAAAGATATTTTGAATATATAATCAATGGATCAGTTAAAGTGCAATTGACCTTCATAATATTTAGATGTTTTAAGATACCTTCTATCTATAAGTGAAATAAATAATATATGATATTCCCCATTCTATGTATATAAAACAAGACCTGTCTTAGATGTTCTTCATAAATTATTCAAGGAATTTCTTGGTCTGCTCCATGGATCCTGGAGAACATTCTTTTTGTGGAGCATTTTGGGCATTTCCTTCTCACAGACCTCTACGCAGATCATCATGGCCGGGCTGTGATTACAGGAATCCTCTCGACACGACTCGACACGCTTGTTTACATAGCTTTTGGCTGACGGCCATGTGTCAGCAATTGCAGGTGCCACTTTCGTGGCTCTCTGTATCAGGTCATATTACCCTTGGACCCTAGTTATAGCGATAGAGGCGGTAAGAAAACATTCAAATAAAGCTATACTTGGTATATTCAAAAAGAACAAAGTTATGTATGTTGTTGGAATTGCAACAAAGGATCGACCCATAGAAGAAGCTGCAGAGAATTCTCCCCCAGTCTCCAACGAGGATAATTACACAAAAGCTGATCATTACGGCATTATCATCCAGAGTCTCCCGACAGCTGACTGTCTCCTGACTGCTCTGGAGAAGCAACGTTTGCCTCTGTAGTTGTTCCTTACATTCTGGCAGCCGGTGAGACTCAACTTATTAGTTTCTCTGCCCCCTGGACACATTTTTACTGCTTTAGTGCTGAGGGGATGTTTGATTTACTCATATCGGATATGTGCTACAGTCTATTTACACAGCTTTTTCTTGCAAAAGTTGCTGAAAGCAAAGATCATCAGCTTGACGGCCTTTTAATATACAATATTCATGACGGTTTCGGCCCGTGCTAACATCAAGGCCCAAAGTTAGTACAACAATTGGGTAGGGAGCTGTTTAAGCTGAAGTACAACATATGACACATTCTGCTAAAGTTAATTTGTCAAGAAATGCCACAGACTTCATAAGATATATAATATATACAAATTGCCTTTATTTAACACCAGTAGGTATGTGATTTCTAATGGGAAGGGTAACAAGCATTTAATTTCCTGAAATGCTGCCCAGATGTGTGGGTTTTAGCGTATAGGAGAAGTTTCTAGGGGTATTGTTTCTGCTGATCTGCCAGCTAGCCTGACCAGGCTTGCCGCGGTGTAGTCTTACGGCGTACAATAAAGTACAGCTAAAGTATTTTTCAATCGAGTGGTTACCGAATCTCCGACTTGTCTTGACAGCGCTGCAGGTTGGGCATTGCGGCTCGGAGCTGTTCGGCGTCGTCGTGCCCTGCACCTGCCACAGGCAAGTGCTTTCCGTCGTCGGATCACGGGGCAGGTCCTGGCCTGCACGGCGTGCTGACCTCCCCTGTGCTCCCTCCGGGGGCCCTCCTACTCGCACGCCCTTCAGTGTCCCGTAGTCGACGGGCTCAGATGCAGAGGCGACACGCGATCCTTCCTTGGCACCTAGGTGGCGATGATTTCGAGAAGCCAGTAACCCTGGGAGGAAAGCGTCTGTCATGTTTTTCATTTTTTTTTTTTCCTGGTTTGGAGTTTTGCAGGAAGTCATACACTAGGTGGTCAGGCTTGCTGATGAGCTCATAGCATCCGGCCATTCGCTTGAAAAGAAACCTCTGTTTTCAGTTTTGCTCTTCCGTGTGTCCCTGCTTTGAGGATTTGTAGTCTCTTTCGTTTGGCAAAAAAAAAATCCACCGTGTTTTTACACTCTGAACACAGTTTCGGGGGCAATCAGAAATGTCGGTTTGACATTTTACGTTATATTATTGCTTGTTCGAAACACGACGAATTTCCAAATGTAGATTATGCAGATTATTTGAAAGCGAGGGGTTAGAGTTTAATTGGCCCACTAGGAACCTGGCTGCTGGTGAATGCCGCTTGGAGTGGGCCGGCATAGCTGGCAGCTGCACTAACCTGGGGAGGTATGCACCGTCTGAGTGGCTCCGCCCAGCAGCTACACCTGTGGCTACAGAACAAGTGTATCAGTGTCTGGGAGCGCTGCCCCGACCTGCCGCCGCTGCTGGTGGAATGTGCCGGGAAGCCCATCAGGTGCATGGGCGCGTGGCGGCTTGCTGGGGGTGGGGGGTGGGGGGGGCTCCCTGGAGACAGGGAGTGGGGCTGACTCATAGCCCCATGTGCCAAATCCATACCTGCCCTCCCCTTGTTTTAATGCACTTTGAAACAAAACAAAGAATAGGGCCGATTATGTGTGTTTGTGTTTTTTATTCGGTACTTTCCTTCCGCGCCTATTCTCTTCTTCCCTTCGCTGCCTGTTTACAGGCGGAGCCTCCGTGACTCAACTCTCCCGGAGTGCAGGTTCAGGTTTTTTCGTAGCTCCAGGGGTTGAAAATTTCCCCTTCCTGTTGAGGGATCACGCCGACCTGGTTTGACAGGCTGCGGCATCCGCATAATAGGCCAAGGCGGCCTCTACCTGTTTGGGCTTCTGCTGTTCTTCTGAGGAATAAAAGAATTAAAACCCAATGTGAACTTATAGGCTTACCGCGTACCAATTATTAACTTAACCAATGCGGCGCCTGCGACGAAAAAATTCAAATGACCCACTCTAATCTGGAGTTTTTGCCTTGTCTTACTTATGGTTTATGTCTCGAATTCTTCCTCCTGTTTAGATTATACTGTCGTTTAAGCATGTTGCGTGTTTTATATGTCTAGTATATTTATATTTTATTTCATTTTTTTTTTGCACTATGACCAAGAGGAAGGAAATATCATCTCACTGTATGACCCATGCATCACAGAGCTGAGACAACAACACAGATACTTTGACTTGACTTGACAGTGTGCCCATCTTCCTTCCTGTAACAAGAGCGACGATTCGGAACACCCAGACTGCCTCTGTTAGGAGTTTCATAATCCGCGTCTTAAAACGCAGACCTTCCCCAGAAACGTGGCCCCCATTTCTTGGTCGTTCATCCGATAATGAAAACCGGTGTTTGCCAAACTGTGTCCTCTCTGCCAGTTTAATCCTGGAAGAATGTTTCTGTGTCATACCTGAAGTCAACACCCCTGCAAACATATATTAAAATGATTACTGCAGTGTCTGGTTGGGACTTGCCGCTTTGCTCTGGGAGACACATATTTACTAGGATATGATATGTGTGGTCCTGGGACAATGATACTGGCAATGGTTTTTCCTTTAGTAAGTTAGCTGTAACAAATGTATAAAATAACCTGTGTCTGTGAATGTAAAGTGTCCCTCTAAATGTAAAGGTTTTCCTATAGCCATCTGCAACTTTTCATTTATTTAAACAAAAAAAAAATGTAGTTTAAAGCCTTCAGATGGCATAGAGGGAAGTAGGAAGAGGAATGTATGGAGCCAAGTAAATAATGACCAGAAATGCAGGTGGAATCTTGTGCAACTTTTTCCATTCCAGTATAATAAATGCTTTAATTTAGAACAGCAGACATTGTTACAGTAATATAAACCTAACAATACATTTATTCCTTGATTCGTAGCAATTTTTTTGATCCAATCAGAAGCATCCCACTTAACCATCCCTGTAGCATGTCGTCACATCTGACCATACATTGGAGATGTAGCAATGCAAACAGGAACACAAGGGTTTTCTCAGCTCCAGCATTACTTTTCATTTTTATGTATCTTGCAGTTATAATATTGCTGTGATTTGTAGAAACTTGCTTACTCTGTTTCTTCCCCAGTGGCAGAAACGTCGCCACACCTTGTTCCTACAAGACGGCCACTCAGCTATCAGGACCAGCCGGCATATGAACAGAATATGGCCACCTGACACCTTCCACTACAGCAAGCAGCAAAGGACAAACATAACAGATGTGAGGGGGAAAAAAGGCACTATTCTATGACCGGATTTGACATGTTTTTCAAAAGAGCTCAACGTGACCATACTTTTCCAAACGTTTGACATCATACCTGATAGCACAAACTATGTCTATCTTGTATATGAAAAACGCAAAAAGAGTTTGCGGTACCCTCTTCTAATCGGTCAGAAACACCCCTGTCTAATTTTCGGAACACAGCAGAGTAAGTCCACAGGGGACAAACTCTCTTGCAGCAGCGTTGTTGGAACTGTATGGTCTGTATCTGGGTGAATGAATTTATTCTATGTGGGGCGTGGCATGTGCTTGTGCGTTTCGGAGAATGTGTTTATCTGTGGGGGGGGGTGGGGGTGGGGGAGGGGGTTGGGGTGCACATACCAGCTGCATTATGTATTTGCTGTTTTGGGAGGTGTTTATTTTCTTTGAGAGCATACAAGTCAGGCCACTGCATTACATTTATGACTACATGCTTTAGGTGAAATAACATTAAATAATATAAGATCAACATACCTTAGCAACCCCAAATGGCCCTGCATTGGTCAAACAGGTACGAGAAATGCATGGAGACCTTAGTGGTTTTTCATTAATGATGAGGGTACGATTGGCAGACCCTTAAGGGTACACAGCCCCAGGGACATGCAATCGTGTCAAAGGTACAAATTGGTATTGTTTTTTTTCTGACAGTGTATGGAATTATTTTATAAATTTTCTCATAATTTAATTTCTGTTTGTTAAAGCTTACTTATTGTCAAGATAGGTAAGTTTGCCATCTATTTATGGAAATTTATGTACTATACGGGACTGGAATCTGAAGGTTGGTGTGTGAGTTACGTTCTCATTTGAGATGACGTCTACAAGGTCCAGACCAGGTCCAAATTTCAGATAAAAGCCCTAATGAATGATACAATTTCAATTTATCTGTGGTTTTTACAATGAGAAAGTACCCTGAAAATGAGGAACATGTCACATAAAAGTCTCCCAAAAAGTCTAGGACTGACCTTGGTCAAATTAAACTTCCCTCCCTGACAAAACGACTAAACAAATGTTCCCTTTCAGGATAACATTCCATCCCAAGCGACACCCATAAAATGCTGCTTCCTCTCTGACTGAATAATGACACTTGTGTTCCACTGCCTTGGAACTCCTAGTGACTCCTTCTGACCTAACTGTAGTCTGACCTATAGGGATTGATATCGGAAATAAAGGATGCTGTGTAATTGTTTTTATATTGTTGAAAAAGCTGAAACACCTCACCATTCAAAGAACACACCCACATTGCTATCTTAAGCTTGCAAAGCATGCTGTACTGTGCAGGGTTAGAGGTGTGTATTACTGCCCTACCTTGGGACAGGGCTTGGCCACCTAGGAAATGCAGTGGTTATGGCCTTGGGCTAATAGAGCTGAATGTGGGAGTTAGTTATCAGTGTAACCCTAACCACAGTGACGTGAAAGATCTCCATGCCTTTCAAGAGATGGCGAGACAACGACACCGTGTACCTGGGCAGCAAGGTCTTCCGAAATGATCGTCAACAGGGCCGACCTTCATCAGAGGTACGAGGGCGAGTTGCTTCGCTTTTAAAGCCCTTCTGTCTTTCTACCTACCATCAAATCTGAACATTAGCCATCGACGAACGCGTTGTAGTAGGGTCCGCTTCCAGGAGATACACGTGAGCCTTAATCACTTAGGAGCAACATGTAGCCCTTGGGGAAACTGGCCCGCACGTCTCAGTGATCACAGAGGAGTGGAGTGTTTTCACCCGGGGACCACTTCGAGCAGCCCGTGTGTGAATGTACAGTCTTTCAGTGAGCATGCTGTTGTGTAAACCCTACCACACTCTCGTAACTGCATAATGAGCTGCACGAGAGGAGCCCTTGAATTCTGCCCCCAGGTACTGACTGCTCATGGAGCCCAGGGGAGAGACACTTTGTACTGCTTCACTGCTGTATCACCATCCCAGCGGAGACCTCATGCTGTTTACATTGATATCCATTCTGGGTGACTAACACTCCGCCATTCAGGCTACCGCTTATCACTCCCCAGTATAACTCTCCATGAAATCCTTCTCAGGCAGTGAATTTTACAGTGTCCCGACAGCTTGATTTACAGTGAGCATGTTATTGCCCACTTCTCTGTGTAGGTGCCGTTTAAGAGAGAAAAAGTCTGCGCTCGATAAGTGTCACGTGTCACACTGAGGTTGATGAAAACTAAATCTTTCGTGACTTTTGCGTTCACCCTTGCAAAACTCATGCAGCATAATGACCCTGCTAAGCTAACATAAAAATTTACGAAAACTTATTAACCAATTTAGTCCTTTTCACACTCAGCTTAAAATAAGAAAAGATCAGACCTCTAGAATGCATTTTAAATATGGTATATGAGTTTACATGCATCATATGAGATGTTTTTTGCTTCGTATTTTATCGTATACTTAATGAAGGTTACATTGGTCTTCACAGAAACATACATTGGGCAATACATCTGTATGCAAGCTTCTGTTTTTTCTCTGGCCTGTCCTTCAGTGCTTAGAAACACACAATCTCAACAGTTAACTGTTGCTCCAGTTACTTATTTAATCACCCAGTGTATGATATTTCTGAAATCATACACTGGACGATTAAATAAGTAACTAGAGCAACGGTTGAATAAAGTTCTGCAATCTCTAAAAGTTAGAAGTGCTTCCACAATTGTGGCCACTATTGCACCTTCAAATTGCTCATAATTAAATATTTTATTGGTTGTTTTTTAGGAAGGTTATGATAGTATTGCACAATTGCCTCTCGCCGCCATCTTGGTGCATTGTTAGTAATGGTAATTGAGAACTCCAAGCATATCAATGCAAACAAGTCAAGCAGGGCTTTATTCTCACATGAGTCATTTTCAGTACATTGCATACAGAGACACAAAATGACATTATATAAAACAGTGTAAAAAAGCAAAATAAATAAACTGAAATAAAAGCAAAAGTTATAAAGTGAAAATGGATATTACTGGCTGTGACCCATGCACAAATACGCAAAAAATAGAGCAGCGTTTTATACAAAGCACTAACTAAAGCACTGCTACCCTCTTCTCCATATTTGCTGTTTTTTGTGCTTTAGTGGAGTGGAGTTAACAGTAGTATTTTGATTAAATACGGCTCCTAACTTCCATTGTCAAACTATTAAGTTACTGCATTTAAAACGCGTATTATAAAATATAACATATTTAACCACATATCTAATTTATTCTGTGGAAAAAAAGCAAAATTCAGGTAATACTATATTTATTGATGGATACTGGGGTTAGACACTAGGATTAGAACTAATGTGTTTAGCAATAGGACAGTTTATGGAAGGAAGATTAACAAGAAAAAGTCCTGGTTTTAGGACTCGTCAGCAAAGCAGCACAAGTGTGCCAGAACTATGGACTGATAACGATCTTTAAAGATGAGTTTGTTAGAACAGAAAAGCTTATTAATCTTCAGTAAAGACGTGGGAGGCAAAAAAAATCCAACCCGAAAAAGCTCAGACGTTGGCAGCTGGGCTACATTTCATCCAGCAAAGACTGAACCAGTTTATAGTCAATCCCTGCCCTCAGTATGAATGCTGGCTGGGGAGGGGGGTCTGATGAGCCTTCTTATGTGTACCTGAAGGTAATAAAAACTGCAAGGGGGGTAAGAGGTAAACAATGTGGCCTGTGAGAGATTAGTGTGGCTGACAGAGAGGAGTTGACCTGCTGAGAGCTCATCGGCACCCTCAGAGGAAGGTTGATTTTCTGTCTTTGTAGGTGAAACAAAGCCAATCACCTGCCAAGCTACCTCCATCTGAGGGAAAACTAGCCAATCACCTGGCAAGTTACCTCCATGTCAGGGAAAACTAGCCAATCACCTGGCAAGTTACCTCCATCTGAGGAGAAACTAGCCAGTCACATCTTAAATGATCCCCCTTGGGGAAAATTGAGGCAGTCAGTGTACACTTTATCCCCCATCTGGTCACCAGAAGCTGTGGTCACTGTACCCAGCCCTAGCTTTTAGTTGTGGCTCTCATGATGCATGTCATGTTGACGTCCTCCGGGAGGGCTGGGGGGGGGGGCATATCACTCAAAGCCTTTCTGTTTTCATCCCAATGGGGATTCATCCTCCCCCCTCAGATGTGCTTTCTAGGTGCATCTTGGGTTGCAGGGGTAGAAAACAAATAAACTTTAATTCTCAATCTGATTGGGGGCACCACCCCCCCCGGGAAAACACATTGCCATCCTCAGCAGAATTCATTGGAATTTAGCAACAGTCCTGATTCACCAAAAATTGTGGCAGGCTGACTCTTTGAAACATTTCCCGACTTGTTTAAAGATAGACTTGTGACTCCTTATAGCAAACCGAATTGGCCTGAATCTCGACTATCTTCAAATTTGAAGGAGTGCTCGGTGAATGTCAGCCTTTCATCATTCACCACGCCTTTCACATTCCCCACATTGGACCCACTCACTCCTGAATACGGCCAAGCAAAATGAATGTACAGTATAATGTTGCAAAGCTTTAAAGGAATTTTCAAATATTTATTTTTTAATAGTACAAAACTGTTCCACAAGCATGTTAAAGTTTCTGCGGTGGTAGGAAGCAGCTACACAATGCCGTCGATACTTTCAATGAGCTGGAAGTTCTAGAATCTTCCAATGGATTCCCCAAAGGGGCGCGGTCTGAGGAGGATCGCTTCTTCGCGGTTGGCCACTGAGTGTGGCTGTGCATTGCAGAGCAGAGCTAAAAGGTTTCTCTACTCAACACGGCCAGCGCTTCCAGACAGAGATTGCAGACTCCAAGTCGGAGGTTAACATGTCACCTGTTTGATATGAGACAGAATCCCCAGCTGACATGGAAATAAATCACCTGGTGTGTTGTGTATACCCCCCCCCTCTCTCTAGACAAATAATTAAGGTTAGGAGGCTAAATGGAATCTAGATAATGGCTCATATATTAAACTATAAACACAAAAATATTCATCCTCATGTTGCAAGAGGTCTTTCATATTTTCAGAAAATATATGATCCAAGTCAATTCCGGTTATAGTAACTACATTCAGATACATTTTTTGGAGATAATCAAAACAATTCTGCATAGCATTTAACTTATATCGAGGATTACTCTCCTATCTATATATTGCTTCATCTCTCTTAAGCTCTCAGAAAATCTCTCGGAAATAAATTCCAAAGGTTTCCTTTTTCTTTCTTTTTTTTCTGAAATGTCTGTTGTTCTTTCTTTTTCTTTTATTCGAAAGGCTGACATTATAAAAGATAAGTAACTTGGGGAGCACTGACTTATGACTCAGAGCCAATAGGCAATATGTTATCTTCAGGCTTTGTGCTTCTTGAATTCTAGTTAATATTTCTCCCTCGGAAGGAAATACTATATTATTTACCACTGAAATCCAAGCATGTTTTTTGGGTGGTGGGGGGGGGGGGGGGGTGCACCTCTCAAATGTTCATTTTTCCAGTGTGCATGTTTTTGTTGTCCAGGTTTTCCTTGGTGGTAGTGAACAAAGTGTTCTACTGTGAAGCAGGCCCTGCTCTCGCAGACACAGTGTCTGTACTGGGAGTTCCTGTCCCAGGCCCAAAACCCACAGCCCCACAGCGGCGAAGGACAAGGTCAGGCCTTAGCGCTGCGCTTGCCTTTACGCGGCTGGAGCAACGGGGTAACAGAGCGGCTAGACGGGCCGCCGCACTTACGGAACAGGGCGTTGCGGAGCCCAGAGATACATTTTACCGAGATGCTATTCGGATGAAATATTTCCAGGCAAGAACTCAATCTGTCAATGCAAATGTGACTGGGGGATTCATATTTCACGGCCCAAATGCCGAATTACATCTCATTCTATAAAAGTATTGTTGATCAATGGAGTAAACGTTTGGAAGATGGATGCTTGGATAGATGGATAGATGAAAGTATGGATGGATGTGTGGGAATGTTTACTTTCAAGAGTTAAATTAAACAATATTTCTAATATTTTTGGCTGGTACAGGTAAAGCCGTATAGATGCATTTAACAGCACTGCAGGGCCAAAGAGTCAAAGCAAGTACAGCTGGTTAACTAATGGGTGAAATTAGCTAAAAGTGATTATTATTATATAATACTCTGTTATTATACTATAATAATGTTTAATTATAATATATCATTATAGACGATTTTGACAGTTCTTGTTGTTCTAGGCTTTTTCTTACACTAAGAAAAAAAACTAAAAATGAGGTCCATGTTAGAAAGAATAATTAAAACCCCTTCCACTGAAAATCGGCAAAGTTGTCATCTGGGGTCAGTTCTCCTGTAAAAACCACTATATTGGCTATTTACACTGGGGTACAATATGAAACCAGAAAATTCCACTGTACTTATAGGATGTTTGAAGCTAGCTCTTCTAAGAAATCCTTCACTTTGAGTGAAAACACACAAAGCATGAATTATTCTACAGTAATTTTGGTAATTCGATGATAAGAGACACTCATGTTCTTGACTATATGCAAACTTCCCAGTCCACACTGATGAAACCTTAACCTTATTGCAGTGCTTTCCAATCCGGTCCTTGGGGAGCCACAGGCAGTCCATGTTTTTGCTCCCACTCAGCTCCCTGTAGGGGAGCAAAAATGTGGACTGTCTGGCAGGGAGCTAGGAGGGAACAAAAACATGTAGCGACTGTGGGTCCCAGAAGACCGGGTTGGGAAACACTGCCTTATTGCACTAGGCTCCCACAACACTTGGCTTTTTTTTTTTTGGGGGGGGGGGGGGGTGTTAAGTGGGTGGTGTGCTGGGTTCATGCCAGGACTAATGCTTTTTTTAAACCTTACCTCAAAACCACTGGTCACATGTTTGCCGGATCATTGAAATGCACTGGTTTCTTATTTCTTGCACAAATTCTGACATCATTCATCTATTTCAGCAAATTCATAAACCCAAACTATACATTTGCCATAGTGAAGGGCTGCAATTATTATATAATCGTATATCATTAAACAACCATAATGACCTGACGATTGTTTGGAGTAGTTTCACTATTCCCACACTGATTTAACAGGTGTGCTTATATATACTACCGAATGTGATTCACAGGTATTCTGTATATACAATGTGAAATATGCTTAGCAGGTGATGCATAAAGTATATATACAGTGCTGTGCAAAGGTCTTAGGCCGCCAAAGAAAATGTTTAAAGCCATATATCTGTTTGCTCAAAATACAGCACACTTCATCTTTAGAACATAGTCAAATTAACAGTAACACAGTGAAAACACCATAATGACTCCAAAAGGAAACTGTCTATAAAAGGACACTGATATCTAGTTGGATGGATAGATGAGCAGCACTTTGGTTCCCAAGCATCCATCGGGGACACCGCAGCCATTCCGTGTATTTGCTACATTTCGCCAGCAGCTTGCCTACTTAATTAACTTAATTAGTTAAATATTTGGATGAGGTATTGATTAGCCAAACATGGTACGTTAGTGGCTGGGTGAGTAAATCCATGAGTATATTGGACGTGTACTACAAAGTACATTGGTAAACAGTGTCATCTTGTCATTCTAGTAAATTAACTTCAGATCCATCCATCCATCCATCCATCCATCCATCCATCCATCCATCCATCCATCCATCCATCCATCCATCCATCCATCCCCTGTCTGTCACTTATCTGGTTCCACCTGTAGGACTTTAGCAGTTACTAACAACTTGCTACACAAAGAAAAGTTACCATCAAAAATGCCCAATAACAAAATCAAAATTAAATTACGCAGTTGGTAGGATGGTGTCCCATGCCTGGGTCTTGTATTTCCCAGGATAGCCTCCAGGCTTATTGTAACCCTATACTGAATACGCAGCTATGGAAGATGGATGGATGGATGGATGGGAAGAATCAGGCAGCAGAGCATCTACAAATAAGTTCAGAAACATAGAAATGAGTAAAATAAATCACTAATAATTATTTAGTTACCCACAATTCTTTTGGTCCAAGTATTAGCTAGAGAACAAAATTTGTGACTCCGGTCCAGCAGCGCATACATTAAAAGTAATTCAAAAATAAAAAACTCAATAGCTTAATAAAATAATAATAAGGGCAGAATAGTCAAGGCTACAGGGGTCCTTTTTTTCTAACAGAAGCATGGCAGGTATCTTCAGATTGGACGTGGCAGCTAATCAATGAACCCGACGCAGCTCACACAGCTTATCTGTCTTTATCCATCACTATTTCATATAGCTTCGCACTCTAATTAAGGATTCCAAGTCACCGCGGCAGGAGCCTACTGCTTTGGGGCCCCAAAGTCCCACCTTAACTAATATGCCACCTGCTGTCTGAATTAAGGATATGCGATTCTCTTCCCGGACAGAACTGCTGAAAATACCATAAGCAACACATTAAAGGATAGAATTATTAGGAACATTTTAGGCATGTCATGGGTGACCTGTCGACTTCAGGAGCTGATATGATCAGCAAATGCTTTAGTGCTTCCTGCATTTGTAATGTTTCCTGGAGTACCAGTGTCTCAACTGAAGCTGCCCCTCTTCTAAGTCTACCTTTAATAAAATAACCGGTTGCACACATGGCATTTCAGACTACAAAAAGTGCAAACGTTAGAAATAGCTTTTCTTCAGCTTCTACACAGGATACGGCAGAGTCATGTAGCTTGTGATGTGTCCCTTCTCTCTTACCGTAGACATGTAAATATATTAACCTCCTCAAGAAACAAGGAATAAGGTTTAAGCAGCGTTTTAGAACATAACTGCGATTTACATTCCTCTTTTGATAAATGAGGCAACTGCTAAACACTACTATCTTCACCCTATTTAGGCCAAAAAATACATTGATATATAATGTAGTGTATGGATTTATATGTACTGTAAGGCTCAGGTTATTCATTGAGTACTTGATTATAGTACAGAACAGTATCTGTTGTCCCATCTAATTTCCCATAATTCCTGTAGTTTCTCTGTCCTTAGGCAGTAGTAAAGTGTAGGAAAATAAAGTAAGCCTCTGCTTCCTGCTGTGCTTTTGATTAGGATTTAAGGTCCTGATACTCTGGTATGCCTCATGTATAGTTTAGCAAAAAAAAGAAAAAAATCATACAAATTGCTGATGCAAAAAAAGAGACATTATAGTTTAATGATCGCGCGTTTTTTTGCTTGCTAGATCTGCTCCTTAAGCATATCGCCTCAGGTTGCAGCATGCAACACTCACGCTGTGATTTATTTAATAACCCGCATTGCAGCTTCCCGCAGGTTATCATGCAACATACCTCTGCATGCCCAGATAAAGGAATGTGGCGTGACAACATTTAAAAGTCCATCAAGCCTTTGAACCTTGCTGTTCTGCCATCATCAGTCGAGGCAGCTTCTTGTGATGTTCGGGTGAGTGTTCTCTGTCTTTGTCACTCGTCAGTGTAGCATTAACGCAGACGTCTGTGCATGTCTGCTTCTGGATGTGCGACATATGCGGCAGGCCTGTACTCCTCCACGTTCGCCCACCTTTTTCGGGAGCCGGCCTGTTTCCGCTGCATGTTCTGACCTCGCTGGAGGTCAGCGCCTCTGTGAACTGTAAAATCACCAGGTTATAGCGGATTTGAGTCTAGAACGCCAGCACCTAGAGAAACATAACGGTTCTCTTGCCCATTAATGTCCTTTGACGACGGTGCGTGAGTAACACCCTTGACTTTCTGTCGGAGGTTTGGAGCTCACTCGGAGTGCATAGCCAGCAAAACCGAGCTTGAGCACTGCTGAGAGCAGGTGAGGGATCTGCGGACGCCGAGCAGGGAGCTGCCTCCCGAAGGCTGTCTGTGCCACATCCTTGTGAGTAAGCTACGCTCCAGACGCCACGTGGCACCCTTCCGCCCACGCGGGCTAACTTCGATGACCTCATTCACTTCGATGACCTCATTTTCCTCTCCCAGAGATGCCTTCGAGTCATGGCGGCCCTCGGCCTCCTGGGGCTCACTTCAAAGGCCTTGCCAGCTGATAGTGAGTCCCCACATCTGGGGGGGGGGGAGGGGGCGCTTAAGGCCAGAGGCACAAATGGTCATTTGACAGCAGGGCACCTGCTGCTTACCAGGCGGCTTGACCATTTGTCCTGGCCCACTGTTGGAGATAGCAGGGTTCAGGGATTAGACCGAGGTTCAGGCATCTCCGGGGGAGGGGGTCGGGGGAGCGGGGGGGTGGGGGGGGGGTGGGGAACAAAGGCGGCCTCTGCTTTCCGTCACACTGGTGTCACATTCCGGCTCTCCCAGGCAGGTAGCGGGACAAAGCTCAGACGTACCTACAAGGGAGGCGTGCCAACCTTCTGCGTAGGAACACAGATCCGCTATTTCAGATGGAGCCATAAGCTATTAAAGAACATTCATTTAAAAGAAAGTTTTTACAGAAAAAGTAATGGCTTCAATTTTGCTTTCATTTGAAGTTTTTTTATGCTTTCACACTGCATTTCTCTTAAAACAGCCTAACTGTGTTTATATTATACAGTAACCTAATAATGGATAAGTACTTATAGAAGATTCCTCATCCATCCATCCATCCATCCATCCATCCATCATTATTTCATCCATCCATCCATTCATGCATCAATCCATCCATCCATCCATGCATCAATCCATCCATCCATCCATCCATCCATCCATCCATCCATCCATCCATCCATCCATCCATCCATCCATCTTCCAACCACTTATCCTACTCTGAGTCACAGGGGGGGTCTAAAACTCATCCAAAGCAGCACAGGGCATAAGGCAGGGGGACACCCTGGACAGGATGTCAGTCCATCACGGGGCATAAGGCAGGGGGACACCCTGGACAGGATGTCAGTCCATCACGGGGCATAAGGCAGGGGGACACCCTGGACAGGATGTCAGTCCATCACGGGGCATAAGGCAGGGGGACACCCTGGACAGGATGTCAGTCCATCACGGGGCATAAGGCAGGGGGACACCCTGGACAGGATGTCAGTCCATCACGGGGCATAAGGCAGGGGGACACCCTGGACAGGATGTCAGTCCATCACGGGGCATAAGGCAGGGGGACACCCTGGACAGGATGTCAGTCCATCACGGGGCATAAGGCAGGGGGACACCCTGGACAGGATGTCAGTCCATCACGGGGCATAAGGCAGGGGGACACCCTGGACAGGATGTCAGTCCATCACGGGGCATAAGGCAGGGGGACACCCTGGACAGGATGTCAGTCCATCGCGGGGCATAAGGCAGGGGGACACCCTGGACAGGATGTCAGTCCATCGCGGGGCATAAGGCAGGGGGACACCCTGGACAGGATGTCAGTCCATCGCGGGGCATAAGGCAGGGGGACACCCTGGACAGGATGTCAGTCCATCACGGGGCATAAGGCAGGGGGACACCCTGGACAGGATGTCAGTCCATCACGGGGCATAAGGCAGGGGGACACCCTGGACAGGATGTCAGTCCATCACGGGGCATAAGGCAGGGGGACACCCTGGACAGGATGTCAGTCCATCGCGGGGCATAAGGCAGGGGGACACCCTGGACAGGATGTCAGTCCATCGCGGGGCATAAGGCAGGGGGACACCATGGACAGGATGTCAGTCTATCATGGGGCACATACACGCACACATTACAAGCAATTTAGAGAACCTGGAAGAACCTGTGTGACATGGGGAGAACATGCAAGCTGCAGGCACCTGGAGGCAGGTGAAACATGCACGGCCTCAATGCTCTACGATGATCCCAATGCCAGCCCACAATAAGAAGACATGTGCTTAATATCCAGTATTAGTATTAATATCATTATCATCATTTCTGTGATCCAGCCAATAAGATGCACTGTCCCTGGGGTGATGTAAAACCTCTTTGATCTACCAATGATTTAATCTTGACAAGAAAGGTGAACGAATTAAACTACGTGGGAGAACCAGGAAAAGCCTTCAGTAGTCCCATTGAATGTGAGAAATCAACATGGCTGCGATTTTTCCGGAGAGAGCGACCACAAATAGACAAACGTGGCTGCCGGACAACAATGGCATTTTTAAGATGTGGTGTTGGGAGTCATTCCTGTCATGTGACATGTCATGTGATTAAAGGCTGCCCATCTGCTGATGCGAGGAATCCACGGGAATCCCAGACAGACTCGGTACATCAGGCTCCTCTAATAGGTCCCCACAGCTGAATCACACTTGCGCAAATTCCAATAGGCTGAATTTCTAATAGCTGTGGAAAATTCATTTCAAGGGGAAGACCAAAAGCCTCGCTGGACTTTCATCATGTTTGGTTACATTACTAAACTGCTTATAGTTTACTACTTAAATTTAATCAGGTGCCTGAGTATCACATTTCTTTCAGTAGCATACATTATATTTGTAAAATATTGTTTCCTTATTAATAAAATTTAATGTAATGGTGAACGTAACACAACATATCACAAAGAAAGAAAGAAAGAAACAAACTAATACATAAAATACTAACAGAACATAACCTTTTGGGGATATATTTTTCGCCCATCACTGTCATGGAGTTGGGAAACTTAATTGTTCTTTGTAACACCAGATATTTTCCAGTCATTCAAACGCCAGTGAGAATGTAACTTCAGTAAACAGTGCTGCACCACGGGTTGACTTTTAAGTCGGTGACCCCAGACAGTGCGAGGCTGCATGTGGCATCTGCAGCACTGGCTGCCTCCCTCTCCCAGCATGCTGTTATCTCTTCATTACCCCAAAACGACCCCCACCCCCCCCACAGTATAAGCCAGCAGACTCCGTTACTGATCCCACATCACTCAGTGTCTTACCTCCGAGCCCTGCAGAGACTGCTCATGTAGGCCGTGATAGAGACTATCTGGCGTTTCCTCTGATCCTGCCTGAGGAATGAGCGCGGCGCAGGCAAATAAAGCGGCCGGCTGTGCCTGCGACCCATCACGCCGTGCCGCAGATACCATGATAAAACGGCAGTTTATGGCGCGGCTGACTCACTGCAGATATGACAGAGGACAGCAGCCTCATAAAAAGCATTTTTCTAAACCGCCTGTAGAGGGGAATCCCTATTTGTGCTGATGCAGGCAGCCCGGTGACGGCGTGATGCAAGGAGTGAGCAGACCGTTGCCATGACGAAAATGGCTTATGTCAGGCGATTTGCAGCTTTTCCCACATTGACACAGCTTCTCTTATTGGACCAATTTTGGTTAAATGAAAGATGCTACTGTAAGCCTTCCAAACACATACATTTTGGATTACAATTCCTTTTACAAGTCTTTAACAGCTACCCAACCCTTTTTTTTACAAGTCTGCAGTTTGTATGGCTTAATACAATTTTATTATTGGATTTATTTTTACATATTTTAGGGAAGGGTTTGCTTATACAGTATCTGTTTACTGTGTTGTACAGCACTTTGGATAAGAAATGTTTTTAAATGTGCTTTACAAATAAATTACCTGACTTCACATGACATATTGTAACATCCGAACCAGGCCTGAAGTTGCTGTGCAGCTGTAAAGTTGCCAGTTTTTACCTCTACCTGCACCCTGCCTCAGCCTAAAACCAGAAATAGAGTAAGTCCTGTTTTATGCCATGGCCTCCTGTCCGACCTTTTAGTTTTCAGAATAGATAACGATAATGAAGGACATGCTAGTGTCCTGAACCTGACATCAGCCCAGCAGGAATGTTAACGTGAGCGGTGAAGAAAGCCGCCCATCCTGGAGGATGAGGAGAGCGTGGCGCTTGGTAGGTAATGCTCCTGAACTGTTTTCAGGTTTATATTTGGTGGTGAGGGGTGGTGTCGTGAGAACAATGACATTCAAGGACAGGCTTAAAGGTGTTAAAGACTGATCTCTCCTGCAATGCACATATACTGTACGCTCCCTCTCTCTGCTTCTCATTCGACACCTTCGATTGGCAGTTCGCTTCCAGATGGCTTCTGGATTTGGGGGGGGGGGGGGGGGGGGGGGGGGCATCGGAATCAAAACTCGACGAAGGACAAGAAACGCTGAAGCTGCTTTCCGATACCTCGCCGGCTGCTCTGTATACGGAAGGCAATTGTGTGAATGCCCTTTGTTATGATTAAGATGGAGTTTAGATGTAGGGAGTCATTGCTAAGATACCGTCCTCATACACAAACATCCCGTATTGTGTGACAGCGGCTATTTGAGACGTGGGTCTCAGTAATGCAATCCAGTAATTGCAGGCTACAGTGGGAAAAAGACCACTTGGAAACATAACAAGATGTTACATATCTTTGGGGAGGTATGTGATGAGACAAGTGGCAACATTGATACTCTAGTATAGTTTCCTTTGAAAGTGACACACAATCACTTGAAGGACCCTTACAAGCAGCAACATAACCTACATAAAGTTACCAGATGACAAAGAACTCAACGCTGGAATGTTTTAATGTTACGTTAATGTCTTTCCTTTTATAATTATAATGGAAATATCTAGCTGTTAGAGCAATGGAAAGTAACTTCATTGGTTCACTGTATCTATTTGTCTATCTGCATTTGTTACATTCTATTGCCAAAATAACTAAAACCTGGATAATATGAATGTGATGTTTCATGGGGTAGCAGCCCAGTGGGCTAGGGGACTGCGTCCATGATCAGAAAGTCCTGTGATCCGCAGAGTGATGTTACTGTTGGGCCCCTGAGCAAGGCCCTTAAAACCAGCTGCTCCAAGGACTAGTTGATCCTGCTTTCTCAGTTGTACGTTGCTTTGGATAACAGTGCCTGCTATATTAATTATTTCTGAAAGGTAGCATTTGCCCAGTGCTAGCTGCTTATCTGGAATAGGTTCCCTGGGAGCCAATCTTAGGCAGCAGGGTCACTGGGAGCCAATCACAGACAGCAGAGTCAATAGGAACCAATCACAGGCAACAGGGTCACTGGGAACCAATACCAGGCAACAGAGTCACTGGGACCCAATCACAAGCAACAGGCTCCCTGGGAGCCAATCTTAGGCAGCAGGGTCACTGGGAGCCGATCCCAGGCAGCAGGGTCACTGGGAACCGATCCCAGGCAGCAGGGTCACTGGGAGCCAATCACAAGCAACAGGCTCCCTGGGAGCCAATCTTAGGCAGCAGGGTCACTGGGAGCCGATCCCAGGCAGCAGGGTCACTGGGAGCCAATCACAAGCAACAGGCTCCCTGGGAGCCAATCTTAGGCAGCAGGGTCACTGGGAGCTGATCACAGGCAGCTTATAAATGCAATGCAATGCAATTATATTTATATAGCGCATTATCACAACATTACATTGTCTCAATGCGCTTTACATTTCTGCCACGTAAAGACCCCCCAGTGAGTAAGCCAAAGGCAACAGGCGCCCTGGGAGCCAATAAAGTTGATGAGTACAATGTGTGTCGTACTGTATGATGTTTATACAAAGAAAAAAATAAATAGCTGTTATTCCATAAAATAAAGAAAACAGCTAAATAATTGACTTAGTATAATAAGACTGTATTTCACATGGAAGTGGAAGAGGGCTATTCAATGGCTATTTAAATAAGGTTTATTTAACCCAACACAGAAATAGAAAACATTTCTATTTAAGGAGAATCGACTAAATTGCTGCGATTGAAATAAATATCTATACATCTATGTTATAGAAATATACACAATGGTGATTTTTGCAATTTAGGCATTAACCAATTAGTCCTGGCAATTAACATCTATTCTTCTGTATGTGGTATATATACACATTCAACATACCGTATATGCATGTGTACAGAAATACACATTCGGACACCTATCATACACTGATCGTCCATAATTACTTACCCAGTAGAAGGTCATGGTGAGTTTGCAGCCAAGCTGTGCCAGGACGCACAGGAACACACACACTACAGGTGACTCAGCTAAACTCACGTTGTTCGACTGCGATGATAAACTGGAGTACTAGGCAACACCCACGAAAGAAAATCTTACTGGGGCAGGACACTGAGCCAGCGTGCCTGTCACATACTTTCCAGAATGATGAACACATATGTTTGTGACTAGGCTTACAAAATTCATCAAACCACCCGTCATAAAACCAGAGAGCATCATGGGTGCGTGGGGCGGGGGGTGGGTGAGGGCTTGTGGGTGATGCCAGTTATGTTTAAAAAATATAGAAAAAATGCTTATTTGGGAAAATGATTAAAATGCATTAGAATATGTGCTAAGCTTTTGCAAAATTTGGTTAATATTCTTAATAATGTTGCCTAAAATGTATCCATAATATTAATTATGAATGTGGTATTGTTTCATTGGGATTTACACAAACACAGCATAGTGCCTCTCAGTATACGTACACAAAGTATGTTAAACATGGGGATTACTATGGCGGATCTCACTGGGAAATAAAGATCACCACCAAAATTGTATTTTTTAATACATTAGTATACCTTTCGTAAAATCTATTCATTTTGAGCGTGCTATTGTGGCACAGTGATTTATACAAGCATAGCTTGTTAAATGCGCAGAGGATATATTAAAAACGAGCCTGACTCTGATTGCTGTCGGTGAATAAGATCCAATCTTCCCAAGAGACTCGGCCCTGTTTGTCCCATATCCGGATGTTCATGAGACTAGTGGCTGTGAGGCCTGGTTCATCTGCAGGTCTCTGCTCTGTCGGGGCTTGTCAGCTGAGTTCAGCGGCACAGAGCACGAGCGCGTCGCTGGAACAGGGCCTGGAGCCCCGCGCTTAGAGAGAGCCCTGCTGTTCCACCGCCACATCCAGTCAGGTCGCAGACAGCAGATGAGCTACGTAGCGCACCGGCTGACTAAGGAAATAACAGATCGGAATCCTCTCCCACGCAAAGTGTGCCACAGTTGTGTAGTCACCATCTGAACACCTTCTTCTCTTCAAGCGAGACAAAGGAGCATTTATTACTGACTGTGTTTCGAGCCAAGTGTTTAAAAAAAGACACCCTTGAATCACCTGATTTTCGCACAATGGACTGGAAAACCATATAGTAATTTTGAATTAGTAATGGAGTTGCCTTTAGATTTGTTGCCAACATTGATACTCAACGTACCGACACTCGACAGACATTCCTAACTCTGATAGTGTTTACGGGCACTTATCTGATGTCTGAATGCATTTTTGCAGCTTGGGTTTTATTACTGTCGATAAGACAATCTGGACTGATCCCTGTCTTTTGTTTTTATCCAGCCTGTAGGCTCATAAGCCGTCCTGTTCCATTACTGCATCTGCACGGCAAACCAAGATATAGATCCCTGTAATGTGGTCAATGAACAATCGGGAGGTTTACTGGACTGACTAATGGTGTAAGAGAGAGTTTGATATTGGGGAGACACAACTTAATAATATATTAAGGTGTATTTTTTAGGGATGGAGTGAATGAAGCCAAATTGAATATTGGTACGTACTCGTCCCACCACCCCATGGCTTCTAAACCTCTGGGACTGACAGTTCATCCAGGAACAGTTTGATCTCAGAGATAATCCAGAGCGAGAGCGTGTTATAACACCGGATCGTTGCGCTCACCTCATGCCCTCATGTGTTTAATCCCTTCGGTCGGGGATGATGAGCAGAGCCACATGACACGGGCAGCTGACAGGAAGTCAGAGTTTATTAGGATTTTTCCTTTTCAGGAGATTCTGGGTGGGGCAGGGAACAGGGGTCACCTTCTCACATAAGCAAATTTAAAAATAAAAACGCAGTTTTGTTACACGAGTGAGCAAATGGAAAGCGCACGCCGAAATACTCTGACAGCACACCGAAGCATTAGGAACTGACATCAGGGTTAGTTAAGCCGAGACAAAGCAAAACACAGATTTATATCTTTTCCCGGAGCAAGTGGAACTAATTAACATGAATACCCTGGTCACCTGACTCCCCCTACTGTGAAACCCACCCCCACCCATTCTGACACAATGAAAGTGGCACATCACTGATGAAGTTTTCAGCACTTCTAACTGCTGAGTCTCTGCCATTTTTCCGCACTAGCATCAAGCAAAAAGTAGGCCAGACAAGGCCAGTCTGAATTTTCACTTTTCTTCCATGTATGATCACAAACCTAGACTACAAAGGCTGAAATATGGCTCAAAATAATGACGCTGCAAGCATCTTGCATTTCTTTTGAAATATCATGCATATTTATATAGATCATCATGGCGGATCTGTTTCCTTGCTTTCAGTGCATCGTTTTATTTTGATTTTGCTGCTTTATTGGCGGCCAGTAAATCATAAAGTTTCTTGAGAAAAACCCCCCGTATGATATGTTGACTGAAAAATAGGTTAAAGAAACGTTTTGTAGTTGAGCGGGGTTAAGTGCTGGACCACAGACCTGGTGCTGTCCCAAAGTGGAAAAGGAGCTAAAGTGGAAAGAGATCAGGGCGATAAGCTAGGAAGCTGTCTGGTGTGTCAAGAAGATGTATGGATGAATTCTTCCGTGTGAGAGGCATTCCAGCACAGTTAGGGAAATATGGGCCGCTTGGGACGCACAATCAGCAGCGTTTCTATTGGGAGACGACCGGCTATAACGTCAAGCATCTCTTATTTGAAAATGGGAACTTTTTTTTTTTTCCAGAGAAAAGTGGGAAGAGACATGTCTGGCAGTCAAAGGTGCGAAGGCACTGAACGTAGCAGAGACCATCTGGCAACTGGAAGAGCAGGGAAGACTCCAGACGTAAACCCGCACAGCTGCAATTGTATCTGCTCTGGGACTAACACTGAGCTATAAGCACTGTATACACTTTACAGTGCAATGTGCAATTTCCTCTTGCAGCTTCCACAAACACTGACGCCGTCGAGAAGGATACCTTCAGGATTATCTTTCTATGTTATACACAGATGATCTTTTGACTAGGAATGTAACCTTGGAACAAGTGTTGGAATAATGTCACGTTATAGATAATTCATAATAATAATAAATATAGGTAATAAAACGCTTCTACAGTGCCAATGCACGTTATAAGACATTTCTGCAATATTTTATATCCTTCTAAATTTGACTTGAATTTGACTCATCCTAAGAAGATTATAACTTATGTAAGATATAAGATTTTCATTTGACTGCCATGATATTACTTTGTTTGTAAGCTAACATAAAAAGGTTTAATAATGCATCTGCGCAAACCTATTGAAAAAAAAACAAAACATATTTAACCAAAAGGCTTTTTTTCGCCATAAAGTACTAAATTCAAAATATCAAAACAAGGAAATGAATGCCCGTTACATTAAAACTCTTAAGACAAAGTGTGTATATTTTTAATATTGGGTAAAATTACTTTTTTATATATATGGATGCTCTTATTTTGTGAAAAAGTGCTATTTGAAGGAGTTTCATTTTGTAGTGAGAAAACATAAACAGGTTTCCTGCCGCATTCCTTAGCCTCTGTCATTGGAAGTAAACAAGCAGATGGAGATTAAACAAAGCATGTGAACACTCTCCAGCTGTAGGCGAGCGTCTGATCACAGCCTGAGACGTGACCCAAACCCTCATTGGTGGAGACTAGGTGGAACGCACAACAACATATGATTCTGATGCTATTAATTCTAATTGGTTAAGTGGCATGTGATCTCACTTGTTACATCCGCATGGTGCATCACACCATTTCGGTTAGGATTTAACTGCATGTGGATGCCATGGGCTGGAGACTGTGGAAAAACTCTAATATTTTCACATGTGATAACAAATGAGAGTGCAGTGAAGAATACATTGCAGAAATCATGCATGCGGATGTGTAAGGCATGGACAGAGGGACATAGCAAATGCTTTGATGACAGATGTCTGAAAATGGGCATGATGTTGCATAGAAAGCAGTGTCCACAGTTACCATCAAATCACAAAAACAGCAGTCAGACATCAGTAATATATTAACAGAATTTGAAAACTGATAATGTCATCAGATACTCCTATTCATTCATATCATAAAATGCTATCTGTATATAATATATAACATTCGTATAAATTAATGCAACTTCTCAACAACAATAATAATAATAATTATTATTATTACTATTATTATTGTTGTTATTATTGTTATTATTAGTCATTTAACACAATATAAAGTTTTTTTACAATAAATAATATTAATATATGTTAAAGGATATTGAATGAACACATTTTTGTTATTAATTGTATGTAGTTTTGTACATACATTGGTCATTAAATCCAGGTGAAATGTATTTCAGCACTGTGACAACAATAGCAAGTGAGTAAGAAATGGTATCACTCTTAAATGGTGTCATAATTTATTTATAACTTAATGCACTATGCGGCAATAATATCCATTACCATGCAATGCATATGATGTTTGAGGGTGTTAATGCTATACATACATGTCTGCTTCCTGGAATACGGGAGCAGCAGTGATAGAAACCAAAAGGATAGATGGCCGAACGGGAGATGCACAAATCAGAGGGTGTTTACTGATAGCTGATGGCAGGAAACAAGTGGACGGAGCACAAGTGGTCCTGAGGTTGTCTGAAGATACAAAGGAACAGTGTGCTGATCAGCCGTGGATGGGAGCTGGCAGTGATCATGCGGCTTTGGGACGTGTGACACTTAAAGAAAAGCAGAGACAGGCCCTCCATTATTGGCTGGCATATCTAAAGTCTAAATGAGTCCATTGACTATTGATTTGCTACTTTAATAAGAATATGAGAGTGTTGCTGAAGGGGGAAGAGTTCAATGAAGTATTCATCTGCACGATGTAACTTACCGGACGTGCGGAAGCACTGGTTGGCCGTGAAATTATTTTTGCAAAATAAAATAACGATGTATATTATATGTCCACGTGTACTACTGGCAACCTTCTGAGCTCTAAGCCACGGACTTCCTGTGACCTAAACCGGGTAGAAAATGGATGATAGAGTTAGCAAAGTGGGGAAGCCACAGCATTCAGCTGAACAGAGAAAAATGACAACGGACACAGAAAAGAACTCGGACGGAACAATGGGATTTAAGGAGGATGTGATTCGGCATTACATTCGGTTATATTCCTGGGAGCAGGCATGTGAGATTGACGTCACGTGACGCGGGCGAGCTGACTAGCTTCAGAGAGACTTAGACTGAACACTGTAACACCGTTCCAGCTATGGCCTCTTTAAGTTACGAGAAAACAACAACGGATTTATTTTATCTGTGAGAGCTTAATAGGGCCGTATAGGACACTGTATCAGGGCATCTGAAAAGATTGGTGCAATAAGTGAGCGCGTTTCCAATCTTTCCTGCAGAGAAGCCCGGCTCTATAAACAAGGACTGCCCCCCCCAGACACTGTGTGCCTTGAGGAGCCCTACAATCAGCTCATTCTCCCAGGTTAGCGCGGGGAGGGGGGGCGGCATCACGCTCGGGATGGGACAATCGGCCCTCAGAGGAGCCACTTAATTTTATTTGTTCCACTTGATAGTCATGGTGGGATCATGCTGCTCACGCTCTGCCCTGCTGGGTTTTGAGTGCCTTTGGTTGCCCACTATTAGCCCAGAGCTGTGGATTTGGAAGTCCAGGTCTACACCCTCCCTGCCATTAACCCAGAACTGTGAATCTGTGAGAGCAGGTCTCCACCTTCCCTGCCATTAACCCAGAACTATGGATCTGTGAGCCCAGGTCTCCACCCTCCTTTGCAATTAGCCCAGAACTGTGGATCTGTGAGCCCAGGTCTCTATCTTCCCTGCCATTAACCCAGAGCTGTGAATCTGTGAGCCCAGGTCTCCACCCTCCTTGCTATTAGCCCAGAGTTGTGGATCTGTGAGCCCAGGTCTCCACCTTCCCTGCCATTAACCCAGAGCTGTGGATCTGTGAGCCCAGGTCTCCACCCTCCTTGCTATTAGCCCAGAGTTGTGGATCTGTGAGCCCAGGTCTCCACCCTCCCTGCCATTAGCCCAGAGTTGTGGATCTGTGAGCCCAGGTCTCCACCTTCCCTGCCATTAACCCAGAGCTGTGAATCTGTGAGCGCAGGTCTCCACCTTCCCTGCCATTAACCCAGAGCAGTGGATCTGTGAGCGCAGGTCTCCACCTTCCCTGCCATTAACCCAGAGCTGTAGATCTGTGAGCGCAGATCTCCACCCTCCTTCGCAAGCCCAGAACTGTGAACATGCAAACCCTTACTGCCCTCCATCTCTTTAACCTGTGTAATCCATTTCATTTAAATACATCTGTTTAAGAGCTTTATTAAATCAGGGAACATATTATCCTACCGGTGCCTAGATCATCATACTAAAACTGCAGAGCATTTTAAGTGCCCTAAGTAAAGACACGTTGATGAAGTGACAGAGCCACTGAATATCTGAGAAATTATCAGTCAGGAACAAGTGTTCTTCTCCTTAGGCGTCTCACAAGAACTGCTGGCAGTGAACGAACAGCACGATCCGTCCAAGACATAAATCAGAATACCATGCACTGCTTCCAAATTACATGGCTGAAGTTTAAGAAGCTTGGGGAATTAGCAAACCTGAAGGTGACTCGGCCCTTTGGCTAAAACCAGACTACCGACCTGTTTTTAGGAAGACCACCCATGCCCTCCAGCCCTGTGTACCCCACCCTGCATCAATGACAGAGACCTGTTAGGACACCTGGAGGTTGTGGATGCTGATGATTCATAAGAGTAGCATGCCCACAATTCCATGCGGCAGCCCGGGTACACCCCACAGAACATGAAAGCGGGCAAGACAATAGTGCTTACTTGTTCATTCCTATCTCAGCTCCAGCTGTATTTGACTTTCAGGCAAACATGTGATTTTCCTCATTAATCTCAGAAGCACTGGAACATCTGGGAATTTACATCAAACCTATTTATTTCCCCTCTTTATGGAATCCTTCCTCAATCCCAAATAATAGTATTCGTCTTGAATATGTCTAAGATACTGAAGAAAAAAACAACATGTTGGAATCAATGTCCACTCAAGGCAACATATATGTGATGTATAAATATTGTATTGTATAAATATTACATATTTGTTAAGGGGAATTAATCAGAAAGGTGACAGATTTAACTGAACCAACTGATTTATACCACTTGGAAATTTGATGCAGGTTAACTGTTGAAGAGCAAATTTCCGAAACACAAAGAAAATTTCTGTAGACTTCAATAAAAACTCTACATTGGATTACAGGAGAGATAACAGAGTTTGGACTTCTGATACTGAATAATGATACTGAATGATAATGATGAGGAAACTAGACTTTATGTCACCGTCTCATCTAAGACAATGACAAAAAATGTACTGGATGAGTTTTGTAAATTTGTTGTATTTTATGCTGAGGACCTTAAACATCCACCACCAAATGTTCCTGTATGCCGTTGAGATCAATGGGAACAAATGTTTCCGGCTCAGCTCCGGACTTTCTCTCGCACATGGAAGGAGATCCAATGAAGGTAACAAGCTGGGAACAGAGCAGAGTTGAGCGGATGGCTTTTCACAGGTGCAAAATCAGCTTTTACTCTTTAAAGTTAACACCCACCCAGCCAGCAACCCTGGCAAATGAAAGGCCGGCGACACTCAAGCCCTTCAAAGCAACTGGCGTGTCACTGCAGATCAATATAGTACCCATGTGTTACATTTGGTGTTTGTTTGAAGTCCGAAGCAGGTTCACGGGGCAGCAGGTTCACCCCTCGGGACACATTGCATAGTCGTTATATGTAATGAAGAAAAGATATGGAACTGCAGCTCTATCTCTAATTAAAGAAAGCAGAATTATGGATATCTGTACAGTAAAATGTCAATGTTTCCCCCAGAAAACAGAGCCTTTTAGAGAACTGTAACAGCAGCAAAATCCCACGTAACCCGAATTATGTTTGTTTTGGGTTTTTAGCTACATATTTCTGGACATAATGCACCGATTGAAATAATAAAATGGAGTAATAACTCAACTATTTATTCTTAGCTCCTTACCAAAAATCAAAACAAGACAAAAGGCAAATTCACACACCGGCTCTTGACTGCCAAGCGAACCTGTAGGTCGCATGACATTTCGGACACATAAGTTGGAATTCGCCAGAGTGGTTCTGACATCACGGGGAAGGGAAATCCAAGAGCGACGATCAGTCGGTAATTAGGTGCCCGTGTAATGTTAGGACGGCCTCCTGCTCCTGGCCGCCAAAGGACGATCCGGGAGAAGGAGAGCTCTTCAGAGAGCAGGGGACATGTTAGTTCATTAACTGATCTAATCACTTACACTGTACATCACCTTACTGCAGTTATTAAAAGCACTTGACAACCAGTGGGGGCCAATAACATATCCTGTTGGCCTTCTTTCCTTGACCCTTCCAGCCAAGCCAGGAAACACACACTGTTATTAGTATTAGAATCTCCCTCCTTTCCTCCACTATACACACACCCACACACACACACGGACACAGCCATTTGTAAGGGGTCTCACTTTTCACTGAAATACCACAGCATTTGAACTGCAAATAATACTGCCAGAATGCAGTGGGCTTTCCCCAATGACTGCAGGCTGTTGTCATGTGCATGACACTCTCCAGTCCTATATAAATGCAAATGCCCGGTGATTCATCCGTCATCCGAAAGACAAAGAGCAGGTACCGACGCTAGCGGTAGACCTGTAGCGCTAATTAACAGAGCCAGACTAATGAGTGAGTCCTGTCGCACCCCGGCCTCTGCCTAGACACGTACCAAGAAAACTCAAAACATTTTAAATACACTTCCTGCATTTTTATTTAAATTGTGTAAAAAAAACCTGCTAGGCCATTCAATAATTCATTCAAGTCCGTCTCTCACGTCTCTCACACAGTACAGATACGCACCCCCCCCTCAATCACACAATACATTCAAATATATAAAAATATAAATGGGGAAAAAAATATTTCGGAACAATACATAATTGCCAAAGGCACTTGATTGAAGTATTGCTTTTTGGAGTGCTCTTAAACAGTCGTTGCATTATGGCTGAGCAACAAGTTTAAATACTTTCACTCTTTAAAAAACAGAGCAAAAAAAATATCACTTCTTGCACACGTCCCCTATACAGCAATGGCTTCAGATACTCCTTAAGGTCGACATCCGGCGGCGCCTCTGTGGACCGTGCAGTGCATCTGCTGTGCAATGGTTGCAAGGTGCTGATGGAGATTTGGTATAGGCGGGCTTCCCGGAGGTCCTGTTGGCATGCGGCACGCGACCCTTACCGCTCAGAACATCGAAAACGCTACGGGAAGCCCATTTGTACACTTACAGTATGACCAATGTAGGCACTTGGCATTATTAAAAAAAAACACTGATTGCTTCACAACGTAGAAAAACAACAACAACACTGTTTAAATGAAATGAATGAGACAGCTGATATTTGCGAAGAAAAAAAATAAAAATTAAAAATTAAAATACCATTGAAATATATAGATTTGGCTTTTCAGTCACAGAGAGTCTGCATTTGGTAAGACGGCTTCACTCTGCCTCGTCTCAGTGTGCTACACAACAGCCAGATTCCTCATGTTTGTGCAGTAGAGACATTCTGGAGAAGGTTTTGGAACAGTTCTTGCACTGGTACTTTTTCACGTCGGAATGAGTCTGTAGGTGCGCCCTAAGATTGGACCTGTCGGCGAAAGCTCGGCTGCAGTGCGGACAGGAGAAGGGCTTCTCTCCTGTGGGATGAATCGAGCAGAAACGGAACGTTAACGACGGCATTGACGGAACCCCGTCGAGCATTTCTGCACGCAGCCACATAGCGTCCCAACTCAACTAGCTGTTAACATGCCCCCAGGCTCCTGAAATCAGATCTCTTCAGTACTGCAATGCTAAAATAACTGAAACTTGCACCCAATCCTACCATTATTTACTTATTATATATCGCCACCAATCAGTCCACCCAATTTCTGTTCCACTTTTGGATCACTTTAAGAAACCAAAATTTTCAATCCATTCTCAATCCATTCCTCAAAACCTGTTGTTGGGTGTAAGATGTGAATGTGCACATTCCATAAGGCCCAAATAGTAGCTAAGACTGAGCTGTCTTGTATTTTGTTAACCTAATTTTAATTAGCTCTTACCCGTATGCGTCCGGATGTGTCCTTGCAGCAGCCAGGGTCTGGAGAAGGCTTTGCCGCAGATCTTGCATACACAGGGCAGCGTGTGCGTCCTGATGTGCATCTTCAGGGCCCCCAGACTCACGTACTCCTTTTCACAGTATTTGCAGCTGAAGGACTTCCTGGCCTGCGCGTCGCAGTGCAGCTGCTTGTGCTTGAGCAGCCCGGAGTACGTAGAGTAGGACTTGCTGCACAGCGCGCACTGGAACTTCTCGGCTTCGGCGGCGTGCGGCTCGGACAGCTTCGGGTGCAGCCGCTCATCTTCGTCGCTGCCCGGGCTCTCGGAGCCGCTCTGGGCTTTGGAGGACGTGTCGGACAGCGGAGGGGGGCTCAGACGGCCGAGGGACGACGGGTATGCGGAGATCGGCGACAGATCGCTGGGCAGCGGGGACAGGGGCAGGCTGCTGGTAGTCCATACCGTGATGGGATTGTACGCTACCGAGCTGAGGATCTCTGGCTGGGGGATGGCGGGTGCCGGGAACGACTTGTACAGATATGGCGAAATAAACACTAAACACAAAAAGAAAACAGATAATAAGCAACATAACATTAACATGTAACAATTTTTAAAACTGTACAACAGGTTTCGGATGCTATAACTTTTAAGTGTATTTTAACATAAAGTTAAAACACACATTGTCAAAGATCAGGAAAATATACTACACAATATTCCGAGAAAGAAAGTTTAAATCGTCTACAAGACACTAGCAACATTGTAACAGGCGGAAATGAACAAAAAAGGAAACTGCATTCTTACTTAGGACGATTAATGACAAAGTACGCTTAAGTTATATTAAACTAAGGAAACTTGCAGCGCCTCTGGTTTAACTTCTTAAAACAAGAAAAAAACCTTTGCCTTTACCTGTGGTACTGTCGAGTTCACTGTAATTTGGTTTCTTAGCTGAATTAAAATGTTTCTTAACAAGAAAAGAGCGCGGCATCTTGAAGGAAAAAAAAATACCCACACACACAGTCACAGGGTAGCGATTGAGGGAAAACTGGTTTATAAATATAACGGTCCCAGCCCAGAGTGCGAGAGCAACAAATCACTGCAAGCGCGCCGCTTCCTATTGCATAGTCCGGGGGAGGAACGTAGACAAGTGCAGCGCTGCAGCGGCAGTAAGGCTGAGTGCAGTTTAGTGCGGTAAATAGTCTTAGTCAGGTGCAGGGGCGGGGCCACGGCCGCCTCATTTACATATCGCTTATGCCTCAATCCAATTAAAACTACGCATTTTTGACGTCGGGCGTCGGTGGGCGGGGCTTTGGGTCCACCTTCTGGCGAGACAGGTGTTTGTCACAAAAGCAGCCGAGCGGCCGGGAGCGCCTTTGGGGCGGATCGCAGTGTTGGGACTTGTTGGAGGGAAGCGCGCTTATCATCGGGGAGGCAATGCCTGAGGAGGGGGGGGTCTCTCTCCTGGGATTTTTCACCTTGTGGAATAATAATAGCACCGTGCGAGAAAAGTGATCGGCAAAAAACGACGTGTGACATCTCGCGAGTCAGTGCTGTCGTCGCCATGTGGGACGCTGGAATAACTTTCGGAGTGACGCGGGATGTCTGAAAAGCAAAGCAAGAATATGCATACAAATGATACACTAGCAGATTTTTTTCAGATGCCACAATTAATAAGATTAATTAACGTTTTAATAATGTAAAGTAATAGTTTCCTAATTAATAGGAAAAGATGCAATTTATATATTTAGCATGCACCAGTCTTCGTAAAATTTCCGATTAATTAGCTACTGACGTGGTATTTTCTCCAGTTTCACAACTGCGGTACTTTTAATAAATCTCCTGTGATGCATTTCCAGTTATTTGAAATGGGAAACATTTCGTTTATAATGAAAAGTGCACAAGAATCAACAGGTATGCGTGAAAGAAAGAATTCAGTAACACTAAAATTATCAGCAAAATTCAAACTGTCACATCTTCTAAATAAAATAATCATTAATTAGGTGACAACTGGGGGAAATAAAACAACTTATATGTACCTTTACTCTTTTTCGGCGTCCCCCAGCTTACAGGTGACGCGTGGGTTTCATCATCGCATCATTTCCCCGGTACCCCCCAGCTGAGATTTAACGGTGGGAAGGAATCCTCTCTGCCGCCCCCCAGTGTACAGCCTGCAGAACGGGCCAGTGGATGATCTGTACGTTTACGTGCTTAGCAATTTACACGAGTAGACAGCGACGCCTATGGGTGTGCAATGAAAAACGTCATGGAGACGTTACTCCGTTTTTATTTCATGAATATCCTTGTTCATTCATTACTTTGCATCATGTACAAAAGAATAGCATTATAGCATTCACAAATACACTGTAATATTTATTATACCCATTGTTATTATGCAGAATTACCTAAAAGAGCAAAAAAATTTAAGACTATGGCCAACGTAATCTATTCTTGTATTATAGCGCCACCTGTCGGGATAAATTTGCAGCTTTTGAGTAAGTTTGCTAAAAGATACTTAGAATTAATAGTTTATCGAAACTTGGGTTTAACGTAAATTTCAGTAAGGTATATTAAATAATGTTGCAGTCCAATTAGATGGAAGCTCATGCTTGTCATCCGAAATATACATATTTTATTTCCAGGGTGAGTTACTTTTTGCGTCATTCAGCAAGTAATTTAATCTGAAATAGACCCAGTTTTAATGCAACTACACGAATCGACAATAATAAGCAAAAATACGATAAGCTTTGTGAGTCCCTTCACGAAACGTATCCCGTAACCAATAATGCTAAAGCTTTTAAGCTATATGCAGGATTATGCTAATAAGATATAATAGGGAAAAACGTTCTCGGCAGCTTTATTAATATATTAACATAACAGATAATACAATGTCGTCGGAAATTCAAAAAGAATTGTAATACGCTCTGGTATATATATAAAAAGCTTGACAGCTTTTAAGTTATAGCTCAGTAAAATTTTTACTTTGTATAAATGTCCTGCTAAAAGGTGACTTTTCCTTGAAGTGTCAGTTTAAACAATTTAACAGCTTGTCCTGTAATATTTTCTTATATCCTACACAATCCATTCATTACTTCCTCCCCCTTCGAAAATCTTGCTGTTGACAAGATGCCGATAAGAAGAATCCCCACCGTAAAACTCTGCTGTCTCCAGGCTTCACCGTAATGATTTGTGCTTCTCGAGTCAGTGATTGTTTATAGTGCGCCGGAGTTTTGAATTGTGACCACAGATCTCCCTTTTCAGAGAACCTTTCCCCCACATTGTAACTGGGTCACTCTCATTCTCCCTGCAAACTCCAGCTGCGCTTTCACATGGTTATTTTCGAGCAATAGCTCATTTTTTTGCCATCCTGCTCTACCAGCTAGTCTTATGCTGAGCTCCCAATAATGTCAGCTGGTTTACATTTCATCCGCCCTCAGTCCCTGCACCCTTTAGCTCGTCCGACGTGATTTCTGGCTTCTCCTTGGCCTCCTTCACAAGTCTACTTCTCCAGACGCAGGCTTTTAAGGATGGCAGTGTGGTAGGCAGTGTCTGATGGTGAAGTGATGGAATAATGCAGCTTCCACTTTTCAGTCCTTAGTCATTAATCATTAGGCATCAGTCATGCTGACTGTGATGCCCACATAAGCTCATTTCGTTTAGCAAGCTTTCCCGGCTGCCTCCATTTTGTCTTTTGTCTGCTCTTCAGTCTTCACTTCAACAACTTACAATTCCAGTTTAGTGCCCAGCTCTGGTTTCCAAACAAACCGTGTTTTTTATTTAAAAGATGTGACAGTCCTTTTTATGAAGCACAGCTGGTGATTTTTATGAAACGACACATTTCTGAGGGCAAGCTTGTGCGTGTGGCATAGTTGGTGTAGTTAGGGCACCCTGAGTTTTATGAGGGAGGCTCAGGCTGTCGCTACTAAGCAGCGTTTTGCAGTTATAGTGGAATTTTGACGTCTTTTCAGCTAAACTCTCAGCACCAGCAGCATCTCCAAATGCATTTTAAAACAATTGTTTTTTAAGCTTGAGGCAGTGTGAGCAGCATTTTCCAGAAAGAAAAGCTCGCAACAATCTTTAATATTTAAATACTAGTACTCAGATTATAATGTCTATAATTACATTACCTGTTTCACATATAAGTAAACTTTTATTTCCTGTTTTAATATTTACTTTTATATATTTTACAAATTATGCAAGTGTTATGTATTATAAATCTTCATAGTTTAGTAAATATAAAATGGAAAAGTAATGGCTCATTGTTTTTATAACGAAAGATGGAACAACAGTTTTGAAATAAAGTGACCGACTTGTTTTGGTCCGCTAAAGACGTACCTTTAGGGTGAAATTACTTAATGGCCCGACACACAAAGCACGCATTTTAGAGCATTAAATGCATGGGTAGTATTTTGAAAAAAAATCATAGCCAAAGCCAACACTTAAACCTCATTAAATCTGCGGCATGACCTGAATATTGCCATCCATCAGTTCTCTCTGCCTAATTAATGTGACAGAGCTGGAGCAGAAACACAGAAATTACAGACCCACCGACAAAGACAGAATGCAGCATTTGCCTCCAGAATCCTACCTACAAAGCACTGTCTTTGAACAGTGATTGCTTTTGTAGATGAAATGCATAGGCTTTGTTAAATGTTAAATATTTTTGCACGATTAAGATGTTGAATTTATTGTGTTATTTCCATTCATTAAAATTCAGCTGCGACGGATGGGGGGTGTAGTAGGAGGTAAATACTTTCTAAGTTATCCAGAAAAGGAAATCGAGAAAGTTTTTGCCTCCAAAAGCACATTTCCGAAAAGGACAAAATAGGATAAGACTCTTAGAATCAATCAGATTCCTTAATTCCTAATCCTTTTGGCAGGATCTTCTTGTATCGATCATTATCTAATGCCTAAACATATACATGCTATATAACCAGCAATCCAGTATATTATTTTGTCGGTGCAGAATATATGTTAAGGTACTTGTGTCACAGTTGTAATGTACCTTGCTTGTACTTTGCCTTGGATAAAAGTTTCTGCTAAATAAATGACATTTTATGTAAATACAATGTGACGTTCTCTGCAGGATTTGCTGGACAACCTGAATACAATCCATCAAGAACAGACATTAGGGAATGTGGCAGACAGTCATAAATCATCTGGTGCCATTTTGAAAAGAATTCTTCAACATATGACAAGATGGCAGGGAGAATAGTACATACAGTATATACAGTGTAAAAACAATGCATTCATGAAGCATTTTAAACTTGCCTCTGAATATTTATAAAAAGGCATAACGCATTTAGGCATGTTTATTATGCATTATGAATGCTTTATGAAGCTCTTGTAAATGCCTTCATAATGCAGTACAAAGCATCCTTAATGGTTAACTGACCATTAAGTGACCTTAAATGACCATTATAATGCATTATGAATGTATCTATAATGCATTATAGATGAGAGCTTCATTGGAGCTTATGAAGTATTATCAATGCTATAATGCCTGATATTTTATATGGTGCAGCTGTGAGACATCCATCTCTTTTATTTTCATCTCTTTGACCTTGAACACTGACTATGCCTTAGTGACTAATGGTGTTGTTCTCATCTGTTTTCAGAAACGATGAACCTTATTCTATCAAGATATCTTATCTTTCAGCACGAAAGACACTGTCAATATTCCAGCTACATTTTACCCAACCTGTAAGTACTAGAAGCTATAGCTTCCTTACACTGGCCATTGATTCAGAAGAGACAGCTTCTCTAACTACTTCATATGCAGTTAATTTTTGTTTTGAAACGTTGTCAATGCTCGGCAAACTTACACTGTTTACATTTCCAAAAATATTCCGGTTGCTAGTGATTACGTTTTGAAGGGCTTTCAGTCATATTGCATTGTTGGCAGTGACCATACTCACAATGGCAGCCTCTTGCTCAGCTGTGAACGTTTTCCCCCTGCAACCAGTGCATAGCTAGATTCATTTGTATAAACACTACATTTTAATCTGCATCTTTAAAATTTGAAGTACACTGACAATCTATAATGCATAACTGAACTGAAAAATGAATTTAGACCTACATACAGTGTAGTACATGGTAAGGTAATATATTACCTGTTCTCACTTTTCAGTGTTCTTATTATTGAGGTCATGGCTGATCCATTGAAATTTGGCTAGACTCCCTGGTCAGCTTCTCTCATTGGGAAACCATGATTTATGACTTAATAATTATAGCCTGGGTTTGATTGGGAAGGTCTATGATTGCTGGCTGAAGCCACATCTCACCAGAACAAATCCATACACCCATCCATCATCCAAGGGTTTATCCTGAGCCTGGTGATGGGGGGGGGGGGGGTATCCCAGATGGGAAAAAAGGTAGGGTACACCCTGGATGGGATGCTATTACTAGTTCCATCCATCCATCCATCCATTTTCCCAACTGCTTATCCTACTGGGTCGCGGGGGATCCGGAGCCTATCCCGGAAGCAATGGGCACAAGGCAGGTAACAACCCAGGATGGGGGGCCAGCCCATCGCAGGGCACACTCACACACCATTCACTCACACATGCACACCTATGGGCAATTTAGCAAGTCCAATTAGCCTCAGCATGTCTTTGGACTGTGGGGGGAAACCGGAGTACCCGGAGGAAACCCCACGACGACGTGGGGAGAACATGCAAACTCCACACACATGTGACCCAGGCGGAGACTCGAACCCGGGTCCCAGAGGTGTGAGGCAACAGTGTTAACCACTGCATCACCATGCCGCCCCCTATTACTAGTTTATAGTTAGTTAATATATTTGATTTCTTTTTACAATAATGTGTCTATTCAATTACCCTACAGTAAATACACACAGTGAAATATCTGAGAACCATGCAGCACCTTAGGATAGGGACACGTGTACGGAGTCTGCCTTGGTGTATTTTACCATATTTATTCTAATATAGAGTATTTTCATTCTGGGCCACTCTAAACAACATTATACATTATATTGATGAGGCAGGCATCAGGTTGACCGAAAGTAAGTAGAGAATCAATCATTATGCCATAATCCCTACATATTCCAGGGTGGTAGAAGGATGCTGATAGTCTGCACTTTAAATAGACACAGATAGATAGATAGATAGATAGATAGATAGATAGATAGATAGATAGATAGATAACAAAGGTTAGTAATTTACAGTAACAAATAATAAGCATTAATACACAGTAACAGTATAAAGAATGTGATGGAAAGTATTGCACGGAATTCTGTGGTAAAAAAAAAAGATATAAACAAATAGAAGTGCTCGTGGGTTGTTCAGTGAACGAATGAATGTTCTGTGAACGTGAAATCACGCATGAGTTTCCACACCGGGTGACCAATTAGCAAGCAAACCTGATATAATGAATGCTTGCTGATCTTATTCCAGCAAGGGAGCTTAGAGGAGGACGGCCGTGAGTTTCCGCTACCTGAGACCTGGATGATCACGGCACGTGACACCGATGCGACGTGTCCTGGTACAAGTGAAAGGTGAGATGCTGTGTCCTGCTGCTTAATTCGCTTTACAAGCACCACAAGGTTTCATGCTTATGTAGCTCACCGCACTTTACACATTGATTTACTGTAGCTCAGTGTGTATTATGCTGGATACTGTTGCTTTTCATGAAACTTGAAAGTAAATGTTATCGACCTTTAGGAGAACTGAATTACATTCTGACAGCAGCGTTTTGTATTCATTCACGGTCTGAAATGAATGTTATCTTAAATCTACTAAAATGTACAAGGTGACTGCTCCTGTGGTTGTATATGAGTCTGATATGCCTGATTGTCAGGGATGGGCGTACAGTTGTGGGGTTCAGTGTTTGGTTTGGACTTCTTACTGTTTACACAGTATGTGCATTAGCAGTTTCAGTAATTGTGCTAATACTGGTGTGTATGAAAAATGTATAATATAAGGCAATTAATAATATAATGGGTAAATGAAAGCCTTGTGGAAATGAAGGTTGCGGTTACAGGGACTGAATAAAACATGGATAGATAGATAGATAGATAGATAGATAGATAGATAGATAGATAGATCATACATTGATAAATTGGTCATATTTTAATATTTTAAATATGAATCATGCTGACAGTATGATATTGTTGAAGATATCTGTTTGTCTCATGATCCAGTCACCTGTCGTCTGTGGTTCTGGTCACAGGTTTCCATGGTCAGATATTTAAAAGCCAAGAATGGCTTATTCTTTCAAGGCATCTTTTAAAATCAAAAAGAGATGCCATATATTTGCTGACATTTCTGCATCAAATCCAGTACGTTTGATTACTGTATTTTGTGACAAGAGAAAATGCTAAATCCTGTCACCTGAACAAAGCTTTATAATCAAACAGAATGCTTAACTCAGGCTTTCCTATTTGTTATATCGTGATGTGACATCCACAATAAACACAGAAGTCTTTCTTTAAGTGGGGAGGCCGGAGGAATTATGGTCCACTGGGATTTGAGGAAGGAATGGGAGGTTTATTTGGGCATGGAAGCAGAGATAGGTTCAAGAAAATGATGGCGAGGAATAGAAATATGGGACAGCTGTTTTGGCTTCGGCACAAGGGAAATATATTATTCACTCATCTGGCCCTTATTATTACTGTAATAAGGCACAGGAGAATGAATGGACCTATTATCTGACTTTGCCTCGTCCTGAGACATTCCCGCCAACTTAGAACCTCATGCTGCTGTCAGGTCGATTAGCAGAGCGATCGGTTTACTGAATGCTAAGTACTTCACACAATAATGAGCTCACCGTCATGTGCAAAAATAGTCACCTGTTCTAACGGACTTTGGGAGAAAAGAGGCAAGAATCCAAAAGTCTGGAGAATATAGAGGAAAGACGGCAGAAGGTATTAGAGAGGGAGACAATTGAGAAGATAGAGGAGGTAGAGGCAGAGGAAGGAGAGGTAGAGGGCACGAAAGAATAATCTCCAGTGATTTGAGAGCAGCTTTGATTCATCACATCATCAGTCAGGTCTAACAGGGGCTGGATGATCAGTTTCTTCAGTCATTCCAGTGTTTCAGAGGGCAAAGTACATAAATGTTGACTGGAAATGTGAATGCATAAAGCAGGAATATGCATAGATGTTTTAGCATGTAGTGTAACACAGAACAAATAAACATACTGAATATTCTGCACTGCAACACTTATTCAATGTATTTTCCAATAGCTTTAGTGCAAGTTAATTGTACAGTGGTATGAGATTTATTCCTTAGGATTGAGGAATATGAACTTTATGATAAAAGGGATGGATATTCACATGCAAGGTGTTTGTTGTCAATGTCATGGTCATTGAGCGCAACACCATAAGCAGATTGAATTACTCAGGATAGCGGCATCGTTCTTATCTGAGCCTTGACAGATTTGCTTCTGACAATCTCCAGCATGCACCTTTAAATGTTATTGGTCTACCCAGAATAGGGGTGACGTGATATGATATATCTTTAAAATAACAACACTGATATAAATGCTAAATAAATTGATTCTAAGCTTTTTTTTATGTGGAATTGCTTGTATTACTGTACTCTAAAGGAGTGACTCAGTTGCAAAATTTTTTGTGTAAATAAACATCACCATCATTAACTCCGGCAATAATGCTGTCTGATTTTCGGAATTTTAGTTGAACACATTGAATTTAATCAGATTTTTCTGTCTGTTGTTTAGCATATAATATATTGTATAGAAGTCACACCTGGGTTCAGTAAGCATGCAATATTCAGGTGTCAAAAAAAACATTTATCGTTGTAAACCAAAGCACCTCAATGCAGAGTTAGCTTGGTGAAGCACCAGGCTTAATCCTGGCTAATATAGATTTTAGCTGCAGTAGTTGACTTCACACTGTTGTAGTCAAAATGAACATTTCAAAGCCCCTCTGTCAATGTGAAATGGACAAAACTTCTTAATGGCTTTCAGGAAGATAGATCAGCAATTACAGAAAGCCTTTGATTAACGCTGACAGTGGGTTATTGCAGTGTTTTGAATACTCAAGCATTGGGCTTTGCTTTATCTGCCATTATATTTGTGCTGTACTATTTTGTCTACATGTTTGCCTTTTATGTAATATTCAGTTTTGGTTAAAGATAACATCCATCCTCTTTCCAGAATCTCTTTTATAGTACATGGACACAGAGAGCCTAGAGCCTCCGGAAATGCAGTCACAGATTTTTATAAAATTGAGTTTCCCCTTGTGGGTAGTGAGAAAATGGTCCCCACAATGTCAAGATAACAGGTTATTAATCAGACTATGGGGACATTTGTTCCCCACAATGTAATGTATACCTGGACCACACACACACACACACACACACACACACACACACACTGTAGGCAATTCAGAGACACCATTTAATCTACATACCTGGAGGAAACACATGGAAAGCATGGGGGGGGGGGGGGCATACAAAAATGTAATCAGGGCCTGAAACCAAAGTCACTACACAGGAAGAGTGAAGCCTTAGAGATGCTCACTGACAATGGCCGCCCATTTGCGTGGGACCCCGAGGTTTGGGGGCCTCCTGCTGGCCACAGACAGTCACTACACTGGGCAACAGGGGGCCCCAAAGTGCCTTTTTGAATGGGACCCCGAAGCTCGCACCTTCTCACGGAGAAACTTCATTTCCTACTCAAAGTAACATTCCTTATTAAAATATGCAAAAATACTTTTGAAAGTTATTGTGAGTAAATACAAATACTATAATGAGCTACAACTGCATGAAACAGGCACAGCATGGATATACTAAAAACAAAGTTTATAGGTGAGCTTCCCCATGCAGGTATAATGCCATAAAGCCATAAAACATTTTACATATAGCAGTTATGTGATACATGTACAGTGCATGTCTTCCTTGCAGTTTTGGTACAGTAACTGCCTTGTTCTGTACATTTGGTCTTTGTACATTAAATGCCAGGTCCATGAGAGGAGTGCACATCTCTTAGGAAGACGATACAAATCGCCTTCCACTGCAGTGAGTGCAGTGACACTGCTCTACCCTGGAGCACCCTGGTCGCCGAGGAGTCGGACTCACAGCTAATTAGGCTATGCTGCTAAAGAAGTCACCCTGTTTAAAGTCTGCCTGTGATTGTGCCTGGCTGTAGGTCAACCTCATTCAACAATTTACTCATGAAGATGACTGCCTTTGTCATCTGCTTCTCAATTAACTTTCCTGTCACCCTGTAATTACAGGGGAGTGGGAGTGTTCGGATGAGCCAGACTGGGATTGGATTGATTACTGATGCACAGATTTAGCTCTTTCCAAGCTCCTGTGGTCCGTTTGAAGGAGATACCTTCTTCACCGGTCACTGGTCTGACAGACTCGGTTCCCGTAAAAGGTCAGTCCTTAAAATGGCCATGTACCAGTGCAGTACCACAAACAACCGAACGTACAGTACCGTGCAAAGGTCCTAGGCGGTCACAGAAAGTGATGTTTAAATGATCTTCATGTTGGTGTGAAACTATGGTATCATGTCTATCAAAATATGTTAGCGCAGCCATTTCAAAACCTCTCCTAAAATTGCCACAGTATTGTGCAACAACCGTTCATTTCACCAGTGTATTTTTTGACACGACCACCAGCACACTTTGCATAGCTAATCGATATCTCATTCGGTTAACAAATGAAGTTAATTAATTAAGCGGAGTTCATCTCGCCATCTAAGGCCAGCAAGTAACTTTTTGGAAAACAGACGGAATTCTTGTTCACTTTAATTGTTACCGTTAATTTACATATATTATAATGTATAATATAATATATAATAATTGTACCAAGATAGCCATAAACATTTTCTTTGACTACCTAAGACTTTTACCCAGTACTGTATTACGTTGTTAAATATACTCTATGTTTACAGTTCTCTAGCATACATTTTCATCATTCTTATCAATTTTAACATTCATTTGTCAATGCTAAGAACTCTAACATTTTTCCTGAAGAAATTCAGGCCAAATACTGTTCTCAGTGGTAGAATACTTTGACCCCACCTGGAACTCAAGACAGTAAACTGAAGGATATGAGCCTATATCTGTAAGCACTGTGCTACCCGCTGACCTACAAATAATGATATAACCCCAGTGTGACTCTCCATCTGCAGTGCTAAAGGAATTTGTGTCACCTCTCAGGTCAGTGAATCTTTCACATAAGAAAATAACGTGGACAGCAGATGGCCCTGGTGAAATAAACACACAAATAGATTTATTTTTATCACTAATCTGTGGGCTCAAAACTCAGGAGTAGCATTAAAAATTCATCTAACCAGCTTCGGTAATTCTTCGGCTATATATAAATGGTAATGGTTAAATGATCAATTCTGAAATACAGTACACACTGTATTTCACTGCAAAAGAAGGGCTTCGCCACCTGTATGTGTACGTGCATGAATGATACACGATCAATGTGCAGTTCACTTTTAACTTGTGAGCGCAATTTATCTCAGCTTCCTTAGTCTGTATTATGTCTGCTTGTGTGTTGCATTGAACTGATGTCTTTTGGACACTTGATTTTACACAGGCTAGAACCCTTTGTTTGTTGTGATGATGAAAGTGGGCAGTCGCTTCATTGGTTACTGACCCAGCATCCAGTTGGTTATTGGTAGTTTTAAATGGACCCTGAAAATCCCAGTTTGGGGGTCTGGATCACTTTCTTACATGTCAGTGTTGGTGATGCCGGGCTGCCTATCTTTTGTATATGACTGGAGACACATGTTGAATTGATACTGGAAAATAACATTATTCATTTTTGAATTCATCAATGGCGCCCCCTCTCAGCTTTCCATAATTCTCTGATAATAGACACAAACATTAATGGGTTCAGTTTCAGGGAATTCAGTAAGATTTGTTAGTGTTTATGGTAGCACGAAACTACACCAATTTTTTATGGTAATATGAAAACACTTACAACAGGTGGTTAATTGTCATATACAGTCAAGAGTCACTCAGTGACAGGGATGTGTTCTGATAAATCTGTCGATAAGTGATTCTGTCATTGTGCAAACATTGTAGAGTGCACTTTCACAAAACTAAATGGGATGGCCTGCTACACACCTAGGCTAAAGTACTTTTTTTTATAAGTAAAAAGAATGCGCTCCAAAGTAACAATAAAGCAGTATAGAATAATAAAGTAATAAAGTACAGTATAACAAATACATACACCAGTACCATAGTCATTATCATTATGAAGTATTATGTACTGTAGATAATTGTATGTGCTATAGTTTTATATGACTGGCAGTGCAGTAGGCTTGTTTGCACCAGCATCATCATAAGTACGTGATGTACAATGTGTTGCACTGTGATATCACTGGGCAATAGGAATTTTTCTGTTCCATTATAACCTTATGGGATCACTGTCATACATGTGGCCCTTTATTCACCGAAACACCTTTATGCTGCCCATGACTCTATTTAACTATTATGTAACTCCATCCCTCCATCCATCCATTTTCCAAACCGCTTAGCCTACTGGGTCGCGGGGGGGTCCGGAGCCTATCCCGGAAGCATCCCTCCATCCATCCATTTTCCAAACCGCTTATCCTACTGGCTCGCGGGGGGTCTGGAGCCTATCCCGGAAGCAATGGGCACGAATTATGTAACTCACCAGGAAATTTTCAATTTGTTTTTTTCTGTTTTTCCAGTTTTTTGCTTCTTTTATAAATGAGACTTTATGACTAGAGACTGAGAAGAAGGTGTCTCGCGAGGGTTCCGAGTACAAATGCGAAAAGCCACCAAACAAAGTGAATTCAAGACTTTTAAATTAGGAACGTAAAAACTCCACGCGGGAATTACAAACAGGAAGACCCAGATAACATGGCAGTCTCGGGTAAGATCTTGAGACAGAGTGAGTCCCTTCGACAAAAGATCCTCATTCTATGTAGGGCAACAGACTAGGTGCCAGAGGCAAATTCAAAGTCCACACAAGTTTTCAAACCCAGATGCTTCCCCCTTGCGGACGACATTAAACACAGGTAGACTGATGAGTCCCAAAATGTTAATCGCATATGAAGTTTCCGCAGTACTAGCTAGGAAAAAAAAAACTTGTAAATCGTGTAAATAGAACTCACTACTACTGCAAGTGTCTTCACAAGGCTGAAGTTTCCAGAAGGCTAGTGCTCCTATTTGCTCCTTAGCACCCCCTGGTGGCCATGCTGCCTTGCTGAAGATGCGACAGATGGCTGTGGGTAGCTATTCTGTCATTCTTTGCTCAGGCTGTAGGAATGTTGCTCATCAAATGCATAGAATGTAACCATAAATACATGCGGCAGGTGTTCATACCGAACTCAGAAAAATGCTGAGCAGACAAGCTTAAAGAGTACACATAATCTAAATATAAGCTTGGAAAACAAGGAAGATATATTTCCATCTGAAACTGGAGCAGATTTGACTTCAAATAGTGATTTTTCCCATAACGTAAAAACATTTTTCCCACAAATATGTGGTTGATGATGATAAATTTGTTATAATACTTTCAAAATGTTTCAATAAAATCCAATAAGCCATAACTGTGAAACGCAAACGCAACACTTAACCTTTGTCCCTTTTCACCTGGTTAAATTACACAAGGATGCTTTTGAGGATGATGTGAGGCAACATGAAACAAGTTAACTAAGATCTTTGTACCTGGGTGAGACCCAGTACTACCCTCACAAGCACTGTCTACAAGAACATATATGAAACAGATGTCAACAAAGCGTTCCGTTTTTACAAGCTGTCAAAATCCTTTTAACGTCTAACCCGATAGCAAGACAAATTTTGAATTATGATACACCATTACAAACAATTACTAAGTTAAGTGGATCATAGTGTGTTTTCTGTTAAAATGGAATGATGCTGGAATGAAAAATGGCAGATTATTATAGCGGGCAGAAGAGTAAAAGCATGAATATTTTGTCTCTGATAAACTGAGGGGGAGCCAGTTTCAGGAAGTGCATTGGACACATCTGGCTATTGGCTTATCCTGGGGCTGCGACGGCCAGGGTTTGTCGACCAGACCAGGCAACGCGAGTCTGAGAACAGATCAAGGCATCTCATTCCAGAAGCTGTAACAGGATGACAGTTTTATTTTCCCCATTACTGAGAGGTGTCACTAACTTTGCTGTGAACGATTCACTATTTTCACTAAATAAAAATAATCCCCAAATATTTCTATAGTTCACGAAATGTTCATGCAAAGTCGTTATTCAAGTGCAAAAACATTTTAAATATGAACATGATTAACCCCAAAACAGCATTTAATGCAGCTGGGAGAAAAAGCTGGGATTGAAAGGAGACATTCGCATGTTTGATTTCTGTAAACTGAGGGCCTTGTTGTCCCTGAGACAACACTATTGAACATCTATCAACAAGGTCAGGAATTGGATCGAATTGGATTGAAATTTTGAAGTGAAGAGCTGCTTAGTCGGAAAGCGATAAATGACCGTACAGAGCTAAAGGTACCCGCGCTCTACGGTACACGACGACTAAGCAGGCGAGTTTGGGGGGGCAGGCCCTGTCAGGCATCACTGTGGACAGCATAGCTTCTGTGGCAGGGTGGAAACAATGCACCTTTGGCACCGGTTCAGAGAAAATAGAAGGGAGAATTTCACATGCGGCAGCCATTTGTCACTGCATCATTAATCAGCTGGCACTTTGCAGCAAATGCTGGGAATTAAAAGAAATGCGATGTCTGTTGTGGTGAAAAGCATCGATTTTTTTATCAGATTTATGGGCCTCAAACACTGCCAGTGCTTGATTGCATGGAGGGAATCCAGAAATGTTATGGAGATTTGCTGTTTTCAATCGCCCCCCCCCCCCCCCCCCCGAAAAACGATGGCTTATACAACAAAATTATCTTTTGTCGTTGAGTTGAGAAAGGAAGTGGAAGCATTAAGTTTCTCAATGTCGTGATCCAGAAACAGTGATGAACTTAGCTGATATCGCACAAACGCCAAATCTCCATAATAGCAAAGTACTGGGGCCAATCTTTGTAAGAAAATCTTTTGGTACTGAGATACAGTGATTTTTTTTTTTGGTCATATGGCTGAGTTTATGGAAAAGCTAAGGTTCTTCCAGGGGGAGGAGCTTGGCGGAGCCTATTCCAGCCAACACTGCGCTGGGTTCACTGGATAGAAGGGCAGCTCAATACAGGACGCATAATAAGAGATGAGAGAGCTCCTGGCCACCGCCATCGCCCGCACTGACATCCTGCATGTGTCTTTGGAATTCACACACGATGCAAGACTAAACCCTAACCAAGTATGGGCTTACACAGAAATAATGACAACTCGGTGTAAGGCGGCGTGACGCAAAGCGGAGGCCACTAACCAAGGCGGAATCGATTATTTTCGTATAACCACACACCTCAAAGTAGTCTATCCTGGATATACCATGGCTAATGTGCAACAAAAATAACAAAAATAAACTAGCCACTGGCTATTTTTCATCAATGTGTTTGTTAGCTTTTAATAATATCCAAATGTGCTCTTACAAATGTAGTCCCTCATTGCAAATATCAGCAGACAGGCGCTTGTGTTCGGAAAACCAAGGATAATTATGCTGATAGGAATGACTGCTTATTTATAACTTAAAATTCACACAGGTTTTTATATCAACACGTTTAATAGAACATTCAAACACATTAGTACGGAACTGTTAGACTGCCGGAAGTAGCTGTGAAGTTACACGAAAGTAATCCTTTCTATGGGGAAAACTCTAATGCCAACACAGTGACCTTAACCCCTACCCAGCGCTAACCTTAACCATAAATAACCAAACAAAATACGAGACTTTTGGCATTGTTTGTTCTTTGACCACTTTCACAGACCCATGTGGGGATCTGAAAAATGGTTCCCACCATGTCAAAATTGGTTTTTAATTACATCATGGGGACCATTTAGTCAGCATAACGCAATATATACATAACCCACATACACAAAGCAAAGGTGGGATGCAAACCCCAAAAGCCTGGATGCATGAGGAAACGACGCTGCCCACTGAGCCACCGAACACAGCACCCAGTGGTACAAAATAAGGCTACGTGGGGAATTTGACTTGCACCTGCAGGCTTCTGTGCTGCGGCTCTTGGCAGGTAATTGCGGACCCCATGTCTGTGAATGTGACAGGACTCCAGATGGCCTGCAATTGCAAGAGTAACATCATGGTCAAAAATCAGAGAAGGAAAATAAGACACGACTTGGGCAGTTCGTTACAGATGTGGGCCATGGTGCAGGCGGACAAAGGAAGGTTACGAGCCACTTGCGGGTCCAAGACAGACAGGGCTCTATTAAAGAAACTGGACACGGTCAAACTACAAAACAAAAGGATGACGAGGGGGTCAGGAACCAATCAGGGGAAAAAAAATGCCGAATTAATTAAAACCATGAAATAAAGCAAACCACAGGGAATAGATCGGGTCAGGAGAACAGAGAACCAAACACAGTACAACATTCATAATCGCAAAATGAAGAGCAGGACAAAGGCTAAAATAGACAAATAAGGACAGGTGTGAATCATCAAGACAATTAACCAATGAGCACAGTGCAGGGAAACAGGCCACAGGTGGTAAAACTTAACTAACAATTAACACGCACAGAAACTAGGGAACTTTAACAAATACCAAAATTAGGAAACATTAACTACATACTGGGAAATAAACACTAGGAACTTTGACCCATAGCTGAGAGCTAACACTAGGAGGGACTAGGAACACACACACAAGCAGAACAGAATTAAACTGGACACAAATGGGATAAACAAAACGAATGCGCTATAAAACAGAAACCCAGTAAACCAATCAAAGGATGCTGGCCTGAAACCCATGACTTTAGAATTACAGCTTTGGTGCTGCCCCCTTAACGTACTGAGCTATGAGGCAGCCCCAGGAAAAGGGGAAACACACTAGGCTGGCTAAACAGGGACTGGGCACATAGGTCAGTGATGGAAGGGCACTGACCCTGATACAGTTGTTTCTCTCAGTGCCAAAATTGCTTTTGTTTATAACATGGCCATGTGTCTATTTGAAAAAGTATTTCCTATAATAAACTTATATTTATACTGACCCTTAAATTAACAGCAAAACTGTGACTGTGAATTATGTCATTTGTGCATAGACAGGAGTCACATGAGTCGAGGTGACAGAATACCTTGAATGAAATAAGAACCATGTAGGTTGATCATGCAGTCCATCAAGAGAAAAGATCACCCACTGATGACAGCAATTATCCCACGGTATAAGAACAGCTCCACATACTGCACAGTATAATACCAATAAAAATGTCGATGTTTTACTTTTACACATTTTTTTTTAGAAAACTGCTTTAAAATGAAAATGTATTATAGTAAGGAAAACATGAGTGCCAAAGTATTGATCAGATGGAATGGTTTCTAAATATTGGATTCCACTCAAAAGAGCCACCATTTGTCTGGACAAGATATGTCTTTGGTTACCAAGTCTCAGCAGGAAATTGGCCAGCATCTCTTCAGCAGGTCTTCTGCAGCCATTCCCAAAGATGCATGGTGCTTGTAGGCTTCTGTGCTTTAATTATTCTGTCCTCTTTGTCCCATTCAAGTGCTATGAGTTTGAGGTCTGAAGACTAGAGAGGTCAGACCATTAGATTGAACTGCATTTCACTTTTGTTCTTCTGTATGCTATCATATCCATGATGACTGAAATGGTTCTGTTAAACAAAAATAATCAAATCTATCATGAAATACAGGAATGAACACTAATGAACATGTGTTCAGTAGGTAACTAACATTTAGTTACTGGTTAATTAATATATTAAGTAAGCCTCTAGTATTACACTATTTGTGCCCTCTCAAGTAAAGTGTTATCGGTGTTAGAGAAATTCAAGGCGATTTAAATTAAGGACATTGGGATGTTACAGAATAAGCAATATGTCTGAATATCTACCAGTTTGTTTGCAGAGAAGGCATCTGATGACCGTGAGGCAAATTGGTATCATTTACTGTTTGACATGAAGTTCACTTATGAAGAACAGATGTCCTTCTTGTATGTACAAGATGTTCCAGGAGACTTGAGCTTGACGTAAAAGATGACAAGATGGATTTCATCGCTGTTGATGATGAAGGTGACTCAGGAGTGACACCGGAGATGGAAGCTCATTGGCCACTGTGCAATGATGGAGATTGTTGGCCAGAGGGGTGGACTAACCATATGCGCTGCTATCAGTCAGCGACGGCTTGTCAATTCTTGGGTCATTTTTGCGTTGGGTAAACAAGTATGATTGATGCGATGTTTGTGAAGCACTCCGACAAGCTAACATATGGTAATAATTGCAAGCCAGCATGGGTCTTAATCAGTGGACCAGACTTTAATGCAGATGTTAGCACCCTTTCAGGTCTGTTTATTAGTCTCATCTTTTGCCAGCAGTTATGGGCCAGTATTTAAAGCTTATGTTGGCCTTTCATTATGCAGTCCCTGGTTGTCAGTTAATGTTCATCCCAATCAATTGTGGCGGCCGTGAATATAAATTGGTTCTTCAAGAACATTGTGCATTTGTCTGCTGATCTGTAATATTTGACTAACATTGATTTCCAAAATATCTCATATCCTAAACTAATCAGCGTCAGAATTAAGAACTGCCATGATAATTTTGCCAGCTTTTTATTTTCGCCATATGTCGCAGTACCCAAATACTGCAATCTCCAGTGGTCAACAGGGTGTAGTTGTTCCAGTACGAAAGTACGATTGTCAGTCTTGTCCACCCTCGACCTTCTCATGAACCTGCAAGTTTTTGCAATCCAACAGCTGTGGTTAATTCACGTTTGGCGTATAACCAAACACTTTAGAGTCCATTGCTAAGTCATGTTTGGTTGTATAAGAGTTTAAATACAAATTTATACTGATGGCTCATTTGTTTTGACCTTGTCTTCGGCCTGGAGTTTGTTTATTGTGTCATGATACAACAAGCTAATCTCCAGCTACGGTTTGCACAGTGATGCTATTCTGCTTTACTCTTTGTATCTATGCCTTGCTTATTGAGAATTATACTTCTCTGTAGAATTACTTAAACCTGGGAATTACAAATCACAATGCAAGGGAACACCCATTATCTTTGTGGGGACCGTCCATTCATTACCATGGGTAAAACCCTAATCCCAACAATGACACCTTAACTCATACCCGGCCCTGACCTTAACCATAAGTAACCAAACAAAAGATGTGACCTTTTGTATTTTTAGTTTTTTAATTGCATTCACAGATCTTCAAAGAAAGATGGTCCCCACACCATCAAATTAACAGGTTTTTATTACATTGTATGACACATTTGAACCCCACAATGTAATATAGACATAATACACACACAGACACACAGACACACAGACACACACACACAGGAGTGGGATGCTACAGTGCTACCCACTGAGGTATTGTGCCACTCTTGAATGTACGTCGCCTGCTATATTTTGCATTATCAAACTGGATGCAGATAGTTTCCCCGGCTATCCTGGGAGCACCGTTCTGTGCATTCAGGAACATCATAAACCCTCACGGGCCAGTTTCCACCTCATTTTTCAAAAGCTGTGCAGGGCTACATTGCAAATATCAAATCACTTTGCCTTTGCCTCAAAGAGCTTGGAGGTTTCCTGGACCTGATTTTCTGCATATTGAAAAGCAAAACACCACACCATCTACCTATGATTTCCCTGACACTGTCAGCTGTGGCAGAATGCAATGTGCTAGCAGGACTTGACAGTTATGATGCATGGTTATTAGTCCACTAATCAGGGAGGAGAGTAATAACAATTGAATGTTAAGGGAATGTTACTGGATGATACGCATGATACACATGGAAAAGAATAAGTTACTCATATGCATCAGACCTCCTCCCTGTCATGGCCCTAACAAGCCATGTCTATCCCTCTCGTCTTACCTCTCATTACTGACCCTCATGTTACTCACACCCAGATGCCTCTCGTTAGTTCCCTCGTTAGGCTCGTTTCGCTGTTTGGTCACTGACATCAAACCCTCTTGTTGCCTATGCGCTTCCTTGTTCTGCTCCTCCTCTTTTGTGATCCCTCACAATTCCACTTATTTCCAGTCTCTGCGCTTTGACTTCAATGAAACCCTTTTGTTTTGTTTTGCTACAACGCCCGCCTGCAAGTCACATCTTCAGTGGAGGCTAAATCCTGCTGTGTGGACGGTTGCCCTAGGCCAGAGCACTCTTCATGCGGGCTGGGGAGATACTGGCAGGGCACACCACAGATACGGATCCCCAGGAGGCAGAGGAGGTCCGGTGTTGCATGGGAGAGATTGAACGTGATTGCAATGGCTGATTGAACGTGAAGCCGTTCAGCCTGCTGCCTTTCCGCAGCATGAAGTCACTCAGGCTGTTGCGGTCCCAGCAGCAGTTCTCCAGAGCCCAGCCCTGAAAGGACCAATGCTCATCTCAAACCTTCAGAGTCTGGCTCAAGGAGGCCAACGCTGCCTGTACTTGCCTTTGCTGCACCCCAGACCCTGTCCTCCCTTCTGCTGTGCCCCCAGAGGCCACGGCCCAGGATCCTTGCCCAGAGAGGGCTACTTGCCTTTCCTCCAGGTGTCCCAGCTTCGGCCTACTCACCTCCTGATATCCTTCTGGCACCATCCGCGACATGCCCCAACTTGTGTCTGCTTAAAAATATTTAGCAGGACATTTTTCCTGCTGCGGCCATGAGTGGCGGCATTGTGCTATGACCCTGCAGTTCCCTCGGTGCCCTCCTGCCCGGCTGCCTCCTCAGCGCCCTCCTGCCCTGCTGCCTCCTCGGCGCCCTCCTGTCCTGCTGCCTCCTCAACACCCTCCTGCCCTGCTGCCTCCTCGGCGCCCTCCTGTCCGGCTGCCTCCTCGGCGCCCTCCTGCCCTGCTGCCTCCTCAATGCCCTCCTGCCCGGCTGCCTCCTCGGCGCCCTCCTGTCCTGCTGCCTCCTCAACACCCTCCTGCCCTGCTGCCTCCTCGGCGCCCTCCTGCCCGGCTGCATCCTCGGTGCCCTCCTGCCCTGCTGCCTCCTCAATGCCCTCCTGCCCGGCTGCCGCCTCGGCGCCCTCCTGCCCGGCTGCCTCCTCGGCGCCCTCCTGCCCTGCTGCCTCCTCTGCGCCCTCCTGCCCGGCTGCCTCCTCGGCGCCCTCCTGCCCGGCTGCCTCCTAGGCGCCCTCCTGTCCTGCTGCCTCCTTGGCGCCCTCCTGCCCTGCTGCCTCCTCGGCACTCTCCTGCCCTGGTGTATATGCCCTGGTGTTTGGTTCCGTTGTTCTGGCCCTGCCATGTGTCATATCCAGACCCTGTCAACGTCCTGTCTGGTGTCTCAGTCTTTGAGTGTCCTGTCTGTACCACCGCACACGCAGAGTGTGGCTTAGGAATTGGGAGGTGTGTAGATACTGTCATATCCCTGCAGGTCTGGCCTCTTCCTGTCATGGCCCTAACAAACCACAACTATCCCCCTCATCTTGCCTCTCATTCCTAACCCTCTTAAAATCACTCCCAGCTGCCTCTCATTCATTCTCTCCTTGTTAGTTTGTGTGTATGTGTGTGTGCTTCCTAGTCCTGTGTTCCCCAGTGATGTCAAATCCTCTTGATGCTGATACCCTTCCTTGTTCCACTCCGTTTTGTGAGCCCTGGCAATCGCATTCATTTCCAGTCTCTGTTCTTTGAGTTCAATAAGCCCCCTTTTGTTTTACTACAATGGCTGCCCTCGAGTCATTCGTCCCGCGAGTCATGACAAGAAACTGATTTTTGCCAATGAAATCTGAATAGAGGTGCATAGTGACATTGGTATTACATAGACTGGAATAAGGTGCTGCATTGTCAATAAAGACAATGATCATCATTAACAGGGTAATTGCAGATTTGAAAAGATGATCAAAACAATACCATCCTATGGTACCATCACAACATTTCTATGGACAAACCCCCCCCCCCCCAAAAAAAAAAAACAAAAACCCTTAAATAAAGAAGTTAGTAATATCTCCCCCCAAGCTGCCCATGTCAATGGAGGTATACTGTTTAAGCCCCTTCAGGAAAATGGCTGCCATCCTGTGTTTTCACCTCAGTGGGGGCTTGATATGTAGCGTGCACTGAATGAACACAGATTACAGAGACAGAGCTGTAGAAGCAATCTTCCTCTCTTCATACATTGCTAAGAAATACCCTCTTTTAATTACCCCTGTAGACTTTTCTGGAAGTGGAAAATTCTTTCTCCCATCAAGACAGGAGTGTTAGAATCCATTCCACTGTGATGTCATTGTATGGCAGATATTACATCATAAACACAGCAGCCACAGTTATAGAATCGGTTCTGCTGTCAAAGCACAGATACACAAAGCATTCATCCTGTGGCCATGTCACAAGATGCCTGAACTAAAGAGAGCAATATAAATGTCACCTAGCTTGTATTTCATAGGATATTACAACCAACCTTTGTTGTAAACTTTATTAGTATACCCTAGTGGAAAAAAGTGAGAAAGGGGTTTCTTAAATTACAATCTGATTCATGAACAAGACGTGGACTTATAGATTTAAAATGCATTTAAAAATTTTTAGCTTGGTGTCTGGTAATAAAGCATTAAAATTTTGATAATTGACACTGTCCTGGCCGCTCAAGTGATTTAACATTTAGTGAAACTTAAAGTTCAAATGTTTAAAATTATACAGATTTCTCCTTGATCTAAATTAAGGAGAAATGTTACTGATTCTGGTGTCTGAGATGCATACTCAGTTTATTTAAAAGTAACTCACCAATAATATTCTGTAATACATGCATTTATTTAGTTTATTAAATACATTAGTATGTTATCAAAGAAGCAATTAACTGTACATCATTAGAGTACATCATTCTACCTTTAAGAGAATAAGCTGAAAGTTCCACCAGAATTATTATTACATTATTATGTTATTAAATGATACAGAATATTTTTTATGTATCTGTGTACTCCTTGTATCCAAGGTTAAGCTGAAATGTGAATGAAAATATCCACTTTTTATTATGGCAACTTGGAGTTTTGAGGCTATACTGCAGTACTTTACTGCAGGTTTGACCTCAATCCATTCCAGCTTTTGCACAACCCCCCATTAAATGTGTCTTTTTTAACAAGTTCATGTCTTTAATAATAGAATTGTTTCTTAAAACAAGAATTAGCAAAAAAAGAAAAGGACAACCGTATTATGGATAAACCTGTCATCTCAGAGTTACTCCAAACCAATTACACCTTCCATTCCCTTGATTTACACTGTTATGTACCATCCATTTCAAGTCTAGTAACTGGGACCGAATCTGGGCCATTAAGAGAAATGGAATCATAAACGTCCTGAGCTGAAAAATGTGGGATCAAAATAGTTTTCGCTGCTTTAATTTATTACAAGATGCAAAGAGACTGATGTTAGCTAGCAAACGTGAGGGATGGAAGATGACTCTGCTTTTTAATAATAATAATAATAATAATTATTATTATTATTATTATTATAATAATGCACAAACAAATGAAAGCAAAAGTTATGCAAATATACTATAAGGTGATCTGACTGTTTTTAGCCAGGGCATTTAAAAGTGATAATAAATATCAAAAAAGACTCTCAGGTAGAAGGGTCCCGTGGTTCTGCCGTGGTTCTGCTGTGGTTCTGCCGTGGTTAGCACTGTTACCTTGGACCTTTAGAACCCAGGTGTGCATGTTCTTCCCATTTCATCATGAGGATCCACCCAGGCAGTTCAAAAGCACGTTAAGGTGAGTTGGAGTTGCAATGTGTTGCTGCCTCATCCTGGGTTATTCTTGACTTACACCCATTACCCTGCATTGGACAAACAGATGGATGGTCTCTTAATGCAGAGGTCAAATGAATATTAGCATTGCATTATTTCGATTTGCTGCCTACGCAAATCTTTGTTTTGCTTTTGACTTAAGATGAGTGGTATAAGATATTCCTCAAAGAAGGAAGTCAATCTATACCAAAAATATCAGCTTTTATGAGTTTGTACTGTAGATCATTGACTGCCTGATATAATATAGTAGTATAATAATATAGTGAATGACTCATATATGGCATCAACTGATGTAGAAGATCGGAAGGCATGTGAGACAGACACCCAGAAAGGAATACAGTATAGCAGAAGGCGTACAGCACACAACCCAAACATGACTTCAGCAGAGCAGCACACCTTTGGGCAAAAGGGGACAATGATCTTTATTAGTCATCCATTCTGGATGGAGTCTTCTGCCAAAACAATTTTTCTGTCAAACTGAGGTCATATATACTGAGTGATGCGCATATTTTTTTATTTTTAAAAGTACCTCAGTGGAGTACACGGTGCTCATTCTGCAACTCTCTGCAGCATGCTTATGTATAAACCTTGAATATATTTAAGTCAGTTATTTTTTTTACTTTATTTTATTTTCACCCCAGATAAATCATCAGGAGGCAAAGCTGAACCTTACTCATAAATATCCCTCTTTGCTCAATGGCAGTCAAAGCGACAGCAAGCCTGAGTCGTTTCCTGTCACATCCTGTCAGGTCACTGCATGTCATTTTTTGCCTGTGAATTGACAGGGCCCTTTCAGAATTAATAGATGGTACACTCCTTTGGCTGACCTTGCTAGCATTTTACTCATTGGGACAAATTACGTGTGTCATATTGCTGGTAACACCACACTACATTTTGAACTCTTATGTGACTCTTTATTTATGAAAATGGCAATGAGTGTCTCCCTGTGTCAAGTATTCTTTATTCTGCAATAAAGGTATATGCAATATACCTAAAAAATATCTAGTGAAGCATTGGATACAGTGGATTTAGGCATGTTTACATTAGGAAATCCCCTGGGAAAATAAACAAAACAAACAAAGAAACAAACAAAAAACAAAAAAATTTATTAATATAAATTACAGGAATTGAAAATGCATGCTCAAGTATTATATAATGATGAATGAATTCAGGTTTATTTATTTGAATATGCAGGATTCCACTTTACACTGTAAATCGGGAGCATGCACAATATAAACCTGAGTATGTATATGCACGTGTTCATGGATGTGCATGCACTATATAAACCTGAGTATGTATATGCACGTGTTCATGGATGTGCATGCACAATATAAACCTGCGTATGTATATGCACGTGTTCATGGATGTGCATTCATGTGTTCATACATGTTCTCCAGAGTGAGTCATCAGTCTGATTTCTCTTGATCTCTTGGGTGTGAGCTGGCCTTGAGTGCTGATCCAGTCACATAATGATGGTTATTTCTTCTTTATATAATGTACTAGTTACAATACATGAGTCATATACTCACTTTAAAAATCTGTATTTAGAGTCAGTTTTATACCATTACCTTCCTCCAGTGACAAGAGATGGAGAGGAGGGAGATGGTAAGAACAAAATATGTTAAATAATAATAAAAGCTGCTGTAACAGTAAGAACTGTTTAAACATTGAGACAATCACTATAGAAACCATTTAAAGGAAAAATCCCACTAAAATCACAAAGACCAAAATCAACGCTTTCCAAGTCCTTACCAGGTCTCTGACATAGGGACCTTCTCATTATAGTCTTGTTTCGTTGTTTGGACACTATTTGGAGGGTTTTGCGAAATATATAAAGTTACATGTTTGTTGCAGTGTAGAAGGTAAGAATCTGTTAAAGAATCTCACAAACAGTCCATTTACAGTGCTGTAAAGTCCACATAGGCCGCGGACTTACCTTATGGGATCCGTCATGGAGGATTTTGTCACTCTGACATCTCCAGGTGCTGTGGGTCATCTTGAAATGTCATTTATGTTCAACATTGTCATAATGGCATTAGCCATCTGTTCATGAACAGTGCCTTAGAAAGACGTTTAGAGGTAGAGGTGTGGAATTTGTAATTGGAGGCAATATTACTGTGCTGTCCCACTCAAATAAGACAAAACTCCTATGTTATAAGAATTTAATTGATTTTTGTGTGTCGTTCAAAGTAAGTGGAAGCAAGAATGTGAAAGATTAATACTGATGGTTGACAAATAGCCATGACTGAACAGTATACTTCGTTGTTCATCAAGACAGTCCTGTAGTTAAGGACTATAAGATGAAGTCTTTTGTAATATTAAACATGTAAACTTTAAGCTTCATTAAATGTTAAATTGCAAATATAGTGAGGCAGAATTTGCAAGTTAATGTGAATAGAAGCATCTGCTACGAAACGCTATGTCCTCTCGAGACGGATGTGAGGGACGCTCTCCGTGACCTGCGATCTGGAAGACCACACTCTTTGATCATGCGGTAACCGCATCAGGCTGGACCAATGAGGTTCTCAGCATGCCCCCCACCCCCTCCAGGCTGGACCAATGGGGTTCTTTTTTTTCTGTGATAAATTGTCATTGTTGACACACCACTGCAAAATGTCTTCTCTGCATTTAACCCATATGTGACATATCAGGGGGCAGCTAACCCAGCACCTTATTGGTCGGGGATTCAAACCTGCAATCTTTTAATTACAAGTGTGCGTCCCTAACCATTAAGCCACCACTGCAGTACATGACAACCTGTGGCTCTGACTGTCAGAACCCGGGATCGGACCAGGGACCTTGAGCGCTTCAGGCTAACACTCTCCCAACTGAGCTATTCCAGCACACCACCGTTCATAGGCTCCCCTCTGCTGCTGCCTTGTTTACCCCAGTCAAATATAATATGAACTATTACATATTATGCTAATGGATTGTTTTATAATGTTTTTTAATTACAATAAAACTCACCTTCATTTCTTCTGCAAGAACAAACTTTGCCCTCCGCACATATGCCACCTAAATGAATAAGCCCAGGTGAGAAATGAAGTTTGCTGTTACGTCAGTGATATCACATCAATAAGCAATCACTATTGCAAAATAAAGCACCCTAGGCTGAAGTTGCACATTACATTGTTTATTATAATGTCTGGTCATCTTTAAAATTAAAAAAAAAAGATGCCATCCAAATATGACTTTGAAAGCAGCCAGCATAAACCCAGCCAGAGTGCAGTGGGAGCAGGGATCGCGTGTTCGCCCCCAGCTCCATATGTCTGCGTGTCCCTCCACAGCCCAAAAACATGCCAAGGTGAACTGGAGTTCTCTGTAGGTGTGAATATATGTGTGACTGGTGTGTGTGTGTGTGTGTGTGTGTGTGGGCCAAGTATACAGAACAAATGTCAATGACCAAATGTGATTTTAAAAAAAAACTGTTATTTTGTCGTTATGGGGACCATTTTTTCAGTCCCCACAAGGGAAAATACAATTTTATAAAAATCTCAGACTGCAATCAAAAAAACTGAAAATGCCAGACAACTTGTGTGTTGCTTACTTATGCTTAAGGTTAGGGCTGTGTAGGGATTAAGGCTGTCATTGTTGGGATTAGGATTGTCTCCACAAAGATATAAGCACAGGTCTGTGTGTGCGGATTATGTTTATATTATGTTGTGGGGACCAAATGTTCCCCACAATTTAGTAAAATTTTGACATTGTGGAGACCATCCTGGGTTATTCCTGGCCTTGCGCCCGTTGTATCTGGGGCAGGTTCTGAACCCCTGTCACCCTGCATGGACCCTATGAGTTGTGTATGTTCTTTCTCCAACAGCAAGTCACATGATGTCATGTGCTCGGCTTAGGTCGGGGTGACCAAGATGTCCTCCACAGCAGGCTTGCTAAAGGCCATTCCGGAAGCTATTATGGAATCTACTTTTACCTTGGATTAGCTTCCCTGCCATGTTGGAACTGGCCGGAGTTTCAAAGTGCTAGAGAGTGCAATGGCAGAACATATGCATACTCTGCTAAAATATAATTGTTAGCCCATTTAATTGTGATCTTTAGGTAACAGTTGTAGGGCCTAATTTATTCATCCTTCTGACAAGTTGTTCCTCGTAGATCCAGATGGTGTTAGATACTGAGCAGATGTGCAGCTGGAGATATTAGGTGGAATCTACAAGGTGCTAAGAGCACAGGAATATGAAAGTTGAATGCTTCAGGGCACATCTGTGGTCGGCACTGTTCCTATGCCAGGATTTTAGGGTGCGAGAACACTCATGAATACTGAATAGCTTATAGAAAGTGAGGATTGCAAATGTAAAAGTGTGACATGGTGCCATTAACCATTAAAAGGATGTAACATACAATGCATAAAGAGCCATCTCTGTAAGATTCACACTGAAATGTTTCATACCGTTTCATTTGTAAAAAATGTCACTTTCAGACTTCAAATGGAACCCAGTAGAGATAAGAGAAAGACAATCGGAGGGTCGCACAAACGTAGATATTTTTCTGGTTCAATTCATCAATTAAAATATACAGCAGCGTAACACGGGGAAATCCGAATGCATTTTGTTGAAAGCATCAGCTCTGCAGTAAACATTTTTGTGTAATTTTACAGCTTAATGCTGTGTTCTGGCCATAGATAACAAAGCTGAAATGTTTAAGAACCTGAAGTAATAGTTTGTAAAGCAATTTCCTGTCATGGGAGATAATCTTAAGGATCATACGCCTGCAGAAGAATTTTACGGCATGATCTGTAGAGACATTCTGTAAACAGGTAATGGCATTTTCCAGCTACTGCTTGAGGAACAATTGACATCTTTTGGAACTGCCTGACCTTTGTCTCGTATCCAGTCTAGACACAGTATTATAGAGTAATTGTAGATTAGCTTATGACTCCAGTACACAGTGAATGGAACAACTGCTGCAAGTCATACCAGTGATCGAAATGTGGTCCCTACAATCCATCCATTTTCCAAACCGCTAATTCTACTGGGTCCCGGGGGGTCCGGAGCCTATCCCGGAAGCAAAGAGGCAGGGAACAACCCAGGATGGGGGGCCGGCCCATCGCAGGGCACACTCACACACCAGTCACTCACACATGCACACCTATGGGCAATTTAGTAACTCCAATTAGCCTCAGCATGTTTTTGGACTGTGGGGGGAAACCGGAGTACCCGGAGGAAACCCCACGGCGACATGGGGAGAACATGCAAGCTCCACACACATGTGACCCAGATGGAGACTCAAACCCGGGTCCCAGAGGGGTGAGGCAACAATGCTAACCACTGCACCTAGGATCCCGGTCCCTAGGATCTTTAATGAAATATCTGTAGCACGCATCTCATCAGCGTCTCAGTAAGAAATGACCCACCTGTGTCTGCTGTTTGTATTTAATACGCAGCCGCAGTAACTCTCCTGTTACTGTGGTCTTCCTCACCACATACCTCAGTCAGCTGTTTTCTGACTCTGTTCTTACTACTCAATGTGAACATACATCACTTGTCTGTATTACGTGGGTTTTAAGTGTATACAGATCTGGGGTGAGTTTGCCGAAGCCTTTCTTAATGTTACATCGTTCGTAAGTTCTGTGTGTGGTTCTGTGACTTAGGCCTCCATTCCTGGCTCCAATCTCAGGGTTGGTAGAATGATTCCACCACTGGCTCCTTCAGCAAGGTCCTTAATATCAGTTTCTCCAGAGATTGTCTAACCCTGCTTTCCGACTGCATTTCGCTTTGGATTAAAGCATCTGTTACATGTGCAATGTAAGCCTGATCTTTTTTTAATGCATACAATCTTCCGCAAGCCCCAGGCCCAGCTAGCAGACTTACATCGCCATCTTTGTTAAGATCTCCAGGCATCAGGGACAGGCTTATGATGCCTATTGTATTAATGTTTCCTTCGCAAAAAATAGGCTGTAACTAAAGTGCCCCAGTTGACAATAACAGTTATTAAAACCCCGAAATAAGGCATACTGAAATAAACACAGTATATTATGCAGATCGCTCCCTCATTTCATTGAGCATTTTCCTCTTTCTCTTTGCCTTTTTGAGAGACCTGACCTAGGAAGCTGCAGCTTTCTCATATTTCAGCACTTCCAAGTAACATGAACCTTCAGAAACGATAGTTAAATGACAAAAAGGATCATACCACTTCCAGCAGGAAAGGCCTGGGTAACCATATACATACTTGTCCATACTTGTGTTCTCGTTTACCCATTTTACGTCATGTTCCATTGCCGAAGACCAAACTAAGAACACAAGTACAGAGGATGGTAAAAATCCACAGATGCTGGTCTTGCTCTGCCCTAAATATCAAGGATACACTGCTTGCACCCTCGCCGAACGAGACCAATCCCATGATTCATCGTGCTCCAAGTTCATTCTTTGAAGGCATGTTAGCAAGGCTGCACCATAAGTATGATCTTTGCGTTCTCGGTACCGAGATTCACCACCGGAGAAGGACCTCAGGATCAATGTTACCGCTACTCCCGTCCTGTGTGTCAGCGTACGCTCAAATGTTCAAATCCAACGAAGCTATGGGGAGAGGACGATCATCCACGACCTTACTGTCCAGCTCTGCTGCCTACAATGAAGTGGAATTAACTTCCTCCTGACGCAAACAGTAGGGGAAGAGCAGGGTATAAAATCTGGTGCCTTCACAGCGCAGTATGGAGCCCGAATGAATATCCATCCAAAAAAATAATCCACTTGTTCAGTTGAAACTCTGAATAGGAACCAGCTGTACAGTTGATTTGCATATGAAATCCCCCCCCCCCTTCCCTCTTGTTTGACTGAAATGTACCCCGATGGGACACTGCAGAAGAGAGCAGAGCAGGGAGAGATGATTCATCATGTTAATTACAAGTGAAGAATTCAGTGTAATAATACTAATGGAATCTACTTTGCTGGGAAAGAGACAATAAAGGCAGATCTCAAGGATTCAATTCACCAATATAAAGGTGCAACTTTCCAAATGCATCTTTAGTAGGATGCAGCAAATGTTTGAAAGTGGGGAAATTAATGTATTTCTCTCTTGAGGAAAGTTGCCGTTGCTTGATCAGCTTATTACTGACTATGTTTAGGTACAAATAAATGAATTGAAATGACTCACACACTGTTCGTTATACTGCATTTAGAGGGTATTGACGGCACCTATGTGTTTGATGCTTTTTATAAACACTGCCCTCCCAGTTCGATCTCCTCTCGTTAACCTCTCGTTAGTCTGACTGACAGCTGTGAGCTAAACCCACTGTACAGTGAGCTGTCTGATTGTTAACATTTTGTTGGCAGTAAGTGTGTAAATTTTCTAATGAAAGATGTCTTTACGCAACCAAGCACTGCAGCTTGAGACATAGCAGCTCAGGCTGAAGGTAACTATCTACATTTTATAGCAAATAGCTATAATACGGAGAACATTCTGCTTATTAAATTTTCTTTTGCTCTGTTTAAAGGCATTCTGATTCTGGTTATCATCCATCCATCCATCCATCCATCCATGCATCCACGGACTAAACTTGTTCTGGTTATTATCCATCCATCCATCCATCCATCCACGAACTAAACTTGTTCTGGTTATTATCCATCCATCCATCCGACCATTCATTCATGGTAAATGGACTGCATTTATATAGCGCTTTTCTACTCCTACGAGTACTCAAAGCGCTTTACATTTCATGCCTCACATTCACACACTCATTCACACACCGGTGGCGGAGGCTGCCATGCAAGGTGCCAACCTGCTCACCGGGAGCAATTTGGGGTTCAGTGTCTTGCTCAAGGACACTTTGATGGGGTTAGGAGGACCCAGGGCTCGAACCTGCAACCCTCCAGTTGCCGAACGATAGCACTACCTCCTGTGCCACCATCTTCCCCCATCTTCCATCCATCCATCCATCCATCTATCCACGGACTAAACTTGTTCTGGTTATTATCCATCCATCCATCCATCTTTCAGCTGCTTATTCTAGACAGGATTATGGAGTGCAGGGGTGGAGCCAATACCATTCAGCACGCAGGGCATCAGACAGGGGAATAGCTGGGTTGGACGCCAGTCCAACACAGGCACAAATTCATGCACCTTTGATTCTGTATACAAGGTATCAAGGCCTGACAAGCTTGTCATGAAATACTAAGCCCTTCCATTAATCAAGCACCATGACGCTCTGTTACCGCGTGCCGTCTTGCACAGGAGGCACCTGGCAGCACTTATTGTTTTCCCGCTACCTGATTGGTGTATCTGACTGCAGATGCCATCCCAATACATCTCAAGCAAGCTGCAAATTGCTCCCATTGTTTTTATTGTACTCCGGCCTGTCAGCAGCCTTCTTTGACTTGGACGTTGTAGCCTCAGTCTCTCTGTTATACATTTAGACACCAACAGGGGGCACTGTGTATTTGAAAATTGCTTAGCAATGTGGATTGAAATTAAGAATTTTTTTAAACATGCTTTTGGTGACCATCTTTTAGCATTTTTATATATTTAGATTTAATGAACAATACTGACATAGAGATGTGTCACTCCTTTTATATTACAGTCTATCAATTCACTTTAAACTTTACAAAAACTACAATATGACAAAGTTTCTCTTAAAGTATAGCCTGGTTGCAATGTAATATATCATTTTTTGATGTATTATGCTGGTTATCAGCTGAAGATCTTGATGGTGAGGAAGCTCAATCACTCCCCAACAGTGACTGGGCTAACAGCACAAGAACATTCATGACTTATGGATGAAATAAGGATTCTGACCACCACACGCCTGCTGTGATGTGTTTGGAAAGTGTTGCGTGTGTGCGCCCAGTGGTGTGGGAGCTGACGAAAAGGGAAGAAGCTGAATGTCCATGGCTGTCTCACAGAATCACTACTGGATCAACTTTTAATGAGACCTCTGCATTCGGAAGCCGAAGCAGGGGATTATGGACTTTCTATACAGTTCTTGCATATACAAGGAAAATGGATCAGTGTAAATTACACTTTCATGCTTAACACAGTGTGTATGTGTTAGTGTGTCTTTGTATGCATGGACAGTTCTACTTGGGGGCCGGGGGGGAGGAGGGCAGCGTCTCCATGACAGCAATCATGTGTGACCCCCCTAAATATGTATGCTACTTTTAAAATAAAGGCACAAAACTACTATTATTATCATTGTTTTCATATATATATATATATATATATATATACATACATACATATATATATACACACACACACACACACACACACACACACACACACACACATACATACACATATATATGGGATACATTTTTCTGTGCTGGTAACACAAACGGAAGCACATTTTCTTGACAGACCCTTAATATGGGTTCACTGGGTGGTCAAGTCACTTCAATGGGTGAAAAGTGACGTCACCCACAGAAAAAATATCAAGCATGTGCAAGCAAGACAGCCTAAATGAGAAATCAGCGAGTTACATATTTGTTACATCTGTAAAACGGGGCCTCAAAGTACTCCATAAATAAGTTATCGGTTTTCAGATTTGTCTTTTGCTTCTTAATGCTGGCAATCTGGGTAAGTAATATATGGAGGACATTAAGGTCAAATGCATCTGGCCCCCCTAACAGAACAATTGGCCTCAGTCTCTCTCCCCCCCCCCAGTTGAAATGGTCTAGAACCACCACTGTTTGTGTGCATGTGTGACCCCTCATCTCAGATCTCTCTCCCCCCACGCTCCCCTGCTACTGCCTGGTACAACATGCCCCCCACCTACCCCTGCAGTGCCCTCCAGTCCAGGCTAAAGTCTGTCTCCTACTTGTTTTCAACCTGAGTTCCTTTGGCTAGAACCCTGATGAAGGAACAACGGTATCCTGTGTACTTCATATATACTACAGAGTCCTGACTAACTTTAGGTTAAGACAGACAAGTAAATAAAAGGTTTTTCTAAAAAGAGACCCAAAAAATCAGATCTGTACTTTCCATCATATCATCCAAGTTCTCCACAACACCGAAGCTTCCCCGCTTTAGGTCCGTTAGGCCACACTTCTCCTTTATTACACTGGACCTCAACTGCGGTCGCCCAATTCTGTTTTCGCACCTTCCACAGCATTCCAGTCGTTTCTCATTTGTTACCAGCCTCGGTTATCGGCAGCAACCTTCACGCCCATGAGGACGCCTTGAAGGCAGGGTCTGCACTGCTCCGATATTGTCCCTGCCAAGTTCACTGCTGGCTTTAATCAGCAGCGAGTCACACCCAGCCGAAGGAGCCACGCGGCTCGGATAAACGGCCCCCCGCTCCGGGAGAGCGGAGTCATGCGGACTCATGACAGGTATACAGGAAGCGCGGATGCAATCCCCAGCTGAGACCGGCTGGCGGGCCAGAGCAATCCCAGAGGTGAAAATCAACATCATTTTGGGTCAAAAACTACTGCTCTTCAAAGGGTGAGTCAGATGAATTAACAGGAGTAGCTACATCTATCTCTGTGTTTTTCCATTTTCTACCCCAGTAATCCTAGTCTCGAGGGCACTTGATTAAAATATTTGCGTCTGCATATGCTCCCTCCTGGGGTAGTCCGAAGCCATGTTTGTTGTGATTTCCCTCCTCGTGTGTTTTGTTATTGCCAGCTCCTACCTCGTCCTACATCACATCTCCATCCTCACCCACTCTCTCCTCTTGAAGAGGAAGCATTCCGATAAAAATAAAGCTCCCTCTCACTTACTGCCTACGTCACGCCGGGTCTTTTCTTACACCAGTCGGCTTCCTCGCAATCATCTCCTGTCTTGCTGTTCCCGCCATGTGTGCGGCAAAGCCCTGCTCTGCGTCCTCCTGCCGCTCTCAAAGCGAAACGTGTTTGTCCACATCAATGCCGAATCCCCGGTCTTATGGGCCGTTCTGACCCCCAGCCCTCACAAAGTACATTTGTATTCATATATTTAGCAGATGCTTTTGTCCAAAGCACATTGCAAGCAAGTACAAACAGCTTAGCCTCTGACCGCGACCGAGGACCATGACTGAGGGTGATTTGCGCATTCCTCGGAAAGATCCTCAGCCTGGATTTTAAGGCTTTTCTCTAGGTTGGTGGTTGCCTACTAGCTTGCTGACATGGCCTCCCTTGCTTTCCTTTTGGTACGTCTGGTACCTTCCCTTAGGGGAGCTTGAGCTGCCAGTAAAATAAATATTAATTCCTGGATCTAGCATATGAGTGTTTCTTATTAGTTAGGAATACTCTGCAGCCCAAGGTTCTCCAAATATGTACCTGCACCGTTACCGACGGGGTCAATAAGGAATGAATGAGTCAATCAATCAATCTATCAATCAATCAATCAATCAATCTATCTATCTATCTATCTATCTATCTATCTATCTATCTATCTATCTATCTATCTATCTATCTATCTATCTATCTCTGATTGTCAGGTATAGGCCTGAGATATAATATTATATAGCTCTTATTCTTATGACACTTTTCAACTGGCATACAGGAACTGCGCCTCAGCCACAAAGAGACACTACTTACAGTGCGGCTCCAGCTTGCTTCGGGTTTCCACTGCAGAAGGGTCGGCTCGGTAACGGAGGGGTTTGGAGAGCAACAGCGACATAAAACCGAAGAAATGGTCATTTACTGTTCACATGGTGTACGTCGTGATTTACTATGCAGCAATTAATTTCCACTAGCATGCCTGTGAGAACTGCCATGTTATGTTAGCATCAAATGCTAGCGGAATTAGCATTCACTTGCGCAAATTTGCATTAGGAATCCATTCCATTCAGCTCTTCTTTAGTACCTTTTTAAGTAGGGGGTTGGAAATTTTCTGAGCTTTCAGGAATGCATCAATATATTGCAATGTGCGATACTACTAATAATGAGTAATATATGTGGAATATGCCCCTTTTCCAATCAAATAATCTATGCATATTAACACATATCACCGGTATCTACGTGCATTCTGACCAATCAGATGATGGTGATGTAATCAGCTTGATCTGGTTTAAGCTTTTGGTCCTGCTAGTTAGCAGCGCCTTGTCTGCGCGGTTATGGCGTGGGTATGGCTGCCATAATCTACGATGGAAAACCACCAGTTTGCTGCGCGGCTTAGTCCTGATGTCATACTTGCCATCATGTTTTGTTTATCATACAAATACCGAAAAACTGTACGAAGCTCACCAGCAGGGAATAGGAGTATGATGCAAGTCCTCTTTCTAACAAACAGCATTGCATTACTGTGAACCACAGTCCAAATGAGCATGAGAGGGCAGCAAGGTACTGAAAGGCATAAGAAGCAGCAAGATAGTAATCTGAATGCGGGTTGGACGTTGAACAGAGGATAATCTGTGCAACATGCAATCATAAGCATGCAGGAGTGCTATAGTGACCATTTTCACGGAAGTGCGAGGGATTCCTGAGCCACGTCAATGAAATTGCCGCTGCTTCCTTTGACAACGGCGGTGCTGCGTTTCTTTGTTGTATTGTCTCATGTCTGTTTCTTTTTCCCATGGTGGAAAAGATAACAAGCCACTGCAAATAAGGAGAATTCTCAACGGCAGGAGGTTTCCAACAGAGTAATTTCACGTTGCCCCCCGTATAATGAAGCGGGTGCCAAGTCTGTCCACAAAGCTTATTTGTAAAAGACACCGGCCAGATTCCCACAGACATCTTTGCGATATTGATTAAGGATTTTCATTGTTCTGTGGTAATGCATGCTCTACCCTTCTGGGCTATTGCTCTAAAAGGTAGATTTTTTTTTCAGCTTGTCAAGAAAGATGCAGTAGCTTTTGTTAGTAAAATGACAAATCATTCAGGCACATGGATTAGTCACCAGGTATAATTAATACAGCTTTTGTAATATATTAATTCTGATTGGACAATTATGGGTTTTTAACGCTGAAAGCAAGGAACCTGGTGTTTTGCCCAGAAAACTGGTTAATTACGTTGAATATTATTAAAAGATGTATATATAGAATTTTACAGTAATTAATGCTTATTACATGGACAGTACATTACAGAATTCTTTATCAAGCATGCCAATGCAATAATATAGGAATAATTTTCCATGCCATATTAAAGAAATCTGTTTTGTCTGGCCTTGTCTTCTCTTATTTCATTGCTGTTTGTCCTTTTGTTCCCACATGCACTTGTCCCATCCATCCATCCATCCATCCATCCATCCATCCATCCATCCATCCATCCATCCATCCATCCATCCATCCATCCATCCATCCATCCATTTTCCAGGCCAATGTCCCAGTACACCCGGCTGGGAGTCATCCACCTGGATCTCCACATCTTAAAGGCAGCCAGCAAAATCACAGCCAGTCCCACACCACAGCCAGGAACATCCATGCCCTACAAGCCTCTGCGATTGGTCACATATAAACCCATCAAACGCATCAACAGCGGGGAAAATCAAGCATGGCGAGGGAGCCTTGTTATACCGTCAAAGCTGATGAAATGAAATTATTTCCATATAAATATTTACATGACCACTAAAGACTGCTGGTATCAGCCGTCTTCAGGAATTATTGAATTTAATTTTGAATGCGAATGAATAAAATAGGATGACTCCGTAAATAACCCATAGACCCTAATACGCACACTCTGTTGTGTTGTGTGTGTTGCCTGTCTGCCAGTTGGATACACCCAGATCACTACGACCGAGAGGATGATGCATGTTAAAGATTGAAACGAATCTCCAATTTAAGTAAAACCAATCAAAGGAATAAATTTACCAAGCTATGATTCGGGCCTGTTTATATAGCGACACATGAAAGCACCTTTGAAAGCCGGCTCGCCAGCTGGCTACATCCAGAGGAGGGGACTGGGCCGGGCTCACCACGCCGGACTTTTGTACCTTCTGCTCAAAGCTAGATTACGGCTTTTTTTGGGCATGAGGGGAAGGTCTGCTGAAGTGCCAACCCATAGAGGAAGAGCCTCAAAACAGACGCTGAGCCCCAGCCAGCGATGGCCACAAGACCCTCCCTCGAGACAGGTCGAGGAAACAACTTGAGCAACTGTAGAAAAGATTCATTATAACTATTTTGCTCTCAAAACTCAAGTGAAACAAACTTGCCTGCTGTTTTCCATTTCTTCTGCTGGGGCTTTTCAAGGAGAATTCAAATTGCGAAATAGAATTATAAACTTGGACATCCTGATTTTGCTGACTTCAGCGTGTCCCTGGGTCAACAAGGCAGGGGCATTTCACTACTTTAACCAATCAGCGTCCTCATTGTATGACATCACTTCATTGATCCATTTTTTTTCCATTTTCAAGCTCAAGGCTTCCAGCCCTCAACCCAGGGGCAGTGAGTGGCTCAGCAGACTGTCTGTGATCAGGAGGTTGTCGACTCTAGCCTTGTTATTTTTATTGTTATAATATTTATTATTTTTTTATCATCCATAAAATGAAGACACACGCTTACATCGCCCTGTCCGGCCTTTGCAGGGATGCATGTTCTTATGTTTCGTATCTATGATATGTCCCTTAACAAACGGAATACGCATCAAAGCATGTACTTTACAAATAAGAACGTAAGAAATTTACGAACGAGAGGAGGCCATTCGGCCCATCAGGCTCATTTGGGGAGAATTCAACGAATAGCTCAGAGTTGTTAAAATATTATCTAGGTCTGATTAAAGGAACGCAAGGTTTTGGCTTGCGCTACATTAATAGGAAGACTATTCCATACTCTAACTACACGCTGTGTAAAGAACTGCTTTCTGAAATCTAGTTTAACATGTCCTCCTGCTAATTTCCACATATAGCCACGCGTTCTTGTATTTGTACTAAAATTGAAATAACTATATGGGTGAGGAGCATCCAGACCTGTTAGAATCTTATATACCTGGATCCTATCCCCATTAGTCTCCATTGAATCATTCTCATAGCCCTACGTTGCACCTTTTCCAAGGCAACAATGTCCTTCTTAGGGTATGGTGACCAAACCTGCACACAATATTCTAGGTGGGATCTTACCAAGAAATTGTATAATCGTAGCATCACCTCCCTTGTCTTAAACTCCACACACCTAGAGATGTAACCCAACATCCTATTGGCCTTTTTTATTGCTTCCCCACACTGGTGAGAGTGGGACATGGAAGCATCAACATGCACACTGAGGTCTTTCTCATAATCAGCTACCTTTATTTCAGTGAAATCCATAAAATATCTACACTTTATATTTCTGCTCCCTGCATGGATCACCTTATATTTATCTGCGTTACATTTCATCTGCCAGGTATCAGCCCAGTCGCTAATTAAATCCAGATCCCGTTGTAGCCTCTGCGCCGCTAGTTCACAACCAACTTGGTGTCTCTGGAAATTTAACCAGTTTACTGTATATATTGGTTTCAACATTGTTCATGTAAATTAGGAATAATAGTGGTCCTAAATATCTGTGCACTTTCCTGCTTAACAGAAAACACTGGTTTTAATTATGTAATGATGTCATACAACCCCCACCCCCCATTGCTAAGTCTCCCTCATAGATACAGGAGTGGAACATGCCAGTTATCCCAAAAAAATTCTGATTCATGCATCCTCTTGGTTTTGTTAAGTCTACATTAGGGCGCTTCAGTGTAATGATCTACCTCACCAGTCCTATCGGTCTTTATTAAAACCCCCCCTCCTTTGGACCCTCCCTCTTCTTCAAGCGTTATTTGCTTAGTCAAATTGGGGAACTTTTTTTTTTTTTAATAAATCCGGGTGTCAGGTGGCAGAGAAGTCGGGCAGGCAGGTACTGCGGGTACTGACCCGCAGCGAGGAAGAGGGAAAAACGGGTTTATTTGGGGAAGACAGGATACGGGAGAAACAGGGCAGATGGCGACACACGGACATTAATGACAAGTCTGGGGAAGACGGACTTGGACGCGGACTAAATACACAAGACGAGCCGAAAATGACAGGAAACAGCCGGGCACGATCGGGGAAATACACGTGGATGATCAGGGGGCATGGCACACACGAGGATCGGACGAGGTGGGCGTGACACCGGGCAACTAATGACAATTTTAATATGCTTAAAAAGTCCATGTTAGTCAGCTTAATGATTTAACCGTCATAGTGCAGGGAGGACTGAGACCTATACACAGCGATTCTTGCTAGGTTTTACTGGCAATCCATCCTCGAGGGGCCAACACAAACGTCAGAGAAAAGGCAGGGTCCCAAGGTCCAGCAATCAGCGACTTTGGCAATCTGAAGGGGGTGTGGGGCTGCCCTTGAAGGGGTGGTCAGGGGACACAGCAATAGGTCAGGACATGGATAATCAGACACAGCAGGTATGTTCAAAAGGAAGCTAGACAAACTCAGAAGAGGTTAAAATACCGAAAGAATAACAAGACACACATATGACTAAAATCAAACTAATTAACCCAAAGGGGTAATAAAAGTTATTAACAAAAAACAGGGAAATCAATAATAGTAATAATTCATAAACTAAACTACATGTGAAAATGGTGATTAACTGACTCCCTCCATCAAATTCCCCATGAGGCGCTAACTGAATGGTTTGATTTGCAGTGACAGAACCACAGTTATCATGGTGCTTACAACCAGGAAGGAATACTATTGGTCCGCATTTAAAAATTTTAACAAAACCCTAATTTTATGCACAATAAAAGCAATCGCTGTAACCCATATTGTGTCATCCTAAATCTCATTTTGAAAATATATGGATACACTATAAAGATTCCATGTACCACCCAACGCTAATGTTACGCCTTCTTCAATTGTCCCCTGGAAACTTCCATTGTGCTCTGGCTCATTTCCATTGTGTTGAAAGTGAATTTGCAACATTTTTTGTTTTGTATGCACTTTCAGAATTTGGAAGTGTTTTCTGAATTTGCAGTGCCATGACGTTTGTCGGCCACCATACTAATGCAATAAAAACTATAATGATTTCTTCTGTTCTCCAGAAAGAGCTGGATTGTTAGAGGACCACTGCATTGGATCCCGAACCTCTCCTGTGGGGCTCCCCAGCCATTACTTTAAATTTCACTTTATCACGGCATTTAATCAATTAACTTACATAGTTAAATAAATTGATGCGGTGCTGATTCACCAGACACGGTAAGCATTTGGTCGAATCAACAAATTCACAGGTAAATTTACTGCCAATGCTGAGGTGACTTTAGGAGAGGTTTCTGAAAGCAGCTAAGCTGACACACTTTGACAGACACGTCATAGTTTTACAACATGAAGAACTTTTAAGCAAAATTTCCTTTTACTGCCTAAGACTTTTTTTGTACTGTGTATACACACACACACACACACACACACACACACGCATTATGTAAAATAATAAACAAGCACATTATGAAAACACTGGATTTAGCTGGACCAGCGACCTATCCTGTGGGGGGATGCTTTTCTTTGATTTTTCTTTTATACGTCAAGAAGGATGTTTAAAATTAGAGGGAGAAAGAAGAGAAAAAAAACAAAAAAGGGGAAAAAAATACTTGGTACATCATTTTGGCTTTGGCTGGGGTAAATAATCTTTATTCAAAAACAGAAATACCCCCAGAGACATAGTTTTTATAATTTAATCTTTCTCTGCATATGGTTGCCTTCTTAAGGGAGATCACGGGATGATGTTTACATAATTCAATATTGTTTAGGGACTTTATTTTAACTTTATTTATATTAATGAAACAGGAGCCAAAGAAAAGTTAATATCCCAGTGCTTCCGTTCAACATATGAACCTCACTGATTAAATGTGATTTTAATTTTATTCATTTTTAACAGGCTCTGGGAATTCAGTACTGTAAGGTCACATCCCCCCCTCGGTATTTTCTCACAGAAATGGTGCTTTTCTCCTTTTACACATTCAGTATACACACTGATTAGTACACAGTTCTATTATTAGAGACTTCATTAAGCCGAGATAATTGATTCCCGTGGTGCTCTCTTTTCTGACAGGTGGTGATTCTGCACCTTACCGGCTTGATGTCTTTGAAATTTGATGTGCCATGTTCACATGGGAACAAAGATTGAATATTACTGTAATAGCTTTACATTAAGTGCACCTTCATAATGCATTCATAATGCATTCATAGAGCATTCAGTGCACCTTCATAATGCATCCATAGAACATTCAGTGGACCTTCATAATGTATCCATAGAGCATTCAGTTCACCTTCATAATGCATTCATAGAGCATTCAGTTCACCTTCATAATACATTCGTTGAACATTCATAGAACATTCAGAAGCGTGAAAGTTGACACCTTAACATTCTAACATCCCTTAACAGCTTTAATATGCATCAATAACAAACATTACATGATTATACAATTATAATGCTTGTTATTATTATATAATGATCGTTATTAATGTATATTACAGCTGTTAAGGGATTTTAGGATGTTATACATGCATGATGTTCATGAATCTTTTATGAATACTTAATGAATACATTATGAAGGTGCACTGAACGTTTTATGAATGCAATATAAAAGCATTATGAAGGTGCAGTTAATGTAAAGTGCTACCAAATATCTCATTATTGAGAGACTTCTCTCTCAATAGGGTTCTGTACACTTACCTTCTGAGCAGCAAGTCTGAATCCACAGAGCCACTCACCAATGGCAAATGAATATTCATTAACATACAGTAGCCGTGATTTAGCAGACTAGTGCACTGGTGATTCTCTTCCTCTGGAAACCATCTATTCATCCACGAATGCATGCAAAGCTCCATCATTCCCCACTGGGCCAACCCAGGGTACAACAGCATGATGGAAATATACACATTTTAAATGAATTGTTTTAATAGAATCTGGTTACCTTGACTGGGATAAGCTGTGAGAAGAAGATGGATGTTTAAAATTGCTGCATTTTTTGCATTAAATTTCGGAATTAATCTCAAATTACTTTTATCTTTCACATATGGCATTTGTCTGAAAAGAGCCTGAAAATGGTTGAACTTCTTATATTTCAAATGCCTTTGATGAAATTCAGTAATTACACATAATATTCTTTAAGTGGAGAATGAGTTCGATGAAGTTGCAGCACTTTTCTCTGCTGTACTTACGATGTCATGATCCAGATGTAATGTATAGGTACTATGACTTACTCAGCAAGCTAGCTACAGATTTACTTAGAAAAATATCCCACTTTCTATTTAATTCAGGTATAAAAACAATCTGGTTTCACTAGTGAGACAGAACTGAATCTGAGCATGTAAATATGTAATTTATTTTGCAACACATAAAATGATATTAAAATAATAATGTTAATTCCAAGGCCACTTTGAAATATAATATTCACACAGACAACACTAACAACAAAATATTAGACATTAGTCTTTTTAATCCTTTGAATGTGTATTTTCTTCAATAGGTTGGCACCTCATCCTGGGCTGTTCCCTCTCTTGTACTCGTAGTTTCCAGGGTAGGCTCTGGATCCCCCCCACCTTGACTCTGAACAAGACAAGTGGTTTCAGAAAATGGCTGGATGGATGGATGGATGGAAGGAAGGATGGTTGGATGGATGGATGGATGAATGGATGGAAGGATGGATCATGTATAGATGGATGGATGGAAGGAAGGATGGATGGATGGATAAATGAATGGAAGAAAGGATGTATGGATGGATGATAGATGGATGGATGGATGGATGGATGGATGGAAGGAAGGAAGGAAGGATGGATGGATGGGTGGAGGGATGGATGGATTGACTGATTTGGATTTTATGTCAATAGTAAGTGCTACTTTATTACGCTCCATTACTTCCTGTCATAAAATAATGATAAAACAATAGTTGAGCAAATAAATTACTTATCATGCCTTGCATTGCATTAAACCCTTAACCTCAGCATTTGCACTTCAGAAGTAGCGGCTAAACATTTGACAGCCGCGCCGTCAATGCTGCAGCTCCAGCTTTCATGCCGAACAAGTTCATGTCATTCGCATAAATAGAGCATGATTATATCTCAGAGATCTGTACAAGGCCTGATGTCTCCTTGAGGAAAGGTGACACTGGTATTCAGTCTGCAAGAGAAACAGAAGTGTCATGTTCGCTAGACAGCTATCCACCAAGGTTCTTTTTCAAGAGAACCTTTCTGTGGCATATTTTGTAGTCTAATGAGTGAAAGTCTCTGAAGAAAAGATTGGATACTATCTCAAAGAAGGTGGTTAGTATTGCCACATTATATATTTAATAAGGAGATGCTTTATCGCAATTTGTTTTTGTAGTATGTAAATTGGGGGAGGCGTGGTGGTGCAGTGGTTAGCACTGTTGCCTCACATCTCTGGAACCCGGGTTCGAGTCTCTTCCTGGGTTACATGTGTGTGGAGTTTGCATGTTCTCCCCATGTCATAGTGGGGTTTCCTCCGGGTACTCTGGTTTCCCCCCACAGTCCAAAAACATACCGAGGCTAACTGGAGTTGCTAAATTGCCCATAGGAGTGCATGTGTGAGTGCATGGTGTGTGAGTGTGCCCTGCGATGGGCTGGCCCCCTATCGTGGGTTGTTCCCTGCCTCGTGCCAATTGCTTCCGGGATAGGCTCTGGACGCCCCACGACCCAATAGGATAAGCGGTTTGGAAAATGGATGGAAGGATGGATAGTATGTAAATTGTTTTGCTCCTATAAATAAATCAAAATTTATCAGCATATTTCATTGCTACCCGTTGTAGATATAGGTGCCCAAAATTGTGTGCATAATAAAGAATTCTTAAAAAAAAGGCCTACTCCGCACAGAGTCATTTGGGTGGGTGTTTGGTTGAATGGATGGATGGATGTTATGCGATCTCTGCAGAGTGATTCCACGAAACGTTAAGAAGTGTTTGTGATTTCCAGGTTGTGGGATGGACAAAAATCGACTTCACAGCGTAAGTCTGCAAGTCCTCGTAACACGGTGTTAAACATGCAAAAATGGGATCGCAGACAGTAGAGCGTGTAGGAATCTTGACCTTTCACTGGAGACTAAAGCCCAGCAGGGAAAGTTCTTTAAAAGTTATATCAGCTTGAAAACGAGAACACAACAGAATCCCTTGAATATTTCTGCAGCGACACCTCCTCAGAGTGGAATTTAGCTGATAATAACTGACCGTAGAACGTATCTACAAGTGTCATCTGGAGTAGTTGCTAGGTCCTAAGAATTAGCCAATGAGAAGAGGTGCTGTTACATAGATTGATGTGCCTTAACCAATAACCTTAAGCTTCGCTTTCACAAATGCAGCAGTATTCCCCTGTGGGGTGTGTGCCTGCATGCATGTGTGTGTGTGTGTGTTTTACTGGAATTTGCCTTTCCTACAGTTAGCATCCTAATAACACGAACATGTGTCTGTAATGGAGCAGACAGAGCATTAAAATTTAATCCATTGAAATGGAAAAAAAAGTCTCCATCCATTGATGCTTGAAAGGGATGTTGAAAGGGATGTTACATAAGATTTTGATTTACATTTACCTTCTAATATCATTTCATATATTCATCTCTACTGATCTGTCAAAAACTGAAGTGGACAAAAAAAGCAGTACAATGCCACCCAGGTCTATCAGCTGATATGCTTGTTCATGCTGGGAAATAAAATATAGATGCCCCATCAAAGCACAGACCAGATATATTCTGTCATTCTACACTGGGGATGAATGATCCCGATAGTTTAAATGTAGCTACATATTAAAAGACGAGTTTTGTTCTGATTTAGTGTTGAAGTAAGATTGATATCTCAGTACTGAAAGTCTGAACGTGATATGTCATCGAGAACGACCGTTGATGACGAAGATGTGGAAACTGTATTGAGCCTATGGAAGCACGCTGCCTTATTTCACGTAGTCACGAAAGGTCTGAGAAGTTCTGATGTAGCCGCAGTAACTCAGTAACTGCCATTGCCACTGGTCGCTGGGCTTTGCTTAGTACCATTTCATAATAGTGGAGTTTGGAAAATAAATACAGACAGAATTACAATATTACTTTACTATGGGTAAATGTTTTTCACTTTCAGTATATCATTCAATAAATTGCACGATATTCAACACTTTATTATAAAATAGATTATGTGTTGATGATTTTGCCCAACTGTAGGCTAATGTAAGTGTTATAAGTACGTTTTAAGGTATTCTAGGCTAGGCTATGGTGTTTGTTTGCTTAGACGTACTGTATTAAAATGCATTTTTGCTTTACAATATTTTCGCCTTATGATAGGTTTATCTATGGGAACGTATCCCCACAGTAACCCAGGGAGAGGCTGTGCATGGCATATTTCATCTGCCTCATGATGTTGTACTATAGTTAGAAGATCTCCATCATATTTCTGCTTCTGCATGCAGAAAATACAGAGGAAAACAGACAATAGTTAATTATTTGCACAGGTACTGTTTAAGTTAATTTGTTATTTTTTATGTTCCCTTAATAAGAGAGCCAGGCTTCAAAGTCTGCATGCAGTACATGGTTTTATTGTTTTTGGGGCTAAAATGTAGGAGACAGTCAAATTGGAAAAATGTATAATTCATATAAAGAAGGATGGATGACTTTAATGTCTGTTTGTACAAAAAGCATAGATAAGTGCCTTATACATAAACCATTTCTGAGAGGGAGTTCAGCATTTATTCTGTGGCACATCTTCATTTTTGTTTTTCATGACTGAATTTGAAGAATCAAGTTAGTTTGAAGAACAGTGGATGTTTTTGTTAAAAAGATGAGGAGCAACCAAAGGTTATTGTGTCATACTGACTTGTCTGTACAGGGAAGGTTTGACACGATTTATTTACAGCTTATTGTGTGGCTGTAAAATCTACTGCACAAACCGTATAAGTTACACATAATATGCAAATCAATCCAGAGTTATCTAACAAGACAGTGATGCGTGGGCACCTCTATCTTCACTTTCTGCATATTGTATACTGGAGACAATTAATGAATGGTGAAGGGTTCATTTTACATATCTTCTCATTTAAGCAAAAATCTTTTAGGCCCTGTTTTTGTTTGGTTTTAATTTATGTCTTGCATGATCAGATCACAAGTGGACAACGCTACTGTAAGTACTAGTGCGAATGACAACCAAGACGCATCGTGATCCGATCATAACAATCAAATTGCGGAGGTAGTTTGGGATGTATTTCGATCGCATGTCTTTTGTAGTTAAAACGCTAATGCATTCTGATGCATCCCTGAATAGGACATCGCAATAACTGTGCGGGTCAGTAAGGAAATCTGAACGCAAGTAGTCAGCTGGACCCTTTTGAGACGCATGGCAGGCACACTTATAAATGGTGACGTGTCTCGGCTACCTACTTGTGGTTTAATCGACACATTTTAAAGCCAAATGTAAACAGGGCTTAAGAGAAGGTGTCCCCCTTATCTGATATACCCTACATCTTTACAATGTCCATAGCGATAATTGCTAAATGTCTGTGTAAGTTTTCCTCCTTGCGAGAGAAAATCTTTATGCCATTAACATTTAACAACTTTAATAATTGTTTTGCATAAGGGTATAAAATACCTCCCCATTTAGCAAATTTTATTGAAAAAAAGAAACCCGCTGGCTCTCTAAAAATATGTCTGGAACAACCAACTCCCCATTGATCTGGATTGATTAAAACACACAAAGGGCTGTTGACAGAGACAGAGTTAACAAAATCTTAATGATCGGCAGCAATTTTCACAGACATTTTCCCTGAATGCAACAGAGTTGTTTTTACAAAACAATTATGGCTCCATAGACAGTAATAGGATTGCCAAAATGGCACATTTCATTTCCAAAATGTAATAAAAGCCTCCAAATAAAAATATGTTACAAAATGAAGTTCAATACCTTTCTATTAATAATTATACAGTGTCAAACTAAGAACACCAATAAAGCATAACAAGACTGACCCTGAGGCCATGCTCTAGTCTATCAATTTGTCCACCACTTGTTGGTACTATAATTGCATTTGTAAAAGGGAAAAGATTTAACCACATCGTTGGCTGTATTTTGATTTTATAAGTTGAATAAATCAAAGAAGACTGAAGCAGAATTTCAGGCAACTAAAATATATCACCTTTAAAACAAGTCACACTGAGAGCCATACTGTTCCATTGGATGATTATTAGGTATCACAAAAAAAAGTTATTTTGTTCATGTTTATGCTTGTGTGTGAGTGGGGGTGGGGGTGGGGGGTATGCCATGAACAATAAAAATATACTTGAAGCTATAACAATTTCCTCAAACAAAAAACCATTCACAAAACACCCCAAAAAGAAGCGATGCAAAACTCCAAGTGCTACCAAATTGCTAAGCACTAATTCAGCATTTTTAAAATGATAGCATAAATGACAAATGACACCCAATGAGACGCAATCAAATTGTATGCCTTAAGATTTTAATTGTTATTGTAATATACCTTTCTGACCTTGGATAATCTATGCACAGATAGAGATGCAATAGGCTATGAAGAAACACTCATCCAACCATCCATCTTCCTGACTGTCCATTGCAGAGTTAGAGGGGAGCTGGAGACTGTTCCGGGCAGCATAGGGCACAAAGCAGGGCAACAACCTGGACCTGGATGCCAGTCAATCAGACAGGTGCCTATTCATCTATCTGCATATCTTTGGAAGGGGGATAGAAACTCCAGCATCAGAGAAAAAGCAAGCGGGAGTCACACATTATGGGGAGGGGTATATAGTACAGAGTATTAGCACTGTGTACTGAGACACTCTGGCACCCTAAGCAAGTGAGTAAGTAAGTAAGTATTTAACTGTGTGAGCTGTATGTATTATGCCCTTCATTTGTCCCCAGTCACATGACTTCACTGTCATCATGTCCTTATGCCCTTCATTTGTCGCTAGTCACATGACTTCCCTGTTATAATGTCCTCATGCCCTTCATTTGTCCCCAGTCACGATGACTTCACTGTCATCATGTCCTTATGCTCTTCATTTGTCCCTAGTCACATGACTTCCCTGTTATAATGTCCTCATGCCCTTCATTTGTCCCCAGTCACATAACTTCCCTGTCATCATGTCCTCATGCCCTTCATTTGTCCCCAGTCACATGACTTCCCTGTCATCATGTTCTCATGCCCCTCAGTTGTCGCCGGTCCCAGGACTTCCCTGTCATCATGTCCTCATGCCCTTCATTTGTCCCCAGTCACATGACTTCCCTGTCATCATGTCCTCACGCCCTTCATTTGTCCCCAGTCACATGACTTCCCTGTCATCATGTCCTCATGCCCTTCATTTGTCCCCAGTCACATGACTTCCCTGTCATCATGTCCTCATGCCCTTCATTTGTCCCCAGTCACATGACTTCCCTGTCATCATGTCCTCACGCCCTTCATTTGTCCCCAGTCACATGACTTCCCTGTCATCATGTCCTCATGCCCTTCATTTGTCCCCAGTCACATGACTTCCCTGTCATCATGTCCTCACGCCCTTCATTTGTCCCCAGTCACATGACTTCCCTGTCATCATGTTCTCATGCCCCTCAGTTGTCGCCGGTCCCAGGACTTCCCTGTCATCATGTCCTCACGCCCTTCATTTGTCCCCAGTCACATGACTTCCCTGTCATCATGTTCTCATGCCCCTCAGTTGTCGCCGGTCCCAGGACTTCCCTGTCATCATGTCCTCATGCCCTTCATTTATCCCCAGTCACATGACTTCCCTGTCATCATGTCCTCACGCCCTTCATTTGTCCCCAGTCACATGACTTCCCTGTCATCATGTCCTCATGCCCTTCATTTATCCCCAGTCACATGACTTCCCTGTCATCATGTCCTCACGCCCTTCATTTGTCCCCAGGCACATGACTTCCCTGTCATCATGTCCTCATGCCCTTCATTAGTCCCCAGTCACATGACTTCCCTGTCATCATGTCCTCACGCCCTTCATTTATCCCCAGTCACATGACTTCACTGTCATCATGTCCTCACGCCCTTCATTTGTCCCCAGGCACATGACTTCCCTGTCATCATGTCCTCATGCCCTTCATTAGTCCCCAGTCACATGACTTCCCTGTCATCATGTTCTCATGCCCCTCAGTTGTCGCCGGTCCCAGGACTTCCCTGTCATCATGTCCTCATGCCCTTCATTTGTCCCCAGTCACATGACTTCCCTGTCATCATGTCCTCACGCCCTTCATTTGTCCCCAGTCACATGACTTCCCTGTCATCATGTCCTCATGCCCTTCATTTATCCCCAGTCACATGACTTCACTGTCATCATGTCCTCACGCCCTTCATTTGTCCCCAGGCACATGACTTCCCTGTCATCATGTCCTCATGCCCTTCATTAGTCCCCAGTCACATGACTTCACTGTCATCATGTCCTCACGCCCTTCATTTGTCCCCAGGCACATGACTTCCCTGTCATCATGTCCTCATGCCCTTCATTTGTCCCCAGTCACATGACTTCCCTGACATCATGTCTTCCCTGGGCAGAGTATGAAAGGAGCAAGTGAATTGTCATGCACGAGTGACCTGTCAACCATTCTGTTACTAGACAGGAGACCTGTAAAACAACAGTGTGTCACGTAACAACAAATCTTATCAAGCATATCAAGCCTGACCCCGGGGAACGTTTCTACAGACCCAGGGCATCCAGAAAGTCAATGAGGCGTGCTGTGTTATGCAGCTTAAATGTGGGAATTTGGGCAGAATGGTTTAGCCTACCATGGTTCTGCATATGGCAGCATCGCTCTGGTGTGTTTACTGAGGTTCTGTGACTGACGGTGTTCCTCCCACATCTCTTCACATAGCTGAAGCGAGCGTCACCCACATATAGGAAATCCCATGCTATCTTAGTTGCCTCAAGCTCTGTTGTTTTCTGGGTGGAAAATATAATATATTAAAAATGGTTATACATAGATATTGCAGATATTGTAAAATAATCCATTCATATGCAATGGAATATTTCCAACAAGAAAAAAACATTATAGCGTTATTGCACTTAACTGCACATACTGCAAAGCAATATTATTTACATGCTCAGTATTTTTCATTAAAGGGACTGCCTACAGGTTTATCACCTGTGGTGGTTTATTTTAGGAAAGTTAAAAGGCTGTGAAATTTAACCTTTTGAGATGATTGTCTATTGAATCTCTCTAAATTCACTGACAGAAAGAACTATATATACAATGGCAACTGTCTGCTAAGTACTCAGCCAGTTAATCAAGCAAACATAATATGATGTTTCTTTAATAATGTGATTAAGTCATTTAGACAGATTTACACACACACACACACACACACGATACTGTACAAAAGTCTTTGGTAGTCAAAAGAAATTATTAAAGCTATTTATCTGGGTTGTAAATGCACTTTTGTTCAGAACAAAAGACACAACTTAACATTAGAACATATACAAACTAAGCACAACACAATAAAAACTAGTCAGAATTTCTTCCATTCTCCAAAAAAGTTACTGATATCTAGTTGGGCGGCTAGATGAACACCGCCTCTGTTAGGGTTATTTTCTTCTAAAGATACGCTGGAAAGCAACCAGTCTCTGAACACAGAAGAACACAGACAGCTGCGATGACTTTTTACTTGCTGCAAGGGAAGTCCGGTCCTGACTTCGAGGTGTCAGCCTCTCAGTCGAACTCAGCCAACTTCGAAAGAGGAACTCCCCTCGCAGTACCTTTTATTGAGGTACACAAACAGGATATGCAAATAACATTCAACATTGTTTATCACCATGTATGGAGTGGAAATATTCAAGCGACAGTTCTTAAGAAGTGTTATGGCTAAATTAAGATCAAGCTGCTGCAGGGTGTTGTTTCTAAGAAATGGTATCTAGCAAAATGACAATAAAAAAGTACATATTTCTCTAACAGCTTCAGTTCCCAAACCTCTCCTCAGGGGCCCCTCACCCCTTTTATGTATTTATTAAATTTTACCACCAGCTCACTTAATTCATTACTTTAATTACTTAAAAAAAAGTCAATAAGATATTGATTAGCTATACAAGGTGTGCTAGTCATCGAGTGAAAAAACACGTGGCTGTATTGGATGGTTGCTGCAAACACTAGGGGTGATTTTAGCAGAAAGTTTGAAACAGCTAAGCTAACACCCTTTGACAGGCATAACATCATAGTTTTATAATGAATATTGCACAGTACTGAACATAAGTAATATGATGTCATCATCTACCTATTCTCATTACTGACTGCTGACATTAAACCTAGACTGGAAACTATACTGCCTAGCCTCTAACATTGAAAGATCACTGTTTACAGCTAATCAATAATGTGGGAAAGATTTCATCACTATTCATCCAAATACATCTTCATCTATAGACCACACTTTCCTGCCCATGCCAGGGGAGCGATAATGCATTGGCAGATGCATCAAAAACTCTCTACCACATTCAAAGCTAAGGTCTCCCTCTCTGTATAACACAATGCTCAATGGCAATATCATTTTAAAATAAGCCATCAATCAAAATTGTACTATGTGTAATTAAATTGAATGAGGGGGGCATCAATAAATTGATTAGTCAGACATTATGATAATCATTAGAGAAGGGCATCAAGGTTAAGAATCATTTTGCGTTTATTCTGTTAAGAAGTAACAATGATGGTAATAGTAGAGAGCATAAGCGACCGTTTATTTATTTATCTTATATTTTTATTTTCTACTGCTAAGAACCTTTAAAACAGCTCCAGATCATATGACTGAAACAAATAAACAGTGAAACAACATTACCACGAACACAATGTACCCATTGCCTTTACACAGATCGTTCTATACACAATGTTTTATACATAGGGTTGTTCCATCCATAAGTTAATTTAAACGATGTGGATGTACAAAGAGAACAATAGAGGAAGAGCAATGAAACGTCCCACAAACACCAGAGAGGAGGAGAGATTTGTATGCGGCGTGGTTGACGTGATTTGTTATTGACAAAAGTAGGCCTGCACGTACGGGAGCTCGAAAGGAAAGCACTGTGCTGTGGGACAAGTCGGATGCCATTGTGCCTTTTGTTATAGAACCTAACTGCTTTAGCATTCAAGTTTATCCGTTTGCTTGCATTATTACCCATGCTAACGAGGGAAGAAATGACTAGGCGGGGTGCTGTGCTGAATTATGCAGACCTCTATAGGGTGGAGAGTTTTAAAGTCACCATCCTAAATACGCTAATGGAAATGCTTGTCTGAAAGTCTTGGACATTAGCGCTTCTATTTCAACACAACAGCGAGGGGTCCTGGCAAGTCAATTGCAGCTCTTAATGCGATTACATACAACCCCGTTTCAAAAAAAGCTGGGACACTGTGTAAAATGTGAATAAAACAGAATGCACTTGCAAATCATATTTAATTGAAAATAGGTGTGTTATGTATATCATCCATATGTTGTGGCTCATGGGAGTTTTACTTGCACAAAAATGTTCTGAGGGCAGATGGAACAATGATTGGTTCAGAGAGATAACCAATCAGACTGTAGAGGAGGTGTCTTGACCCTGCCTCCTCTAGTTGCTTTGATCCACCTCCAGTACAATTTGATTGCTTATCACTGTGAACCAATCATTATTCCTTCCGCCCTCAGAACATTTTAGTGTAAGTAAAACTCCCACAAACTAATATTGTGAGACAGACTGGAGTATGGCGTGAATGAAGAGCACAGTAGTGTTTGGAGGCGCCCTGGCAATATGCTCATATAACCTCTGCCAAGATTCAACACTAGTCATGGACCACAGACTGATTGCAGAGCAGGACATTCTGCACTCTTTCGGTCTTTCCCAGTGAAGAGGAGGTCTCATATTTGAAAGAGTGTGATTGCCACGGTACATCATTAATCGTTAGTTTGTAAAGTCACATACAAAGGTAGCTATTATGTTTGTAAAAAATAACTGTATTCCGATAACAACAAGCAGCTCTAGGGCGAGACCCTCGCCTTAGGGTTAGCTGTTCCTGTCTAAATGTGGTCAGCAGGTTACGAAAGTGATCCGTTCCCTAAGTCTGTAATTCAAGTTGAATTTGTAGGTAAGTCGCAATAATAATAGGACTACATAATACGGTACTTTACTGTGTCTCGAGCCGACGGACTGCTGAAGCCACACAATATTTTCATGAGCTTCGCAGAGTAGCGCATGCGTTAGTTATTACAAACCATTGTATTTAACCCCAATTTTTTGTATAATATGCTTTATGGCAGCCCGTCCATGCATAGGAGTTGTCGGATGTTATTAACCCAGCGACTGCCTGTATAACTTTTGTGTGGAGCGACAGAGCTGAAGCTTGGAGATTTAAAAATCTATGGATGCAAGTATCAGCAAAAACAAAAGTAAACTTACTCAGGAGCACAGAGGAAAAACCCAGACGTTTTACAGAAGCAAAAGATAAATGCCATTGAATCAGCTAACAATGAAACAATGGATGAATGCTTATTATATAATGTAAACACAGCCAATTAAAGTGACAGTATTTATAAATGGGGAAACCATCCGAGATGGAAGCAGACGCAGGCGGCATCGTCTGCCACGTAAATGCATTCAGCTGGCATTATAGACAAGGGGATCGGCCAATAACACTGAGAAATACAAGGAGGCCATGACCCTACGCAAGCAAACAGATGAGAGGGATCACAAATATGATTGTTTGCACAGGAGGCACTCAGCCCTTCATAGCGATGGCGGAAGGGCAGAATTTAATATGCGGACCTGCATGAGAATATACTTTGACCGGATATATATTTGAACTGAAGTATGGTGGGGTGAGGGATGCGAGAAAGGCGTCAGGGAAGAAATTTTATGAGTATGTCAGCTCATATGCTACTCTCTGGCCTGTTCAGTCAGACTAAAGCTATTTCCCTCTTAAAAATGCTGAAACAATTCCCAGGCTTATTATAATGCTCATATGCTTCCCATTAATTTCCATTTGTCAACAATTCATCTATTGTGGAGAAGAGGAACACCAATGCCATGTAAACAACTCAATTCCAGGAATTTGCATGAACATTTGTTTTACAGCCACACGGTTGTGTAGCACTGTTTCAGCAAAATATTCTTGGAAGAAAACATTGCCATGTTAGGATTACAGCAACCTCTTAATTGCATTTAAATGCCCACTTCCATAGAGTGTTTTGTGGCCCAGTGGGTCAAAACACTGTTCCTGTGGTCGGAAAGTTGCCGATTGAAATCCCAGGCTGAGCAGAGTTATTTCACCATTAGGCCCTTAGGCAAGGTCCTTAAACCCTAATTGCTCTGGGACTTATCATTCGCAAATAAGGTTTATCCAAGAGTGAGCAGTACTATCCTACCCACAAATTTCTTCCTACCTTGAAACATTACAATGTAGATTTTGCCGTATTCACAATAGTACAGGCTGATGTATTTTTTTCTGCTACTAAGTGACATAGTAGTGCACCACTGTCAGTGCACATTCACCAGTGGATGCCAAACAGAATTATGATGGGATCTAGTCTGTAGACAGAAGTAAAATTAGTGGGGGTCCAACAAATTTTGCTGGGGCTGGGGGGATTCACATCTTCTTAGATTGTGTAAACTGGGAGATTTTCCTGACTGGAGATCTGAAGCAAATTTTGAGGGGGGGGGGGGGGTTCAAACTCACTATTTTACTACATGGCTACACACCTGGATGGGAGGTCTAAAGAACCTTGTGATACACCTGAGGAAGACTATGGATTCCTTCAGGTGAAGAAGAAAACTTACGATTTCAGAAAATTTCTACGAGGACATTTCCTGCCTTTCACAAATGACAGATATTCCTCAGATCTTGTTCTAATTCATGCTATGCCTTGGATTTTGGATGTAGCTACTGCTCCTGATCTATCAAACAGCCCAGGACAAAAGATGTTCCTGAGAAAGTCAAGGTATGACTTCATATATATAGAGAATCGGAAACTCACCCTCAGAAAAATAAGTCCAAACTGTACCTCGGGGAATGGAACGGACTGGAGTACATTTGAGAGGTGGAGCATTATATAGAAGATTGATGGACTGTAGGATTGTATGCTATCAATTAGTTCTGCTCAAGCAGCACCAAGGTAGCCTTTGGCAGTGCACGCACTAACGTCGGTCGTCTAGGTTTGGGACGTGCCGAAACTCTTGCCTAAGCCAAGTTTTAATGGGACGGAAAGCCCAAGAAATTGAGCCGAAATATCCTTGGAAAGATGCATTAGGAGACAAAATGAAATCCTGAGTTCTCCTTTGGAGTTACCCTGCTTGGAGAATCAGCTGCATAGTTTGGCAGCAAAGACACCAGAACTCAGAATATAAACTGCCCGGGTTTGTGTGCTGAAATCTATGAAACGGCAGATGGGGGAAACAAAATTCTATAAATTAAATTGTCCATTAAATTCTCAAGCTGTCTTAAGTGAACTGGGATATCTCATATATTTAAAGAGTGAAGACTGCAGGTCGAAGGGGAAAAAGAGGAGGGTCTCACGCGGCCATCCACGCTGCTGAGAGATTTGGCTAGATATATGGTGAAAATAGTGAATGTTTTTTAACACTTGTGCATGCATACAAACCTATGTGGTTAGCTGACAACATTTATCAGATTTATCAATTTTGTTGATACTATCAGGAGCACAGACCCTCTTTATTTACAAGATTAGTTTATAGCTTACCTGATTAGGAGAATCCATGGGGGCATCCTTGACACATCACAGTGGTCTTGGCATCTGGAACAGTCCTTTTAGTTTTGTATTTTGATTGGTTACTTCTGGTTAAGGTTAGGACTGGGCAGGGGTTAAGATCGTCATGTTGGGATTAGGATTATGGCCACAGAAATGAATGAATGATCCCCAAAAAGATATGAATATAAATGTGTGCGTGTGTGTGTGAAGAACTTATTCTAAAATGTGTCGACAAGAAACCGTCATGGCGGGGCATGGTGAAGGCAGGGAAAAGATAACGATCCACTGAGCGACTCACATGAAAAGGTCATTATTAACCCGCCGGAGCTTGAGGCCTCTCAGCCACTTCTGAGTTCTGGACTTTTTGCCTGACATGCCTCGACATTTTTAAATATTTCACCTACCCATAAAACATTTATCCCAGAGTGTTACATATGACTTTATTCAGCACAAACTCAGCACCTATACTCTGAGACCATTTAGAATTATTCTATTTTTTTGTTTAAATCAAACAAAATTGAACTTTGAAAGTACATTTTTCAAGAACCTATTTTCAGAGGTGCAGAAAAATGATTAAAGGCATTAACATTTCTAGGCATTTCTAGGCTTTTGAGATGTGGAGTTTATAGACAAAAGGGTTGGCTACACAAATGTGATTGAATCATTCAGAAATTTCATGTGGTTATTATTAAAGGTATAGAACTTTGGAGTGACATCATTTGTTTTTTTTTTCCAAAGTCATTTGCCAACACAGTGAATATTGATGAGGTTGGTGTCAACACGCCTATAATGGTTTGCATAACAAAACGTGCTTTTATTTGCTATTTGGGGGAAGTACAAGTACAATGGAATGTTTTTTTTTGCTGACCCCATCTTGCTCTCCATAGCTTGGGGGTCACAGCACAGGGTCAGTCAGTGTGCAGCGCCCCTGGACCCGAGGGTAATGGCTATGACTGCTCTGCTGGGGTCGGGGCTCAAACTGGTGATCTTCTGATCACGGGCACAGACTGTGAAACTCGGCACGCCGGGCCGTTCACCAATTCTATGTCAGGTATGGGTCTCCGGAATTTCATTGTTACTGCCCACAGCCGTCAATGTGGAATGTTAGTTTGAAACGTAAGAAAAGACAATAAAATCCTCTTTACAGTTTATTAAATGCAATGGATAGAGTAAACGGAATGTTACCAAATAAGTGAGTAAGTGGATACAGGGACAATGCAAAATACGTAAATAAAACAAACTGTCGATCTTGATCAGGATGCCAAGCTTCCCAACAGTTTCTGTCTGGTTGAAGGCAAAGGCGGGAATTGCACGTTTTGCATCTCCAAGGGGTTTTTGCCTGGTTTCCGCCATGTGTTCTGTAACGTACAGTAGTCCTATGGCCAGAGGTATCCTTCATCCTGCAGTCAATGATGTCAAGTCCCAAGCACTGGCACATAAATGCCACTGCCTCTCTCTGCAGGGGTAGTCTACATCACACCACTCAGCTGTGCAGTGACCTCCTCCATGAAAACCTACTGGGTCTTGCCTGAGTTCCTTGTAGAGAATGTAGGCATTGGTTGCAGAAATATCCAAGAAGTGAAGAAGAGGTGTCCTGTACCACTTCAAAGCTTTTGTGATCTTGTGTTGTACTGGATCAGCTGCTCTAACAAATTCACACCTCCCATGTGCCTATTGTTCTCCGTCAAAGGTGAGGGGCATTCTGGATGGTGTACACAAGGGGGTTTTCCTCTTGGCATCACTGTCCTCATCTGGAGGACTCATGTTCCCGGATGTTGTCCGATATCCATCCCTTGACATCACCTGTGACAAAAACAGGATGGAAAATACAAAATAAGTAAATAATGTGTGATATTACCTGCTACAGGAAAATGATGGAAAAGATGTTGTTCCTTGACTAGCAGTCTGCTATGTGATTCAGCTCGGTCGTGGCCATGAAGAATCAGTCCAGTCTGTAAAATTCAGCAGCTCCAGTATCAACCCATCTGTACTGTACTTTGCATCTCTGGCTTTCGTCCTGGCGGCTTGCTTGTTCGGCTTCTGGCAGAGGGTTTCCACAGCATCCTCTGAAAAGAACTCGAAGAGGCTTGAAGGAGCGTGACTGTCCCCTCTGCTCAGCTGCACACCAGGCTCGCTCGCCAGAAGAAACCACAGCGGCAGTGGAGCCGCCTCACCATCACATTCTATCTTCCATGACGATGGTTTCTGATTGTGTTGACACTGTGTTTTTTTTGGTCATTGCCACAATGTTCTCCAAGTTGCTGTAAAATAAATTAAAAAAATGTGAGTAGTTGGCCTCTCATGTGTTGCATGTGAAAATATACCATTTACACATTGCAGTAGCTATGACACATTTACAACCATTCACACCTTACATATACATTACAATAATGAGACTACTTAGCAAAACAATGGCAGTGTATTGTATGAGTCTTCTGGTTGGACCTGATGATTATTACAATCCTAATTTGCATGGCACACAATATTATGCAGTTTCACAATTGATAGTTTTCTGCACAGAGAGAAGTTTCAGACAACTTCCATGCAAGCTGCTTTGTGACATAAGTTTCACGCTACATGAGCTTAGTACGATGATGCATAAAATTCAGTGAGAGGAAGCAATACAGTGATGCATGAAATACTAGTAAGAGAAAGCGAAACAGTGACAGACAAAAAATTAGTGCACAGAGGTTTTAGCTATGGGGTGATAATTATTATGCTGTGCTTGTGCAGAGTTGGTGCCGAGTAAAATCACTATTATTAAAATAATTCAAAAAGCAAATTTAATTTGCTCATCACAATCATCTTCAGCGGGATTGAGTCAATGCTCAAAATGGCAACGTTCTTCCTCACCATCCTTGCAGAACTAAACAAAAAGCAAACCAGACAACAAAGGGACAATAAGGGGCCAAAACTAAACAGGGAAAACAACTAACAGAACCATAAATAGACCTAGAAAGGTATCCAGGCAACACAGCTTGGGAACCAGGCAGAGTAACAACACACAGCGACATCTACACAATAAATGGCTGTGGAACAGAGCTGGGCAGGCATTTAAATACACAAACCAAGCTAACGAGAGAGCAGGAGTGGAACATGACCGATACAACCAATCAATGCAGACACAGCGCAGCAAGGATTAGGTGAAGTTAACTAACAATAAAGAGCACGGAACTTCGGAAACAGATACCAAAACAAGGAAACATAACCATACACTAGGGATACAAAGCAAAGATAATAAAAACAGAACTGGAACAGAACACAAATAGGGCAAACCAAGGAGAAGAAAACTAAGATAGAAAATAGCAAAAAAGTGGGGAACCAAAACCGTTCAATGTAAATTAACAGATTAACAGATCAACCCATGACCTGCGGCTTCATAGCTTTTAAACCACACACTCAACCTATGGAGCTATGCAGCAGGCCAGGGAACAGGGAAGAACACACTAGGGCTAAAAGACAAGGAGAGGAGTAGTGGGATGGCCAACGACACCTGCTGGCCAATCGGGGAAGAGACACCAAAGGGCGTGGTCAGACGACACTGACCCTGTCAGTAACAGGAAAATCCCAGCTGAAATCCCAGCAGCCATCATTTAAGTTTTTAGGGGTAAAATATACGTGGTTCTATCGGTTGCTGGAACATGTAACATCTGATGAGGGTAAAAGAATTCTTGTTGCTTGACCCACTAGAGATGATCAACCATATCTATTTAATCACAAACCTGCAAGTCATCTGCATTTTAAAAATTGTACCCCAAATATGTCATTAAAACAGATCAAAGTATTTAATGTAATGTTTTTTTAATGTTTTCCAAGAATCTCCTGAAGCAAAAGCAAAATGAAAAATTAGCTTTTTAATGACTTTATGCAACTCCACATGTGAAACAAATATCACTGAAATCAAAACTCTTTGCAAACAACTGCCTCCACTCCCTTCACAGCTTGATTGACTGTTATCTTGGGGATCCCTGCTTGAATATTGACTATCCTCCCTTTCTATTCATCACTGCAAGCATCAGCTCAATGTTCATCCCCAGCTCAGGTCTTCTTGTCTTCACAGAGGGCGCTCAAACTTGGCCAGGCCCTATACTCGGGTTTTTAATTTAAATACTTTTTAGGACTTCATGAGAAAGGCCTTAAATGTTGTCTTAGAACAGAACATACAGTGTATACCAGTCTCAACTGTATAATGACTAAATAAAAATGATGAAGCCCCTTTTTAAGAAAGGCAGGCCGGGTCTGTATTGCCTCTCAAACTGCAGTTCTGTTTCAAACCATCCATTTTAGTGTAACATTTTAAAGGATCCACTGCACGGCAGCTGTCTATGTTTACAATTTCCGTCATGTTCTATTCTAGGTTTATACAAAGGACCGACTTGTCAGCGTGACGAGTGACTTTGTTCTTCTCTCCTTAGACTGCAGTTCTGTCACTGTTCTAGTGCTCCTGGACTTCAGTGCTGTCCAAGCGATCACATACTATCAGTCAGAATTGCTCACGTTGATTTCACAGTTTTTTTTTTAAAGACATATCTTCACTCTGCTGAGCTTCTCAATCAATGGGTCGTCTAATTGTTAAAACAAAAGCTTCCTTCTAACTATCACTGAGTGAAAGCTTAAAAAGATAGCCTCTTCCATTCTTGTACTCTATATAGCCTACTGTACATGGCTTATTCAACAAGAGTGTTACATATATAAGACTTGAAAATGAATGGTGTAGAGATAAGAGCAACAATTTGATTGATACTATCAAGGACACAAATCGCCTGTATTTACAAGATTAGTTAATAGATTAACTGACTGGTAGAATAATATTTCAGCCCACAAACTCTCACATTTTCCCAAGCCCACACAGATATGGTGTTTATTTTTTCAAATGTCGACATTCCTCCCTGTTGAGTTTTCATCGCAGCTTAAACCTACATCATCACCTGACTTCAGTTCAACAAAATTCTTCTTCGCGAAGAGGCTCTTCATCATCGGGGGAGAGCGCAGATCCGTAAATTCCTTCTTGTTTTTAAACGCTCCACTGGAGCTTGGAGAATAGGATTTTTAGCAGTGGAACAGCGGGTTTTGCATAACAAAATAAATATTGTTACTAGCACATGAACAAACAGCAAAGCCGTAGAACCTTGAAGTACAGAGGCACAGCACATAAGCCAGTTCATTGGGTCATCTGGGATGTCTTTTAGCTTTCGACTTTAATCTGCAGGATCATAAATCGTGCTTGACTCATCTGGAATATAGTTACATATTTTGGCGTATATAAACGCACGTATCTTGCCAAAGGAAGCCAGCAGAAAGTCAAGTGCCATACAGTTTTGAAGAACCACATTTCAAAGAGGCACAGTGTCTGCCACAAGGTTGTCCATGGTGTCATACTGTATTAGTGTCTCTTTACAGAAGCCCAGTAACAAAGTTGATCTCACTAATGGGTCTAACGGTACCAACAAAACGTAACTACAGATAATACAGTCCATTATCTCCTAGTAGGAATGTGATAAGCAAGGTAACAATTTCTGGACGAATTTTGGGGAAATTAATTTCCTTAGTTGAAATATGGACTTTAAGAGTGTTTAGAGGCCTTGCAATGGTCATATTTATGGCTCCACCTGAAGATTCTTGTTAGTATCAGTGTTTCTAGTGCTTGCTCTAATACGATTTCCAATACTGAATACTTGTAATATATTTTCTGTTGCCAAGAAGAGGGTGAGGTCCCCTTCGGAGCCTAGGTTCCTCTCAAGGTTTCTTCCTGCTAGAGAGAGTTTTTCCTTGCTACTGTCGCCTCAGGCTAGCTTGGTGGGTGTTCGGTCCGGTTCTATGTAAAATGCTATGTGACAATGACTGTTGTTAAAAGTGCTATATAAATAAAATTGCATTGAATTGAATTGAATTGTAGTAGGGCGATTTGGACAAACGTGTCCTCTGAAAGAATACATGTAAATGTAAATGCATTAGCAACTGAATTGCAAAAATAACTGTCCCACTGTCGTACATTCTTACTGGGGAGAAACACACAATTACCCTGACTGGGTAAACTGTCAGGAATAGGGTCTCCATGGTCTAACAGGAGTACATATCCGGGTGTGGGATAATTGGAGCAATATGTCATTTTCTTAGTGACCTTGTTAAGGAGATATCTGGCAGTAAAGATGAATGTTAATGAGTCAGAAAACAGATCACATCTACATCTGTAAATGAAACAGAGAGAAGCTGAATTCTGGCTTAGAATTTCTGGCAGTACTTACGCAAGACCATACCGAACAGCTAGCTTTTGAACATACAACATATCCCCAGGTCATTTAACAAATGTATTATCTTTAAAGTGGCATTTATGTTCTTCCAATGTTTAATTTCATAGTCAGTGAAAATGTTGGGAGTCAGATGTTACCTGCACATACCGCTGCATGCAGCTGTGGCAGTGGGTAAGAAAGAGGATCTGTGTCACTCAGTTTTGCATTTGGGAGAGATGAGTCTGAGAATGAATGTGCTCCTCATCTCCATGATATCGATGTTGATGGGATGCTCTTTATTGTCTATAACGTGGAGCAGTTTGAACATCGCTCTTCTCGCCACTACAGCCTCCACTGTGCCCAGCTCTGGCCTTACTACAGAGCTAGTCTTCTTAATTAGCCTGTGCAATTTTGCAGCATCCTTCTTCTTGACATTACGCCCCCAACAGACAGCAGCAAAGAGCAGGATGCCGCCAACAGCAGACTGATTAAATCGTTTAGCAGTTTGCTGCACACCCCAAAGACCCAAAGACTTCTCAAGAAGGAAGCTCAACTTTGCCCTTTCCTGTAGATCGCCTCCGTGTTGTTGCTCCAGTCCAGTCTCCTTGCATCGTCTGATGAAGCTCTCTAGATTTGTGCTAGTTTATCATTATAATGGAATTATATCAATTATTAATGGTCATGAGCACACAAAGAAAATTGAAATGAATGAATTAGGTCTAAAAGTAAAAAAAAATGTGCGTGCATTATCACATTAAAATTGTGTTAGGAGGATTACGGAAGACGCATTTCAGTTTGAACTCTCAAGTTTTAGTGGTAGAACTGTTTTTATATTTTATTACCTCTAGTCTAGTCTTGTCTCGTTTTGTCTAATAGATAATTCTGCCTAAGGGGTGTAAAAAGTTAATATAAAAGGGCTTCATTTCTAATTATTATAATGGAAAACTTGGAAATATTAGCTTGTACCTGCACTACTTTTTCTATTCTTTATCTGATCTATTGAGTAGTACAACTTCTGTTACCTGCAGAAAGTTCTGTGACAAACTCATCCATGTCCGGGGCACATGATACTGTCTTTGTATGAGCTAAGGAAACAACTTTTTTTTTCCTATCATGGCGTATTTAGTGTTGGAAAGGTGTAAGCACGCTGATAGATGTGAAGAATAAACTGTCACTGGAGGCCGTTGTGACACCCAGGACATGGGCACACGCATATAATTTATGCAGACTTGGAAATGCATCTTTACATTCTTGTAGGAGTTTGCAAATTACAGAGCGGTCGGCATCGGCTATAAGCTTTTTGAAGAGCATTGGTCTGGCAAGAAGAATTTCATGGTCTAGTTCATTTATGGAAACTTCTGCATGATGACATAAAGGCACAAGCAGTTCGCTATTAAGGAATGCGCTTGATTTTGGCAGCAAACATGAGAGGGCCGTCGTGGGGTCTCTGATGCCGTAGTACAGTCAGTGTCTGAGTGCTCTTCCTGCCCTGAAGGTGATAAGACTACTGAATGAGCAAAGTGAGTATTCACAGCCCTTAGAGGTTTGGAGAGGGCTCATCTGAAGACATGTCACTGCAGTACTTGAGCAATTCGCTGTCATTCCATCAACAGATGCCTGCACCACCTTAGATGCACTGCATAAAAAATAAACTGGGACTGAAGGATCACAGTTGCAGGCTTCAAAATGAATAGAAATTTGCCAACTTCAAAGAAATTGCGTTACTTCAAATAGCATAGAACCCCTGAAGCTTCCTTTGCCATATAAACTGAGGCATTGTTGTCATCGGAAACCTTTGAAAAAATATCCAGGATTACCTCTTCATTCGGAGGCCTCACGTTCGACTACATATTCGGTCACTTCAAAGTGACCTGTCCAGTGTATTTCCAGCAACTTCTTCAGAGAGGGGCAACTATATGTCTGAGTAACAAAATGATACCTGAAAAACGGAATACGGGGAGCCGGACAAGTCAAAGAACCTTTTTCCATAAAGGTCACTTGGAATGGAAAGGATGCTGGCCAGATTAAACTGGTTGTGGGAGCTAAGGATGTACAGTATTTGTCAGTCTAATCTACTTTGGCTGAATGCCTGAGCACCACTCATCACAGGTGCTCCATCATAACACAGACTTAATCAGAGGTGGAAAGTTCAGGTCCAGAAAGTACAAATCCAAAGATTTCAATCAACCAGTTGAGTACTCTATGAATGTGACCCCTCCCCCCCCTTCCCCCAGTGGAACCAGGCCTGACCACTACACTCCTCTACTCCCTTTCCTCCTCCCTGATGCACCCTCACAATTTTACAACAATCTACAAACTTTCTTCTATAACTGTCCCAGAACATGCATTCCTCCACAAACTATTCACAGATACCAGTAGTCCATGTTTACTTAGAAGCACCTAACACTCTATCAGCAGCTTTTCTAATGGGGTATTTAAGCAGTAGGTCTACAACCACAAATAAAAATTCACATCGTGGAAGTTAAACATTTCAGACGGGCAGGATGTTTCCCATATATTAGGTCTATTTGAATGGGGATTCCCCTCATTCGAAGGAGGAGAGCTCCTCTTCACAAATCAGCATCCATTTTTATACCTTTTCTATGGGTGACGTTCTACATGATCTTTCCAGATGTTTCTCCTTAGCTCGTCCCTTTATTCCTTGTTAGTCCGCCTCTTATCTATGCTACCTTTTCAAGGATCCTGGTACAGGGCCTGTCAGTTCTGCCCTTAAAACCTGCCTAACCCTTATCCTTGTTCAAATAGTATTCCTTGTTCAATAAATGTGAAAAGGGAAATGAACATTTCAGGGGACATGATTATAAATATATTGTAAAAATTATATGCCCTTTTACACAAGTACTGATTATTATACCGTAATTGCTATCGCCACACCTACAGTAGGCATGCACATCCTGATTTACATATAAATATAGCTAAACAAAAATTAATTGAGTGTGATATATACATGAACATAATGAAACAAAAGCTATAATGAACATGGAATATATGAGCATAATGAAACAGGAGTTAAATCCATCTTCTGTCTCGCCCCCTCTCAGCTTGGAGAGCTAGAGAGCCACTCAAGGTCAGGTCATCTACCGACACACCAGCTGCAGGTTCCCTCATCTCATAACTTGAAGCTGCTTGCGTGGCTCACCGCACAGCCCAAAACGAGACACCGTCCGCAATCCCAGCATGCTGTCATTCCCACTGATGTAATAAGGCTACCAAGCTTTTTCAAATTTCACTTATACAACGAGTCATCTGAATAAAATCAAAGAGATACATGGGAGCAGATTTGACTTTATCTTGCTCCACTGCATATTGCTAGTGACAAATGACATAACCTTCCTCAAAGATTGTGTGCTACTGAAGATAAAAATGGTGCAAAATTTATCACTGGGTTACCCCCCCCTCTGCTTGCATGCGCTACCTTGTGGGACATGTGGACAAGATAGGCCATTAAGATGTCAGGACCTTCTATTAGGCAGCAGGTAGGTGACATCTGCCATGTATCTGAATTAGCTCAGAGCAAAACCCCCATTCTCATGCCAGAGCGATATAAAAGGTTTGCTAGGGATTTGCACAGAAGGAGCTAATCTTAGACGCTGTGTTATAACTGTAAGAAGATCATCACATTCTGAAGAAACTTTTTTTGTTTTGTTTGTCAAATTAACATGCTAATATGGACAAATGAGTGGGCCACTGTGTGCCGTAGTCACCTATAGTAGCTGAATCTGGAAACCTATTTAGATGTGATATTTCATCTCCATCCATCCTGAAACCGCTTGTCCTATTTAGGGTCGCGGGGGGTGGGGTGGGGGGGTCTGGTGGCTATGGGTGCAAGGCAGGGAACAACCCAGAATGGGGCGCCAACCCATCACAGGAAATTTCATTTTTGTTTTCAATTAATTGAAAGACTCATGATTATAAAAATGTATTTATTCCACATGAGAGTATGACAAAAACTTGTCCTGAGTACTTTCTGTAACCATCCATCCATCTTGCAACTGCTTATTGAGTACTAGGTCACGAGTATATTAAAAAACAATTTGTCATCAAATTGCTTAGCCCCTTTTGTCTGATTTCCCTTCTGTTTTCACTCGGGACCATAACCAGACAGTCGTCCCGCACCAATGATTAATGCATTCGTGTAATCTGGTTTACTGACACAGGAACACCTGACCATCTGTGGAATCTTGAAAAAGAATTGGTACCCAGGTGCTGAAGCTTGTGGGTTATAGTATTTTTCTTGTTTACTCCAGCATCTGTGTTTCTTGTTATCATCGGGTTTCTAGACGTACATCGGAAGAGCTCTTCAAAGTAGAACAGGTACCTCGTCAAACGAGACGAAGCCACTGCTCCGGACCTTCATGCCCTTCAGAAAACGTCCATCCCAATTCGTCTTGTAAGCATATTCAGTTGTGAACATTCATTCATCTATCTGTATTTCATAACCCTCTCATCTAACACATATCATAGTGAGTATGCAACCTATCCAGGGAAGCAGAAACAAATCCTCAAAAAACCAAATGCCGAAACCAAAATACTCAGAGGACGCCTGTACACAGAGGCAGGGCAAGAAATCAGACCTTTATTCCCTGAAATGTGTAGCCTCAGTGTTAATCTCAGTTTCCCCTACATTTACCTGCCATAGTCTAACTCAAGGAATTTCATACAATCATTGAGATATTTTATGTCAATGATATTGCTGCAGGGGGCGGCATGGTGGTGCAGTGGCTAGCACTGTTGCCTCACACCTCTGGAACCGGGACCCGGGTTCGAGTCTCCGGATAAGTCATGTGTGTGTGGAGTTTGCATGTTCTCCCCATGTCGTCGTGGGGTTTCCTCCGGGTACTCCGGTTTCCCCCCACAGTCCAAAAACATGCTGAGGCTAATTGGAGTTGCTAAATTGCCCGTAGGTGTGCATGCGTGAGTGAATGGTGTGTGAGTGTGCCCTGCGATGGGCTGGCCCCCCATCCTGGGTTGTTCCCTGCCTCGTGCCCATTGCCTCCGGGATAGGCTCCGGACCCCCCGCGACCCAGTAGGATAAGCGGTTTGGAAAATGGATGGATGGATGGATATTGCTGCAAGGTCCGACAGAATACAAACACTGCACCACAAACTGGACCCTCTAACCTACATTGATGAGTTTCTGGCCCAGTGGTCCCTGAGATTGCTGGACCAAACGCAGCAGGGAAACGTGAAAGAATGCGGCTTGGGGATGCTAACTAGTTGGGAGGCTTTGGAGCAAAGTGCACAGAAGGAGGGCTTGAGAGCGGATGATTGCTCAAGACAGGGGAGAGATGATTGGTCAAGACAGGGGAGAGATAATTGGTCAAGACAGGGGATGAGATGATTGGTCAAGATAGGGGATGAGGTAATTGGTCAAGACAGAGGATGAGATGATTGGTCAAGACAGGGGATGAGAAATAGGGTACTGGAACAATAACACGAAGCCAAAAAAGGTTCAGGTTTTATTGTCATGTGTTTGGAGGAACACAGTTTAATTCTTATGGGACAAAGGGACAAACAGCAGTGCAATAAAAGACAAGAAATAAATAGGTAAGGTGTGTAAATTACTACAAAAGTAGTGAATCACTGATAAAGTACAGAAGTGGGATATTAACAACAGCATGCAATGCAATGCAGTGGATGGACAAATGGATTATGGGGTATAAGCTATGAACATGGGAATGAAACCTGGGAAGAAAAGTAAGGATCGCAAACTGTTGGGCTTCGAGAACCAAAGGAATGAGCCCCAAACAAAGCTTTCCTTTCAGTTTTATTGATCGTTGGATTATTTTTTTTTAATTAAGGTCCGAAAGACCAACCCACAACAAATCTATATGACATGAGTGTAACATTAACGTCTTTATTGTCTCACATCCCGAAAAATGGTGCCGACATATTGATATATGTGAATCAAGCTGAATTTAATCTCAGCATTGAGGAGGTACAGGATTGAGATCATGCAACACTGCAGGTCAAGTCCTTTCCTGACCTACTGTGCACATACAACATAATGGGGGACAGGTAGCTAAACTACAAGGTAACACCTTCTGATGCCCTTCCAGCAAGAGCAGATCAAAGTCCACTAACAGCTATCAGTGTTAGGCCATCCTGGAGGGTACAAACTCCACACACAGGCACACACACGCAACCACGGAGGTGTGGACCCACTGAGGCACCCCTTGGTCCATATTCTCCATTTCAAAACCCTGCAGTGGAACCCTTTTGAACCTAATGATTAAAAAGCTACTGCAGCCACTGCAGTGAGAGGATGTCACTGTACTGGATACCATAGATGTGGCATGTCTGCAAGTATCTATAGTTCCAGGGGTAGCCATACTTTCACTGCAATATTACTAAGCAATACATAATAATCCATCCATCCTCTGAATCCAAACTGGGGTCACCAGAGCCTATACCAGGAACAATGGGCACAGACAGGAACCAACCCTGGGTGGTCACCAACAATCCACAGGGCACAGGACACACACACAACTACAGCACCAATTTACTCTTACCAATCCTAACCTACACACTTTTAGGCTGTGGGAGGAAACCGGAGCCCCCAGCGAAAACCTACGCAAACACAGGGAGAGCCTGCGAACTCCACACAGGAAGGACCCCAGATCAAACCCAGGACCTTCTTGTTGCGAACAACTGCAGTGCAAACAACTGCGCCACTGCACTGTCCTAATGCTAGTAATACTACTACTAATAATAATCATCATCATCATCTTTATTTATACAGCACCTTTCATGCATGAAATGCACTTCAAAGTACTTTACATACATGCTTTACATGATGATTCTTAAATGAACTAATCTAATATTTAGCACAAAATTAAGCTTTATTGGCTTTAACGAAGCACAAAAATCATATTTTTTGCTCCGCACTGTCTCGTATAAAATTGTTCCAGATCATACAGTGAGAATAAAAACAAGTCAAAATTATAGCTTAGGCACCCCAATCCCCCAAACCACCCGTGCAGATCAAACGTCGGAGACAGAACACTAGACACGCAGTAGTCAAGGTAGCTGGGAAATGAAAAAAAAAACAAAAAACTGTTTTTTCAAAATTATCAGCTAAATATAAAAATCAGAAGAAGCAGTAGTCTATACTAACGGTGTGGGACTGATTGACTGTTTCCTGTGCATGCAGCCGTTTTGCATTGGCCCAAAAATAACACAAAGGAGAGCGGAGCGAGCAGGTCGTTTTCACTCCCGGGGTGCATCCTTCCCTTACACTGGTAGACTTACTCTGCATCCTCATCCTCTCCACCCCCTGTGGCTACAGTCACTGCTTTCGTAATTTATAACCACATCCTGGACATCCTCCTCGACTCATCATTGATGGGAAGGAGGCAGCAAACTGTCTAAGGAACTGGAATTCATGGTTGCAGATTTAAGTTCCTGCAGTGATCCTTACGTCCTCGCACGGCCTCCTAACACGTAATCCGAATTCTGTACACGAATATGCGTATTTGTAAACAAACGTGTTTCCATCATCCCGGAATTTGCACAAGTGACATTCCAAAAAAAGGGACGATACCCTGGTATATCACAAGTCCTTGGAATTTCGGAAAAATATGAGAATGTAAACATTTATATAAGATTACATGCAGGGAATGTGCTTCTCCGTGCAGGTTGCGGGTAATGGTTTTTAAGTGAGTACTGGGACATTCAAGTTAAACATTTTAACAGCGATAACACCCACATATATGCAAATGACTCAGTAGAATTTAAGTGAGGGAATTTGTATTTTTAAGTACTTTAAAAAATGCATGTTGTATGAGTAAATAATAAATCAATGAATTAATTTTACTAATAAGCATATTTTTAATAGGGACCGGTCGACTCCCCCGAAAAAGGTCCATACCGCAGGGACATTATGCTAAGGCACACTGGGCCTTTTAGCTGCCAGCTGATTCTCTGGCAGGCTGCCTTCTCATCTCCGGCTTGCTCCTACCTTGGCTTCTGCACCCCCTGGACTGGACTGCCTGCAGCTGCTTCTCTTCTAGGACCTGCCCTGGCTCCCACCCCCCCCCCCCCCCCCCCCCCGGCCTGGCTCCCACCCCCCCCCCCCCCCGGCCTGGCTCCCACCCCCCCCGGCCTGGCTCCCACCCCCCTCTGCCTGGCTCCCACTCTGCTGCTTGGTGTATCGCAGGGCCCAGCTGCCCCCGTGGGTCCTGCTGTACATGTGGTTTCTGCCCTCCCCCCGCCCCACTCCATACCTACCCTTCCCAGGCATGCTGGCTGCAGCTTTGCGAGCTTTGGCTGCCGCTGTGCATCGTGGGATCCTGGTACCTTCTGTCCCAACTTCTTTGTCCGCCTCTCCGATTTCCCATCCAGCTTCACTCACATGATCCAGGACTCTTTTGTAGGTCTTCACTCTTTGTTCTTGCAGGTCTTACTCTGACACACCCAACAATCTTGTTATACTGTCAACTACTTTATGATTGGTCTTTTCTTATAAGGTATAGAAAGGAGTAGCTTATTACCATGGCCAGGTTTTGGTATATTACTGGATGGTTGCTGCCGTCTGTTTCGATGTTGTTTGTTCAGTTCTGCAATGCTGGACACTTTATTCTGGGTTTTCAGGCTTAACTGTGCCTAAACGGGGCTACACGGTGGAAGTATGCTTGGTGTGCATCTCGGGAACGCTACCAATTGGCTGGAGAACACTCGCTCTCTGAAGGTGTTTCCAATCATATATAAACAGAACAACTCCACAAAATCACTGAAAGAGGGGACAAGATAGAAGGAATCGATTTATAAAGCAGCTGAATCGGAAACTGAACAGTCATCAGCAATAAGTTACCTGCAATAAGGTTGGTGAGAAAATTTACTAAGTTGCCGGCAAGTCAATACATTCCTAGTATAATTTCAGACCGGATCTTATATTAGTCATTATTATACATATTATAGTAAATATTAAAATATTATGTAACACTTTACTTGATTGGGCAAAAATACTGCAGTAGAACACTCTTACTTAATGTATTAATTAACCAGAAACTAAGTGTTAGTTAGATACTGATCCAATGTTCGCTCATCGTTAATCAGTCATAACGGTTCATGTGTTTTGCAGTATAAGTATGCTGTATGTTTGCTCTTGATTTGTACTTGAATAGTAACTGAGTTACTGAGGTATACTTGTCCCCCCTCATGTAAAGTGTAACCACATACTCATTACACGCTAATCCTACACATTTCCCATTGGTTGCTAATTTCAATTGTGTAACTATTAACCTGGTGACCTGATGGTTAGAAAGTGATGCTGATAAAAATGTTTTCCTCAGATGTGTCCTTTTTTGAAATACATTCATTGTAGAAATATGAGTACCATTAAGTGCTTTCATACCACTGGAACATTTTCCTGGGATCAGCCCAGGGCAACTGGGAATGGTGACGTACATAAGGATCGCAAAGTGTCCACGATGTAGCTTTTTTTAAATGTCAGGTTTAAGCTTTAGATTCATTGATCAGGATATTAGAGGCAGCGGTTGCAGTGATTCTCTCTCTTGGCTCACTAGCATGACGCTGTATTTCAGCCTCATGTGATTAAGTTGCTGGTCCAGAATCTTTGCCTTTATTTTTGTCTGTGTAGCTGTTTATAAAGCAACGCCACTGGCATTATGGAAAGGAAACAGTTGATCTTTATGAATTGCATGATCGATATTTCTATTGATTCACACTTAGCTGTGAATATATTTCAGGCGATTAATTAAATTACAGCTTATTGGGTGGGTGGCGATCCTTGAATATCATGCCCTCGTTATACGTTGGGATGGTGCCTCTGTGAGTGTCTGTATGCCCTCCAATGGACTGGCATCTTGCCCTGTGGGCATTCTCTATCTGTCCAGGATGTGCTGCCCTGTGACCTGTACTGGATAGACAACGTGAAGCTGAATGGATTGAAATGATTGAATCACCCTAAAACAGCGTGTTGTGATGTATTATGGATTAAATGCTAATCAGACCTACATACAGTGGTGATCAAAATTAGAGAACAAGAGACTTTTTTGCAATATACAAAGATACACATTATCTGAATTCATGAATAGAAGGGATGTATTTTAATTATATTTCATCAGTGGAAGCTCTGGCACACCACAAAATAAACAGTCTAATCATCATATTTGAAGAGGGCATGTGATCCAAATTAGAGAATGATTTGTTATACTTGAGTTTTTGGATCTAATCTGAAATACCCTGACATATTTGGCAGCTCCCATCTGTTTGGCTAACTTTGCTAGGCATTTTGCAAGATGGTGGACCTCTCCAAAGCTGTGACGTCACGTCTTTCCCGTCGCTCAGCTGAATGCTGATGGGATGCCCTCGTTAGCCACCCGCACAGAAGTCAGTTGTTCCAAGAGCTCAGATATGCAAAACGGGCTGCAGACAGTTCAGCGACGAATGCTGCCCTTGAAACTCAACGCTTAAATGGTTAAAAATGACAATGACACTTAATTTCACCTTAAATGAGCTCCCGTTCTGCGAGGACATGCTGAGATGGCAAACAGATTACGTTAGATGGGCATATTTCCTTTATTTAAACTGTCACAACATTGAGCATCACTCAGATGCTCATTTGCTGAGAAACCAGCTTAATCGTTGGCGCCAATGATGTCAATCGGTGTAATTCCGCTGTTCCTCAACACTACGCCGGAAAGCCTCACAACTCCAATGACGAAGGCCCACAGAGACGGAGGGGGCATCGCAGTTCCCAGGACCCTCCTGACATCTGCTTGCTCCGACATCAGTAAGTAGATAACAAGGCTGAATACGACTCCTTCTTCAGCAGAGACTGAGAGCCACATGACAGGGGAATGCTCAGTGCTGCTGCTGTCAGAAATAATGACTTCCAGTGTCAGTTCAGTACAAGGGCACGGTAAACTAGAATGAAGCTGTAGTGACAAACACACTGACACTTACAGGGAAGGAAGCGTATATAACGGGTAATCCTGCTCAAATTGCCACAAGGGGGTCTGGGGCCTATCCCAGATAGTACAGGACACATCCCATACACTAGGCTAGGGGTTTCCAAAGTTTTTGATGACCGTGGATTGGTTCAGGATGTGTGAAAATGTTATCGATCGGTGACTTTCGTTGACTAGGGGAGGGTGCTGGTGCCGGATCAGTCGGCGGGGCAGATTTTATAAGTTTTAAAGTTTTTAAAACTTCCATTTTCCTCTGATTGTATCTAAACAGGTGAATGTTAGGGGCTTTTTTTTTATTTTTAAAAAGTGTGGCTTAAAAATACCCAGTACTGATCACCCACCCATAGAAAGGTTTATTTGAACTATTTTGTACATTTTAAAATAATTATTAAGACATCAACACTATAAAATATCATATATGGATTTATGTACTGACTAAAAAATATAAAATAAATAAATAACATATTTCTTGTGGGGGGGGGCAGCTCTGTGGGTTGCTGGTTCAAATCCCAGGGTTGGCAGGGTGATCCCACAATTGAACCCCTCAGCAAGGCAGTTAACCCCAATTACCCCAGGGACTGGCTGATCCTACTGTCTCCTCTATGCCAGTTCCATGAGGTGGCCTCCTGAGATGCTTCTCCAGCTGTCCTGAAGGAGTTTCCACATAAATGCTGAGCAATCATTGGCCGCTTTTTCTTCACTGTCTGGATTAAATTTTTTGCATGAAGACATGGAAGACCTTCATGGAAGATAGTGCCAGGAGCTCTTTGTATCCATTAGCAATATTTACCCCCTGTTCCCACAACGTTTGTTACTTTTCCGCTGTTACTTCCCCTGCAACCCTCCATAGGACAAGTAGGTATAGAAAATGGTTTGATGGCCAAATGGATGTTTTGTTGCTGTTTTTGAACGGGCAACTCCAAGTTAGACCCTTGTACTTCAATTTTCAGCCTGAAGTTTTTTGCGTAAAAATTCTGCAGGTCTGTTTGTCATCCTGAAATGTTTAGTAATCAGCTAGATTCCTCCTTAGCTGAACTTGGCACACACAGTGACTCCTCTTTTAGTCACCATTTATTAGCTTCATTTTCGCATTTATTCTGCTACCCCCCAAAGTGCTATGAAGAGGAGTGGACATAAAATAATCAATTATATCTCAGTTCAAATTAGACAGGCAAATGTTAATAACAATCACGCTTAGAATGGTCTGATAATCTCTGGCTAATCAATTCACTCAAAGCGCAATTAAATTCCCATTAAAATAGGAATGTTTCAATTATTCCACTTGCTTATGGAGCTTAACATTATTTCTGTGACACTCCTTAGTCTATTGCCTGTCTTAATGGAAAAAAAGTAGAACAGAAGACTTTCTTCCTTCTTGTTAATGAGCAGGTATGCATTTTAATCAGTATAACATCCTGACTGCTGGAAACTGTTGAGAATATTAGTAAATTTCCTGAGGCTGTGAGATAAACCTACATTCTTTTTGAAAGTGATTCAAGTGAAGTTCATAGGGAAATTTGACATAACATAAAGTGATTTAACACCTGTCACAATGTAAGAATATAGATAAGTATGTGTGCCTGTATAGGGTAGCCTCATAGCCAGAGATGTAGGGAGTAAGAATAGGTAGTGAGCCAGTGGACATCATGCCATAATGCCAAACAGGGGGCTGTGTTACTGTGGATCAGCAAGACATATGTCTGTGTATGTGTGTGTATTTGTGTGTATGTGTATGTAGTCTGTTTATTTGGCAGTGATGACCAAATGGGAGTGAACCATGAAGGACTCATGCAGAGAGGGGAGTGAGGCAGGTGTGATCCAGGAGGGGGGCAGTGACTCATACAGAGAGGGGAGTGATCCAGGCGTGATCCAGGAGGGGCTCAGGGACTCATGCAGAGAGGGGAGTGAGGCAGGTGTGATCCAGGAGGGGGGCAGGGACTCATGCAGAGAGGGGAGTGATGCATTTGTGATCCGGGAGGGGGGCAGTGACTCATACAGAGAGGGGAGTGATCCAGGCGTGATCCAGGAGGGGGGCAGTGACTCATGCAGAGAGGGGAATGATCCAGGTGTGATCCAGGAGAGTGGCAGTGTGATCCAGGAGGGGGGCAGTGACTCATGCAGAGAGGGGAGTGATCCAGGTGTGATCCAGGAGAGTGGCAGTGTGATCCAGGAGGGGGGCAGTGACTCATGCAGAGAGGGGAATGATCCAAGCGTGATCCAGGAGAGGGGCAGTGTGATCCAGGAGGGGTGCAGTGACTCATGCAGAGAGGGGAATGATCCAGGTGTGATCCAGGAGAGGGGCAGTGTGATCCAGGAGGGGGGCAGTGACTCATGCAGAGAGGGGAATGATCCAGGTGTGATCCAGGAGAGGGGCAGTGTGATCCAGGAGGGGGGCAGTGACTCATGCAGAGAGGGGAATGATCCAGGTGTGATCCAGGAGAGGGGCAGTGTGATCCAGGAGGGGGGCAGTGACTCATGCAGAGAGGGGAGTGATCCAGGCGTGATCCAGCACACTAAGGAGACACTGCAGAAGGACACTGAGAACCTGTAAAGTTACTTCCATGCAAAGTAGCTAAGCACTGCTCTAGAAGCATTAATGACCTATTATCCTAAAAAGTAAGAAATGCAGTTTGCTTTTCCACAATGTACACAACGCCCAAGATAAACATCTTCATTTAATAGCCACTAGTTTCCCAACCAAATGAATAACCAAATACAGATTAATTAATACATCTGAATGTCACTTGGTTAGCAGTATAAGCTTACACTTCAAGGGCTGCTGGTATTATTCCTGCTCTATGTGTGTGTGAAAGAGAGAGTTTTTTTTCTCTGTGTACCTCCAGTTTTATCCTGGAGTCCAAAAATAGAATTCTTTTATCAGTTGGTGTCTCTCAATTACATCGTCTGTGTAAGTGTGTTTTGCTCTGTGATGGACTGGCATTGGTGCCCTGTACTTAGTGAAACCTATTACAGGGTCACAGCTGCTCTGGATAATCAGGTATGGAAGCTGCATATAGGGGTAAACATATAATTATCTATGTCTAAACTTATTCCAATACAGTACAAACACTATGACCTACGACAGACATGCTGTTCATACATCATATTCTGAAATTCCAAATGCATAACATTTACAATGAAACTGCATTCATGCCACATTTTCTGGATGAGCAAATCAATAAATCCTGCATGCTAGGAGAGGGGCAGTGCGCACACTTTCCATGAATTGAACTTCTTAGAACTTTGCAAGGAGTCGGAGCTGGTGAATCAGTCTGCGGTGAGGCGAAGGTGCTGGAAATGTACATGCTGTGCATGGATAGCGCTCCTTTTGGGAATATCAGGTGCCAGGCAGCGATTGCCTCGATTTGGAAACACAGAGGAGATAAATGGTAACCACAGTAACAGCACAACTACACGGCACTGGAATGCAAGGGAGAGATCGACCGCGGGGTGTGGATAAATTAACCTCAGAATATTACAGAGCGCTTAGAAAAATGAATAATAGCACAATTATTTTTAGGTGCTTGCTTTACCAAGAAAGCAGTTATTACTGGTGGCCAGGAGGACTAAAGAAGGCCTGTAGGGGGCATACTGCTTTGGTTGTTTAAATTTTGATTAAAAGTTTGCAGGTTCAGATGAACTGCAGGTGATCTAATTAGCAAAATGGATTTGCCATTTATGATAACCTGTTTATGACACACAAAAATATGGAAGGCAACTAGTGAAAATAACTTTTTTTTATCTTCACATCAATGCAACAAGTAGAAATAACTGGAGAATATAAAAATGAGGATGAAATAACATTATCAAAATATATTTCCCCAAAGAAACTTCCTGCAGAGAGGAGAGGCATTTCATTATCTGGTACTAATAGGTATGGCAGGTGAAAATGGGCGATGAAGCTCTAATGGACATGAAGAGAGAATTAATCTAATCAGTTCTTTAGTCAGTAAGCACTGATGTGGAAGGCAGTCTGCGGCTAGATTTAGCTTTTCCTATGCTATGTCATTTTAATCTCACAGTTATTGCATTAGTACTTTGAACCAGCATTAATGGCCAAAGCATCTTAATCACTATGGAATAACTTTTGTAGTGAAAAATTTGAAGATAAAATTATTGTATCTTCCTGCGATAGGTTGGCGCCCCGTCCTGTGCTGTTCCCTGCCTTGAGCACAAAGCTTAACGGGTAGGACCCCAATGACCGTGAGTCTGACAGGTGGGAATGAAGGATGGATAGAGGAATGGTTATTGCGTTTGACACAGGGTTGCTCATTTCCATTGATTTCCTGCTATAGTACTGTAAAGGTGTCGTCGCACTCTCTGATCTAGTTACTATTCAGCTGATGTACTAAACGATTTACAAACTGTGACGAACCCATTTTCATCATAACATATACAACATATGTGTAAAGACTGAAACTTTAAAACAGGAGATCATAACCTGTTATCTGATGCTTTTTACGAAAAATGACACGGTAACACTTTCTGTGAATGTCATGTCTGTAAGAATCTATGAACCCATTCGTAACAGACACTAATGCAATCATAAAGCATTTTAAACATGGGAAAAAAAACATTTAAAATAACCAATAAACACATTCCTGGAACTGATAAAAGCCTTATAATCAGTTTTAACAGCAGATGCACGGAAGGCTACATTATCCTCATGCTTATTATGATTAACGAATCCTCTATGAAGCTGAATATTCTATAATGCACTATAGATACCTTCATAATGCAGTATAAAGCATCCTTAAAGCTTAAACCGACCACTATATTGCATTATGAAGGTATCTATAGCGCATTATACATGAAGACCATGCATCTGATGTACAGCACTGTGCAAATGTCTTAGGGAGTCAAAGGAAATATTTAAAGCTATTTATTTAAGTAGTAAAGGTAGATGTGCTCTAAACAAAAAACACAGTTTAACATTAGAACATATGACAATTCAAACTAACACAACAAAAACTAACAAGAACCTCCTCTGTTTTCCCAAAAATTTGTTGATAACTTGGATGGGTAGATTAACACGGTTTCAGTTCCCTAACCTCTCCCAAAAGGCACCCTAGCCATTCCAGCAGTTTGCTGCATTTCACCACCAGCTCAATTAATTAATTTAATTAGTGAGATATTGATTAGTTATACAAGGTGTGCTGGTGGTCGAGTCAAAAAATACATGGGTATATTGGATGGTTGCTGCAAATACTGGGGTGACTTTGGGAGAGGTTTTGAAATCACTAAGCTAACACCCTTTGACAGGCATAATATCATAGTTTTACATGAGCATGAAGATCATTTGAACATCAATTTCTTATACTACCTAAAATTTTGCACACTGCTGTCTGTTTGGCCTATAATTCTGAATTTTAAAGGGTTCATTATTGCCTTGAAGGTGGTTCTACAGACTGAAGAGGAGACTGACAAACCCCCCTCCAGTCAGATATATGTAGACACCGGGAAAGACCGCAGAATTTTTAGAAGGCTTCTTCTGCTCAGACAACCTGAAAATTGAAAGGTGATTTTGTAATCCTCTCCTTGCTGGCTTAGACAGCATCAATGATGCAGACCTTGGCAGAGATGACCTCATTGACTTGAGGACAAAGGAAATGATGCAACAAAGAGTCAACTCTAGAGTTATTGGAGAATTCTGTGGCACTAGCATACCTGGGTAAAATCAGGTGATTCTGTTTTCTGCTACATGTCTTTGTGAGTCAGAGTTGACAGGATTTGTTGCTGTAAAAGCTAAGAGTCAAAACTGATTGGACGTATATATATATATATATATATATATATATATATATATATATATATATATATATATATATATATATCGTACCTCAACATTTTCAGCTTCTTATTCAAATCACATAGTACCCACCTTCACGATGAAATGTGCTTTATGAAAATCCACTTGTTCTGGTTGTTTGAATCAAATTCAAATGCATCCCCGGGAAACAGAAGGTGTTAACATGAGATGGGGGAGGGGGGGGGTGGGGGGCATGCTGTGGATGTTCTAAGGGATGGACAAGGTCAGGGGGCTGGCCAGTCTATGCTACGCTAATCATTTCTGTCCATATGCTAATGATTTAAGTCTCCTTTTTTGGAGAGAGGACGCCAAACTAGAGGCTGAACCCCATCTTTCCTGGCAGGTTGTCCTTTGTCAGGGCTGCAGTGCCTCCTTTAGACCTTCGCTCTGCTCCCCCAGCTCACTGCATCCAGAGGCTGCTGATAAAATCCCTTCCTCGCCCTCCAGTCCCCACCTCGTAGCGATATGCTCACTGTCCCAAAGGACGCAACTCTTATAGTTATGAACGATGATTTTCTCTAACTTTATGACCTTTTTTAGCTTTACGGCTACATATACTTTAAAGGTTCCACATTTATCATATGCCTCATTGTGTATATTCGAACATTTACTGGAAGAAAGTTTTACTGCAGCTTTAATATTACATAATTTTATTAAAGACTCTTCTGGGCTTTTCCCTGCTCTCTGATTGGCTGCCAGTTTAAGCTTATGTCAAGTTAAAGACCATAACACTGACATGCAATTAGACGATGCCAACCTTATGTTTCCTTAAACTGCCATGTTTCAGCATATTTGGCTTTATTTGTTATACATAGCTGTATAGCAATACGGCTGCCACATTTACCACTTACCTTATAATTATTCAGGTTGGTGCCCTGGCTTGCAATCTCTTTATTAGTTTCATTTGTCAGGTAAGGCCAGTTTAAAGAATAATAAACAACTATTTGCAACAGAGTACAGAGCAAGGGCACACGGTAAGTAAGTAATAAATAACACAAGTTAATTATAAAATGTTGGCAAGCAAAAACATATTTGACAAATTTGTCTCTTTCTTCAAAGCAGATGTTCCCTAGGTATCTTAGAGGTAGAAACCAAAGCGTTTAGATTTTTTATATTGACACCATAGATATTAACTTCCTGAGGAGTAATGCTGTGTATCATTTAAATAGGACTGAGGTACTATGGAGTCCTTATCTACCATGGAATTAACCATGATACACATTCCTGGAACTGATAAAAGCCTTAAAATCAGATTTAGCAGCAGATGCATGGAAGATTACAATGAGTGGGTCATATTGAATAATCACTTCACTGCTTCAGAATGGGGCATTCAGGCATCAGACCCCTATGCAGTTCAGATTTAACCCATCTATCTATCTATCTATCTATCTATCTATCTATCTATCTATCTATCTATCTATCTATCTATCTATCTATCTATCTATCTATCTATCTATCTACTCTGTTGTTAATGATCTTAAACTGCTTTTCAGAAAACTACTTATCTAACTTGCAGAGTGCAGCCAAACGTTGCATTTGATTTCTCTAAAAGATCTACATATTGTCTCACTCCCTTTAGTCACCAAGCCAACACTCCTGAGTCGTCCCTTTGCCATGTGAGAAGTCTTACTCTAGATGTTTTGTGCATGATTCCGGCTAACTGGAAACACCTCCTAACCCAACAACCACTGTCCTGCTCCTCGATCCTTTGCCTAATCTCCTCTGTATCCTGAATGTGATTATTATTGCACTTTCTCCTTGAATAGCCCCCTTTTTGCTATACCTGTGCATATTATTTAGCTCTCTGTCTGATGTCAATTTACACTTGTTATTAGTCATACACTGGAAGCTGAGCCAAGCTGTACTTACACCTAGTTAGCTCCTTGACAGATGTATTCTTGTAATGTACTATTTGTCATGCTTGTATGTCACTTTGGATAAGACTATCTACGAAAGATATAAATGTAATTGTAAAACCATGCTCTGAAAACCACAGACACATTCAGTGCTCTTCAATTTTGTGGTAAAAATTTATTTTAGCGCTCACTTTTAATAATATTGCAACATCCCATTTTTTTTCCAAGTGTCAACTTGTCATCGAAAGGAAACCTGTAATTTGGCTGGGAAGATGTGTGCCAGACACCATTTACCTGATCTGTCTCAAGGGAGTCAAGAGAGTGTAGAGAGGGAAGGAAGCTTGGCAATGAAGCAGACACTTTGGCTACTACTTCTTTCCAGTCTTTTTATCAATCACCAGTGCACCATGGTACTGTACCAGAGTACAAACTCACGATAAACAGGAACGCAGGCGAGCATGGGAACATGAAGAAGTGCAGAATTGCCAGTTTACTAGGAACCAAAATGTTAGCACAGAACAGGCTAGCTAAGTTATGTGAGAGCAGGAAATAGATACAAGAATGAACAATAGAACAGAATTTGTAACTGAAACAAAGCTGACGGAGAACGTCAAAGAACAAAGGAAATTGTTTGCCGCGTATTTGATGGAAATTGGAGCCGATGACAAGGAAGACAGCCAAGTCGTTTCAGTGACATGAATGTCTTCAACAGCAGCTAACAACACTGCAACAGGCTGGTAAGGGAAAGCACTGAAACTAGTTGTTCTCCCAGGAAACAAAAACAAGACATACAGAAGATCTATTTGGCACAGAAGATCACAGACAGTTAGAATATGTTAATATGTTGTTAGAATTTAATATCGACTTAAAATTGGAAAGTCAATCATATCTAACTTTGGAGATCTATCTGATGGGTCTCTACCTTGACAGAATACTGATGGGTGATTGTGACATGAGACTGAGAGAAAAGTTCTTTGGGAAGTCAGATTTGATGCTGGAAGCTAAACTAGAGAAACAACACAGAATAGAATGAAAAGCTCAGGCTGTAGTCAATGGAAAGACTCAGTTTTGAAAATAGACAGTGCAGTAAATCCTAGGATAACATGGCATAATCATGAAAATCACACGAAGAAAGTGGGAAAATGCAGAACCTAGGCACTGCTCGCACTGTGGAGGAAACGCAAAAACAATAGCGATATCCGGCACTGCGAAAAGAATCCCTAAATTGGGCACAATGAAGCAAAGGCATGCAGACAGCAGAAACGACACAGAATTATCCGCTGTGATGCTTTAGGTAATCACTTTGTGGGAATCGTCAGCGCTGTAGGAAAAGGTGAGGGCTGCACTGCTACCGACAGCATTCACAGACATCGTCTTCAAATTGAATACTGTAATGAGGAAAAAACAAAAATAAACATGGTGTGCAATTCAAAGACCCACTTAAAGTCATTTTCCGATATGGGAGGGGCATAAGTAGCATGTCGGCTTCCACTGGGCATTATAAATATCTGGTTATGCCTTCTGGGCTATTTGGTGCTCCTGCTGCGTTCTGAGGCTTTGTGAATATTGTTGGGGACATGCCTCACTGGTTCATCATCATTGCTTGTTTCGATGACATACTGATCTTACCGTTATGTGAAAAACATAGGACACCCCATCAAGTATTTAGTTCTTCATTACCAAATATTTGCATATCAATATTAAATCTTCTTTCAAATTATATCTATAGATAAAGGTGATATAATTCCATCACCTGTGCAAAAACAAGAAACAAATTCACTTATTTAACAAAAGAAATGAACTACGATGCCAATTCCTACTGAGGGAGATTTTAACCCTGTGCCCTACTGTCATGACCAGCGATTACTACACTAGCTATTATTTCCCCCTTTGGATGAAATAACCTTAGTGAGACATTTCCTATAACCACTCTCCACTCTTCCAACCATGGGATTTGAACCAGCAACCCCCTGTGACCCATTTACACAGAGATTGAGCCCTGCTTTAAAGCTAATTATTGTGTGGACAATCATAAACTGTTAGTGATAAATGATCGCAAGAACCTCAAGCAAGTAAATGCTCAACTGGCTTTTTGGAGGTGAAATACAAAAACGACAAACTTCCAGCTAAGTAAGACCATGAACGTACAAGTAAGACTCCAGGAACCTTGACCAAAACTGGGAGACAAAACAACAACAGATTAAACTTGGTCCCACAAAGCCAGAATCTAGACTCCAAACCAAGACTTATTGATTCATACTTTATATGTTAAATTGCTTAAGTGCATGGAAATTTCATTAAAATTAATACATCATAAGCTCAAAACTGGTATGTTCAAAATAAGTCAAAAAGGATAATGGAAGGGCCTTTAATAAGTAAATCGTTCTCTCCTTAAAACCTTATTCTTTACCTTTTTTCAATTTTATTCTTTGTAATATGGTAAGGAATTTATTTTCATTGATCTCAGAAAGCTGAGAAGTATACTGTAACTTATATCGTAAATCCTGTATTTCCTCAGAATTGGTCTAAAATGCCTTTGAGGCTTAGACTTGAAAAAATACTCTGTTAAATATTTACAAGATACTGCTTCATTTTCAATTCAGTTTAAAACCACTTATTATATGTATTGATATTGGTTGTAAACTTTAGTGAAGAATGAAACCACAAAGAATGCTTTACAATATTGCTTCTTTTGTTATAAAAATACGTATGGTTAATTCAGCAAATATGAAATAGTATTATGATCAAAATCAAGCTAAACTTGTTAAAAGCATACCTCACAATTTAAATGCAAATAAGCAACTTGTTCTTGTTTATCCACAACCAACAGCAAATGTGTGTTTTTGCAATAATTTTATTAGTAATAAAGAGAAGCCAAAAACTACAGGTGAATCCGTTTCATTCTCCTGAAAGCTCAAAACTGGTATGTTAAATTCACTTTGAAGGCCGAAGCTAAACTGGAGTAGCTTAATACTAAAAAGTGAAATGCCTTTGAGTGACTAAGAAAGGTCTAAAATCAATCCTTTTGGCATTCTGTGAAATGAAGAAATAAATTCTGTAGCAAGCCAGTGTGCTATTTGCTGTAGATTTGGGTCAAAAATGTATTTAAATCACAGCTGAAAGTTCAAGGGTCTTCAGTTATTAGTTCAGTTATCCATCCATCCATCCATTGACCCATCCATCCATCAATTCATCCATCCATCCATTGAACAATCCATCCATCCATCCATCCATCCATCCATCCATCCATAAGAACATGAGAGCACAAGAAACTACAAAAGAGAGGAGGCCATTTGGCCCAGCTAGCTCATTTGGGGAGAACTCAACTAATGGCTTAGAGTTGTTAACATTTTATCTAGCTCTCATTTAAAGGTTTTAGCGTGAACTACACGAACAGGAAGTATTCTATACTCTAACTACATGCTGTGCAAAGAAGCGTTTTCTCAAATCCAGTTTAAAATGTTCTCCCGTTAATTTTCACCTATGGCCACAAGTTCTTGCACTTCAACTAATATTGAAGTAACTATTTGGCTGAACAGCATCCAGACCTATTAGAATCTTATATACCTGGACCATGTCCCCCCTTAGTCTCCTTTGCTCGAGGCTGAACAGATTCAGCTCAGCTAACCTCTCCTCATAAGACATTCCTCTAAGACCAGGAATCATTCTTGTAGCCCTACGTTGTCTGTTTTAAGGCAAGGTGACCAAAGCTGCACACAATATTCATATCATTAATATGTGTATAATACTTCCATGCTGATAGATTAAAACAATTTTCAGAAATATTGACCTTGTTTAGTGACCTCATTCTGCTGGAACCTTTGGTCATGAGTTCATCTCCAAAGCCCACATGTGACACATGACAAGCTAACTTTTGACGAGCCAGTTGCTCTGGGCTCAGTAACTAGGATATATTCGTATTCATAGAGCTCAGCAGGTCTCTGATTGGCCTCAACAAGACTGACCCGAATGCTTAGAGATGCACAGGAGAACATTCAACATCTCAAGGAAGAAAGACAATATTCCTGAGTGATAGGCTAATCCATAATAAATTAATGACTTATTTCAGTTCTCTATTCTTAAACAGCGGGAAGAAAAAATGTTTTTATGGGATCAGCTCTCCCTAGACATATTCTTAATCATGATAATAAGGTCCATAGTAATATAAAATCTATGTATGTTAAATTTAATTAAATTAAAATGACATTAAAAGAAGGCACAAGCCTTGATTAACAATTAATGAATGATTGGGGCTCTTTTGAAACAACTGAGAACCCATATGATCTCATAGTATATGAAAAGCACACGTTTGGCATTTGGGTTGTGAAGGAGACAATAAGACATTTCATATATAGTTTATACTTTATGCACATTAGGTTAAAGGTTTTATTCAAATCTCCCTGGAAGATGATGTGGGGGCGGAGGGGGGGGGGGGGGGGGGGGGGCTGTTGTTATGCTGGTGGTGATGAATTGGCTCAGTGGTTTAAATGGCTGCGTCTGTGATCAGATAGTCACTGGTTTAAAGCCCAGGGTCAGATGAACAGTGTCACTGTTGGGCTCTACAGCATGGCTTTTAAACTCTGGTTGTTTTAGCGACTGCCTCAGACTGATTTCTTAAAATAATAATAAACAGAAATGTACCCTGTTTTCGATAATTGGGTCTGCTAAAAAACAACACGGAGTTTTTTTGTTTTATTTCACCTCAAAAAATACCACCAGACCCAAAATCCCACCGATTCCCCAGCAGGCCTTCTGCAGCCAATGCTTTCTGTCCATTTTGTATTGTGCATGTTCTCCATGATGCTTTCCTGAAGCTGCCTTACACGTCCAAATAATGTTCTTATTCCTTTTTCCATGTCACTCCCCCCCCCCCCCAATGAATTTACAAATGGGATCTATTTGTGCCTCTTTCTGGATGTAGCACTCTGTCTCAGTTGCTTGTATGCTGACCTTGCACATCCTGGTTTTGCATGTTCTACCCATTCCACCACCCACAGTCCAAAAACAAGCTGTCCAGGTGTAGCTGTGTTAATGCCTTGACTGATGCTGCCCTCATAATGATTCTGCAGATTCGAAAACCAAATATAAATATCAGCAAAGTGTAAGTGAAATAAAACATTGCCTGGTTAACGATACCGAGGTACAGTCGGGTTCTCCGTGTCTGTGGGTCCTGCAACCCATGGATTAAATAAACCACAGATTGAGAATATTAGGGTAACAAATTCCAGAATCTTCCAGGAAGCAAAACTTGAATTAACTGCACGCCAGTGAAGTGATGTGTGGGAAGAGAGATAATTTATATATTGTCTGTGATTGTTGCATCTGTACTGCACGTTTACTTTTTTTCTTGTCATTGTAACCTGAACAATACAGTACGACAGCTATTTACACACAGCATTTATATTGTATCAGGTATTATGGGTAATACTGAGATAATGTAAAGTGTATGGGAGGATGTGCAAAGGTTATATATGTCATTTTATATAAGGCACTTGAACATCTGCAGATTTTGGTATCTGTGGGGGGTCCAGGAGCTGATCCCCCGCAGATACTGAGGGACGAATTTAGTTAAAAAATCGAGAGGAAAGTTCAGTCCATCTCCTTCCCCGTTGCTGATACGTAGACTTGGGTAATTCAGGTCAAGAGATTAGAAGTCCATTAGAATTTTGTTTCAACCAACTAGACTCTTTATACGCAACTGGTTGGTTGAAACAAAATCTTGGTCTGGACTTTTACTCTCTGGACCTGAATTACCCAACTGACACATGATATTAAGTAGGTCAATAACTACCCACGAAGACCTTCCCAGTTCCTACACAAGTACTCCCTGCCCCTATGAAAACTGTTGGGATATTCTTAATTTACTTTATTATCTTTAATTTACCAAAAGTAATACATGATTATGTAAATTTTCTAATGGTGTCTAATTCGTTTTTGGTGACTGTGCCAGGTGACCACAATTATCCTGTATTAAATTCTGCCACTTGCTGCATTTTTAGAATAAACCAGCATGTGATATAGCTGTTAGCTTCTTGGCTGAGAAATACACTGCACACAGCATGCTTGTTTTTGGTTAAGGTAATAGTAATTGGTTTTAATTTGCCTTTGTACAATGGAATACACTTATTTATGTTCCCACGACATTGTGGCTGTCAGACCCCCACCTTCATCCTGAAAAGGGAAAAATCTATCGTAAAACTGATCAAAAATAATCTGTGGATGCAAAGAAGCTATTTTATAAACAATCTTCAAGTCAAATAAATCCTGCTCGTCACTCTGTAAAAATTGCCTTCTCTGGGCAGGCAAGGGCATTTGACCTTTCCTGTTTTCTCTGTTAGAGAAAACACACACACACTTTTAGTCACTGTGATGCTCTGCCTGTAAACATCGTACATACACACTCGCGCTCGCACACACACACAAGTTTGCAAATATTATATCTTTGTGGGGACTCTCCATTCATTTCAATGATGAAAATTCGAATCCCAACACGACAACCTTAACCCCAACATTCTCCTCGCAATGTAACATAAACATAATTCACACACACACACACACACAGTCAATAATTAATCTAATTCCCTTCAATAGCATGTCAGGCTGCGAATAGATCAGAGTACTCTTACTGCAGTCACCACGGGATGGACATGCTAAATCCACACACCAGAACACTGCTCATTAATTGTGTTTTGTTTATTTTTCCATAAGATTATTGTTATGGCAAAACATAAGAAGTGTGCTGATCGATTTACTGGGACCATCAGAAATAAGTTATTTTTAAATTATGATAAATATGGTGTAAAAACGATCATGACCACTATCAACTCTCAACATAAGAACTTGGTGAATACTAAACTTGGTAAAGACTCCAGCCTGACAATACTGTAGGCTCTGATAGAGCCCCACCAAATACGCGGGAACAGGGGGATTGCATATTTCTAATCCTGGACTTTTTACTGCAACAACTGAGATAGAGTAGTGCACTATATCTAGAACACCGAGAAAAAAAAGAGTAGGTGTGGCAAGTGGAAATGATTTTTTATAATCGTCAAATGAATGAAAATGTTATTATTTGAAAATGATATTGTAAATGCAGCCAAATTCAAATAAGTTTACAGTATTTCTCACAGAGATCAACATATAGACGTAATCATTTCCCTAAATTATAGTCCAGGCTGGGCGGTGAGGTGCTGAGGACCGATGCTTCACACTTCCAAGGGTTTCCTCCAGGTGTAGACTTGCAAGAATAAGCATGTAAGGAGGTCGTCTTGGTTAATTTCGCCACCAATCAGGGTGGGGAAGGAGTTCTCATGGTATATTTTTCTGACCAATGAAATAATAGAATTATCCATTAATCATCATCTGTGATCTACCTAAAGACACACCGAGATCGGCTGACGGGTTGCACGCCCCTGGAATATGGGCTATAAAATGCTGGGGTGGGGGAAGTAAAAGCCGAGCTTCACGAGACTGGTCCACTGGGAAAATTCCCGAACTTGCCGATGGCCCGTCCATGCCTGCTGGTTTCCTTCCCCAGTGCCCTGCAGTGATTTCGCTCCCCACCAAAGGTGTACCCCAGCCCTGTGTCCTGTGCTGCCTGGGATCAGTTTGAAGTTGGATGGATGGATGGGTAGCTAATAGTACAGTGCTTTCTTCTTTTTTCATTCACAGCTTTGCACTGGAGTTTATTTATTAGATGAGATCGTATTACATATTCTCTTAAATGAGGATTATATCCAAGTCTAATTGACCATTTGTATAATGAGGCAATTATGTACACATCACCTAGACACAAATAAGTCTTTAGGAATTTATCTTCCTCATTTGGTGTTTACGGAATCATCCCCTTGCTTAGAATTACCTTATTTAAGGATACATTAGTGGGTAATTATAGCTTTATTGACTTTCTAAATCATTCCCAGTGTTTTCCTGGCATTTCTGTTCCTTGGGAACAGCTTCAATCTGACATTTGCAGCAGTGGCTAATTAACCAGAATAAACTGGACATCGCTTAGCTAAATTCCACACTAAAGCGTGACACCAAAAAAGTGCCAAGGATGCTGTTAACCGGAGACTGAACTGCTACTCATCACAGACCGCCGCAGAGGAGAAGCGTCTTTGTCAGTATAAAACAAGTGTGAAAAGACTCTGATAGATGCCAATAAACAATAAGAGCTTGCAATGATCAAGTACTTGCATCAAGTATTATAATTACAATGGAAAAAAAACATGTGCTACAAAAAGGAGAAAATGCAAGCTAGGATGAATATAATGCAAGGCAAAATGATCCTTAATGTTCACTTGATCTTAGATATTAACACATGGTGCTGATAACAGTACAGCCAGATAGAGCTCAGTATGAAATATTTCCAGCAGGTGGAAAAAGTAATAAACACCATACAAGAGAGGTGGATAGTTCAGGTCCAGAAAGTAAAAATCCAGACCAAGTTTTTGTTTTCAACCAATAGTTATAAAGAGTCACAGTCACAGAGGACTCAGCTGGTTGGTTGGTCTGGATTTTAAATTTCTGGACCTAAACTTTCCACCACTGCTGTATAATGTTTATGAATAAATATTGCATTTTTGGTGTAAACACTTTTAAAGTATATTGTATTTCCCGGTAAGGGTCTGATAAAAAACTCTGCAGTCTACTTATCTATCTGCTGCTGTGTGACTCGAGAGCTCTGCTTTCATATAAATTCACCAGTAAAGTACCTGTACGATGAAGCTATTTCAGCTATAATGCTTCTTTTCTTAGTATCTGGCCCCCACTGGGGGCAGTGAGTAAACTTTGGCTCCACCTGTGATAGCAGAATTGCAACTGCAAGCTTCACTGAGCAATATTTAAACTGCTTGTGTTTGATTCTTTCTCTGTATGGAGGTTAATCTCCACCCTACATTTAGCTGCGGGCGAAGCAGGCCGAGGTCGGTATGCGCACTTCATGTGAACCTCGCACTTCCCCTCTCCAGCAACCCGCCGAGTTCACAGTGGAGACACCTGTCAAGCGTGTTTATCTCAATCAATTAAACAAGATGACCACAGGAGCGGTCATTTTTCAGGGGGTTTGTGCATTTGTGCTGGGACGCTGTGAGTGAGCGCGTGCGTGAGCGTGAGCGTGTGCTCTGCCGCCGCTTGGCGTGTCGCCATGCAGCACGGCCACCCCTCGCTGGGTGAGTGTTAACATGCTGTGTATGTTTTGCTGCCAGCTGTGCATGTGCCCTCCTTAATGCAAGACTTCATAAAATGCAGAAATGGCCTTCTGTCATTACAGGCAGTGCCCAAGTGATGAACGTCTGTCTTTCAGTGGGATTTCTAAGACAGAACAATAATAATACAGTAAATACTAATAATCAGAGGTGAATTTTTCAGGTCCAGAAAGTACAAATCCAGACCAGGATTTTGTTTCAACCAATCAGCTGAGTACTCTATGACTGTGACTCTTTATACTCAACTGGTTGGTTGAAACAAAATCTTGGTCTGGATTTGTACTTTCTGGACCTGAAACCTCTAACTCTGCTAATAATACATTAACAATAAAACTAACTACATACAGTACCTTGAGCCGATGAAGCTGCACAATGTTTTCAGGAGTGTTACAAAATAGTGTTTGAGTTCATTATTATGAACCATTTTACTTAATTCAAATATAACATGCTTTATGGCAGTCTGTTTATATGTATAAGTTGTCCATAAGTAGGTTCTTAACCTAGGAACTGCCTGTACAAACTATTGTGATTTGCAAATACATGATTCAAATACCCTTTTTTGTGTGTCAAGCGGAGAGGGGTGCAGACTAATTCAGCACATTGCCACACCCACCACATGACAAACCAACTCACTGCAGCCATAGCGGTGTGAGATACCTCAGCACCACACATGTTGAAATGGAACAGAACAGTGTGAGGTTTATCCCAGTGGCTGGAGTGCCAATCCTGCCAATTTCCCTGTAAGTTGGAGGACCTGCTTATAAGGCTGGATGTAGGTTAACGTCATACCCTGGACGAAGCAATTGTAGGTTATGGACCTTGCTTAAGGGCCCAAAGGAGAAGAGACATTGCAGGCATTTGCAGGATTCAAGCCAGCAATCTTCCGAATGCCAGCACACATCCCCGGCCATCACTCTGCCAGTCAAGCAACTGCAAATAAATACATACGGCACACAGACAGGGTCAATTGGTTCATAGAGCTTGACTTAGCATTAGGACAACTATGATGTGCGAACTTAGTGATTTTAAACACGGTGTGATTGTTGGTGTCAGGCGTGGATTTCAGCATCTCAGAAACAGCCAACTCTCCTGAGCTTTTAATTCCTACATTACAGCATCTGGAATTTACAGAGAATGGTGCGATAAACTAAAAGCATCCAGTCAGCAGCATTTCTGTGGATGAAAACACCGTATTAGTGAGAGAGATCAGGTGAGAATGGCTAGAATCAATGGTAACGGAAAGTCCACTGTTCCAAGAATAACAGCTCGGTAAAGCAGTCCTGTAAAGGGACTCCGAATGCAGAACTCTGCATCCCTTGATAAATGATAAAAACAGTCCTCTCTGGCACATTGTTGAGTTCGGAAAGGCTTGAAAGGACGTTATATGATAAGGGAGACTGTCAACATAAAGCCGATTTTGTGAATCTGTGGTCACCAACGTTTCTTTTTCCCCAATTTGCAGGAACGGTTGTGCCTTTCACATCCAAATAATGTCATATATAATAGCGCACTGCAAACACTCACTGGCCACTTTATGTTCACCTGCTCATTAATACAAACAGCATGCTCCCTCACACTATGAGTCATGTGGCTGCAGCTCGATATACACTGCATTCAGACAGGATCAAATAATTGAGTCACTGTTAGAGAGAGATGATTTAAGCAATTTTGAACATTGTGTGGTCGTCGGTACGACATGCGGTGGTTCCATCGCCTCAGAAATAGATACCATCCTGGGATTTTCATGCAATACAGTGTCGGTCCCTGTTTTTGCTCCCTACCAGACGGTCCACATTTTGCTTCCAAAGCAAAAACGTGGACTGTCTGTGGGTCCCTGGGGACAAGATTGGGAAACAGTGGTCTAGAGGATACAGAGATCGTGTGATAAAGAACAAAACATAGAGCTTGTGCTCAAAAACACCATAGTGATGAAGAGACTGGTCAGACTTGTTAAATCTAACAGGAAGACCATATATACAAACATAAAAGGTCAGTATAGCAGAGCATAGTGTGCAGAAAGTCAGAAAGCTCTGAGTATCACTTGTCATCCTTTGAAGCTTTAAGGTTTTGGAGACAAAAATGAGCTCTTCCTGATCCTGGGTTGGTTTATCCAATGACGTGCCCTTTGAGTATGTTTACAATTGCAGAGTGCAGGCTAGTTCACTGACTAGCAATGCATGCTTACACCTATAGGTGTCTATGTATGGATGTCCCTCTGAAGATGTGAATTTTCTCTGGCTTCCTCTCAGAGTTCTCCAAATTGTCCATATGTTATGAGAGTGTGTTAAACAATGGAACCTGTCACAGGGACGTTGTGGGATAGTGTCATCGTCACCCCGTCCTGGATGGCCAGCTGACCTGCAAACATCAAATTCTTACTGTAGAATGCTGGAATAAGCTTATTGCTTTTATTTCATGTTTAGTCCTGTTAAAACTTCTCTGAAAACTGGCAGAATATCTTTTGAATGTTTCAGAAACAGTCAATTTTGCTAGAGCGATTACTCACATTCACTTTGCTCATAAACATTTCACAAAGTGCTCAACGCAATAGTTGTGATATATACGAGCCACCTGTGCTGCCTGTCCGCAATGATGTGCAAGCGTTTACGTAATAACTAATTTGAATTCCACATATTGGGTTTGGCAGTGTTGCCATGATCTCCTTATTTTGGACAATGTGGTTCTTATATAACGAGAATTTCAATTGTCCAAATTTCCTGATCCATTTGCTTATTCTTAATTACTGTTATTTTTTATTGACTGAGAATAGGTAGCAACTTAATTTTTCATAAAGATTTAACTGTTATTGAGGTTCATCAACATACCCATCTTGTCTAGGGCTACAGCAGGAAATGCAGCTTATTCCATGTAGCAGAGTTCACATGGCTTGGGCACTCTCTGGACCAGATACCAGCCTGTCACAAGGCACACATGGACAATTTAGATACACCACTTAACCAAAGATGCCATTGGAATGAGAGAGCAGCAGTAGGACACCTAAATGACCAGGAGAGAACATGTCGCATTCGAACTGCAGTGCTTCTCACTGACCCACTGTGCTGCCCTCATGCCTGAAGCTTTTGGTTTTGCATGTTTTATCAGAAAGGCAACGTTTCTACTCACAGATTTTCCACTTTAATTCCAGAAAAAGGTCCACTTTATGATAAACATATTGCGGCCGAATATGGCCAAGTTACAGCCCAAACATTTGTATTGTTATTCTGGTCATATAAGTGTGTAGGGATGATACCTGTGATGGGATGATATTAATCATCCATTCATTAATAAAGTTTTGCTGATCATGTTGCAAGCAGAATATTGGCACTCAGAGTATCTTGGAACATCTAGATTTGGATTCATCGGCATAGGGTCTTAGAACTTGGTGCAAATGGGAGAGAGGAAATGAACATGGATTTGAACATTCTAGCATTTTCCACTCAATACACAAGATCACACCAGACCTGTTCTGATTATACAGGTAGGTGCTGACCTGCATTGGCATTGCTGCCTGTGGCACCTCCTCCGGTGCCCGTAGGTCAGCTGCAGGGTCATCAATTGGGTACCACCAATCGACAGCATTTCGCTCCGTTAACTCCGGAAAGACTCCTGGTGGCGGAGAAGGGACATCTCCCTGGCACCCCCTGCAACTGGACCTCGGGTTAGGTGTCACCCACCCCCTCTCCACAGCCAAAATCTGCACTTCTCAACCTCTCCTGCCAGGCCTTTCAGGGTCCTCTCCTGGTTTGCTCCAGTTCCTCCCATATCCCTTAGGAGGTGACCAGCTGATAACCTACTTCCGGGAAGATGATGGTTCTCCAGCTAGCCTCCTTGCATTCAGCGGCAAGTTCGGAGTACAGCCTCCCCTGGTTGAAGGCACCTTCCACTTCCTACTCCCACGGGATGGTTAACATGCTGCCAAAGACTAAATGTGGGAGGCCCTGTCATCAAATGCTCATGTACGAACAGCATGGAAGAGTCTCAGGGGTCGTATTTCTGTAGACCCACAACAAATGGAATGGTAGGATGCATTTTAATTTAAGATGTATTCGTGAATTTTGCATTAACCAAAACATTACCAAAACCCATCTGTCATGAACGATATCACTGAGATTATTCAACTTGAAGTGGTCTACTGTTATGCCAAGGTTTCAGTCTTTGGGGAGTATTAATATTTAACACATGCTAAATAATAAGTCAGGAAGCATTATAATCTACAAATTTGCACTTGTGGATAAAACACATGGAGAAGATTAAAAAATAGTAATGGGGAATTATTTCAAAATTAATCACACGTGGTAACACATTAACTTTGACAGCCCGAACTATTACAATATATCTCGTTTATGTAAGATCAACTCATCAAAGGCTGTTAAAATGTTCTGAATTGTGCCAGTGACCGGAGTTTAATGCTAATGTGCTAACTACAGTATCAGTATCTCTGCAATATCTCACGAAGTTTTGTTTATAATGCTAAACTTCCTCCTTGCTGTTTTTGATCTTGTTACAATGTTGCACTACAACATTTGCCATTAATGTAAAATGTAAGCTGACTGCGTGGTAAATATGTCATCTCACAGCAGCTAAAGCACAGCCTATGTGTTTAATAGCTTAAGCTAATCTTCAAATGTGTAAATGAACCAAACAGCTATGGATAATATCCATTTCCAACCTCAAATTGCCAAAGGTAGTGTTTCTGATTGACCCTGTCTGTTTGCATTTACATGTACATTACATGACTTGCACGTGTGACAGATAAATCCTGGATTGCTAACTTTGGACAGCTGGCTATCATCCATCCATCCATCCATCCATCCATCCATCCATCCATCCATCCATCCATTTTCTAAACCGCTTATCCTACTGGATCGCGGGGGATCCAGAGCCTATCCCGGAAGCAATGGGCATGAGGCAGGGAACAACCCAGGATGGGGGACCAGCCCATCGCAGGGCACACTCACACACCAGTCACTCACACACGCATTCCTAGGGGCAATTTAGCAAGTCCAATTAGTCTCAGCATGTTTTTGGACTGTGGGGGGAAACTGGAGTACCCGGAGGAAACCCCATGACGACATGGGGAGAACATGCAAACTCCACACACATGTGACCCAGGTGGAGACTCGAACCCCGGTCTCAGAGGTGTGAGGCAACAGTGCTAACCACTGCACCACCATGCCGCCCCCTAGCTGGCTATCATTAGATTTTCAATTCAAGACAAGTCTGCTCTCACATACACACACATTTACATGTACAGAACAGTTTTATTACCTTGTGAATCGCCTGTATGGTTTGCAAACTACCAAACCCTTTGACGTAGCTAATTTTAAGTTTAAGTTTAAGATTTGCTGTTTTGAGTCCTTGCATTAGCGTGAGAGTCTGAAAGCCTGAGTGTCACAGTGGATGCTTGAGACCTGGCAGCTCTGTAATATACAGCAAACAAGCATACAGCTGTCAAGGAACCAGTTTAGGTAAAAATGCTGTTAGAATGAGCTTCTAGTGAGTGACTAGCAACAACTGTAAGTTAGCACTGGGGCAAGATTTATACAATACATTACATAGCAGTCTAATCGAAGCAGCTCGAGGACTACATTCCTACTAGACAATGTAATTCCAGTCTGATACATTTAATATGCAATGTGTTAGGATGGAGAACCGCAGGGAGATAATCTTTGATAATTTAAATCAATTTTCATCGTATTCATTTTTCTCAGTCTCAGCTATAAGCACCGTATGAGAATCGACACTCGCTGGATCATTTGTTAAGGGAAAAGACAGCACTCAGTATATGGGACTCTGCACTCAGCACACAGGAGAATTCATTCAGTATTGCAATTAGGGATTTTATACAGTTCGATGAGGTGGAAGACTGACCACCTTTTACAATAATTTTTAAATTATAAATGCGCTTGTTAAAATTTTCATGTCATGACTGCTCCCTAGAGGTCTCTGAACACATCGAGCTTCGGCACAAAGTAAACACTGGTCTCCGACAACCACAGACAACAGCGCACGCTCATTGAAGATTTCTCTGCCTCATTTCACTGCCGCAGGAAATCATTTTACTTCTCAGCTCTTGGTAGAAATTATGCATAGAAGGACAATCCATGTAGACCGCTGAAGCTTGAAAATGACTTCTAATGCCTAACGCTAGTAAAAATGTCTAGTTGAGGGCACATGCCTAAGAGAATGACAAACTCAAGACCTCCAAATTTAGAAATTATAAATGATCGGTATGCAATATTTACCATTTCAATAAAAATTTGATTCATGGTAAATTGTGTTGGGTGTTTTATTAATGAGCTTGTGTGAGACACCTCAGTAGGAGACTCGAATGCGGATCGAATTTCAGCAAATAAACAGTTGCAGAATCCACATCGATAGGCCGGGTCAAAAACAGAGAGAGAGAGGATGCAAATTGGCTGCCAGAAGCAGAAGTGAGGAGACCAGCAATGGGCAATCAGTAGGGTCAGGCAAACTCGGGACCTAAGGACAGAAATGGGATCGGGCAACCAGACAGACAGACAAGTAATCACTAGGATAAAACGCTCAAACTTGTATCCGCCTGACAGAACTCTGGTGCAAATTAAAGAGTTTAATTAAGACAATCAATTACAGCTCGGAAAGGGGCGTTGCCAAAAACAGGAAACACCAGTGATCAAGGGCAGTGTTTGTCAATCCAGTCCTCGGGGACCCACAGATGGTAGTTGGGAGGGAGCAAAAATGTTGACTGTCTGGGCTCCCCGAGGACTGGATTGAGAAACACTGCTCTAGGTTGCAGGGTGAGAATCCCACAGGGGGTGTGACTGTCCAGCAGGTGGGCCCCTGAATGACACTGACGGAATCCCCCTGGAATGATCCATGACAGACTAACGATATCTGGATTACGAATTTAACTGACATTGAGGAATAATGACATTTATTCATATATCAGTCAGGCGAAGATATACTGCTGAGAGTTCCTGTAAGTCCGATACAGCAGCCAAATTCCAAATCGTTATAGAAGGGTGAGATTTATTGTGAGTGAGTCCTTTTTGGGGCCAGTTGCCAATTTGTGTTGTTTGCACATTTTCTTCTTTTACGTTTGCTTGTCCTCTTTCTTTAATTTCTTTTAAAGTAGCATTCGGTTTGATTGTAGCAGTCCATGCCTTTTCTACAGCTGCTTATCCACTGCAGGATCAGAATCACAATAGATCTCGCCCCAGATATCCCAGGCAAAGCTCTAGAGAAGATGCATAATACATTTGCGCCAATACAGATATCTTTTAAGGGAAAAACCAGAGCATCTGGAGGAAAGCCATGGACACGAGGAGAAGATGAAAATCCTGTACAGACACAGAAAGACTCACGACTCTGCAGGAATAAGAGACTCTGCCTCCAAGTCAGCCACTGATTTGTCCTTTAGCTTAATTTTGTAAATATAACATTCATAATCTGACAACAGCCTGCGTCTGGTAGGAGCCTAACCTCTGCAAATTTACTCAAAAGCATGAAAAGATCTAAAGGAATTCCTCTGTTATTCCGCTAACACTGCCCAACAACTCAGAAAATGTCAGACTGCTTAGCTCTGACTTTTTTATTTTTATTTTAAACCATTCCCATTTCGTGGTTGTGGATTTGGCTGTAATTATTTCCTCCGGGTATTAAACCTGCACAAAAGCTCATGCTGACATGGATGCTTTCGAATTCATATATTCTTTTAAAATGCTCATTTTAAACCAGAGAAATATGTCTGCGATCTCTGTAATTTGGTCATGTTTGGTTTCTTAGCTTAGAAAACAGCCAACACCATTTGACTCCAAGCAGTTCTACATCGCTGGCTTTGAGTGAAAGCGACAGTTCAACGATATTTTACGTTCTGAGACATTCAGATTAATGTTTGGGATCACGGAGCAGGTTCCTACCCGGCTTAGATAAGCTGTACAGTCATATTTTCCAGCAGGAGAAGTTAGCTGCAAATTTCTACGGTTATTGTGCTGGTTTTAATTCCGAGAGGGCAGGACGAACCTCGATACTTTAGAAAGCCCAGCTTGGCTCCCACAAAGTAAATGACAGACAAAGTGGCCTTTTGTAATAGCCTCACACAAGCAGCATATTCCTAGGGAGCAAATTCTGTATAGTAAGTCATCACCTTGGGCTAACCGGCTTCTCTTTATCACACGCAGTGGAGACTGTGCATGCAAATGAGGCTTCCTTTAATCCAGGCAGCACTGCTCAAGTAATGGCCCTCGGATTCGTAGAGGCTTTACACAGATCACCCTGGAAGACGGTTAATTAATACCGCACAGGACTCCACCATCAGCTGTAAGCCATTTGTAAGTTACCCCGGGTGGAATGGTGAACGGAATCGTGCAGCATGAAGACAGGAGGAAGGAATAGGGACTATATTGAGGGACAAGGATGGAGATGAGTTTAATGGCTTTAAAGGGGTGGGGGGGGATTTAAACAAATATTTTAGTGTCAGCATTAGAGGCACACACAAGAAAAAAAGAGAAACAGATGTTGGGTTTTGGAGACGGATTCTGGATGACAGAATGCATGCGCTTTTTGTAGCAAGATGAAACAGCTCAGTCTTGTATAATAATAGTGAAAGACAATGAATGTACTTTTCCAAGCTTGATTTTAAACATTAAATGCCAGTCATTTAAGTAAGTGCTGCTGATCATGGGGTAGGGAAAAAAAAGACCTTTATTTCCAGAAATAACGCTTTTAATGTGCTGATTGGCCAAGGTGTGAGGAATCAATGCAGTAAAATGTACTGGATCTGTGCAATCCCTCTGGAAACGGCGGCACGGGCAGTCCTGCACACAGACGTCCCTCTACCAGCTTCACACATTTTTCTAAGATGATTGAAGATGCAGTGTCAGAGAAAGCAGAGGATGGCATTGCATCAAGCTGGGAGTCGTTTCGGGCAGTAGAACGAGAGCGAAGTACGGCGTGTCTCTGACTACAAACCGAATAGCGGAGAAGGCTCCCATTTCATTAATCATGTCTGACGTTTACAGCCAAGGCCGTGAAATGACCACGGACGTCACGTCTCATCTCCAGCGCTTGGCTTCTCCGAGTACGTGGAGCGGAAATAATAAAGCCAGATTCTTCTTCGTAGGATGTCGGGAGAGGCGACGCCGATAGCCAGCCCGCCATGTTTACAGACTTTTCAGGGACACCTCTGGTCCTGCAGACCCTAACTACAGGTTGATTATGTGTCTTTTTGCTAATCCCTTTTTCAATTAAAGGGAAACGAAGGAGCAGAAATTACTGATGTCATCCCCCGACTCCTCGTCTACTGATCTTTTTATAGAAATAATCCGTTTAGCTCCTCATCATGGGGCCTTTATCGTTAGGTTTAAATTCCTTACTTTTCCTTGAATACTTTCTAAAGCCTGGAGTAATTGCTGCTGTATGGATTAAAACTAGTCACGTAGATATCAGAGTAGAGGGACTTCAACCTTATTGTGATGTCTGGGCTTACAGGAAGCCTCTTCTATTCGTATCAAATGCTCAGCAGAGCGATCAGATCAAAGAAGGAGTAATAAATCTGCTTCAGGGACGGACTCAGAAGCAGTTCTGCTAAATCTATAAACCTGCATCTGTCTTATTGTCCCACTTTAATGTTTTATGTCGGTGGTTTTTTGCCCTGTAAACAAAGTATAACATTTAGTTTTTGCTGGGTTAATAAAAAATTTAAGGATATATTACTTAAATTAAATGTAAATGTAGCTCAGACCAGTCATCCCACTAAAGAAGAAACTCTGCCTCATGACACAGGCGCCCTTTGTACACACAAGCTTCATGTCCGATGCATCAACACTGCAAATCACATCTACATCACTCAACTCTCCAATGGTCTCAAAACATTATTATACTCAGGGAATGACATAACATCGCTGTTCAGTGAATGTATACTGAATCAGATTTTTGCAAATAAATGTCAGATACAGGTGTGTGTATTTTGTATAGCCACAGTAATTACTGTTGTTTAGTTATTTGTTTCTCAGTTCATTCATTAACATATTATTTTCCTTGTATAGGTCTATCTATCTATCTATCTATCTATCTATCTATCTATCTATCTATCTATCTTATGACCATTCATTATTTAATCTACTCATTCATTCTTTTGCACTACATTATTTTTCTTTCAGCTTCTGTCACTTGAGATTAGACAAGACTATGTGTTTAAGAACAATATCTGCCCTAATAATGCATTAACATATATATTTCTACACATTAAGTCTTTAATGGAGAGGATGACATCTTCAGGGACCTGCTAGACAAAGAGCTGAGCTGAGTGAAGCATGACCTTATTAGCTGATTCATGAACAGGAACAAATCACACCATGGATTTTTGGGAAATAGGCATCATTCAGATGTCATACGGCTTCAAATTAATCACACTTCAGCTGAAATACACTGTTTGCTCACACATTACAGTTGTTGCCTTGATCTAAATCAGGTTTGACTGATGTGTTTTCCCATTTTTTTATCAGCATTTCAAAAACTCACTCTTTTCACTGGACCTCTTGCACTTTCTTCCTGCACTTTGCCTGTTTGCCGGCTTTTGTCCCATTGGAGATTGTCGTCTAGTTTCCCGCTCTATATAGTAATTAGACAGTTGTAGTTTTCATTGGCTGATACACTTCTGAGCAACATCTTCCTAAAGCTAACTACAGGCTAACAGTGATGCATCAAAATGAGTTGTTTGCATTGAAGCGATTTGTTCATATTTTTCAAGAAATATTTAACATCGCACTGCAGGTTAAGTATTGACTGAGCATCCATGCACACACACACACAGACACACAGATACAGTACAGATGCTCCGCTACTTAGGAAATTTCAACTTACGAACTTTCCGATGTATGAACGAAGAGGACTGTAAGTCTAAATTGTGTTCATTAGGCTCCCAGTTCCTGTACATAACATAAATTTTTCTTTACGTGTCAATTCCGCCCAGTACGACTTCTGACTGCTACTCCCGCCGCGCAGCAGCGTAGCGTGCGAACTCCCAGCATCCTAGTTCTTTGTACTTGCATATACCCTTAAAATGATGTTGAAAAATATAGACTGCCTCGTGCCCATTTGCTTCCGGGATAGACCCCCCGCGATCCAGTAAGATAAGCGGTTTGGAAAATGGATGGATGGATGTATATAAATATACACAGAGAGAGAACGTGAACTGATCAGCCAACCTCCTGCCAAATATTGTATAGGTCCCTCTTGTGCTACCAAAACAGCTCTTACCCATCGAGGTATGCATTCTGTAAAACCTCTGAAAGCATCCTGCGATATCTGGCACCCAGACGTTAGTCCGGTAAGCTGTGAGGTGGGCTCTCCATGGATCGCACTTGTCGTCCAGCAAATCCCACCGACGCTCAATCGGATGGAAATCTGGGGAAATTGGAGGTCAAGTCAAAAGCATGAACTCCTTTTCATGTCCTCAAACAATTCCTGAACAATCTTTGCAGTGTGGCATTGCACATTATCTTGCTGAAATTGTCCACCGCCATTGGGGATTACTGTTGTCATGAAGGGGTGTACTTGGTCTTCAACAGTGTTTAGGTAGGTGGCACATGTCACATCCACATGAAGGCCAGGAGCCAAGGTTTCCCAGCAGAATTTTACCCAGAGCATCACACTGCTTCTGACGGCTTGCCTTATTTATATTGTGCATCCTGCTGCCATCGCTTCCCCAGGTAAACGACACACGCACACACCCAGCTGTCCAAATGATGGTACAGAAAATGTGACTCATCAGACCAGGCCACTTTTGCTCCACGGTCCAGTTCTGACTCTCACATGCTCATTGTAGGTGCTTTTGATGGTGGACAGGGTTCAGTATGGGAAGTCTGACCGGTCTGTGCGTATGCAGCCCCATATGCAATGCACTGTGTGTTCTGACTCCTTTCTATCATAGCCCGCATTAGCTTTTTCAGCAATTTGTGGTTCAGTAACTCTCCTGTGGATTTGGACCAAATGGACTAGCCTTAGCTTCCCGTGCGCATCAATGATCAGCCACTTTTGGTAGGTACTGACCACTTCATACATCCCACAAGACCTGCCATTTTGGAGATACTCTGACACAGTCGTCTAGCCATCGCAGTTTGGCTCTCGTCAAAGCCGCTCAGATCCTTACTCTGTCCCATTTTTTCCTGCGTCCAACACATCAACCTCAAGCCCTGACTGTCCACTTGCCTAATAAATGAAGGCACCCTTGACAGGTGCCTTTGTAACAAGATAATCAAATGTTATTCAATTCACCTGTCAGTGGTCTTAATGTTATAGCTGATCGGGCTAAACTCCAAGTACAAATCATCAGAAATAATACAATGATAAAGTTCTTTAATCTCCTCTATCAGTGACCTGTTTTTAGTATTATTAGATTTTGTTAAAAATTCAAGAAATGCAACAAAATGGGGGAGTTTTATATAAATATATCACTTCCTGCATTTTCAAAAATGATCAAGATTATTTCACAGTAGATGGAAATCAGCTCAGCGGTGTCATTATTAAGGTCATTATTGACTACTGCACCGTGTCATTACTGTTTATCAACACAGATTACACAGTTGAATCTGCAGACATGCCAGCGCTCAGGGGGAACTAACATTCGCATGGACATTTATGGAAAGCAACAGGAAGAACTTGACTTTGACTGAGTTCAAGTTTGTTTGGTGCCAAGGCCGCGGGGGTGGATGAATTCCAGGAAGGGAATGTTCCAACATGGAGGAACGCGGTAACGTTTGCTAGTGCTATTTTTAGACTAGTGTTTACACAGAGACTAAGCAAAGTTTAACACCGTCTATAAATGCTAGTAATGGGCCTGACACGTGTATTGGTAATACAGGCTTGTTTAAGTACAGGATAATCCAAACAAGTACCAAATTTCTAAGAACAGCATTGTGACAAAGGCAGCAGAGATATGGCGATTCAGTTTGCTCAATTTTATTCACATCATTTCAAGTTTGTCCATAATAAATGCTAAAAGTGTTTAAGGACAAAATAATATAAGTGTACCTAGTAAAACTAGGTCTTGTAAAAATAGTCCTTACCTGTCATGAAGCACATTCTAAAGGTTGTAGACCCTCTCTGCTCCTGAACTTTCTGATTCATGGGTATCGCTGGAGTGTTTCTAACACGGTTTTTGAAGTTGACAGTGGCAGCCAAACATGGGGGGATTCTGGGAAATTCAGAGGACAGACTGGAGCTGCTCACACCAGTCCTGCCTGCCCTCATTTGTCAGTGAGGTGAAATGGGCCTCTTCTCATTGGATTGCATGTCCTGTAGTAATGAGCAGGAATGCATTTAGCAGAAATCGATGATAAATGTGTGGCTCACTCAAATCCAAGACCGTGCTCTACATATAAAGCACTGCTATACGCACGTAGTGTAATTAGTATGATATGGATACGTACGTATAGAAATACAGATTGTTTTTTAATCGAAAAGCAAAATATTCGGGATTCCAGAGGGCAAACAAAGAAATGCAGCATTAGCAAAGAAAAAAAAACAAGAAGCGAGGGTGGACGCCGAGGGCGCTTAACGTGCAGGACGTGGAGTCTGGTCTATATTTATACTCACTGGGTTCGCCAGAGAATGGTTCAAGCCACAAGCACACACTGCATGAGCCCAGGCCCCCTCATTCCAGTGCCAACTGGACTGAAGGTCAGTGCGTTGCAACTGATAAGTTCTCTGAAAGCAACAGATTAAGCTGTTCTCTGTTTGTCTGCAGTTTGTGGAAATTCATTCCTGATTTCCTGCTTAAAACGTGGAGATAAAATGTCAGATTGAAAACAGTTCTATACTGTCTTCTCATTGCTATACAGCTATATCATCATGTGCCAAACAAGTTTAAATCTGTTTAATTTTCATATACCACACTGTCCCTCATTGCTTGACAATATCAATCTTATTACTTTGTTTAGGTGTGTAATTGGTAACACTTCAGTGAATGATTTCGCCTAACTCATCCAACATACAGTGATGCATTCACTGATGTTTGTGACAGCTGCAGGTAACAAATTTCTAAACGATTTTGCATTGTGCCATCTTTCTTTTAGAACATGTTTGATTTAGTTTACCGCAAACTGTTAATTAATACATTAACTAACATGCAGGAACTAACATGAATTAAGGCGGTGCTATTCATGCCTTAATTCATATGAATCATGTCGTGGTTACGTTAGTTCTTCATTAGTTCTTGATTAATACATGTCTAGGCTCATCATTAGTTCTTAGTCAAGAAATTACTAATTCACATATTAGTACATGCTAATTCATGTACTGTTATTATAAAGTGTTACCCTGTAATTATTATACTGCACACATCTTGGGTCCGCCTCATCTCCAAAAGGTGAAGTAAAATACAAAATCCTAATTTCATCAATAAACTAAGACACATTTTGATCCATCTTTGCCTCACAACAGAAACACTTTCTTAAATTCCACAGGCCATTTATTGCAGTGTAGTAAGTTTATTCATGAAATTGGAATTCTGTCTAAATATAAGAAAATTATACTTGCTTAGATTTTCATTTTTTGTAGTGAAGTTAAGATACCTGAAATCAGGTATTGTACCTGATTTCAGGTAAGTCACTTCAGCTTTCATAATCACTGCTCCCCCTGGTGGATGGATAAATCATTGCAAGTACTTTACACACAGAGGTAAGGGGCGGATCATGCCAGCCCCCTTGTTCGTTACATCACTGTGGGGGATCTCATTATAGTCAAGGTCCCACCCAGGACCCAGCAGGGGCCAGTCATGGACCAGCCAAGGACCAGCCAAGGTCCCATCATGGAAACAGGGGAAAATTCAAGTGGCTACATTTGTATCATAAGTGAGATGATTCTGTATTTGTGCAAGAATTACGTCTTTATGGTCCTGAATATAGGTAATTTGTTACATAAAACCTGTTTAGAGAGACAAGTACTACAGAAATAGGTGCCATAACAAAGGCACGGCGAATGACCCTACTGTTGACCAGCTTGACTTCCACTGTATGCGCAAGGATTATAATGCATCATTGGAGTGATTAAGCGCAGGCACCATAAAAGGATTATCACAACATATTTGGGAAATACAAAAGCCCCAATGAGATTCCTACGCAAGCTGGACATTGGGAAGGAGTCTGTCGTAGGGAAATGGATGATTTAGGCCAGTCTCGTTATTGTAAAAATGCTTTTTTTTACAACCTCGTTTTTAGTGTGGAGCTGACAGAACTGGGTTGCCAAGTAGGGTGTATGTGATTAATTTGTATGCATTTCACACGGAAGCTGACGAGAAGGAAATCACATTTGGTCTCACACTTCGGCACCAGCAAATGCATTTTCTTGCAGAGGCAGGGCAAGGTTACACCACCCTGAGTGTGGTTGGCTCCATCCTGCCCTTTGAGTACCTATACTGCCTGAGCAGAACACCTTGTCTGATACCGGTTTGTTATAATGGCTAGACTAAGAATATCGCCTGTCTTTCTAAATCAGGCCACTTAAAAAAAAAAAATGTCCACTTTGCTAACTAACCTTACTTAGTATCTGTTAGGACGCCCTATTTTCTCCAGGACCACTTCAAAGGTGAAGCAGACATGGCTCTCTACACAGGATGCTTGCACTTGTGGGCTTCCTGTTAGCTTTAACAAGTCGGGATATTCCCCTCTATTCGCTCCTATTAGCACGGTGTTTTTGGCAACAGGACTGCCGCTGATTGGATGATTTTTATACATCGTTCCATTCTCTGTAAATTCGAGACATTGTAGCGTTGTCCAGGAGGGTGGATGCTTCTGAGATGCTGGAACCCCGACGCCTGGCAGTGGCACAGTATGTACAATCCCCAAGATCACATGCTTTAGTAGATGTAATGTTTATCCACACAGTAACTGACCCTCTTGATGCCGTCCTGCAGCAAAATGATTCGCTGTTTGGTGGAGAAGGTTATTTGGGTTCAGAGTCGCCCCAAGGAATAAGTGAACTAAGTGGCTGCTTAGGGCCCATTAGCCACCAGGGGGCCCCCTTCTGAGCAGTTTGTCAAAATGGGATGGAGAATAACAAATGACAGCTAGATTAATCAAAAATTGCTTTGGGCCCCGAAAAGCTTTGGGCCGGCTCTGATTGGCTAAATGAGCAGGTGTACTTATTAAAGTAGCCATTGACTGTGCACAGTGAGGTATTACATGTGATATTATCCCTCTGCACAACCATGCCTGCAGATTGGAGACAAAAAAGAAAAATTGTGTTAACCATAGACAGCACAAATGTATTGCTTTTTGATGCTAATTTCTCTCATTAAATCAAAAAGCCTTTCAAGCCTTCCCGAACACAATGTGCCCTTCTTTATCACTTCCTAGTAGCTAATATTTAGCTTTATTTATTTTAGCGAACTGACATACCTGAGATATTGTGGTGCTTTGCTAATATCTCTTCAAAGAGCTTATAAAGGATGGCCTGACATCTCATATCCCAAATTGTGTTATTCCGTCTGCTGTTATCTGAGTCTCTAGGGAATGTAGCAGAAGTTATTCCACTACTGAAGGTATCTGATACAATTTGTCATTTTATAACTTTGTTAATGGCATAAATGCTTGAGGGTTGGCATGGTGGTTAGCGTGGTGAATCCAACCACTGCATGTGCTTTTGCAACCTGTATAAAATGCCCAACCCGTATAATCATGAGTGTGTGCCCTGTGTCGGCCGGGCATCTAGCCCTGCACCCTGTGAAGCTTTGTGTCCTGCATTTACACACAATTCTATACTATCAGAAATGCGCTGCTGTACCCTATGTAAGCATGTAATACAGACGGAGCATGCACAGAAAAAATATTATCATCAGCATCCAGCAAGTGAATTTAAAAATTGTTGAATGACAATGACAATACAAGCAGAGGAAAATTGTTTAAAGGTTATGGGTGCAGAAATTCATGCAGAGCTATTTCTTTCTTGTTGCATACCATCCAACTGCCTGGCTATAAACATACCCAGATGGAAAGCATAGGATTGAAGGGGGCGTGGCCTTTGGTGTACAGTTTCACTGACTGTATTGGGCGCGTTGCTCCTGTGGGGCGACCAGCCAGGACACGCCCACATTGCAGCTGTATGGGTTCAGGCTCGTTAGCACGATCACACCGAAATACATATTAATGACAGCTGGCCCAGATAGTAAAGAGGGCAAAAGCTTTTACGACTCATCGGAACAGTCAGGCTGAGACCCTGTTCTTGCATCTGAGTTGTAGTGGTTTAAAATAAGAATTAAAACCTTCCTCTTAACTGCTGTTGTTAATTTATATAAAAAGTTAAAAAAAATCTACACTATTGGGTGTAACGTGTTAGAATCCTTCATCGTGACTGAACTAGACTTGACAGAACCTTTATAATTTTATCCGTTACCATGAAAAAAAACAATATACTAAGTGCTCTGAAAAGAGACTAATTTGAGCAACAAGTAGTTACTGTGATGCTAAATTGCTAATTATTAACCTAACTAATGATTTGTAGATTTGTTCCTGCACAGTCACAAATCTGTGAAGATAATGAATGACTGAGCCACTGTCACGTAACCTAGTTAAACATTTTATTTAAACTGAGCTCATTAAACAATGAGTATTGGCGAAAACAAGTAACCGAGTTCTTCAAGCTCTTAAACTAGTACTGATGTGTAAGTTACTTCAAATTAAGTAATCAGTACAACTAGGTGCCTCAGACTAGGATTAAGAGCTATTAACTGCTTTATACAAAGGTTATTAGGTTAAATGTAGTCCTGGTATCACAGAAAATATTAAATAGTTAAATTTATCTCTAAATGTCTCTGCTGCATGGTAAGTGAATTTCCTCTAGTGTGTCGGTGTTCTGCAGTGGAGTGGCGTCCCATTCAGGGCTCAGACTCTCTACAGCCCCGCAGTTACCTAACAGTTATGGAAAATGGCTGAATGGATACAACATAAATTATGGTTGTTTGCTATTGCAGCAGTTATTGTTTCACCCTGTACCCTCAGATATTGAATATAACGCTTCTTCTGAGCCAACTCTGATGATCATATATATTTGCACTATACTGGATAAAAGTTGGGAGATGGATGGATGGATGGATGGATTGCAATTTCAAAAATCATTGTTTCCGATATTGGTATTATACATAACATTTTATACACAGTTCTGGAACATTCTGCTTGAGTGCCTTAAAATCTGCGTGCTTGCTTTGTCTGTATGTTGCTCTGAATCCTTTTAAAGCTCTTTGTTTATCCCTGACGAGATGTTCCTTGGAACAATGACTTCTACCAATTTTTTCGAGACTAGTTTTAGATTTAAAATTAAATTAAAGAGAGAATTTACTTCTTCAGCCAGGCGCCCAATGGTCTCTGGAGTCTCGCCCTTTACATTTCTAGGCAATGAAGCTGATTATCAACTAAGTGGCATTTAAAGACCAGCAGAGAACAATGTCGATTGGATGCTCAGTTCAAAATTAAGTCTCCCACAGCTTCATGGCAAAGTATTTTATGGCTAAAACCAAGAATGAGACCTGCTATTTGGGAGTAACTGACTTGCTGAGGCTATAAATACCATGAATATTGGACATTAATACTTTACAATAATCCTTTAAATTAGGCAGCGCTGAGATCATGAAAGGTAACTGTACTTAGTAGTTCTAAGTACAGTTATATAACTATGGTTCATCTAAACTCCCAAGCTCATGTCCTGATCATGCTCTGCTCATTCATCCCAAATCTATTTCCCAGTCAGGTACATAGCAAAGTCCATTACCTGTCCTGGTTTAATCTTTTCTAAGCTTTTGAAAGCTACCCAACCTAAAACATTTATTTACAATATAAGATAAATGTAAATCATCACAGGTACAATAGATAGATAGATAGATAGATAGATAGATAGATAGATAGATAGATAGATAGATAGATAGATTAAAAAAAAACTAGTGCAATTTGTACAAAAAATCTATGTTATGCTGAATAAAATTACTGCAGTATTAATATGTGAAAACAATTGAAGAACGCTACTTGGACATGCAAAAGGGAAAAAAGTAATACAAAGTCATACCTTTGCTATATATCCGTATCTGGGTACGTTTAACAAAACTGCTTAATGAAATACTTTAAAGGACCATGCTTGGTAATTAAATTTAAAAGTTAAAGTATTTCCTTATCTGGCCAGTTACCAAAGATACAATTTATTCCCATTGAAAGAATCAATATTGTCAATATGACAATGGGTGCAGTGACTTTGGTCTATCTGCCTCTGCAGTGCCATGACACCTGTCACATCTGCCTTCCACAAGGATGGATGGACGTGACACAGTTCATGTTGTGCAGAAAGGGCTGATGTGTAATAGATTGTACTGTCATAACCTAGGGGCTGCTTTTGTTTAAAAAAAAAAAAGAATCGTATCTGCTCTCAGAGATAAAGACAACGAGATATCCACACTTCTGATCAGAAAGAGTGTGACGTGAGTGAAGGTTTGGACACAGAGATGACTCAGGCTTGCTGTTTCAATGCAGTAAAGTGTGTTAGAATCACTTTCTTCACCTGCTGGTGGAATGAAAATGCGACACTCTAGAAAACAGCTTTCTTTACACCTGAAACACTTTTGATCATTTGATCCATCTTTAATAACTGCTGATGCAGGGTGGGTTAACCATGAACCTATCACAGGTGACACAGGGCAGTGGCGGGGGGATACCCTGGATGGGATGCCAGTCCGTCACAGGGCACAGGGCAGAGGGACACCCCGGATGGGATGCCAGTTCATCACAGCGAAAGGGTTTGTAGTGGGAGAGGAAACGCATGAAAACACAGGGAGTGCCTGCAAGCTCCACACTGCACCCCCAGCAACATCCCAGAGATGTTCATTAATTAAATTAATTAATTTAGTGAGCTGGTGGTAAAATTTAACAAGTACATCAAATAGCTTCAGTACCCCTGAGGAGAGGCTAGCTATCCAATTAGATATCAGTGACTTTTTGGAGAACTGAAGAAATTCTTATTACGTTGGGCTGTATTAATGTTTATTTGTATGCATATATGCTAATGTGTTTTTTTTCAGTGTAGATATACTTTTACTGTCCTGATAAATAGCTTTAAACATTATCCTCATAGAGGTGCATAAAGTATTCTCTCTCACTCTCTATAAACAAGATTTTCTTTGGCAGCCTAAGATATTTCCCACAGTGCTGTAAAGTGTGCATTAATCAGAAAGCTGTGTGCTTTTAAAAGACATAAAGACATAATGTATTGCATGGGCCTGAACATGTTGCATGTTGCAGAAACAGCGGTCATAGGAAGTTTTGGGATGCTGAATTGCAAATTTATTGGTTTTATTGCAAAATAATCAATTTATTCTTTTGTTTAGAAATGCATCGTGCCCATTGCTTCCGGGATAGGCTCTGGACCCCCTGCAACCCAGTAGGATATGAATAGATATAATTGATATAATTTGTGATATAATTTTATATATATCATTAGGAACAATCAATAGTTTTAAGAAAAACATCGAAGTAGTAATAAATTGAAAGCCAAAATATAGTATCTTCTTAGGAGTCAATGACTACAGTTGCAATTGATTGCAAAATGGTAAGAAATGAACTGAAAGAGTCAGTCAGAAAAAAAAAACTACAGGTATGACACTTAATAAAAAGAAAATGTTTGGACTGGATGCCAGTCCGTCACAGTGGTATGTTAACCATTGCTTATCCATGGACTTTTGTCATGAAACCAGTAAATTTGCAACATTATTACAGAATTAAGCAAGCGTCCCAAAGCCTTTCTGTGAACATCGTATGCATCCTGTGATAAGTTGTTCAAGGTTTACTGTGTTTCTGCTTCCTCCACAGAGGTGGTTTAATATCGCTGGCAGAATATTGTTAAGATAAACACACTTAGATTTTTTTATGCTTATTGTATACATAGGGAACACTGATACATTTATAAATGATAGCTTAAAGCATTTCACCATTACCATTTACTTTGTAAAAAACTGGTGTTCTAAACCAAGGAGTTTAATAATTAATTTTCAGCCAGCGAGAAACCTTTCTGCCTCCCATATCCATCAGCAAACTGCATATTATTTATTTCCAAAAGTAAACATGGGCTGTCCTTCAGTTTAACTGAGTGCCATTCAGAATTGTCAGTCATAGAAATAACACATTGCACATGGAGCCTGTGACCCTCATCAGCCACCGTAGTCCATGCTTACTGGTTGGAGCGTGTCAGGTTGCCAGAGTCACAGTCCATTTCCACAGGAGTAAAAACAACAGCAGGACAACATGATCATTTGTTCAGTTCGAATGACATCATAGCTGATAGTTAATTTCTGTTTAGATTAGATTCTCGGCAAGGAAGCGAGCTGCGAAAAAACTGGACGCCTTTTCAGTTTTCATCCGCATTTGTCATTCTGCTTATTAAAATAATTTATAGACAGATACTCTGTGTCTGAGTGCTCCATGAGTCATACATTTATGGCAGTCGCTATACCCATAATCCACTTCAGTGACTGTGCAGGTTCCAACCTTAGCTGCAATAGGCATTTCCATATTTACTGTATTCCTTTAGTAACAGACTCCAATAGGAAAAAACGACACTGCAAACAGGACCAGGCCCCCTGTCACATCCTGCATCTACACATCACGAGCAGAATCGACAGGGTAGGATCATGCTTAGTCTGATATCTACCTGTCTGCATTTTGTAAGGTAGGGAACGAGAAATGACACGTTCTTACCGCATGAGATTGGCTGTAAACTTTTAACCACAGATAATTGTTTAAATTTTAACATTTTTCTGTGTGTGCCCACATGGTCTTTAACTTTTAGAACAGACGTGACTGTATAAGTCCCCTTATCCATCCATCCATCCATCCATCCATCCATCCATCCATCCATCCATCCATCCTTCCATCCATTTTCTGAAACCGCTTATCCTATTAAGGGGCTTGGCGGGTCCGAAGCCTGTGGGCACAAGACAGGGAACAACGCAAGATGGGACGCCAACCCAGAGCAGCCTTTTCCTTCCTATTACACATATTTATTAATAAATTCCAATGTTACTTATACTGTGTGTGGACACATTACAATAAAAGCATTGTACAGTAGTGAATGGTTAACAGCATGTTTATTGGGTCTAGGACGGCTGCAAACCACTGATAATGTTATACAAATGGATTTTCTTGTCACTATTCTGGTACACAGTGATGCAAGCGGTGACATCGTGCTGGGGGACAGCCCTCAGCCAATGAGAGCCACAAGGGCTTTTCTCAGGCTGCATGGACAAAAAGTATTATATTTCAAAGATAACTTCCCATTTGAAAGAACATTATTATATGCATTACTAGAAAATGTGCTTTTTTGCAAAAACAGCATATACCACAGAAGGAAATCGCATGATGAGTTTAACTAAATTTGAAAGGGTTATCAACATTCTGAGAAATGCTGACTGATTTTCATGAACCATGCAAAAAAAAATATTAAATGAAATCAAATTGATAGTCGAGGGATCACTTTCAATTCACGGGAGCCTTATTACAGTATCGCAGCGCTGAATGTGTCTACAAGTTAATGATGCCACAAAATAAATAAAGAAAAAAACACCCGTACTCCTCATTTTTAATGAATGGCTTGGCGCGAATTGTAATGACATCAAGCAGCATTGCATTTTATGGGAGAGGCAATTGAAACGTTGATTCGGATCCCGGTTCTCATTTCTCTAGCACTGCAGAAAGGATGAGTGTTTGTGCAGAAGTGAAGCTGCCTGTTTGCACGGTGGGCCGACACGTGAGGGAGGAATTGGGGTAGGGGTTAAACAGGAGCTATAACTGGACATCAAACAGGAGACCCTGCGGCTAATTCATCCCTTCCAAGGTGTCATATTTCGGCCAGGTCGGGACACTGACTGGAGAAGAGGGACATGTCCGCCGGCATTGCCTTGCTGCACGCTGCTTGATGGGCTTTAGAAGATCGCTAACAAGCTTTGCGTTATTTAAACACTGTCACAATCGCTTTACAGCCTTGTTCGGATCCCTATATGTGCACGGGATAATCATTCTTATCACAGAAGCATCATTGCTGGTGCATTATGTAAAAGGCGCCATATTTATTGCCGTGACAGCTGTCGTTGGGGGTCCTGGACGCAGGCCACGAACCCCATGCAAATACTCCCTCCCCCCCCCCCAGCTGGGCTCTGGTGGTGGCTTCGGTGCTTCTCTGTTCACTGCAAAGTGCACAAAACATCTGCTAGCGCTCTCAGGTTGCATACCCTCGATGACCCACATGGAGGCTTACATAGCCAAAGCCAGCCTGCAGCATGCCCTGTTTTAAAACTGTGCCCGTCACTGGGTATTTTTGTTTAAGCACATGTAGGCATGATGGCACGGTACTGGGACAGCCTCTCGTACACTGTGGACTAAGCCAAACATGCAGCAAGCGTATTGCCTCTTAGATTACAGGTTCCCGGTGTTTACAGATTAAAGATTACAGGTGTGCTTAGATTAGATGTTCCATGAGGATCTAATTACACCATTATGCGGTGTTTTCCCAACATGAATAGCATACTTTGCCTTTGTCAGTGTAATAATTACCACAGTATATAGCTCATTTACCACGGCGGTAAATGAAGCAGTACTGCACAGTCAGCTTGTGAGCGTGTAATAATTACTTCATTGTGTGGTTGTCTTTGTAACATTTCCCCTTCGCCTGTGCTTGGGTCATTTGTTTTTTTCTTGTAGCCCTCTACTGGAGGGAATTTATCCAAATCAGAGTGCAGAGGGTGTATCTGAGGCGCCTTATTAAAAAGCAAAACTATCTTTTAAAGGTTAAAAAGGTACGTTGAAGCGCAGCTGCCAGACTAGGTAATACCAGAGCAGCGGAGGCTCGCCGAGAAACTTCTGTCATTGATGACAAATGCGAACACGCAGAGATCCGGCTCGTGTCACCAGCCAGGCTGTTGTCAAAACATTCCTCGGTGTCTACTGCACTCCCTGTTCACGTGTTTGGCTGCTTTCCACTGTTTACAGGAGCTCCTGAGCTTGCACTATAAAGCCAGGCTGAGGTCAACTCTCGCAAACTGCTTCCTTAACACGTCAAGAAGAGAAGAGCTCTTTCTAAAACATATACCAGCCTAAACCTCACACAGAAAGGTAAGGTTCTACGCTAACTCAGTGCCTTCTGTCTGTTCATTTTTTTTGTTTATTGCAGTTACCATATGTTAATCCTGTGGTTTTACTCATACAGTGCTGCTAGTATTTCTACCGACAAAATGGCAGCAGTCCCGTCAGCTGGATGCCTGCTCGCAAAAAATCACTTCTACCGAAGTAAGAGCGAAAGTTCATTTTCAGATCACCTTCACCCATCAGTTGAACAAATGTGATCGACAAGATCTCGGAACCTGCAGATCCTAATCTTTGCGTTTCTTTCTTTTTGTTGTGAAGCGCGACTCAACTCTGCCTCCAGCAGTTCCTCTTCAAGCTCCTTTCAATCTTGCTGTGATCTTGCCGGAGATCAGGAGAAGATGCCCGTCTCACACGGTAAGCGTAATTGTTGTTATTGCACTATGCAGTCGTTTCCCAGAACTGTGATACGTCTGAGGTCGTTAGCTGACATTGTGGTTTTTCTGCTTGGTTACATGCAGGGTTTACGATCAAAGGATTTAAACTAGCAACTCACAACTGCTTTGCATTCTAAGCTAAAAAAAACAGCGTGGATGTCTTTAACACATAATCGGCAAGCGTGCATGTCTGACACAGCTTATTCTAAAATCCGCAGGCATACAAGTACCATTTGATAAATGCTGGTGGATGAAGAAGTTCTTCACATGTGAAGTGGTTTCCCTTCCTGTAACAGAACCAACCACCATGAACAGGTACGTTTAAATTATTCCATTCCTTAGTCAATAATGGATCGCACTTCTATTAAGTCATAAAAGTCATGAAGCGTATACAAAAAGTCAAAAGCAGAATTAGCATTAGTTAATATTGGCATTTGCAATGCTGAAAGATAAACAAACAAACAAACAAACATAAAGAGCAATCATTTTATCAGGAGACAGAGAACCACACATTTTCACTCAAATTAACATTTTCCAGACAAAAGAATAATTTATTCATAAGCCAGTTATTCACATCTTGTCCATTGTCTGTGGGATCCGCTAGGCAGGGTATTAAATCACTATAATTTGACATAATTGGCACAATGACAGTAACTGTTTAATAAACAACACTAGAAAATACATTAGTTTTTGTCCATTTGAATAAAAAGGCATTTTTTTCAATGTGTTTTTTTTTCTGCTGTGCATTAAAAAAGCATGCAATTTTTGTCAGGACATGGCATAAATGGACAATTGACATAAAAGCACCCTTGTGTTAGCATACGAATCTAGTTTCTCATCAAATATACAGTAGATAAATTCTAGAAGGAACATATTAGTTAACATGTATGATGTTATCCTGGTTGCTTTTTCCAAACCCCTGACAGCAGTTTGTTTTTTAACAGCCACTCTCTCTACTCTTGTCTCTACAGTGCTAGCAGTTAATATTTGAGGACCTGGGAAGGACTTGGACCCGTCGGGAAACCTGTAAAGTGAGACCACTTGCTGAGTGGACACCACATGTCCTTGACTCCTACATCTCCTTCCTGGAAAACTGCAGCAGAGGGGAAGACAGGGATTAAGTCTAAAATGATTTCTGGGGTTAGGACACTTCTGCGCAGAGCTTCAGTTGTACAGGGTGGCCTTTCACCTAGATTCAAGAAGGTACTGTCTCTGCAGTCAGGGAATCTCTTTGAAACGTTTGATAAACATAACACACAATGGGCCAAAGTAAATTTTTAGGTATAGAAGGCAAAATGCATATGATTATTTGTTACTATCAGTTAAGACTGGAAGCTGAAGAAAACAATGTATAGAAAAGGTATCCATAAAAGATGGAATGAGGTGAAGGAGCTCTTGTTAATTAAAACAGCTTGACTCTAACTGAAGACCACAAGACTCTTCAGCTACCAGTTAGATAAATTTGCTAATGGTGGTTAAACCTGAGCATTCATATTCGTCTGTGGATACAGTTACAGCAAGTTTTCTTTACCAGTGGTTTAAAAACAGAAACCTCCAGTAAGGTCTAGCCATTGCTGTTCTCAACAGCGGTCAAATGAACAATTTAAAGAAAGATTTAATGTAAGTTAGATATATTGTATGCTAACCAGTAATTCAAATAATAAATGTTGTCTTTTGTATTTATTATTTTGCACATTTTGTACTGAGAAAATAAATACATTTTTAAATGTCTATGAATGTTCCTTGAAATTCCTGAGTTTGTATACAGATCATGTTTAATAGTAAAGTAGGCTCATATATTATAAACTTTACGGTTAATGTGCAGCCATGCAATTAAAACAAACAACGCTGCTTCTATTTTTCTTTAAATTCCAATCATTCATATACCAGAAAGGAATCGACTGAATATCTACATATCAAACCTTTTCACTTCAGAGATCATTTAAATGCAAATATCTTCAGATGTAAATCGAGTGGATTTGTGTGCATGTATATCAGAACACACGGAAAAAACCTCAAAACCCTTTTCGTCACACAACGTTCTAGCTGAATGTTAAATGAGGTAAATACAGATCTTTGGTCAACTAGCTGACATCAAGCCTGATCCCCAATGGTTTATTTGCCACGTATTGTGAACATAGAATGTTGCCGAAATGTGGCTAATTCTCTGACCGAGGCAGGGTCCCAGATGTTCTGGATAAGCGTGGTGCTAATATAACCTGCTCCACTCCAGATACACCAAGATAAAGCCTCCACATGGCAGATGTTAAACCCTACCCATTAATTCACGGTCCGCGATCTCTCCACTGTTAATCAACGAGGATACATGTACCCGAGCGTCACAGTCAGCAGCTGTAAGGAGGACCAATGACCGTTCGCTGCGCAACCGAGCATTTATTTGTGTCAACGCAGATTTCAGGAAGAAGGAAATGTCACACATACGCCAGTCCCAAAATGAAAAGGAGACGCATTCCCTCTGGCGTGGCTGTTAATTAATATGTAACAGGTAAATCCCAAGTGCTACTATTTATTATTGCCCATTTGTCAGGATTAGCAAAATTCAGCAGACAAGTGCGCAGATCCTTCGTGTTCTCTTACAGTTATAGCCTAGTGACTTATCTCGAAATGTCTGGGAAAACTAGGCCTGGTCTTATTTATAAAGTTTGGCAAGGGCGCAGAGCTCGGAAAGAGCTGGCTGGCAATGACATTTGTGTTCCCTTAGATAGAAAGACTCTGGTCCAACCCAGGGAGAAAGGTGCTAGCTTGTCAGTTTGCTATATTTGTTTAATGGCAGTGAAGGTGTTTGGAGATACCAAGGTCTAGTCATGACTGGATTGTCCGTGGTACAGAAAAATGGAATCTTCTTTATCCGGGTCGTGGGTGAACAGGAAATCTGAGGTCACGTCAACCTCACCAAAAAAAACAATGTGAAGCTATTGAAATACGCTACAAGTTAGTCGTCTGATATGCATAAACAATGCAATCACCCAATCATAGCATAATCGCTATCAGAGAACTGTAATTGAAAAGTATAGCGAATAATAATAGCATCGCTTCCATCGGGTAAACCGTAACAGCAGGCATTTCAAGTACTCCATGAAATCTGAACATCTATCCATCCATTTCATATATCTGCTTGTCCCATGCAGGGTCTCGGGGAGTCCGTAGTCTAGCCCGGAAGTTACTGCCAACCCTTGGCAGGGTACAAAACTTGAAAATATTTTTTTTCAAATATGACCATCAAAATCAAATTAATCTGGGAATGTGGTAGAAAAACTCATTCAACATAAATTCTTCATATTGGAATAAACCATAGTCATTAATCAGTATTTATGAAATTCTCCTCCTCTGAGACTTTGTTATTGTGCTGCTATTGTCACTAGCGGTTTCTGAATGGGCCATTATTACCAGTGCAGGGATCAAAATGTTAAAATAAATTACACTTCTAAGAAATGATAAAAGACTTCTCTCATAGAAGTTACCACCAATACAGTTCATAACTCAATATTATTGCTTTTGTCATCTCATATCATAGTCAATTTAGCGACAGGTATTGTCTTCAAAAATGTTAAAAAGATCTTTTTTTTTTTTTTGTTGCGTACTCAACACACTTTCATTTTCATAACTGGCAGTCAAATTGTTATGACCGGTATTCTTATTATTATTGAAATTTCATTGCAATCCAAAATGTTATTCACACAAAGTCCACGGAAACATTGTCAGTGAAAGTGACATGAAGTTCGGAGGCAAAACTTCAAAACCAAAACCTACAGTAAAATGCCAGACTTGCAGACAGTATCGATGCCGTGTTAATTATCCATATTGCAAAGCAATGAAACGTTTAATGGGTGCTCATGTAATACATGCAGGCCTCGGAAATAAAGAAAAACTCATTAAATGTCTCCCCACAAATTGAGCATGCAACATATGCCGGATTCACAATAAAGGCACTTTATATTTGTAATGATGGATGTGCAAAATGTCTCTATCCTGGAATGGTCTTCACAATGGGAGCGTGTAAAATGCATCTTTGTGAATCACTGTGCCCATCACAATGGGCATCTCATACAGGCTCTATCACAATAACAGGCACGACCAGACTTTAAAGTCCATTTAACTGACCAAACTCAGTTTCACGGTAAAAATCAATCATACATGAGGTCTGCGTGCTGCATCATAATGTTATTCCAGCTTGCGGGTTACTGGCTATAAAGACAACCGTGTGCCTGGAATGGTTTACTAAACCTTGATTTAACACTCGGAATAGTTAACTACAGGTTGCTTAACTAGTAGTGGTGCTTCTTGTCCTCTTCCTTTTTCCAGAACCTTCACACAAGTTTTGACATAGACTGGTCATAGAGCGAATGCATACCTACGGAATTACAACAATCCATTTCCGCATGGATCCCTTTTAAAGGTGAATGCGTACTTGCGTTATGTGCATCCCTGAGGATTATGTATGTATGTAGTGTGTGTGTGTGTCTGTGTATGTATGTTTATATATACTGATGTCTAGTGCCTTAAATGAGAGTGACACATTAGGAGATAAGGAGGCTACATAGTGAATCACGCCCACATTATAATATATCGTGGGAACAAATTAATAAAACGTGGCCATGATACTGTATATACTGTAAAATTTTTATCATTATGTCAAGAAAGGGGCTCCGCAAGTATATCTTTGAAGTTGCTAGTGAATGTTGTTTTTCCCAGTTCTGCTACATTTTTTTTGTGCTACATTTGAGAAGGAGAGATCAGAGCTGCTTCTGGTTTTATGTAAGTCGAGGAAGCAGCTAAGAAGTTTAAATTATTCCAAGGAAAAGGGGATAGTGGAGCTGACAAGCGGACAGTCAGGTGCAGCTGATGTGCAGCCGCTCGCTTGCTGCAGCGGAGGCGAAGCGTAACGTGAGGCTCTCAGACAAAGCCTTGGTTTACTGGCCAATTTACGCTTCTGTCCTTATCTATAGGCCTGAAGTGTGGGGAGTGACTGAAAGAATGGGGTTTGTCGGTACAAGCAGCTGTAATAGGGTTCGGCTGCAAAAGTCACAGAGCCAGCATTCAATGGCGTGGTAAGAAGTTTAGCTAGCTGAGGGAGCTTTGGAGTTGACATGGAGCTCCTTTAAATAGCAGAGGGCCAGCAGAGGTCTACCTTACATGGTTACCACTTCACCAACAGCCAATGGACTCCCTGGATGAGCCTGGGAAGTACTAATGAGTCATAAGCCAGACAGCTTGGGAATCCCCCCAGGAGATACTGACACCTTCCCTGCACAGGTTTTTGCCACCAGGATCCTCAAAGTCAAAACATGGAGTGAGTGATCTGAAATCACTTAATAGTTATTCTAATGGCATAGTAAATTGAAATCTATACAACAATCCAGCATAAATACACCATATACCAAGAAGGAAAATATATTCTGTTTGGATTTGAGGCCCATAAATCTACAATTTGGACTTCTATCTAAAGTCTTCTGTATTCAAGGGTAGTGGGTGGTGTATAATTCATGAGAAAACCAAAATGAAGCGAAAAGGAATAGATTTTATGTCAATTACACAGTAGGTCTTTAATGCTACTGTCAATAGATCCCAATACTGATTTCAGAGTCGACATTAATCTCCTCAACCAAGACCGCTCTCCAGAGAGAGGCTTTCTGCTCTTTCTCAAGATGTTTCATTTGAGGGTGAATGTAAAAAAAAAGTCTTTTCAGGTGTTTTTAAAAAACAAGATATATATTTTCATATGTATGATGGCACAGCAAAACTGTTATAATGTGTAAACATTTGGCCCAAGGCTTGCATGTATGGATAGCCTTTGGGGAATGTGGAAAATGTGCTCTGTACATAGGAATGTTAAGGGATTTATGGGTTTGGTCCTACTCTGGTGGTAAATTATTCATTATTAGAGGAACATTATTTTATAAAGGTTAAGTAAGGTCCTGAAATTGTTGGTTAAATCCAGATTAAAGAGTTAAAGTAACATTAGCCAGGTATAGAATTCTGATGGTGTTCCAGGTGTGAAATTTTGTATCAAGGAGCATTCCAGGGTCAAGTAGAAACACACACACACACACACACACACACACACACACACACACACAGTGTACCTATCTAAATTAGGACCTTCCATTCATTTCTATGGGAAACCTCTAATCCCAGTCACAACAGCCTTAACCCCTACCCAGCCCTAACCTTAATCTTAAGTAACTAAACAAAATAAGACACTTTTGGCATTTGTAGTTTTTGTATTGGATTCTCAGAACTTTGTGGGGACCTAAAAAATGGTTCCCTCAATGTCTGAATAACAGGTTTCTATTACACTTGGTCCCCACAATGTAATATAAACATAATCCACACACACACACACCAGCGTAAAGGAAGTGCATGTCATTTCCATGCCATAATTATAATAGGACCCCTTCAGGAACAGCATGACCCCAGCAAACAGCCTCCCCTTCACTCACATTAGTAACAAGTAGATATAATCTTCTTAACGCTGCTGAGAACTGCTGAACGCTGGCAGGGAATTCAGAGGCGGTGTTCAGGCGTGCGAGACAGTGCGTGGGAACTTCATTATTTCCAAGGCCTCCCTTTCATGTATAATTTATCAATCTTTCCCTGGCATCCTTCCCCTAATTAACAGGGCTGCCTAGCCTAGCCTAGCCTAGCCGCAGACTCCTCTGTGCCGCGACGTCAGCCACTACCGGATTCTCCGTATCTGCAGGTGGCAGCTTTAAACCTCATGCAGTTCCTATTGTGCGTTTGGTGCGGCTTCAATAATTTAATTATTCAACCAATTGACTGTAACAAAGCGACTATTATAAAGGGGAAGTAACAGAACATTTTGAAAGAGTGCCGCCTTCCACGTTCAGTGGTAGAAAATAATCATAAAACACAACGAAATGTATTTGGTTTCAGCTCACTGATGCAGCACCTGAGGTTCAGGATGGGAATTGAAGACGTGACATCAGTTTTGGGGCCAACATGTTTTCAGCTGTGACAGGGCCTGAGTAGTGGGGGAGGGGGAGTACAATTGATTCAGTCACAAACCTTCTGTGTTTATGTCGTAATGTTCGTCTTAAAATTACATTTATATTATTAAAATTTTTTGTGTAAATATTTATACTTTTTTTTATTACTTTCTTATTTGCATCGATACCATTTTTTTCCATTATATAACATTAACAACCATAACAGACATACCAATGGTATAACTAAGTATGTACCGTATACTGTAATGTATATACATGCAAACACATGAAGACCTTATTCTGATTTTTTTTTTTTTATTCAAAAGTTACTGCTGCCTAGTTTTTAACTGTGCATACGGAACCTCCAGTGATCTGGCAAAAAAACTGCCCCAGTTGCCCTTCACTATATTTACAATAAGTGGCATTTGATTAAATTTTAGGGTGATTTGTATTGAAATTTGGTGATTTCCAGTTGTTCACTCATACAATGTATCTGCAAAGTTTGAGAAGAACCCGTCAAATAATCTTTGAATTATTATTTTTATGGAATCAAGTGTTTGCAACTGTGCTTATTTTTGTATCACCATGTGGCATTGCCACAATTTTGGTGCAATATATCTTAGAATTTGGACCGGCTCCAGTTTATACTCCAGACAATGTACCTGAAAAGAGTTATTGCATTAACAAGAAAGTGTCTATCTTCGGTGGCCGTAGTCCAGTGCCAACCCCCCCTCCCCTCTGCCAAATACATTTATAATTCCAATTTTGATTTACCTTCACACACACTTGACCAACAAGCTGCACCAATTTTTAAGTTATCTGAGGTGTTTCATCACCTCAGGGTGCTTTGTCTATGGTAAACTGACAAATGAAATGTTATTTCATTTAATCTACTAATTATTAACTAATATCAAAAAAGTACTAGAAATGTTAAGAAAGCACCATTGCGTCATTTAACATGATCCACAGATGCTTCTCAAAAGAAGAACTAAAAAGAAAATGATTTGTTTTTCAGAAAAAAATTCACAAATTTTATTTATCTCAGATCTATAAGAAACATCTTTACTTTCAATCAAGGCCAACAAATGCACCTGATATTAATGACCAAATGAAGCTTCATGAACCAATTGCTGTATTTTCTGACACCACTAGATGGTGCTCTCTATTCAAAAAAAGGGTTCAAATTCATGCCCCGAAGCAAACCAAGAACGCCATCTAGGATCAGAAGATATTCATGAAGCTTCATTTGGCCATCACTAGCACTTGTAATCAGATATGAGAAATGAGGAAAAATGCAATTTGAGTATGGCTAGCATAGTTGCCTTGCACCACTGGGACCAGGATTCGCATCTCCACAATGTCACAAGAAAGACTTATTACTTGTGTGTGGAGTTTGCATGGTCTCCCCGTGTCATTGTGGGGTTTCCTCTGGATACTTGAGTTTCCCCCCACTGTAAATTGTAGTTACCCTGTAGGTGTGAGTGTACCCTGTCATGGGTTGGTGCCCCATCCTGTGTTGTTTCCTGCCCTGCGCCCATGGCTTCCAGGATAGGCTCTGGACGTCCTACAACCCAGAACTGGACTTCCTTACTGAGAAGCCCTAGAAGAATATCAGGTAAGAAATTGCCATCTTTATATTAAACCTTAATGGATGGCCCAACCTTTGATAATTATTTTTCATTCTTGCCCTTCATGACCTTCTATGTCATATTAGCGTTAAAGGGCCTCTCATTAAAGGTCCGTCATTGTTCTGGTCTGAATTTCCAGGACAGTTTTATTCGTCTCCAGAAAGACATGGTCCTCATTGCATATCTTGGTATGGCCTTCTGCTCAATATATCAAAGAGGTAAAACCTCTTATTCATTTGAAAAAGAAATCAATCTCTGTGAAGTGGTGATACACATACTCTCTATCTTCTTACCTGTATGTTTTTATTATAGGAAGTCCCTTTGTTAAGAACGTCTGATATACAACTTGTATTTATGGACTGCCATAAAGCCTATTGTATTCAAAATTTAAATTAAGCACAATGGTTTGTAACCAAAGCACATTACTTTATGACACTCATGGAAACATTGTGTGACTTCAGTGGTTTGTTGGCTCGAGGTACACTACGGTACCAAATATAGGTACTTTTGTTATTACAGTATTATTATTATTATTATTATTATTATTATTATTATTATTATTATTATTATTATTATTGTTGTTATTATCCATCCATCCATTTTGTTAACCCGGATGTCCTATTCATTTTTACCTCCAAATTTAACTTAAAGAGAAATTTAGGAAACGGACGTCGTTCGCAACCTGGGGACTGCCTGTAATACCAAGCCTATATAAATATTAGAGAAAACAATTAAAATGTGCTTTATACATGAGGCAATAATAATAAATTGATGTATCTTCAGTTCCTAATTACTGACACCAGTGTTTTGTCAAATTGTAGATGGCTTCAATGAGCTCAAGAAAACGTAAAACGGAGAACCAGCCCTCCGGTGAACTTTGTGAAGTAAAACAAACAATTTACATTTAAGATGATAAAATGGAGGCATAGATAAATAGCTTTTCTGGCAATTCCTCTCCCACTCTACCCTATATCCCCAAAGGGAAAATGTTGCAACACATATTCATATATTTAAAACACATGTGAGTAGGAGCTGCAAATTACATAATCTGCATTTGATTGCTGTTAAACTCTTTCCATTTTGTTGTAATGACATTGCGTAAAACAGGATGGATTGTATCGGCACTCTTTCAGGTTTTCACAGTTTCTTTTCAAACATGATCCAATAGGCAACGACTGTGTGCTCCAGCAAGATAAGATGTGAGCAGGGGAGGATAGACAGTATTAATGAGAACAGGCGTATATAACCCACCTACACCCTGAATCCACTGGGTAAAAACAATGTAAAACAAAACAAAATTCTCCACTGATACATTTCACTTTTCACTATGCTGTTTGTCCTATAAAAAGACTACTACTCCATTAAATAACACTAGCTAGCACGACTAGGGAAAAGAGTGGGTGGTGAATCACAAGAGACCTTATAAAGCAAAAAATAAAACAATATAAACTTAATCACAGCACACTAGTATCACAGTATCACTATTAGCAATTGCTCTCTCTGACACCTTGTATAAAAACCTATTTGTCGTGTGGTTTAGGGCAGTTATTTCTCTCTCTATCTCTCTCTCTCTCTTTCTATCTCTCTATCTCTCTTTCTATATCGCTCTCTTTCTATCTCTCTATCTCTCTCTATCTGTCTTTCTCCATCTCTCTCTCTATCTCTTTCTATCTCTCTCTCTATCTATCTCTCTCTCTCAGTCAGTTTGGGTCATCCCAGCACTTGGTATGCTCTTCACACAATCATTTTCAAGCTAAAGGGCAAATTCGCTATAGGGTACATAATGCATGGCACATTCAGTGTGAGGCTTTACCTTATAACCAAAGATATAGATATAAGCTATAACCAAAGATATAAAGATATAAGATATGTACTGGCAGAAAATCATGTCTTATCAACCAAACTTCAACCAAAATACCCATCTATCTTCCAACTAGTGTAGAGCTTTGTGGGTATAAAAGTTACATAACAATGAATTTGATTTTCTCCTGATGGTTATGACTATGTCTGGAATGCTCATTCATTAAATAATGAAATATGCTAAAGTACTATAGAGGAATTATGAAATCCAATAAGTCAGTTAATCAACTCTGTTTTCGCTAGATGAAATGTGTTTTTCATAGGGTTGTAAAGTGCGTGGGGGTGTCATTATGGTTGTACTGGTCACGACGCAGGTGCTCAGCATTAATTAGACCTAAACAAAGAAATATAATAATTTTATTTAATGGTTGTTCTGCTACCTTGTAAGAGAAAATGTCACGGATGTAGTTTCCAATACCAGTTTCCATGGGATAAACTCACAGTGAATCAACTTTGCAAAATGAACATGCGTTTTGTGTGTGGAGACATTAATTAAACATGGAGCCCACTCAAAAATTATTAGGTAATTAATTACGTTCATCAGGAGACAGTGTCCTACATATCCATTCATACATCTTGCAAGCACATACCCAACAGAGATTGAATTATGAACGCAGAAGTTATGTTCGTTCTGGAAATTTTTTGTTCACAACAGCTACGCTGCTGTGCGGCGGGAGTAGCGGCCAGAAGTCGTACTGGGCGGAATTGGCGCACAGAAAAAAAAAATGTTGTTGCGGACAGGAAACGGGAGCCCAAGGAACACAATTTGGACTTAACGTCTGCTTCGTTCATGTCGGAAAGTTCGTAAGTTGAAGGTTCGTAAGTAGAGGAGTGTCTGTATGTGTAATATGAAGGGGGAAAGCGGTGGGTTGGCGCCCCATCTTGCATTGTTTCCTGCCTTGCACCTGTAACCTCCGGCATAGGCTCCAGACCCGCCACGCCCCTGAATAGGATAAGCGGTTTCAGAAAATGGATGGATGGATGATTGATAGATGGATGGAAAAACACCTGTGCTTCTTGTACAGTTAACATACCATATTAATCTACAGCAGGAAAAAATAGGACAGAAATAAACAGAAACATATATGGCACAACGTCCAATTCGTCAGTAGCCAGCAATAGTCCCCCCCCCCCCCCCCACAACCACCCAATTTCCTCATAATTCCAGACTTTTAATTTATTGAGGCTCAGTGCCAAGTGTGAATCAGAGGACTCCTTCTGATGAAGCAATTAGTACGTGTTGCTTGGTGCTTGTAAGGATGTAAATGCCATACTGGGCATGTCGGAACATCAATACACTGGCAGAGCACATCAGTGAACGCATCACCTAAATAATGCATGCATCATAAGTACCAGATGTAACACAAGAAATCTGGGATGAAGCACCATGGAGTGCATCAACGAGGAAAACAGGCTTGTCTGTGCTGACTCCATCAGCGAGCTACTGTGTCCCCCTTCATTCCAAGCACTGGCAATTAATCTCTAACTGCATTTGGGGGAAAAAGGCAATAAAGCATGTAAATTTATCTTAAAATATTTACATTGTACACACCTTTCCATTCCTTATACTAATCAGTCATGGCTGTTTTAGCGCAAATCAATAAGTCAGGTTAGCGTTTATTTTCTTTAACAATGTTACATAACCATTGCTATATATATCTGAATAAAAATGATCATAAGGGAAATTATTGTTAACTGATTATCTAATATAAACGTGATAGAGCAGATAGTGATTCACACGGCCCACAGATGACACTTGCGTAGGAATATCGGTTCAGGAATTCATCACAGGTGTTAGCTGTTTCCTTGGTAAGAATTCGCCTATAAATGAGACCCTAAATGAGAAAAATAGCCCCATAAATGGAGTTAATATAGAAAAAATGCTCTGATGGTAGCGAATCGCAAAGCACATTTTTAAGAAGTGCATCCTAAAATAAAGCGGCGGTTCACATAATTTTGTTTTTCTAACAGTTTTCTGGGGCCTCTTTCAGGATAAGTGCACATCTAGACCCCACTTAACTGAAACAGTAATTTCCTCCATCACCTGTCTCTCTCGAGAGTGCTCAGACGTGGCCGTGGTGTCTGACTCCGACAAAGAGCACTTGCTCTCAGTCAGAGTATAATAATTGCAATGGGTTTTGTTTGCTTTCCATTATCCTACCTTAGCCTTTATATGAGAGTGGCGGGTTTGTGCCTTTCAAGACGGCGAGGGGATCTCATTATCTCTTTGTCAAAAATGTTTTTTTTTTTAAATTAAGATGTTAGATAACAAGTCTGGCCAGTACATATCCTCACCATATTCAATTTGCTTTGTAAAATGTTGTACTATCTATTAATATATTTATTTGGTCATATCAAACTAATCCTAATGCAAATTTATTAGAAAACTGCAGAGCGTACATGGTGTTACGGGTAGTTAAACTGGGAGCTGAAGAATTACCACAAGCCAGAGTAAAGCACCGAGAAACCATAAACCATCAACCATAAAGCACAGTATCTACAGTAAATGGAGATATGAACTCAGGCTTTATTTGCCGTTTGTACAGAGAGGGACATTTAAATGCATTTTTCCCACATATCTTCACATTTTTGAGACCCGCACACATGCATAGATGTGAGAATGAAGGTGGTCTGAGTGCAGGCTCAGCTGTCCATCGAACAACTCTGGATATTTTGTGTTTTTTTTTTTTTTGAACACAGAGACAGAGGTATAACCACAGAACCACACACGACCACACAAGACGAACTCACTAGTCCAACCTCAGGCTTTAACCTGGGTCGTTCCGGATAATACCCGTTATCTCCAACCACATTTCCTAAAGCAACTCAGTCCATTTTGTTGTTGCTGTTGTTGTTTTTGAGGTGAGACCTTCAGTGTCAGGCTTCCTCATCCTATGTTTCAGTACTGGGAACTGAACCTCACTCGGTCCTCATGTCATCCAGTGAAGGGCTTTTGTTATACTTTCCAGTAACTAAGGCCACAGAAATAGTCTCAAAAATGTGAGTGAACTTTGGAAATGTTCTTTTTGATTGAGCGATCCAGCTCTTTGGTTTATAGTGATCAAAAATTTATGGTAAAAAATTTTGTGCGTATGTCCGTCCGTGCATCCATCCATCCAACCACTAAAGTACTGAGTTCCAGGAAGTACAGAGTACTTCCCTGAATTGGGTTGCTCTTCGCTGCAGGGTACACACTCGATGCACATATAGATTATTAGTTATAACCCCCAGATTTGTTAAGCGATAGTAACAAATGTCAGGTGCGTATGCATGGTAGTACAGAGATCCGTGTCATTTTCTCTAAAACTGCCCAGTTTACGCTTAATCCCCATTTCATTTCACGCATCAAAGGGATGCTTTCTTTGCTTTGATTGATCCGTTCCTCTCACAAACTGACCTCTGTTGAACAACCATCATTATCCAACAGATGTCTGCAAATAGCTGATGAGAAAAAATAGCCTCTCAAATTTATCTTAGTCAAACAGTATACCTGCTACTGTATGCCACAGAAAAAGTAGATTGTTTGATTTCTTAATGGTACACTACTAAGCGACATGACTAAGGTACGCCTCTAATGGACACCACTAAGGGACACCAGTAAGAGACATTACTAATGGACACCACTAAGGCACACAACTGAGGTTCACCATTAAGGGACATAGGGACACCACTAAGGGACACTACTAAGGTACACCACTAAAGGAGACCACTAAGGGACACTATTGAGGTATACTGTACCACTAAGGAACACCACTAAGGGACACCAATAAAGGACACCACAAATCATTATATCCATAAACTTATACACAACCGTATAAAACCAAATCCTTATTTAAAATTTGGGTTCTGTTATAAGAATCTTGTCCTGGGATGGCATGTTGGTGCAGTGGTTAGCACTGTTGCCTCACACCTCTGGGACCCGGGTTCGAGTCTCCGCCTGGGTTACATGTGTGTGGAGTTTGCATGTTCTCTTCATGTCGTTATGGGGTTTCCTCTGGGTACTCCGGTTTCCCCCCACAGTCCAAAAACATGCTGAGGCCAATTGGACTTGCTAAATTGCCCATAGGAGTGCATGTGTGAGTGAATGGTGTGTGAGTGTGCCCTGCGATGGGCTGGCCCCCCATCCTGGGTTGTTCCCTGCCTCATGCCCATTGCTTCCGGTATAGGCTCCGGACCCCCCCCGTGACCCAGTAGGATATGGATGGATGGAATCTTATCCTGAATGAATTATAATACATATTTCTCATTTTCACCAGCAGATTATATGGGTTTATACCATTGATTTACATCTGAATTTACTGTTTTTCGGCACTATTGTCATTTTGAATGGATGTCATGTTAGTAGGGAGCAGTGTTACCTCACACGTAAATGGCTGAGGGTTTGAATGCTTCTGCTTTGTGTGCAGAGTCTGTCTATCCTTGCTTGTACAGGATTCCTCTGGGTACTCTTGCCCATAGAGTATGAATGCCAGAGATGGATTGTTCAAGTGCAGAAAGTGAAAACTCCGGTCCAAGATTTTGTTTCAACTAACTAGTTGAGTACTCTGTGACTATGACTCCTTAAACTTACCTGATGGGTTGCAGCAAAATCTTAGTCTGGATTTTTACTTTCTGGATCTGATTTATCCACCTCAGATGATTGCATATGTTCTTTGTGACAGACCATTATAATACTACCTTGTGCCTCATGCTCCTTGGGACAGACTACAGGCCCATACTGTAAGTGCTTATCATTTTTTTACGTTAGTAATTATCGGTTTGATGGCCCGTTAATCAGTTCTGGTGGGTGTAACATTTGGTGAGATGTTCACCATAAATGAAATCATAAATACCAACAGTACCACAGTGCATGATATCACTGTACAATTTACTGTCATTTTTCCCTTTGGTTTATTCAGTAGGTAATACACTGTTTGGGTCTCACCCCTTTGGAACTCACCATCTCTTACTAATCTGTTTCTCTCCAAGACTCAAACCGTGAACCCTTTCTTCAATCTCAGTACTGTTAAATATGTTCTGACTTTTTCCACTTTTAAATTTAAGTTTTTTTCTTATATGAAAGAGAGAGAGAGAGAGAGAGAGATCTTCCTCTTTTTTATCTGGTTGGTCTTCCTCATATGGTTCTGTTTCTTGCCATGTAAAAAAATAAATCGAAGCTCAAATAATCACTAAACACACAATACATAATTATTATTAGGCCTGTATTAGATGCTTTGCTTAAATGGGTATTTGGGATGTGAGTTTTGTTATCCCACTAATCCACTGCTGTTTGAAGCATACTCACTTTTACTAGAGAAACCTTTGCAATACAAATGACAAGTCTGTATGTAACCTTACACCGGCAGAGTTGGGCATTTGGATATAGCAGAGGTGTTAAACTCCAGTCCTGGGGGGCCGGAGCCCTGTGTAGCTCAGTTCTTTCCCTGTTCCACCATAAATGATTCAGCTCAAGAGCTGTGTGGTAATTAGCACAAGGAGGTGAATCAGGTGTGTTAAATGAGGGGAAACCAAAATCTGTGCAGGGTTCCGGCCCCCCAAGACAGGAGTTTGACACCCCTGGGACACAGAGACCGCTTGCCCTCCTTGTGTTTGTGTGATTCCTCCTGTTTTATTAGTGCAAAAACATGTTGTCGGATGAATTGGTGTATCAACGTTGCTCATTCTGTGCGTCCCCTTTGTGAATGACATTTTTGGGCTGGACTCCAGGCACTGTGGCCCAGTCCTGGATAAGCAGTGACAGCGTATAACATTTATGTATATTATAATGCAAATTTTTACATTGTACTATGTATTAAAAAACATGCACACCAAACCATAAAGCACGCTAGACAAACCCCTTGCGCTTATTGGAAACATAAATATGAACTTGAAAATTGCTGGTTGACCTAAAATAACTTCTCCATAAATGCTTTGAGCGGACTCTGATCTGAAGTGTGAAAGGTCAGCGCACTCATAGCTTGGTTCATAATGAAAGCTGACCAATTTAATGTGAAGTCCTTGGTCAGGCCAGGGGAATCAGGCTGTGTTGGTTTTGTTCCACACGAGCTCTTGAATAATTAAACTTTTTTTGGTTTGCCTAAGCTAGAGACTGAATGTAATGCATGCTACTATCTGCGCCAAACAGACCAGAAAGGACAAGTCATACTGAGTTAGTTTGACGAGGGGTCTTAAGAATACCTAGTATAGAAGAAACGTTACCTGTCAATGACATACCAATGCATCCTGGGAGAAGAGGAGTGACAATCCTCGCAAAGCAAGATTAGACATTACAATAATTACCATTTTATTGTTCTGTATAGTGTCTGGGATAAGTTTCAGCTTAACCCCATGTATCTGTAATGCTTGGAAGACCACTTATCCTACTGGGTCACGGGGGGTCCGGAGCCTATCCCAGAAGCAATGGCCATGAGGCAGGGAACAACCCAGGATGGGGGCCCAGCCCATCACAGGGCACAGTCACACACCAGTCACTCACACACGCACGCACACCTATGGGCAACTTAGCAAGTCCAATTAGCCTCAGCATGCTTTTGGACTGTGGGGGGAAACCGGAGTACCCGGAGGAAACCCCACGACGACATGGGGAGAACATGCAAACTCCACACACATGTGACCCAGGCGGAGACTCGAACCCGGGTCCCAGAGGTGTGAGGCAACAGTGCTAACCACTGCACCACCATGCCGCCCCCAGTCTAATTACATTTTGCTTAATTATTATTTTTTTTAATGAATGATGCCCAAATATGGTTTTAATGAACATGTGAAGATGCAGTGCCCTCTAGACTTAGCGGCATCCTTGGTAAATAGGAAATAAGTATAGTATAAGCTGTAGTACACTACTAAGTGCCTTTCATAGAGAAAACAGTCACAAAGCACTGTGCAAAACTAAAATGCAGGAAAACAGCAAAAAAAATAATAAAAAATCAAACAATAATGTAAAACAGCCAAGTAAAAATAGATAACAATTCATAGTCAAACACTATTTCACAGGATCAGATTTTCCCAAAAGGCTGAAAAAAGGTAATTTTTGAGCTCCTCTTCAATAAAACCTTCAACAGAATCAGCAAAATGCAGTGGCAGAGGAAGGTCATTCTATCGCAGAGGGGTAACAACCTGAAATGCCCCATCAAGACCGATTCATCTTACCCACGGAACACAAAAAATATCCTCTTGATCTTCCACTCAAAATATTAACAAAAATCAAACCATTAATTGAAGTAAAATAATTGAAAGGAAGAACGTTTTATTATCATAAAACAGGGTGAAGGGGTCAATGGGGTTGCAAGGTTACAGGGCTGAACGACTTAACGATTTCAAATCTAAATCGCGATCTGAAATAACGCAATTAGCAAACTGCAAAGGCTGCGATTTCGGGGTACGCATCACACAGCATGTCTTACCTAGGGCTTAAAATTGCCGTGAGAATAGTTTCACAAACTCAAGCCGTCCTCGTTCTGTGACAGTCATTCTGATCAAAAGTGCTGTTCTCCTTGCATGCCTGTCATGCTCACCAAACAGAAGAAGTCCAGGGCCATTACATATACGCCCACAAACAAACACGTGAAACCTTAGGAAAACCTTACATTCACGGTGCGAAACAACATAGATTCCTCTGCTGAGATATAAGTGAATTACGTACCTATTTCAAGATCAGAGATTGTTTACAGAAAGGTTCCATTATAAGGGGTCCAAGCAGTGATAGAGAAAAGCTGTCACAAGAATGTAAGAAATTACATTGTTTCAAATACGATTTATAGGAAATGTTCTGATAAGCAAACTAGTATGCAAACGAAAGTTACAAAACAAAACTGGATATTTAATGAATCAGACAAATTAGAAATTTGATTTGTAAAAACCCCAGGGCCCGTAAGAAGAAAAATGTGTTTTTCTGTCAGCCATTTCCCTTCAAACAACAGAGAAAGATTTCTTTAGGCTACCAGGAAAAGCATTAAATATGCAAAGAGAAATATGTAACGTCTCGGAGGAAGTGATTTAAGTGCCTTATTGCTTAAACAAGGGGGTTTCACACTTTATCCCTTAGACACATTAACCCTATTAATGATGATATAGTTGTGTATTATGAATTTTCAGGCACAGAGTGCTTTGAAATCTCTTAACAGTTCTGACATTTGTTTGCCTTTACAATGGAACACAGAAACATTGAACAAGAACAGCATTTCTGTTTTCCTGTCTATAAAACATCAGTCTGAATGCACTTTGTATCCTTTTTACACTGGCACCAAACCGATACCTTTATCCAAAGTGTCTTATGGCATCGATGCCAGAAAAGTTGTAAAAAAAAGAAATGTTTTACAAGATTGGCTGAGTGTTTTAGTACATTCTCTAATGCTTGTTGGGTTGGAAATCGTTATTCATAGCAATCTATAACAGGCATCATTTAAATGTAATATTTACATTGTTGACATTAGTAAAATATTTTAAGCAAAATGTACAAAACTCCACCAATAAACATCACTGTTATGCAACTATGGAGGAACAATTTGATTACCTATCTATTAGGCTACATCCACCCCCTACATTTGGGTCAGATTAGTAGATGTTTCAGCTGCTACTACTTCTTCAAACACTGTATTCTGTGTTCAGGATCAGACATAAAGGGATTCACACAAGTTTTTTAATCGTCGTAGTAAAAAGTTGCACTGTTAACATTTAATTGACAACTATATATTTTGTTGCCAAATGCAAGAACTTGTATCAATTGATACAATTTACAAAATAAATACTGATCATGATTGCATTTAAAAAGCAACTGAAAGACATCAGTAAATAACAAATAATGAAACACAGACTCACAGGATGGAATCCTACAATGTCCTTTGGCTGACTGTGGTCACTCATTATTCACTGGACTTTAGGAAACTTACCTGAGCTTTTAGTTTCAAAGTATATCTATAAATTCAATTAAACTTCACATCTTCAAAGCTCTCTGATAATGCACGCTAAGCCCGGGACCACAGAGTATTAAATAATCCGCTCAGAAAAGGAAGCTTTGCTGTGACAGATTGACAGTCACATCAGGAGGCTGGCTTACCGGCAAAAGATATTTGATTTGAAACCAGGATATGCTTTTGATTTTTGCAGCACAATATTATTTATCAGACATTTAACACTGGACATTTACCACTGGACATTTACCACTGGACATTTAACACTGGACATTTACAGTATTCTAATAGTATTCTGGGTAACACTTTGCTTGAGAGGCCACAAATAATGTAGTATTAAGATATTACTTACATAGGAATTAACCACAAACTAAGTGTTTAGTACATACTTATCTCATGTTCAGTTATCATAAATTAGTTTTTTATCTTAAGCACTAATATATTTCCTATATTTGCAACAATATCTAATTCTATAAACCTTTGTGAACTACTGAAGAAATTCCTAAGGAACTATTGAAGGAACAAGTAATGAATAACATAAGTTATATAATGATCTCATGTTTGCTCGTCATTAATTAATCCTGATGCATCTTTTATCTCATGTAGCTACTATACTTCTTCAGCTGAATTTCTACCATTTGTGGCCCCTGAAGTAACGTGTTACCGTATTCGGTACTTCAGAGTCGAGACGCAAGAACTGCTCATTCTCACCATTTACAAGTTAGCCACTTTTATTACTTCAAAAGTGCATGTAATACAAAATGTAGCCCCACGGCAAGCATAAGGCCAATATAATATGTTCTGCTACACAGCAAGCACATTGATTGGGTTCTATAGCACTTGTTAAAATCTGACTTACTTAAGGTGAAAATCTTGAGAGAGTATGATTGCAGTATCCTTTGGGTGGTTTCTCTTAAAGCAACATGTGTTTCTAAGACATTGCATGACTATTAGTGCCCTTAGATGGCGATACATATTTCGCTGAATACAGGCCTGGAAATGACGTTTGAGTGAAGTTGGAATTTCTCCAGCAAAAAGAACCAGAAAGTGCTTATGCCGAATACCATTCCTCCCAGCGATTTACAAGTATACGAACATATACTAAATGTACATACTGAATAGATAAACAAGGAAGAATATCCTGATTTTTTATCTAGATTTTGCTTATCAAATGTGACCATTTTATAGGGTTTTGAAAGTTTCGGATAAACATGTGGAAATACCTTTTAGCTTTTAGCTTAAAACACGCTCAATCGTGCTGTTTTCATTCTGAGAATGCTACAACATTAAAATGGACAAATTGCCTATTGAATTGTCTACAGAATTTCAAAAACAATACTTTGATAATAGAATATCAGTGGTTCATCACCGTTATCTTGCTTGGGCTAATTTTCTAAATATTATCACCCATCCTTCTTAATAAACATTTGTTTTTTTTTTTATGCTTCATGGTAACAAATGCAGAGTATACATAATGAACAGAATATAACATAATAGAAGGAGGATAATTTGCATAAAATATTGTAGGATCACACATGTGCATATCACAAAGCGTAAATTCCAGGTGACTTGAGACAAGGCCTAGCCTGGTACGAGAGGCACACATTGGCCTAGGCATCAAAGGGGGGTTCATGACCCCACACACACATACACACTTAAACACAGATACACACACACACAGATAACAAGGGAGGCCAGCATTCTAACCTATATTGCCCAAAGATTTATGGACCTACAGACAGCAGAGTGGACCTCAAGGACAGGGGTCCCTCGACTTGGCACACAACCCCCTCCCCAGACATCCTACCTTACATACCAATCATCCAACAGACCAACACCCTAAAGAAAGTTTCTTCTAAGCCAGTTTTTGTATACCCTGTATAGTACGTTGCTTATGATCGCTAGTCTCAATATACAGGTCATGTTTGTGTGTGTGTGTGTTTAAGTGTGTTTGTGTGTGTGGGGTCATGAACCCGCCTTTGGTGCCTAGGCCAATGTGTACCTCTCGTACCAGGCTAGGCCTTGTCTCAGGCCACCTGGAATTTGTGCTCTGTGATATGCGCATGTGTGATCCTACAATATCTTGCTTTATATGAACAAATCAAAGACAAGCAGTGTTATCAATGTCTGACATGTTTTCCGGTTATTCCATCCAGGGTACAGTCTTGCTTTGAGCTCTGGTATAAGCTATTGAAGATGAATGGATGAATATATGGGTGTTTCGAGGCACTGTTTGTGTCATCCTATTTTGCAGCATTAAAATAGGACATGTGCAATATATGCAGCAACTGACATTACTTGGTATATAATTGATTTTGTTCATTGGAGAACTGTTTGCTTTGTTAGTGTGAAACTGTGATGTTCTTGCCTGCCAGTATGAAACTATTTATACATGCATGAGACCAGACATAACTCCCATAGAGAAGATAGGCAGACTGGTGCAGAAAAAAACAGTCTTCAGTAGCACAGGTTTTGGAGGCTGAAGATAATCTGGAGACCAGCAGTTGGGGTAGTTTGAAAACTTGGCTGACTTAGAGAAGTGGCTGATGGTGCCAGATACCCCTTGGGGGGGTGGGGGGGGGACTTGCAAAGTTCGCTACATGTTCTTCAGGAAAGATCCATGGTTGCCCTAGAAAACTGGCAGGTTTCTTAGCGATACACAACATTTAAGGTATTTCAGCTACCCAACTAGAGAGTATACAACTGTTACTAATAAACTGGAATGAAATGTCTCATAAGATTCCCATCATGTTCTTCCAGAACAATAACAGCCATATGGTCAAACCTCTGGGGGAGAATTAGCAAAAAGAATATGAGGATGACAACCTCATGCACGAACAGAAGGCAGTTCTGACCAGCTCACGTAATTGGATGATGCGATAGAGGCATTTATCTTAGAACAGCTTCACTGATAACATTGAGGTTTTAGTCCATTTCTAAGAGTGGTCAGTTCCGATATTATTATTAAAGACATTTCAACATTTGTTTTGTTCAGCATTTGTTATGCTAAAGAGAAATTGATCAATGAAAATGTAACATATGTAAAAACTTCACTTACAGTATATCAGCAAAAAGAAACAGTGATTTGAAAACTCTGTCATTCTCTGCTTACAGTACATTGTCTTTGGGAAAAGGAATTATGTGCAAAGAAACTATCTCTAAGAGGAATTCTGGCAAGGCAACCAACTGCATGTTTTGGGGGGTCTTACCTATAGCTGAGGCTATAGGTTCTCTGGGTTCGTAGAAGAGCATGGTGAGCACCAGCTTCCCTAGCCGAGATTCACCACTTTAGCCAAGATATCTGCAAGCTTTTATGGGACTTAAGCAGTAGCGGCTGGCTACTGCAGGTTTACAGTGAAGCACTTCCCCACTGCAGCTCAAATTACTTCACTATTTAAACAAAAGTTATTCATGCGAACAAAAAAATTCTAATTTTTCCCTTTCTATATACAGTAGTCTAAATTCCACAGTAATGGATCTTTTTACGTTTGTGGTTTAAAATATATTTTGATTTAGCTAAATACAGATGATTTTAGCCTTACTTTTTCATGTTATCTATCTATCTATCTATCTATCTATCTATCTATCTATCTATCTATCTATCTATCTATCTATCATATTTTTTATATATTTTTGTTTTGTTTGTGCTTATTTTAGGCAGCTGACAGCACTGTGTCAGGACCGGTCCCTGGCCTGCCCCTTTGGTACAGTATGTCTTTTTCTTGTTTAGCCAGCAGGTGCCGCTGTCCGTATCCTGCTAAGTGGTCGGCTGTTGTCAAGACGCCTGTTTTCGCTGCAGGTTAACTTCATTTTTATGTTATTTTGTGTTTTCTTGGTGTGTCATGTGTCTCAGTTGCAATTGCTTCTTTTTGCTCCCTCTTCCCTGTTTGTGGCATGTTCAGTTTTACTCGTTTTAGTCTCCCTTGGTGTTTGAACTATCTGTATCTGTTAATTGACCTCACCTGCTCTTCGTTGCCCCTCGTTTGTATATAGCCCCAAGCTGCCCCTTGCTAGCCCTTCTTATGCGTATGTATATGTACCTGTCCTTGTCTTGTTTCCTCAGTTGGTCATTGTGGTTGCTCCTGTATTTTGTTCCTGTGTGTTGCTCCTTACTTGATTCCTGCAGTATATGTTTTACTTACCTGTGGGTTTTTGATTGTATTTTTAGTGTTAGTGTACTTTGCTGATTAGTTACAGTTTTGCTCTTGGTCTTGCTTTGTTTTTTACCCCTTGTGGTTTTTGGTGTGTTTTTGGATTTATTAAAGTCTCCGTTTGTTGGAGACACTACATGCAGTGTTTCATCCTTCCCTGCATCACGCCCCCCTGTTTTGGCCTGGGGTACACGCTGGACTGGATGGGTTTGTAACACTAAATTGGAGTTTTGTTACTATCTCTATATGTCAGTTGGCATATGATCCATGGTGTACGGTTCGCTACCATCTACTCTCTGCATAGTGGTGAATAGTTCAACATGCAGAATATAGTAATTTGACTTTGTTAAGGAGCATGTTTTTATTATAAGTTGGCTTTTTCTTGAGAGTATTCATGTAGTGAAGTTTTTTTATAGCAACAAGAAACAAAGTGCATTCTCACTTCTTTACTGCAGTCATTTAAGAAGAATCTGAAGTCGATCAGAAACAAGCAAGTGAAGTGCCCCCTGGCTACTGCGAATACAAAAACATGTGAAATTCATACTTGCTTCATACCTGGACAAGTATAAGCCCGGGAGAGGAAGGGTATGCAGTGTTGTGTTGCTTGGATCAAAGTGAGAACAGCTGTTTCCATTTCAACATTATCTGCCTTTTGTACATCAGTACATAGGAACTCTTACTTGCACCACTGAGTCAGTAACATGTAACAGCATCAGACAGCACAAAACAAATAAACTCACAACAGCAACATAGTAATTTAGAGTAGCATCTGGTGCTACCGATTAGCCTAACTGCATATCTTTGCACCGCTGGAGGAATCCAAAGTACACAGGAATCCTACAAGTAGCACGCCGCACTCAGCAGGCTGCATCTCAGGTGGGAAAACAGATAGACATAAAATAGCATTAAGTCGCCATTATACTGTGTTAGTTTATTATATTTTAAAACTGATATAAACATTCATATGTGTTGTGCACATACCCATGTAGAGGTGCCATGTCTCCACCCTGGAACCCAAAACTCAATTTACCTCTCATCCCAAAGGCTGTTTTTCATATCAAGCTCTCAATCACTTTTGCCTCCACAAACACAGCTTATCTAATTACTCCGTCCTTCTGCAACAAGATATATAAGGAAACTCCTAGTTCTCATGACAAGTCAACACAAAGGCACAGTCATATGAAAAGATGAGAGTCTCCCCGCGGTGAGGCCTTTTACTGAATCCAATCATGATGTATAATCCCCTGAGTTTTACCCATTGAAAATGTTAAACAGACTCAGAGAGGAAGTGAAAAAATCATTCTAAGATGAAGCATTTTATATTTATTTTTCAACTTCAATAAATGTGGAGATAAATTGTGAGTCCTCTTGTGACTTCAAAAAAAAAAAAAAAAAATTAAGGAAAGCACTTTAACTTTAGCAGATGAATACACCCAGAAAGCAAATTAAGTAATAGAGACGTCTTATGAAACATGATATGCATGTTTTGCACTGAAATATTTTAAACAGAAAGCCTGAAACCAGAGAAGTTTGCAAACATTTTGTTATGTAAGCAAATACCTAGAGACTGAGTGGTTAGTACTGTTGACTCATAACTCCAGAATTGGGAATTTAAGTCCCACCTCAGTTTTTGGGGCAGAGTGGTGGCTCTGAGGCTAGGGGTTTAAATCCCATGGAATGGAAGGCTGCTGGATCAAATCCCATGAATGCCAGGTGTGATTCTACTGTGTTGGGTCCTTGAGCAAAGGCCCTTAACTTGCAATTACTTCACCTTAAGTATGATCTACATCCAGCCCTGCAAGGAGATCCTCCAACTTACTAGGAAAATTTGTGGGGTTGGTTACAGGATTGGCAGCCCAGCCACTGAAAAAAACCTCACACTGTTCCATTTGGACTAGTGTGGTGCTGAGTTATCACCCGCTGGGTAGCTCTTGGGTCTCAATGTGCTGTAATCAGTGAATGTTCCTTACCTCTCTCCCTGCTTCGCCTGCTACGTGAGACAGCAGGAAAAAATAAATAAAAAACAGGTTTAGTGTTCAAAAGATTGAAGGATGTACGCAGTTTGTTCTTACCGAAGGATGTAAGCAATGAATTCTTCCTGAAGAGGCTAAAGAGCTTTGTGGTGGCAACCAAAACATTGGCAAACTTCTACCACTGGTCAAGTGAGAGCATCCTGACAGAATGGCTGCGTAACCTAACTGTTCTGGTCCACCGTTTACTGCAAAGGACTGTTGGGACATTTTTGACGATGATCCCTGCTGATCATGATCACCTACAATCAATCTCCCGCTGCCAGAAGAGAGTCAAGTCTATCTGGGATGCCAGCCTTCCAGCTCTCACCCTTCTCACACTTCTGCCAGCCGGAAAGCAAACCTGTACATAACCCCCCCCCTCCACTTCAGAGACAGTTTCCTTCCTCGAGCCATCAGGCCGCTTAACATCCTGTGACCTGCATCTATCCCTTCACTGCATACTCACTGTAATGCACTATTGTCAATATACTACCTGCACTTTATCAACATTACATACTGCACTGCTCTCAATTTGTACATCCTCCTCTCCATGCTACATTCCCTGTTTATTAACAATTTATCGTTTACTTATTTTTGTTTTGCATTGCCTTGTTTTACATCGCACTGTTGTTGTCTTATTGTCCGCCCATGAAGAAATCCCGCCCCTGAACCTGTGGCAAAGAATTTCCCTTGAAACTTAACTGTGTGAATCTGCTGGAGCACAGACTAACTTTGATGTTTTTAAATTCCATAAATTCATCCGTCATTCTTGTGTCCATTGCTTACCAATTCTGTGTTAATACATATATCACCTACCTATCAACACTTTATACACTACAGACACTCCTCACTTAACAACCGAGTTCCATTCCTACGACTGGGACGTTAAGCGGATTGGTTGATATGGGAGGAGTCGCCCCTTATCGATATTTCAAGCCTTGTACTAGTAGGTTTTTCTCAACCATCTTAGATATTGTCACCTTTGCAGCATTTATAACGTTTTCAGTATATTTATAAATGATACGAGATGAGATCTTTGATGCTGAGACGCCGCTCTGTCATTTCCACGACCAAAGTTCTGGTACAGTGCACAATACCGACTATCGGAGAGCTGGTGGTAAGTCAGGGCGGTCGTTAAATAGGTAGGTCGTTAAGTGAGGAGTCTTTATTCATGTTAATGTGCACAGCCCCATACTGCATCTCCAATTTATTTATTTATTATTTATTGTGTCTGTTCTTATCTCATATAACACACTCTGCAGCACAAGTGTATCACTGTGTTCCTCTAAACACATTTGACAATAAAATTTGAAAACTTCAAGTTTGGTTGGGTTAAGTCTACGTTAGAAGCAAATAAATAGACTGATTGACTTAAACTTCATATAGAAACTATAGAAACATAGAAACTTCAAAGTTCTGTGTATATTTTCCCTTGGGGCTGTCCCTGGCATGTTTGTCGTCGAGTTGGCTTAAAAAATCAGTTTGTTTCTATGCTGCTGCACTGTGCATAAACATTAAAGAAAACAATTGAAAATTATTCACACTTTCAAATTTCAGCGAGTGATGAACTCTGGCATTGCCTCAGTTGTATAAAGGGAGTCTTTCACGCACCTGGAAAACTGTCAAGAAGATTTAATTTACTGTACTGCAATGCATTTATTTTCTTTCAAGGGAAGTAAAAATTCAATGGACTGTGCAGCTTAACAGTTAATAACTTAGGGAGTTTTTGGACATATGCTTGCTTTACTCTGTCATAAATTTGACAATTAATATTCCAAGCAAATTTTCTTCCTGTGGATGGAGGTCTGGTCTGCTGGTAGCTCATATCATTCATCACTTTGTGATAAAAGAGAAGATTTTTCTATGGATCACTGAACACAAAAGTTTTTTTTTTAAAAAAAAGCTAGGTAGGTCAGTAACTTTGATAAAAAACGCTGTTGGGTGAGTTGAGGACTAAGCAAAATATTTCTAATAACAAAAACAAAATCAGAAAATCATTTATGGCAGCACAAAAACTTAACAGCAAAAGTATTTTTTATCTGTATAAGTACCATAGTTAGAAATCGGTTTGTTGTCAGAACTAAAACTTGTCAGAACTAAAACTTGCCATTGTTCATGCATGTAGTACAAGTGGTCCAAGAGTAATAAGCATTTTATTCTGGGCATGTCCTATTTTTTTAAAATATATTTTTAGAATGTAGGGGTGCTTGAGAAGAGGAAGGCCTGGTGTGCAACAAAAAATAACACACACAAACTAAACCATAAACTGAGGGAAATCTAGTGTACAGCACAAGGCTATTAGTAGATATCACCTTATCGGCGATTTGAATTAGAGTGATGGTGAGGGATGCTGAGGTGTTTAGCAAAGTTCAGCCCTGTCAAATTACCTAAATCACACCCTCATATATAAATCAATGTCTCCTCTGTTTTGGTAATGAGACTCCTATAGTGTCCAAACAGTTATTATTACAGAAGTGCTTCTTTTTGTCAAGGCGCCAAACATGCTGTCTCCAATCTCTCAGGCAGACGAATCTCTCTTTGGATTGTATTTTTTCCGTAATATGACATCACAACCATTACAAGAATTCAGACATAATGTGCTATAAAGTCTCAGAGGAATTACTCGGGCCGATAAGAAATTCTAACTGCTTTTTGGGAAGGCAGGGGCTTCCTGTGCACTGCAATGTACCACAGTGCTAAACCAGTGCTACTCGTATATGACATCAGTAGGGATAATAAATAATAAATAAATCCGTTTATCAAAATGTATTTTTTGAGTTACAATTACTGGGAACACCAATAGCACTGGTAACTTTTCTAAGTACTGAGCCATTACATATAATTTTTTTCTCTTAAATATTCTGACAATCTGATTAATCATCTAATTTTCAAAGCATAATTAGTTGTACCTGGTGTGTTCAAGGGGTGGCATGGTGGTGCAGTGGTTAGCACTGTTACCTCACACCTCTGGGATCCAAGTTCGAGTCTCCGCCTGGGTCACATGTGTGTGGAGTTTGCATGTTCTCCCCGTGTCGTCGTGGGGTGTCCTCCGGGTACTCCGGTTTCCCCCCCACAGTCCAAAAACATGCTGAGGCTAATTGGACTTGCTAAACTGCCCGTAGGAGTGCGTGTGTGAGTGACTGGTGTGTGAGTGTGCCCTGCGATGGGCTGGCCCCCCCATCCTGGATTGTTCCCTGCCTCGTGCCCATTGCTTCCGAGATTCCCCCCCGCGACCCAGTAGGATAAGCGGTTTGGAAAATGGATGGATGGATAATAATAATAATAGATACTTTTTTTGTGTGAAGTAAGTTGTCTGCGAAGGGCAGCCACCTGTTGCGGTGCCCAGGGAGCTGGGGGTTAAGATCCTTCCTTAAAGACCCGCAGATGCGCTGAGGATGGGTTGAAACCAGCGACCTTCTGGTTACAGGCACACAGGCTTAGCCCACAGAGCAACACGCTGCCTCTTTGTCGTTATCATTATTCATCTTACATTTTAATATTTGCGTTTTAGTGTTTACTGCTCCAGGTTCAATTTCATTTGTTTTATTTTGATGCCAACAAATTCAAATGATAAATATATATTTGTCAGTTGTTATTATATTGGTTGATTTATAATTTGAAGTTAAGTTAAAACAATCTGAGGGCCAACCGTACTGTGTCATAATAGTCATGATGTTGATGGAGATATGTAATAAAGTTCACTTGCCTCCTTAATTAGAATACCTGTAACAAGCTATTTCCTTTATTGTTCTATCATGTAGATGCTCATACTGTTGTTTCACTGTGATGAATTGTTTTATACGCAATCGATTTACCTGAATAACATCATAAGAACATTAGAAATTTACAAATGAGAGGAGGCCATTCAACCCGTCAAGCTCGTTTGGGCAGAACTTGACTAATAGCCCAGAGTAGTCACTTCTAGCGGGTATCACAGCCATGTAAAATGTGCTGCGCAGGACAGGTTGTAGGCCTTCTCGTGACATTTATGGGGATAATCGGTTAGAAGATGGATGTTTTGTTTGTTAATCAGTTTGTTTATATGTTGTGGAATTCACTCCTCCACACAGTTCTGAGGGCTGCAGAGCTGGCATTCTGAGGTAATCAGAACAGATCTCGCTTTTCAAAACCTGGGACTTTCACTGATTCTATGGGATCCCCAACCTTCCCCAAGTCACCTGGGTCTGAGATGTATTCCCTCCAGCATGTCCTGGATATGCTCTAGGGTCTCCGTCCAGAGGGACATGTCCAGACCAGCTCCCTGGGGTGCTGATCAGGTGGCATTCTTGTGAGATTCCTGAGACGCCCTCAGCTGTATCCTCTTGGTGTCAAGCACTAGTGGCTATATAAGGGTCCCTCCATCTCCAGACTTGTCATGCCATCATGAAAGTTCAGCCCTCAAGTTCTGTTGAGAAACCCAGGTTTAGATGCTCCTTTTACCTTGTTTTTTTCAGTCATTATGACTCGTGATCACAGATGCGCACAGGGAACATAGCAAAATCCCCAGCACAGGCCTGAAAAACTACAATCTGAAAAGCTACACCCGCTACACCCACTGCCTGTCAACGACACGTATCGTCATAATATGACTCAGAAACATAATCCCAATGCACATAAGCTTCTTCATTACTGGAAACTTCCCCCTCACCTATAAGTAGAAATTCACTCTTTTCCACCAGAACACTACGGCCTGGGATGTAGGGGTGCTGACTGTCATGCCTGCTGCTTCGCATCAACTCGCCCAAGTTGCATGCTGGACGCTCCGGCCAGATGAGGCCAAATGCACAGCATCATTTGCAAATAGGTGGAATGTCACCTCTATCTCTGTACATTGATATCCCGTCCAGGAAAATTGCAAACAGTAGCCGAGATAAGACTTATCCTTGCTGTAGGCCAGCATCCATTCTAAATTACCTCAGCTTTGTGCCAAGTATACAGGTACAACTCTTAGTACATTCATACAGAGACTGGACTGCAGTGTAGCGGTCCCAGTACTGCATATTCCAACAGTATATTCTGGGGTTTCTGCTCCTACTGTATCTATTCTCCAAGTCTATAAAGCAAAAGCAGAGTGTGTTGGCATGTTTCCACATATTCTCACACAGAAGAGTTGGGCTCCTGTATTATTTTATGGTTTTTATGTTGCTGTGAACTATACTTCTACTGATTGAGAAATAGTTTGCTATAATTCATAGCTGACCATGATTATTGATCTTTTCCTCCTGAGAAAACATAATCCACATAAATCATTTACTTCTCTCTTTGCAAAGATGCTTTGAAATAGTATTTTTAAATGATACTATGATCAATTTTAAAGTCTCACTCTGACCTTCCCAATGCCGCTTCCTACTTGATGAATTTTGTACATTATAACATTACAACATGCTGTCTTCCTTATTCATTCCTTATTCCTTATTCATCATCATCACATCATCATCCTCGTCATCATCATTCTTCTTCATATAATAATAATAATCATAACAACAACAATATTATTATTATTATCCGTCCATCCATCCATTTTCCAAATCGCTTATCCTACTAGGTTGCGGGGGGTACGGAGCCTATCCCGGAAGCAATGGGCACGAGGCAGGGAACAACCCAGGATGGGGGGCCAGCCCATCGCAGGGTACACTCACACACCAGTCACTCACACATGCACTCCTATGGGCAATTTAGCAAGTCCAATTAGCCTCAGCATGTTTTTGGACTGTGGGGGGAAACCGGAGCACCCGGAGGAAACCCCACGACGACATGGGGAGAACATGCAAACTCCGCACACATGTGACCCAGGCGGAGACTCGAACCCGGGTCCCAGAGATGTGAGGCAACAGTGCTAAACACTGCACCACCATGCCGCCCCTATTATTATTATCACTATTAATAACAATAATAATAATAAATAATAATAAACAAATGGTTCTTGGCAAGTTATTACAAAATTAATAATCATGAACCATACCATATATCTAACTGGTATTGACTGCACTGCAACAAAATCATTTTGGTGATATATGAAGTATTTTTATTGTGTGAATTTCATCTACCATTTCCCACTAAGAAAAGTTCAAAGTTATATTTAATTGGGTATATACCTATATATGACTTCACCAATACACTATAAAAATGTGCTTTATAAAAATGTATAGGTATGTATGTATATATTTAACAGGTAGGTCGTTCAAGATGTTTTGAATAATATTCTTCAGAGCACTGAATGGTCAGGCGTTACCAAAAACGATACGCTTAACTGCCTAAATCGAAGCGCAGCCGTACCTCATTAGCTTGTGAGGAGAGCGAGCAGCGGAGGGGCTTCTGTAATGCAGTGTGGCATTTCCACCCAGGTCAAAGAGAAACAGAGCAGTAATAGGCACTGTGAGCACCTCCGAACGCAGCGCCACCACCTTGGCTAATGAGGACAAAGTAACACAACGGCAACAGTTATCCATCGATCTATCGATCTTGGGGCTTTTGCTTGTCCCGTTTGGGGTCACTCATGGTTCTGGAGCTTATCCCAGCAGCGCCAGCACAGGAGATAAAAGTCCAGCCCGTCACAGGACCAGCATAATTATAAAGCAAATGACAACATAAAAACAATATAAAGAACAACAGCATAAAAATAGCAGCAGAAAAATGTTTCTATAGCATTAATGGCTAAAATGCTATTACAATGTAGACATGTTTGTATCCATTGTATATTAATATTGTCCATTCCTCTTGCAATGATTCTACATTTGGATGACATTGCTCTTTTAATACAATGTTTTATTGCAATATCCTACTGTCAGAAAAGAAACCTGGAGACCCAAGGTAAGTGGGGATATATTTTGGGAAACCAGTAAGTTGGACAGTGAATCAACATGCGGGGCTCTTGGTCGGGGTCACGCAGGAGGAGAAGTCAGGGAGCAGAGTGGTCATTCCTCTGAACACACGAACAACAGAAGGGGACACCGGGGAAGTCCAAGGTGGTTTGGGCAGAGGAGATCGGGAGCTGGAGAGGAAGAGAGGGTAAGGGCAGGACGCAGGACACAGAGAATGATAAGCAGAATCAGAAAAAAAAAAACTTTATTATCCCAGGGAGAAAATTGCTTCTGCTACAGCTGCACAGATAGACAAAGACACCAGTGGACACGATGAACACTATAAAACAAAATGAAAAAAAGTAATATCGCAAACGAAAATTGAATACACAAAATAAAGTATAACAGGTGGGGCGGCATGGTGGTGCAGTGGTTAGCACTGTCGCCTCACACCTCTGGGACCCGGGTTCGAGTCTCCGCCTGGGTCACATGTGTGCGGAGTTTGCATGTTCTCCCCGTGTCGTCGTGGGGTTTCCTCCGGGTACTCCGGTTTCCCCCCACAGTCCAAAAACATGCTGAGGCTAATTGGAGTTGCTGAATTGCCCGTAGGTGTGCATGTGTGAGTGAATGGTGTGTGAGTGTGCCCTGCGATGGGCTGGCCCCCCATCCTGGGTTGTTCCCTGCCTCGTGCCCATTGATTCCGGGATAGGCTCCGGACCCCCCGCGACCCAATAGGATAAGCGGTTTGGAAAATGGATGGATGGATGGAAGTATAACAGAGAGAATATATAACAAATAATCAACAATATCAACTCTTTAGGAGAAAAGAAAATCTGTTTTCTATAAACGACTATCTGTAACTACTGTATGTAGCTAATTTGTAATGTCACTAGTTCGCTGTGAAAGATAATTAGCTAAAATGCCGTACAGCGAACGTGTTTCATAAGCTGCATTTTATACTCATGGTGCCAGTACTTTACGTGATGATATTAATATTGCACATAATGCTCAACACGCTATGCGTCATAAACAATACCTCGCCCTTAGTGTTCGGGCAGGTAAGTTTAAATGGCCAAGGGGCAGCTGTATTCACTAATTAGTTCTGCCTGTCGAGCTGCATTTGCACGCGGGACGTGACGCCCATCCAATGTGAGCTGCATAAATCTGCTGTATACTAAAAATTTGGGGCAAAGAGGTATTTCAGAAAAACAACGCGTCCCTGCAGAAGTGACTGAGTAGCTTTTTTTCTCGGCACGGTGACTTCGTTGGTAGCACTGTGCTGTCTGTCACTATCAGGGTCTGCTCTAGGTCCTCTAGTTTCTTCTGCATTCGGAATTTAATACAAATACGGATTATTATAGAAAAATTGCCATCTCTAATAGCCTTGCTGTGTGGTAGTTGGCAGGAGCCTGGCATTGCTATGGGCTGGCCTCCCATCTATGCAATCCCTTCTGCCCTACGCTTCCTGGGATAAATATCAAACTTGCCATGACCACGGTCTTGGTTAAGCAAATATGAAAAATGTGTCGGTCATGTCCTTCCTGCCTTGTCTGTCTAATCCTCTTGTTTCGTCCCTGGCAAGGCTTTAATGAGCCACACCTAGTGCTGGTTTGTCTTACGTCTCCTACCTGCCCTCGTGTTAATCACTCCCAGCTGCCTCTTGTTTGCTTTCTTGTTAATCTTGTATTTAAGTGCCTCCCAGTTCAGTCTTCCCCAGGTTTGTCATTGATGTTGTTACACTGTGTTTGCACGTGCTGGTCCCTGCTGGCCTCTGCTGGCCTCTGTAGTCCCTCGTTTGGATCCCTTGTGATGTTGTTTCTCGTCTGTTTTATCATTGTAATCCATTACACCGCTTTTACTCTGAAACCTCATCTGCTCCTGCTTCTTCCATTCCCCCTGGATATGAGAGTATGGATGCTAATTTGGTTTATGTGTTACTCTGTTCAGTGTGCCTACATGGTCTAAGTGTGTTCTTGTTAATCACTCTGAATGTAAACAGCACTGTGAAGATTATTTCCAAAACGGTGCCCAAAGATCACTTGCTTTACCTCATGATTTTAATAGCTTAGGTACTCGCCAGTTGTGTCAGATCCAAACTGAATTTCAGCCTAAAACTGAAAAAATAAGCCCCATAGATGAATAAAACAAAGATATTTACAAATTCATTTTTGACATTTAAATGAAACCTCCACAAACGTCCTGGTTATTTTCATGAAGAATCACATAGAAAAAAATCTCCCATTAATAATCATATTTAATTTTTAATGCTACAGAGGTCAATTTTAAAAACACCAGCTTCTGATTAAATTTTATTTCTTCTTTTATTCAATCTGCAGCTGAGAAGAACCAATCAGAATCATATAATTGAAAGGCAGCATGGCTTAAAAAAATGCATTTATACTTAAACCACATTAAATTCAGTAACATGATTTCCATTTTCAATCTCAAAATGACCAAAGGAGGAAAATGACACCCTAAAGATTAATATTAGGTCTAAGTTATGCTGGAAGCACCATAAAAAATATATTTTAGTTCCATATAATGAGCACTTAGTAGAGAAGTTCTTGGCATTGCTAACACGAGACTTTAGTTTTGCAATTTACTGTTTAAATTTGCAGAAGTCTAAATGACTGATGCCAGGGCACGATGAGTAACACAGCTACAAACTTGCATGCAACATTCAGCAAGGAAAAGACATTATCAGATTATGCTTTAAAAAACCTTACCTCATACAGTAGCTAGGAGATGAATGACTATATAAACAACATGATTTTCTATTACTGGGTACAAAAGTGGGGGTGGACTCCCAGTACATGTAAATGTATCTCAGCCATTGCCATGCAATTATTATTTTTCCTGCTTATTATTGTGATTCCCCTAATTGACACTATCATGGCCCTGACTGGTTGATTCCTGGCTGAATACATGCACTAACTGTAATGACAGACAGGAGATATATGCACCGATATATGGGGATATATCACCCAATCAATCAATCAAGGTTGTCTTCTAAGCACATTCTGCACCTGTATGAACAAATCAGAATGGGGAAATTTCCATTTTTGACTCGTTTTATTTATAGAATACATAAATAGCCAAAAGCAAGAATCATAAAGTTTTTAGACTTTTGACAGAGGGCTATGAATAATTTCAAATTTACATACATTTGCATATCTTAAAAGACAATGAAAATAATTAAAACATAAGGAGTAACATTTATACCCATTGCGTTAACTCCCGGCCATTCAATCCTTATTTTTGCTCCCCTACTGGCAGCTGGGAGGGAGCAAAAACATGGACTGTCTGTGGGTCCCTAAGGACTGAATTGGGAAACACTATCTTAGATGATTATATCCATGAAACAATAGTGGTATATTTGCACTTAAAAAAAGCAGGTCACCAGCAAAGCAAAGACTTCTCCGGAAGACTCATCATCTGACACGGGACCACATGGAGGTACCTTCTGCTCGACGTCGGTTCAGTAGCTACATCTCCGCCCGAAGCCAGCTTTGCCATATGTACCTGACCCACATCGGTCTGTCTGCCCATCTGCCCAGGATCCACCCCAGCAAGTCCAGGCACTTATTGAACAGCGTCACATTATTATTAAACTGTATTCCTTTTTCGGTTTTCATCCCCCCAATGGTTCCGCAGAAGCCTCCAGCCACACTGTTGATCGTAACCCCTTAGTTCAGCAAGTCGCAGACTTGACCCCAAAGCCTCAAACAGCTCCAGCCACCCACACAGGGCCTTTCTGTTATTGCCGGCACTTTCTGGGAATATTAAAACAACAGAGCCACCTCAGCTCACAGGAGGGGTCATGCTAACACGCCACTTGCTAGTTAACCTTTTCTGCTTCGGTATCTCATCTGCGGTACAAATAAAATTCTACGATGCGATCAATAAAAGAGCATCAAAATTACACATTTCCATTGTATTACCATATAAAGTACACATCCCTCCATTTTCTGACTATTTGTCCTGCTCAGGGTCAGGGGTAAAGTACACACGTAAATGTAAATTTAAACAATGCAATATGCTGTAAAAGAACAATACAGAAATGTGCTATTTCCATGCACCATAATTGTGGCCAAACAAATAGAGGGTATTATATATGGCACAGTGTGCAGATTGAACATATTCACGATATTTTCTCAAAGTCCCAGGCTAGAAATCAGCAAAACAGCAATACATGCATGTGACACTGATCATGTGACACTAGACTGTGCTCAAGATGTAACAGCATACCCAGAACCCATAGAGTACAGATGTATGCTTATTGTGTTGGAGAAAAATAATACAAAAAATAAAGACGGAAGCAGTTCCTGAGAACATGAAGAGGTAATGTGTATCAGGTTTAGATAGATAGATAGATAGATAGATAGATAGATAGATAGATAGATAGATAGATAGATAGATAGATAGATTTTTTTTTGCATTTTGACTGCATCATTCTTGTTTTGCCTGAACTTTCATGTCTAATATTTCTTTCTTCACCCACAGTGTTTTCACCGCTACAGTTACATTCTCCGACCTGCTCTTGCCTTTTCTTTTTCAACATGAGCTCTTCATTCCCAGAATGTTCCAGAAAGGCACTCCCTGCTGCAACACCCCCCTTACAGGCCCGCAGGAGGTGTCCTGGCTGTCACCGGCTACTAAACTCCCAAGTAGGCGCTGCCATCTTTTTCCCCAATGGTATGATTTCATTAGTGGTTTCTTATTTTGTGTTGTGGGCTCTGGAGAGCCTGAAGGCCAAGGGCTGGAGAGCTTTATAGCAGAAGCAGACACAGCGTGATCTACACAAAAATCCAATTTATCCCCCTTGACAATTAAATTATGCCTTTAGTTTGAGAGCAGGAATAGAGTAAGGGCAGATTTAGAATTTACGTTCACAACACATACTCGTACGCATCATGGCCGCCACGCGTTTTCTGCGTTCATTCCACGTGTCGTAGGTGCACCTACGCGAGGAGTTAACGCTATCCGTACGCGAGATGCAGTACCGCCAAAAAACTGGGGTGGCAGTATGGTCACCTTTTGTCATGGGACCATATCGTGTTTACAGTATATATCGTACTTAGTATTACGGTAACATGTTTTTAAGAATGAATGGCCCGAAGAACTGTGTATTTTCAGAGGCAAGAGAGAAAATTTTGCCAGCACTCTTGTGTACAGCGTCTTGAAAATGCAATGGCACGTTAAGTTTCTAAGAAAGCAGTATTGTGTACAAAGTACAATGAAACTCTAACTCGAAATTCTGACTTCCCTATGTTCATAAACAGCGTTATTTTTCACTGCAGTTCCAGTATTTATAATGTTGGTTATAAAATTTTCCGAGAGCGTGAGGTTTACGTTTCGCCAAAACATTTATATTGTTATAGGAAACAAAACTTAGCAAGCTGTGCATTTTTTTCCCCACTTGTCCTGTCCGGCAGCTTTAGCAGAATCATGGTCTGAATGCACTGAATGCCAAACATGTTTGCTTTACCATGAGGGGCTCTATAAACTCTGTATGGGCCCTTCATGTTGATCCATTTCTTATTTCATTTATTTGTTTCATTTTTAGCAGATGTTAAATATTGCAGTGGCTGAGCTGGCCGAAGAGGGGGGGCAGATTAGGAGGGGGAATAAAAATAAATAAAGGAAAATAACAAAAGAACAAAAAAAGAAGGAGATAGGAGTAGAGTAGAGAGCATAATCTCCAATTGCTGCATGTGTAAAGGAGAGGGAAGGAAAAAAGGGAAAAGATCAACAGTATCTGAAAGAAGCGCATAAATGGATAAATACATAAATACAAACAAAAATAAAGAATAAAGAAAGTAACACAGCTATACAAACATACAAAATTCTTGTGTGTGCTTGGAGGGGTGGAGCAAGTGTATGTACATGCGTGTTCAATTGTGTAGGCGAGATGTGCAGGCATGTGTGTGTGTGTTGTGTGGGTTCATGTCTGCCTGCATTTTCAACATGGAATGTACTAAATAGCGTGTGTGGGAGGCCACAGCCACACCCCACGAGAGCCAGAGGTCGGCGGAGACAGGCCCAGGAGGATCAGGATGTCCACAGCCTCCGAAGAACACGGAAGAGCCAGGGCCCCACGTCCCAACGACAGCTACACCCCCACTCCAGCCGGGGGAGGAGGGAGGTCCCAGACGCTGCCTTCGCAGCCAAAAGGGCATGAGCCCCAGAGAACCAGAGGCAACACACTCCAGTACGAGCCAAGACCAGGGTCCCTAGGACCCCAGACAACTGGGGAGTGACCAGCCCCCGGTAGAGAGCCCCACCCACACCGGAGAGGCCCAAGCCTCCCCTGGGCCACCACCCCGAGGAAAGGGGCCAGCAACCATGCCCAGGAGACCAACCTCACCCAGGACAGAGCAGCAAGCCCCGGACCCAGGCCCCCACCATCCACACAGACACCCCGCGAACACACCTCTCAGCCAAGCACATACACCATACACACATCCCCACAACATACACAGACACCCACACACAGAGACACAAAGACATAGGCCCATCCACTCCTGACTGCCCTCCGACATGCGGGAGAACGGATGCAGCTCCCAGCGCCAGCCGCGACCCCAGGGTGGCACCAGCAGAGCGACCACCCAAGCGCACCCCCCCCCCCCCCCCACCATCTCCAGCAGGGAGCAGTGGTATAGGAAGACCCTCCCCCTCTCCTCCCCCATGCCCCTGTGTGAGAGTTACAGTGTTGGATGTGTGTGGAGATGTATGTGACTGTATATATGTAGTGTAGGGGGCAAGGTGTACACTTTTAATAAACACCCCTTGTCAGGATTATCTAGTATATGTTTAACATTAGTTTAAAGTTTACCGCCGCTACTTTTGCATGAGCTCTGCATGCGCTCTTCCAGTCACTCCTAATCATTTTCATCCTTGCTATATAAATCACTCATGGACAGACTTTTGTGGGAAATTTATAATTTTTTCCCCTTGGTTAAGAAAACATTATTATTAGTTTTCTTTGTTAGTTTTGCTTAGTTCTTATTCTTCCTGTTTTTGTTTTTGACCCCTTGCGGTCCCTTTTTTCTGGTTCCCCTTTGTCTTGCTTTTGTTAATAAACCCCTTTTCACTGGAGCCGTTGCATGGATTGTCCCTATTTTCTCTCCTTCACCAAGCCCTTTTGTAACATGAATCAATTAGGCTAAACGACTGGTGAAGTAGATAATTCTTTCAATTAAAATGAGTCAAAAATAGGTCCAAAACAGGTAGCGTGTCTTTGCAATCATGAGCCGCAGTGCATGTGCTCATCTTGATGTACTTCAGCTGCCCGACACTGAGTTATTTCAGTTCAGTCCGTGCTACGAATAATACTGACATTTACACCATATAAATTGTTTGTTTACAGAATTGTTCTGAATGAGGAGGGAAAAGAGCTGAAGTATATGGATTTGTTCTTACAAGACGGGTTATTCTCAGAAACTCTGGTGACATGTCAGTCCTCTAATTTTTAAACTAGTTTAACAACAGGCTGCCATTATATTATTCTCTGAAATGTTGATCTTGCCACTGGGATAGTTAATCAGTAAAACAATTTTTTATAATATATAAAGTATCGAGCTGCAACATTTCAAAGGCAGTTAACATTCGAAGAATATATGATCATTAGTCAATTGTCATGATTATTCATAAGAGGCTCACATACTGTAGGTACTAATACAACCCTGCGTGCAAGTCCTGCGAATGTTCTGGGATTTTTTTTAAAAAGTGAACAAAGCCATTTTTTCAGGTTTTTCAAAAATATGAAAATTCAGATCTTATGTCAAGCATTGTCATAATTACTTTCTATTATAAGGAGAAAAAATCCTAACCAGTTTTAGTACTGAGGTTTATGTTGTAAGATTTATTGTGGAGTGATGGTGAGTCTCCCAGGTAGCTACCCACTCAAAGCTTTGGATGTGCGTGTAGAAAGTCTGTATTCAGCGAGATGGCATGATGCGACTCAGCAAGGCAGGTGAATAGGGGAATTTCTCTGAGCTCTGCCAATACGCCTCTCATCATCACCACTCCTCCTACGATGACTCAGACCACAGGCATCTCGACTATGAAAAAAATAGAAGAAAGTAAACAGCCGAGTATTTGTCTAAAATTGCGACCAATGACGACAATTTTGATCATTCATGGCAATGAAAACCTGTTATATAGTCAAATACTTCTTACTATTGCTACTTTACTCATCAAAAGGGAAGAGATCAGGAGTTCAAAGGCATAGTAAAACATTTCAGAGTACTTAAGTTTTAAATAAGTAAAATACACGTGTTACCCTCTTAAACCATCATTATAATTCTTAGATTTTATGTTTTATATTTATTGAAGGAATTTATCTGGTCCATGGGAATAGCTCAACCTCCATACAAGTTCCTTCAGTAAGAAGATGTAAGAGAGAGAAGGGACGCATTCCCCCAATCACTGCAAGCTGAAATAATTGCATGAATGTTTTGCGTCTTTACATTTTATATAATTTATGGTCTATAAAATCACACTCGGCAGCATGGAGGCTCAGTAGGAAACCTGGCACTTCCAGGGTTTTATGTTTGATTCCCACCCACAGCCCTGCGTGTGTGGAATTTGCGTCTTCTATAAGTGGATTGACGTCTCAGATTTGTCTACGGTGTGTCCCTGTGTGTGGCTGTATGCCAACCATGGGCTGCCCTGCCCTGCCAACCATGGGCTGCCCTGCCCTGCTCCCTGTGCTTCTTGGGATATTCCACAGACTCACCTTGACCCTGTACTAAATGAATAATTATAGTAAAGAAATAAACACAGATGTTAAAAATAAATATTTTATAAGTAAGGAACACTTCTTGACTTCTTAATCTATATAAATGTACGTGCTTCAAATTCTTTTATCTTTAGTTTTATATTTCATGAAATCGTATCACATTAATCATATTAATGGAATTAAATTATGACAAGTCCACCTTCGGATTTGTAGATTATGATACAATAATTTATTGTATGTTACCAAAAGAAGATAATAATGATTTTTCAAAAGGCAATTTAAACCATTTTTAATGCTTAGCCATTTTGACAGATGATGGACATAATGCTATCTAAAATTACGGCTACAAGAGGTTAATCCAGTTTAAACCTCAGGAGATATTTGCAATTAAAAAGCAGTATGTGGCAAAGAAAGTATATTCCATTTACATGTGATTATTTTGATCTATATTACTTACTGCTTGATTTGTTTTACATGTTGTACTGTTCTGATACTAATACATATATTTAAAAAAAGACAGGTGTTTTTAATTGTTTTGATTGCTTATAATAGTTTTTTCACGCGTTATATGTTTTGTGACATTTTATGTTGGGAGTCATGTCAGAGACAAAATGGCAGGCGACCAATGAATTCAGACTGAGCACAAAATAAAAGAAAATAGAAATGAGTATAGATAACTGATTATTCAAGCACAGAAAAGACACTGGTACCATCTTCAGACAAAGTAATCTAGACACACTGGACTGGGTTTAACTACCTGATTACAGAGGTGCTATTTTTCTTCTGAGACATTTGACAGCTCACAGTTAACTTTAGCCACTATTCTGCACTCTCTCTGCTGAGGATACTGCAGAGCGTGGGCTTTAGGAAACATTTGTGATTTAGCACATTCCCTGTTTCACAACCTCCTGCCGGGCACTGTGACGAAGCGCACGTTATAACACATGAAAGCCATTTCTTGTCTGTGGGGCCACACTCAAAAGTGTCTTTGGGGCCCCCCACTTCTCCTGAGATGTTCGAAAATCTAAATGAAAAGCAAGTCAGTAGAGTCAGAAGAAGGTAGCTAGCTCCCTGGTTAGCAGAACACGCTAATTCAACCAACTACTCCTATTTAGGAATTTGTCTATTTAATATTTAGTGTAGTGACTGTTTGTGACCAACAGGGGGCCAAAACTTGCGGTGGGGGAAGAGCATGCAAACATATGGTTTGAATGGTGGTAAACACCACTGCTGATGACACCAAAGTGTTATACAATGGGGGGAGGCTCTTTTGGGTACTGGGTACAATGAACATGAGAGATTTGTTTTTGTTAAGGCATGAGCTGTTAACAAATATTTTAATTACAAATATATCTCCCATAACATGAAATTGGCACCAATGAAATAGCTGTGAAGATCCACACATGGTTAAGATGTTATTGCATAACTGAATTTATTAATGACTTATAATTAATCGATGATGGCAGCGGTGCATTTGGAGATACACAAACAGATCTTCCCTGCAAATGTAAGAAAAAATAAGTACAGAGCAGCAACCCCCCCCCCCCCCCCCAAAAAAAAAATAAAAAATAAAAAAGGTCAACTAGAGAGCAAGGAGTATATGATGTTCCCTGGGATTGGAATCATACTGAACATCAACTAACTGGCAGAATAACCGATAACTGTCAGCTGGGAAAGTCTTCATAGATGAATACAGGAGGTTTCTGGTGCTTGTCAATGAGAAATGGGGCTTGATGCAGATTTAGCACAAAATAAGTATTTCATTATACTTTACACAGGTCTATAGTCACATAAACTAGGTTTGTGGGAAGAAAGTATCAATAAAAAGCATGATTACAGAGGAAAACACCCACATAGCATTAAACAGTGACCTTTTAAACTCTCGCCAGCAGGTTTACCTGAATTTCAAATTTTTGTATACATAAGTAGAATAGGTTTTATCTAATAGTTTCAGAGTGCACTTACTTTTACATGGACTTCAAAGATCGATTAAGTTGGTGTCCAGTACCGTCTAATTCAAGCATAGCTGAATTTAGTGTATTCATACATGTAGGTGTTTATAAATCCCTACATAGCGATGCAGTTCTGGTCTGGAGTCATAAATGCAGCAGATCCGTTTGTATAATATCTTATAACTGAGGTTGTGCTTTAATTTTAGATTTATGTAGAAGGTTGTTTGCGTTCCGTGATTTTCCACCATTTTTGCTTTACTACATTTTTTTCCTCTTTCGCCATGGATAACACTGCAGCACATTTCCAAGTCAAATAAGCCACCCTGCAAAGTAGAATGTGGGTTCAGACACGGAAATCACCATGCATTTTTATGCAGTATAAATACGTTAAAATAGCAAAAGCAAAATGTGATATGTGCTGAAGTATTGTATGGCTGGTATAGTCAATTTTAATAATATTCTTAATGGTGAAAATAAATCACCTTTAAACATGAAAAGTATTACCAGCAGTGCTCAGGCTTTATTAGTTTTTGTTTTATTTCTTATTATTTTATTTTTCCTAAACATCAGTTCATTTAGCCTGTCAGGTTTCATTTCTCCACTTTTCATCAAAGTGACTAAATCGGTCGACTGTTTTCAGCAAATATTTCATAATCTGCACAGACACATAAAGTTACCGGTCTGCAAAAGTTTATGTAAAGCATTTCTGACCCTCCATAGCATAAGAGAATGTAAATTATAACTAAAATTACGCTAAAATGATATGGTATCGATATATTTTATATTGAGAGATGCACTTCATTTTGCTCAGGGTTTAAAATAAATGTGGACTCGTCACAGAAGATGACAGCAGACCAGCACGTTCGAAAGGAACATCTCAGATGGATGCAGCCAAAGGGGAGAAACCGCAAAAACCTCCAAGAAAAGGGAGCGTGGATGAGAGGAATGACAGTGACGACGACTATATGAGCAGATCGTTTTTACTGTCAGCACCTCCACAAAAGCCATTGGCATAAATAACACAAATTTCCCATGATCTACCAGAAGCCTGGTGATGTTGTGAGAAGGTACATCTGTCATCTGTTCATAACAGCATTTGTACATTGAAAAACAAAGGTTTCAAATTTCTAATTGTTGAATTTGTTATATATTCAAGGCATTGAAACAATGATATAAAATTGAAAAACAGATTTCACTAAGCCAGCATACTGTACGCTGGATCGATTATATATATACACACATACACGAACACACATACGGCTCTGGAAAAAATTAAGAGACCACTCCACATTGTTTTGGCAGGCAGCTACACTGAGCCGCAGGATGCTTCCAGGATCAAAGTTTCTGAGACAGCAGTGCACCAGAGTGGGGTGAAGGAGGAGACACTGGGAACGACCAGAAACCAGTCAGGTAGAGGGTGGAAGCAAGAGAAAAAACAGGCTGCAGTTTGCAAAAAAAAAAATATATTTTACACACATGCATAACCATAAATTGAGAAATGAGTGATTTTCCAAACTGCTTATCCTACTGGGTCGTGGGGGTCCGGAGCCTATTCCGGAAGCAATGGGCACGAGGCAGGGATCCGGGATGGGGGGCCAGCCCATCACAGGACACACTCACACACCATTCACTCACACATGCACACCTATGGGCAATTTAGCAACTCCAGTTAGCCTCAGCTAATTGTGCGTGTGTGTGTGTATATATATATATATATATATATATATATATATATACACACACACACACACACACACCCACACATACGTCCATACATATTCTGTGACAACTTGTCCTATTCAGGGTCCCAGGGGGCCTGGAGCCTACAGATCTAAGGCAGGGAATAATCCAGAATGGGGCGCCAACCCATCGCAGGGCACACCATTTACTAACACATCCCCCCAATGTGGGGGGAACCGGAGTACCCAGAGGAAACCCGATAATGACACAGGAAGAACATGCAAACTCCACATATGGAACCTTGGTCCAGAGGTGTGAGGCGACAGATTGTGCATGGACTGGATTGCCAATCCCTGCAGCAACTGGGTATAAAGGCCTTGTTAAACACCCCAACAATGAAATTACTCTGGGATTTGAGCTGACAATCTTCCTGTCATTGTCACAGCATCCTAACCCGTTGGAACACTTTTAAAAAATATTCCATGTGGTAAAATGTGGTACAATTCCAAAATTATATGACTAATGCTCGTAATAATAACAATGGACAAACGAATGGAAATCAAACAAAGACACGAATAAATAAATAAATAAAATATGCAGCCGATACCCACACAGGTCTCGTCCCCGAGGGATGGTCCCTATGCGGCGTGTGTGTGCCACCCACCAGCCACGTCTTCGTTCTCTCTTCAGGTGGAGAGAGCTGTGTACTCCATTCCACCCACGACACCGCAGGCGTCCAGCCAGCACTAGGCACTGCAGTCACTGAACAGCAGCAAGAGGCAGAGAGACGCGGCCCATCAGCCAATAGAACGTGGATTCCCACCTTACCCATTGTCCAGTCTCCTTCCCATATCAAATTCTCATATGTGAAAGATGTCTGTTTTAATTATTCAGTCAATTATATGTCATTCTAGTGCCCCACACCTTCACATAATAGGAAGTAATTAGGAAAATCACATGAGGTTGATTTTAATGATGTCCAACTTTGTAATCTATATTTTTGTAATCTATATCAGTATGGCTTCTTTTTTGGCTTCTATCCAAACTCATTTATTATTTTTAAAGTAATGACTGACAGTGATGGAATAGTGCTGATCTGGCTCTGCAGGTTCGAAGTTGGAGGCTCTGTGCAGGAAGTTGCCAGTTTAAATGTTGCGGCTTGCAGATTAATGACATCACTGATGGGTGATTAAGTGAGGTCATATTAAACTGCTCTGGGGTGCTGAAAAAAAAATGACCGATCCTGTGCTTTGACATCAAGATTTGGTCTCATGGGAGAGCATGATGGGATATATGAAAACCAAGAATTCTGGTACACCTGTGCTTGTGGAGATGTATTGTTCCATCCATCCATCCATTTTCGGAACCGCTTATTCCTACTGGGTCGCGGGGGGTCCGGAGTCTATCCCGGAAGCAATGGGCACGAGGCAGATGTATTGTTTCAATGAAGTATTGTTATAAGGTGGCATTGCTGCACCCACCACACAACAAACCACCTCAGTGTCATGCCCTTCTCGTCCGATCCTCCCGTGTGCCACGCCCCCTCATCTACCCCGTGTGCCACGCCCCCTCACCTACCCTGTGTGCCACGCCCCCTCACCTACCCCGTGTGCCACGCCCCCTCACCTACCCCATGTGCCACGCCCCCTCATCTACCCCGTGTGGATTCCCGTGTTTACCAGCTGTTTTGCGTTAGTTTTGATTAGTTCAGTGTATTTAAGTCCACGTCAGAGTTTGTTTCCCCATCCGTCCTGTCATTGACGTTACATGTTGCCAGTGTCCTGTGGTTGTGTGAGTCCTAATAAATCCCGCGCTCTCCGATCTTCCGTCCCCCTGCTCCTGCTTCCCCGTCCCACTCAGGGATGAGAACCTGAGCACAGCCATGCAGTGGGCAATATCTGAGCACCACACTAGTCTGGCTGGACCAGTGTGAGGTTTTTTTTCCAGTGGCTGGAGAGCCAATCCTGCCACCAAGTTTTTCCCTGTAAGTTGGCTGGATGTAGATTAACGTCGTACTCAGGATGAACCGATTGCAGGTTAAGGGCCTTGCTTAGGGGCCAAAAAGAGTAAAACCACTCTGGGCATTCACGGGATTTGAACCAGCAACCTTCCAGTTGCTGGCACAGATCCCTAGCCTCAGAGTCACCACTCCATCCCATTGTTATAAACGGCTCCTTAATATTATGTTGCTGATAAATATAAATATTCTACTACATTCTTTTATTCTACTTAGAGGTTTGCTGCAATTCTTCTCATTATTCTGTGGAATTATATAGCTTTAGAGAATAAAGTGACAAACGAGAAGATAAAATGTTACATTGCTGGTTAGTGTAGCGATATATAGCTGATATCTGACTGAAAAAAATATATATGACTGCGGTTTTTTAAATGAATGCTTCCGTTCCAAATACCAGAACTGACTATGTAATTCAATTCAGGTCATATTACTATAACTGATGTGGCAATACTTGGGAATGATTTCTTTTCTGTGAGTTGAGCAAATTTGTACATCAAAGCTGAATTGCGAAGCGTAATCATTGGAAAATTAAATCGTTTATTAAATTAAATGTCAATTTGTACAGCTGATTATTGTAAATGCTTTTTAATTAGTTTCATATATTTTCTGCTGAAGTCCTCTGGGAATGCATAGCATGTTGTTGAAGAAACACCAAAAAACATCGCAAGTAGCATGTTTAATACGACTATAAGACAAAAGAAAAGTAACTGAACAGCTATTGTAATGAGAACAATTTTTTAACTAGACTCAAGGTCAGAACAATTAACAATTAATGACTTGTAATGACATGATAAGGTTCTAGATTATTATATAGCCAAGAAAACCAAGTATGTAAAATAAATAAATCTCCTCTTAGTGTTTGCAACCTCTGATTATGCTCCTCTTAGTACACTAATGGCAGCGACTAGGTTGCACTATTGCGTCATCCCTTGGGGGTTGTTTTGAATCCCATCAATACTCTGTGTGAGGGAGTTCACCTGTTCACCCTCTGATCTGTGTGTTCTTCCTCGGGCATGATAAGAAGAAGATAGATGGAATAATTTTTGTTAAGCAATGCTGCATTAATCCATCTTCCAACTGCTTATTCAGTACAGGGTCATAGGGATAATTATCCTGTGGCCATGACCTGCTCCCAGTGATCCTGATCTATAATCAACCACACACACTCTATAATCAATGCATTTCAGGTCATGATCACTGCTCCTTGCTCAGTCTTGATATTTCACTTTTGGTTGTTTTTTTTTTTCAAATCTGTGCCTAAACACTGGATTCTCTGGCTCTGTGTGGTTTTCCGATCGAAATTGAATCGATTCTTTCTGATTCTGACTTTTGGTTTGTTCTCTAATTATGCTGGTGCCTGTTTATCAACTAACTGACCTTTCTGAGTCGTGCGACTCTGACGTCTTTCGCTTGACCCATTTGCACTTGGTGCCTGCGTCATGCCCAGACACCTCAGCTGTGTTCTTCATAATCAGCATCCCAAGTCCTGTCAGCACCGAGTACTCAAGGGGCTCAGCTGCTGAAGAGGAAAGGACTGAGAGGCAGGAAATTTGGCTGTGTGCGTGTCTGCGGTTTAAGGTAAGCCCTTTGGCCTGAGATACTGTACCAACGCTCAAGAGCTAGTTAATGAAGTTCTATTTTTTAACTCTATCCTGTTGTCATGACAGCTACTGTTACATATTCTTAGCATGACTGAGACAATGTTGTCAGGACTTCAGGATCAAGTGACTTGAGGGCAGGCATTGTGGCAAAACAAAAAAGGTGGTTTATTGAACAAAAAGAATAGAGACTGGAAGTAAATGAGATCACAAATGATAAAAACAGGAAGGCTAGTGCAGGGAAAGACACAGGCTGACAAGAGGAATGACGTAAATGATTGAACTGGGGAACACGAGATAGGGACACAAATGCATACTGGACTAACAAGGGAGCTAACGAGAGGCAGCTTGGAGTGATTTCCACACGAGGATTAAGAAGGGGAGGCAGGATAAGAGGGATAGGCGTGACTTGTTAGGGCCATGACAAGGAGGAAACGAGGAGTGATATGACAGATATCTCCGTTCTCATAAAGATATGCTAGCGTAACGTGAGGTTCAATTTACTGATTCTAAGAAAAATCCAGGGTCACTTCTTAGGTTAGTTAACACATTGTCTTTTAGACTGATTCTAATATTTATAATTTTGTCTTCATATAATATGCTCTTCACTACATTACTTCACCATATGGAATAAAACAAATGTCACCTTAAAGAAAATAGTTCCTACAGTATATTGCACCCCCATTAATTATTTATGCATTTCCTTCTGCAGAAGATACGTTCTGGTAGAGCACATTTATTGATAGTCACTGTATAAAAGCATACTTATGTTCAAGTTCATTGGCTTTTATTGTTTAGAATGAAAGCTTATGGCATTGAAATATCCGGGCATTCAAATGGTCAATGATCTCTGAATTTTTCATTGTACATTGATTTCTGCATGAATATTGATTTTACTTGGGTGACTACTGAGCATCCACAGCTGCTGATGCAATCCTGAAGAGTTCTTTATCCATGGCTGAGAAGATAGCAAGAATTGTTGACAAGGTATACAAATGCTTCTCTGGACATGTGCTGTCTGTGCTGCAGTTTATTATCTATAAGAAGGAAGAAATAAAAAGAAAACAAGAAATGATGAGGATAAGTTGAATTTTTGGTAACTGCACATTCGTAATGCATTTATAGCGCCTTCATAGAACATCCATAAGCAGCATGTAAGTATACCTTAACATACCTTAAGGCATCGCATTCACAATATTGTTAATGAACAAGATACTGTACGACAGATAACATTAATAAAACACGTTTTATTGTATAATCATATAATCATATAATGTTCAAAGGATATTAATGTTTTCATATCTTGTTCATATGAGTGCATTCTGAAGGTGCAGTTCACGTAAAGCATTACTGGATTTTTGAACTGTATAGGCAAATTATTCCAGAAGGTATTCCAACAGTGACACTCATCTCACATACCTCAATAGCTACTAGTAAAACGGTTTGATATACAGATACACAGTGATAAACAGATACAGAAACAGCCAAGCAGAGAATACGGCTTATCCACTCTCCAGCACCAACGACTGTTTAACGCAATGCCTTCTGTTCCCTTATTAGTATCACCCGCTACCTGCAAGAAAGCCTAAATTAGGCCAAAGTAAAAAAAAAGCACTTTCATAGCACATTTTAAAGTCCAAATGCTAAATGTGATTACAGGGTGGACTGATTGCACTGTGATCAAATGTGATTGCAATGTACGTTGATTACAGTATGATGAAAATGGCACGAACCTCTAACTGAGGACATCATATCAATATTTTAAAGCGTATTGCAGAAAGAAAAAAAAAACTTGTCAGGCTTACTTGAGGCAAAATTGACATTTTTAGCCTTTCAAATGCAATTGCAGTGTATTTCACAAGCTGAACTGAAAAGTAAAGAATAGCAAAAAAAATTATCAATTAATTACCTTTGACTTTGGGTCTTCTTGGGCAAAATTCTTGTTTGTTTGCAACCAAGATAAAATATTAAAAACGAAATAAAGATGTTGATGAATAAAACATATAAAATACAAAGTAAAACACCTAAGAGCACACTGACGGGTGACGACATTTTGGTAGGGAGGAAACAGGCAAAAAATAAAATTTGTAATGAAGATGCAAAAGTATAACAGGAGACCAGGAGACTCCAGGAAGAACATTTTTAGCAAAACCTGCAACAGGCAACGAGTTATTCGTAATACAAGGAATACTGAACGAATCTCCCATTATGGTATATGTAGAGAGGCTTTCCATTCCATTTATTTCCATTTCGAAAGCTGTCCCATTTTAGGTTCAAGCAAGAAACGCACACATCTGAATCAATACTATCTTTTCTACAGCCAGTGGTTTCCAAGCGTGTTCCTGTTACCTAAGCTGTGATTCACTGTAAAATCTATACACGTAATTGAAGTGATACAGTTCATCCCTCTACTCAAACATTGCACTTAATTCTACTGACAGCACGAAACCATCAAACACAATTATTTTCGTCCTCCTTGTTTGAGTATAAGCGCATGAGAGAATATCTCCCAGCCAATTTAGAAGTGACATGCATCCGTGAATGGATTCATTTAATAGCCTGATCAATGGCCACAACAACTGAAACATACCACTCAGGCATAAAAACCTTCTTTGTCTACTTTGAAGCAAAATAAGTATGCGGGCAGAAGAAAGTTAACAATGTAAACTGATATAGGCCTGAAATGGCTATGGAGGTTGAGCAGACGGATGATCCCATACTCGCACTGTCACTAGAACACGAGAACAATGTGTTATATTCCTTTATCACTGTTGCTTTGATAAGGAGTGTTTTGAATGATAAGGACTAGCGTGTGCTGGCAGTGCAACCAGAACGCACTGTGTCCTGCAGTCTACAAAACCTTCTGAAACAGGGAGGTGCCACCATATTTGGGTAAAAGCCGTCTCAGCCAACGCCTGGCTGACTTCGGTGGAAAGTACAGTCTCTGGTATCGCTCGAAAATGGCTCCATATCTAATGCCACAGTGGACCATAGCATACTGATAAGACAAGGCTGTTAGACTAGGCTGTGCCGCTGTTTTCCTTAGCACCATAGACGCAGCACGTGTGAATGATTTATCTCACTATAACGGGTTGGTAGGTTAGGTGACTTGCGTCAGAGAGTCTGTTGTACTGATTGCTTTTTCATGTCCTCGGTTCCATGCATGTCTTTTTTGGTCCTGTGTGCTTGTTTCTATTCCAACACTACACATCTTGTCCCCAACAACTTCACCCTTTGTTCCCGGTGCATTTCTCAAAGTGAATCAAGTCTACGTCGCTGTTGTAACCCCATTGTTCCTAAACAGAAAATCATTATACAGTTATGCTACCCGCCCCCAGCCAGATTCTCACCTCAGGCTTGTCTCCTCAGCGCTTGCCATGCTGACCATATCTCCTTTCTCCGCTGCTCGCTAAGCACTGTTTCTCTGTGCTTTTTTCTGTAATTTTTTTATTTTTTATTTTTTTTGCACCAGTAGCTCTGCAGATTTGCATTGCCAGGTTTGATAAGCGGTTCTATGCACCACGGTGCGTCCATGGGATCCTGAGCTGTGCATTTTTTGGCAGGTCCATTTAACAGGCTGCCCGCAAAGTAGGCTAGCATTTACAGCTCATTTATCAACAGCTGTTTGGAAGTGCAAGGCAAAACAGGAAATTACACCGCATATCATGATCGCTGAAAACGTGTTTTTGTACAGTGTCACTTTTTACAGGTGATTTCTCCCGTGGCCGACCTCACCTTAAATACTGCTGAAACATATTTCAGTTGCCTTAGTGACTTAAGCTTCTGTAAGGTTTCCCACAAATTATTCCATCTTTTAAAATCATTAAGGTTGTGAGGACAGGATCAGCTGTAAAGGCACACAATCATTAGAGCCTTAGGCTTCTTCTGTTCCCAGCCTTAAAGGCTACTGGAAAGCTAGTCTCAGGAGAAGAATGCAGGATAAGAAAAAAGTACAATATCTAAGAGGAACGGGCTGAATGACTGGTCAAAAAAGCAAAGTTTAACGAGATTGGGAGGAGATGAAGTGAAGTTACAGTAGTGACTCTGACAGACAACTGCCTGAGAAAGTCATGGAGATACAACAAGGACATACCTTTGGGGGGGGGGGGGGGTTGAGGTCTCCACCCATTCATCATAATCATATGATTTTTTTTTTTTTGGGGGGGGGGGGGGCGGGGTTGCATTCGCTCATGAGTTACAATGAGCTAAAGCCAAGAGGCGAAAAATCTAAACTTACTTCTAAGTCAAGACATATGATTTACAAACTATTTTAGAAAGTGCTGAGTATAAAATCACGCAGAACTGCTTTCTGCTCAAGACAAAACTGGGTCAATTAGTACAGGGCTCTGAAGAAATCAGCAGAACCCAGGGCAGATTGGGCAGAACCCCGGGCAGATTGGGCATTTGAGAAAACTGCCATAAAGGAGCAAGGCCAAACCCTGATAAAGGTTACATTTACTGCCATTTCTGCAGTAATAGTAGGCAATCACACCCACACCCAACTGAGTCAGTTGTCCCTGGTCCCTGGGTCAAGGAGGGAACATCTGGTCCCTCTAACCTTAAAATGATCTGCTGGAATAATTTGTTTAAAATACACATTAGTGGGAAAACATACATACATACATATAATATATGTGAATATGGTATATTTTTCTTCTTAATTTTCCTTGATCTAGTGTACCTAGCACCTAGTCTTGACTAAGAAAGGGTTCTGGAACAGCATCTGAGGAGCTACAATCCAGCAGAGTTCTTGTGATGTGAACACAACAAAAAGTTAGCGAGAGCTATTTTGCCATGTGCAAATGGAACATGTGTTTTACGAGTGTTATAGTGAGTCAGTGACCTGTGCACAGTCAGGAGAGGTTTGTGTGGACCTTGGCGGGGGGGTGGGGGGGGGCATCATATTATCCCCAGACATGTGCGAGACACATGGTGATGCTGATCACACCTACTCAACATTTTATTCTTCTGTAAGACCGTATTTTAAGGATACATTTTTTATGTGATCATGTTACAGTTTATTATAAACCATGTATTTTCTATTGCCTATATTTGGAGGTGTACATAGATATATAATAATGGGTTGCAACACTGCAGCAAAGTGTATCCTTTGGACTTTTTTATTCTTGATTTCCCAGGTTAATGTTTGCATTTCATATTCAACATGTCTGATTCAACGACAGAATGACTAGTATCCAATTAAGGTAAAATATAAAGCCCCTAACATATGCTTGACACATTGAAATAAAAAGGAGATATTCATCCATCTCCCAAAAGGTTTCCTTGGTCTGGGTAATGGGGCCCATCTCAGGTATCCCAAGGAACTAGGGAGGGGAACACCTTGGATGCGATGCGATGCCAGTGCATGACAAGGACAGAACAAGTCATATTTAACTGAAATAAAATGCAGGTGATGTGACACAGCTGCCAGTTCGCATTCCAAGCATGGACGTGCTCTCCAAGATGCTCTGCCGGATACGCTGAAGCTGGAAGCCGTACAGTATGGCTGGAGATCAGCTTTCCTTGTGGAGGAGCATTCGCATGGGAGAAGGCAGGATGCAGCTTGTCTTGTCTTTGTCAGTCCCTTTACGGAACCCGTAGGAAAATAGGTTCTTTTGGCAACGCCATTCAGGCATACAAATAAACATGAACGACTATTATGTTCACGTATCATTTCATTGGGAGAAATAAGTCCCTCCGAATATATTTGAATAAACAGCGTTACAGGTACAAACCCATCCTGTCCTCTGTGTCCCAGCTTTGTACTCTCAGCCTCCTAAAATAAGAAGAACCTCACACCCCCATCCAAACCGTGATAAGCAATTACCAGAAGAATGATTGGAGAGAATGATGGTTGGGTAGAATGATGGATGATATTTTATAAAGAAACAACCAATAAATGACCAAACATACCGACAGACAGACAGACACTGTAGTGGAGCTGCTGAAAATGATTATGACAGTTTCAAACTGTTTAAAGGAACAGAGTTGGCCCCTTCTGTAGCTCTTGAGTAGCTGACATAGGATGTGGCAAAGAGAGCTGAGATTACTCCTGGTGTTCTCTTCTTCGGTACCTTTGAAGGGTCGCGGAAGGATACAAACAAACCTTATTTCACGCTGCAGCATTTGTTATTCGATCTAAGACGGTATTCTTTCTTTCTGGGAGTGAGAGCCCTTCTCCTGGTACACAGTCCCACCTTCTCCCAGACAGTCTCTCTGCTGTGACCGCCAGTCACTTCACACTGCTGCATGGGATTCACTGAGGAGACCCGAAGCAGGTTGATTTTTGTCGTGCTATAAGATTAAAATGCACACATCCTCTAATGAATTATATCAGTGAATAAAACTGGTGTACTTACATGTTATGAGGTGTAAGAGAATGAAGACCTAATACTAGTATATGCTAAGAAATTGTTTGGTAATCCCGTTTTTCTGGATGATGCAGCTTCTCAAAGTGTAGCTGGTTTACGTAGATTACATTAGATTACGTAGATTACATTACTGCAGCAGAATTATCCGTCCATATTCTGTGTCACAATGTCACAGTGGACCGAGACCCTGCCACGGGAAACTAAAAGTGTGGGTTTGCGTCCCACTGCGATGCCACACACCATAGGCAACGTGCAAACGCAAAGTAACCTAACTGCTTGCTTTTTAGCACAGTTGGAGTATAGGGTCCCGACAGAAGGCCCTTCAAAAACACAAAGAGAACTTGCAAACTTACACACAGCCAAGTATAAAACTCACAACCCTACCGGTGTGAGGCTATCATGCTGTCCACTTAGACACTACAAAAGATATTCATATTAATGCAGCGAGCTCAGTTTGTGTGCATATTTAAAGAAAAAAACGTCCAAGTTTAGTGGTAAAGTAATTTGCTTTATTCATGTGATCCTTTTTAATTTGCATTAATTAAAAACCTGTACAGAAATAATACTAAAAAAAAAAAAACAGTTCATTTATAGCCATCCTCTGCTCTTCATTATACATAACAAAGAAAATTTGTACAGTGAGTGTACAGGAATCTTTAATAATAATTTAATGGATTAAGGCTTTTACGCGAAGTAGGTTACTGGAGTGATAACGTGTCAAATTAGAGAATACAGGCATGAAAGACTTATACAGCCAAAAGGAGTTCCTTCTTTAATGAGGACCTCTGGAGATGCTGCATCACCACCATCTGCACCGAAATGCATACAGCGTTGACTAATTGCAGAGCTGGGATTTATGTTCTGACTCACTGTTTAGCGGTACTCCTCCTAAAAATAAGTCTCCTTTTGCGGATGCAGCCTAAAGCCAGTCCTGGCTTATTAATTTTCATTTATGCAAAATGAGTAAATCAAAGCTGGTTAAGATATTAACAGGTAACTGTCCCGACGTCAGTTCCTCCCTGACTCACCCGGGAAACACTGTGCCTTGTTGCTCCGCAATCATTTGCCTGGAATAGACATTCATTTGACTCTCTTTCAGTTAAATGTTAAGTTATTATTATTAGGCATGACCAAGGCAATGTCAATTCGCAGCAGCCTTATAGATATCATTCCTGCAGAATGTGCTGTGTGAATGTTAAGCACTGTTCTACCTACGGTGGATGGACGGTGTTGCCTATGCTAGCCCACTCCCATAATGCCATGTGCTGCAGTACTTTTAAAATAATTTTTGCATTTGGATATGACTCCATACCCATTTTTTTTAATGAACATCTGTACTACCACAAACCACTCTATTTTCCCTGCCTGGTTCCATATGCTCACTGAATGCCCTTAGGATAGCCCTTTGTCCTTCAATTTGAATGCATATATCTCTGTTAGGTTTTTGCTATATTTGAAAGGTGTTGCTCTTGCTCTGATACTGCTTACACTTGTACCTCAGGCTGGTTGCACTTACACCCAGTTGACTCCTCCTTAGCTGGTTGTAATGTACTATTAGCCTCACTTGTGCCTCACTCTGGACAATAGTGTCAGCTAAATACATAAATGCAAGTACTCAGTGCTCTTACTCTGTATTCAAAAGCAATGCCTTCATCAGACAGCAATGATGGTGGAATCAGTTGCCCAGATTCTACACCTAACTGGCCAATTACCTACCTTATCATTTTTAATATTACCTTAATTATCCTGATTATTACCATCGTCTTCACCTTGTTTTGATCATTTAGCATGAAACTCTGAATGCAACAAACTCAGCTGTGGAATATGTTGTGTGTATCTAATAGTTGATGCTGATTATTGACCCCCATGGGGCAAAGCCCTTCTTCACTTTCCCTGACTTGCTCTCCAAGACATCAAGCTTGGTCAGGTATGGCCACTTCCCATAGCAGCAGCCAGGGAGCTGGGGGTTAATGGCGTTGCTCAAGGGCTCAGTAATGTGCCAGGGTTGGGCTTGAACTGACAACCTTCTGATCCCAGGCACAGATGCTTAGCCTATTGAATCACACACTGCCTCTCAAAATTTCTGAGTAATTAAAGTATTGTACCCAGATGCCAGTTTCTACGGCGCAAAACCAAAGCAGAGCACAGTGTGTTTTGTGCCTCTCCTGGATTTTCTTTAAAACTGTTACTGAAATATACTCAATAACTATAGTATCATGCTCCATTTCGTATCCCTGTACTCAAATATAATCCATAATCAGAGTAATAATTTCATTTGTTTTCTTTTTCAGTGGCATTTTCAGTCATTGGCTTTCTTAAATTATTACAACTATGATTCATAAATGTAGAATAATATGTAGAATAATACGATTGGACTGAAGATACACAGCATACAGTCAGGAACAGCTAAGATGTGTGATATAAGTCATTTGTTTTGTTGGTGCCCAAGGTAGTGGTCCCAGGATCTCAGCCACCCTCCTGGGATTTTCATGTAAGACACTGTCTAGAAAATGGTGCAATAATGAAAAAGAACACCCAGCAGTGGTGGTTCTGTTGCTGAGACCACCTTGTTAATGAGAGAGGTCAGGGGAGAAGGGCCAGACTCGTTAAAGCTACCAGGAAGGTCGCAAGTGCAAAAATAACAGCTCAGTGCAACAGTGACGTGCAGAAAAGCTTCTGTGGAAACAGTACTCGACGATCCTTGACGTGCTTCTGCAAACAAAAGGACACCCTGCCTGGAAGGCCATAGAGGTGGCTGCTGAGGGCAGCTGCAGTAGCTGTTTTGGGTTTTATGGAATAATTCTTCATGAAGATTAAATTGCAAATGTAATGGGGCATGCATATAATTCTATTCCGTGGACTAATGCTAATCCGCTTGTCAATTCTCCAGTCTTTGCCTTTCACCTTCCTGTCCTTAGCTTTGCACCTACTTATCACTCTCCTTCGGAGCCCATTCTCTGCGATCTGATGTTACCTGAACTCAAAGGTTTAAGCTTTTGTTATCGTACAGAACACGCTTCTTCGTGTGATGGTGGAGAACGTAGCTAAGTAACATTATGGCTTCTTATATTCACTGCAGTTCTAACTAGGATAAGTGGTTTGAGGATGGATGCATTGATGGATTACCTAATTACCTGACTAAACAACTAAAACCCTCACCTGTTTTGCCTGACTGTCTTTCAAAGGCTTAGAAGACCCATTTACTGTACAATGATTCATGGATCTGCTTTTATGGTTCATTTCATGATATCGACTTTTACAGTGCGGGTGTCATGCTGGCGACATGATTAGCATGGTCGCCTCACTCCTCTGCAACCTACGGTTCGTTTAATCCCCAGGTTCTACCAGTGTGGGGTTTGCATGTTCTCCCCTGCCACCATGGGTTTCCTCCAGTTTACCACCACTATGCTACATTGCTGTGCTACGTTGGCAACATGCTATATTGCCACATTGTCCGCAGATGGCGGCGCAGGAGGTAGTGCCATCGTTCGGCAACTGGAGGGTTGCAGCTTCGGAGCCTTGGTTCCTCCTGACCACATCAAAGTGTCCTTGAGCAAGACACTGAACCCCAAATTGCTCCCAGTGAGCAGGTTGGCACCTTGCATGGCAGCCTCCGCCACCGGTGTGAATGAATGTGTGGATGGGCGAATGTGAGGCATAACATGTAAAGCGCTTTGAGTACTCATAGGAGTAGAAAAGCGCTATATAAATGCAGTCCATTTACCATTTAGATGTGGATGGCATGTGCAATGAGCTGGTGTCCTAACCTGGGTTATTACCTGCCATGTTCCTGTAGCTTCTAGGGTAGGACAAAACAGAATATGACGTTTACATTTGCTCATATTCCATAAAAATAATTAACGATTGCTCTAAAATGAAGCCCTCAAATGGAGAATAATAAAATGGGCCTGGAGACACACAGCATAGCGACAGGGTCCAGTGGTTTCGGTTACTGTGCAGCTAAGCTGAGGAACAGCTAGGATGTGATCTATGTCATTTTTTAACCAGCTGTGGTAGTTGGTGCTTCTTTCACACAGCATTAAGATACATATACAAATTAAGAGACCACAGCAACATTTTTAGTTTCGCTCATTTCTCAATTAATGGGTGTGCGTCTATGACTTATAACCCAAACTTAGCCACTGAGGATGAGAGGCTATACTCCACAGAGCATAAAAAGCAGAGGCTCTACTCTACGTTCTGCTTTAGTGGGAATCTTACTTCGATTCCTCACAGAATTTATTTATTATATGCTTTCACTTGCTCACCGTACGTAAGTGCAGGAGAGTACCCAGAGTTTATCATAAAACATGAAGCTAATTTACCTCAAGCAAAGACAGTAGCAGAATAGCAGCTTCTATATAGGGCTACAGAATATATATACAAAGCATAAACAAAGTGTCCACATTTAAGGGCATAAGCTGAATACATTATTTATCAGCTAAAGTGCAGATAAATGGGTGTGTTTTGTCTTCCGAGCTACTAATTCCGGAATGGCCTGCTTCCTGTCTAGAGGTGAGGCCATTTCATTTACATGACGGATTTGTCTGCCAAACGACAACAGAGCGCTGCTTTCTGGACATACAAACACTGGATATATCATCTCTAGAAGCTTAATGTAGTGAGCGAAGCTAAATAAAATTACTAGGAGAGATAGGCAAAAAACAGCACAGTCTGTATTACCTATAATATAGAATTTTCAAACCGAACAACCTTTTTCGCCTTAATACTGCACACTATTACAGAATAATCATAAGAGACTATCTAGTGTTTTTCTATACATACATAAGTAAATCATGTAAAGTGTTAGCTATATATCCCACACCCCTGGAATAGTCTCTGGAATTAAGGACCTAAAGTGATATGACTATTCAGCAAATCACAGGATTTGAAAAGGTGGTCATCCTGTAATAGGCCGTCCTACCACCCAGAGCAACACACTTCCTCCTATCAGGTAAAGAGCGGAAATGCAGTCCCCCCCAACCCCCCCTCCCCCCCCACTAGAAATTATGGAGTCAAGCTTCCCCCATTTGGGAATTCACAGGAGTCAGCACAGCCTCAGTGCAATGGCTAACCCTCACCCTAGGTAGACAGTCTTCTAGATCATGACATTTCCCCTGTGGGGTAACAAAATTTATCTGGAAATTACAGGAAGACGCTAAGTAGACACTAAGTTAAGCAGCAATCATGCAAACAGTACAACAACTACATGGAGTTTGGTTAGAGAAAGGATAAGAGATTTATCGGCAGCTCCCAAAAGTACTCCAGTGGTGCAATTGGTTAGTGCATGGTACTTATATAGCAGTACAACAGGGAGTAATGCTGTGGTTGTGAGTTCAAGCCTCATGTGAAGCTCGTGCGTTTTGGCGTCAGTGTGTAGCTCAGCAGACTATGGAGTGTGCGTAAGTTCAACTCCTGACTACTATTACAACATGACTACTATTACTTATTTTGACCCTCATTATTAAGGCTTTAGATTCAATTAGGCTTTCGACTCATGACTTATATTTATATACCAATGTATTAAAATTTTTCAATGTCGTGTTATGTTTTGTGTAATTATACAACAGAACAGTTGTTCTAGGCCACACTAATGAGAAAACCATTTTAATATCCAGTATTTTAATCATAAACGTTAATATCAGAGTGAGAACGCTGATAGAAAATAATCGATGACAATTCATAGGTTATGAAATTCTTGTGTTATAAGCCTCACGTTTTATTAACGAAATATTTCACATGCCTCACATCCACACGACGTCATGACAAGTAGCGGTAGCCCTTTGATAATTTCTTAGCTCGCAGACAGGGATATTATTTTCTTACTGTCATGCAACAGTGTGCAATCAACCGCTTTCAAAAACAGTGGTCTGTGACTTGTTATACTTAGGATGCAATTCAAACAGCTTCTGTATTTGCATTTCACTGACTCTATGTACAGTTTATTGTGAAAACCCGTGTGAGTGTGTGTCTGTGTGTGTGCTTTTGTGGTTACTGTAGAGGTTTTATATGGCCTGTACCATTGCTGTTACATGTATAATGCAATAATGAATTAACACATGAAACCGGACATATGGATACCATTAACATTGTCTTCCAATACACATAACTGTCATAAATAGATACATTTACTCACAATAGTCATAAACACCAATCACATATATAATGTACAAATATATCAAATATATGCCTATAGCACATGGAACATGGGGATCTGTCCCTTCACAATGGATTTTCTCAGGTCACAAGCAATAAAAGAGAATGATCAAGATGGAGTTTAGGTAAAGTGTTGCCCAGTGTGAGGTGCATCACTGCTTGGTAGCTGCTATAGCTTGACAAACAGAGCATTATATAGACATTCCTCTACTTACGAATGAGATACGTTTCGAATGGCCGTTCGTAACTTTAAATGTTCGTAAGTCGTTTTTCAACATAATTTTACGGGTATATGTAAGTACAAAGAACTAGTATGCTGGGAGTACGCACGCTACACTGCTGCACGGCGGGAGTAGTGGCCAGAAGTCGTACTAGGTGGGATTGGCGCGCAGAAAAAAAATTGATGTTGCGGACAGGAAACGGGAGCCCAAGGAACACAGTTTGGACTTACAGTCCTCTTCATTCGTATGTCTGAAAGTTCGTAAGTAGAGGAGCGTCTGTATTCACAATGCAAAGGTCAAAGGTGCAAATCCTGGAAAATTCACACGAACTGTAAGCTTCTGCGTATTGTTAGATGCTTTGATTAAAAGCATCATGTCAATGTCCTAAGTGTGGCATGGTGGTGCTGCTGTCTCCCTTTAGGAGAAGTGATTCAGTCTGTTTCTCGGCTCCATGTATGTTGTGTTTGCATGTTCTCCTCATGTCATAATGGGGTTTCCTCTGGGTGCCCCCCCCAGTCCAAAACCATGCTGAGATGAACTGGAGTTACCCAGTCCCTGTAGGTTAGTGTGCCCTGCGACGGGTTGGTGCCCCATCCTGGGTTATTCCCTACTTTGTGCCCATATGACATGTGGTTACAGAAAATGTATGGATTGTATGAATATAGCTCAGCAATGTGCAGCTGATGCCTCATTTCTAAACTGACTGGGAAATATTAGGAGAGTGTGCAGAACACTGGAGGCAATAAATGAGGGTGATCGGATTAAAAATCCAGTGGGGTCATTTGACCTGTTTTTACAGACACTCAGTGGACAAAGCGAAATGCTTATAACTGGTGAACTGTCTGAACGATCTTCTTTCATACTTCTGAATTAATATCTCATTAAAAACTATTTTTTCTAATTTAAAGGATGCTTACGATGGTTTAATGTTTTTTTTTTGCTTCTTTCTTACTCTCCTGCGGGCCTTAACTGGTGGTTATCCATCCATCCATCATCTCTCCCTTAATCCGAGGTCGGGGCGCGGGGGCAGCAGTCTCAGCAGGGAGGCCCAGACTTCCCTCTCCCCGGCGACTTCATCTAGCTCCTCCGGGGGAATTCCGAGGTGTTCCCAGGCCAGCCGAAAGACATAGTCCCTCCAGCGTATCCTGGGTCTTCCCCGGGGCCTCGTCCCAGTCGGTCATGTCAGAATCTCCTGCCCAGGGAGGCATCCAGTAGGCATCCTAGACAAATGCCCAAACCACCTCAACTGGCTCCTTTCAATGTGGAGGTGCAGTGGCTCTACTTTGGGCCCCTCTTTGATGTCCCAGCTCCTCATCCTCTCTCTAAGGCTGAGCCCAGCCACCCTGCGGAGGAAAGTCATTTTGGTCGCTTGTATCTGCGATCTCATTTTTTCGGTCATTACCCAGAGCTCATGACCATAGGTGAGGGTAGGAATGTAGATCGACCAGTAAATTGAGAACTTTGCCTTCTGGCTCAGCTCCCTCTTCACCAAAACAGAAAGGTACAGTGTCCGCATTACTGCTGACGCTGCACCGTTCCAACTGTCAATCTCTTGCTCCCTTTTTCCCCAAGACCCCAGATACTTGAAGCCCTCCGCTTGAGGCAGTAACTTTTCCCTCACCTGGAGTGGACAATCCACCCTTTTCCGATCAAGAACCATGGCTTCAAACTTGGAGGTTCTGATTCCTCACCCGGACCACCTCACACTCAGCTTATTCGAATTTCAATTCAAACTTTATTACTGACTCGGGCACACCAAATAGAGGTACTACAAGGTTCGGAACTCAAATCTACACACGCCAGTTACAAGAATACTAATAGGGTGGAGGGTGCATGCAAAACATCCTGGTCAGGTCCTCTTATTTTATATTGTGTTAATGATAGGAAAGTATCCTTGGAAACAGAATAATTGGGTATTTCTGCCATTTGCACAGGATACCTGAAAGCTGCAGTGAGTTTAAATTTCTTAGTTTTTAGACATATTTTTAAAAATGGTCTGCCAAGGCCGGGCTCGAACCCATGGCTTTCCAATCACAGGCATATCTGGTGGAGCCACACAGGGTCTGACCAAAACACACTACTCCCATTTAAGACAACTCTCATTTTATACCAAGAATTGCATTTATACAACTTCCAGTTTGGAAAGTTACAAAGTCACATTTTGACATTGTTCCATTATTCAAATATGGAAAAGATATATTATTGAAAACATTTTCAAATTCTTTGTCGTTGTGGCTTCTATATTTAGTCTTGGTCTGTTCTATATGTACGCCAAAGATGTCTGCTTTATCATGCTTACATGTACATATTCAATATCATTCTCTTAGAATTATTCACCCGCGATCTTATTCAAATGAGATTGCTAAAATTTCTAAATGGGTAAGAAAATGGAACACCCAGTTTCAGAATATATTTTCTAACTAAAACAGTTTATTTAAAGAATTATGCATTACAGTGCTCATTTAGCATGCCTAAGAATAGTATATTCAGGATATTAATTCAACAGTGTCTCCTTTAATCAGGTATAATATTATGTGTGGATTCTCACAGTATTTCACAATCAACACTCGGTCACAGCGTAAACATTTATTATGTGCGATAAATTTTCCATCTAGTGATCCTTGCCTTTTAAAGTATACTTTCTACAGCTTCGGAACATTGCCAAATTACAAGGATAACTTACTGTTCTAGACACTGAGAAATTAATACATGCCTTTCTACGAGGTAGGTTAGGCTACTGTAATGCTCTGCTATCTGTCAGCACACACTGCACATTCAACACCTTGCAGCATATTCAAAATGCAGCAGCTCGAATTGTCACCAGGAGCAGGAAGTTTAAATACAGAACCCCTGTTCTCATTTCCCAGCATTGGCTTCCTTTTAGGTTCAGGACTGACTTAAAAGTTCTCCTACTTACATATAAGGCACTTAAAAGTCTAGCTCATGCTTACCTAACAGAATTACTTCATGTTTACAAGTCACATCGTCCTCTCAAATCACAGAACACAGGTTTCCTTGTCGTTCCACATATAAACAAAGTGACAGTGGGAGGTAAATCATTCTGCTACAGGGCCCCCATTATTGTGGAATGGTTTGCCAGCCAATGTCAAGGATGCCGATTCGGTCTTTAAATCTCGACTGAAGACCTATAACTTCAGTTCAGCTTGCCCACAATTTTACATGTAACACACAGTAACTATGGCTGCTAGTGCTGCTGTACCTACCATTTTCATCTACTGTGCTTGTCCATCAATGTGACTGCGTGTTCTGACTATGCATGCTCTCCGCCGTCCTTCCCACATGTCCGGATGGTGCCCGGTGTGGAGTTGGAGTCCTGGTTCCGTTCCACAGAAGGGTGACAATGTGGATGTGACTTACGAGCTGTAACACCGTGGGTGCAGCCTTCAATCTGCCACCGTGCACAGGCTGGCATGGAGAAGCGACTCAGCGATGGACTTCGGCTTCACTTCACTTCCTTACCGTCTACACCCGTGTTTTTCCTTTTCCTACAATGCTAGCATGCCTGGGGGGATTGGATGGCCAGCCGGCCTTGGACCCCCGGAGGTTTCTTTTCTCCTGACTCAGGAGTTTTTTGTTCCTTTCCTCTGTTGTCCTCTGGCGTTCTTTCCTTTATCTCTTTGTCTTTGTTTTGTTTTCTCTTTTTGATGTTGCATTTATCACAACACGCTAATGTAAAGTACAACTCTGTTGTGAAAGACGGTGTATAGAATTGAATTGAATTGAACTGTAGCTCTGGTATTAGATCACTACATGCAGCACACACGCACACATGTAACATCTGTAGATACTACATTTGTATAATGACTGTAGTGTAAAATGTCTGTTACAAATTAGCTTAATGCATTCTCTGTAGCTGTGCCACATTTTAATAGCATTAGAATGCACTAGATAGACCATCAAAGGCAAAGCCCAAATTCACCTTTATTTTTAGTCCATACTACCTCATGAAGTTCGCTTTGTTACTTTTAGTCTTCCACAATATAATGACACAAAGCAGCTGAAGGTTAAAACAAAGCAGAATACTCTAGGGAGCAAAGAAAGTGAAGCCTGCGCAGTTCCGGTTTAATTAGTATAAAGAAGGCAAAATAAGTGCATGACAGTGTACAAACACTGTGCAAAATCCCAAGTAAGAGCGTGCTCCATGTGCAAGTCTCCATGCTTTGAATGTTCAGTTAAAACCACCACATTCTAATTAAGTACTTCGCCTTGTTTGGTAAATGAAAAAATACTCTGATTGCAGTTATTATTAATAACAGACATTGAACAATCCAAACAAGCCTTCCATCCATCCATCCATTAATTCCATTGACCATTTATGCAGGGGATGTTTTTAAAATAAATATAATCCATGTTGTCTCTAAAATGTCCGTGAAGTGAAAAGAATTATGTATAAAATAATCGCAAAAATTAGAACTAGCAGTTGAAGCTAATTGTAATGTAGCATGGAGTGCTATGGGATTGGGCAAGTGTGATCACCTCTGCCTTTTCCCATCATTCTCTGCAGCTAACTATCCAGGTAAAAATTGCCCCACCATGAGCTGGACAGGATGCCTGCTGAAAGGTGTGAGAGGCCCAGACAGTGACTCAGCAGCTGTTATACACAGAAGTGTGAAATCTCCACAGTCTTTTTAAAGGACATTAAAAAAGCACTTACCTGCCTCTGCTACCCACCTGTGATGTAAGAATATTCTCCTAACATAAAAAGAAAAACAAGACTTAGCATCAAAATTATCATTGAAGTGAAGCTCTAGAATCCACTAAAACCCATATAAAATAGAAATTTGGAGGAAGAAAAAGTTTTCATTGCATGAAGCACGGTCTTCTGTGCTGCTTAAGCATAATCTCTATGAAGAGAGCGATGTCTTAAATAGCGGGTTCTATTTAGGCTATGCTGAAATGTAAACGGCGTTAAAAATCACAAGGAAACAAGAGCAGGAACTGGGATGACTTTGAGCCTGACCTCAGTTGCATCAATGATAAGTATGTCATTATAATCAGTCTGAAAATCACACACAGTAAAACTAACAAGACTCAGATGATATACTTATAAAGAGGTTTACTTTCCTTCTGCTTATCTCAGGTTGGATTTAATGTATTAAATTTATGAAGAAGGGGAAATTACATATGATAGTTACCTTACTTTTTAAAGTATGCATACTGCTTGAGGAGGATTTTCAAATAGCATCTATTTCTTCTCCTGTGTTGTGGTTATTGCAAGTCAAAGCACATTATGAGAAAAGAAAGCATTCTATCAATTTACGGAAAAATGGCTAAAAGACGATTTCCAAGTCATTTAATTTTTTTCTTATTTTAGCAATCTCTGCGATGGGCTGGCCCCCCATCCTGGGTTGTTCCCTGCCTCGTGCCCATTGCTTCCAGGATAGGCTCCGGACCCCCCGCAACCCAGTAGGATAAGCGGTTCGGAAAATGGATGGATGGATGGATTTTAGCAATCTGCCTTTATTCTTTGTAAGTATACTATGAATCCTTACAATTCTGACTGTTTCTGATGGGAACAAAACTCAAGACAACATTACTGGTTGCTTTCAGTTGCTTTGGAACTTTTGAGTGATATGTGAGCAGGAAAGTTAGTATCAAAGAGCAGTGTTTACCTAAATAGCTATTATTATTATCATTGCATAGATCATCTTATGGGAAAATTAAATGGAATTAAATGAGTAAGGGAGGCTTTCTGTCCTAAATTTGTCCCGGTAGTGTTTCATCTAATTAGCAGGTGCTTTCATACTGCAGGATCTTTTATCTGGAACCAGAAATGTTTTTCCAGAACCAGAACCTTTTGTCCACAGGAACTAATCCTGATAATCCTGCTCAGGGGCGTCAGAAGCATTTTAAATGTGGGGGGACACACTGGCATAAAACTAATATTATATGCTAAATGCCGGGGGATCCAACAAATAATTACACAGGTCTACAAAAAAAATAAAAATTCAGTTGCCTATAAAAATTCAGTTGCTGAATTCAAAAATCACATTACTTTTGCTGAGTTGGTTCTAGTCATATTCTTAATGAGCACCATAAACTTAATGTAAAACCGTTCAGACATCATTGGCAACAAAATCACTGTATACCAGTGCTATGAACACGTCCCCCTCAGATTTAATGGCGGCGACGCACATGATCCTGGTTGTAGTTCCTTATAGGTAGTTCTGGAACCCTTTTTTAGTGCCTAATCCAGACTAGGTGCTTTTCATTTGAACTACTGAGGAGGCCCTTACAGCCATAGCTTGCTGATTGGTTGATCACGAGTACTGGCGCTAACTTAGAAGTTACTCGGAAGTGCAGGGAAAAAAAGACTAAAGTAGCGGAGGAAAAATTGAGCAGATGGAATTATTTTTGTACCTCAGTTATGTTTAATACAAAATAAAAATGTGGTGGATAAGAAATACACTTCTGTGTAATATCGACAGTGACTTGCCAGCACCAGTGGGATAACGTTACGTCGCCTGTTATTCCGTGAAAAATGAAAGATCGATTTCCTGCCCGGATTTAATAAGAATCAAAAACACATTGCGAATCAAATAAGCAGAAGAATGCAGAATAGAATATATCTTTATTGTCATACGTGTATGTACTACAAAATTTGAATGTCCAAACACAAGTAAAACACAAGTAGAAGGCTATGTCCTATTTTGATTGTGATCAATGCCCCCAATAACTAACAGGAAGTTGCTGAAGATGTGCATATTTTTCTTCGTCAAAGAACATGACCAGTGATGTTGTATGTGGGAGCGATGTGTGGCTCAGTGGATTTGGACACTACGGCCTGCAATCGGAAAGGTCACCCAGTTCCAATCCCATGACTGTCCCATGGTTCCACCGCTGGGCAGCGGAGCAAGGCCCTTAACCCCGATTGCTCCAAGAGCTACTGTCTCTGACCCCCCGCTTTCTAAAAGCATCTGCTAAACAAGTAATATGCCAAAAAATGTATGAAAACTTGAATAACACTGATTATTGAAAAATACCAGAAAACTTTCGTAACTTTGGTCGACCCATTATCTGGTCATTTCTTAACTTTGTCAGTCCTGATAACAACTAAGGTATCCCTCAGCATCTACAGATACTTTAATTTATTTTGAGATTTTTGAGTCAACCTAATTAGATTTAACAACCCATTGCCTGTTAGACAGCTGAAAATACTTTTCCTAGAACTTAATGTTTTAAATGAGATGGACCCCTCCCTTCACACAATCTGTAGTGCGCAGAAATTGCAAATAGCCAGTTTAGTATGTTTTTGAAGGGCAATTACACCTATTGAGTCATTGTTGATGGCAGAGAAGTACTTTAAAGTAGAGGCACAGTGTCCTAGCCCCTGACCTGCAGGGAACGTTGATTAATGCTTGATCTGACTGCTTGCACACAATGGAGCGTCCCATTCCCTGTCTCACAGTGCCTCCTCTCTCTGAAGTGTTTGCACGCTTTTTTTCCAGAGATTTTTTTTTTGTCTTTGCTCCAGAGACTAATTGCACCATGTGTTCCGGATGTTACTGCCCACAGCTTAGGGCATTGGTTGTTTGAATGGCGACATGGATACTAGAGATAAGGGGAATATTCAGTTTAAACAAGTATCCGGTACGACAAAATGTGTTCTGACCATCATCCGATTATTATTGACGGATATCCTTGTCTGTTGTCAGCGATTGTCATGGAAGCAATGATGCTCATTGGCTGAAACACTGTACTGTCCCTCCCATGTAACTAATAAATATGCGATGCTCGCCTTGTCTGGGACCAGTCAGTCATGTGCATGTGAAGGAGAAAGTCTTCCAGGCATCCCTAAGTGATCTTTTTCGTGTTTGGCCAGCATTGTACGCTAAAATGCAGCATCATATGTGTAAACTTTGCTCTATTGAGTGCTGTATTGTGTGCCTTTCGAAATTCTCTTTGTTTGTTTTGCCTACATGGCTCATTCACTCTGTGTAGATGCAGGTTTACTTTGTGTAGTTCACCATGCATTTCTCCCATATGTGTATTTAAATGGTTTCTGTGTTTTTTTACGTGTCGGCATTTACGCCATTGGGTTGGCATTTATTGTGTTGCTGGTTGTACCCCCCCCCCCCCACCCTCACTGCTTGGCAAAATTGCACACAATATCATACAGGACTATGAGGGACCAGCAAGAGGCGTACAGAGCTTGTGGTCGACACAAAATTTGTACCAAAGATCATCAAAATACAAAACAATTTCCCAAAGAGGAAAATACAATAAAATGATGTCAACAAAACAGAATGAAACCAAAAATAAGGTACTGAATAACCCAGCTTACACTGAACATAACTGGCCTACCAAATAACACACTGGGGAAACATTTATACTGGGTGATCAGTCCAGCAACTCACACAAGGGGGAAACACCACAATAACATTTGCAACATTAAACCTCACAACATATTTGGCCCATCAAGTTATACAAAGCATTTTCTAAAGAAAAACTAAATGGAAAATAACAAACAATTATGCTCAAAAACAACTACCCACCCCCCTGCTGTGGGCTCCCATTGGTACAGCCCACAGAGAATTTAAAGGGAATTACTATAACCTGGACTGTTTGCTCACCCGACTAGAAAGATGCAACCCCCACACTGTATTATACTCTTCCAGGTAATTGCAAATTACGAGAAATTAAGAAACATAATTATATGCATTATTAAATTAACATCCTGAAAAATAAACTGATTAAATGGTGCGCCTTGTGTATTTAATGTAAGTAAAATCATGAGAGCCAAACCAAGTCTTAATAAATGAAAAACACCAAATGATTAGCACATGTGCGTGTAGGCATGTAATTAATTATTTATGTGTGTGTGTGTGTGTGTGTGTGTGTGTGTGTGTGTGTGTGTGTGTGTGTGTGTGTATCTTCATCCAGGCTTATGTACTTAAAATTCACCAAACAAAAATACACTGGTACAACGCAATAAAACATTATGCCTCTTATAAGGCTGCTACTTAGCGTGTATGATTCTTGATTCATATATATATAGTATGCTGGTGATCAGTCAAAATACACTGATATGTTCCATGCTTGGTGTAAATATTAAAATGAGAGAGGTTTTGAAATTAAGCTAACACACTTTGACAATCATAATGCCATAGTTTTATACCAACATGAAGATCATGTAAACAATATTTTCTTTGCCTAAGACTTTTGCACAGTACTGAATGTTTACATTTTCCTGTCAAATTCCTCATCCTTCGTTAGAATATGCAATGTATTCTGTGGCTTTATTCAGAATAACTTCTTTACTTAATACAATCCATCCAAAGCTTACAAAAGCAATTGCACCACATCACTTTGACAGTGAGAAACAAATTCTTAGTGATTATTTCAGCAAACAAGTGAACGAGAATATAATGAACACGTAAATTTGTCACACTAAGAACGGAAAAGATAAAATGTATTTATATGACACTAAAATGGGGGAAAAGGATTCAATAAAAAGCCTGATTAAACACATTTGAAAAGGGGCTTGTCCATTCTTTTCTTGAAAAACAAGAGAACAATTAATTTAATAATTCATGCTATTCTTATTCCTTAATCACACTGACATGACACTAAATTTCAGGGAATAGCCATCAGAGCATGTAATGTTTTGAAAGCAAGAAGCAATGAGACACAACAGACAAAAGCTTCTTTTTGCAATACGAAACGTATGTTTCAAATGTTGAAACATCTAACCAATACACAAATAAACAAAAGAGTGAGTGTAATCAGTTTTGTAAACAAATATGCATGTTTTAAACTGACGTATTCATTTGGTGCTGTTATTATATATAGGGCAATGATGGCTGCTTGTGACAATGTAACACAAAATTAGAATATCATACTTTACATCACAGATTGATACGCTGATGTGAAATTTGTGAAAAGGAACTGAGATTTTATTAGGTGACGTGAGTGAAGATGGATTAAACAAAAATCTTGAGCTCATTCCACTCTATACAGTAGGCTATCTAGATTCATCTGTATACATAACACAAATTTTGACATGAATTTTATACAAACATCACCTAAGGAAGACGTCAGATTACACACGTAGCCTTTTGATTCTGTAAACAGCGATTGATCGTGTTCTTCGCCTTAAGCACTTCCATGTCTTGTAACTGGAGTATGAACTGTTGTTGCCCCGATAATATATCTTCTAAGCATACTGACAATCTTGTCTTACAAATCTCTTTTTCCAGATGAAAAATGTAACCACACCTTTGTAGACTTTTACCTGTAGTGGATTTGAAAGGCAATCTACTGCTTGTTCTTGACAGAAAGGTTAAGGATGTGGTCAAATTCTTGGAGAGGCTGCATTGTCTGTAACTATATTTTTGAAATGTGTGATGCATTGTTGAAAGTACGAAATTCTGGGTTCTTATTCAGATCTCTTTGGATGGGCGCATGAGTATTTTATCGATCCCTGAAGGGAAATTACATCCATGAAAATGAATGTATTGAGCATGATGAATGGGTTCAAAAACTGAAGTGACTTTTGTGTCTTATAAATTTTTTAGCAAAATTATCGACGTGAAGAAACTGTTGGAGCATTGTGTGGTAGGACTGTCTGTGTCTCTGTGTTGTATTTAGGGAATAACACCTGAAGTTGGTGCAACAGTTTATTAACCTGATATGAACAATAGAAATACACTGATTTGTGTCCCAAGCACAATGAAAATATAACTCACTGTGAAATATAAAACCAATTCAGCAAATGTGCAGCAAGACAAAATAGGGAAAAATCTAAAATGACATATAGGAAATAGTATGTGTGTGTATGGCTACATTCACAAGTGCAGTCACAACTTCAATGATAGTACAATCATGTCCAATATTAAATAAAAACGCTTGAGAAGTCATGTCAGTAAGGATATAATAAATGTTGATGACCCCTGACATTCAGAAGCCCATATAAAACATTCTGAATCAGAATTTACTATAAACCTACTGTGTGGCTCCTGTCGCCTGGCCAGATTTGTCAATGACTCTGAGTCCACAAAGAACCAGACGTTGACCAATAGGATCAATTCGTTTATGCCACTGAAAACAAACGGCCAATCCCTTGTGAACTAGTGGAAGAACCGGTTCTTCCCTGTTGCAGTTGCATATATTATTACCTCTGCAGTTTTTTGTCCAGTTCATTCCTGAAGTATAACTTCTCCTGCTTTAATACATAAGGGATGGTAAAATCCACCAATCTGCATCGGGGGACTGGCATAAAAGTTCACTGTGAGATTGCACCGATTAAAAATAAGTGTGCACTGGATTCAATCTGGGATGAACTCAGGATGCATTTGTAAAATCCAATTTATTAATATATAAATATTAGTAGAGGCCCTAAGCTTTTTTATTTAGAAATGTGACTAATACCTTTTGACCAATGATTGTACATTCAGACTGATTCCCCCTCTCGAAACTGTTTCTCATCTCCAGTTCTCCACTGCTGTCTGCACCATACTGAATTGCACAGCATATTCTTTTTCATTGCATATGTAATTGAATCACATTGTGTTGAACTGAATTGCATCGCTATAGGAGTTAGTCATATCAGTTTGCATTAGTGGTGGCTTCATATGCATCTTAAATGAATCGTTGACAATGCACTGAGATGTGTATCACATCGGCCTCAGTAATGGAGATGTGCATCCCTTTTATATATATACACGTGTGTGTGTTTTGTATATATTACCGTCAGGGTCAGCGCCTATCTGTCCCCGCCCTCCGTGTCCTCTTCCCGTTTGGCCAGCAGGTGTCGCTAGCCGTCCTGTCCTCTTCCCTGTTTCTTGCCCTTCAGCCTCAGTGTGCCTACATCCCTAGTGTGTTTCCCCTGTTTTGCAGACTGCTGCATAGGTCAGTGTGCTGAGTGGGTGGCTCAGATTCTGTTCCCTTGTATCATGGGTTCAAGGCTGGCTTGAGACTAGTTTTACCTCTTTTATGATTTTATTTCGGTTTATTCCTGGTTTGGTGTTTCTGTTGCTTTTGTTCTTGTGTTTGGTTCGCCACACTGCTTCCTTGTTTTATTGTATTCTGCTTGTATGTTGGTTCCCACCCCCTTCCCAGTGTAGTATTAGGATTGATTCATGTTCTTAGCTTTCTGATTGTTAGAGTTCCCTGGTTATGTCTCCATTATTGTAACTCGCCCCACCTGTCGCTTGTTGTTCTGTGTCTCGCTTGATTAGTTAGTTGTCATGTTCCACACCTGCTCTCTTGTTAGTTGGTTACTTTTTTCTATTTAAGTGCCTGCCTTTGTACTGCCCCCCGTCTACCATTGACTCAGTCTGCCATTAATTCAGTATTCTTCCCCGTTTGTTTCCAAACCCCTCATGGTACTTTTACTCTGTGAGTCCAAGTAACTCGTCACCTTCCTTTCCTTGCCTGCACCACGCCCTGCGTCCTTAACATATTACATTGTGAGAACTTTTGTCTTCGGTCCTCACAAGGGGAAATTCAATTTCATAAAAATCTGTGCAAGAGAGAAACAGAAAATGTGAATTTTTACTTATGGTTAAGGTTTGGGCTGGGCAGTGGTTAAGGTTGTCATTGCTGGGATTAGGGCAGAAATGAATCCACAGTTCCCCACAATGATCTGTGTCTTGAATCCCATATTTTAAAATTTTACATTTCAGATTAATTATTGATGACAATACAAAACAAAAATGATGAAAACTGCTGTAAAAACATATGGATTTGAGCAGCAACCAGGGAAACTGAAAAATTAAATATGATGGAAACAATATGAAAGTTTCCAGCTGCCTTCAGAGCTGCAGGAAAAACATCGACTCCCGGGCTACTTCGAAATCCGCCTTCAAAGTGTTTTGTCAAGCTACATCTCAAGGAGGACAGTGAACCCCAGTAGACAACAACAGGAAGTAGGCTGAATCCCAGGGTAGGCAGCCTATAATGACTGCTCGATGCCCTTGGGAAGTGTGTTATTCATTTAGCGGGAAACCTGCAGTAGCTATGAGATCGTTCAGTCTGAAATGCGGATGGGAAAAATAGGACAAATGGTCAATAAGGGGTTAAACTTCCCAGAAAGCTATGGTGATGGCCATTTGCCTAACTGGGTATCACCTGAGGGCGAAACATTTCTTCATACATTTGCTATCTTGTTTTAAAGTTGGATTGCAGGAAGGCCTGTAAGATTTGCGGAGAATACCCACATGATTTCTGGGATTTTATTTTCAGGGATGGAAAGTAAACAAAGTCTCAGAAACAAAGCTCAACCGATTCTTGGAGAGCTAGACGGTCACGTGCCACATCCTTCTGAAATGGACAATGCCTCCTTCATTATATGGATCATCTGCTATAGCTAGTTGTTTTTAAACTTCAGTTACACAGAAAAGTGTTCAATTCATGGAGAAAGTTAGCTTACCAGTGAATAACTCTTCTAGAAGAGTGTCGGTCTTCTTTCACTGCATCTACCAACTGAATTGAAATACTTGCTGACAGATAGGTAGCACAGAACTCTTCTGTATTCCCTAATGGCACTTTCGAGTTTAAAGTGATGCCATTTGGGCTACAGAATGCATCTTACATGCCATTTACAATGTATGCTATTTAGAAACACAATAATGATTTTTGTTGGGGGAAAAAATGACTTTCCTACATCTAGGTACTATGATTTATTTTCTTAGAACAATAAATGTAGAAGCGACAACTTACCATGTGTGGCTAAAAAAATACCTTGTTACATACAAGAAAACAATCTTTTTCAGCTGTTTGGATTCCTGCATTCATCCGAGTATTAATAAATAAACTTCTTATTTCACATGCAATAAAAACATTGATTACTTTTTACATTTTTTTTTTTTCAAACGTTGTAGTATGTTGGAAATAGTGAGCCACTAGCATAATGACTATGAAAGTGGCTAACCGGAGTTCAATCGGTGTGGTGACATTCAGGGGTAGGTTTGAGATTCCCTGTCCCATTAAATCCACACTGTATCAAATTGTATCAAATTCTGCTGGCATCTCGTGCTCTTGTTCTTATCTGTGTTTATGAATCCATTGATCTCCATCATGAATGATCCCACATATCAAAACATCAACAAAAAATAATGCCGAAACAGTAGGTGCAGTGGCTAGAATTCATCTGCAGAAATCTGCAGATCTAATCAACAACGGAGAAGTTGTATGCAGTACAAGGTTTCGATGACTGATTTGGCTAGAGGTTGAGAGCTAAAAGATCATTTTGCATATTTAATGCTGCATACTGGATATCATGATACTGGATTGAATTGGATCAAAAAGCAATCCAGTGGTATCATCCATCTCTAGTCCAGTGCAAGGAGAATGCTTATGCGGTTGGGACAGTATGTGTAGCCAGCCAGTGTGCATTGCTGCTTCTATAAAATCCAATGAGAAAATGGAAAGACATGCTGAAGACAGACACAGATATTAGTCAATAATGATCAGACGATCATCTTCAAAAGGAACAGATTATTGGTACTGGATACTCATTTCAACAAGATATGACCTTTTTTACATATTCCATTACGTATACAGAGAGAGAGAGAGAGAGATGTGTGTATGTGTGTGTGTGTGTATATATATATATATATATATATATATATATATATATATATATATATATATACACACATTACATATTACTATTATTATTATTATTGTTACTTATATCCTTAGCCCAACATCCACATATCATATGTGTTTACAAAGTGTTTTAATAAGTTTATATATGTATTTCAAGTTTGTGGGAGGGGTATTTTAAGGCTTAAACTATAAAAAAAAATATTGATTTATATGGTCTTTGTATATCGCGGATTTTCACCTATTTCGCCCACCTTCGCTGATGAGTCTGGAAGGTAACTTCCACGATAGGCGGGGGATCACTGTATGTTGAAGGTGTAAATTATTGGAAATGTAAATTATAGTGTGTCACAGTGAACATGGTTAACACTTCCTAATAATTTCAGACATAAAGCCTGATTTGCCAGGATTTTATTCAGAAATTGCATAAGCTTTAGGTATAAAGGAGCAGTTTAAAATTAGGAGCCTCAATTTTCATTCGACTTGAGTAATTTCCATTTTCACATCAGACTGGGCAGTCTGACATTCCTCCCACACTCAGCCGGACATCCTGAAGGCGCAGTGCACGCCTGTTTGGTATGCCTGCTTGCTGGAGAACACTCAGATAACAGCCTGCGGTACAATTACTGGCCCTGTGTTCAGGATGACTGTCTTCACATAGCTGTTTGTAGATGCCAGAAAACGAAAGGGAAGCAAATTGTGCTGGCAAGATAAAAATAGAACATTTTCCACATGTTAATATTAACTTTAAAGCTGGGAAAAAGAATGAGTGATTGAATGAGCGAACGAATGATTCTTTTATTGCAGAATACACATGTTATAGAATTAGAGTCTGTGCAGGTCAAATTAATGTCTCATCAAACTTCCTCTTTTTGACCTAATAATGTCAGAATTATCTTCCAGTGAAGTGTACAGTCAGTCCTCCTGCAATGTATGATATCACATCGTTAATGTGTTATAACGAGACTGATATATTACTACTCAAGTTCAAAACAATGTGGAATCGCGTTTCTAAATGTGCAATTTTCAGTCGGACAGAAAAGTACTACACAAACTACAATGCAATATGGTCTTTGTGTGAAACACTACTTGCACGTAAAAACAGCTATCCAAGTGAACGATAGAGTTCTTTTGAAACCAGTTCTTTTCAGTGAGTTGGTCAAACCGGTTTTAAAATCTAAAAAAAAAGAAAAATCTAAGTTTTTGTACATCCACACATTACACAGGTCAAAATCTTAGATTCTAAACATCCACAAATATTTAATTTGTTAAATTATCATACAGAAAGACACAGCAACCTTCTTTAATTCACTAACATTTGTTTTTTTGCACAGTCTATAGCCAAGTTACCTTTAGTGCCCCCCCCCCCCCCCCCTACATATCGTAATCTGTTGTATTTGTGCTGTGTTCATGCCCGGCCACATGATTGGATGTGGCTCACTACTCCCGATTCTCGGTAATCGACACGTTACTGAGTTCAGCACGTTCAATTTAACCAGTTAGTAAACAATTCTTTTGAGACTGACATGGCCTAAAGGAGTTGTTTATGATATAATTTGTTAATGTTTTATTATTAATTCTTATATATAATGCATATAATTACATTATGGGTCACTGGTATTGCTATTTATATTATTTAATTCATTTTGTTTGCTGTAATTTAGTACGTTTTGGAGTTGTATTCCCCAAACCCTATTTTTCCCATTGTATACTTGTACTTTATGAGATATTAGTGAATGTCTGTTTTTTCATGCATCAGTCATATTTTAGCAGGAGTGACTGTATCACAACATATCAAACAAAGATTCCACATGAAGGTATATCTAGACTGGATTCGGCTGCAAAACTAAAGAAAACACAGCTGAAGCCTGTGATGGGTTTTCTCCCTGTCCTGGGTTATTCCCTGCCTCACTGCCTTATGCTTGTAGCTTCCAGGATTGGCTCTAGGCCCTTGTGTCCCTAACCCTACGGGCAATTTAGCAACTCCAATTAGCCTCCACATGTTTTTGGACTGTGGGGGAAAACCGGAGTACCCGGAGGAAGCCCCACGACGACATGGGGAGAACAAGCAAACTCCACACACATGTGACCCAGGCGGGGACTCGAACCCGGGTCCCAGAGGTGTGAGGCAACAGTGCTAACCACTGCACCACCATGCCGCCTCTATCATTATTATATTGTGATATATAATAATAGTAATAATAAGGGGCCATACTTTTAGTACGTATGCACGGAAGGGGGGGAGTAGGTCTAAAAATTTGACTTGAATTTTGCATATGTGTGCGTATGCTGGAGGGGGGGGGGTGAATCAACTTCAGAAATTTCAAAATTAAGTGTTTCGTTCATGATACCTGACCTGCTGGATTGCATTCCATACGTGCATACAACTCAAAACGTCTTTAGTTCATCTCCCGATCATCAGCCAGCCGGCCGACGAATAGTCCATCAATATCGAATCAACACGCAAGCAGAATTATAAGCATGCGACACTAACCATTATTATTAATGTCTGTAACAACTGTTCGCCTGACATACATATTCGATGTTTTCATGTAATTTCAAATTTTCAAGCGCCATTATGGCATGTTAACTGTCCAGCGAACCAAGTTTTCTTTTTTCCAGAATTCTTGACAAGTGCGTCTGCCATGCTTATGCCGACTTTTGAGGAATACGCTAGTCCTTATAGCTTATTCCTCCAAGTGCCGACTGAAATACTACATGTATAAGAATTAAAGAAGTCTTATTTGTTGTATTTCGTGTTATTTGAAAGGGATTTTATTACAGTAAATCTCATGACATCATTCTTTTGTTATCCCTATAGTTAACAGGAACGTTTGTAGCTCCAAACGTCTTGGGAGCTGGGTCAAAAAAAAAATCTGGATCAACTACCCAGCATATGTGTTCATACAGGCGGGGGAGGAGGATCCAAAAAATCGGTAAAATGTGCGTACTTACTAAAAGTATGGCCCATAATAATAATAATAAGGCTTCCGGGATAGGCTCCGGACCACCCACGACCCAGTAGGATAAGCGGTTTGGAAAATTAATGGATGGATGGATAATAAGGCTGAAGCAGAAATTCTATTTTTGTGGCATTAAAGAACTGCTGCAGTTTACACAAAATAGAACCTGCGTGAAGTTGACCCCCCATATGTTTCAGATGTCAACCAAACTGGTCTCAATAGTAGGTGCTGCGTTTGTGCCGGATTTTGTGTTAAATTTTTGTTTGTGCTGTTTTAGTTTCTGAGATATAAATGTTTGTTTACATGGTCACATGACACCAGTGTGCAGTTGGCCGCCCATTTGTGTCTGATTTCCACCAGACCAATCGCAATAGTCTGTGCTGCGTTTGTGCTGCTTTTGTGCTGGTTTGTGCCGTCAAAACTGTCCTTTGTGCTGCTTTAGTTTCTGAGATATTAATGTTTGTTTACATTAACCAAAATAGAAGTACTTACTGTACACATGGTGTTAACTCAGTTTAGCGTGGTTATTTTACTCATCACCTGCCTAACTGACATATCATCTGTTTTTAATTGCTGTTACTGATTTGCAGCTTGCTTGCACATTTTATATTTCACCAGGATCATTCACACCCCAATCCCCCACACTTGTGTACATCTCTGTAAATTTTGTACATATCTCTGTACATTTTGTACATATCTCTGTACATTTTGTACATATCTCTGTACATTTTTTTATTTGTACTTAAAAACTTTGGTTGTGTATATAGACAACTAACCTACCTGTTCTTGTTCATCTATATTCCTTTTGTATAAGAGTTCTGTAACACTTAAATTTCTCATTTGTGAGATAATAAAGGTTTATTCCAACTCATGAAATGATACATTAGGCAAACAATCTAAAGCAATTTTGCTTTGAAAAATCAATCATTAACAGTTTATATTAACTGAAAGGCATAGTTATTATGTTAAATTCAAAACAGCATTTGGTATACCTAAATAGCATTTAGCATTATGTAATTAGGCGTTAATTATAAATTATTGGAAACATTACAGTTCATAGTAAAGCTAATAGAGAAGTTCATGTTTTCTCTACCACAAGAGACTTTTTTAATTGAATTTGAGAATTATAATAAAACTGGCATCCTGCAAATTAAGAGTATGTTCTAGAATGTACACTTTAATCAGTGTAGTTAGCTAAATAGGAGTCTGACCTTTTGAAGTCAGTTCTGAACTTAACAGGAAGTCAGTGAAGAGATTCGGGAACAACCATAATGAGGTTACATTTTCTACCTCTAGTTACAGTTCTTGCTAGAGCAAAATGCTTTACTGAAAGAGAACTTTTTTTTTTCAGGGATTATACGACGACTGTTTTTGCACTTCCATGAAGCAGTTTTCCAAGTATAGTGTCATTAGGTCTTATTGAAATGCAGATTTGTGAGTCATGAAGTTTTATAGTTTTGTTTGAACTTCCCAACTTGTATTAGCAGCACAGTACTGGTCTCAACCTCGAGTCCAGTTGGGCTGGAATTTGACTAATGACAATGACAGTGCACACAAATGAAACATAATTAAAGATGTTTTAAATAAGACTACAATTAAGAGCCAGTCTAAAGAGAGCAACTAAGGACTTAAGTCTACTTAATAAACCACAACGGTTCACAATCGGCTTGTCTGCATGCATATTAAAATGACCAAAAATTAATTACCCCTTACAATTTTCTGTTAGGAGGTTACCCGTCCTTCCACTAAGCTGTTCCTCTTCGCTGTAATGTATAGCTGGAGAAGCCTAAATGGCCCTTTTCATCCTGGGAGACGGGTTTAAGCATGTTGAAAAATGAAGGTGAAAATGTCATAACAGTCAGCAGCGTACATAACTCAGAATGGAATAGAAATGTATGACATACTGTAGGCCTTGACAGAGAAGAACAGCTTTACAGGAAATATGTACCCTTCTGTGGGATACATTGGAGACAACAAATGAACATAAATGGAAAGACAGAGAGACGGACGGACGGACGGACGGACAGACAGACAGATAGACAGATAGATAGATAGATAGATAGATAGATAGATAGATAGATAGATAGATAGATAGATAGATAGATAGACAGATATACTGTAGAATGACACCAACAACTTCTGTACTGACAAAGTTTGCTTGCTTACGAACTGACTAGGTCACCAGGTTCTATGAAAATATTTCATTATTACCAGGGTCAGATAATTCCTTATTATTTAGAATAAACTGTGAATGTGTTATGTTATTGTTTCGAAATCAATTTAAAGAATCTTTGAAATTGTGGTCTACATGAGTTCTGCATGCCTCAATATGGTTTACAATAATATTCTATCCTCATAGAATTATTATTGCAATAGTAGACTTTTTTTAGAACTATTTACATACAGATATATTCTGAATTTATAAATTTCCATATATTTATAATATATATATTTCCATAGATTGGAGAGTTACTTTTATTTATTTGCAAATTGCATATCCTTTGAAAACCACCTATGTATTCAATGTAATCTGCAAAAATTCAAACCATGGAAGTAGTTGAATATTAGTAATGTTTTTATATATTAATGATATTAATAATGTTTTTCACATTTTGGATGTGAAAGGAAATATATATCATTGTAATGTTGTGAAATGTTTTTCTGCAGTAACAGCAAATATGCGTTGGTTTATAGAAGAAAGGGTCATATCAGAATTTGCATAACATTTTCTGTCATTTGGATGATTATATGATAAAAAAAAAACTTTTAACTGTTGTATACATATTTAGTGGTAGTTCAAACGATTGCAACATTTCTCTTTACATTTTTGGTAATTAACATTACAAAAAAATACATTAGAAATGCTTTCTTATAAAGCAACAACGTTGTAATAAAAATGTGTTAATCTACTTTCTCAGTCAGATTCACACTGTTAATCTGTGTATAAAAGATGAAATATTGCACATTTTTAGCTATTTCTCCTTTCCTCCTTCCGTCTGGCCTCCAGAGAGCTATGGTCCAGCATTCAGTCTCCAGAAGCGTGACCCAAGTTTCGCTTTAGCACTTCTACCCACGGAAGTACAATTCCTTGCTGCTGCTGTAGCACTGCCGCAGAACGCATGCACTGCAGCACAAGGCCATGCCAAATATACATTTAGAGACATATCAACGGCTGTCTTCAACCAGATGAAAATTCAGCTCTGACTATGTATTTTCCACACTGCTACACTTTCAACAACATATCCTGTCTTGCTGATCAAAGAGCCGGTTTACTTGTAATCTGATCTCTGTTCTACTAAAAAGCTTTCAGTGTGACTCTTGCGATGCATGCAGTCTATTGTGTTGACCGATGGCAGTGACAAATGGTCTACCTCTCATTTCATTCTTCTCGCTGCTGTCTCCTGCTTCCTGGCACATTCTCTTGTTTAATTCGTTAATCTGCATATTCTGCTGTCTTCCTGGTTCTCACCAATAATAGACTATGATAAATATGTTTTTCAATTCCCTATAACACTGGGAGTGGTATAATTGGAACTGCATTTGACTCACAGACCGCAGTTGACTCAATATAACACAGTGCTTATTGTGGCTTCTGGCACTTTGAATGACACTTGTTACAATCTTTCTGCTTACAGTTTCCCGGGGAAAAAAATAAATATGCAATTTCCACGGCCGAGTCTGCATCTCTATATTAACTGCTTTACTTTGCTTGCTTTGTTTACCAAATATTACTGAGTTGTTTACCTTTCTCTTGTTGTTCAAACTTCATTCCTTATTTGTTGCTTTGCCCTAAGGTGAAATAAATAGTGAAATAAATGGAATAAAAAGCTCACGAGATAATTATGGGATGTTCCCTCCCTGACGGCAAAGTTTCAGTCAGGCTGCAGTAGGCCCCAGTATGATCAGGTGACTCCATTTTGAATCTCGATTCAATTCCAGTTCAAGCATTTGGACCACAGTTGGGCCAAGTGTCACTGACCTTCTGCTCCGATGACTTGGGACAACTCAGGTTGGTATGCAGTTCATCACATTCTCTTGTGCATTGCACCAGTGTTGGGACCAAGTCAAGACCAGGATTTTATTCCTACCAACCAGCTGAGTACTCTGTGTCTATGATTCTTTACGTTTAACTGGTTGGTAGAAACAAAATCTTGGTCTGGATTTGTACTTTCTGGATCTGAAATGACCAGCTCTGCATTTCGTTAGTGTAGGCTACAGTTTACATTTGAATATTTAAATTGCTATATATTTTATACATGATATTTGAATAGCAGAAAACTAGTCTAAGTTCGAGGCAGCTTATTTAATAACTCATAACAAAAAAATCACAAATAATAAGACATCAATCATAATAGCATTGTGCACAAAAATATTACTGACAAAAGCATGGTCTATAGACTCTTTATTTAGACACTGAATCATTAAAAAATGGGGGAAAAAAACAATATATGTACTTTTTACACATTGTCTTGTGGCATGCTATCATCAGACCAAGTGTACTTGGGCCGATGGTGGCATAATTCGATCGGACTTATAACCTTTTGCCAACACCCTAGTCGTTGGCACGATTCCGGTAAGCCAGTGTCAACCAAGATCCAAGACTGCAGCACTTCAGCCGAGTCTCACCCGAGTCTTCATGCAGCCTGTACTCTTTTCACTTTAGCACTTTTTATACAGGAAATATTGATCTAAAATGACAACCATTACTAAGTAATAAAGAGCTACGTTTTTTTTACTGTCACATAAAACAAAATCTGTATAAATGGTTTAATGAATGACCTCAAAAGATAAATAAGTGCCGTTGGCTGATTTCTGTCATTTTTCAAATTTTATGTAACCATCAGTATGAATTATGTTCCAAGTTTGCTGAATCAGGTTATTGTTCTTATTTATATTTTTTTAAATGGTTGTCAATATATTTTCAGATTCTTTTATCTAAGAAAAACAGACTAAATTGCACTTTAGGAATTTTCTCAAGTGGGAAACAGAGGCTGTACAAATATTTCATGCAAAGTATGAGTGAAGGGTGATATTTTGCCTGAGTGGCTCATACTGTTGCCTTTAACTGCTTGGATGCGTAGGGTTAAATCCCACCTCCGGTCTTTGTGTGGAGGTTATATGTCATGTGGGTTTCTTGCAGGTATCTCTCCATGTCTTTGATATCACCTCCAGGGGGACCCACAGAGACTCCAGTAGGGCTCAAAGATGTGGACTGTCTGGAGTGGGGGGGGTCCCAGAGGACCAGGCCGATATTGCCTGGGAACCTGAGCAGCACAAGAGGTTTTTTGGTGGAAATCCATCCATACATCCATAGATCCATCCATCCTTCCATTTTCTGTTACAGGTTGTCCAATTCAGGGTCAATGGGCTCCAGAGCCTATCCAGGAAGCTACAGGCACAAGGCAGGGAATAACCCAGGATGGGGCACCAACCCATCGCAGGGCACATTCACTCACCATTCACACACACATTCACACCTATGGACAATTAGATAACAATGGGGATTATTAAAGTGCGGAAGTCAGTTTTCAAAAGGCCAAGGATGCATCACTGTTTGCTTCTTTCTGAAATCCATCAAAAATATCCTCCGCTGAAAACGTACTGCCCTGTTGTGGACGTGCATCTCAGGACCACTGCTGAGTGACGTAAGCTAATCAGTCAAAACAAGGCAGTGTGCCTGACATCTGAGCTATCAAAGCGATTTAATGTACCGAACATGCATGTTAAAACATACTAGGCAATGCAGGGAGTATTCGCACGATTCCACAAGCCTCTGCATAACAGGTAGTATAAATTTACCATTTGAATGTAACTCCAGTGTAACTTAACTTTATTAGTAGCCAATGCTAGCTTTGTGGTTATGAATCTATGTCACTACATAAGCTGCCACCAATAGGTTGGTGGTTTTTTGCCATCCGCCTCGTCTCCAGTCTCCCCCTGTCATGCTGGAGAATCAATCTGACAGCGCTCACTAGACAGGGCATCAGAGGAACTCTTCCAGAGCTTGACAGGTTGTGTCTGTCGCCAGTGACTGCCACCACCCTGAGAGAAATGGGGGTCGCGATCATGTCAGAGGCTAATTGCTGCTCATCTGGTTAGATGACTGTTGCGGTCATAAGAGCCATGTTTGTCTCTCTTGTCAATACCTGAATCTGCCCCATTGGATTTCTGCTCATTGGAGCATGTAGCTTTTGTAATTCAGATTTTCTTTTTTCCCCTCCATATGCCTGATTAGTCAGTCTACAGGAAAATACAACAAAGGATATATGAGGTGGGGAAGGGTTTAGCGCTGTTACCTCACGCTCTGGGACCGGGGTTCGAGTCTCCACCAGTGTTCCATGCGTTTGGAGTTTGCATGTTCTCCCCGTGCCATCGTGGGATTTTCTCCAGGTACCACCTCCACGGCCCAAAAATCTGCTGAGGCTAACTGGAGTTGCCAAATCGCCCATGTGCATACATGCATGCACATGCCCTGCAATGGGTTGGCACCCCATCCTGGCTTGTTCTCCACCTCGCACCCATAGGCTTCAAACCCCACAACCATGAATAGGACAGGCAGTTTCAGAAGATGGATGGAAGAAGAGGCGCAGTCTGTTTCCAGTCTGGTGTGAGAGATAAAAGAATATGGAAATGTCACCAGCCCCTTTATGTCTGACAGCAGCGCTACTTTACTTTTGCATTTGATGCTCACATTGCTGAAGTGTAATCAAAACTGTCTGTGAGCAGGAAACATACTGCAGCACTTATTCCCAAGCTTCATGATCACATCACATCCTTGCATATTCTCCTAACGACGCTCAGGTTTGGACTTCCCCCTGGGCTCTAAGGAATACAGTAGCTTTACTTCTTCTCATGGTGAAATGGTCTTCTCTCCTATCTCCACTTGTTCCCCGTGAGATATACAAAGAGCAAGCTTGAGGATCACAGCCGAGTTTCCGCCAGTGTCCAGCACCCCTGGAGCAAATCTGGCTGAAAGGCCTGAAAGTGACATCAATCTGCCAGCCATGGGATTCAAACCCACAGTCTCTTGATCGCAAGTAGGGCTGAAACAGTTACGGGTTTCATGGTAAACTGGGGTAAAAGTCCCGAAACTTAGCATTACTGTTTCAAATTTGAATTATCATTAAAACCGCGGTTGATTAAAACACAAAAAACACATAATCTTCTCTACAATGTCTTGCAAGTTTGTATTTACTGAGCCTGTGTATACTGCAATCCTGCTTACTATGTGAGGATACAATCATAGACATATTGCTTTATTGTAACAGACATAATTTCACATAAGGTCAAACTTAGATGAACTTAGATGAAATTCTTACTTTTTTTCTAGTTACATAAATTATCCTAACAGAGATATAGGAAACATTATGCTGACAATTGCATACAATATAGGATTTGTATTTATTAAGCCTATATAATATAGTATTTACGTTTGCTAACATTACTGGCAATGTGAAAGAACACTGTGAAACAACCAATAAACCTTCAGGGAACATCCCCGTAATCAAAAAAATATGTTTCTGGAATGTTCTGTGAAGCAAAAATTGCTAGTTGGGCTAATACAAGAGCAGAATTCATGTTTTTATTTATTTATTCTCTTCCTTCAGTAAGTTTACAGACTACTTTTAATTTTCTCACAGTTGGACAAAATACTTGAAGACCCTTAGCTTTAAAGAACTGGATATGTTGTCAATTTGGAGTACCAGGACAAGAGTCTCACTCTCGGGGAATCCACTCAGATTTGATTGCTTCTTTACATTTCGAGAAATCACAGCATGATAATTCACTTTGGATAAAAGTGTCAGGGGTAAATGTCTTTGACAAAAGGCAGTCATTCACTTACACTCTATCTTTGTTGAAATTTAATCTGTTTGGCTAAATAAGACACAGCTGTGGAGTCTGTGTGAATCTCTCAGTGTAAGTCTTTGCTACAATACGAGAGTGAACTTGCTCTTCTTGGCTATAGTCATAGTATAGAGCAGTTGCAGCTTATTGGGAAAGGGAGCATTGCATCACCTAGTAGGAAAGTCATTTAGAGGTAGACGATTGACAGAGGTCTGGTTATTGCGGCAGAGAGAGCACCAGGACTGCTGCTCATTCCTTCCCATACCAACAGGCCTTCCGCAATCTACACACAGCTTTTGCTACACTCTTGCAAATCCCTTCTATTTTGGGGATCGTCCATGCAGTGGGATGTGTGTGTGACTCCCAGACAGTCTGCTGATGATTATGCTCCGCATGGTTGATTTCTGTGCACACTGACAGCTGCCGGGAATATACTGTAGTTGGAACAATGACACTGAAACCACATCTACATTAATCTGAACTTCGCCAGCATTCAGACACAATCGGACAAGCATTTCAGTCAACTATCTAAACTCTTGTGACGCTGAAAGGAAAATTGTTCTGAAAAGTATGTAGCCGGAATTCATGGATGCTGATGAGACCCAAGACTATTAGGTTTTTAATGACGAAACGATAGGAGATCGACATGTACAGTAAGAACATCATGTGAGTTTTCTTTTGAAACTACGTAAAGTGTAGAACAATTAGAAGAGCTCAAGACTAAAGTGAGATAAAAGTGAAAATGCACACAGGGAGTGAGCAAAATAGCAGAATCACCCAACACTGAAATCAAGGACTTCATAAGGAGCAGAGCTGAGCTGCTTCAATACTTTCCGCCTCGCAATTATGGGATGTCTTCCCTCTCGCCTGCATTTTCATTTCCCTGCTTTTATTCGCACCGTTCCCATGTAAAGCGCCTTGGGGCGACGCTGTTGTGAAAGATGCTACATAAAAATCTAAATTTAAGTGAGTTGAATATTTGAGAAGCCCTTCAGAAGATAGGCTTCCTGCCCTTTACTGTTCTTCCTGATTGTGGTGTCAGCATAAAAATTTAATTGCGGAGGCCATCAGGGGCTAGTTATATTTTAGGGGGTGGCTGCAGCGCGCTGTGTCTATTCTATGGATCATTCTGGAAAATAAAATAATTCATATTTTGTTATTTTGATGTGGGGCGGCCACTCCTTAGAACCACCCCTGTTTACTTAAATTACAAATTACTTACATTTCTGAAAAATGTCACTTATACTTCCAATTGAACTGAATTTAATATGACTGCAAATTATTGTAATTTAATTATATGTTTTAGGGTACTTAAATATGCTCATCGTGTAATATGGAGTCATTTTGAATACTCTTTGTTACTTGTAGTTAAACTTGTTCTGGCTTTGATATCGCACATGATTCGCTTTGTTGCAATATGAAATGTTTCATCTCGATTAAGGGAGTTGCAGGGTAACTGCAAACTGGCAGAATGTTAGCAGATTAGGTCAGTTCAGCCCTGGGACCGATGAGGTTCAGTGTGTCTGAATGGCTCAAAGATTGTGAAGCAGTTTATCACTGTATTATATTAATGTCTATCTGCTCACCTTCAGCTTACCTGGCCCAAGTCGGATTAGTTGAAAAGTCACTAGAGTCACTAGATCGTAATTCCCAATATTCTACCAATATTCTACACTCTGGTGTATACTAATCCTGGCTAGGAAATGCAGTAATATCACTATCTAGGAATCTGTTAGGAATAGTAATTTCAGAAAAGCAAGAATTAATCCAAACAATTTATTGTTGGGCAGACCTCAATTACAATTCAAATTTATTATCTCCTGGACATTCCCTAAATAACAGACCAAGTAAGAGTCCCATTGAAAGGGCTCCTAATCTGACCAAATATGAAAAACTTATCTCCAGGTCATATGGGAATGGAACACTACATATCCTATCCATCCTACAATTCATACCTCCATACACCACTCCGTACATCCATCCATCCATCCATATTTCAATTTCATGTTACTTATTAACAGTTGAATAGTAATATTAAGTAGGAGTTAAGGACTTTGCACACCAAGTCCAAATTTTTAATATGCATTTCTTTGTAATCCATCATCTAAGAAAAATCGCTGCCCACAGGAACCTTGCAGAGAGTCTGATGTCTTTTATTATCCCATAATTTCAAAAATTCACAAAACAAGACAGAACAGTCATCATGCAGTGAGGATGATTTTGTGCTCCTCTCACTTATTTTGAGCAGGAAAAAAAAGAGAAAATACTGGGTCCATCCGACCCTGAGAAGCCATGAAGAGCAAAGAGAATTGTATTTCAGAATGACAGTGGTTGGGTTTTATACCGTGCTAACAATACTGGAACCACATTAAAAGAAAAGACCACAGATTTCCGTGATCCAGTTGCTCATGAACAGTGGCTGGCAGTGTGTAGGTAGACCTACACACTCATCACGAGTGTAACGGACATTCCGAATTTTGCCGTGGGAAAACCGCGCTGCAGGAGACGGGCAGAAATTCCGCACACTAAATGCAGAGATACTCCAAACGCTGCAATATTCATACGAGATCATGGTCAATAGCTTTTTACAGACGCTTAAAAAAGCCGGAATCGGTTACCCTTCTGGAAACTTTTATGACACAAGAAAGTATCAGAATCGGTGTCTAAATGTGACTGATACAACATGATGTGTGACAATTTCAGATGAAAAATACAGACTTGGTGTGCAGTGGCCATTTGGGTTCAACCAAGAAGGCACAGCCTTCCAACAAGGTAGGATTTACCCAAGTTATTAAACATTTTAATGATGTTACACACTGTTACAGACCACTACACCAGTACAAAAAAAATTTTGAATTTTCTCTAATCTATTTTTTGCTGACAGAAGGTTCACCATTAGCAATATATCTATATCTACTGTGTGTAGCTGATAGCTGTCTTTGTTTACTATTATGTCTGTGTACCTGATAGCTGTCTTTGTTCACTATTATTTCTGTGTACCTGATAGCTGTCTTTGTTCACTATTATGTTTGTGTACCTGATAGCTGTCTTTGTTCACTATTATGTCTGTGTACCTGATAGCTGTCTTTGTTCACTGTTATTTCTGTGTTCCTGATAGCTGTCTTTGTTCACTGTTATTTCTGTGTACCTGATATCTGTCTTTGTTCACTGTTATTTCTGTGTACCTGATAGCTGTCTTTGTTCACTGTTATTTCTGTGTACCTGATATCTGTCTTTGTTCACTATTATGTCTGTGTACCTGATAGCTGTCTTTGTTCACTATTATTTCTGTGTACCTGATAGCTGTCTTTGTTCACTATTATGTCTGTGTACCTGATATCTGTCTTTGTTCACTATTATGTCTGTGTACCTGATAGCTGTCTTTGTTCACTGTTATCTGTTTATCTTAGTTGACATATTTCATTGGAAGCTGAGCAACTAAATTCTAAAATATTGTGGAAAAACACTAAAAACAAAAAACAATGTGATGACCCTCTCCCTTTGCAACTCTCTTTGACATGAACCTCTAGAGTGAGAGAGATTTTCTCAGAAAAAAAAAATATGTGAAGAAGATCTTATTTTTATACAGAGTGACAAGGAAACAACGACCAGGCCATCAACTGTGACGTTTGTTAGATTGCAACTGGTTTCCTCCCTTGAGGCCACCTTGGATGTTAGAATAATATCCCTTCTGAGCTGTTTCTCGATATGCTAACAGTTTAGCCATGAGTCAGCTGTGTATTTTAACTTTAAAATTAAGGCCGCAGAAGGTGATTTTGCACCTACTGGCGTCTGCTTAAGAAACTTTGGTGCAAGCAGGAGGGTGTTAGCTTGGCTTGAGGAAGACTTTAGACTATATATATATATATATATATATATATATATATATATATATATATATATATATATATATATATATATATATCTACACACACATATATATATATATATATATATATACACACACACACACACACATATATATATATATATACATATATGTGTGTGTGTGTGTGTGTGTGTGTAACGTCCCAAAATAAATAAACAGTACATCACTGTCAGACGACTGGGCACAGCTGGAGTTATGTTAGGACAACAGGGGTGAAACAGGGGTATGTTTGTGTGTATGTATACATACAGGTATTACTCTAGAAAACAAACAAAATATCTTATTCTAAGACTTTTTCCATTGTATTTTCCAGGTTAACTGAATGACGGATGTTATATTTTGTCTTTGAATATTTGATTTGACTGGCTTTCTGAATATCGCATTACTGTAGATTATATACATAGCAAAGCAAATTTCATGTAATTATGTAGATATCTTTGGAAAAAAAAAAAGAGAATATCTCTACATGTGATCTAGCTTGAAATGATGTCTTGTATTATTACCGGGAAGAACATACAGTGTAGAGAAAGTTGAATAAGTTGACTTATGCCCCATCATTAGACAAATGTGTAAAAGTCAATTCCAGCAGCCATAGGAATATTATAGTTAAACATAAAAAGAAATGATAAAGTAAAAAGGAATGGATTAGTGTGACAATATATTTGCAAAGGATCTCCCTAGAAATCCCATCACTGCAGTAAGTTACTTCTGTTCCGACAGTTTCCTTGGGGATTATGATTGTTCTTGGGGTAAATGGGCCCAGGGAGTAATTTATATATGTAGCAGGGAATTAGGTGTCTGTGAAACTAATCGATATGACAAAGCCTGTTCTTCACCTGCCTGTCACTGACTTGCCAAGGCGTCCTTCTCCCATGTATTGTTTGGTAGCTTTGTATTGTTATTATTAACAATTACTTATTCATATATATTTATATATAGGCACACAGTCCTCGTATTCATGTTTTTATAGGGACTCTCCATTAATTTTTATGGGAAAAACTGTAATTTCAACTATGACAACCCAAACCATCAGCAAGCCCTAACCTTAACCATAAGTAACCACACAAAATACAAGTCTTTTGGCATTTTTAGTTTTTTGAATGCAGTCACAGATTTTTATAAAACTGAGGTTATCCAAATGGGGATCGAAAAATGGAGAAATGAGAAGATAACAGGCTTTTATCACATTGTGGGGAAATCTGGTCCCCACAATATCGTAATTACAAAAACAAACAAACACACACACAACCACAAACACACACAGACATATACACGCACACACACACAGAAAGAGCACGAACTATTAGTAAAACGAAATCAAATATGTTCTCACAAACTGCTGTGTACATGGAAAATGTGAGAGGAGTATAAAGAGGATGGATTTCATCTCTGATGATGGATGGAATTGACCAGTTTGAGTTAAGAATCCCCTGCCCCCTATATCTCTGTGTGCTTGAGGTATGTGTGTGTGTGTGGGGGGGGGGGGGGGGTAGGGGGGATGCTGAATAAGCAGAGAGATACAGTATGATGCCTTCAGTTGTGCAGCACAGCAGAAAAATAAACGGCCAGAGATCTGCCTTCTCACTGGCATCTCTCACCTGAACTGTGACTAAAACTGCGACTGAAGCCCATTGATGCTTTCATCCCCTTTGCAGCCTCACAGTAGACGCGAATAAAATATATTACTATTGATACATCTAAGCACTAGATTAATGAGTCTCTCATTATGGAAACACAGTTATAGAATGGAGAACAGAAAACTACTGTACACACTACGAAAAGGCATATTAATTTATCTATTTCACGTTAACTGCTCAGCTAATGCAGTATTGCAGTTAATGGGGGGGGTAGGGGCACCTTGGAAGGATTTCAGTCCAAGAGACGTACTCACACAATTGCATCCCATAGGCCTGTTTAAAGCCCCAGTTTAACTAAATGCTTGTTTTTGTTTCACTTGACAGCAGGAGGAAACCACAATAGGATTGTCTGCATACAGTTGTAAGACTGGGACAGTTGTAACATTTGATGAGTGATGAATTATTTCCCTTGGAAAAAAAGGTGGATGAATCATGTTACATCTGTGCAAGTACAATATCATCCTTTGTAAGTGTAGGGAACACAGCTCTGCTCCAAAGATTCCAGCGTGTATCTTTTATTGAGGAAGTTTTTCACTTTTTCATCCTGCTTTTCTTATGAAAAACCTTTTCTTTTCTGGTAGTGTAGTTAAACGTGTCTTGCTATTGTTGTCACTGGCAATCTGTCTGCTTGAGGATGAGATGTTTTGAAATCGAGCAGCATGTTGCATTTTTGGGAAATTCAAAGAAATGTGCTAGGTGGTCAGTCGGGGACAGTTGTTGCAAGTGTGCTGACATCGAAAGCACATTAAGTAATAATAACAGGTAAACAAACAAAACAAACAACAACAAATAAATATTGCTGCTTGATCGGTGCCTGTGGAGGATTTCTCCTCCCCCATCTTGCTTTCCTTGACACACATGTAGGTTAGTATAAGCTTGGCAGCTATTTGACACAACTGAGTGAAAAGTTATGCAGCTCTCGTTTTAGTTATTAAATCCTGGAAAAAGTAAACATGATTTTGATTAAACAAGTAATACTGTGAGCATTGGTTTATCTTATTATTTTAGCATTTTGCATTTTAAAAGGGGCATTTTGCAAGTCTATACAAATATGTAGATAGTTAACCCTAAACAAAATTTGGACTGGAAGGATTAATCAACTAATGTTAAAACTGCAAAAAAATTTCAGAAAGAATTCACTTTATTTTATTACAGGCTCATTTACGTTATGATGATTGGCAGTTAGAGCTACCCCACAGGATCGTTACAGCACCATTACATGCCGTACATCATGGCAGTGTGTGGTTCAGTGGGCTAAGCCTGTGTGCCTCTGATCAGAAGGTTGCAGGTTCAAACCCAGCCTCAGCACATATATGGGTTCATAAGCAAGGCCCTTAATCCCCAGTTCCCTGGGAGCCGCTACAGGTGGCTGCCCTTCACATATAGCTTACTCTACAAAGAGTGAGCTGACAGAGGAATAAAGACAATTTTCCCACTGGGATTAATGAAGTATTGATTATTATTATGCCGACAGACGTAACAAAAGTGCACCTTATCTTAAAACACTTATTATGTAAAGTATGAAAAATGCACAGAAATTATTCAACCCGATTTTAATACTAGATAAATGGAAGATACATTAAATAGAAAAAAAATTATGATTTGCTTCTACGGTTTTTGTGTGGCAAAACAAAGTGTCAAAGGTTTTACAGTTGTTCTTGGTCTACCCTACTCAGAGAAAACCCATGTGAAATGGTAAACACTAAATGTCGGAGTAAGTGTGTTAATATAGAGTGAGTGTGTAAAATATTAGGGCTATGTGCAGTTTCCTTAAAACTGACTGACAAGCTGAATCCAGGTGAAGGATTTATTCCTAGCTGGTGTTGTCAGTTAAATCCATTTCAGTTACTGTAGATGAAGGGAGAAGGCAGGTTAAAGGAGGGTTTTTAAGGATTGAAACAACTGAGAAGATGGTTATATATAGCTCTGGAAAACATTAAGAGACCACAGCACATTTATTTTTATTACACTCCTTTTACAATGTATAGGTGCGTGTCTGTTAGTAAGATGTAATGTATATATTATATATGTAATATCTAGTGGGTAAATAATGATTATGTACATTATAAAGTGATGATTAAATTTTAAGTTAACACTGAGCTCAATGACTTGTTGTGAAGTATATAATCAGTAATGTGTTAGTAACTAATACATAAAGTAAGAGTTGGTTCATGATTAATTAAGAAGAAAATAATATATTATTTGTGCTCCCTCAAGTAAAGCTTTACCAGCCATTCAATGGACTTTGTTAGCATTAACTAGAAGTCCGGACTGTTGTCCTGCCCATACATGGACAGACGTGTCCGTGGCAAAGCACATCTGTGTCCGTGCAAAGCACGTCTGTGTCCGTGGCAAAGCACGTCTGTGTCCGTGCAAAGCACGTCTGTGTCCGTGGCAAAGCACGTCTGTGTCCGTGCAAAGCACGTCTGTGTCCATGCAAAGCACGTCTGTGTCCGCGGCAAAGCACGTCTGTGTCCGCGGCAAAGCACGTCTGTGTCCGTGCAAAGCACGTCTGTGTCCATGCAAAGCACGTCTGTGTCCGCGGCAAAGCACGTCTGTGTCCGCGGCAAAGCACGTCTGTGTCCATGCAAAGCACGTCTGTGTCCGCGGCAAAGCACGTCTGTGTCCGCGGCAAAATTTTTTGATAAAAAAAAAAAAACAAAAACATTTTTTAAATCCCATACCCATGGTAAAAATTAAATTTTTATTCAGATGTACATAAGAGTCCACTATGCTGATCCTTAACAGGGAGTGCTGGTTTGAGTGCGTCAAACAGCAAAACTGCTGGGTTTTGTGTGTCAGGCAGCAATACTGCTGGGTTTTGTGTGTCAGACAGCAATACTGCTTAGCAGCATCCCTTGTGTATCTGGAATGCTCCACCAACCACGTGACATACAGCGGACTCACAACTGTGGGCAGTGCTGGAGTCAGCACCATCTCTGTGGAGACTTTCAGCACCATGACGAGTCCATACCTAAATGTTCTGTGGGCAACAGGACGTGCAACACAATATGAAGAAGATAACCTTGATGTGTTGTGCACTCAGCGTGTATGTACAGACATTCATTATTCATAAGATATTGTTCTCAATGGTCTTCATGCATCTTTCTGTAGACTTGATCAAGATTCACTATGGAGATTGTGCTGTGTCTCTAGAGCAAAGAATCACTCAGTGTTTAACAAACATTTTCTGCTTCGCTACTCATCTGGGCATCTGGTATACGAGACTAAAGCTAATTTGTGCTGAAAATGATAAGCGTTTGCCGTAAATGCTATGTTCATAACTGATAATGGATGCTTGCTTATCAACATGTAACATGCTTGAAGCACTTGGGAAACGAGTACTGGGCAGCCTAGCAAACATCTCTAATTAGCGGGAGGGATTGCTTTGCTTTGAGTGTCTTTCGAAACCCAAAATACAAGAAATACACTGTTCAGTTTGATAATATTTCCACATATTCTAACACTAGAAAAATAATGTAGCATGATTTCATGTCTTTTTTTTCAAACCAGAAAGAAATGGTCCGTTTGGAAGTCATCCGGGGACCATCCTGAAAATTTCAAGGGTTTTTAATTTGTCTGAACATGTATCCAAATTACCTCTGTGATACAGAAAATAAGTATGATATTTTGTTTCATTGTTTTTCCCAGCATGCAATACTGACGAAATAGGTAGAACGTTACGTGCCAGTAAGACAGTTGAAGCACACGAGCTACAGTAACACAGCATTTGGCTTAAAGGTCTATGGTTTTATTGGGGACAATGTTTTTTTTTTTTTTTTTGCATGGTCATTAGAGACAGAGGACCTTTGACGAGGCTGCAAGTGTGGAGCAATTCCCAAAAAAACCGTGGTGGCCATAGTCAGCCGCACAGTGCTTGTTAAGAGTCAAAATTCTGACAGAAGTACATGAACTGAAAGTGAACTCATGCAGAGACCCAACTAAAAGCATGTATACTGGTGATAATACATGGTCCTGACAGAAATGTAATGGAAATCCTTGGAGCATTGCAATATGTGGGAAGCCTGGTAGAAAATAAAATAAGTGTTCTTTGAAGGACCAAATGTACAATGACTCTAGACATTTTGCACCATACAGTTCATATCATCTCACTGCTTATTTTTCTAAGCACTACAATCAGCAGGATCACACAAGAGGAATGGAGTAGCAAACTGATTCAATTATTACCTCACAATGCAGTGCAATTTTCTGTAATTACTAGACCTTCTATGGGGCAGCTGTCAAAAACCCCCCTGTATCTACACAAAGGTTCCTTATTATTTATGTTGGCTGGAAGCAGTCGGCTGCTGAGGCAAATCTAAATAATCTTTGGAAGAAGTTTCTTCCCTGGGTAACTAGTGAAAGTTGTAGACAAAGCAGGCAGTTAGTGTGGCGCCGTAGCACAGAATCCCCAAAACTCCGCTGGTGCAAAAACAAATCAAAGGAGAATCAAACAAAAGACGGCTGCCCCACTGGTGTCAGCCATTAAACAGAATAAAATCAGAATATGCATTGAGCAAGGGACAACGAATAGTTTACACCTCCGAACTTTCATAATATACTGCACAAATTCTAAAATGTACTATATTTTAGATGTTGTAGAATGATTTTAACTTTAATTACGTGAGATCTAGTTTGTGGGGGGAGGGGGGAGTGGCAATTTTGTTTTACAAGACTTTTGTAGAATCAGTCTATATTTGAAACTTTTCTGTCACCTCTATGTAACAACAAGGGTGCTGTACCTTATAAGGGCAAAATATTAGGCTTTATGAGGTCATTGTAAGAGAATGATGAAATACTGTGAAAATTCAGTGACAATAAAGGGTGCCAGGGCCAAAGCTCCATCCCCAGAAATCAAAACTAAGGAAAGTGCAGCTTAACTTCCTGGCTCAAGCTAGAAGTAAGGAAGAAGAAAAAAAAAACTATTCTTGCCATAGTCAAGCCAGCAGCCAAGTTAAACTGTAGATTCTTGCCTAATGTGTCAACAGTATTAAACTTCCGGAACAAACTGCTCTGATGTAGCATCGCTGTTGTAACCGTTACAGCCAAAGGCAAACGGTTTCATCAGCGAACAAGTGGTTAGTGGTGGGGTAGCTAGAAACTTAGAAGTGTGCGGTTCAAAGAAGATGCCGGAACTTTGAAGCTGGTGGTTTACTGCTTTTAGGAACTCATCAAAGCTGAGGAAGGGCCAGTATTGTGGATTAGAGTGTGACAGATTCTATACAGTGATAATCAATCACCAACTGCTGCTAATTCATCGATCCACACATGTATCCATCAGGGCTGGACTGGGATTAAAATTCGGACCTGTCCCTCACGGTGCCATGGTATATTTTTCCGGCTCACATACCCATCAGTCTGGTACCCCGGATGGCCAGTGCAGCCCTGTATCCATACATTCTTCTATCCTTCCAGTCACCCATCTTCTAATGCTTATGCCCAACAGAGTGACAGTGAGCTGGGATGCGGCTAATGTTAATTGAATTCACACTTAAATGGGCACCACATCAAGTGCTGAAGCTGCTGATTAAAGTTATAAACTCAACCGCACTACAGGGTATGTTCCAGAAAATAATTCCTCTGTCTGTAACAGGGGAATTCATGTCGGAGTTAACTGAAGGCAGAAACGGCAGAAAATGGAAATATATGGGTACCCATAACTTATCTCAACAAAGAATGGGCATATGTGAAGGCATTTGAATATACTGCCAAGAAATATAAGCAAAATACACCCCAAACTCTCTGACTCATAGTAAATAAATATAATACAATCCGTCACAGGCACTAAGGATTGCCATGAAATGGTAAAGGGAATCCATCAGACACAGTATCTAAATTCTTTTTAGACTGTGACAAACACAAGCAATTCATATCAGATCCGCGGCTAGGACTGTTAGAGCAGGAGCTCATTGCTGACTTCTGGGAATGAAGAGGGGGAAAATATGTCTATGAAGCTAAACCTATTCACAACAATGGTCGTCAGCATCTTCATACCGGCTTTTCGATTTATTTGTTACTTCCTAGTACCAAGACAAGTAAACAAACTCTGTGCTGTTGTCCATAATGGATCTCTGTAAAGGAAGACTTACATCCATTTTCTAAAACCACTTGTCCTATTCAGAGTCACAGGGGTCTGGAGCCTATGGGTGCAAGGCAAGGAACAAACCAGGATGGGGTACAATCGCACGCCATTCACACCTATGGGCAATTTGGTAACACCAACTAACCTCGGTAAGTTTTTGGATTAGGGCAGGGAAGGAACCAGAGTAGCTGAGGAAACCCCATAATGAGATGTAGGAACCTGCATATACAGGTTCCCACACACAGAACCCTCACAGAGACATGAACGCTGGTCCCAGATGTGTGCAGCACCACCATGCCTCGCCAAAAAGAAGACTTTAATCAGGAAATCACTGGAGACTGCATACACACCCATATGATAATATACAATATCAGCCAATAAAATCCTGTTTTCATTAAAATAGTAATTTAAAGGTAATTCATTTATTTGTTGAATTAAAAGCAGCACAGATAAGTATAGTTTATTATTCATAAATAATAAATAAGTAAACCCATGTAGATCTGCACTCTTGAGACCTTTATTTTGCACAAAATATATTGAAAATTGGAATAGATATGTGGTTATTACGTATTTAGAGATTGATTAATTTTATCAACTTTAAGGTAGCCTTTATGAACACAGTGTTTCAGGTGTATTGCGGTTATGTAACTTCCACAAAGTGGAAAAGACACTAATTACATACGTCCAACTTGGATCATCAAAGTTTCTCTCCGAAAGTTTGAAGGAAATGGGGGATAACGATAGATAACTAGCTATGTAGATTTAGTTTGCATAATATCAGGAAGATCAGCCCTCATCTATCATCTTATCTCATCTCATCTCATCTTATCTTATCTTGCCTCCTGATGCTACAACAAATCCGTGCCAGCCCTCAGCATCACCAAAGACTCATCCCATCTCGGACACTCAGCAAGTTTACGTGCACAGCTAAGTGTAGCTATGGTTATAGTTTGACATTTAATCGGACTACTGTCCTTGTTCCAGTATACATGAACGGGAGTGGAATCGATTTATTGACCGAAGTATGTATTACTTCTCTACGATAGGTGGCGAAATGGTCCTTTTCAGCTTGTTTGGGCTTTGTCTGCTTAATTTATTACATCACAGACATAAAAAAAATATTAAAATTAATAATAATGCTAAACTTTTTTTCTTCTGACAGAGTAAAAATGTTTTAGCGAGACTTAAACTTCCTGCACTATAATATCTGTACCAAATTGAAGGTTAGGAAAAGCCTGATCTTAATCTAGCTGAATAGGGATGTAAGAATTGGATACGCATAAAATACGATGTTGGTATTAATATTGCACATCGTCCAGTCCTACTACTACATGCATTTTTCGAATGCAGTACAAAATACCCCACCTTGCATTGTGATGTCATTCAGCCACAATCATCAGTCACAAGCTTGTGACAAAGGAAATACAACACTGACTCAAATACTTTTCTTAATCGCAATATGGAATACGTCATGTAAATTCGGGTTACAGAAGGAATTAATTCATTCAAACACATGTAAATGAATTCAAACGAATTATTAACTTCATCTGGCTATTCTTTTCATATAAACACAGCAAATGGGTAAACGGCACTTGCAAATGGCAAACTAGATTTCAAGTAAACGGCTATCATCAGCAGAACAATGCAATATATTCGTGATCCAGCAGTAATGCAGAGGAACAAGAATGTCTGCAACAGCACTGCTTTAATCTTCTACGTCAGGATTGGATATCGATAACATATTCATTACAGATAACAACAAAACCAGCCAGCTGTCATAAGGCATTAAAAGACACTAAATTTTAAACAGTCCTATAAATTAGTAAGTATAGCTATGATTATGGCATATGTTCAATGTAGCTTGGGCTCGGTTGCCTGGCTGATTGACATATGATCGTCTTTCACGTCACTTATGAACAAAGTTACACTTACACATGTAAGCTAGCTGAGTACCTTACGACATGCTACATTGTGACTGAGATTGGCGGAAGCACCATCACTGGTCCGAACGGGCCAAGGACTGGCCAATCAACTTGCCCGACATACATTTTTATTGGCCCAGGGCCAACGGGTCATCACTTATGTTAAACCCAGTATTGTATATTTCTATATCTAGCCCTATGTATTTTCTGTATTTATCATCCTTTATTGCGTATGTCTATTGTGTATGCTGCATTGCTGACTGGAGTGCTGCTGTATGTGCAGGTACAATAAAGATTCTTATCTTTTTATCTATCAGTATATGCTATTCAGCTCCTGGCTGAAGCACTTGTCATCTCGTAACTTGACTAAAATTCTTTCTTGACTGGGCTGCCAGCATGTGTTGTGAAGCCAATGCAGACGGTTCAAAACGCAGCAGCACATCTGGCATTCAATCAATCGAACTAACCTCAAGTTAAACTCCACTTGTCTGCCTGCAATGGCTCCCTAAAGGTACTGGCATCAGGTTGAAGATGTGTACCTTCAGAGCTATGAATAGAACTGTACCTCCTACCTCAAAGTCCATCTCGCATGCTACGCTCATCAAGCGAATATTGCCGGGTCATTTCTCGGCCTTCCGAAACCAGTCCTTCTACTAGGTGTGTTTCCAGGTGTGTTTCATTGAGGGTGGAATGAACTGCCACACTACATCTAATGTGCAGCATCCTTCACAAGTGTCAAGAAACATCTTCAGATCCATCTTTTCTGGCAACACTAGAACTAACCCTGTTTACCTATTGGCTCTATGAAATACTGTAGATTACTAAACAAAGACTTAAAACATGCAAAAGTCCTAACAGCACAAAGTCTTACACTCCAAGAGCAACAAGACTTGCTCACTCCTGAGTATATATTAAGCCCTAGACTTATGAAATCAGTTGAGCTCCTACAGTAGGTGACACGATTGTAAAAGTACTATATACAGGCGCTGAACTATTACTATGATTATTCTACATATATTCTACAAATATTTATGTGGCATTCAGAGGGCAATAAATAAAGACAGGAGGAGTCAAAGTTCTCCCTGAAAATCTACATGAAACACGCATTTGTTTTGTGTAATACTTGCCTTGTATCACTGTTAGATAAGTGCTATATACGTAGCATTATGATACTCTACTAGGCAGTGTGAAGTAAACTAATTCCATTGTTCTTTTTTCTTTCATTCTGTGGGTAGTGGTTGTTTAATGGTTCTGGAAGCACACTGGAAAAATTTAAAAATTTCAGGATGAAAGCACCACTGAAGTACCCTGAGCAAGGTACTGCCCCCCAGCACTGCTCCCCAGGCGCTGAATTAGCTGCCCCCTGCATCTCACGATGTCACATATGGGATAAATGCAGGGGACACATTTTGTAGTGGTGTGTCAACAATGACCACTGATCTCTTATAAATAAAACTGGACTATCTCTTGCCTGGAAGGTTATATAAAGGTCTTTAAGGGACTGTATGTCCTCCGAGGAGAGATTAATGTACTTATCATCAATTTTTTTTTTTTACCTCAAAAGACAATAAAAATGTTCAATTGATTCTCATATTGAGTGTTAATATTCATAAGCTGGTATTTGTTTTTATATATTACTTATTTCAATCACCTACTTCAATAAATCATCAAGATTCATAATTATTTCTCAGGTCAGCAGACACTCTTATATAGCTCTATAAATATAAACTGCAGATTTAACATTTTTAAAATATACAGGTGTACGATTATTGAGACAATTCTGATTAAGTAGCTCACTGAAGGGTAGAGAATTGAAATCTATTTCATAAGTGATTTACGCAGGAAGAGATCTGAGTTTTATATAAAAACTAGTCTTCTAGTTTGTATTTGTGGTGGTATAGCTATTGATCAATAAAGCTGCATTTTACATCATCTCCATCCTTTTAAATATTCATCCATTCATCCATCTTCTGATGACCTTTCCAGGTTAGGGTAGTGGAGGTTCTATTGAGAATCAATTGTTATCAATTGCAATTAGTTATATGTCTGTTTCTGGTTCATCTCTGGATTATTATTTTCTTGCTGAGTGGATATAATTTATAATTTTGCCAAAGTATATTTTACTTATATTTATACTTCTCCCTCATTGGTTGCTTGTTTTGTTTCCCTTGCTCTGACAATTTTTAATTGTATGTGACTGACATTTTGGCTTAATCTGCCTAACAAAACAACACCAGAGCTCCCTTCAGTCTGCCCCAGCAATGCCCGCTAGCCACCTCCCTCCCTTTCACATCTCAATCAAGATTCTTAGTTTGAAATCCTCTTAAACACCTGCTCTGTTCCTGTTGTGGTACTTTCAGATGTTTGTGGATGAGTTTTGGGAGCATTGTTTTAGGTTGGTTTGTGGAAGGAAAAGTCAATGAAGTGCATAAACACTTCAACCTGTTCTTGCCAAGCAAAAAAAGACTGAGCTAAATATCATAAATATCATGGATCCAGCATAAGCCGGACTGTTGCATAAAGTAAGTACTGTAAGGTGCTACAACTGGGAAAAGAGATGTGCAAAGGTACCTAGGTGTTGCTTTTACCTAAGATTTATTAGAAACTGTAGTTCCATAGCAGCCCCTAACGCCGAGGTCCTCAAGGGAGCTAAATGTCAAATTCAGCAGACATTCAGAGCTCAGGCTGCCTGCAACAAGTACTTTTCTACCGTTATTCCCATTTTGGTCCAACCAGATGCCTCCAAGCCATTTATTATAGAGGTTGACACATCAGAGGTCGACGTGGGAGCAGTGCTGTCACGATGAACAGGTCAGCCAGGTAAGTAACGTTTTTTTGACTTGAAACTCTTCATACCATAGAAGAACATGGTAACCTCAGTTGAATTAGGAATCATGAACTATGGATAGGTAATTGAATGATGAATCAATCCTGTTATTTTCTAACTCAAACTACTGTCAAACTTGTGTCACTTCTATAACAAATGGTAAATGATCCACTCTAATCTCCTGCTAGCTCTGAATCTCATAGGTTCTTAACCATATACACCATTAAGAAGTTACTTCGCTTCTGATGCTCTCGCTGGAATAACTAATGGACTGGGGGAGGTACGGTCCTAAGGAAAAGTCCTAAATTCCTCAACATAACATCCTCGACCCAGATCCGCTCAGACAATTACATCAGCACCATCCAGTTCACCATGCATCCTGCCCCAGGGGGACCTCCCAAGACAGTCTGATACTACTTGCCTTTCCTCCAGGGTGCCTGGTGCTGTGTCTACGATATGAGTCCTCTCAGCAACTGAACTGTTTGACAGAGAAAGGGATTAGTCTCCAGAGCCACATCATACGTCACTGTTACTGAGGCCTGGGGCTGTGAAAGGAGGTAGAAACACCCAGTCATTAGCCATTTCATTAAGTCTTGGCGTGGGGTTTAGCTTGGGTTTTTGGCTGCATTCCGTTCCGTTTCCCATCTTTACCTTATAATTCAGTGCCATAGTGTTCATAGTGTGATTGATGTGTTAAGCCTTGTTTGTTGAAAGTAAAGTCAATAAAATGTATACCTGCTTCAGCCAATTGTAACAAAACTAGATCAAAACTTAATTAATAGTTTTATTACTGGATCTGCTAGTATCTACTGCATAATTAACTGCATTTGCATATCTGTCGATAGTGTAAATAGACTAAACAAAACAGAAAGAAATGTTTAAGCTAATTCATTATCTTAATTTATTGTGTTCCATATTGATTTACATTGCTGGGAAATTAAAGTAAATAAGTCGTTGATTTCCTTTGGCGTGCTTGAAGTTCTGTTATCCAAGACTTGCAGCCATTTTCCAGCAAAACAAAGAGCCTTAATAATAAGTCACCGATAACACAATGACTTTACAGCACAGAAAAGCAGCAGCACTCCTTGAGGTTCGTGAGCCTGGAGTGAGCATTTTAGCAGTCATTCCTCAGTACATCACAAGGCGTTTGGCAACTTCCTGGTGTGGGTGACCCCAGGGTAACCCTTTGTTGTGACAGCTGCAAAGTCAAACAGGAATCTGTGTCACCATTTTACATGCGTCTCTGTTGTAAGCTTCGCCTCAATGAAAGTCAAACATGAAATAAGACAATCAGAGCTTTGATTAAAAAAAAACAATGGTATGGTAATTTGTTCAATAACAATAACTATATCACCCATAAACATAACTTCACCATACCAGCACTTCGGTATTAGTGGTTTTCAACATATTTTGCTGTCATTCTGTGACTGTGGTACATATTGAATACATTCAACATGCAAAATCATAACAATTTAACCTTAATGTGTTTGTTGTACCGCATGTGAAACTTTTCCTTCAACTTCAACTGCAGTATCGGCACCCCTGGACTTTAATCTCTTCTAGGTTAAGCTGTGAATTTTATCCCAAAATATCATTTTCCAGTGTGGTGTCATTGTCCTCCATATCTTACTGCTGTCGGAATATATACAGTCAGTATATTTCCGAAGCGCTGCACATGAATACATAACAGTCCGGTGGAAAAACTTTGCATCGACCTTTGTTATAAAAAGGATACAGTTTATGATTTATGTATTACCAACACTGCTAATAAGGTGAAGTCTTTGCGACAGGTTGGCGCCCCATCCTGGGTCATTCCCCGCCTTTCCAAACCCCCACTTCCTTGCACAGGACAAGCTGTTAAGATGGATGGATGGATGGATGGATGGATGGATGGATGGATGGATGGGTGGATGGATTCTAGTTAAGCCGTAGTGAATTATGCCGCTCATTTCACATGTAAACATCATGCACATGCAATTTGGCTTAATTATCACGAGCATGTTTGACAGACAGAGTAATCAGCAGTTTTACCATTTCACTGACTTGACAGCCAGACACATTACGGTGTAATTCCCTTTTACATACCCTATACTGTATATGTCACTGCATAATATCTAGAAAAGTGAGAGCTGGATGACTGCCTTGGAGGGAACACAACATTTCCGGATCGGTCATCAATATCCTAAAGCTATATGCCCATCAACATTCTGCAACACCCTCCGTTTTGAAGCAAAACATCCTTGATCTATCATTAATTACCTTAATAAATGAATGAGCTTCACTCTGACGACATTGACTCCATCCTTCACATCCGCACAGCAACAGCCATCCATCTTCTAACCATTTACTTGGATTAAGGAGATATGCTGTAGCAACTCCTGTAATTTCTTTGGTAAACGTACAGTAATGTCAAGCTCTTCTACAGTATAATCATATATTTAATATCAAATCTCTAGATATACTGTGATTGCATTTCTTATGTTAGGTTATAGTAATACTGTGTGGAACAGTGTTTCTCAACCCAGGTCCCCAGAACCCACAGACAATCCACATTTTTGTTCTCCCCCAGCATCCAGCAGACCTGAAACCAACAATCAAGTACAACAAATACCAGATATAGGTGCGATGGGAGCTGGGAGGGAGCAAAACTGTGGATTTAATATTATGTTCCTCTTAAAAGTTGCATGTCCACTGGTGGCTGGTGCAATGCTTTTCGCTTGCTGCTTGTATCTGGGTGTCCAACTACAATGAGACAAACAGACTTTCTGTTTGTAAGAAGCCAGAAGGCATTTCCCACACAAAATATACTGAATCCCCACAACTTTCAAACTCGCTTTCGACAAACTTGTTTTTTTTTTCTTTTGAATACATGTCATTAACTAAACTGGATTGTGAGAATCTTGTATGTCACTGCCGTGTGTTTTCTGTCGTCTGGGTTATTACTGTTTATTTCACCTTGATGTTGAATTTAACTCTTACGCGCTACTACAATAATTATGATGCTATGAGAAAAGCCTGACATGTGCCTTTGGGGTCAATTTGACCCCAGGGTAGGTGTGAGAGATAACACACTGACAAACAAATAATACTTGCGCATTCGTCTTCCTGATGCTTATCTAGTACATTGTTGTAACAGGTTCAGCCTGGAGCCTGTATCTCAGGCTGCACGGACCATAAACCAGGGGAATATCCAGAGTGGAATGTTAGTCTTTAGCGAGACATTTAGCAAAATTACTCACACACATACTAGCAAACTATGGGAAATGTAGAAATGCCAACAGAAACTGCATGAAAAACTCTAAACAAAGGAGGAGCGACTCATGAAAGTCAGAATGTGAACGTTACACCCAAGGAGACCCGGAATTTGCTTGTATCTGGGTGTCCAACTACAATGAGACAAACAGACTTTCTGTTTGTAAGAAGCCAGAAGGCATTTCCCACACAAAATATACTGAATCCCCACAACTTTCAAACTCGCTTTCGACAAACTTGTTTTTTTTTTCTTTTGAATACATGTCATTAACTAAACTGGATTGTGAGAATCTTGTATGTCACTGCCGTGTGTTTTCTGTCGTCTGGGTTATTACTGTTTATTTCACCTTGATGTTGAATTTAACTCTTACGCGCTACTACAATAATTATGATGCTATGAGAAAAGCCTGACATGTGCCTTTGGGGTCAATTTGACCCCAGGGTAGGTGTGAGAGATAACACACTGACAAACAAATAATACTTGCGCATTCGTCTTCCTGATGCTTATCTAGTACATTGTTGTAACAGGTTCAGCCTGGAGCCTGTATCTCAGGCTGCACGGACCATAAACCAGGGGAATATCCAGAGTGGAATGTTAGTCTTTAGCGAGACATTTAGCAAAATTACTCACACACATACTAGCAAACTATGGGAAATGTAGAAATGCCAACAGAAACTGCATGAAAAACTCTAAACAAAGGAGGAGCGACTCATGAAAGTCAGAATGTGAACGTTACACCCAAGGAGACCCGGAATTTGGGGCCCTAATGTTAGTGCTACACTGTTAGCCAATGAGCAACCCTCGGTAAATTGTAATAATAATAGAAGTAATAATAATAATAATAATAATGAGAACAACAACAGCAACGTGTTCTGTTTCATCATAATTCAGCTCTTCACTCCGCTATAATTGATTTTTTGCCTGCTCTTGTAAAGAATTTTACTGTTTCACAGCCATAGCATTTTATGGTACTAGCTGGTCATTGGTTATATGTGTCCTTAGAAATCAGTCATTGTAAATTTAGGAGAATTGAAGGGGTAGCTGAAAGGGACAACAATACAACATGTCCTTTATACATTTTTTTTAACGTTGACGGAACATTAGTGGTGGCGGCATGGTGGTGCAGTGGTTAGTACTGTATGGGGCGGCATGGTGGTGCAGTGGTTAGTACTGTATGGGGTGGCATGGTGGTGCAGTGGTTAGTACTGTATGGGGTGGCATGGTGGTGCAGTGGTTAGCACTGTATGGGGTGGCATGGTGGTGCAGTGGTTAGTACTGTATGGGGTGGCATGGTGGTGCAGTGGTTAGCACTGTATGGGGTGGCATGGTGGTGCAGTGGTTAGCACTGTTGCCTCACACCTCTGGGACCAGGGTTCGAGTCTCTGCCTGGGTCACGTGTGTGTGGAGTTTGCATGTTCTCCCCATGTCGTCGTGGGGTTTCCTCCAGGTACTCCGGTTTACCCCCACAGTCCAAAAGAAATGCTGAGGCTAACTGGACTTGCTAAATTGTGCGTGTGTGAGTGAATGGTGTGTGAGTGTGCCCTGCGATGGGCTGGCCCCCCATCCTGGGTTGTTCCCTGCCTTGTGCCCATTGTTCTGTCTGTTTCGGTAGTTCTACATGTATCTGGCTGTGTGTTATATCTCAGGACTGGCTTCTGGTGCAGCATGTACACCAGCATTGTGCCCTGTGTATTATGGGATAGGTTCCAGTTTTCCCAGTCACCCTAACTGGGATAAACAGGTTGAAGATGGGTGGATTAATTTCAAGATGGCAGGGCACTTGTTTCTTCAGTAATGATAGTGAACGAGGTTAACCCTAGTACAGCATCTGCTAATATAGCAAGAACATTTTCAAGGTGAGATTTAGGATGTAATCTTAATTATTGGAGTCAGTATTCTATGTGGTCTCGTTCTCTCTCTCTCGTTTTCTCTCTCTCTCCCCCTCTCTCTCGCCATTTCCATTTATGAACCTTCTGCAGGTACTGATTTAAACTCAGTAAATCTAATGCTCCATCAAAGCAGCTGTTAATATGCTTTCTTTGATTGTTTTATTCTTAGAATGTTACATTTTTGTTCTATATATCTGCTGCTTATTCCTTTTTAACTCCTCAGGACTGAGGTCTTGTCTGCCCTTTTCTATTGACACTAATACTGACCTCTAAGCCCCAGACGATGTTATTCTTTACTGCAGAATGTTTTCCTTTCACTAAATGTTAGGCTGAATATAATTGAATATAACCTTCTTCTGGAAGTCTGTAGAAATTTTTATAAGGCAAAGAAGATCTGTATGTTTTACAGTAGTAAAATTCCCTTTTAACTTTACAAATATGGCTTTTCAATGACTTCACATACTGTAGTGGAAATTAATATCACTTGTTATATTTTTATACATCTCATGTATTCCGTAGAAACGCAACATACTGTATACCAAGGCTAGAGTATTTCTACGTCTAGAAGTACCTTACTATCTGTATTAAAACAACAGTTTTTTTAACCATGAATAAATTGTCTATCTGGGGAAGTCATTTCTAAAAAAATATATGATCTGACATAATGATTTTTCCAGCAAGAATATTTTTATTTAACGTGGGTGGATACTAGCCTTTGGAAGAGGACTTAATAGAAACACTTTTTATTGGAGGACGTGAATCTGTCTGTGAAGCGCCCATCACACTGCTCCCTGGACGGGTGCCCTATGATTACTAAGTATCACTCGAGGTACATATATTCCAGCCTCAAAGTATAGAATAATTGTATACCACATGGACAAGAACTTTGCTGATTGTATTTAGAACAATTTACAGTTCGTTATTTATTATATTTAGGATAACATGAATTCAGAAGCAGAGTGTCATTTTGCTCCATTAATCCTTATATAACAAAACTGCATAAACATATTTATAGTAACTATTTTAGGACTTGGGAAAATGGTCTTTAGACTAAATTCCAACCACTTTGGCACAATGCCGGTATTTTCTCTCCGAGTTAAAAACTTTGAATTCATGTTGTCCTTTTCCGACTTTGATTTTTCTTGGACTAGGGTCAAAAATAGCCCCCATCGTTATCAAATTGTGCACATTTTGTCTGAAAAAAATGACAAAAGTTTGTCCTTCAGTGCCAATTGACTTTAACTGATACTCAAATCCATTGTGGAAGCCAGTGATTGTGAGGAAGAAAGGTTTTCAGATAGCAGGTGGACTGCCTTCTGACTGAGGAATAATCAAGTTTTTCTGTTTAATCTAGATCATCTGGAAAATGTAGACATGCCATGGCTGTGAGTATAAATAGCCATAGTTGCTTTATGGGTTAAACTACATAGACTACAAGTAAAGCCAGATGATTTAAAAATTATACTTTTCTAGCACAAAGCAAAAAAAAAAACTTTCATAATAAATAATGAACTGAAAATTGTTCTAAATACAATCAGTAAAGTTTTTGCCCATGTGGTATATAATTATTCTCTACTTTGAGGCTGGACTGAATATATGTAGCTTGAGTGATACTTAGTAATCATAGGGCATCATATATATATATATATATATATATATATACATACAGACAGAGTTATTTTTACTTTCTTTATAAAAACCTAATGGCCTTTCCTCTCAAATGTTCCACAACTTTCTGGGTTTTATACTCCGGAATTATTTTTGTGCTGTGTTCCCTAAATAAGCTACTTTTGTTGGCTTGACCCATTAAAATCTGGGAATTATATTTTTCCCATGATGCATTCTGATTCATCCTGCGCTCTCAAAAGTCAACAGTGTCAGATTCATTACAGTCGTAAAATAGAATTGTTATGTCAAAGGCACAGTCTGCCAGGTTGTCATGGAGAGTGTTAACTCAGGAATATCGCTTTTTTACATTCGTTTTTATGACTTCCGCTAAATGGAACTGCAGGTGCCCTTTGTCAGTTGTTCCTTAAATAGAGTGCTGATTTTCTTTTACTTCTTTATTTGTTCTTCAGAACAGTGCAAAGCTAATCTTAAATTGTAGAGATTTGTATATGAACTTATATCACCATAAATCTGGTCCGGAATTGAAGAGCACATTTACAAAACTCACTCAGGTTACCTTTTTTTGAGAAAGTGTTTGTGGACTTAGTGAACTTTGGAAATTTAACAAAAGTTTCTCTCTATTTTGGTTGTATGAGGACTGAGTGAGTTTTGGTTTCCAGCACATATGATCATATGACCAGAAAGCATAACCTTAGGTCATTGGCAGTCTCTTCTCAAAAGCAACAATAAAATGTCATTTTGGAAATGTGCTCTTCAGTTAAATGGCCATGTGTAATTTGAATCTACTGAGCCAACCAGTGTTATAGTTTACTTGCTGGACGCTAGGCATTTTGTAAAATTTTACATAATTTTTGTCCAGTACAAAATTGAAATTGAAATACATATTACAATATGCAAAACAAAGCATATGAAATACCAGAGGAGTATTGCTCAAAATAGCCACAATTTGCTCTAATAACAGTTTTACAATTTTCACATGTTTCAGCGGGAAAATGCCTGATTTATCTTCTGCAGATGTTCTTAGACATGCAGGGTGCTTTGCTTTAACTCTGTCCTGTTCATCCCTTACATGTTCTGTGGGATACAGTAGACTTGCAAAGCCTGGTCATTAGTCTGAGTTGCCCTCGCTGTTGTACTTTGCCAGGCAGTTCTTGTACGATTTTCAGGTGTGAGTTTGTTCATTGTCTTGCAGGAGAATGAAGCACCGGACAATGTGGCGTAATCCTGACCTTTTGGTACTGTAGCTACGTTAGCCATGGTGGATGAGATTGCCAATTTATCACCTCTCTCAGTGGAAAAGTAGCCCCAAACCACTACAGTGTACCTGTCCTGTGCTTGACAGTGGACACCACATGCACATGCATAAGAAATTAAATGGGAAACTTTATGGGTGTTTAGTAGCACAAAACGTTTTCCAACTCCTAAATGCATGAAATATATGTACAGTACTGGTTTTAAGGTTTGGCTCTCAGAGGTAAATTGGAGTTGCCAAATTGCCCATAGGCGTGTATCTGTGAATGAATGTAAGTGCACCCTGCAATGGATTGTTGCCCCATCCTGGGTTGTTCCCTGATCTGTGCCCGTAGCCTCCAGGATGGGCTCCGGACCCCTCCACGACCTTGGAAAAATGGGTTCAGAAAATGGTTGGATGGGATGGATATATACTGTAGATATATTCCAGTGCTGGCTGGGTCACATGGTGCTTTACCCCAGGTACTTTGCTTTCTTCGGTGGTTATGTGGTAGCCGGCGAGCTGAAGGCCAGCCACAAATTTACGTGAAATTTCGAAAGGCTCAGCTTTCATTACTTAAAAAATTGAACCTATCAAAAGGCCAAGGACACTGCGGAATACAGGCAGGTGCAAAGGTGGAAGGCGAGAAACAAATTAAAAAGACAATGAACACAAAGGCACAATCTGACAAAAGCATTAAAATCCTATTCCAAGCCTGTGGCTGACCCACGCACAATGGTGTAACCCCCAAAGCCTTAAATTACCAAAGCCCAGGCTTCTTACACTTTCCAACTGAAATCCACCCAACTGGCTTTATCTACACTTAACAATCAAGTCTCTATGGGATGGAACAAAGTACTTCGCCCGTTCAGGTTCAGCAAGACACATGGGTAACTGTTATAACCATGAATTAATTCAATTTATTAACTTAATAGCGGCATAAAATGCATATGGAAGAACAAATGACGGCAAAGTTCCTAGATGTAAAAGCCAAAAAGCTATTAAGAGGTCAGAAAGTAAATGCACCACACAATAAGGGTAAGTAATCACGCAGAAATAGCAGCTAGAGGAATGGCTGTAGTCCATTTTCTAATCTTTTTCGAATGTTGAGCTGACAAGCAAAGACTGATAATTAGTTCAGAGGCACTGATTTGAATTATGAGTCTGAAGCACAGACTGGCCCTTTAACACGATGATTGGCTCATCAAGTGTAGAAAGCCTGATTGTCATAAACTGAATGTCAGTTCAGCATTTAGAACTTGTTTACATATGTAATGCATATTTAATTAAGCATTATCAACCATGGCATTAAATGGGATAATTGAGTACTGAAACTGGAAAATGAATTATATTCGTAATAGGCCTTAAAAACCTCCACCTCTGCTCTGTCATTGGGTGACGTTTGCATGTTCCCAAAGCCCCAAGACTTTAAGTAAGGCAAGTAATCGTCTCTGTATTTTCCCCATAATATTTGCCTGTGTCTATGTGCATACTTAACACTGCGGGATGGGGTGCAGACAGTAGTACACACTGTGCTGCCCATATACCTAAAATGGCAATATATATTTTAATTGCATTAAATTCCTTATTTCGTCTTGGTCATCATTTGCTGGGTCCTGTCCATTTTCCCTGTTCTGAGCACACTCTATAAATAATTTATTGGCTGTTTCATTGAGGAGGTCATCTTGCTTTGCCATATAAAAACTGATTAATTTAACATCAGATCTGTCATTAAAGGATGAGAATAAAACCTAATGGAAAATTGATAAAACGATACGGCCATTTAGTACTTTGGTCCATGTAGCGTCATGCATATGAGCCACATACGGTATCTGCTAGACTCCCACAGAGACACATAACAGACATTCTGAGGCCAAAATCCAACACCCAGACTTCTTAATTATACCCTAGCAGTTATGAAACTTCCTTACGTTTATCCCATCTTCCTCTCCTGTGAAACACCAAGACACATAACAGCTGAGAGTGAAACTTGGGGTCCGAGTACTCACAAAATTAACGCATATTTCGTCAACTACTTCATTTGTACTATGTTCCACATGAAATGTTCTTCAATACGTACTGAAAAACTGATGTCCTCACAGCTATCATCGGTTTCTATATTATCCGCCACTGACACATCGCTGTCGTCAACGAACTTCACATTCTCATCCTTACTGTCATCATTTTCAATCCATTCTTATATTAATTTAGGAGCTTTTGCAGCAGGTGACCTTTGAGACATTTTACACACAGATTATCTACAACGATGTTTGTAACGGCATACGATGGCTACCGAAGGTATGACATCCGATACGTCACTGTGCATCAAAGAAGAGGAAAAGAGAAATGTCAAAGTATGCCCAAAGCATATGGGAACAGATGCACCAAAGTGCATAGCATACTGTAAATTCGAAGCTGTAAAACGCTATAGTACAAATACCGGCAGTGGGCTGGACAATTCACCCCAGGTTAGCTTCTAAAGCATAAATATCATTTAGCAGCAGGATAATCATGGTTTATCTTTTCTCTGATAAGTTTCAGAGATTGGAAAACTTTTTGCGAAGGAAATTGCTTACATTACGACTGCACAACACACAAGAACAAAACAATTAAGTACTAAACATTTCCAGTTTATTTGTTCTGAAGTTTAGCTGCGCATGCGTCCTCCAAACCAATCACAATCAATTTCAGCCTTGCTCACTCATCATGTGACATGATTTTGAAAAGCTGAAAAAAAAATATGAGCGAATCACACGAGCGAACATCAACCGGTCACCAGAAGACATTCTTCATTCACGGTATGGAAATGTTTTGGATACCACAGAGAGGAAATTGAGCAAAAGCAAGTGATTTGTTGGTACAGCTTTTGTCTGTTGGCACTCACGGCAACAAGTGTGATTACGCTGCTGTTGTTAATTTTGCATGTACATTTAGGTTATCAAGATTGTCGTTAAAATGTTCTTAAAAATTATGGGTAACACTTTACTTAAAGCACTCATCATAATGCATTATAGATACCATAATTAAGTATGTGCATTCATGAAGATACTTATAGTGCATTGTAGTTGAGCTCTTAATTGAACATTCACATTGCATAATAAACATTGCTTTATGAATATGAAGGTATTTGTAATATTATACATGAGTGTTTAAGTAAAGTGTTACCAAATTATACTCTAAATTTGTTCTTAATAAAATTTTAAATAAGAGTGAATTGTTAGACAGTCATGTGTCACGGATATGTTCTCAGAAATAGTAATTTCATCACAGTGCAAACATCACAGAGCGTACTTATATATAGGCTATATAGTATCGGCTAAATAATGATTAAGAAGTACAGTGAAGCAAATATAAAAACCAATAGCATATTTATTTATTATCATTATCAAGTATTATGTACTGTATATAATTGTGTGCATTATACTTATATCTGTTTAATCCAGAATCAATTCAATTTGTTTTTATACAGTATAGCGCCTTTCAGAATGAGTGATGTGTTGCGCTATGAACAAAATATTCCAAAATATTCCATTTTGGAAATGTTCCAAAATATTTTTCTCCAAAGTTGTCCCCATCACAAGCGACTTTTCTTAATTTGAATAGGCACTGTATGGGTCACTCCGATTTTCCAAAGGGCAACTTCTTATGTCACTGTTTATTGATCTTGCTGTTGCTACATAATGTAAAGCTTTAGCATCAGCAGACAAGCATTGTGGTGAATAATTAACTGAATATTTATATAATAGCAGAGGTGGTTGCTGCAAATAATCATTCTGCACAAGAAATGCACACATGAGTGCTGCTAGAAATGGGATGGAAAACAAGACAAGTTCAGTGGTATCAAAGCTGCAGTGATTTTTCGAGGCAATGCAACACTTCAGAGGGAGCAAAGCAACTGAAAATCGATGCTATTCACACTATGTTAGCTATTGTGGTTGCAGTGTGAGTGACAGGTTATGTAGTTGGTTTCTATATTGATATACTGATGGTAATTTTCTTATCGTCATAAAAGGTAGCGGTGGCATAAGAAGATTCAAATACATTTATACAGTACCAGTAGATTTCTGTCTTTCATCCCAAAGACTGCTAATATACGATTCTGGGAAGACATATCCATTTTGGAGTTAATATATTAAAAACAACCATGAAAACAGAATTGCATGTAAGCTCCAACAATTGGTTGTAATCACTTTTCTGTGCATACAAACTATAAATGCCTGAATTAACATAAATTTTACACAAATTTGGCTTCTTGGGAAACCATTTAACATCTTGCTCTAAGCTGATACTCCCTATTGTATAATGTGATAATTATGAGACAATTATTTAATTCTTTATAAACAAATGTTGCTCATTACTGAACCCTACTTTAAAAACTGCAGCATGCCAATTGAAAGTAGCAAGTGACGGATTCGCCTGTGTAACGTAACTCATCGTGTGATTGGTTCTGTGCACAGAAGTAATCCAAAGAGCCACGATTCAGCAAGACTAATCAGGTTGTAATCTGGGTTATAATTCATGCAATTATTATCACATTGTTGTACGATATGGAGAGTAAAATTATGTTTTTGCACTTACATTCTTTTAGAAATTGTTCTCAGTTCCAGATTAAAAGAATATACATCACATTCTACATGCCTGTCCTTCCTGACTCCTCCCAAATGCAGCCCTGATGAGCCACACCTGTTACTTGTTGCCACCCGTTAGTCTTAGTGTTTAAGTACCTGTTTCCCTTGTCAGTCCCAGTTCAGTCAATGACACCGAACCCTCGATGTTGCCTGTGCCCTTTCTAGCTCCGCTCTTCCCGTTTTGATCTCTTGTGATCCAGTTTGTTTACCGTCCCTGTTCTTTGAGTTCAATAAACCCCCCTTTTATTTTGCAAAAAACGCCTGCTGTCAAGTCCTTCATCCGTCACAATATGATTATTTATTTACTTTATATACATTTATTTTATAGAGATGAAAAAACGAATGTCATAATAAAGAAAATGAATAACTGAAGTGTAGGAGCTCCACTGGTATCGCCGGTATAATGCATAGATCATGGTTATAAATCGTGAACATAGGTCATGAATGAACCTATGAATCATGATAGAGAGTGCGTCCCAGATAAAACACTCACTGAAGCAGCCACTTCAGCATTCATTTCATGCCAGTTGTTTTTTAGGAAGTATGTATAGAGACTTGACGCCGAAATTAAGAGGAGATTAATGAAGAGGAGAGCGACCCTGTTGAGATCATAAGTGGGAAACATCGACGGTCATACATGAGAGGAAGGTGCAGTGCATCCTAACCCCAGGCAGAATACCTAGATGTAACAAAAAAGGTGGGGGATTGGATAAATCGTGAGTCACATGACTGATTCTGTTATCAGGAAATTGATTCAGCGCTCATATTATAAAGATTCCTGAAACCATCGGAGATGTGGATGGGGCGTAATCAGAATCATCCCTAGCGATGAGTTTGCAGGTTCTGATGAAAGGTTAACCACAGAGGACATCTTCATGAACAGTGATTTGTCAAACACAACAAGAGGGTTAAACAGTGTGTTCCCACTGCTGTGGGTTTGGAAGACGAAATGGAAAGCAGTGACCCCGGCCGCTACGCCCAGAGTGTCTAAAGCGCCAGGAGACTAGCCTGAGCCCCAGCTCTGCCTGGGAGGCCTGCCAGGGGAACAGCTGGTCCCAGCTAATGCCAACTACTAGTGCTCTCCAGTGCCGAGATTCACTTTCTGATCTTTCACAACCCAAAGGAAGCAGCATCATGTCCCTTTACAGCTAAGGACATGGCTTGGCTCAACGTGTTACTGTACACTGTATATTGGACCCATGTTCCCTCACGTCCCAGTGAACCTGACCACTGACACCCTGAAAGGTTCCTGGGACCTTATTCCTCCTTTTATCTCCTTGGGATTCAGGGACTCGGAAGGTGGAGCTAATATTTATCCTGTGACAGGAAGCCAGATTTACACTCAGCGAGACATAATTTAATGCTTGCTTGAGTTATTAATGAACTTTACCTAAGATTATACTGTACTCACTCATGGACTCACCTCCAGAACTTCAGCCTGTGCAAGGCTAGAGGTTTAGCGAAAAAATGTATGCATTGCCGTATATGCTAATAAAGTGCAATATATTTTAGTGGGAATATATATTTATCTATCTATCTGCTGATTTATTTCTTTCTTAATAGAGGGTAGCTTATACTTCACTAATGTTAGAAAAATTAATCAATTTATCTGAATTCTTTCTGGGACATGACAGAGAAAAGTGCTATTTTTAAACACCATTTTTTTGCCTTATTTGAAAACTGTGCAAGAGACGAAGTTCTAACACACTATCCTGCCACGTTTACGAGACATATTTAATCGTGGGTTTGAAATAACCAGAGATTCAATTTTAATTTGCAGTGAAAATACAGTATAGATACAAAGTCTACTACATACATTACAATTCAGGGGCTTTGTTACAATAAAGAGTAGATCTTGTTCACGTTGCGACATTTAACAGTGATCAGCAGGTCGAAGTGTAGCTTTGCTTGCCAAGGGCTTCAGATTTCAGATTTGCACTCCTTGTGTTTCAATTAATTTTCCGCTCCAAACACGTGCATTTTCAGTAAGCTGGTGAGCCTAGATTGTCCATAATTTGTGAGTGTTCAAGTTGTGATGGACTGGCATCCCATCCGCCTTGTGTACGGCGTTCTGCTGGCCAGACACAAACATCACTTTCAACCCATATTAAGTAAGTGGTGATGGAAGACGTAAACATATTGCCTCAGATAATTCTCCCCTTTATTCACCCACGGTATGTAAAATTAGAAGCATGTTCAGAAAATTAATCAGAAGTAACAAATGAACTGACCTTTTTTGACAGAGTATCCATCCACTACCAGTCCATCCATACCAGTCACTGATAATGATCTCAGGTGTTACAAATTGCTTTCCAGGTGACACAAGAAGCTAATTAGGCTGCGCCTATGTTTCACTATAATGATTTTGATTAATCAAAAAAAAAAAAAACAGGCTGTTCTATATATTAGTCCAATAAACAAGAACATCGTTAAAATCTTTTAAAACTTATCAAACTATAAGAACCATCATTAGGAAGTAGAGGAGCTATGACACCACCTAGACCATGGTATGATCTTGATGAAAGAAGCAGGGGAAGATTGATCAGAGAGGCCACCAAGAATCGAGTCGCCGCTTTGAAGTAGCTGTGGGACTTTTTGTGATTAAAAGTTACTTTTGCGCATATTAAAAGTAAAGCCAGAAGGTCTGTACACACTGTGCAAAGGTGCCTGAGAAGAACAAGAGAAGTCTGCACTGAGACTCACTTGAGGTACGCAGATCTCTGGAACCGTTTGGAATAAGGTTTTGTGGATTTTTGTGGAACAGATCTTTTTGGCTTCTTTGCCAGACAAGATTTTGCAAATGTTGAACAAAAGACGTGATGCCCTGTGGTGATTCAGTCAGAGACCTGACCTCAAAAGAGGTACGTGAGCTTGAATAATTCTGTAACAGGGATCAGCAGATCTTAGTTAAAATGCTTCTTTTGGCAGTAGTTAAAGGATACTATGGTACTGTAGTACAAGACTACCTCAGCAATCAGTAAAATTATTAGTCCTTTGGTTAATGTCATCTTAATTGATTTTGATTTGGCAATTGGCTTCCTACATGCATTGAAATGTGTTGCGAAATACAGTGTAGGAAGTTTTCACTGCTTGTTAATGTAAATGTCAAGTTTAATGATCTTAATGTGTACACTGGGCAGTTAAACTGTAACATTTGTTAGGAAACCGGTATTTGCCACGACTGTAATTCCGCACGGTTTGTAGATCTTAAACTTTCCACAGCTTATACACGATTAGATGCTTCAGTAGCTTGATTGGCAGCTATTATAAATTGCCCATCGGTTCTAAACCAGGGATTATTTTTAGACTAAGGTGACCTGTGAACACTAATTCAGTTTTATGTGGTTCTTTTTTTATTTGTAACTTGCAATGGAAAATAATTTATCTGCATATTAAATAATTTTGATGCGATGCTGGTCTAGACTCCATAAGTTGCATGCGTGTGTGTGGAATATAAATACCTTGTGGCAGAGTCAAGCTCAAGAAATCATTCAGACATCAGTGGGTGTATGAGCATAAGCCACAGATAGACCGTATTTGCGGGATAACAGCCCCTCTGAAGTCGGGAGAAAGGTGGTAACTCAGACTGTGGGAGACAGCTGCCAACATCCTCATTCAGTGCCAGGTCTGTCTGAAGCGAGAACACCGTGAATGGCAGTAGGAGGGAGAAACAGAGGGTAGGGTTAAAACCAGACCAGAAATGTAGAAAGATAAAGCAGCAGCTGAAATGCTTCTCCAGGTATAACAAACAGGCTACAGAGTCAGGCAATGTGCGCCAGGCTGGCGGGTCAGGGATGTGATTTTAGAAGGAGCTGTGACGCTTGGTGTGTGGAAGCAGGTTTCGTGATTGTTTGTTTGCAGTCATCAGTCATTGTAGGTGTGGCTGTGCGGTCACATGACAGCCGGGCTGCCTGAAGCACACAGCCAGAAATCTGACAGGTCGCAACTGCATGAGGTGCTGCACTGGGCAGGCCACCTTCCCAGGGGGGTGTGGGGGGGGGATTTTTAGGTAGGAAACCGGGCCAGTTACCCCCAGGCCCTGGATCAAAGGGGGGGGGGCAACCGGGTCCGCTAACCTTTAAATAATCTGCATGTCAAAAATGCGTATCTGTGCAAACATTGTATGGTTTTTCTGAACCAATTAAAAGCTTGGGATTATTTCTCTCTCTAATTGTCCTCGACACAGTGGTCAACATTTTTTTTTTTTACCTCCCCTCCTTATAATGCAAAAAATGGTTTAGTCTGTCATGCCATGGTGACGTTATAAGTGTATCGCTGAGCCCCCCCCCCACCCCAGGGAACTTTCGAAATGGTACGTCGTCAAAACTCAAGTGCAGAAGAGGACCAAAAAAAAGAGAGAAAATGATAGCAGAGGTGCGATGAACTTTATGTGTTTGATTAAAGATGTTGGATTCTGCTGATGGAGCTGCCCTTTTAGCTAGCCTGTATTTGTGCAGTGGTACGCAAAATTTACTCAGTTTCGGTACAGCGGGGAAAACAATCCATCCATCAATTTTGTAGTTTTCGGGGTCATGACCTAACAGTTCTAATGTACTGAACTCCTGTTATGGCAAAGGAGGGGAAAAGGGGGATAAGTAATTCTGAGAGAAAAGGGGGCTTATTAAAGAAACTGAACACAAAGGGCAAAACTTCAAAAGAAAATGACTATAGGGAGTCAGAAAATAAACAGTGAAAAATACTAACTTAACTAAAACCCAAGGAAACAAGCACAACTAACGAATGAGGAAAGACCAGGACCCAGGAAAGAGACCTAGAAACTAAACGGAGCAACAACACACAGCTACAGTCACAATAGCAGACGGAGAAGCAGGACAAAGGCAGGCACTTAAATATGCAAATAACAAGGAGTAACAAAAGGCAGGTGTGAATCATCAAGACAATAACCAATGAGCACAGTGCAGGGAAACAGGCCACAGGTGGAGAAACTTAACTAACAATTAACATGCACAGAAACTAAGGAACTTTAACAAATACCAAAACTAGGAAACATTAACTACATACTGGGAAATAAACACTAGGAACTTTGACCCACCGCTGAGAGCTAACACTAGGAGGGACTGGGAACACACACACAAGCAGAACAGAATTAAACTGGACACAAATGGGATAAACAAAATGAATGCGCTTTGAAACAGAAACCCAGTAAACAAAGCAAGGGAGGTTGGTCTCAAATCCATGACTTTATGATTACAGCTTTGGTGCTGCCCCCTTAACGTACTGAGCTATGAGGCAGCCCCAGGAAAAGGGGAAACACACTAGGGACTAGTACAAAGAGGGAACAGGATGACCAGCAACACCTGCTGGCCAAACGTTGCCCAGACACATAGGACAGGGACAGACGTCATGTTCTATACTACTAAACATAGTTGCATAACTGTAGTGATAATCATCCCGATAGACATAACAGTCAACATATCCCGGTAAAAGTACGTTAAACCTGCAGAGGCTACATCTGCCTTGCTTCGGTTGTACACACCCAAGAATGTTGTCGTCTCAGATGAGTTGCCAAATCCCATGATTATGACTGACTGTAGCCAGAATTAGCCATAACCAACTCACAGCCAGGATTAGCGTAATGATTTTCCGTGTTGAATGTCTAGTTGTGAATGTAGGTTCATTCATCCGTTTCATTCTGCGTACCTAACTGAAAATGGGGTATTGAAAGGTCGATGACGAATACGTGTAGCGTTCCGTTATAGGCCTGTTAAATAAGGTTTGAGAGCTCTTTGGCCATGTTGGAATGGAACATGTGCTGTATGTCCGTTAAACCCAGTTAGCAACCTGTGCGCAGTCTGGAAATGTTGTTTTTGGTGAACCTTGGAGATCTTCTTGACTCTGGGCACGAGTAAGACACATCGGGCCTGAATGACACACATGTGGACCCCCCCCCCCCCACGCACACACACACACACGCCTGGGTCACATGTGTGCGGAGTTTGCATGTTCTCCCCATGTCGTCGTGGGGTTTCCTCCGGGTACACAGTCCAAAAACATGCTTAGGCTAATTGGAGTTGCTAAACTGCATTTGTGAGTGAATGGTGTGTGAGTGTGCTCTGCGATGGGCTGGCCTTCCATCCTGGGTTGTTCCCTGCCTTGTGCCCATTGCTTCCGGGATAGGCTCCGGACCCCCCGCGACCCAGTAGGATAAGCGGTTTGGAAAATGGATGGATGGATGGTTGCATTCACAGATTTTATTTTTTTTAATTGAGGTTATCCATGTGAGAACGGACAAAAATGTTGCCACAAGGTCAAAAGTTCTATCCCATATTGGGGAAATCTGGTCCTCACAATGTACAGTAATTGCAAAAACTCCCACACATGCACACACACACATATGTTGCTTTCTGCAGACACGTTATTATCTATCCACATAAAATCATAAAAAAAAAAAACCTTTAGAAAAAAACTCTGCCCCTTTTTCACGGTTCCTCCTTTATTCTGTCTTGTCAATTGATATTGGCACTCCTTTCATCCTGACCTCCTCCTCACCCTGCATTTTTACAGAGTGTTTCACTATAAACATCTCAGTATGAAGCTCTTTTTCAAGTCCCCGGTGGCTGGAATTCTTGCAATCAGTGGCAAGCTGAAGTTAAATAAATTTCAGCTACTATAAGACAGATGCTTTATTCTCTCTCCCTCTCTCTCTCCCTCTCTCTCTCTCTCTCTCTCTCTCTCTCTATATATATATATATATATATATATATATATATATATATATATATATATATATATACACACACACACAGATATATATATAAACAATAAATAACACTGTTTATTAATTTGACATTCATATGTGACTGTTTACAGGAATTAAATATGATTTGCGGAACTAAATTTAATTGCTAATTAAATCAAGCAATCTGTCATAAGTATAAACAAATAACTGTCATGTCCCGCCCGCCACGTCTGCCTGACCCTCCTGTCTTCTCCCTCTCATGGTCTGATGGGCTGCACCTGATCCTTGTTACCTCGCGTTAGTCTATGTATTTAAGTACCTGTTTGTCTTGCCCTCGTTTGTCTGATCATTAATGTCGCTCCTCTTGTCAGTCTGTTTTCATCCCTGCTGTTTATTTCCAGTCCCTGTTTGTTTAGTTTTGTTTCAGTAAAGCCCCTTTTGTTTCACCCAAAACACCTGCTCTTGAGTCTTTCGTTCTTCCAGCCGTTACAATAACCAAACAAATGAACGGGTCTTGTATTGAAATGAACAACGAGTACATCTAATTCTCATTTCATGCTGACTTTTTATGTGATTTATCTTCTGTGTTATGGGATTAGTTTGTAATGCAGAAACTAATCTTAACTCAATTGACTTCAAGATGACATCAGCCATTGCTGCCTGGATATTTGATTGGCCTTATATTTATGTTAAAAATGAAAGTGAAAGTGAAAGCTTAGATCGGGGTGATACAGAACTATTGATGAATTCAAGGAGGAAGAAGAAAACATCACGAAATGGCGAGTCTGCGGCGGTTCTGCATATGTTGTGGCTGGCATGCTACAGTGTAATTTGTGCAGCCGAAGTATATATAAAGCAAATGAGAAACTACTTTAAACTACATTCTTTTTTTGCCATTTTGCTTCTCTGAAACACCGTAAAGGGCCTCGGTCAATATGACTCTCCCAGTGGATCTCAGAGGTGCCAGGATGCTTTTGTTTATACGATGTTTTTGTTTATATTTGTTTAGGGTTTAGTAATTAAATCATATAAAGAGAAGAAATTTAGCTCCTGACATTTTTTTTGTGATTTTGTTTATTTGTCTAATATGGCATTTTTAATTAGCCTAGCAGCATAACATTCTTCTAGTATCAAAATACCAACTATCTGTTACAGCCGCATCTCCATCCTGTCCTCCTTTGGCCGCCCGAGCAGAGAGTCCAGCTTCTTCTCACACTGCTTCTCTTCGGTTTTCTGGGCGCCATGTTTCCTGACCCTTGCAGTCATGTGACTGTGGTGTCAGTTTACCAGAGTTCCCCCTCCGGCTTTGTAGTTCCCTAGTTCCCATATCCAGCTTGTTCTCTTCTTCTGTCCTAGTTCCCATCTCCTGGTTTTTGTGTCCTGGTTACTGTCCCCCAGCTGCACCTGAGTCCTGTTTCTGCTCAACCTGTTCTGGAGACTTCCATCCAGACAGCAGCTCTAAGTCACGGCAGATGCAGTTTCTCGTGCTTTTCTGCATGTTATCCCTTATTCTGTCAAATATTTCATGAAGCCAGATTTATCGAGCTCCCTGAGTCCAGCATAGCAGTTTCCTTTCATATTAAAGGACTCTTGTATTGTCCATCCATCCATTTTGCCATTCAGGGTCGTGGGCTACGGGCACAAGGCAGATGGCATGCCAACCCATCGCAGACTATATTGTTGTATTAAAATGAAACTATAAAGTTACCAATTATAAAGTTTGCAATGAGAAGTATTTCTCCTGTATATCTTGTAATATTGTCCTATACTTCATATTTTCGCACTGAGCCACAAACAATTCTGGATGTTTGTAGATGCCGGCAATAAAATTTTTATCATGCAAGTTATAACACTTGAAAATCACACAACACACTGACATTCCTCAGTAGCCGTAGTACCCTGAAGAAAAATACGTGTACGCAGTTCTTTGTCTCTTACTTTACAGCGGCTTTTGATCTTTTCATCCCTCCAACCTTGTAACTACTCCTAGCATGGGGTAAAATCTAGCCATCCTTCTTCTCTGCCCACATTGTTCTCAAGGTACCCGAGCAAGGACAGAAAAGGACCAGCAAGGTTTTACCCGAATTACACAAACCTATAGTGCCTAATTATTATGGCTAATGAATTTTATATATTTATTTTGCGTTTATAAAATCTATTACACGTCATTAATTTTATTTTTTATTTCCGTCACGATGTTCTTGCTCGTAGGATTTACATTTAATCTCATGTTAATTTTCATTGTCCTCTCTGCATTGCCCACTGTCTCCTGCTTTAATCAATAGCCGAAACTGAAAAAAAAAATACTATATATTCTTACTAATATCATATTTTTTATCAAATGCTTTCGGTTATATTTATCTCCGAATATGTAACTCGTACTGTAATATACAATTATAAACAAAAAACAATGTATGCAAGTCAAGAAAAAAATATGGGTTATACAGGAAATCCCACTCAGACAAATATGCACACTGAGCAAGATCTACTGGCTGTTCAGATTATGCAGTAATGCAAATGTTAGAATATTATTATTATAGGAATTATTATTATTGTTGTTGTTTGCTGTTGTTGTTGCTTTTGATCACGCCAACCTAAAACATGAACAAACGCAAGCGACTAGTTAGCAGCCAACAATGTATGCAAATCTCATTTGTTTCAGGCACTGAAGAACTCTGGACATGCTTTTGTGCAGTTATTACCCAAACAGAGGCTTGAATATAAATTAGCCAGACTTATCAAGAAAACAGTGCATAAATGAGACACTGGTGCAGTCAAGGAGCTGCAAGACCACTGGGACTTCATCAAAGGTATACAGTAATGAGTACATGGACATAGTAACCCCCCCCCCCCACACACCCCCTGAATCTATTGCTGTGAAGAAATCTATATTCCTACCAGAACCATGATGAGGTACGTTGATGATAGACTTTTATTCATTACGGTGTTGGTGCACTGTTAAGGTGCCAGCCGGAAAGAGTGGTGATGTGTGATGGAGAAAGGGACAAGTAGGGCAGAAAGCAATGCAATGGTGCAGAGAGAATAGACGGCGAAAGGGTAAACCTGAACGTTTAACCCCTGCATTATTGCCTCGAATGATCTTAAAAAAAATCACTCCGAAGAGAATCATAAAACCCCCGGAAAATGGCGGTCCATCTATGTTTAAAATATTAAATACAGAAGACCCTTCGCCTGCAGGATGCAGCATGCTCCATATCTTTGAAGGTCTGCATCACTTTTTATTCCTCCTTGCCCCCCACCCCCAGTGCCTACCTAATGAGCTGATAACCCCACTACTCACTATAATGACCCCTCCGTTTAATGAAGAACAGGAGGTCCGCAAACTCTTTGGGGATTTGTACTGCAGGATGGCGATTGGATACATTAACAGATATTTTACCACAATCTCTGGATTAGTGCAAGCTTCTTGTTTGCTTGAAATCTTCCATTTATGTTTCTTTTTTCAAAACTAAACAACCGTCCTCAGTGACTCAGACTCAACCCTGTTATGACTACTAAACAATCCAGGGGTATACAGCCTGTGTAGATTTTTAATAAGAAGCTATTAAAGTCTTCTTTTACTACGTATCAGTTAAAATATTTTGTGAAGAGGCATTCTTCTTATAAAACCGTGCGATATGTCTTTAATGCATCATGCTGGCCCCTGCTGGTTGATAGGTTATTTAAGCTTGAAAAGTCTTGTACATTTGCGGAATTTACTCTTCAGGATATGATACAAATCTTACTTAACCATGGTGCACCTAAATTATATATTTTCTACTCTTTTTTGAGTAACAAACAAACAAACAAAAAAACACATTTCAAAATGTATAGTTAAGGTTTACTGATGACCACCTCCATAAAACTTGCAGGCTTTTGCACAAAACCTGTCTTATAAATGTACATTTACGAATCATATTTTTGCTGTCGGTAGCTGAGCTTTTACGTTTGTAACACTGTTTACTATATATACAATATTCAAGATAATATACTCAGTTAGTATAAGTTAAGCACCCAGAAATAATGGTCCGATTTGGATGTAATGAGTGTCTATGATCCGAACTGCCTGCGTCATGTTGAGGTCCCCCCATACCCAGGCAGGTCCCCCTATACCCAGGCAGGTCCCCCTATACCCAGGCAGGTCCCCCCATACCCAGGCAGGTCCCCCTATACCCAGGCAAGTCCCCCCATACCCAGACAGGTCCCCCCATACCCAGGCAGGTCCCCCTATACCCAGGCAAGTCCCCCTATACCCAGGCAGGTCCCCCCATACCCAAGCAGGTCCCCCCATACCCAGGCAGGTCCCCCCATCTTTCCCCAGTCGAACATGCGTAGAATCAGCTCGGACGTCAAGTCACACCCAGTGCTAATTACGGGGCCAGTTACAGCAGCTGTGGGCCAACTTTTCACAGGAGAGGATACAACAGCTGTATGACTCCCTTCTGCACCATATCGCCCCATGTATCCAGGCCTGGGGGGGGGGGGTGACATGACATGGGGCTAGCAGCGTGCCCATACTACCAACTCCATTAACCCTAATACAATAATCATTGCTCTTCCTTAAGCTCAAAGCTGCAGGGATTTTAGGAACTGTAGCAGGTTTGATGGAAAACTGACTAATGGACAGGAAGCAACAGGTAGTTTTTAATGCCACAATGTCACAATGGGCCTGCATTCATAGTGGCGTACTGCAGGGTTTAATTTTAGGACCACTACTGTTCCTAATTTACATTGATGATATTGACACCAATACCTACAGTAAACTGTTTAAATTTGCAGACGACACCAAGGTGGGTGGCGTAGCAGATACTGATCTAGCAGCACAGAGGCTACAATGGGATCTGGATTTAATTAGCGACTGGGCTGATACCTGGCAGATGAAATCTAACGTAGATAAATGTACGGTAATCCATGCAGGGAGCAGAAATATAAAGTACAGATATTTTATAGGTTCCACTGAAATAAAGGTAGCTGATTAGCTACCTAAAAAACACATTTCAAAATGTATAATTAAGGTTTACTGATGACCACCTCCATAAAACTTGCAGGCTTTTGCACAAAACCTGTCTTATAAATGTACATTTACGAATCATATTTTTGCTGTCGGTAGCTGAGCTTTTACGTTTTTACAATGGGATCTGGATTTAATTAGCGACTGGGCTGATACCTGGCAGATGAAATCTAACGTAGATAAATGTAAGGTAATCCATGCAGGGAGCAGAAATATAAAGTACAGATATTTTATAGGTTCCACTGAAATAAAGGTAGCTATTTGAAAGACCTCGGTGTGTATGTTGATGCTTCCATGTCCCACTCTCACCAGTGTGGGGAAGCAATAAAAAAGGCCAAAAGGATGTTAGGTTACATCTCTAGGTCTGCGGAGGGGAAGGGAGGTTATATAATTCCTTGATAAGATCCCACCTAGAATATTGTGTTCAAGTTTGGTCACCATACCTTAAAAAGGACATTGCTGCCTTGGAAAAGGTGCAACGTAGGGCTACAAGAATGATTCCTGGTCTTAGAGGAATGTCTTATGAGGGGAGGTTAGCTGAGCTGAATCTGTTCAGCCTCAAGCAAAGGAGACTAAGGGGGGACATGATCCAAGTATATAAGATTCTAACAGGTCAGGATGCTGTTCAGCAAAATGGCTACTTCAATATTAGTTTAAATACTAGAACTCGTGGCCATAAATGGAAATTAGTGGGAGAACATTTTAAACTGAATATGAGAAAACACAGCGTGTAGTTAGAGTATGGAATAGTCTTCCTGTTCAAGTAGTGCAGGCTAAAACTATGGGTTCCTTTAAATCAGAGTTAGATAGGATTTTTAGAACTCTGAGCTATTAGTTAAGTTCTCTCCAAATAAGCTTGATGGGCCAAATGGCCTCCTCTCGTTTGTAAATTTCTTATGAGCTTATGTTCGTATTGCAATACAGCAATACAGTCACATGACCTTTCACCACGCACAGATTCATTTCATTTCCACCACTCTGTCTGGGTGCTCAACGTTTTTTGTCACTGAGTGTTTATAAGATAAAGGAATGACCCTAAATGTGTATACACATCATGTCCCCCCCTCCCCACCGGATTTAGTCAGATATTTCACCATTCTTCAGGAAAAAAGCCCCCCAGTTCCTTGAGGACTTAAGGAGGTGGAAATGAACTTCACACTCTGTTCAAGGATATTTACATCTGGCGATGCGACGGGGCATGGAAGACCTTTAATTTCATCATGGTGGTTATGAAACCATACCTGAATTTGCTTAGCAGTGCCTATGGGGGCAGTATAATCTTGGAATGTGGAAGCACCATGAAGAAACTGAGATTACACTATAGGGTTCACCTGTTCTCATATTCTTTAGTCGTTGCCGGACCATGCAGAGCAGCTCTCAGTCCTGATGTCTCCGAAGAGATGGCTTCCCTTTCCAGTAGGCATGAGTTAAAGCCATCCTTTGGCTATTCCCCAATATAAACAGGGAATACAGGGATACAGGGAAAATGAAAGGGTGACTTACAGTATCAGACCATATTCCATCCCATGGAGGTCCGTATTACACCAGGCTGTGTAATTTTAGGGACAGCCCTGCCATCAATTCTTGCTTTTGTTGTGAAGTTCTCGACCTACTGTTTGGTGATTCTGTGTCATCGCCGTCCCGATTCCATTGTTTTTGGGGTGTGTAACACCCAAGGCCATCGATACTCTATCTATACTGGGGGCTTCAAATTGTGACCACTGTTCCTCTTTACTGGTACAATTTTTCTATGCGTGGCCCATGGTGTCATTATTTTGAAACTAATGTCTTTGACACATTAAATAATTTTTCTGGTTTCTGATCGTTGCACCTACCTGAACACTTTTGCCGTCTATCAAAGGTATCTCATTTGGCTTTGAAAAGCCGTACATCACTGTGGTGATTTGCCGACCACATTTAGAGCCAGGTCAAACTGCTAACTGGCACTCAGCGTAATGAATTCACTTTTGTTACTGCTTTATAATTATTATTAATTTACTTCAAAGTCATTTTTTCATTTCATGTTCATTTTTCCATATCGGGTACTTAGTAAGTCTCTCACTGTCACCCATGGTGCCTGATAATTTCAGGGATGGAGGTTCAGACCTTGCCTGAGCTGTGTGTGTGTGTGTGTGTGTGTGTGTGTGTGTGTGTGTGTGTGTGTGTATGGTCCAGGTATGACTTACCCTGTGGAGACCAAATGTCCCCACAACGTGATGAATGCCCATTTTTTTTAACCTTATGGGTAGCAGTTTCCTGTGAAAACTCTACTTTATAAAAATCCGTGATTGCAATGAAAAAACTAAAAGTGCAAAAATTCTCGTGTTTTGTTTGGTTACTTATGGATATGGTTAGAGCTGGGTAGGGGTTAAGGTTGTCATAGTTAGCGTTAGCATTTTTCCCATAGAAATGAATAAGCGGTCCCCAAAAAGATATGATTACATGACTGTGTGTGTGTGTGTGTGTGTGTGTGTGTGTGTGTGTGTGTGTGTGTGTGTGTGTGTATGTATATATATATATATATATATATATATATATATATATATATATATATATATATATATATATATATATATATATATATATATATATATATATATATATATATATATATATATATATATATATATATATATATATATATATATATATATATATATATATATATATATATATATATAGGGGCGGCATGGTGGTGCAGTGGTTAGCACTGTTGCCTCACACCTCTGGGACCCGGGTTCGAGTCTCCGCCTGGGTCACATGTGTGTGGAGTTTGCATGTTCTCCCCATGTCGTCGTGGGGTTTCCTCCGGGTACTCCGGTTTCCCCCCACAGTCCAAAAACATGCTGAGGCTAATTGGAGTCGCTGAATTGCCCATAGGTGTGCATGTGTGAGTGCCTGGTGTGTGAGTGTGCCCTGCGATGGGCTGGCCCCCCATCCTGGGTTGTTCCCTGCCTCGTGCCCATTGCTTCCGGGATAGGCTCCGGACCCCCCGCGACCCAATAGGATAAGCGGTTTGGAAAATGGATGGATGGATATATATATATATATATATATATATATATAAATTAACTCAGTACCAGAAGTATTTTGTTAAAAGTTCATCTACCAAGAAACATGGCTATACATTTGAAAGCGTGAATATTCAAACACTTTAAGCACTTCTTTCCATAAATGTTCTTATGTTGTATATTTAATTTCCGCAGGCTAAATAAAATATATATAAAAATTCCTGTTTAAAGATTGTTTGTACATGTAAACACTTTGGGAAAAAAAGTTCTGATGACTCCACCTGTAGACAATGTGCGGCAATTTCAGCCTGTTTTGCTAGTTAAATAAATAAATAAATAAATAATATTTTTGCATTAGATGTGCATGGTCCCCTGCATTTCTCATTAACGCCACTGCACCTCTGTAACCTCATGCAGCAGGCTGAATGTGGTCCACCCAAGACAATATTACATACTTGTACACAAGTACTGTACAAATAAAGGATAAAATAAAAAATAAATAAATGAGCAAATGAGTGAATGAATAAAATCAATCTTGATTTAAAAAGAAACATACTATTTATTTATTATTATTTTTAGTTCTTGGCTTCACGTCCTACTCGTGAGCACGACCCTTGTCTGCATTTCGGTGTACAGACCACAGAACATCATTTTCTGAACCATAGGAGACAGGTTGCAAATTTCAATGAATCACTACATCGAATTTAACAATAATGCCTTAAGGCAGAAAAGAAAAGAAGAGTCTGCAAGACTTTTTTTCCCCCATGTTCTCTAATTTATGCACAAACATCACAAAATATCACATCTTTGAACATCTGCAGGCATTCAGCCCACATACAAGCTGCAATACCTGACCCAGGATCAGGCAAATGTAATAAAATACTTCCCAAACAGCCACTTAATCCTATTCTTTATATATTTAGGTAAAACAATACCTCAGCTTGAATCATTTACAGTCGAAATGCTACTGTGCATTAAAATAACAGTAACAATTAAGACACACATTGAAGTAACACATTCATTATAAATGATAGTAGGTCTATGCATTTTAAAATGTACTTTATAAGTGCACATCTTATATTGCTGCACAAACAGCGTTTCTTCTAGATGCTGAAGTGCCGCAGAAAGAGGAAATCAGATCCTGCCAGCTTCAGTTCCTCTCTCTTACTTTGCTTTTTTTTCCTGTGGTTGCTGAGCGCTTCTCTTCCCACAACCTATGTCTATGTACAAGAGATCCGCCTGAATAAGTGACAGCCCCTTTCTGTCTATCACGTTTAAGAGCAAAAATAAAATAATAATAATAATTATAATATATATATTTTTTTTTTTTTTACTTAAAGTTCACGTTACGTTTTAGAGCTATGTTTTTTTTTCTTCTTTTTTCGGATTTTTCTTCGCGTTTAAAATGTGCAGAGAGGCGGCGTTGAGGAGCACGTTAATGCATATTCTCATTGATATTTGAGGCTTTCAGTCGGCGGAGCTGGTTAACCGGATAGTCCTTTGCCGGTGCTAATCGCGGCTTTTGCCGGTAGGTCCAGCATGTCTTTGCCGGGCGAAGTGGCTCCTCGGTGACGAGCGTTTCTCGCCCGTCATCCAGCCCGCTTCTCGCCGCAGCTCCGGGCTTGCAGTGCGCTGCGTGGGGGCATTTCCCTAAAAGAACAACTTAGATGCATTGCATAATGAGATAAAAACTGGCAGAGAAAAAGAAGAAAAGACAAATAATCGTTTTTGGTTTTTAGTCGTTCTTATCGGCTTTGCTGCTGCTCCGGTCGTTTCAGCACCACAATCAGCGGACAGCGACTGCTGTCGCTCCCGGAAGAAAGAAGGAAAAAAGAAAAAGTGAAGCCGTTTTCTGCCTGGATTGTACTGGAAGCTGATTGTTGGTGGGAAAAAAGCCTGTATTGCGTGGAGGAATATATACCAGTAGATCAGTCTCCTTTTAGTCAGGCTATAACATTTTCACGTATTACCCTTCAGCTCCGGATGTCGAGTTGGCGATACCGGCGCTGCCATCCGATGTGATTTTTCAGCTTTTTAAGAAAGCACTTGATCGACAAATAAATAAACGACCCCCCCACACACACATTTCGGATTAGAAGGATTGATGACTGGGGAGCGCGTACAGCTAATATTTCTTTACCACCTGTTAACAGAATATCAGGTAAGAACATTTTTTTTGTTCTTTAATTTGACGACACATAAATATTATTATATAATTTATGTAAAGAATGCTGTAAGTGTTGCAAGTAAAACTAAGGACGTTGATTTCTCAGTTGCACTGGATATGTAGGGTTTTGGGGTTTTATTCAACACCCTTAACAGTGAAAAAGAGCACATAAACACGGGCTTTGGGAGTACCGAGACGTTAATAAGGATTAATAATAACTGCGTTAAAGTTGGTCAGTTACGGGCCCTTGGCGTCTCACAAACCCGTACTTTGAGACCAACTATATCTGTAGCTTTCGTATATCCCATTTTCACTGAGCAGCACGTATTTAGGATTAAACAAATAGGCCTACATTAATTAAAATTAAAACAGTGGGCGGGGGGGTCAATGACAGCAAAAAATTGATAGCAGTAACATGTAACATTATGAAACAAACAAAAGTTTGTCATATATTGTCAGTCATGGCACTACACCAAATAATAATTATAATAATTATAATAATAATAATAATAGTATCCGGTAATAAAGTGTTACGACTGTATAACAGTTATAAGCAGCTCTTCGTAGCGGACTGCTTTGCCAGAAATCACAACCATACCGGTAAGAACCGGGCCAGCCGTTGTAATGATAGCTCACACTTCCCATTTAATGAAAAATACCTTTTTTGTCATTAGAAAAATTTACATTATAAGTTATTTGTTTGTACCATCGTGCTGTTTTGTATGGAGATAAATAATTTATTTTGAAACACGGACTTTTGCTCGACCTACCGTAGGTGGCGATTCAATAAGAGCAAAGCGGTTTGACCTCAACTTTCAATGAGAATGGATGACACTATTTCTTTTCTCAATAGTTACATAACGGCCCCACCGATTTTTCCGCAGACTTCAATTTAGAAATCAGGGAGAATTTATATGGTACGATCTCTGATTCGAAGGAAATAATTATTGTAAATATGAAGATCGTCTCTCCATAACCATTTCTTCATGCACAATCTTTGCATACGGTGAACACAAGGTATAGGGACGTGTAATTTTTGTATTTCACAACTGTTTTAATAGTTAGATAACGATATAGTCAATTTTATTTATTTGAGAGGATGACCTTATAATGAATGATTTCATAATTTTGCAACATTTGTCATAATATAAAAAATATCAAGTGTTTCTCTTATAGAGCCAAATTTGTCCAGTCCCCTGTTTCCTAACCAGCGGGAGATTAAGTGTGGAGATTTGATAGACATTTAGGCACCCTGCTTATGATATGACTGAGAATGAGGAAACCCAGGACAGTGTTCCAACACGCCTAAACAAATGCTTTCTTTCTGTATGGGCTGCTTAATACTTTTATCGAATTTTGCCATCCTTTCACTTTTACTCTGGGGGGGGGATGCAGCAGCGAACAGATTTCTGGCTGGAAATGATAGCAGAGGGGATAGACTCAGGGATGGAGAGGTGTTGATATGTTATAGATGATGATTTAATGCACAGCTCGCTCTCGGTCTGAGTGCCAGGCTTCAGTCGCCACAAACTCCTGGCAGACATACAGTGACATTTTGCTGATGGGATGTGAGCTGCACATCAGCTCGATCTCCCTGCACACGCTTATTCATTCAGTTTTCTACAGGATGGGGGTAGTAATACTACATCAGGACGGAAATGCTGTCCTTCAACTCGTCTGAAAGCTCAGCAAGTAAAAGTCGTTTGTCATATGACGAGAACTGGCTGGGCTGTGACAGATCTTACGCGCAATAGAAGCATTTGGTTTCTCATGACTATATATATTTGTCTTGATTTCCACATAATGACGCGTGTGTCTGTGTGTGGAGAGAGAGAGAGAGAGAACAGTACATATATGTTTCTCAGTGTGTTTTTGATAACATTTCAAAATAATTAGCACAGATTTTTTAATTACCTTGTGCAAAATGAAAAGTTATTTAATTTGATTTCATTTGACTATATATGGGAAGCCATAAAACTGTGTCGTTTTATAATGCCTTTTGAATTAAGTTCATTTTTTTGCATTACTTTACGCAGCAGTCTATTTATGTCGATTTGTATGTGGTGACATTTGAGGGCGAGCGCTGCGTTGTGATTCGCTGTGAATGCTTGACTGTCTAGCTGCAGTTCAAATCCTTCTGAGATAAAGACTCATTGCTATACAAGGAGCCATCCTCCAGGCGAGATTGGTCGTCATGGAAATGAATTACACGACGAAACTGCATGGACGTTTCGCGGATACAGTGAATGTGGTACTGCGCTCACACTCAGGCCACAGATTAGAATCTGTCCATAGTAGAATCTGGATACGGTAATCTGAAGTCATTATAGTTTAATTATGTGCTGAATAATATATTACTCTGAAATATAGCAATGGTTCAGATATAGCAACTATGTACCTGAATATTTCAATGGGGCCCTAATGTCCCACTTAGGATTCAGAATGAGAGCTACTGTTCCCTTGCTTCCTGTTTAATGGTATAGTACAATTCACCTATTTGTCTTCAAAAATTGAAATGAACTATTTTGGATCGAAAAGGCAGCTTTTTCTTTAAAATGTGTAGTGGTAAAAAGATCTGGACATCTGTAATGATGTATTTATAAGATCAAAATTAATAATGGAGCTCGGGTCATGAGCCGGGTTTGGTTTTAGTACAGAATAAAAAACGTGTGACTTAGACACAGTTTTGCATAATTATTTTACATTTCACAAACACCGTAAGCATCACACTAACACCATCTCTGCATCTTGCATTACATGTGTTGTTGCTGATTGATTGTCATGTGAGGGATGAAGGATCCGAGCACAGGTGTAAGCAAGAAGGGGTAGGACCAGGAACCTGAGGGGCAGCAAGGGAGACATCCAACACGGCACGGTTACAGGACAGGTACAAATTGGGGGCGGGGGCGGTGTAGAAACAGGATGGAAGCATAAGAGGGAGCCACAGGGGACACAGACCATGTGGAAATTAACAAGCATTAAAGTGCAACAGGAGGAAGCGGGGACTGACTGAGGGGTCTTCCAGACCCTGGAGAACTAGGTGGCAACCCTGGGACCTGAACCCTCCCGGGCCTGACCACAGCTCAGATGGGACCCGTCTGGACCACAGGAAAGGGTCTTGAAGGACCAGCGGGACTGGGTGGCACAGAGGAGACAACAGGGCCAGAGGGGATTGAGCAGACAACAGGGCTGGAGGGCACTGAGGAGACTGCAGGGTAAGAGGAGGGATGTAGGAGTGCAGCCTAGGTGGTTAACATTGTGTGAACAGGAGTCTGGGTAGCTAGCATGGATGGTGTACCTCTGTCTGCCCCTCTGAGAAACAGACAGCCAGCCAGCCTCTCTTGGGCCCCAGCTGATACCTGTGACCTGGAACTTTCCCGAGACCTGGAACCAAATTGATCTAAGTCTCGGGCTGAGGGAGGGGCCTATGGAGTGGAAGCTCAGAGGGTCCAACTGTAGGTCTTCCGAAAGGGTGTCCCCTGGATCAATCCCATCCGGCCTGGCAATGGCTGTGGAGTCGGGCGTCGGGCTGGCGGTGGGCATGGAGTCAGGCGTCGGGCTGGCAGTGGCCATGAATTTGGATGTCAGGCTGGCAGCGGCTAGTGAGTCTGGCACCAGATGGATACCAGAAGACAAAGCCAGCAAAGGCAAAACACCAGGAAAAGAGGTGGGCATCGGCGGGACACCAAGAGTTGAGACCACAGTCTAGAAGACATCAGGACATGAAGCTGGAACCGACAGGACATCAAAAGATGAAGCTGGAGGTAAGCGAGCTAAGCTGTGAGACCTGGAGGCAAGTGGGGCGAACCTGGGACACCTGGAGGTCAGCTGAACGTAACTGGAGGCGAGCAGGGTTCAGCTTGGACACTTGAAGGTCAGAAGGGTGAAGCCAGGACACTAGGTGGCAAGGAGAGCAAAGGAGACCCCTTGGGCCAGGGCCCTGGGGCACAGGCGGAGTGACCCTCTCTGGGGTGCAGACTGAGCAGTCCTCTCTGGGCCGGGAGCCTGGAGCATGGATGGAGCTGCCCTCCCTGAGCTGATGATGTGGGACTCATGGAATGGGTGCGGCCAACTTCTCCTTCTTCCTCCTTTTGTGATAGGGGCCAGACATGGGTGGCAGCTTCCACTGGGCAGGACTCAGGTTCAGACGAGATGGACTCCATCTGCATGGGGTCAGGCAAGACGGGCTCTGCCTGAATAGGGCCAGGCAAGATGGGCTCTGTGTGCATGTGACCAGGCAAGATGGAAGACGTGGGCACAGCCAGCTTCTTCTGCTTTCTCCTTCTGTGGCTAGAAATGGTGGGCAGAGCTGCGGTGAGCTGTGAGGAGCTGGAGGGTGAAGCTGCGGATAGCTGCGGGGAGCAAGCCGGCTGAGCACCTTCACGTTGCAGCAGTGGGCTCAAAATTTTCTCACTTGACCACCTGCCACAGTGCCTTCATAAGGCGCCGGACCAACTCCATTTCATGGGGATCCACATCACGGGTGAGTCTAGACAGCACCCACTCCCCACACAGGAGGGTTCTAGCCATGGGGGTCCTCCATACCATGGTATCGTACCTCCACACAAGACGTTCATCCAGGAGGGTGAAGAAGTCCTCGGCTTGTAGGCGAGGGGGCACTGGAGGATTCCATGGCTAAGGTGACTGGATTGTCACAGGGAATCCGGTCCGTGGGAAGCAGGAAGGCCTGAAACCCAGGACCGAGGTAACAGTTGCAGGGGTTCTTTGGTGACTCCGGTCATTCTATCACATTGGGAGGGACGAAGGACTCGAGGGCGGGCATCAGAAGAACAAAAGAGACTTTATTCATAAAACAGAAACAGGGAAACAAACAGGACTGCAAGGGATCAAAACGGGAAGACTGTCTCTGGGATGGGCACAGTCAACAGGAAGACTGACATTAATGAGCAAACTGGGGCACACAGGACATGGAAGCAGGACTGATACGATTCAGGTGTTGACATTTACCACATTAGAATCAGGGATTATGAACTGCATGTAGAGGACAGGTCATGATATTAATATCTTTGCATGTAACATTCTGCTCAGGTATTTGATTGGTTGAGTCCTGCCTGTCTTGTACTTTTTGTTAATGAAATTTGATTTTAAAACAAAATTTTTAAAACCTACTTTCTGGACATGATTTAGCTTTTAGTAGGTTATGCACTTCTTTTACACACAGATGCCAGAATAATTGCCTCATTAAAGTTTATTGTGGTTTCCCGATTGAATACCTTCTTTAATTTATTCCCTGATTAATGCCCAAAAAAACATTACTATTTTTTTTTTTTTTAACAGAATGCTTTGTCATGTAGTCATACTGTATGCTACTGTAATGGTAACTTCATTCCCATCCATATTTACGTTTGCATTTGCCCAACCTGCCATTAACACAATGCAGGGAAATGAACTGTGTGGAATTTTTATCCAGACAAGGTTGAGCACTTTTTCAAATTGATCTAATGAATTTTGTCTACTAAGATATTAGCTACTTCTGCCTCATTATTTTCTTTATTATTATAGCCTACAGCTGGAAGAAAATTAAAAGCTGTAGAAGAGCTTGTTTGCTTTATCGGCAGAAACATAAAATAATCAACTCTTTGAATCAACAATTAAAAAAAAAATAAAACTTTAGAGTGGTACTTGATTCACATGAGCCGTGTATGTGTACTCGCTGTTGCATTTACTGATGAAATCTACGGGAAGGAGGAAATCAATGCATTCCTTCTAAGCAAGTACTGCTTCAGTGAGTCATCTCAGTCTTTAGCGTTTTAATTGTTATGTTAGTGTTTGGAATACCCCACCATAAAATCCATCTTTCAGTAATGAATACCACCACATGAGCACCCAAGCACTCTTTGTCTCTGTCTGCCAAACGTTAATGCACTTCTACACTTAAAAAATAAACTTTTTTTTATCCTTATTACATGTTAATTGCTGTACTTTAGAATACCTTGTCAGTTTCCGTAACCTTTTGGCCATTTTATAACAGATAAACCGCTGGCTAATACCTCTGTCCTTTATGTCAAGACCGATTATTGACCTTGGATTCTATATAACTTGAGGGCGTAGTGGTTGCCAGAATGCTACATAGTGTTTATCGTATGTGCACAGAGATGATCCCAATAAAAATAAAAGAAATGTTGTTTTTATTTTTTAAAATCAAACATAAATGAAACTAAAATGACTTTGCATTAAGCTTGTATTGTTTAGCAGTTAATTTAGCAAACTGTATTATAACCAATCCATTCACTGACCATTCATGGAATCCTTCAATGCATCCATCACCAAACACTTATCCAGTACAAGGTAATGGTGGCTGGAGCAGATCCTATGAATCACAGTGTAAAAAGGGACACCTTAAGTAAAGGGCAATGTACTGCAATGTAAAAAAGTGATTGATTTTTCTATTCGCTTATCACAAATGCAGTTCTTCTTGTGCCGTAATATTCTGATAATAATATTATGGAAGTATTGCATTAATATAGCCAAAAACTACTAACGATGGCCATACGCCCTTGCTTAGCACTTACAAAGGTTTTGGGAAACGCAGTCCTTGACTAGGACTGTTATGGTTCTTGTAACACCCCTGTTAGGAAGCCAGATTTTTCTAGAAACAGGTTTCTCTGAGGCCAAAGAATCAGTCTCTCTAAGATCAGTGAAACACTATAATAATTCTTGTAATATAAATGGTTGTTATAACTGTATGTGTCATATGAACCTATTAGGCTATTTGAACAGTAAGCTGGTTTATTATATTATTTGACAACATGCCAGGGACTGCACAACCGGATTAGCCAAAGGCAGGACTGGATGCAGCATAAAGGTAAATATTTGGTGGTGTAATTTATGTAGTAGTTTTGCATGTTATTGGTGAGTGAGCTGTAATCTGCACCGCCATTGGCAGCTCGGCACTATGATGTCAAGTTACATCTCTCTGACGAAGGGCGGGGCTAATCCACCCAAACATTTATATACCCGTAGAAGTGATGTACTGTAAGTTACTGCTGCTCATGCTACTGTAACTGCACTGGGAAAGTGGTACTATTGAGAGCATATCCGGGGAGCACAAGCCAGAAGGCAGAGGGAATTCTGGATGAGATGTCAGTCTATCAAAGGACAGACGGCCACACACACTCTAACACCATGAGCAATGTACTGATACGGATTCCACTAAATGCACTTTTTTTTTTGAGCTGTGAGAGGAAACTGGAGCATCTGGAGGAACGATCGGCAAAAATACACGGAGCCTCATGCAGGAACCAAACCTACATCTCTACAGGTGCAAGGCTACAGTGCTATAAACATACTCACTGTAGCATCTGATAGTCGTAATACGTCAATACAATATAACACAAACACATTCCATAACGTAAAATTTATTGACTCAGTTACACATGTAAACATTGTCAATAAAACCACAACACCACAGTGGTGTATCTGTAATATTTAAAATATGATTAAGAAACTTGCATCAGTATGTTTCTGTTAGTTATTAGATGATATTTACAAAGAGGACCATAATATTGCATATTAGGATACCTGGGGTTTTATTATAATGGTTTTTTTTTTACTTACATTACAGCCTACGATGATAAAAAGGCGTCAATGTAATATTTTTTATGAAAACACCTGTTCAGTTATAATTTGGTGGAGGCAGCTATTTATAGAACTATTAATGCTCAGTTAATCAGTTTAAACTCAGTTTATATGTGCCATAAAAACACTGTGGGAGGTGCTGTTTGGCCCCCCGGGTTCCGGTGGTGTGCTTGTGTTTTGAAGGTCATCACTTTAAATCCTCTAGCAGACCAAGTGATTACACCGTTGGGCCCTTCAGTAAGACCCTTAACCCCAAATTTCCCAGGGACAGGCTAACCCTGCTTTATTAATTGTACATCACTTTGGATAAAATCTGATGAAATAATTCATGAATATTGATCAGTTTTTTTCTCGATAAGACAAAAACACAGCTACATATAAAATACACCGATAAGAAAATGATGAGGGAGAATCCAAATGTGGAAGCGGAATCCAAATTGTAGTCCAAAGTCCATGGCCTAAAACACAGGCAGCAGGCCATGAAGGAGGCCCTAAGGGCAAGAGGGTGAACAGAATTAAACTGTCCACTGGCAAGCAGGACGGTCCCTCTCCTCTTCAGCCCAGAGGACGCAGCGCCTGTGATTCCCAAAAAGAATCTGAAATTTTGATTTGTCAGACCACAGAACAGTTTTCCATTTTGCCTCAGTCGGTCTGAAATTGAGCTCGGGCCCAGAGAAGTCAGTGGCGTTCCTGGATCATCTTTATATACATGATCTTTTCATGGTAGTTTCATCCTGTGTTTGTGGATGCAACAATGGACTGGCGTTCACTGTCCATGGTTTTCGGAAGTGTACATGAGGACATGCAGTGAATTCCATCCATCCATCCATCCATTTTCCAAACCGCTTATCCTACTGGGTCGCGGGGGGTCCGGAGCCTATCCCGGAAGCAATGGGCACGAGGCAGGGAACAACCCGGGATGGGGGGCCAGCCCATCGCAGGGTACACTCACACACCAGTCACTCACACATGCACACCTATGGGCAATTTAGTAACTCCAATTAGTGCAATGAATTCTACTGTAGAATTCTATCTGTTTTTAATGCACTTCTCCCTTGTGTACAGAGATTTATCTGGATTCCCTGAATCTTTTAATGATATTCTGTACCGTAGATGACGACATTCCCAAATTCTTTGTAGTATGACATTGAGGAACATTATTCTTACATTATTGCACTATTTGCCCACACAGTCTTTCACAGAGTGGTGAACTTCTCCCCATCTTCACTGCACAGAGACTCTGCCTCTCTGGGAGACTTTTTTTATACCCAGTCATCTTACTGACCTGTTAAAAAGTAACATAATTAGCTGTGAGATATTCAGCCAGGTGTTTTGTTTTAAGCAACTTTTCCAGTCATTTGTTGCCCCTGTACCAACTGTTTTGAAATGTATTGCTGGCATCAAACTCAAATCAAGCATATATTTTTCAACATTTGATATGTTGTCTTTTGCTCTATTTTCAATTAAATATGGGTTTTGATCATCTGCAAATAGTTGCTTTCTGTTTTTTATTTACATTTTACGCAGCGCCCCAACTTTTTTGGAAATGGGGCTGTATTTGTGGCTAAACTTAATCCTTGTATTGAGTGACACTGATCTGTGGAACCTTGCCCAAAGCGACAGCCCCCTCTGCATTGACAGGATTTCCTGCATTTGACAAATGTCATTTCACCTTACATGCTAAAATATGTTTTCTGCTTTACCATAGAACTCATCCAATGTGACATCTCTCCCGACATAAAGACCACAGTTTTCTAAGCAGTCTAGAAAAGCTCAAGGACTAGTGTGCCGTTTGACAAAGATGTACTCCAACGAGCTGTGACGCTTTCTGATTTTATTTCGTGTATTGTTGTCATTCATGAGTAGGTGAAGTTTTTTACGTATTCTGTCGAATCTTAAACGCAGACCGTTAAACTACCCTAATAAGACTGAGAAGTGCAATCTGTTTGCAGTAATCACTATTCAGTGTAGAAGATTAAAATCAAATATATTGAATTGTATTCTTTATGCATCTAGTTCTATGCGGCATTGTATTTTTCTGTGCTCAGGGGGTTACCTGAACTGCAAAGAATTATCTCTCAGTGTGAAAGCTTCTCTCAGGACTGGGATACTGTTTGAAAACTTTAATGTCTTTACATTGTCAACGCGTTTCTCAGGGGGTAGCTTAGCATTTTCTACGTTAGATCCAATTTCACAACACTCTCTGCTACCAAGGGATCATTCTCAGGCTGCTGGTACAACATTTCTCTCCAGTCGCTTTGTGTTGTAAAACAAATGTAAAACCTGTGTGGGGGGAGGCAGGGGGGGGGCACCCTCCTGTAAAGTTAGTCATGTGACTGCACAGCTTCGTGTACTGTTCTTGCCATTTGCTCCTTGTTTAAATATACGACTGTAAGTTACTTTGTTTTTGCCCCAATATGCTCAGACCCAGGGAAGCCATGCAATCCCACTATTCCGCTAAGTGTGGTTGTTTTCCTTTGTCCTATCCTGTTTGTTTTCATAACTGTTTTGTTTTCCTAATTCATTTTTTTTTCTCCACCCCCTTCCAACCTAAAAATGGAGTGTGTCAAAAATAATGACTGGATCAATGCTGGATCTCCTTTTCCAAATTCCCACTGTCAAAGGGCTTCGCCGTCTTTCCAGTCTGGCCAAAACTCAGGTATTTTTATCCTCCCAAATGTAGTGCGGAATCTGGGCACTGCACATTGCACAGTACATTAAAACTTGCTGAGTGGCAGTGGTCCAGCTTTCCATCTTTTGCATATGTTCACTCTAGGCTTTGATTTAAGGGAAGACAAGACAGGTATGCTAAGCCAAGAACTGAAACAGGACTGAAGGTGTGAATCCCAGGGTAAAAACTCCAGTTTGAAATTCTGTAAAACACTATAGATGCCTCTCGTAGTGGTTAGTACAGCCGTAAACTCTGTAAAAGTAATTTAGCTGCTTCCAATCAAGCATATAAATGGATTTTGTGGAACACACTCTACATATAACCTACAGGTACTGTCCCTATGAGTGCTTGGTGATGCCTTTTAGCTTGTGCTGTCCGTGACAATGAGGCCTGCAGCCTACTTGGTCCCACCACACAGATCTATATGCAAGTCAACAAAAAGCATTGCAGCACTTTGAGGGAAACAAAAGTGAAACTATCTATGAAGGAGATAAAGGCATGTCCTCAAACCACCGCAGATATAACAGAAGTTGCAAAAAATGCTCGGAGGTAAACAAGCAAAAAATGCACATGCATTCCTTTATGCCGTCAGCTATCTCTACATAGCACAAAATGAATGAATGTAATACACCAATCCATAATCTAATCAAGAAAGTGTTTCTTACATCCAATTTCCATAGCCAGACCCGGAGGCGTGAGGTCACAGCTACCCGCTGGGTCTCCGTAGCACCTCTTAAAGTGCAAACCATATACAAATGTTTGCACTTGTCACGTTGCTGTGGGTGACATTTTCAGCCGTGCAAAGTGATTTTAAAGGCCCAAGATATGCTTTATGCCTCTTTGCCCATTGTGGGTTTAACAGTATGGGACATTGTATGTCTTAAATAATTAAAATTATTATTTAATGATAAAAGGGGCGGCATGTTGGTGCAGTGGTTAGCAGTGTTGCTTCACACCTCTGGGACCTGGGTTCGAGTCTCCGCCTGGGTTACATGTTTGTGGAGTTTGCATGTTCTCCCCATGTCGTCGTGAGGTTTCCTCCGGGTACTCTGGTTTCCATGTCCAAAAAACATGCTGAGGCTGACTGGAGTTACTAAATTGCCCGTAGGAGTGCATGTGTGAGTGACTGGTGTGTGAGTGTGCCCTGTGATGGGCTGGCCCCCTATCATGGGTTGTTCCATGCCTCGTGCCCATTGCTTCCAGGATAGGCTCTGGACCCCCCGCGACCCAGTAGGGTAAGTGGTTTGGAAAATGGATGGATGGATTTAATGATAAAATGTAAGCATTAAATAACTACTAATCCTGGATACATAAACATGGTAGGGAAGGAAAATAATAATCATGTAACACTGACATTTATTTATTTACTGCATGGTTTATTGCCTGTGTTTTAGGCAACAGTGAAATGACTCTAGCAACTACAGTGGGCACAGAGTCCACACACACACCCCTACCCAGCCCTAACCCTGACCATAAGTAACCGAACAACATACATGATCTTGACATTTGTAGTTTTTTGATTCCGGTCACAGATTTTTTATTAAATTGAGTAACTTCAATCTACCCGAAAACAGTGTCCTAAAGTCAAAAGCATTACTGTCTATCAGTGGTCAGACACACGCACACGCACATGTAGGGTATACCTATCCTTATGAGGCCCGCTCATTCACTTCTGTGGGAAAAATGCTAACGCTAACTATGACAACCTTAACCCCCAACCTGTCTTAACCATAACCATAAGTAACCTAGAAAAATATAAGAGTTTTTGCATTTTTAGCTTCATAGCAGTTACCGATTTTTATAAAATAGAGTTTTCCCTTATAAGGACCAGGAAACCGGTCCCCATAAGGGAAAAAAAACAGATATTTATCACGTTATGGGGACATTGTGTATACAGGTATACCTGCTCACACACATACATATACATACATACAGTATAGTGGCTATATATACAGTATATATATATATATATATATATATATATATATATATATATATATATATGTGTGTGTGTGTGTGTGTGTGTGTGTGTCAGAGGTGGGGCTGTGGGGGTTAAGTGTAAGGCCGGAGTGCCAAATTCCACCTGCATTCAGGTTATTTAACTTGAAGGTAATTAGTTCTCCGCACGCTCGCTCACACGCTCCGGACAGTAACAAACGAGCTGGCGTCAAGGTGCTCCCATGGTGCTGCTCGGCGCCGCGATTTGATTGGTTCAGTGAGCAGCCCCGGTGGCCCCCACTGTTACACCAGCTGACATGAGGCCCTGCATGTCTGCATCAGAATACACGCCGACACGGTAACCCCAAGGCCACGCGTTAACCCTGAGCTGAAACTTGAACAGGCTTACATTTGTCGTTTACCAATCCATTCGCATTATCTACCATGACTTTAAATACGCTTGTTACCTCTCGTCCTGCCTCACACTTAAGGTAATCAGGATGTGTTTTCCCTAAGATATATAGATAAAGGTGTTAATATCATGCATCGGCTTTCATTTCTGGCCTATACACAATGGCTGGAGCGCATCATCAAAGGTCGTTCCAGGTGGAAGCTGTGAGTGAGCTGTTTGTCCCCACGCTGCCCCCACTCGCTGTCCCCGAGCGGAGATGCGCTGAGCTGCTCATCAGCTCCCCCATCCATCTCCTTTTCGCTGCACAGCGGGCCATCGGCATCTGTTGTGAAGTGTGGCTCATACAGAGTGCGTGTGGAGTAGAGACAGAAAAGCCAGGCAGAAGACTCCGCCCACAATGACGAGTCACTCCTGCCAGGAGAGATGTTCCTTTAGAAAACTATGGTTCACTCAGTTACATTTACCCACTTATTGGATGCTTTTATCCAAAGCGATTTACAGTAGAGGGATGTACGGTGGCCCATAAGTGTCAGCACCCTGCAAATTCCCAGGCAAACACAACGTACCAGTTAGCACAGTTAAACAATATAATGGTTTAAATCTTTTCACTCAGGCCTAGAGTCAAACCAGGCACCTGTTTCGCTGCAGAGGACATTTATTTAACACTCAAAATTCCATCTGAATGTCGTCATTGGTCTCTCATTTGAAACTTCATAAATGAATAACGGTTCTGCTCAATATGCATAAGCTGAAAACCTCGTTGTACAAAGTGGTGCTGCTAAGCTAAGCTAAAAAGCCAGGCCCTCCAACAAAGCCGAAAATCCATCACACGGAGCCGTACCCCAGAGTCAGCAAAAGATAACATTGTTAGCTTTGTTCGTCTTATTTATTTCCCCCTGCTTTTTGTTCTTAAAAAGCTGAAGCCTGTGGTATAAAATTTTAATCCTAGAGCCACTTATTAATCACCCCCGTGAAATTTAAAGAGCACGGCCATTTGTTATGTCGAGGCTTGGGGACATGTGTTGCGTTGATGCTTATTAAGCATCGAAAATTAAAGGGATGCCTGCTAGTTTATTGCTAGAAGAGGGAATCTCTCTTTAATTGAACTTGAAATATGGAGTGTTAGCAGCCTTTGGCTGATGACAATCAAAGCTTAACACATGAACACTAGCATTGGCGTTGATTAATACATCAAATAAAATTAAGGATTAAATGATATTTTATTAGGCTTAATTGTAGGTGTCAGTGTTTAGTCATGCATAATATTTATGTTCCTGGCTAGATACCGAAAACATCCATCCATCCATCCATCCGTCCATCCATCCATCCATTATACCAAACATAAGGATCCAGTTTCAGACCCGTAGATTTATTTCCAAAACACAGTCTGAAAACTTGTAGGATAAAACGCAAGCAGTGATTTGCAGGGTCAAATCTTAAAGCAAAATCTCTAGTTGAGAAGACAGGCGTAAAACTAATAGATACTCTGCTCAAATAACGGAACACGTTGAAAATGCATCAGATCTCAATAGGGGAAAAAATCATGCTGGATATTTAGCCTGATATGGACTGGCTAATGTGTGAGGAAGGAAATAATGCTGCATTGTTTGATGGGAATGAAAATCATCAACCTACGGAGGGCTGAATTCAAAGACACCCCGAAAATCAACGATGCAGCAGGGCAGTCCATTTTGATGAAATTTCATTGCAGTAACTCGAAATTGTACTCAGTAGTTTGTATGTCCCCCACATGCTTGTATGCATGCCTGACAATGTTGGGGCATGTTCCTAATGAGACCGTGGGTGGTGTCCTGGGGGATCTCCTCCCAGACCTGGACCAGGGCATCACTGAGCTCCTGGACAGTCTGAGATACAACACGGCTGTGTCAGACTGACTGAAACATAATGTCCCAGAGGTGTTACATTGGATGTAGGTCAGGTGAGCCAGTCAATGGTATCAATTCCTTCATCTTCCAGGAACTGCCTACAAGCTCGTTGTTGTGCAGCAGGACCCAGGACCCACTAGAGTACAGAGCCCACTAGAGAATGTCGGGGCCTCAGGCCCTCATGAAGTTTGTTTATGATTGTTTGGTCAGAGACATTCACACTAGTGACGACCCTGTCCAGCTCTCCTAAAGTAACTGCCTGGAATCTCCTCCATGCCCTTGAAGCTGTGCTGGGAGACACAGCAAACCTTCTGGCAATGGCACGTATTGATGCGTCATCCTGGAGGAGTTGGACTACCTGTGCAACCTCTGTAGGGTCCAGGTATCGCCTCATGCTATCAGTAGTGACACTGACCGTCCCTAAATGCAAAACTAGTGAAAAAACCGTTAGCATGGATGAGGAGGGAAAAATGCCAGTGGCCCCCACCTGTTAAACCATTCCTGTTTTGGGGGTCGTCTCATTGTTGCCCCTCTAGTTCACCTGTTGTTAAGTTCATCAACACCACAGCAGCTGAAACTGATTAACACCCCCCTCCGCTACTTAACTGACCAGATCAATACCCCATTAGTTTAACTGACTTGATGCTCTACTCTGATTAAAAAGTGTTCCTTTAATTTTTTTGAGCAGTGTGAAAAAGCATATTTCCAAAACACTCTCAGTACACGAGATACGTTTTCAAGAAAAATTCTGTGGACTTAGTGAGCTTTGGAAATCTAATTAAAGTTCTTCATTGGATTACATGAAGGCTGAGCGAGTTTTGTCTCACAGAGAAAGACTGACTTTAGATCACTAGTAGCCTCATCTCAAAAACAACAAAAAGTAGAGTTTTGGTTGTTTGCTCTTCATATCAAGAGAAATCCAAAAACAAATTAAGTAAGAAAAGAAGTAGATCAGGCAATGGTCATACATGAGAACACGGCATTCAAGAAATAAGGCTCAGTGTGATGGGAATGAGGTCCTAACACACATTATCGGTCTACAGAGTTTAGAGTCTATTGGTCACAGGTGTGCTGAAGCTCAGGTGAGGTGGAGCGTATCCTGGCTGGGAGAGACACCCGTGTGGACTGGCTGCAGGTGCTACAAGGTCATCTGAGTCACCCAGAATATGTTCTTGTCATTTAAAAAATGATTTTCATAATTCTCATCATCATTCTACTTCAAGATACAGCAAAGGCTGTGCAGTGCATGGAAAGTGTCGCTTTGTCTCACGATTCTTAAAACATCTCTTCATGAAGTCTAAATAACAGAAACATTTAGCAAACATGGAAAATGGTCCATGTTACCCTGTTCAGAATAAGCTGTTGGAAGACCGACAGATAGATGGATTGTCGGATGGATGGATGGACTTAATGGATGGATGGAATATGCTAACAGAAATGGTGGTCACTGCTTGAACTGGAACCGGTTTTACACTGTGTCCCCAGCTCCATTCGCTGAGGTTTTATTTTTCTTACATATTGATATTAAACTGACAAAACTGAGCTGATCTTCTTATCAAGATGATAAAACATTTGGAAAGAAACAGAATAATATTTTAAGAAATGTTTTAGCTGATATGTTTTGAGTGGGTGGTTGCGCTCTGGGTAGTATTGCTACCTTAACTTTTGAGGGTTGAAGTTTGAATGCGATGGTTTACTAGATGTTTATTGTTCAATAACTTACCTGAGCCGTAGCCTTTGATCAAAGGCCGACAACATTTATATCTGATACTATAATAATTGAAGAAATTGTAGCATGATGTAGCAAAATATCAGAGTTTTACTTCATGGCATTTGTAAAATGATGAACACATTTAATATACAAAGCATAATTTTAATTACTGAAGCTATATTAAGCCAAAATCAGTCACAGGTAATTTATTGAAAAAGCAAAATAACCAGAATGCTGATTGCATGCAGCATATACACACAGAGGTTGGACAAAATGTGAAAGAGGAGATCGCAATAATTAAATCACAATTACAAACATACAAGGGGAGCTACAAAGGCATGCCATGTTAGGTCGAGCGACAATTAGCCTGATGCATCTGCTATACAGTAAAAGACGTCTGATAATCAGCACTTTCCAGTTCCCAATTATGACAGGAAAGAGTATAAAGCCCTTCAGCCTTCACTGAACATTTCTTCTTAAAGAGGAGTGCAGTATCCCAGCACACAGTTCAGCATTCCAGGATGAGCTGAATCTGTTCTGATGTTCATTTGTTTTTATAGAATTATCAGAGGCTTGACATGGAAAAAATCAGATATAGTGCATTTAATCCTGGGACGTCTCCTGTGAGCCAATCTGTTTTCTACATGACATTATGTGCTTCGGCAGTATGGGGTTAACGCATCTCTATAGATGCCTGTATATGTTTCATTCATACAGCCCTTGGTTTGTGGTCAGCATGGTAGAGGTTTCCCGGGAGTTCCATTCATGCTCGATAATTATACACTTTCCAGGTATGTGGTATTACTCAGGAGGTGTTATACTCTTCAAGGTAATCTAAATTCAAAACTGGAACTGAGCCAAACATACAGTAGAGTCGATTAATGAACTAGAGCTGTTTTCCAAACTGCAATAATGTAAGAATTGCAAATCTATGATATTTTAGGCCTTCGCTGTGTTTAAATGATGTGTTTTTTTTTCATTTTTTTATGTATCTGAAGCAATGAATAAATTGTCCAGGTCACATAATATCTCTGAGTAAGTTATCTCACGTGGAAGATGTTGTTCATTATTCATTGGAAGCAGCTTATCTTAATTAGAATAGATGTTGTTCTACTTGCTTTCGTAACCCCAAAGGCAACCAGCCCCATCGAAAGGGATTTCATTTAGTATTTTAACTGAAATGAACTTTATCACATTGGTTGTGATTATCTGACATGCTTCTCTTTCCAAGCAAATTACCATTCATCATCACAACACTAAAAGGTGTGAGGACACTTTAAGTGCCATTCATATTTCCTTGCTGGACAACCAATTATATAATGCTGAACAGCAGAGGCAAGAGAATAAACCGTGTTCATCCGAGTGTAATCAGTTCAGAAATAGAGCACTTTGCATACTGAAAGCCATTTGACCAAAGCGTTAATATACTCTAACATACCACTTATACCTCAATATGCAAAGGCCACAAATCTGTATGCTCCAAACATATTATAATTACTTGATACGTGTTCTTAATATAGCTGTTTGTAGAATGGTAAGCATCAGGGTCACTGCAGTCAATTTTACTACATTAAATATTTAGTGTTATATATGATGAACAATATACGATATCGCGTACTAATAGTATACTGTGTAACTGTTGAAAAATGAAGGGAGAACGAGTAATTATTGAAATTTAGATTCATATTTTACAAATATTTGCCTTTTCCTTAAGATGGTGTTGAGTTCATGTATAATGTTTGTTATTTATATAAATTGTACAGTTATTCCATGTCTCACACCGATGCAGCCCTTAACACCCCAGTTACACCAAGGAATATCTAACCCTGCTTTCATTTTCGATGATTATCAGCAAATAAATAAAATGTAAATGTGAACTGGACCATAATCCATAAGAGTGGATTAGTGAAAGGACAAGAGAGGCCTTGCAGCTGGTGCTGAAACAGAGAGAGAGAGTAGAGTTCTGAGGAACTGCGTGCATCGCAATCAAGCTGTCAGTCATGGTGTGCAAACGGAATTTCCAATAATCACTCTGATGAGGCTGTTCCATATTTCAACTGCACGTTGATGACCCAAGTAAATATTTATGACTGTTGTTAGCAACGCATCTTGTGATGTACTCTCCTATGGCAAAATCTATAGAGAACAAAGAAAAGAGACTGCCTTACATTACTTGTTTGTCATATTACAACTGAAGTGTATTGTCCATGTCCTGACTTCTTTCAAAGAGCATACCGTCCAGAGTATTAGAAGTCAATGTTGCGAATATTTTTGTCATTTACATATTTATTGCAAAATTTATAAAAGAACTTTAACACACAACTTCAGTTATAATTTAAATGCTTGGACGTCTCTATAACAAGTTATTTGATTGCTTTTTTTATATTATTATTTTCATATTGATATCAGGGGCGGCATGGTGGTGCAGTGGTTAGCACTGTCGCCTCACACCTCTGGGACCCGGGTTCGAGTCTCCGCCTGGGTCACATGTGTGCGGAGTTTGCATGTTCTCCCCGTGTCGTCGTGGGGTTTCCTCCGGGTACTCCGGTTTCCCCCCACAGTCCAAAAACATGCTGAGGCTAATTGGAGTTGCTGAATTGCCCATAGGTGTGCATGTGTGAGTGAATGGTGTGTGAGTGTGCCCTGCGATGGGCTGGCCCCCCATCCTGGGTTGTTCCCTGCCTCGTGCCCATTGATTCCGGGATAGGCTCCGGACCCCCCGCGACCCAATAGGATAAGCGGTTTGGAAAATGGATGGATGGATATTGATATCAGAAATTTACAATAAGAATACTGCTAAACTTTCTGCCTGCCATTTTTTTTACAGCAGAAATATTTGCATATTTAGGAATTGAAGCTTCTGATTGCCAGTCATCATAACTATCAATCATAATTAAAAGTAGCCTCTGTTAGCACATTTATATTGTACTGAAGTGAAAATAAACTTTTTGTATTTTCTCTTTCTGGCTATAGCTTTAGATTGGTTTTACCGATTGATGCAGGATCAGGATGTGAATTGACACTGTGACACACAAAGCCCTTCCTTTTTTCTTGAATTGATAAATACAATGAGATGTAGTACTGTAACACCAATACAGAGAGTTGGGTAGCTTTGCTCTCTAGTTGGCTGTGTAACTGTGGCAGAATTGCATCACCCGCCCCTAGCTAGAGATACCCTTCCCCCTCTGTTCTTTTGTGTCAAATCTCAGGCTATGTCCGTCGGCGGGCTAAAATCGTACTCTGACCCATCTTTTAGCTTTGCCCATACTTTTTCGTTTCACATTGAGTCACATTGTGGGAAACCAGTACCCAGGGTTTCCCGAAAAGCATGCAAATTTGCTGGAAGGGGGTCTCCAAAAAGAGTGAATCTTATGTACTGTAATTTAAGTGTTTAGACTGATCTCAGCGGAGGACTTCCATTTTGATGCATGAGTAAAAAGGTCAGTTTTTAATACCTGAGACTATTTCAGCAGCTTGAAGAAAGCTGTTTTATTCCACCACCGGTTATTCATACTGTCGTCTCACAGAGTCTCACAGAAGAGTAACTTCTGGTTATCTGTGTTTCCGCAGACACGGGTCCAGTGGGATGTGGAACCGTCAGTCTGAAATGAAAGAGTTTTGTCTGCTTCCATTAAACATACAGATATCCATGGGAACAGATGTGAATTAAAAAATACTGTTATATTTGTTTTATGTTGCTTTTCACTTTGACAGTGTTAGAATGCTACACATAAATGCCATTTATTCTGCTTATTAATGATGTTTTTTTTTTACTTGTGAGCTTCCTGCAGGTCATAATGGCAGATAAATAAAACACATTGTGTGTAATGCAGTAAAATATAAGATAATAAGGTAATAATTATGGTAATGAGAGATTAGGTGCAACATTCAATTTATAAATTCTTTTTTGTGGGGGCGGGGGTTTCTACTGTTTTTATGGAGTATCCAAGAATTTATATCGTGTTATATTGTGTTGTTATCAAATTATCAATGTCGCAACAAAAACAGGCATAAAACCAACGTGACAAATTATTACACATACAAAACCCAGTGAAGACATTAACTGGACAATCTTCCCATTAAAGACTGTGTGACTTATAATGCTGCTGTTTTCAGCCAATGGTAAGAGCTTAGCTTCCTGATTTTCAGCCAATGGTAAGAGCTTAGCTTCCTGATTTTCAGCCAATGGTAAGAGCTTGATTTGAGATATCTGTCTGTTCCATTAACCCTTGTTTACTCTGAGATTTCGCCTGTGTTGGTTTGATGTAAAAAGTCACATAACCTCAAACTTGTCATTTTCCTGTTAAAAGTCTAACACTACAAGCATAAGCATGATGATATGTACAGAGGTGGAAAGTTTAGGTTTAGAATGTGCAAATCCAGACAAAGATTTAGTTTTTTTGACAAATCAGTTGAGTACTTTGTGACTCTTTATATACAACTGGTTGGTTGTAACAAAATCTCTGTCTGCATTTGTACTCTCTGGAGCTGGACTTTCCTCTTCTGAATATCCATCCATCTATTTTCCAAACCGCTTATCCTTCTGGGTCGCGGGGGGTCCGGAGCCCATCCCGGAAGCAGCAGGCACATCTTCTGAGTATGTGTACTGGTATTTATAAAAGAAGCGTTGCTGTCATTTTATATTGGGCTTTCTTCCGAGAGTCCGCAGTATCCTACATGACAATAATGACAAATGAGCCTCAGTGGATGTTACACTAATTAATATGACTGACAAAGCACTGCTTTGCGATATGAGGAAATGCTTTGTTTGATGCCATTCAGGCTCATTTCTCCAGGGGAGACCGACCCCAACCAATCGCCTGGCTCACTTACACACTGCACACAACGTTTCTGCTCAATTTGCATGAAAATGTAAAGTTGAGAAGAGGCTGAGCATCAGGAGACTAAGAGTCTTCATGCTTTGCTGAAAACAATTTCATATCAGTGTGATCTCCACTAATAATACTTTAAAAGCAAGATTGCGTGGATTATTTTGTAATTTTGGGGAGATTAAGAATTTTACGGACACGTTTGGCATTCGTTACGGTAATATTCAGACCCATGATGATTCTGCCAGGGATGCTGCACTGAAACATCTGTTCCACTAATAATAAGAGCACAGAGATCTTCAACAATTTTATGGAAGAGTTACAAACTAAACCAAAATAGGAAATGGATTTGAAAGCATGTCTTCTCTTTTGTGTTAGTTTAATGATTTCTGCAGAACAGGAAGAGGAGACATTCACGGGTGATGCCCAAATAAGATGGTGTGACACCTAGCAAATTGTGAAACTACTTCGTAATGCTAGAGTGCTTTCAACTGTGACTGAGCTGACTGAAAAGTTCCTGCAATTATAAATTGATAGAAAAACTGCTGATTTAAAACTAAATAGTTTATGATCACCAAAATCCCTTAACATATAAGCCTGAGGTTCAAATATGCCAGTACAGATCTTCCCTTGCCTATAAACAACAGAGAAGAACTGTAGTGAATAATCCAGAGACAGCTGGGTCACTGGACGATGAACTGGATGGTCTCTGGGGAAGATTAAATTCCAAAAAGACACAAGGAACTGCTGTGTTTTCTTTTTCATGGAGACACGACAGATTGTGATCTAATCCAGTGGTTTCTCTGGGTCAGAAAGAAGCATTGAGGAAGAAGAATGGAGGAGACACCTCATACGCAATGTGCAGTGCAGGGATGCAGAAAACATGGAGTACCGAATGATTAGATGCCGCCTATTTCATCTGCCAAGGGGATATTCCAGTGTTTTCTGCAAGGGGACCCCATATCAGTGCAGAGTGAACTGTACAGAACCATTGCCAAATGTAAACTGTGCACCCCGTGGGCAGTGATGCCTGCAGGTTTTTAGCTCAGGGTGTGTTTCTGCCCCCCCAACCACACACACACACACAGACACTGGCCCGCCTATTGTGACATGCCTGTGTTACACTGCGTAACAGGAAGAGGAGGTATGAAATAAACTGGTGTTATAATGAAGAGCAGATGAGGTTTAAGTTTATGTATAGCATTTCTTACATTTGAAATGAATCATTTCTGTTCTGCGGAGTTTATGTGACAGTCCCTTTTCAGTAATGATTGTATTGTTAATGTTTCACCGATGAGTGGAGTTTGCAGACCTTGAAACTTGTTGCGCTTGCCAGTGCAGATTAGCAGAATGACGTTACATTGCATGTTTATGAATTATAAAGATGTACTTTTAAACGTCTTATAAGTGGTGAATGAGCCGAGGAAATCCCTAGTCCTCCACGACAGAAAATGGCCGACCGTCCAATTCAGTCGTCTCCATAAATTCAGTTCTTGTGTTTTTAGCTGTGCTGCTGCTTTGAATCTTCATATCGGAATGTTAACCAATGCATCGCATATATACACATATTGTTTGTTCCATCTTCATAAAGATAATGTATGATGTAATACAAAAACTAAATTAGAGAAATATATTGCTTAGTAAGCGTGAGAGTAAATCACGATCTCGATTTTGAGTGAAAAATTCATTAATCATACTTTACCCAGAATCACGCTGTCCTTAGCCAAACACATCTGAAAGCAAGACTAAATGCCAAGGGTATGCACAGTGCATACATATGTACGGCTGCCGGCACCCATACGTAGGGGAATGTTCAGATTTTAGGGCTATAATGATGAAATATCAGGTAGGGCTATGCAAAATATTACCAAAATCTCTCCTGGATCATCAAGCTATGTATAGCCTTAGTCTGATCCAGATGTAGCGGATTTACCATTTAGCATTTACCAGTTAGATGTAACAGTGAGTATTGGTTGCTGTCTTGACCTTGACCTTGCAGCCTTATATGCTCAGCTTGGTTTGGGTTTGTAGGACTGGATTTTCTGGGTGGTTTATCACTGGTTTAGTTGAGTTGCTGTCTTGTTTATATCTTCTTTAATATAGTTAGCTAAACTCTCATGTGAGGTTTTGTGGTTGTTTTCCTAACCTGTGTTTTGTTCGGCGTTTATGGTTTTGGTTAGCTAAAATTCCAGAGCAGGCTTGTTTTGGGTTTGTTCTGGTTACCTTGTGGTAGTGCTTAAGGCCTGTCTTGTTCCTAGTTTCTCCAGTGCTCTGCAAATAAGTCTGTACCGTATATTACGAGACTGTACTGAGAAGTGGTGTCCAGGGACCATCAGACAGAATACCTAGGATTTTGTGTGGATGAATTCTTTTGAGGTGCTTGGGACTGTCCGGCTGTATAAATAAGTAAATGTGTTTTAACCAACTAGTTTGCATCCCAATTGTAAGCCCCCCACCCCCTCCACCTCCTAGGAGGTTTCTTATATTACAAACAAAAGTGCTTCTCTGTCCTCATCATGTTAGCACCTCGGCCAATCAGATCACGCCTCAACGATCCTGCTTCCTGTTTACAGGCACAACCTCAACTATGTGGAGCCATTGATTAGAGAAGTGCAATGCTGGACCAAGTAAGTGGAGGAAAGACTGCTGGGTAGTTTTGATTTAATAGACTGGGCCGAGTTCAGGAATCCCATTTAGACACATCACCCAGCTATTAGTCCTGGACTCAATACCAGTCACGATAATTGGACTCTAAACTTCCTTACCCGTAGCCCGCATTGAGTGCAGATTGCCAGAATCACCTCATCTACTGTGATTTTCAACTCGGCACCACGCAGACAGTGTACTAAGCTCCTTACTATACTCACTGCTCATTCATATCTGCTTGGACCGGTTCCAACCCCATCGTCAAATATGCAGACGATACTGCCACCCCATTGTGACAGCGTGATGGCCTACTGGCATGAGGTTAAGCTCCTGACAAAGTGGAGGCAGGAAAAAAACAATCCCTCCCTTAAATCTCATCACGACAAAGGAGCTGGCCATTGACTTCAGGTGGCTCAACATGCTCCCAAATTGCATTTGTGGGGGATGCAATGGAGAATGATAGGTAGTCACCATTACTAACAACCTCACTTGCTCACACCATACCTTAACAGTGATAAGGGACTCCCAGGTCCCAGAAATTTCTTTGCTTCCCAATTTGTTTGAGGAAGACCCAAATACCACCAGCTGCGGCAACTAATATCAGGTGTACTCCATTCTTACCGGCTGCAAAGCTTCCTGCTGCAAAGTATTGCAGAGGCTGCTGGAAACCACCCAGAACATTAGTGCTAAACACTATGGCTAATTGTGTGCCAAATGTACTGTGTCACTTTACTCCCCAGCTTCTACCTGCAGTACATCTGTTGTACATGTTTATGTTCAGTGTTTATTTGTGATAAGTGGTATTATTTCATGTTAACTGTTGTTTATTGTTAGCTGATCTAATTATTATATAATTAGACAATTACTTTTAAGTAATGCAAATCTCATCTTACATTTGAATGATTTTAGGGCAATTTAATAGATAGCATCGTGACAAAATAGCACAAATTATATTTAATTAGACATAGATATGTTTCATTCGCACTGATGATAGCACTTTCATATTCAATCTTGAGTAAGATATTGTGGAAAAAAAATGGAGAAAGGTATATAAAAACATCATATATTTATCCAAATGCCATGTAGGGGCATGATGAATGATGATTTACTGTGTGGCTTATGGACAAAGGACATTTATCACAAACTGGACTCAGAAGAGCAATAAATAAAACAGACTACAAGTAGTGAAAACAAAGGCAGGCAGACGTTACAAGAGCTTAATAAGGCCAAACAAAACACAAAGAAACACAGCAGGAACACATGGACTCGAAACAGGGTACTTAGCAGGGAGCAATACCACAAAAACACTAGCAGGCAACACATGCAATGACCGACAGAGGAACAAGACATGGGCAGGCACATACTGTACATAAATAGATACAGAGGTCTCTGCAAGGGACGGGTGTGGTCCATTATAATCATTAGACACTAAGGTCTCAAACACCAGGAGATACTAAGAACACAGGAGGTACAAGGAAAACAGGAAGTAGCTAGAGAACTAGACACAGGCAGAGACACCCAGAAACAGAGACACACAGAGCAATAACTAATACTAGAGCACATAAAAGACAGGAAACATAATTAACATGCGGTTTACAAAACTCAAAATCTCTAAAGTGGGTGAGGCTGGCCAGCCCCAGACTCATGGCAGTATGTGATAGATTGTTGGCAACAGCATGTTCAACCCATTGTGCCACATGGCAGCCTGGGGAACAAGGGAAACAAACAGGGAAATGATGGACAGAACTGGACAAGACTGGATCAAAGCCTGACTATGTCTCCAACAAACAAACTCTTTTGATAGTCGTATAATCTATTGATTATTTAAACGAATAATCGATTGTCGGATGAATGGCCCAAGTACCAAATAACTTATTCGTTATTGGCTATCAGCTTTTAAATTTAGCTTGCGGTTGTTTCATGCATTTGATAACAATCAAGACAATAAAGCTGAATACTTTATTCAACACGCACTCCTCTAATGAACGTTCCTCTTGATATATGACATCAGTATGACAGTATAGTCTAATACAAGCTTTCTCACTCTGTGAGTCTGTCACTCTCTCTTTCTGACCCAGAGTATTGGTAATTGACAAGCAATCCATGCACTGGTTGAGCAGATGCTGGTTTTGTTCAGTCTATCTGTGGTCTCTTCTAAAGTTTCGATGTCGAGCGAAGACACAATCCAGTAACTCTTCAAATTAGTGTCTGCTCGGAACCACAGTCGAAGGATTGCTTTTTCGGCAGCAGTGAAGCCTGCAAATAACAAATGTTTTTTTTTTTGTGTGTGAAGTAAGCACAAGGTAAACAGAGACAAGGGCCCAACACCAGAGCAACACCAAGGAACTTAGACAACATATGAAGAACATATTTCCAAAATACATATATGATGGGACACTCCCAAAACATGAAGGAAAGTGCCTGTGGCAGTTTACCAAAGAGTACCATGTGGGCTCTGAAAAAGATTCATTTTGAAGCGTATATGAGGTGTTGTGTAAGCTTTACGAATCGACTTATAATGAATTAATTGATGTGCTAAGCATTTTGATATTAACGGCACATTAGACCAAATCTCATCCCAGTCTGGTTGGGCAACCAATATTCTCAACTCCCTGTCCCATACCGATATAATAGACAGCGGTTTCATGGAGCTTGTCAACAAGCAGTTGTACAATTTCGTGACTGGGTGTCTGGAGCTGCCACTGGGCCTGACATGGGCAGACAGGGGGTGTGAATGCCAGGGTGCTCCATAAGCCCGCATTGCTGATCTCAAATGAAGATGAAGAAAATAGGAGGTCAGTACTGAAGCTGAAGGTCTTGGAATGTCCGTAGAGTGTTATTATCGCAAATGTCGCTCAGACCACAGATGCCTTTAGATAGCCAGATGGGAGAAGCGAATGGTCGTCCACCTGACATTAGACATGGGTTGTTCCATCTTGGGGAGATTAAAGTGAATTTCAATGGCCCACCCAGTATCCTTTCAGCATTATGCCAGACACTCAGTGTAGTAGAGAGGATAGAACCATATCTTAACATATTTACTCATCCTGTTTTTATAAAAGGTATGTCTGTAAGTTGATTCGGATATACTAAGCCTGCTTATATTGATCGTTATGAAGTCTGTGAGCCTTGGTCCATCCAAACCCGCATAGACCGCATCTGAAAAGCGAGAAGGTAAAATTTCAAATTAGGGTCGGCTAACCCGCCCATTCTCTTTGGATCTCTGTAAAGTGGATAGATGGATTTTCACAATCTTATAAGGTTCCTGTCTTGTTAGTTTGTGTATTGATCAATTTGTGTTTTGTACGGTGTGCAGACATTCCTATTTAACCTCATATTCTGGAGCCTATCCCAATTCTTGTAGGCCAAAATGCAGGGTAAACACTGGTCTGGATTCCAGTCCATCTGAGTGCAATGATTTAGCGGAAAGAATACTGCAAACATTGTAAATACTGTAATTATTCTCAGAAATAAGTCCAGCAGTTTCACAAGTGGGCCCACAGCATATGTCGATCCCGAATTTAGACATCATAAGAAACAGAAAGGAAGTGAAAACTGGGAGGAACTCAGACAGCCAAAGCACAGGCTGAAATGCTTGTTATGCTCTGTTTGGCATTTAGAGACAATCAAGTATATTTTTCTACTCAATTAAGCATCATTAGTATTAATCCAAAGATTGAAATTGTCTTGAAATTTCTGCCCAAGAGACATCTTCTCTTTATTTCTTAAAATGATGTATTTTTGCATGCAGAAATATGTAGATAACAAGTACCTGGCATGTTTTTATTTTGTAATAAAGAAAATAAAGAGCAGAATTTTGAATGGCTTTTAATATTAGATAAGTGTAACACTAATCTGTGAGTATTTATCAGCTTGTTACAGCTGTTCTCGTTGCCCTTCTATGAGTTACATGACAGTGTGTTCTTTTTCATACCATTTATCTGTATTAGCATTATTTTTGTAACATTGTCAGTCCATGTTATTGTTTTATTCTGCTTCTTGAAAAATCCAGCCCAAGCTAAAATACATTTTTAAAGACACATTTGAACAAATAACTAACTAATGAGCTTTAGACTGTAATCAATTTTAAGGCCCATTTTTCTGATAATTCTTTTATATTGTGTTAATGTTTTTGTTAATGTTTAATGTTTCAATGTTTTGGAAGTTATACGCATGGAAAATATATATGACAGATTTTAAAGCTAAGCTTTCAGTGTATTCCAAATAGCGTATAATTTATTTTTGCCTGCTTTAAAAATATGTTTTGCCTCTTCACCTGATATGATTTGACATCACCATTTCAGGATAATTTAATCCTTTTGCATAATTCAGTGATATTACAGTGAAGTAATATTACATTAAGGCTCAATTAATTGTTGAAAATTCTATTTATATTATTTAAGAAATCTAATGGATTTGTCCCAGAAGGTGATACTATCTAACAATATAAAGTATTCTGCAAAAGTCTTATGCAGTCAATGAAAATGTTTAAGGTTTCTTATCTTGGTAGTATGTGCATATTTGTGGAGGAAAAAAAATATTTTACATTAGAACATACATGAACAGTAACACAATAAAACATACAAGAAATTCTTCTGTTCTAAAACTGTTACTCAGTTCCTAAATCTCTCGTCAGGGGCGCACCAACCATTTCACTTATTCTTTAAATTTCTCCACCAGCTCTATTAACTTGCTTAATCAGTTAACTCAATGACATACTGGTCAGCCAAACAAGGTGGGGTGGTGGTCGAGTCAAAAAAAACCCAAAAACATTTGAATTTGATAGTTGTAGCAAATACGGACATGATTTTGAGGCTTTGAAATTGTTAAGACGACATACTTTGACAGATATAACATAGTTTAACACCAACAGGAAGATCATTTAAACATCATTTTCATTTTGCTGATACATGGATGTTAGCATGAATGGTAATGGAAGGTCTTTGTTATCAGCCTCTCTGGGGAATAGTGCATCTTAGAAAATCATGTGTCTTTTGTAGCGTTAGGTCATAGTGGAGCTCTTCTTAAGATGAGCACTTTGTAACATGAAGTGGAGACTCCAGATCGCAGCCTTTTAGCCGAGAGTAAGGTCACATGTTTTTGTGCTGCAACCTGACATTTATACAGTCAATCAATACAACAAGAATTCTTGGAACAACTAAGTATCACATGAAGAAAACATGTATGGTGGATTGTGGTGGATGACTGTTTTCTTCATGTGAAAGTTACGTATTCCTTGTTCTGTCTCTTCTCTTTGACTCGAAACAAAAAGCAAGAGGCGCTTGCTCCTGCAAATCATACCTGATCTACTTCTTTTACATCCTCTCTATAAGGAGTTGCAACCTAAATGGTGCCCTACTGGAAATGCTACAGAATCACTGGTCAGGAGAACCAGGCTGGCCAGGATTTTAACTTATATCCAATGGAGATGAGGAATATCCAATTGAGAAATACCGATTATCTCCCACCACTACAAAATTCCTGGTCATATTCATGTGGAAGTTTTACTGTAATGATTGGTTAACTCTCATATATATGTCATATGCACAGGACAGTTTGCCCAGTGGAGCACTTACAAAGCTAGACAGGCCTTGAGCCCGAGTGCAAACAGAGAGGGCCGAGCAGGTATCGCTGCCCCCCAAAAGCACCACGGGCCCATTTTGGTGAGAGGGATATAAAATATTATGATACATCCATCTAGCACTTTCCCAGAAGAGGGTCACGGTGACAAAATAATGAGGTTATGGTCAATGACGGACCGCATACACGATGGTGGTCACATACGATTAAATCACTATTCCCTACTGATGTTGTAGACATCATAACATCATAGTGCGACACATTACTCACGTGTTTGTGGAGATGTTGGTGTAAACAAACCTACTGCTCTGCCAGTTATATAACATTATAGCATACACACACGCAATACTTGATAATGATAATACATAACTAGGTTATTGGTTTATGTATTTACTATGCTATATTTTTTTTATTGTTTCAGAGTTCAGAGTGTGCTCTTCTGTCTAAGTTTATGTGCTGTAAGCAGACTCTGTGACGTTCACACAATGACAAAATCGCCTAACAATGCATTTCTCAGAACGTATCCCCATCGTTAAGTGATGCCTCACTGTATTTCCACTGGCTTCTCCTCATAGTCGTAGACGAATCCCCAGAAGCGTACGCATTTAAACAATTTTTCTTTGCATTCTTGTGAAAAAGGTTCTTGGAACAAAGTCATCAGGTGCTATTGAGCTCTGCTTGTTATGAGCAACAGGAGAGCAGCAGAGTGTTTCATTAAAAAGCTTCTATTATTATTATTTTAAAAGTTTCATGCTAAAACCGTGCCCGGCATTGTGATGTTTCACTGCACATTGCAGTGTGGTGACATCCCAGGTGCCTTTGTGATTAGCACAGAAACAGAGTGACTCTGATTGCATTACAGCACTGCAAAACACTGGCAGCCATTTAACCGAAGCAAACATAATCCAACATACTTATCAGGATAAATGGAACATTTATGTTAATGCATTGCTAGGGGTCCATAGGTACAAGGGACTGGAAATTACCGAATAATAATTGTAATGCCAATAATTGTCCTTTAAAAAAAGCATACAACACTTAGGTAATTATTTGAATGCGTTATTACTAGACCTGATAGGCAGCTGTGTTAAGCCAATGTCTATCACTTGTGCTTTACAGTTCCAGAGTTCAACTCTCTCCACTTTCCAGCCGGTTTAACTCTCAGCTGCGTTTCTGTGTAGTTTTTTCCACATCTGTGTGCGATTCCTCTGGGTCCCCCTGCACCCCAAAATGTGGTCGGGGGATTGGTGCCTAAATGACTGGGAATGCACATGTCTTAGCCAGCATGTCTCCTACGCTGTGACTCCTGGGACAGGCTGGAGGCCCACTGTGCTCCTGGCTAGGTGCTTATGGAAGATGGCGGCAGGGAGGCTCCTTGTGAGGATGGTTGAACCTCCTCTCGTGTGGTTTCATCTCTTCATCCCCAGCCTGGCGAGTGCATGTTTTCTGAACCCCTTATGAATGTGCCTATTTGTACTGTTACACCCATATCTGCATGAGTGTCTGCCTCTCCCCTCACTCCCCAGGACAGACTCCCCACCTTCCCGACCGTAGCACTCATCCCTGCCTTCGCTTCTCATTTTGCGTATTGGCAGAGGTGGCAATTTCAGGTCCAGAAAGTAAAAATCCAGACCATGATTTACTTTCAACCAACCGGCCGAGTGCTCTGTGACTGTGCCTCTTTATGCTCAACTGGTTGGTTGAAAGTAAATCATGGTCTGGATTTTTACTTTCTGGCCCTGAAATTGTCACCTCTGTATATTGGATGTCTGTTTCCCGAGCTCTGACTGGGTTCCCCCTGCCTGATCTGTCTCGTGACACTCCTGATTAACATTATTATTGAATTATATGGCAGAATTTAATTACATATACTAATCTGCTTGTACACAGTGAAAAGGCTGTGGGGATTTGAGGTAATGGCTATACTTGGACCAACTGTGGAGGAGAGCTTTTTTAATTCAAACTATTACATTTTCCTATTCGGCCGTTCTGAATAGTTCTTCAAAGTTCATCAAATGCTGTACCTGTGGATGATTTCTTTTTCCTTTGATCTAATACTGTGAATGCTTTGTATACCTATAGCACAGCCTCTGTTGATTTCTTTTTGCCTTGAAGGTCCCAGAGGGAACTCACACAAATACTAGAGAACATGCAAGCTCTGTAACCACAAATGGGGCAGGAATAAGAGCTGTTCCCTGGAGACAGGAGGTCACCATGCTAGCCTCTGAGTATCTGATCTGCTACTGTTGTCTGACAAACAACAGTATAGTATTTTATAGTATTGCATGTGTTGAATTATTACTTCAGTGTTACATTTAATTCAATCAGCAGTACTTTCAAAGTACTTTAATTTAACTTTTAGAATTGCATTTTTCCGATTGCAGATTAAGAGCTTGACTTTTTAATGTTCTGCTGAGCATGGAATGCTGAATGAATTATTACATGCACAGACTACATAACTGTTCACAACAGTCTTTCAATGCTGCTTCTGATTTATTTCTTGGACAATACTCTGGGGTTCTGTAATGCATTAGGTGACCCAGGTTGAAGCCCAGGGGTCTCCACTAAAAAGGGCTCTCAGAAAGCGCCTTCTTAACCACCCAACTTCAGCCATCATCAGCTCCCACTGCCGTCCGCTCGATAACTTTTACCATCGCCACACACGCAGCGGTCGACAACTACCCCGTGAGACCCTGTAAGAAAGCAGGGAGGCTTCTCACCATGTCAATGTAGGCATTATGAATTACTCTTTATTAATGAAATCTGATTTTCTTATATACTGCAACATAATAAATGCTACTGGGACTGATGATTATCAATGAACGCGGCTCTCTGGAAACCTGGAAGTTTATGGTTGGAAAGGTATTGTGTTGCATTAGAATTCTACGGTCGTTCCTTGCAAGTCCTTTAAGGATGACACACGTGCTTATTGAGCAGACACATTGCATAAAGGGATGTTTCTGTGTGGTTGAAATGTTACGCTGACATAGAAAAGCACAGAGGAACATCCAGGCATCAGCTGTGCAGATCTCCAGTTCTTATATGTATGTGTGTCTTTCTTTCATCTTGAGTTGAGATCTGATCTGCTCACTGGCAGTTTAACACGCTCTCCCTGTAATACATTGGTTATTTGAGCTATACAATGCTGCTATCATTGATTTTTACATTATTCACTATTATTTAAGGTGGAATCACATTGCATATTCCCACCCGTCCATCCATTTTCCAAACTGCTTATCCTACTGGGTCGCGGGGGGTCCGGAGCCTATCCCGGAAGCAATGGGCACGAGGCAGGGAACAACCCAGGATAGGGGGCCAGCCCATCGCAGGGCACACTCACACACCAGTCACTCACACATGCACACCTACGGGCAATTCAGCGACGCCAATTAGTCTCAGCATGTTTTTGGACTGTGGGGGGAAACCGGAGTACCTGGAGGAAACCCTAGGACAACATGGGGAGAACATGCAAACTCCGCACATGTGTGACCCAGGCGGAGACTCAAACCCGGGTCCCAGAAGTGTGAGGCAACAGTGCTATCCACTGCACCACCATGCCGCCCCCACTTTGCATATTGTAATTTCAAAATAAGAAATGATGTTAAAGCAATGAATTTAAAAACCAAATGTCATTGTTAAGAGGTTCTCTCACCCTTACATCTACTGCAAAGCTTACAGATTGTTCATAGTACAGTAGGTCAACCTTCCATAGAGCATTGCATCACATCAGGGTTCTCCAATTCTGGTCCTGGAGGACCAGAATCCAACACAGTTTGCAGATTCCCCTGCTCAAATGGATCTTAATCAGCTAATTAGCTGTTTAGTGGGTGTGATTGAACAGGATAATCTGCAATCTGTCTTGCATTTTGGCCCAGAATTGGGGAACCCTGCATTATGTGTACGGTAGTAGATGCTGACCCCAAAAGGTCAAGGCAAATGGCAGTCTATGGTGGAAACATACAAAGTTTGGCATGGTGCAAAGGTTCATAAAGCAAAAAAACTGCACCCTGTTATATTGACCGAACCATTCAGTTTAATAGCAAATCTAAATTCAATATCAATTCAAAAGTTGCATACACAGATACACATTAACTAGTGAGGATTATCTTCTATTACAACAATTCAATCAGATTGCAAATCCACACTCACTGCCTAGTCAATGTACTCTGATGCCTAAGGCAAAGACATGGATAATTTGCTCATTAACTTTATAGAAACTGCTATTACAATAGCACACTACTTGTTCATCCGCTTATTTATTTCCTAAACTCTAAAATGCATTTAATTTCCCTCCGGTGGGGTGTTCTGTCCTTCTTTCATTTAGCGTCTCGCAATCACAGAATCAAGCTCTTATCTTCAGAATCAGCTGCATGTGGCATAAACGGCGAAGCAGATTCTATGAAGATTTCCTTGGATTCATCCCCGGGGTACAGAGATAGGATGGAAGAAAAGATTACGACAGAGGCGGAGAAACTGGTCGTGTGCTGCTGCATGGTTCAGCAGATTAGGTGTCTGTGTTCAAAAGGTCAGCAGTTCAAATAGATGTAATTGGAAATGAGAAATCCAGCAATAATCTGCATGCTGCTATTGGCGTGGTCCACAGGGAAGTCCACCCCTGTGATCTGTGCAGATGCCAGTGCCCCCGGTGCAGTGACACTGACACTGTGCTGTAAAAATGGCGCCTTCCTTCAAATGGCATGTAAAACTGAGGTCCTGACTCTCTGAGGTCATACAAGATGTCTGGGCATCTTACAAAGAGTAGGGGGGGAACCCCGGTGGCCAGGCTAAAGCTGCCCCCTGCAGCCCAATCAGATCTGGCCTCCTAATCATCCCCCATATCTAAGTGGTGAATTTCCTCCTGCCCCTTCACCATCTTAGCTACTGTGGGGTGAGCGTACGGGTGCAAAATGGCTGCCGTCGCATTTTCCAGGTGGAGGCCGAACAGTGGTGGTGGTTTAAATGGTTCCCCATTGGTTCTGTGAAGTGCTTTGGGTGTTTTGGAAAGCGCTACATTAATGTAACATTCATTGAATCATCTGCAATGCTACAAATACAAAAAAGTAGCTGAATAATAATATGGGCAGCACAGTGGCTCGGGGGGGTGGGGGGGTAGCACAGTAATTTAAACTAATTAAGCTGTTGCTCTGTGTGTGGAGTTTGCATGTTCTCCTCGTGTTGTAAGGGTATCCTCTAGGTACTCCGGTTTCCTCTTGCAGTACAAATACATGCAATTAGACTGGCTGGTATTTCTAAATGCTCATAGTATTATTGTGTTGAGTGTGTGTGTGGGTGTGTGGCCCATGAATTACATTGTGGGGACCACAATGCGATAAAAACCTGTTCTTTTGATGTTGTTGGGACCATCTTTTCAACTCCCCACAAGGGGAAACTCAAATTTATAAAAGTCTTTGACAGCAATCAAAAAAACTAAAAATGCCAAAAGACTTGTATTTTGTTTGGTTACTTATGGTTAAGGATAGGGCTTGGTAGGGGGTAAGGTCATCATTGTTGGGATTAGGGATTTGCCCATATGAATGAATGGATGGTCATGCTCTTGTTCCCTCCCAGCTCCCAGTAGAAGAACAAAAAATGTGGTCTGACTGGCAGGGAGCTGGGAGGGAGCAAAAACATGGACTGACTGGCAGGGAGCTGGGAGGGAGCAAAAACATGGACTGACTGGCAGGGAGCTGGGAGGGAGCAAAAACATGGACTGTCTGGCAGGGAACTGGGAGGGAGCAAAAACATGGACTGACTGGCAGGGAGCTGGGAGGGAGCAAAAACATGGACTGTCTGGCAGGGAACTGGGAGGGAGCAAAAACATGGACTGTCTGACAGGGAGCTGGGAGGGAGCAAACACATGGACTCACTGGCTGGGAGCTGGGAGGGAGCAAAAACATGGACTGTCTGGCAGGGAGCTGGGAGGAAGCAAAAACATGGACTGACTGGCAGGGAGCTGGGAGGGAGCAAAAACATGGACTGACTGGCAGGGAGCTGGGAGGGAGCAAACACATGGTCTGTCTGGCAGGGAGCTGGGAGGGAGCATATAACATGGACTGTCTGGGGGTCCCTGAGGACTGGATTGAGAAACACTGCCCTATACTGCCTGGGACAGGCTTTGGGTCCGCCCTGCAACTCTAAGTAGGTTTAGCAGTTGCATGATGGATGCGTAGGAAATCTGATAAAACATTTAAAAGCCTTTGGGGGAACCTAGCAAAACATGCCAAGTGATTATGCATGACTGTGCAGAATGGTGTGTGAGATGGTCAAGTGGGGGCGCCATACTGAGTGACTGTCTGGAGGGGTTCCCAATGCCAATCAATAAGTCATTTTTCCAAAAGAAAAGTGAAAGCTTGATTTGGGGAAAATACAGTCTTTATTGATGTCCTTTCAAGGTACCCTGAATAGCAATTTAACACCAACAGTGATTGATGCTGTTACACATATCTCACGACTTTTGCCAAGGTTTTCACTCAGGATTATGACCTTTTACTCATTTTCTAGCTCATCCATCCAATGAGCGCTTCCCAGTTTCTTAAAGCACTGGAAATGAGTGGGACCCTCATGATAGAAAGCACTGACTTTGGCTGCTTGCGTTGCTTGAATGACTTCCAGTGACCAGAGGTGCCTGCAGAAATCCTCCCCTGTGAGGACGAATGAAATCCTTGCACATTACAGTCCATCAGCAGAATCCTCCCAGGACATGTGTGCAAGGTCACTTCTTCAAAATGTAAGCTGCTACATATGTAATTGTAATTCAGCAGTGGACTAAATACCAGCTCACAAAAGCTTTGTACTCTCGCAGTTTTAACCAATGAATAAAAACTTCCTTAAAATACTTTTTTTTTTCTTTAAACACACCGTTCATATGAGGTAAGTAACTCTTTATGGCCACTGAAATGTCGTAATTTGTGTGATTCCTTTAATCAGACATGAAGGGGAAAGTACACCCTTCAAATCACCATAGCACTGTCAAACATTCACTATTATATTTAAAATTTTTCCCCATCCATTTTCCAATGTAAGGCTTACAGGGATGTTTTATATTAGAATTGTGTTGCTATGATGCTACATTTAAAATATCCATTACAGTGAATAATATACTTATAATACCTATATAATGAATGCCTTTATTTACAAAGTATATTGTGTGCTAGGTTGCGATTTTTATGAAAGTTTATCCTTTATAGAAATAGTTGAAAACTTGCAATAATCTTTAGAATGATTTGTTTATTTTTTCGAGATCGGTATCATCAGTTCATCTAATTAGTAATTATAGGCACTGCCTGCATTCTCTTTACCTTAAATAGCATTTGTTCCACTGTTCACTGCCATTATGATAAAAACCTACATTTTTGTCATAGCATTAGCTGCCTGACACTTCATGGTACGTAACACACTTTGGTCTCCTGTCATTCGCGGAGTAACTGCTTTACATTTATAAAGCACAGGCCTGCTCTCTTTGTCACACCTATTTCATTGGGTCGAAATGACAACATACATCAGCGTTTATGCGGTCACCCAGAGGGTGTCACCTCTCCCTTCAGCTTCCAATCTCCACCTGCGCACCATCTCCCCGTAAATACCCTCTGCTGTCCTCCAAGGCCGGCTCCTGGCTCAATGTGCAAGTTATTCACTCATTAGGGGGTTCAACTCCCTCTTCTGTGTGTGTTCATGAATGTGTGTGTGTGTGTGGTCACGTATATATTATGCATTATGTATATATTACATTATACTTCAGATACCTATCTGTGAGTGTGTGTGTGTGTGTGTGTGTGTGTGTGTGTGTGTGTGTGTGTGTGTGTGTTCCCACCCTGTAATGGACTGGCATCTCATTCAGGCATTATACCATTTATATAGTGGAACTAAAATGTCTATTGTAGTACAGTACTTCAGCTTATTCAGAGACTAACCCAAGAAGTTAGACCTAAACTCATACACATATGGAGTCAGTGTACAGAGCTATTTCATAAGTTATAGTCTCATAGATTTGTATTGACTGAGCAACACGTCAAGCATGCTTTTTCCTATTGTTTTATGCTGATAAACGGATGAGAATTAAAATTAAAATTTGATTACCTATATTATCATCGGTCATTTACAATATTTATAATGTGATTCGAGTAATGCGGGGTTTTTTTGGAAGAAGGATTAGTTGCAAATATGCTCAGATCTAGAAGCTTAAGAAAAGCTTGCCTTAATATTTCCGCATTTTCAAAACCTATTATAAGCACTGCATTAATAGTTTGAATCTTTTGTTCTATACTAGTCACCAAGACAGTATGTATTAATCACTTTAAGGACACAGATGAACTACAGATGTTCCTTTTTGACGCTGTTTTGCGCACCCAATGTGCACCCAAAATACTGTCGAGTATTATGGGGTAGCGCAGCTTTAAAGATAAAGACACAAAGGTATACAAGAAGCAGGTAATGTGATATGCCTTTCTTTCATTCACACAGCCTATTAAACTATGTATACAGTAGAATGATTCTTTTCTTGCATATCTTCATTTTTTTCTTTGTTCATTTTCACGTTTATTCACATCGATGTGCTTGGGAGTGTAGCATAAATGCCCAGGGCAGCCCGTGACCTTTCATTCATTTAGGTGAACCGGTGCCCATCCGCTATGACTGAGTCTGTACCCTGTGATAGACTGGCATCCTGTCCAGCACACAGCCTGCTTAATGCCCTGTGCTTTGCTGGATAGGCCCTGGCTCAGTGTGACTCTGATTTGTAAATGCTTACATAAATATTACCTATACACATGGGTAAACATGTGTACGCTTTATGCAGTATGTCACTGCCAGCCCTGCCTTCCCTCTCACCGTGCCTATTTATATATCTCAAGTAGACGAAAATGCAACATGAAGCTTGTTTCTAGAGGGTGTTACTGAATCTGTATGTCTGTCAACAGACAACCCACCGCCCCAGTGACTGTAAGGCACCACTGAAAGCAGGGAAATGGTGAAAGGAAAAGACCAATGAAATGAAATAGGCACAGGAAAACAAAGACATAACAAGGTGATAAACATTTTAAAGGACATTTGCATTCCTTTCACTATCCTTTGTGGTCGTTTCCAGGCAATTGGCAGAAACTACTGATGAATCCAAGTTTTCATCAAATAAATCCATAATGCACTGCTTCATAATGAAATTGGAAAATTTCATTTTCTTCTTGTGTAAGCTTTTCTCCTTATGTGATTAGACAAAAAGCCTGAAGATAAAGTTAAAGTGGTGCTATTGTATTATATTACAGAGATATGAAGTGGATATGAAGTTCTTATTGCAGGTTCTTGAGATAAAGCCAGGAATCAAGATAAGACCATGTCAGACATTTGCAACCAAAAAAATAAGAAAAAAAAAAAAAAAAAATATATATATATATATATATATATATATATATATATATATTAGTAGACCACATAACTGAAGTATCACTGGTGAATTCACACATATGCCCATCTTCTAATTATGTTCCAGTGTATTGAGGTAACCCATTCTCAACAGAATATGTAAATATCTATGCGGGAAGAGCTCTTATGGTCTAATGAGACAACCCATAATCCAAAGAACACCATAGCTATGTGAAGCTTGGCGCTGGCAGCATCAAGCTTTGTGGCAGCTTCTCTTCAGCTGGGACAAGGAATCTAGCCAAGATGCATGGGATCTTCTAAAGAAGATGTTTTGGCAAATAACCAGCTGGCCGCTGTCAAAAAGCTGGAGGAATTTCACCTACAGTACCAATATGATAATGACCCAAAGCACATGTCCAAGACATCCAAGGAGCAGCTTCTGAAAAGGAAGATCAGAGCCCTGGAATGGTCCAGTCAGAAGCCAGACCTCAATATCGCAGAAAACCTGAAGAATGAGCTGAAGAGGGCTGTGCTCAGGAGATCCCCTGCCAATCAGAAGGGGCCTGACCTTTTTGGAAGGGCAAATGGAGTAAAATCGCAAAGTGCAGGTGTGCAAAGTTGATAGAGTCTGCTGTTCCTGCACAGTTGGCTGTTCAACAAAGTAATAACTGAGGGGGGGGGCAACACACTTATGAAGCCACTCTGTTATAGGTTTTTGAATATCAATATTTGCCCAGCTAGTTATGTATTTTTTGTTTTGTTTGCCTGAGGATTTCTGGTTGCAAAGTCACAGGCATCTCCAGTATCTTGACTTTTGGCTTTACATCATAAAGATTTACAATTTCAATAAGGGTGTGTAGACATTTTATACCCACTGTAATTACTGTAAATAAACTATATTCACTTTCCTAGTTCATGGGAAAAATCTGTGTCCTGTTTTATATATAATGAAAAACATTTCTACTGTTGTTTCAATCTGATGGTGGTTGTGAAGCCCTGCATAAAATCTTACTTAACAATTCCATATGTGACAGTGATGGTTTTACCTTGTATCACTTAGAAACTTTTATTTATTTTTATTCATACTTATACTTTTTCGGTGCAGTGCTTTTTTTGTGCAGTTCCTGTAGGTTGTATAAAAAAAAAAACAACATATACAAGCAAAACTGAAAAAAGGTAAATATATATTATGGACCCCAGAAATATTTTAACCGCACAGTAGCTACACTTATCCCTGCATACTGCATTGTTGTGCAATTAAGACATCTGTCCAGAATACTGGGAGACTGCAGAGTTTTGTTTAGTAACTAAAGTGTTAAAAAGCAATCAAATTTGAAAAGAGAAATAGCAGCAATTAGGGGGTGGTAATTAGAACAGACCGATTGTTGTGATAGAAAAGCATCTGTCCGCTCTGGAACTTTATTGTTTGCATATATCACAGTCTGGTCTGCTTGGCTGTAGGAGTCGACCAACCCCTTCTGCTGCCTTCTTCTTTGCTGGACACATGTTGCATCCAAGGGCAAACAACAGTAACTGAGGTAATTTTGAAAAAGACATCAGTTTTCAATGGATCAAAGAATTATGTACTGCAATAGTATATAACAATACTCTTAAAATAAATCCGTTAGAGCCTCTACAACAAAGCCCCACAAGAGGAAAGGAGCAATTTTCTGCTACTTGGAGTAATGTCTGTTGGTTGAGTCATGGCAAACTAAATTTCTCTCTTGCAAGGTGGAAACGTTTCACTGCTCATCCACGCATCTTCTTCAGTCTAAGGAAGGTTGTAAGTGTCCACAAATTTATCCTATCGGGTAGTTCCGGGTAGGGGGGGTTGTTGTGGGTAGATGTACAGTAACCGTCACACATTTAGCAGTCCCTCCTACCCCTACAGAGTGGGTTGTTAAGAGTGGGGTCTGATTTTCGTGGGAATCGTTTTTCTGGGAAAAGGACGATACTTGGAGTGATGTCTCTCTTCCTGCTCCACTCATTCAGGAAATAACCCAGCTGAGATAACATTCAGCTGCCACTCATCAACCAATAAGATAACATTCACTCATCGACCACTAACAATGAAGATAGGTAATGACTGAAAGGCCTGCGAGAGGATGAACAAGAGTAATTTGCCCTTATATTCCATAAAGCCATGAACAGTGCGATACCATCACAAAATATTGTTACACAAGCTGGTGCATATAATTAAAAAAAAAATTCCACAGCAACTAATAATAATAATAAACCTACAATTATATAGCATTTTACTGACTGAGTTTACCTGCTGGATGACAATAAGGAAATAAAGCACATTGAACAGGTACCATGGCTGTATTTGGTGTCCATTGGGGAGTCTCCCAAACAAAATCCAGGCAGGCAGCGTTAAAAATGCCTACCTCCCACAGCCGTACCAGAAGCCTGTCTTAGGATAACACCGTGTATTTTTTCTCCCAGTCTTCATTGGCAAAGGAGAATTTTTACTTGGAAGGTCTCTGGGAGATGCAGAAATGATGGCTCGATGTCACTGTCTCTTCGAAGCTCCGGGGATGGGGTTTTTAATCCTGCCCCCAGCTCCGTCCTCGCTGTGCTGTGTGGGCTTCTTCAGGACACATCAGTTTCCTCCTGCAGTCCAAAGACATGCAGTCAGGTGATCCGGTGCCTCGAAATTGCCCGTAGTGAGTGTGTGTTCAGGAGTGGCACGTCAGAAGTGAAAACGCTTTAGATTTGTCTGATACAGATTCAGATTAGGATCAGATAGCTTTACGGTAGGAAATCACTTTTTGTTTTTTTTTGAAGGGGAATCCTCTAACAGTGACTCACAAACAGAACTCCAAATAAGTGAAATGATTCTCCCTGAGTACTGATTCCAAACTGTGCATTTGACAGCCATTGTGATGTCCAGGAGCTTCCTCAGTCATGGTGCCTACTGGTATCTTCTGGATGGTCTATCTTAGGTTGAAAAATCTGCCGGTCTGCAACAGTTTTCCCCAGTGTTCCAGTGGGAATCCATTATAGTCCGCTCTGACACGCTCCAGTGGGCTTTACCTCTTATCAATTTCATGCCACAGAAGCTTAGCAACCTGCATTTATACCTTGATGTTGCCGGGCTGCATCATGAGTCATCCTTTATGAAACGGTCGGCGCTGACTGACAATGACCTGTCTCTCAACTTCCATTGTATAAAAACTAAATTGAGACGGCAACAGAGAAAGCTTCCAAGCTATGTTTACCGTTCCATACTAGCCATGAAGTACCAGGTATGAAAAGATAGTGACTCTAACAAAAGAAAGTAAATCAAGTCAACGCTTATGTTTAAAAGGGGACTTTTTGAATCTGCCCATTCGCTTTTGATATTTCAACTAATTTCCCGTGGAATGGTTTTCAATTCCAGCATATTGCAGTTTCAAAAAAAAAAGAAGAATTAATCAATAAAAACATTTGTGGTGAATGTAGGGAAAAAAAGATAACTTTCAATTACTTATATGCTAATGATGTGTGAACGTCATGCAATTATATTCTGACGCAACAATTTTCAGTTGGTTTCAGCAAATTACAATTAATTTGAAATATGCTTCGGTTAAGAACGATTTAAATACATAAGGGATACTACTTCAGTAAAACCTTTCTTTTTTCGTACTAGCACATGATGTACAACTACTGTCGTCCAAGGAACAGAGAGGTGAGACAAAAACTGAGAAGACAAGTACACCTGTAGTATAGCATTCTGTACTCAGACTCACTGTCTCCAGGGGACAATTGGGGGACGTGTCCCGGCCGTGAGGTGGGGGGAGGCAAAAGCATCATGGGGGGCCAACCCTGTATATACTTTAACCCTTTCCGCTTTGTAAGATGAACCATGAAAAAGGTCATTTTCATGCAGGGATCATTGCAAACATGAATATATATATATATGCTCTGAGATGGACATCGGTCTTGTTCAAGGTTTCCTCTACCACACATCCTGTGCTTCCTGGAATATGATGTTTTTTTTAGTTTATATGCATTTATGGAGCTTACCTAAGTGCAGTCAACTGTAAACATCCGCTGGTAGACCGCAACATGTACCGATGTGTACCGTAGGTAGATTTTATACATCTATTATTGATGGACAGACTTGGGAATGTTTTGTTATGTATTCTGTAAAACAGAATATTTTAAAAAATGAGCAGTTTTTTGAAGAGTGCGATGGTTCGATATTTTGCACCTTTCTGATATTTTTCAGCAAATCTTTGGCCAAGATGCAAGGTCACTTCACAAGGATATTGTGTCCAGTGGCACCTTGATCTACTTATATCACATAATGTGCAAGTACACATTTTGTAGGTGGATAGGAGTATAATTTATTTGAACAGGAATCCATTCCAGTGAATGCTACAATATCCATCAATATCTATAATCAGAGCTCGATAAGATTTAACAACTCTGAGCTATTAGTTAAGTTCTGCCCAAACGAGCTTGGTGGGCTGAATGGGCTCCTCTCATTTGTAAATTTCTTATGTTCTTATATACTTATAAGAATCTGCATGTGTCATAGAAGAAACCAACATAAAAAATAATTTAATGTAACATAAATGCCACAAGGCGGCATGGTGGTGCAGTGGTTAGCACTGTTGCTTCACACCTCTGGGACCCGTGTTTGAGCCCCGCCTGGGTCACATGTGTGTGGGGTTTGCATGTTCTCCCCATGTCGTCGTGGGGTTTCCTCTGGGTACTCCGGTTTCCCCCCACAGTCCAAAAACATGCTGAGGCTGATTGTACTTGCTAAATTACCCCTAGGAGTGCATGTGTGAGTGAATGGTGTGTGAATGTGCCCTGTGATGGGCTGGCCCCCCATCCTGGGTTGTTCCCTGCCTCGTGCCCATTGCTTCCAGGATAGGCTCTGGATCCCCCGCGATCCAGTAGGATAAGCGGTTTGGAAAATGGATGGATAGATCGATGGATGGAACATAAATGCCTGTTTTTTTTTTAACTACAAATTTAAAGTAAAATGCTGTTGCATAGCAGTGTAAGAATATATTGGAAATGGTTATTTCATATTACAAATATATACCTCTCATCGATCAGTATGGGTCACATGGTTAATGACATCACAACGTGACATCATATCATGAAGCACTAACATATTAATATGGTAAAATATTCCACATTATCATATTCTGTGAGCAGAGTAGATTATTCATTTGCAAAAATGCCAGTTTTAGAAGTGAAATAGATTAACTCCTGCAGCTACAATTACCATGTGACTGGGGTCTTGATGAAAAGCATGGTGAAGACATTCCTTTTCAAGGATCTTCTTTTTAAGTTATGCAATATGAGTGATGGCTGGCTGCATGCTACTGTATGCTGCTTCAACTGAGCTTTTGTTTAATAACTTTCTTGCCTTGACTGTGCGTTAAAATTAAAAGTAAACCAATTTCTTGCTCAAGGCATGGCAATGAAGCTGAAGTTACAAGTAAACATCTAAATTATCTTAGAAATATATAACGAATACACTTTGGCAAACACCATTTCATTAATCAGTTTTGACATAATGGCTAATACCGTTTGTGTCCAATTCAGGGCTGTGGGGGGTCCGGAGCCTATTCTGGAGGCTATGTGCGCAAGGCAGGGAACAATCCAGGATGGGGCACCAATCCATGACAGGGCACACTAACACACACACACACAGGTTTGTGATTATATCTTTGTGGAGACTCTCCATTCAATTCTATGGAGACAACTCCAATTGCAACATGATAACCCCTACCCAGTGCGAACCTAACCCATGAGTAACCAAACAAAATATTTTTTGATTGCATTCACAGATTTTTCTGGAAAATAGTCCCCACAACGTCAAAAAAATAAAGAAAAATTACAACCCTGTCAGGGACATTTGGTCCCCACAATGTAATATAAACCTAATCTGCACACACACACACATACAAACACACACAATTTAGTAACGCCACACAACCCCAGAATGACACGGGGAGAACATGCATAATCTATTCACTTATCAGATAATCTAGCAGACAAACAAATAGATAAATATATTGTTTGGATGATGAGGACTGAAATATTAAGACGATACATGACTCTTTGTGGAATAATTAGTAATAATTTGTATAATAATCTCGAAATGCAAATGCAATCTTTTAAATGAAACTTTTAGAATGCAATGTGCTTTTTTCCTGCTGATTTCAAGCTGTACAGTACAAAAATAAAATCGCCAAGTTTTTACTTGACTCAGTCACTTCTCCTGCTGCAGCTTTTCAGTTACGATCATGGCTTGAATCTGGACCATGTCAATCCTTGATTGTGACCAGGACTCCCAGGTGGCAGGTTAAATTGGCTTCATTCCGCCGAAGGGTGAAAATTCATTCCTTGGCAGCGCCAGGCTACATCATGCCTGTCAGGGTTCTTTGAGTTACTGGCTGCCAGCAGGGAAGGTACACTGATTGGCCCACTGGTGCTTAGCTCGCTATCAAGCTGCCAGTTGATTGGCAGTGTGAAAAGAGGGCGGGGTAAGCAGCACCACTGGACAGAAAATAAACACACGTCAGCCATCCTTTGCCTCCTAGCGTACAAAAGACTTTTATATGTAGCCGAGTGTAATAATGCCCATTCGATGGCTACAACTGGGCTATGAGAAAGGGCTTGAATTCAAATGTAAATTAACTACAAAAGAGACTTGGTTGCCATTGATTTAAAATTCAAATTTCCTTAGGTTATGAGTAATGAATACAGAGACATTTTCGTAACTTTGATATTTCTGAGATCCACATAAACGGAGTGAGTAGGCATGCAACGTTTCACAATGTGTCTGCTTCAGTGTACTAGGGAAGCTCAGCTGGGCTTAAGGAACTGAAGATTACTGAGCTGCAAAATTACATTTTTGGATTGAATGAACATCAATGAAACAGCCGCCCCCATACTTGAAAATGAATAGCTATTGTTCTATATGTTACCTGTTATAAATTTTACAGCAAATTGCAATTGTCTCACTTTGAAAGAAATTCTGCAGTGAGATGTTAAGCTTTTAACTTTCTGTTTTAGATTGAGTTAGATGTCTAGCCAAGGTTAATTTATATAGATTCTAAAGATTTTACCCCTTATATTGAACTGTAGTGGGTAAAATGGTTTTTGATAACATTATCCATGCAAATTAATTGCAATTAAAGTGGAAAGAGCTACAGAATTTTAATTACTGTCCAGGGTGCTCTTTGCCATCTGTTTCACCATAGTTAGATGGATGGATGGATGGATGGATGGATGGCAGCCTTCAGACGTAAGTAAAAATTATTCTTTGCCAATAAAGATTGAGAGAAATATACACGGTGTTATACCCTGAAAAAAACACATTTAATTTCTAAGTGGATATACCAGCTATACGAGTCACAGGCTGATTATTTGGTTTTATTCTGTATCTTGCATGAATTTCAATATTTAAATACAAAACAACTTATGTGTCTGCAGACACTGGCAACAAAGAAAAAAAAAACAAAGGCTGAAAGATGCTGTTTTCATAAATATTTCAACCTCAAACCACCGTTTGCCAGAATGACAAACTTGAGTCTAAAATACGAAATACTCTGGTTCAGCATTTCACTATGCAGTAGAAGCAGAAGCTGGACATGTGTCTACGGAAGATCTGGAAGTAGTCTGGCAGCCTTTTTGAAAAGTTGTGGACACTTGTGCTAGCTACTGAATATTTGATTACATGGGAAATAACTATATTCAACTACGCACTTTTGATAACGGAATATAGTTTTCCTTGTGTCCCTATATTAGTTGAAGTATACAGTAAAGATATTTTTATATAATTTTTTCTACTTACAGACTTTTTTCTGCCGACATCTTACAATTAAATTAATTTCTGGACACATCTTCCTCCCTTCAGCTGTTCCACCAGACTTAGAGAAAATATATAGTTACAATAAGGCTCTCTTTTGCCACTTACTGTATAAATTGTAGTGACTCAATAACAAATTAAATACACAAATAGATAAACTTTTATAGTTCATCATTGTTTATGGATCATTTGCTAAGTGTTACAATTTATCGTAAAATGGTACCAAGAATACAGCACACGAAGAATGTGGGAGGTGTATACCTCCTCCAACTCCTACATGGCATCCCTTAATATCAAGACAGACGTATTCCACCAGGGTCCGACACCAGCTCTTCCGTGACACTTACCACTTCTCCAGCCAGCCCCAGGGGCTTCTGGGTATCCTTGCCTGAAGCTCCTGGTGGGCTTTAAGGTCCGCGCTGCTTGAAATGACAGAGCTTGCTTTGCGGGATTTCTTCCCGCCGCTTAAGCACTTAGTGCTTCTGTGGTGTGACTCTTACACTTGATCTGTTAAGGGCTTTAGAGAATTTTGGTCTGGAGTGATTTTTTACTACAGTTATATAGCTACCCTTGTTCTGTTAAAACGTTTGCCAGCGTGGCAGCCTGGATATGTTAGTACATCGATTAAAATTTGAAGAACTTTATGCACACCCCAGCCACTATGGTGGTTGTAGGACTCTGCAGCACCCTTAGATTTGTTGCTGGCTTTGTCGACATACTTTGAATCCATTCGCAATGAACTGCCTGTACTGTTGTGTGTTTTTCTAAGCAGCACAGTATATGCAACGAGATGAACATACAGAAATGACCCATGAGGCACACAGGTGCTGCTAAAAACATTGCGAATGCTAACAGGAAGTTTCGCACTTGGTCTTGGGATTCAGTTTCCTGTTTGTGTTCTGGGTGGTGCTGTGTTGTGTTCTGCACACCCACTGCACTTCACACATCCATACTCTGCGGGGAGGCTGCAGGGCTTTTGGTGGAACAGGGGATCAGTGACAGAAGCTTCCCAATAGGAGAGTTACCGTGCTTCTTTAAAAAGGCCTAGTAATTCATGCTGGTTTCTTTCAGGAACAAAAACACAGCCTCTCTTCTGTTTAATTAATCAGTTTAACAACAGTATCTTTTGATGCAGAAGTAACGGCTAAGTCCTGGGTAAGATGCCTTTGAGTTCCGTTTCATACTAAAAAAATAAATTCCCTCAACATCGACGTCATATAGCTTTGAAAACAAAGGAGAAATGGCATGGCTGGCTTGAACTCCTTACCAAAGCTATTTCTTTCAAATACATGAGATTCTTTCCGCATAATTAGCTAATAACTTCTTTCACCCTGCTGTTCAAACACCTAACTCAAGACAGAATCCGCCGTGCTGAAAAGCCTCATTTGGAAGTAAGTGATTCTGGCTCCTTCTCCCAGCACTGCCGCTAGCCTCCGCAAACACTGGCCTCTAACACTCAGCAGCCATGCCACTAATGTCATGTTTGCTTTGAAGTATTGCATTAATTAGGATCTCCCAGCTTGTGATTTATTTACCGGATTTACTTAACGAACAGTGAATTTAAATGATTTCGTTAATTTGTGTTGTGCTTCTGTAGTCGGAAACCATAACACGTCGGGGGGGGGTAGGGGGGTAGGGGTCCCCGGAGTGTGAGTCGGGTGACGCAGGTCTGCATGCTGATTAGTTTCACCTGTCCCTCTCTTTCTGTATTGTGCAGAATGTGCTCCTGTCCTGCTGCTTGGCTTTTCATTTGAGCCACTGCCAAAATGCCAGTTTTTATTTTAAATGCGGGTTTCTTGTGTCCTCTCTGGTCTGCCTACCTAATCCCAGTTATCCATTACGCTGCTTTCCACAGCCACTTACTATGACGGCTTCTGTTCGCTGTCCTCTACACAGTCTGACTATGTATTGTTTAAAGCCCTGTTTAGCTGGCCGTTAAATATGCCCATACATAACCCATAATTATTTTCCCTCCCTGTACTAAACGAAATTATTTACAACAGTGCTCTCAACCTAGGTAAGCTAGTTTTTTTTCCCCCACACTAGCAATCTATTAAAACCTTGACTCATAACACATGCTGACAGTTTTCTCCTGTAGTGGTTCTCCATGGGTCCTTATAGATCATTTAAATCTCCCTGGTTCATTCCACTCCTTCTCCTGCTTACCAAAATCATCCAGTGGTTATCCTCTTGGCCTGAACTAGTTTGGAACTAGTACACATCCTGTCAATTAGATGTTCTAATTGTACCAGCTATACATTTGTAGTGCTTATGTAATGCTAGCAAGGTATAGAAATGTTTGTTCCTTTCATCCTATTTTATTTTACAAAATGGGCTTTAACTTCATAACTTTACATCCCCATGTACTTCATCCATCCTTCCATTTTCTGAAACCTATGTCTTGTTCAGGGTTGTGGGGGTCCGGAGCCTATCCTGGAGGCTATGGGCACAAGGCAGGGAACAACCCAGGATGGGGTGCCAACCCATCACAGGGCACACTCACACACCATTCACTCACATCTGTGGGCAATTTGGTAACTCCAATCATCCTCAGTATGTTTTTGGAATCTGAGGGGAAACCCGGAGGAAACCCCATGATGACATGGGGAGAACATGCAAACTCCACACACATGGAATCCAGCAGAGCAGAGACCTGAACCCAGGTCCCAGAGGTGTGAGGCAACAGTGCTACAGTTCACTCCAGTGCACCACCATGCTGCACCCCCCACCCCCCCATATTTAATTCCACTGTGTTCTGCTACATTTTGTCTAATTATTGACTTTTAAGAATCTAAATCTGTCTTTCAGCAGCTGTTCATGGCAACACTTATGAGAAAACCATTTTGATATCTAGCATTTTAATCAAACATGTTAATATCAAACTGTGGACTTGAGGAAAATACTCGATGACAATTCGCAGATTATTCAATCCTTGTATTATGAGCCTCATGTTTTATTAATGAAATATTTCACATGGCCAAACACGACACCATAACAAGTACCAGTAGTCCAGACAGGGATATTTTTCCTCTTACTGTCATGCAACAAGTGCAACTAACTGTCCATCTGCTTTGAAAAACAGTGGTCTGTGACTTGTTATACTTAGAATGCAATTCAAACAGCTTCTGTATTTGCATTTCACTGACTCTAGGTATACTGTTGGAACCTGTGTATGTGTGTGAGTGCGTGTGTGTGTGTGTGTGTGTGTGTGTGTGTGTGTGTTTGTGCGAGCAGGTATACCTTACCTTATGGGGACACAATGTCCTTACAATGTGATGAATACCCTTTTTTTCTCTTATAAGGGAAAACTCAATTTAATAAATATCTGTTACTGCAATGAAAAAACTAAAAATGCAAAAAGTCTTGTATTTTGTTTGGTTACTTATAGTTATGGTTAGGGCTATTTGGGGGTTAATGTTGTCATAAGTAGCATTAGCATTTTTCCCATAGAAATGAATGAGCGGTCCCCGTAAAGATATGTTTACCCGATGAGAGATAGACCTGGTGTTTTCAGGCATTCCGCAATCTGCCGAAGAGGACGCAGAAGTTACTGTCAAAACCTTCATCAAGAACCACCTGAAGCTTTCGGAGTGTGTGTGTGCATGTGTGCGTGTGTGTGCATGTCTGTGTTCGCCCCACAGCAGTGCCAGTGACAACTACCCACTGTGGTTGCAGTAGACACTTTAGATGTCGCTCACGCTATGTGCGGCAGTGCCAAGGATAGCTAGCTGAGCTTGCCTGCTTGGTGCGCTCCGAGGTATACCAAGCCCAGCTGCTTTATCTCCACAGCCCATGGGAACAGCAAGGGGCCAGTGGAGTAATTCCTGAGCCTCGGCAAGGGCGGAATATCCCTGGAGTCCAATGCTCATCCAGACCTGACCTCCGTGAAGTTTGAAACTCCAGCAAGGTCAGTCCGTAAGGCATTGTGGCCCGGTACCAATTTTGTCATCATCCTTACATCTCTCACTGTATCAATGTAATACTTTACAAGTGAAATATGTGTGTGTGTGTGTGTGTGTGTGTGTTCCTTATAAGTCATGAAAAGAACACCTTTTTTAATCTTTGATGACAAGTCCTATGAATTAATTGAAGAGACTGTGAGGTTGAAGCCGTTATAGCCTTAGAAGTTACCAGATGAGGTTGACCATCATTATTTCTAGAGTATGATGACACATAACGGCCTGTAATGACCATCAAACGTCTGAGAAAATCCGTATGAAGAAATGCTCTGTAGTAATTGATATTGATAGCTTTAGCCCTGCGTGTTCCTTTCGTCTGGACAGCGTTAAAGAGTAACTTTGTTTCTGAGGGAGAACATTACTTGTTGTACTAAAAATACATATTTTCAGATATTTACAGGTATAATCAGAATGTTCTGATAAGTGTATCCAAGCTATTTTGTACAGCATGTTTCAATGACTCTTTTGTTACTGCATCAGCTGCCTGAATACTGCTACCCCCACACGCACAAAAGTGTCATAAACTAATGCTCTGATCTGCTCCCTACTCTGCCAGCAAAACCTCACTTCCCCGGATGGCGTAGATCGCATGAGTTTTATACATTTGCAGCTTGATATTTACTCAGGAAACTCAGGCTAAGCATCTTGCTGAACACGGTTATTCGGCCACAGATCCAATTTCTCCACCAACCGTGATTCTATCAGTCATCGAAATCTGACAACAACATATTTTGCGGAGATGAAAAAGTGCATTTCTGGGCAGCGGTAGATTGTTGTCTGTCATTCCGGGGAAAAGTAACAGTACGTGCGGGTTTGCTGTAGCATAGGCAAAAAAAATCTATCCTAAATTCACGAAAAGTCTCAGGTTTACAGTCATTTTCAGATTATTAAAGGCAAATACTGTTTGTAACGGATCAATACAGAAACAAAATGTATAGATTTATGACTGGCAGCTCTGTTCCTTGGCTTCAGAATAAACCTTCCCTTCCCCCCAACCATACATTCTTCAGGGACAAAATATCTATACCTTTGGGACATACTAGAGTTGCAACCCCTGATAAAGACATGGAAAAATTTACCTTATCTCCTTTCAATTTCCTACCTCGTTCTGAAGGCTACCACTCAACCTTCCATCTTAATGAGGCTTTTTGGCAGACCTTTAGCCCCACACAGCTTCTGGGTGCCAAGATGGAGATGTAGAGCTAGCACGCAGCATTTCCTTCACCCCATCCCCACTGCCAAAAGCCTGCACACAGGAGGAGGGGGGAAATTTCACAGACCCCCACCCTCTTGACCTACCCAAGCTGGTGGAGCTCATGTGCCAACATGTAACAATTGTCCTGCTGCTGCTGGAGCCAGGAAAGAGCAAAGGGCAGCTTGACCTCCATCGCATTCTCACCGATTGACAAACATGCACCATGCATTCCTCATTCCCCTGACAGGATTACAAACGCCGAACAGATTTGCGTTTAGACATTTTGCCAACACCCCACTGTCCACTTGGCAAAGTTTAACATGGGCTATCCCTTAGCCCCTACAACAAGACATGCGTGCACATTGTCCAAATATTCGTAGTTTATAGCATTAAAGACATTTTGAATAGCCTCAGTCGGCGGTAATTAGCCGTCCACTCAGGCCACAAACGGAGACAAGTGGGAATGTACCACACCTAAAGCGTGGTAAACCTTTCCAAATACGGCGCATTTAGTCCACATTCTGAAAAACAATCTGCTTCCCCTCTTGGCAGATGGCCTGATGAGCTAGCTGACTTAAATACTCGATTTTCCAGCTAAAAGAAGTCATAAAACTGACACGATAATGAAGTATAATTTTACCCTTCGTACAAAGGCAGACAGCTGCGTTTCAAAGGTGTAATATGCTGTAGGACAGTGCGGTGATTAGGAGTGAGGCTGTCATGTGTCATGTACCCAAATGTGTACTGCCTTTCAGGCTAATGGCTAGATGGCATTAATGATATGAGTAGGCGCATGTAATGATATATTTGGTATTGAGGTAGAAACTACCACATATGATGGTGAGAACATGACCAGAGATTTTCGCACATCCATCTATCCCATCTCATTTCTATAATTTATTATCTAATAAATGGATATGATTAACACCGAGGTACCATAGGACACCCTGGATGTGACTGAGTTGGCATATGCAATAAAAAGGCACTCGTATATTTTGATGCAGTAATAATTGCAATTCAAGTATAACATATTGGACGCTACCACAGTGGTAGGATTCAGTGGGATAAGCCCTTGCCACAGTCTAACTAATTTTGTGTACTTTTTTTTAATCATATATCTAAGGAAAGAGCAGATGGCAGTTAAGTTGTGAAGCAGTTAAGAAGCTTTATTACAGTGTGGTTTATCTGATTAAATTATGGCATCAATCGCAGTTCATTTTGTCTGTAAAAGCTTACTGTATGAGGAATACAACAACATTAGTTTTACCCCTTGCATGATGAAAAGGTGAAAGAACAATGTAAGTTGGGTCAGGATTTGCAGTATGGAAAAAATAGATCTCTACATATACAGTACAGTAGGAAATGTGGTCTTATGTCTTTACTTTTTCATAGGTTTGATGGCATTTCATATCTGCTCTGTTTTTATTAGGTACAGTTAATCTCTCTCTAATAGAACATTAGCTCAGGTTTGTCACATGATAGTTGTGATTTCACAGCTCAGAGTTCTGATTCTGTTTAAAATACAGCTCGTCGACATATGACCTATGCGACTTATGACTTATGACTACGACCGTTTTGAGACCACAAATACGTGGTCACGGCTGTGACCTGTCCGGCAGCGTTAGTGTTGCCCAGTGTGAGCGTATGACAGTTTCCACCCCAACTGCCGGCAGCAATGAATGAAGAAAATGGAGAGCAAAAGGTTAAAAAAAAACACCGAACAATATGACTTAAATATGACATAATTTTACTATACAGTATGCTAAAGATTTGATAATCTTGTAAAATAAAGAGTCAACTTACAACCAAATTTACTTACGACAGGCCAGTCGGAACGGATCGCAGTCATAAATTGACAAAGACCTGAAGGTTGTACGGTAGTTTTTGATTGTAAACATGTATGAATCCTTTTTATTTTGGAGACCGTGGAACCAAACTAGGTTGGTGATTGGTCATGTTTCATCTGCCTTAATCGGAGCAGGAATGCTCTCAGAATGCTTACTTTTGAAATAAACTTAGGAATTCCTAGAAGTATTTCTGTGACTGTTCTGTATTGGCAGTTAATAATCTTGCGTTGACTATTTTGTTTATTGCCAAATATAAATTATATCTTAAATAAGTAGCTGTGTCAGGTGATGAATAGGATACATGAGAATGTGGAATTTAAAGCATACATTTATTCCAGAAAATTTGACTGAAAATCTTAAAAGTAAAACGCTTTTATTCAACCTTAGTCAAGGGACCACTTACAGTTTAAGATAAAGTGGTTTTAAGTACCATGCTTGAAGTACTAAAACACCATCATACCGGAATTGATTATTATATAAATTTAACCATCTCTCTCCTTCATTACACTTTATATATATATATTTTGAGAGCATTGATTTCATGTGATATAAATTTTCCGATTGCAAGTGTCTGGTGCTTCCTGAAACAGTTCCGATAAGAAAGCATGCCAATTTATGAATTATCATTAATAACAATTGAAAGAAAGACGAGTTAAATATCCTTGATTTTCCGTAATATCCTTTTAATTCTTTTAGTTTGCCGCAGATTACCATCTTCATAATGATGCATAAAATGAATTTATAGCAATATGTCATATTTTGTATAACAGCATATGACATGTAATACAATGTTTATGATTTATTAACTCCCACTAAAATTTAATTTAATAAGTAATTGAAAAACTTGGAAAATTGAAATTGAAATTATACTTTATTAAAGGACAATTCCCAGCTGGAAGGGTCATAAGTAGCATTACTGCAGATTGAAAGCTTTTTACCAGGACGCAGTGGCTAGCCCTTTAGCATCGGACATCTAGGGGTTTTGGTGTCATTCCTGTACTCCTGCAGGTGGATTAATTGCTAGCTCTAAAATGCCCACTGAGTTTCCTGGTATTGGTTCTAGGCTTAGGGTGACAATATAATGAATAACTAAAATGGAAAACAGATGGGGATATTTTTAGGGCGCCAGACAGAATTAGATTTGCAGTACCCAATCCAAGACACATGTCTATCAAAGTATATATTATGCACATCATAGATTTAACATGATGTAAATATGCTCTGATGAGTCACGTTCTCTGTTATATCATGTGAACTGCCGGGTCCATGTGCATCGTTTACCTGTGGAAGAGATGGCACCAGGATGCATTATGCTAAGAAGGCAAGCTGGCAGAGACAGTGTGATGCTCTGGGCAGTGTTCTGCTGGGAAGCCTTGGCTCCTGGCCTTCATGTGGATGTGACATGTACCACCTACCTAAACATTGTTGAAGACCAAGTACACCCCTTCATGACAACAGTATTCCCCAATGGCGGTGGACAATTTCAGCAGGATAATGTGCCCTGCCAGAGCCAATCCGAGGAGGCACCACCTGGAAGCTTACAGGACGCAAAGGATCTGCTGCTAACGTCTTAGCGCCAGATAGCACAGGACACCTTCAGAGGTCTTGTAGAGTCTGTGCCTGGACGGGTCGGAGCTGTTTTTGGGGGCACAGAGGGGACCTACACAATATTAGGCAGGTGGTTTTAACGTTATGGCTGATGGGAATATATGTAAAATGAAACACTTTACAATTAATAAAATAAAAAGACAGAACACTCCAGCGGTGGCCAAGTTACCTACGTCTTTGCGTTTTAATCATCACATGATACGAATCACATGACACGGATGCCAGTTTTGTCATTCGTATCATGTGCTGTTTACTATAGACAAGCATATTCAGAATTAACTTCAGCATATAGTACTCAAGAAAATGGATGGATAGATTGGAAACACGCGATTCTGTTACACTTTGTGACAAACCGTCCAACTTTTCTAGTCCAACAGTGCCTGTGATACAGTAGTAAAATAGATGTGATGGCTTCTTTGAGTGCGACCTTTTTGAAACCCAGCCTAGAATTTTCAGCTATTGTATAATCTATTCTGCAATCTTAAAATTGTCATGCCTGCCTTCAGGGACAATGGAGAAGAACTGCAGCTAACCCTGTACCCAAGAGTGTGCAGTTACTAAACATTATAATAGAAAATTCCGTATCTCAGACTGGAATATGGCTACGTGAAAGTAATAAGAATATGGATATCGGAAGTGCATAGGAAAAACTGATTATGAAAGTGAGTAATAAGTCCGGTTCATGTAGCCTTAGACACCAGCCCACACGTACTGTCCAAGAAAAAGCAATGCAACAAGAATACAGGATTAATACTGACTCCAGTTTCCTCCTGTTATCCAATGGCCTGAAGTTAGGCTAACAGGTATCTGGCCCATAGGGTGTGTGTAAGTGTCTACATGTACGATGGGCTATCATCCCCTCCAGGATGCGCTCCAACTTCATGCCCTGTGCTGCTCTTGGGAGGGACTTTGGGATTTCCTCCTGTCCAGAATAAGTGACTGTTGGATGGATGGTTGGATGGATAGATGAATAATAAGGCTAGTAATTACTTCCTTGCAAACTTTTTGAATGGTGGTATGAAACTGAGGAGTCTCATCTACACAACATATCACAACCCAGAGAGTAAAGCGGACAATTGATTGATTGATTTCAAACAATCACATTATCATCAGGTGAATAGAGTGCACGAGCTTCATATTTCTCCCGCTGATTATTAATGATTTGATAGACATTTCTCCTGATTGTTGGATAAATCTGTGACAGAGGGGGTCTTTGTCCCTTTCACAAGTTCTTTTATGGCCTTTGGATTGCTTGACTTGCTACAGTTGCTATAAACAGATCTTTGGGGTAACTTCAAGGGGGGAAAAAAATCAAAAGAAAATGTGAGAATTCTTTTGTTTTTTTCTTCAAGGAATCAGGAAGTTTAGTGTTGTTACAAATGCAAGACCGTATGCCAGTTGAGCATAAGCCTGTGGAACAAGGTAATAAACCTTACTTTTATGCTCACTAATTGCTGATTGTTTTTTAAAATTGTATGATGTTGTCTTAGGTGAAACTCCACTCAACATGGTTTATGATGTATCTTAGTCCCCTTTTTTATTGGCTTGGCCTCTCAGTTTAATCCAAACACATTTGTGAATCTTTCTCAAGGGACTGAAGAGTGATTGCTGCTGTAGCTCAACATCGCGCAGGGGGGCTACAGCTGGCCCTCTGCCAAGACGAACAGTGCAGATGGACAGGACAGGCTTCGTGCAAAATGATCCCCATAGAGCTTTCCTGTGCTTTGGTTGGCTGAAGCTTAATGAGATTAACCAATCATCTCCCGTCGCCATACCTGTTTAATGGAGAGACTGGCTACATCACATTTCACCAGGTGTTTCATCAATGACTGCCATTACCAGACTCTGTACTGCATCTGTGCAATGAATAGCCCTCCTGGGCTTCAGCCTTACTGTTGCTGGAATGCACACTAAACGCTTAATTTTAATAAGTAAAACTAGATTTTTCATCTTTCATTTTCTAGCATGGCATTCATAGACATGTACTTCTAAACTTCAGGAAGAATTTGCTATCATCTGAACTTCTAAAGTTCTGTATATATAACCATTCGGTTTATAGCACAAAGAGATCAGGTAAGTCCAAATCCAGGAGTAAACACATTTTCTCGAAAAAATAAGACTTTTACTTATCCGTTACGGTAATGACTTCCAGTTTCACCACGGCACTTAATTAAGACGCATAACACCTGTAAAAATGCAACATAAGATTCCATGAATAACAAATCGTTTGCAGGAGAATAGGTCTTCTCTTTCATAAATACTCATATATGCATCTCTAGACTTCTTTTCAATGGCCTAATATATTCTGATGCACCTGCAGCTTCAAACGTAAGATCAGTAGGCAGGTTCCTGGGAGTGTCATATTTAATTAATTACCATTAGTCGCTGTGTAGTGGAGAGAATTGGGTTAATTAATGGAGCAGTGTGATTCACCCATTTCATTAATCGTGTTTATTTTACAGTGGTTGCCCGAGGAACATCCTGTATGATGGGCAGTAGATATATTTAACACGATTCAGAGGAACTCTTTGGCTGCCTTGCCAGCACACCCTTTACAAATACAGTGATGCTCATTACAGTAACTGCATTTTAAAACAAAAGCAGTGCTCAGTAAAACAGTTAAAAATGTCAATTATGCCGACATAAATGTGATGATGTCAGTGATCATGTTGCCTGCTACTCATTCCAGTCACTTTTCTCGGCCTGCCCCAAAACTCTGTCATTTACATGCATAATTGAATTATATAATCTTGAATTGGATTATTCTCGTTAGGCATAACGGCAATTGTCATTTGAATAGCTTCATTCAGCCCTTTTGACCTTGTTGTTTTATAAACATTATATTTACACACAGAAACAGTACTGTTGCTTAATGTATGTATTTTAATTAGAAGGGTTATTAGATCTCATCCTTCCACACAAAAAGATAGTTACAGAAAAAGAAAAAAAAAAAACAAGTAATGGTTGCTAGGCAACAGCAGTTTGCCTCAAACGCAAATGTGCTAATATTACTTCCAGGTTTACAGGTGCTTTATTGCTATCAACATTACGTGTGTGTGTGGTGGTGGTAGTTTGCACGATTTCCAATACTGCAAAACCTATTACTCTGTGGCCTTCGAAATGCTTCTTTAAACTTTGCTCATATCCACAGTCATAGTAGGAGGTATCTGTGCTAAAGTTTTCCAGTGGGTATTATCAAGATTGTCATTCCTTCGCAGGAATTTTCCTGAAAGCACTGCACCTGAGAAGAGAATTGGCGGGGTCCTTTCATTAGTACTGAATGAATCCAGTGATACACTTTCAGTTTAATTCAATTTTATTCATATATTATTGAATGATTTATGCCCAGTCTATATGCGATTATCTCTGTGGGTTGAACTTTACTGTTAAAGCTGTCCGAATAATGGGAAAAGACTTGCCTGCAACTTTGACTTAGTTTTATAGCGTTAACCTAATTCCAGTGATTATCGATAAAGGAAAGAATTATCAATTGGGTTATAACTGGTCGAATACAGGGTGCTGTTGAGAGAGTTGTAGTTTGCATAAACCATTTGTGGTTTTTCCACATTATTCAGTTTGTCGAGGATCAGGTATCAGGAGCCAATGCCTTTGTTATCATGGGGCTATGGGAGCATGTTTTCCGTAACTTTGCATTGTTCCAGTACATTCTATAATCTTAATGCATATTGACTGATGGTTCCAAGTTATTTTTTAGTTTTTACAAATATCTCTTTACCTAGAGCTTTATCAGCTTGAGCTATAGCCTGGTGAAGATCTAGACCTGCCATAAGGGTTAGTTTATGGAGCCTCTGATATGCATAGGGCGGACGTTAGCAGGCATGCTGGTGTGGGGGCCACATACACTATGGATACTTTTATAGACACCACTTTGTCAAAGCCCTAACAACAACAGCAACAAGAAGAATAATCAAAATAATAAGAATTATTATTATTCTGCGATGGGCTGGCCCCCCCATCCTGGGTTGTTCCCTGCCTCGTGCCCAATGCTTCCAGGATAGGCTCCGGACCCCCCGCAACCCAGTAGGATAAGCGGTTTGGAAAATGGATGGATGGATGGATTATTCTGCGATGGGCTGGCCCCCCCATCCTGGGTTGTTCCCTGCCTCGTGCCCATAGCTTCTGGGATAGGCTCTGGACCCCCCGCGACCCAGTAGGATAAGCGGTTTGGAAAATGGATGGATGGATATTTTATTATTATTATTATTATTATTATTATTATTATTATTATTATTATTATTATTATTATTATTATTATCATCATCATCATTATTATTATTATTGTTGTTGTTGTTGTAGCTATCACAGTAATTATTAATGTCAATAACGATTATGATTATACTGATGATAGTAATGATCCTAATGGTTAATAATAAAGCTATGTCCCTTACAAGAACCAAACACAAAGAGAGCTGTGAAAGTCACCCAGCTCCTATCAGATGGTGTGTGGCCTCCCTGGCGATTTCCTGTTATCACAGCAGTCACGCCGATCCCCGGGGTCCGTCATTTTCCGGGATTTGTTAACTCCAGGGACGATTCCCCAGTGTAATTAATTTGACACAGTCACGAACCATCACCTGGTGTCTAATCTCATCATCTTAACCTGCATGATGCAAGCAATTTTATGCTACTGTGAACAGTCCCAATTCAGCCATTTTAAAATGAGGTCACACAATTAAATTGGCTTTACTGAATAAGCAGTAGGCAAATTTTATTTATACTCCGTACATTATATTTACTTCCATATTTGAGGCTATTTATTACACTATGGCTATCTATCTATCTATCTATCTATCTATCTATCTATCTATCTATCTATCTATCTATCTATCTATCTATCTATCATCTATCTATCTATCTATCTATCTATCTATCTATCTATCTATCTATCTATCTGTTTGTCTGTCTGTCTGTCTGTCTGTCTGTCCATCCAAACTAATCAATACACCTCTTCCTCAAGGGTATTTCCTTGCATTGCAAATTCAGTATGCAGATTCTCACTGCTTTTAAGCTCAGATACTGGAGTTTCAGCATGCTGAAAATGCAGTACATTGCTGTTGCTGATGACAAAATTGCTGCATTATAGTCATGCAGGTTTGAAGGTGGCTAAATCATCCCCTCCATGCTGTAATGGAGTAACTCATCTATGAAGGCCAGCTCTCCATTCAGCAGACACTAAGCTAAAGCCCCTTTAACTACCTTGTATAACACACAGTGGGGTAAAAAAAAAAAAAAAAACAATTTATATTAAGTGATTTTCGAGTTAGATGGTTGATCCGAGGGGAGATTCATTTGCATACAGTGGCCAAGGAACATAAAATATATACATATAAACACAATAAAGAGAAAGTGAAACGTACATAACTCAAGCAAGGCTGTGCAAAATGAATGACAAGATAAATAAAAAATATGCACCAATGATCCAAAACATTATGACCGCCCACATGTTATGCGAATAATGCTTTCTGTTTTGTAAAAATGGTGTGTGTCAAGGCCTGGTGTATATTAAATGGCACGCTAGCATTTGGTGCCCTGCAGTAAACATGTCGAATGCAGAATAATTGGGCGGGAATTAAGATCTGAGTGACTTTGACAAGGGCCACATTGTTATGGTCGGACGACTCAGTCAGAGCTTCTGTAGAATTGCAAGGCTTGTTGGGTGCTCATGGTCAGCCACTGACCAAGGAGGGGATGTGGCCAAAGTGGGATGTGAACGAATCACATCTAGTACAAACTAACAGAAGGATTACTGTGACACAAATGACAGATGATTTTTGATGATGATCACAGAAGTAACGTATCACGGCACACAGGGCACTGAGCCATATTGCGTATTGGGCTATTTAGCCACGGGACATGAAGATTGCCCATTCCAACTCCTGCGAGCAGCCCACAAGATGCTCTGTTACAGTCATCCAACCATAATGATTTGCTCCTTGTCAAAGTCACTCAGATCTTTATTCCTGCCCATTTTATCTGCATTCAACATGGTGACTACGAGTACCGAACGTTCAAATACCACAGACCTTAAGAGGCATTATCTTTATAAAATAGTTGCCATTATTCTCTTCATATAGGGGTCATCAAATTGTTTTGACTCATTGGTGTGTATAATAACTAGCAAGAGAATTTGGTAACACTTTCCTTAAAGTTGTCATCTATAACACGTTACAGTTAGCTTCATAATGCATTATAATGGCCAGTATAAGAATTAATGAACAAGTACAGCATCTTCGATTGACAATGATAAGACATTATAGTGTTGATTGCAACAGATTGTAAGCAGCAGTAATGAAAAAAATGAAACAAATGAAATTGGTTTTTCCTCTGTCGAGGAAATGGCTCTGCTGACCATTTTGCAAATCAGTCTTTGGAAGCGCTTATCTGGCCCCCACCCCCAACAAAGCCGGGTCTGTTTGGATTTAATGGACGGGTCTCAGATTCATAAGACAGGCATTGAAATCCATTGGAAATCGGAGCAGCACTTCACAGGAAGTCAGAGGACGCTGACAAACCTGGTATATCAGGGTCAGTCCTTTGTCTTCTGCTGGGCAAGAATCTAGGAAACTTTACTTCCAGAAAGAGTGTTTATTAAGCTGTTAGATCGCTTAGACGGCGGAGATTTAAAATAATCAAGACTTGATTTAGCAAAAGCATGTTTCTCTGCACTTGAAATATTTTACATGAGCGTTCGATGATCTGAATTTGTAGCAGTGAGAAGCACCATTGTCCACAACGAAAAACAAGGTGGAGTGTGGCAAGGCAGGGACCGCCAATTGGGAGATACATCCATCCATCCATCCATACATCCATCCATCCATCCATACATTGTCCAAACCGCTTATCCTACTCGGTCGTGGTGGGTCCGGAGCCTATCCCGGAAGCAATGGGCACGAGGCAGGGAACAATCCAGGATGGGGGGGCCAGCCCATCGCAGGACACAGTCACACACCATCCACTCACACATGCACTCCTACGGGCAATTTAGCAACTCCAAACCACCATGCCACCCCATACAGTGCTAACTACTGCACCACCATGCCACCCCATACAGTGCTAACCACTGCACCACCATGCCGCCCGATACAGTGCTAACCACTGCACCACCATTCCACCCCATACAGTGCTAACTACTGCACCACCATGCCACCCCATACAGTGCTAACCACTGCACCACCATGCCGCCCCATACAGTGCTAACCACTGCACCACCATGCCGCCCCTTGGGAGGTACAACTGCAGCTAAAAAAAAAAGAAATAAGGATCTTTGTTGTATTGTTATGTATGAATAAAATGAAAGTGAATGATCATCCCTCCTTTTTTCAGAATTAAGAAAAATAGAAGGTAAACAGAGAGTCATGTGTACAAAGCAGAGTTCTAGTATGAACATGTCGAGAAAGGTGAATGGACCTTCTTTTCACTTCCTCCCTTTATGGCTACACCATAGTAATTAAAAGCTGTTCCATAAGAAGTTTCTTAGCTAACTGAAAAGCCAGGAGCTTAATCGAATCGTGTGAACCGAGCTCCCCACCTCTGAGATCCAGCTAAGTCGACTAAGAACAATGTAGAGATACTGTATGTTTTCATTATAAACTCTACTTAGAGCTAGTCAGCGAAGCTTATATAGATAATTACAGCCATTTACTATCTCTTCAAGTGCCTTACTCCATGACATAACCCTCATGTTTTTGTTTTTTTTTCATTTTTGAAAAGCTAAATGAATTGAAATTAAGGCTATAATTATTTAACTCACAGGCACCCAAATGCTATCTCTGCAGTTTAATAATACTAAGTTCAGACACCTTCCATGCAGATAAGAATTCAGTTTGCAGCTAGCCCATGACTCTAGTATGTTTTATGATGTATGGCACAACGCCTGCTAAATGGATAGCATTAGCTATTGTATTGTTCGCACGTATCCTAGGAGGTGTGTCAGTGGCTCTCGGTCTGATGGATTATTATGGGAACCCTGCCGTCGCACGCCGCTCGTGTTAGGGCACATCACAAGGCAAAAAGCATATGTACACAATCCCAGAAAAATAAATCACGAAGGGATGACAGCATACCATATCTGCAGTAAAACCTAGAAGGATTCAGCACATTACAAATGGAAAGGAAGGTATCAGGTGCTCAAAGAAACAATGTCTAGATGACCAGACCTGCGTTGTAAAAATGCCCTGGAGATAAAACCACTGTCGGAGTTGGTTATTCATTTTTCGTTAGCGACGTGGATGGTGCAGTGGCTCAGTGGGTGGAGTAGAATAGCAGCACTTGATTCACTCTTATGGGGAAATTGGATACTGTTCATGTATCCCATCATGCTCGCCAGGGGAAAGCAACTTTTGGAGATGGAGCACAGTGTCAGCCAACAACCAGCACCGCTGCAGCAGTTGATGTTAAGGGCCTTGCTTAATGGTCCAGTGGTGATATGATTACTCTGCCAGCTGTAGGATTCAAACCTATGACCTTCAGGACATGGACACAGGTCCCCAACCCACACACCAAGTGCTGTGGGCTTTCATGGATAGGGTTCCCGCTCTTGGAATTAGCATGTTCTCCACAAGCGATTAGATGCCTTTCTTCCAGACATTCCCGCTTTCTCTCATGTCAGCCAGTATCTCCGAATGTCCTTTGTGTGACTAAATACCCAGCAGCAGACTGGCATCGGAATCAGAGACTCAGAATTCTTTTTATTAGCCAAGTATACTACCATGCAAGGAATTTGCCTTGGTGGTGTTTTTACAAGACATTACAAAGAGCATTCGATGTTTAAGAAGGCATTCATGTGGCATGTATTTGGAAATTAATTATGACAATAGTAGTAATTATGATAATGATATAATTATAAATGTGATTCTGTGTGTGTGTGTGTGTGTGTGCATATATATATATATATATATATATATATATATATATATATATATATATATATATATATATATATATGCTGTTTGAATATAATCTACATCAACTATTTTAAATCTATATTTTGTAAAGAGTCTTTATATAGTGCAATTATTATTAAGTAGCCAAGTCAACACTATATGTGCAAGAGTGCAATATGTATACAGAGAGTTTGCAGTATGTGTGCATAATGGACAAAAGTGCAGATTATAATTGTGTAGAGAAAGTGTATCAGTGGTTCCCTGGTAATTCTTGTCAGTAATTCGCTGCAGGTGATGGTTAATTGAACGTCCAATTGGAGACTGGTCTTATTCAGGGTGTCTGAGTCCTGTTCAGGGGGCCCAAGTCCCATTCAGAGTGTCGGAGTCCCATTCAGAGTGCCTGAGTCCCATTCAGGGTGCCTGATTCCTGTTCAGGGTGCCTGAGTCCCATTCAGGGTGCCTGATTCCTGTTCAGGGTGCCTGAGTCCCATTCAGGGTGCCTGAGTCCCATTCAGGGTGCCTGATTCCTGTTCAGGGTGCCTGAGTCCCATTCAGGGTGCCTGAGTCCCATTCAGAGTGCCTGATTCCTGTTCAGGGTGCCTGAGTCCCATTCAGGGTGCCTGAGTCCCATTCAGGGTGCCTGATTCCTGTTCAGGGTGCCAGAGTCCCATTCAGGGTGCCTGAGTCCCATTCAGAGTGCCTGATTCCTGTTCAGGGTGCCTGAGTCCCGTTCAGGGCCCCCGAGTCCCGTTCAGAGTGCCTGAGTCCCGTTCAGAGTGCCTGAGTCCTGTTCAGAGTGCCTGAATCCCGTTCAGGGTGCCCGAATCCTGTTCAGGGTGCCCGAGTCCCGTTGAGAGTGCCTGAGTCCCATTCAGAGTGCCTGATTCCTGTTCAGGGTGCCAGAGTCCCATTCAGGGTGCCTGAGTCCCATTCAGGGTGCCTGAGTCCCATTCAGGGTGCCTGATTCCTGTTCAGGGTGCCAGAGTCCCATTCAGGGTGCCTGAGTCCCATTCAGAGTGCCTGATTCCTGTTCAGGGTGCCTGATTCCTGTTCAGGGTGCCTGAGTCCCATTCAGAGTGCCTGAGTCCTGTTCAGAGTGCCTGAGTCCTGTTCAGGGTGCCTGAGTCCCATTCAGGGTGCCTGAGTCCCGTTCAGAGTGCCTGATTCCCATTCAGGGTGCCAGAGTCCCATTCAGGGTGCCTGAGTCCCATTCAGAGTGCCTGATTCCTGTTCAGGGTGCCTGAGTCCTGTTCAGAGTGCCTGAGTCCTGTTCAGGGTGCCTGAATCCCGTTCAGGGTGCCCGAATCCTGTTCAGGGTGCCCGAGTCCCGTTGAGAGTGCCTGAGTCCCATTCAGAGTGCCTGAGTCTCATTCAGGGTGCCCGAATCCCGTTCAGAGTGCCTGAGTCCTGTTCAGAGTGCCTGAGTCCCGTTCAGAGTGCCTGAGTCCTCTTCAGGGTGCCCGAGTCCTCTTCAGGGTGCCCCCGCTGTGTCCCATGATTTCCTCGGACAAGCTCCAGCTGTTCCATGGCCCTCTGTTGGGTATGTGCATATGGAAAATGGATTGCTGGAATTTATTAGTACATGTCTGCATTTGAAAGCATAAAGAAACTTTCACAGCCATTTATACAGCTGTATAAAGTAATAATTGTAATTATACAGTACTGTAGTGCAGTTTTTGAAGTTTTAATTCCAAATCACTCTCAGTGTCTGAATATCCAGGGAACTTTTTAACAAGCACTAACAATAAAAAAGAAACTGTTACCGCTTATCTGTTTTACTATCGGACATTACCAAGGTTTGCTGTATTCCACATGAATGTGTTGCCTTATTGCTGTTTTCAAGTTTTTATTGTGCACAGTAAAATTTGTGTTTACAGCAAACTCTTAAAGCATGTCATTTTTATGTAGCCAGCTTCTTTGTATTCCATACACCTGCACCAAACTAAGACACTTGAGATACGGAGAAAGATATGAATTATATCATGCTTGCAAAAATATAGCCGGGGGTATGTAACTGGGTAAGATCTCTGCCAAAATTAGAAAATTTACTCTTTTTTTGTCTTTAGCTAGACAAAAATAGACGAAATAGACCTTTGATCAATATTAACGCTGTTTTCATGATGGTTATGCATTTTCAGGCAATGCTGGTTTCAGCAAACTTTAATATCCATTAAGCATGTTAATGCGTCTTGCGTCTCAGTGAAGTGTTAATAAGCTGGAGATGCATGTCTCAGTACAGGGCGCAAAGGTAATTACCACTGACTGGATAATTCTCCCTCCGTGTCTTATATAGCATATTTTAAAAAGCAATTTTCAATATTCTGTGAGTGCACAAAGCATGTCTTAGATATGCCTATTCTTTCCTTCCTGAATTTTTTATCTCTCCTATTAAATATCTAGTTTTTAACCTTTGAATGCAGTGCAAATGAAGGGGAGATTAAAGAATGATTTTAAGGCTTGAGACAATTGATGCATGGATTGAGTGTGAGGGATATGGGCTAGAAAAGAAACGTCTTTGATTGGAACTGGATTTTTCAATATCAAAGCGTTATATTTGTATCTATAATGTCTACCATCCAAAAGGCATTAGGCCCATGACTGGTCAGTGGTCAAAAACAGTTCATTGCTGACAGAGGTGAAATGAGGCAGATAGTCTTCAGTTAATCTACTGGAAGTCTGGTACAACACTGCTTCCCTAAAATATCCAGTGTATCTTATTGCATGGTTGCAAACTGATGCGGGAATTAGGGTTTGGATGAAACCACTGGTGCACACATTAATGAAAGCACAGCAAACTTTAAATGTCAAAGGAGCATAAAATCGGTGCCTGGCAGATGCATCCCTTTATGGCAGAACTGTATCCATTCGTACATTTATTTTTTCAACAGGGCAATGTCCTGTGTCATAAGGCTAAGAAAGTCCAGAAATGGCTCCACTAGCATGATAATGAATGCTTCTTAATGAATTGGCCTGGACAGTCACCAGATCATAATCCCAATGAACATCTGTGGTGTGAGATGAAATTCCACTGCCAGCCAAATGCACACGGCTGTTGGAAGCACCGGGGTCCGAATCCCTGTGGGGCACTTTCAACACCTTGCTGAGTCTGACAAAATTGAGCTGTTCTGAGGGCAAAACAGGATGCCGGTGCAATATTACGGCAGTGTCGTTAACGTTTCGTGTACTCACTGTGCATTACAGTGCTTACAGTTAACCACAAGGGCTGCACAGGTAGTCTATCTTAACATTTGCAGTACAAAAAGGTTTTTATTAATATTTCATAGTCTTGTACCAATGTATTTTCATGTGCGATGCTGCCTGAAGTGGTAAATTCATAATGGGAGTGCTGAATGTGACAAGGAAGACGCATTTCTGTGCCAGAGGAATGGAAAATGTTTGCTTTTAAATGTGCTTTGTCCAGGCAGTTCACCTGTGATGATGTGAACGTTTATTTTGTATATGGCAGAAGTATTCACAGCAACTGCCATTTTATAACAGCAACACGAAGAAGGATAATTGCAGTAGCAAGGATAGGTTCTTGAAGATGACTTAGTATAAGTGTCCTTTTTCCTGTAGAAGACAAAGACAACATTGTTCCCAAGTCTTTTAAGACACCAAAATTATGAAACTTTATTTTGTACTTTATCTGCAGCATTTCAGCAGTCCTGTATAATACTGTATAATACCAAGACAAACGTGAACAGTCTAATGTAAAGTCAATTAATGCTATTATCTTATTTCTAAAACTAAACAATTCATCTGCATTTTCACCATAATGGCTGAACCCCATTGTTAATATCAAGAATGATATCTGAAACTGTCTATATTTTTTCGTACTAGCATGCAGTTTTTGCATAAGATATGGGTTATTCCTACAAAGTCAAACAGTCCATTTTTAATTAAATATCCCTCAAACAATTAATGAGAGAATTCACTGGAGCCTGTGCTGACTTATGCTCTCTGCGAAAACTCACAGTAACGGCCCAATAGTGATACATGTCGAGACCTTCCCAGTGAATGCTCTGGTATAATTCAATGCTATACATTCAGTCTGTCTCCCATTACAGTGCATGTCATGGGTGACTGTGTACTTGTGTGTGCGTGTGACTTTTAAATTGTTGGTGACCAGCTAATGATTTATTTTAAGCAGAACAGGAATTCTTTAAAGTACAGCCTGACAACGTGAACAAGGTAAAATCGTAGTGAAATACGAGGGTACCATAATCAGATATTACTGTAATCGTAACTATTTAGTAACGTTTTACATTAACTGCACCTTCACAATACATTCATAAAACGCTATGAATAAACGTCATAATGTATTAATTAACTATTCATAAAACATCATGTATGTATACCTTAACATCCTAACATCCCGTGACAGCTGTAAAATACATTAATAACATTAAGGTATATTAGGATGTTAAGGTGTACTTGCATGTTGTTTATGAATGTTCTATGAATGCATTATGAAGGTGCACTGAATGTTCTATTAATGCGTAATGAATGCATTATGGAGGTGCACTTCATGTAAAACGTTACGGACTATTTTTACAAATCATGTACACATGGCACGTTACACTCACAATGGGCACACTGTTCTGCCGGATGTTGCATTTTGATGTAGTATATATTTGGTAGTTTATCGAATACATCCAGCTGTGGAAAAAACAACGGATTGTGGATATAACAGTACTGTTCCATGCAATGACTTTTCAGTGCAGAATTCCCAGCATGCATCAGTGACTTGCCTCTGTCCCTGGCTGTACCATGCATCATCCCCAGCCTCTGAACGTCTTTTTAATGTTGAGATGTCCATGAGCACAGCATTTATGGAGAGCAGTATCATTATGTGGAACTGCCTACTCTCCTCCTCGCTGCAGCAAAGTGCTCCATTTACAGTGAAGAGCGCATTGTTTATTACCAGTACAGTTTGCAAGAAAGAAATCTGAGTAGATAAGGCATATTTTACCCAAGTCGATGACGGACTCATATATTTGGGGGAGTCTTTGATTTTGAATTTTAATGTTAAGGTGAAAATGTCACTGAAGCTGAGAACTCGGCTGAGAAGAAAACAAGTACAGCTGTAAATATATACTACATGAAAAAAATCTGTATGTTTTTTTGGGGGAAAAAAACATGTTTTAATGATTCAGTACAGGCTGTTAATTCTGGCTTTCATTTTTATTTTGAAAACAGTGTAACAGGTAAACAGTGTAGGTATGACATCCATTTTTATTTATAGTCCCCATGTTGTAGAGAGCTAAAAGTAATTGGACCAATTGGCATAAGCTGGAATTAAGTTATTATAGTTGATATTTCGTTGTAAATCCTATACTAGTGCGCAACTGTGTGGAATCTGAAACCCTATGATTTCGACAGATGCTTAATATTTTGAGTTTGGTTTTGTGTTCAACATGTGAAATGCGCACGCAGGTCAGATGGTTGACTGCCAGGTCAGTGTTGATTAAGGTCAGATGGTTGACTGCCAGTTAAAATAACTCCGCTATTTAGCCCTAAAACTGCTTCTGTTGCATTGGATTCTTAGGATCGCTATCCTGCTGAATGATAAAGTGTCGTCCAGTGAGTACAGATGCGACAACGTTCATGTGAGCAGACACATCCGCCTTGGCCATCAGCAGTGACATCGTCGATGCCCACGAGAAAGCTGCTTCCTCTGATGGCAATTTACAAGCTGTAACACCGTCTCCACCATGCTGGACAGATGAGGTGGAAATATTGAGAGATATTGATAATAATATTAATATTTAGTATAACCAAGTGGCAAGCACCAGGGACATCCATGTTGCTGACCCTTGATGAACAAATGGATGGATGGATGGATGGATGGATTAAGGGCCAGCCCATCATATGGGTTTTGACTTCACTCCATTAAGTAACGGTGAAAAATTACGAGATGATTCATACTAAATGATGCATTCCTCAGGCTTAGTGTTATATTTATGGAAAAATAACATATGCATGCAAATTATAGCTTCATTTTTTGACTTGTTATTGATCTTCACCGATAGAAGGAAATCCGCACGATGTAGGGAGAACAAGCCACACACATACTGAGCGGAGACACGATTTCAATCCTCAGTCACAGAGGTGGGAAGCAACAGTGTTATCCATTGAGTCTCATGCCAGCTGTTAGCGCACATGTTGAGGGGAAATTCTAAAAGCCGGAATGCAGCTTACCGGATGGTTAACAACCCAGAGCTGCAGAAAACACACACCGACTTCCTATGATTTCTAAATCTTAGGGACATGCTCCATTCTGCATGAGTGCTGGATTTTTTAATGTGGTTTTCTGCTTGCTGAAGCAAAAATAGGCGACGCTTCCTGGTGTCTCTTTGAAGTGCTGTCAGCTTCAGGTACAGCGTCCCACGGTAGCGCTACGTTTGACCTAGTGGGAGCACCTGAGTCGTCTGCTGATGCTTCTGCGTCCAGGGCTCTCTGCTAAGAGAGACATGGGCCGCTTATAACTAATGAAGTGGAAAAACGCAGGCGCTGACTGGATAAAATGAGGGGAATCTTTATAGCACAGAAAAGCAATGTGTTCATGATCGTGGAAACACATTTGTACCGCCCCTGCTGCGAATTAAAGTCACGTCCAAAAACATTATTAAGACTTGAATATACAATCTCTTTTCGAAAACTCCTCTTGCCTGTGACTGAAAAACCAGTTCTAGTGTGTCCCTTTACAGACAGCATTGAATTTAAACAACATCTTGCACAGTGGATCTGGTTGAGTAATTCCAAATCTCGCTTAAATTGCATATATCCCATTTCAAAGTGTAATTTTCTGATAATTTAAAGCTAAGTATTTTCCTCAAATTGGCAATTCAAATGGCAATTGATTTATGTGTGTTTTTAATGACAAAACATTGACTGCATGGAAAACAGCTGTAAACAGATACTTTCATTTTCATTTTCAATGTCCCAAAACACGGTGTAAATTATTTTGCTCTGTAATTGAAATGGTCTCACAGACGGTATAATTTTCATCGATAAGGATGATTGTACAGTAATTTTGTCACTTAGTATAATAAAATGGGGGCACAACTTTCTGAAATGGAATGCTTGGGCCGCTTTGTGAGATGAACCATGTAAAAGTCACTGGGATCACATATGGAGCGCATGAAGAGTCGAAGGCATTAAATGTCAAATTCATTTAGCATTTAGAAATGTCAAATGGACGTCTATCGCCACTCCTTCCCTCTTTGGAAAACAGGACTATCAACAACAACCAATCAAAATAACAGCCCTCACTATTCTGCAGAGCAGAGTCCTATGTCTTGCTCTTTGTCAGACTACGAGGAATCGTAAAGAGATTGTCAGTTCATTTCCACAGTGAATGGCAGATTCATGGGATAGGATGTAAATATCCAGACTGGGGAACAAACCGATGGCTCAGTCTGGCTGTTGATCTTTGTATATGTTCTAATCCGTGAATAAAACCTGTTGTGTTCACTTTTGTGGTGACAATGAGCAGTTGTTTACCTTTAGATAATGAGGCTGTTGAAAGGCTGGGTGTTATTCTCTTGGCTTTGACAAATTCCATGTGAGATGTGACTGCCCCCCCCCCCCCCCCCCGAACTGCGCAGCGGTCTGAAGTGTAATCGGGCCCCGCTACGGACGGGGCCGCGTGAAGGGGCCGTGGTGTGCCTCGCGAGGCGATAGACGCTGGCCCCCGCGACCCAGGAACCTCCTCTAATTCCTGGCGCAGTTAATGTCCGTGCCACTTGCCAGCAGCGGTGCTGGGTATTTTCTTTCAGCCGGAGAGCTTGGAGGCCGACGCTGGAGAGGTGCCATCTGCAAACTCATTTTAAAAGTGCTTTTCATTAGAAGCGTCTTCCAAGGTCGCCCCTTTTTAAACATTTTGTTGCAGAATGACATCTTGTATCCTAAAACGTTATTGGGCCCTAACTGGTGACCTAAACTTGCCTCGGTGGTTATATGCAGGGTGCTTCCCTTTCATGCATACAGACTAGGCAGACCCATTAGATTCTGAGTCAGGGCTTTTAGATCTGCTCAGTATAATATATATACTGTAGCTTTGAAAATGACTGCTAGTCAGGGATCTAAAATACAGTGATCTGTGAGTGTATAATTTTTTGGGTATACAGACACCAGACAAATTGGAAAGTATGTGATCAACTGTTAATCTGTATATTAAAGCGAAATTAGTTTGTATTTTATATCTATCTATCTATCTATCTATCTATCTATCTATCTATCTATCTATCTATGTATCTATCTATCTATCTATCTTTAGCATTATGGTATGGAATTCAGGTTAACAGTGACCCTGTACTGAAAAAGTGGTTATGGGACTGATCTCCACTTTAGACAGACACTGTTAGCTCCCTATGTCCATGTTTACATGTTTATGTGTGTATTATGTCTATATTACATTGTGGGGACCAAATGTTGCCCTGCAATGTGATAAAACCCTGTTATTTTCATGTTGTGGAGACAATTTTTCAGGTCCCCACAATGATCTGTGACTGCAATCAAAAGAACAAAGATGCCAAAAATCTGTCCTTTTGTTTGACTACTTATGGTTAAGGATCGGGCTGGGTAGGGATTAAGGTCATCATGTTGGGATTAGAGTTTTCCCCATAGAAATGAATGGAGAGTCCCCACAAAGATATAACTTGAAACCTGTGTGTGTGAATTCTTTTTTTTTTTTTTTTTGTAAAATTTTAGTTATCAGTGGTGACACACCACAGCAAAATGTGTCCTCTGCATTTAACCCATATGTGACAGTGTGACATACAGTAGCAGGGGGCAGCTAAATCAGCACCCAGGAAGCAGTGCTTGGGGGCGGTACCCTGCTCAGGGTACCTCAGTGGTGCCTTGCTGGTCGGGGACTCGAACCTGCAATCTTTCAACTATAAGTGTGCTTCCCTAACCATTAAACCACTACTGCCCACACTTTTGCATGTATGTATGTAAGAGATGCCTGTGTGTGTGTGTGTGTGTGTGTGAGAGAGAGAGAGAAAGAGAGAGATAGAGAGAGAGGTAGAGAGAGAGAGAGAGAGAAAGCGAGCAGTAGAGCTACAAGTCTGCTGTGAAAAGCCCACCTGCTGCTGAAAGTCTCCTGGCTCTCCCAAGGTCGCTCTGCAGTGATCGCTGTCATAAATATTAAAAGCCACAAGATATGTCACAATCAGACTTTGAAATAACACAGGACACCAGTTTAGCTATGAGGATGCACTTTCATTTCTCTTTACACTTCAGAGATGTAAATGAAATAACATACCTGGTTGTATGTCTCAGGCAATTTTCGCCAAATTTCTTTTTTTCTGCCAGGTTATTTTCTATGGGACGTTACAATTAAAACTGAAGCCCATTCAAATGTGCATTTTATAAATAACTTGGTTATTAAAAATCGAAATAAAATGAGACGAGCAGATGGTGCAATGTCTTGGGATTGTGGTTCCGGTCCCAGTCCTAAAGTGGTAACCAAGTTAAAGCGCTTCTATAGAAATCGAGTGCATGTGCAGTGTCATAATGTATTATGACAGGTGAGCTACTGGCTGGTTCAGAGAGACGAGCGGCTGGGAAATCCCGGCTCCTCTTTGCAATCAGAGGAAGGAGCACAGTATAGGAGAGTAATGAAAACTGACAAAGGAACAATCTCTGCTTGCATTACAGTGATGGATAGCAGGCACACGCACAGCACATATACTGTAGGATGATACAGATAAATATAATCAGAAGATAATGTAAGATTTAGCGTAAACTAAAAATCTGCTTTAAAGGGAGCATCACAGGTGATTGTCTTTTCATGCATCGCTAAGCGTGTCGTGACATACGCTGCACCAGGCCTCTTACAGGCAGAATGAGTGTAGCTCCATTGTTTACCTTGACAATACAGTATGATGTGAGCAACAGCTAATGAAAGCCAGACTTTTTTTTTTTGCTTGTTCCCACATATAAATACAGTGTAATTCTGAGTCCACCTCCACCCCCGCCCCCAAATGATCTCATCCGCACCTCCTGTCTCCAGCTTGACCATTTCCAACGTCCAGTTCTTGGGTTTCTACTAGTAACTTATTCAGTGGCCATCAGGACAGGGGGAATTCCAGTGATATAGAAGATCAGTACAGACTCATGAGGCAAAAGTTGGAGATAATTAAAAAAAAAAAAGAAATTAAGCCTATGAAATAATTTGCTATACTGATTGCAACACAATATTAAACTACATTTAATATCGAATTTATTTGGTCCTTTTCATATGGCAGCTTGATGTTAAATGCTACATGACAATTTAAAGGAATATGCTATAAATAGCTTTTGTAAACTAACTTTATTATGCCATATATACCATGAGTGAGAATTTTTAATGTAACAGTATTTGATCAACTGTGCATAAATGTCCCCTTTTATAGAAAGTAATTATATCAATATGCTTGCATGAATATGTATGGGATTGGGGCTGGTTTATTTAAACTGCTGCTTTTCTCTCTACTCCAGGACAGCTGTTCCCACTGTGGCATAGCACATGGATTTCAAGACTTCCACTGAGGAGGTACGATACGTGCTTAAATACCAGCCTCTCAGCCGTACTGTGGTATGTGTGCCTGAGTCAGCTGCTGATGTGATTGTATCTCCTGCTCTATTTGGTTTCCGTCCTCAGTGACTTTGAGATGCTTGGGATTTTTAATGAGGCCTTACGTTCAAATTAATGTAAGCATTTATCCCGGCTCACGCCGACAGAACTAGATCACATTTATCCTTCGTTCAATATCCACGGTGAATGAACAGCTGAAATGCATATTCCCGGTTTGACATTTCCGATTTTTAATTTTCTCAGTGAATTCCCGTTCATTTCGATCGGTGTTGGCTTGATTTATAGTGACTGTGAGAATCCCACAGGGTAGAGCGGTGAAGCCACATCTAACAGATTCAAGACAGCAGAGGATGTTGTTACACAAAAGTAAATACGTTTCATTCAGCCCTTTAAGCAAAATTAACTGACTGCAAGGTACAGACCTGAAAAGATATCATAGCAACAATTAACTAAGCAAAGAAGTAGAATCTACAATGCTCAAGAGTAAGATGGCTATGTAGAAGCTGGGGAGATGGTCTACTGTTTAAAGTCTCTCCTGTGTGTCTCAGACCGGCTGCTCGGAAAGCGCAGCCCATTGGTGTGTAAACGGACAGCAGCTGGTTTCATCGGTGCTGAGCATTCAGCGCTGGGCCGAGCAAACACAGATGTGCAGCCCTCGACGCAAATTAGACAATTAAACGGATCGCTCATTCAGTCGAGGTTCTATGGCGTATATAAAGCATACAGTGTGCGCTTCCTAAGAGCTGAATTCAGGAAAGTGAAGCGTCGCAATGCCGTCATGCCAAGCTTTCCGCATAGCAGTATCATAAAAAGTCGTAGTAAATTAGAAAGGAGCTCAGAACTGCCATAGTCAAAAGTCAAATGGTTCTTCGTTAAAGAACTATTTGTATGTCTGATGGATGCACTTACGTATTTGCAAATGTCGCTTTCGGGAAATATACGAAGGGGCATTTAAAAGCATGACACATCAGCAATCATTCGCAGCCCATGAAATGTCATTTTCAGTCTGGCCTCCTGCAGTTTTATAGGGGAATTTCCCTGGTTGTTTTTCACTGAGATGATGACATCTGTTTAGTGGTATAGTCCTTTCATGTCATTAAATATGTTAGAAAGGTGGTGTGGTGGAGCATTGTGTTGCGTACAGTATAAGCGTTTCAGGGTTGCCAGTTTTGGCCGGCTTGCTGGAATGAGATTTTCATAAGTCTTCACACACATGCACATGCATTTACAGGTATGTAACGAATTTATTAAGTGGTAAACAGTCTGTAGGCTTTTTCAAAATACCCCGAGGCTTTTGATGTAGCTAATTTTAGGGTTATAATGGAATAATATAGATTCGCCGTAAGATTTCTGGTTTGAGCATGAGAGTCTGAAAGTGTAACCCTGGTGTTTGTGTTTCCTGGCCGTGCTCCCCTGGTCTCTCTGACAACCCCCGACAGTTCAAAGGCATGCGGGTTCGGTGGGCTGACATCCTGCTCGGGTTTCATCTTGTCCAGTGCCTCCCCAAATATGCTCCTGAGCAGGGGCCTGTTTCACGAAGCAGGATTTCTTACTTAGCTAGATAACTTGTCAGATTTAAGGTAATCTGGGCTAAATGTACTGTAAGTTAATGAAGATAAAATCCATTTAGCCCAGACTTCCTTAAATCCGACAAATTATCCAGTCAAACAAGAAATACTGCTTTGTGAAACAGGCTCTGGGGCGACCCAACCTTGCTCCTGGAGATCTGCCACCCTGCAGAGCTTAGCACTAATTTAGCACATGATCAGATTCTTCTGTAGCATCTATGTTGAAGCTAAGTTGCCTCTAATACAGAGACTCTACTGAAGGACCTGCTTATCTGTATAAGGTGTGTTAAATTGTGGCTGTACCTAAGCTCTACAAGGTGGAAGATCTCCAGGAGCAAGGCTGGGTAGCCCTGTGCTTATCACAACCCTCTGCTGTATAAGTAGCTATGAAAGATGGATGAATTGTTTGTAATTTTCGCCACACAGTATTCTGTTCAGCTCTGTTCAGCACAACTACACATCATATCTATTTATATAAACAAGTTTTGTTGCCTGTTTTTCCGTAGCCAGAAGGAACAAGTTTTTAATTCGTAACATCGCGTTCATTGAAATGTGTGGGAAGTGTGAGACAATACTTATTACAATAACATTTTCTGTCCCATAATATCTAGCAAAATCTTGCTACTGTATCCCAGGAAGTATTTTCTCGTACTGACATGTTACTTTGCTTCTATTCCCAATTCTAAAACAAAGAAACAATGTGGAATGTTGCATGATTCACAATTTCAAAGGCCATGTGCACGGAAATCCCAAGACCACTTTCTTCTTAGGAACGTTTTTTTACTCTAACATTTCATAGAAATCATATCTTTAACTAAAGCATGATTATAGGTGTTATTTCAAAATGCTTCATTGACTGTAATGAACCAATAAGGAAACTGCAATAATGTGTTTTCATTAAGCAATTTGTGGAAAAGACTCAGTTCAAGGTTAAATATTTCCAGACATGCGTTTATATACGAAGCAACTTCATCAGATATTAATATTAAATGGTAAGAAAAGGGGTGGCATGGTGGTGCAGTGGTGAGCATTGTCGCCTCACACCTCTGGGACCCGGGTTCGAGTCTCCGCCTGGGTTACATGTGTGTGGAGTTTGCATGTTCTCCCCATGTCGTTGTGGGGTTTCCTCCGGGTACTCCGGTTTCCCCCCGCAGTCCAAAAACATGCTGAGGACTAATTTGACTTGCTAAATTGCCCGTAGGAGCGTGTGAGTGTGCCCTGTGATGGGCTGGCCCCCCATTCTGGGTTGTTCCCTGCCTCGTGCCCATTGATAGGCTCCGGACCCCCCGCGACCCAATAGGAAAAGCGGTTTGGAAAATGGATGGATGGATGGATGCTAAGAGGAATATGTCCTCCTAAAGGCCACAATATATTGCTATTCTATGATATACATTGACAGTATATGTTGACGGGGATAAGAGGTTAGAAGATGGATGAATGGAGGGATGAAGATTATACTGCATAAATCTTAAGCGCGTACAGGGCCTACAGACTGCATGGTTGATAAATATGCAGTGTTTCTTAAAGCTGCATTTATTTCATTGATGATTAGTCTCCACACAATGAGCTTGAGCTCTGACCAGTGATTAGCTTAATTACCCACAAAGAAACAGTGTAATGGTTTCCATTAGCACCATTTAGAGATGCAAAGTTTACTCTGCTGGCTTTTCTAGTCCATACCACCATATAAACCGGGGGTGTTCACACAGGTGTGAGGCAACAGTGCTAACCACTGCACCACCATGCCAACTCCATACTTAAATCCAAATCCATTATTGTGGTCTGTGTCATGGCCATTGTGATTCATCTTGACTGGTTGTTTCCCTAAATGCCTATTATTAAAAGAGGTGTTTAATACATATGAATTTGCAACTTTAACATTAGATAAATATATATTTTTTTCCGTAATAGATTAAGCCGGATTTTACCAGATTAAGGAAGAGAAAACTGCATATATTGAATGTGACTGATGAACAGAATCCCTTTCAGTCCTGGTTTGCTATCTGATGATGACTTTTGACTATGTCTATTGTATTTTGTAGCTTTTTCAATGTGTATAAAATCTCTGAGGATGCAGTTGTAGTATCTTTCAGTCAAATGTTGGCATGACAAACCAGGATCTGCCCCCTTTGATTGAGCGCGGAGGGTTTTCAGAGGAAAGTAAAGAGTTTGGAAAAACAACTTTTTTTTCATGAAAATATAATGCCGTGCTTCACCAGAACCTTCTGCTGGCGAGACCCAAGGCTGACTTTTATGTTATTTTCTTGCTGATTGTGATGCATTTGTGAGTGAAGCTCACGATTTCACCTCCAGGCAGATTCTCAGTCATGCTGTCCAGACGTAGATTCCATCGCGGCTTAAAGCTGCTGACAAACATGCGAGAATGTGTTGAGGTTGCTATGGCAATCTCCGGGCTCCACATCAGAAGCCAGTAACTCCCAGAGAGATTCATATGCTTATCCTGTGGCAGGCTGATACGATGAGGGGGGAAACCCATAGGGCAGTCTGACATGGCGGCTACTTAAAGTTAGCTGCAGATCAGCTTCAGCAGAGGTTGCAGTGAAGATATTAAATGCTGACACTAGAATTGTGCAATGGAGTGGATGTCTGATTTTTTTTCACTGCCTGAACAATAGTACAACAGGATGTGCTATCTGTGGTGTTTCTTAATTTCAATCTTCCGATTATGGAAACCTGAATACTGGAATGTACTTATTAGATAATCTATCTATCTATCTATCTATCTATCTATCTATCTATCTATCTATCTATCTATCTATCTATTTGTTGTTTGTTTGAAAATAAAGCTCACAGAATGGAAATGGACATTTGCCCACATGGTCTTAAGCTAGAATTCCCATCAAAAATACCTTTTGGTGACTTGATGTGAAATATTTAGCTACATAAAAATGGAGAAATGGTAGCATATTTAAATCACCACGGATTAATGTGTCAGCTAAGCAGCTCGTAATTATGTAATTTAGTTAGCTTATTAGTGAGCTTATGCTAGACGTTGCCAATCCCTTTATGAAAAGATTTGTTACAGACCACAGAAAGGGGCTTTAAGGTCATTTACTGAAACTTTTTGGCTCGGAGCATTTATTTCTATTGAGGAAGGTCTCTCAGCGCCTGATGGCTCAAGGATATGAGAAATACTTTGAGAGATAGTCGGACTATAGATCCATCTGCACTAATATACCGGCATTACATTTTTGGGTAATCGTTTCTATGGCGAAGATTTGTTAGATTTTTAATATACTGTACTTTCACTGTTTGTTGTTGGCATAACGTCAAAATTCCCGCCTTAGTGCAAACTAGCTAGGACAGCCAACTCTTCCGCCTCTAGTCTTCACAGAGTGTTTTTTTTTTTCTTTCTCCCTGTGGGGAGTAAGTCGCTGATGACCATCAGGAAGTGACAGTAACCTCTAGGGGTGTTTTCCTGGACTGCATTCTCCTCATATCCTCCCTTGGATCCCGGATATTCTTGACAAATGTGTTCTATTGTTTTTTATAAGGAATTTGTGTGCTGCTCATATGGTAGGTTGCTGAACTCCTCAGCCAAACAAGCCTTTGTACCCTTACCAAATTTCAGCCAGTTACAGTGGCCTGTTTGGGACAGTTTGGGGTAAATCATGATCAAAGGTAGAAGCACTTCTTCTGTATAGCTTGATCATGAACAGCCCCAACAGGAACCCTTCGAAGTGGGTCATTTAACTCCCACAATCATTCTGAACAATATTAGAGGGTTTTAGGAAAAGTTCACCTTTAATTATACTTGAATCCATCCATCTTGTTGCTGGTTCTCCTCCTTTCTCCATTCACTTCCAAGCATTTTGGTCTTTTCCAGTCCGTGGGGTCTACTGCCCAAAATAAGCTTTATTCTGGTTATCGGTGCTTTAAGTGAAACGTCAGGCTTCATTTAATTGGGAGGTCAGTTGTTTGTTTTTTTGTGTTTTCATTGCTCAGTCTTTGCATCCATTATCAATCAGAGGAAGCAGCAGAACACGTCTGGTTTTAGAATTATGTGGTTACTACTAGTTTGCATTTTTTTCTAGGTCCTTATTTACATCTCTGTCAGTCTGCATCTCATTTCCTAACTGCTGAATTCATTTTTTCCGATTAAATTAAATCATGCAGAAGTGGACAGTTCAGAGCCAAAGTTAACATGCAGACAATGATTTTGTTTTAACCAACCAGTTGAGTCTTTAACCCCGACTGGCTGTTTGAATTGATTTGATCTTGATTAGAAATTTTTATTTCCGGACCTTAACTTTCCACCTCTGTTAGGTAAATATGCAAAGTAAAATGAAAAATGAGCAACATTATCTTAAAAAAGGGCAATGAATTAATGAAATTGTAGAGTGACTGTTATTTAAAGACTACCAGGGGCTGACGACACATATTTTTGGACACAATCACAATGGGAAATCTGTTAAACAGATTAATTTGTGCATAAATTTTTAAATATTTGAGAGGAAAAAAGAAGATGTGTGTTATATTTTAAAGAGGTCACCATATGACCTGGGTCTCAGGAGCTAAGGCTCCTGATTCTGAATCTCGGAAATGAAGTAAGTTAGGTCAGCACATATAAATGCGGGAATATTTATACGCCGTTCCAAAGAGGACCCCGATGCGTTAGGACGTTGTGTTCTCATTAGGAATTTCCGCATGCAGACATCGACGGCTGCACTTCTGGCAACATTAGACAATTTACGAAAAACATTGTCAGTTTAATGATTGATAGAATATCGTCTAATATTGTCTTTGTTTAGATCTCTATATGTATCATGGGAGCTTGTAACAGGGAAGGTCAGCTGTAAAATATGTGGTATGTGAGTTGCAGTAAACTGTTAGAACTGCATTCTTGTCTTAGGAAGGGGCTTTATATTTTATTATACTATATAAAATTTGATGTTTTATTTTATTATTTTTTTGTTGTTATTTTTAAATTTCACTTGAAACTACTTATCTTTGTTCATGGGCACACTGCAGCAGTAAACGCACTCACAAAATGTCCTGCGCATGTCTATACTGCTTGCAGCCTATTTTTAAACATTTTATCGTACATATCTTTGCACTATTTGTAGCACCGTAACTGACTTGAACCCGCTGATCCCATCTTTGTCACCGGGGCCTAATGACAGATGGTCACACGGACCACCTGTCTCGTTGTCTGGCTGAGGGGCTCACAGAGACAGTGAGGATTGTAGCGGTTGTTAGACTTAGCAGAGAGCCAGCTGGCCAATGGGCTGCAGATTGACACATGCTACCGATAGCTGACCTTGGGGGTACTAAGGCACGTGTGGGCTAAGCTCTAATACCGTACTGGTTCGTCAGTACCCGCTTCTTAGAGTCGTGCAGTTCAGTTAGCAGAAAATTAACGCACATAAGCACACACATTCAAGCGATTCCGAATGTCTGTTACATATACATTTTAACAACATGTATTGCTCTTCACAACACTGCAGTAGATTCTGAAAAAATCGCCACTTTTTCGTCATAGTGCTGTAGATTGTGAGATAGAAGAAGCGCAGGCAGCCCTGTGACAGGCACGTGACGCCACGCTTCATGAAACAGGCTATAATTTATTGTTTTGTTGACAGCGGAAAACACGGTCACAGGCGACATTCCAGAACTCTCAATAAGCGGAGAATGGGGATAGCAGTGGCATATGGTTAACATTGTTCTGCTGTTCATCAAGCCAGTCATTGACCACTGTGCCTATTGTTTTCACGGAGGATTCCACAAGGAGAAGACATAGAGATTTCACTGCAGGAAGGGCGTGTCATGCTTTTGCTGGTGTGCTGCTATGTAGGCTGGTTTTCCATTCTACCTGATGAATCGCTATCTGCCTGACATCAGGTGTGGTTCATCAGGGACCAGGTAGGATGGTATGTGTGTGTGTCTGTGTGTTATATATATATATATATATATATATATATATATATATATATATATATATATGACCCAATTAAAAACATTTTGAACACACTCTTAGGCAGTCAAAAGGAAGGTTTAGCTGTTTATCTGGATTGTAAATGCACTCAGAACAAAAAACACAATTTTACATTAGAACATATGCAAATTAAGAGTTACAAATAAAAAAAAAAAAGAATGTTTTTTGTTCTCCAAAAATTTTCTGATATCTAGTTGGACGACCAGATGAACGCCGCTTCAGTTCCCAGACCTTTCCTCGTGGCACCTCAGCCATTCCGTGGATTAATAAAATTTCAGCACCATTATTTTATTAGCGGAATTACTTCAAAAAAAAGTCAATGCGATATTGATTAGCTATAAATGGGCCAGTTTTTGGCTCAAAGCTACATGGGCATATTGGATGATTTCAGCAAAACGCCAACCCACTTTGACAGGCATGGTAGCATAATTTTACACCAACATGAAGATCATTTTCTATGGCTGCTTGAGACTTTTGCACAGTACTGTATAGCATAATAACCCATTATAAAGAGAACCTTAAAGTAAGGCGTCCAGAAGTCCATTTCAGGCTATGTGCTATTAAGCAGGGATGTAGGGATGCACAATATTATTGAGTGACATCATCATCCATATCGGCCTATCACATCACAGAAGCAAACACAACTCCAACCAGTTACACTGTACAGTTGGGAGAGATAGCAGAGCATGCCACATGCTATTGTTTCGGTAATATCGTGGAAAAGATAAGAACTCCCTGCAAGGAAACTTAAAGTTTTCGTTAAGAAAGTGACAGCTCAGCAGCCACAACATCTTTTAAAAACTGAGTCACTGCGGATAAATAAGGTAAAAAGACGCCGTGGGGCGGCGGTACTTTTTGCAGTATAAAGTCTGACACAAACTGCTGTGCACTGTAAACTCTGCTGAAAACTTGTGCCAGCTAAAACTGGAAATACTGCAAATTTATTTTACTAGCTGAAGCACTGCCATCCAGTAGAATGTACAGAATGCGCAAGCTACCAAACACATAAAGCAGTTATTGGGGTTTCCACTTTCGATCTGAAAAAATACAGGACAAATGGCTAAGAGCAAGACAAAGCAGCGTTTTGTGAGCCGGGTGGCAGCTCTCAGACAGCTGTCAAAGTGGGCTGGCTTTGGCATTTCAAGCTTTCTGCTAAAATCACCCAGAATTTGCACCAACCGTCCAATACACCCATGTAATATTGACTCGACCACTAGCACACCTCCTATAGCTAATCAATACCTCAGTGACTTTTCTGACTAATTTAATTAATGAATTAAGTGAGCCGGTGGTGAAATTTTATAAATACATCGGATGGCTGAGGTGTGGGAACTGAAGAGAGGTTATGGAACTGAAGAAGTGTTCATCTAGCCGGCTTTTTGAAGAATTGAAGAAATTCTTACTAGCTTTTATTTTGTTGCTCTGCATTTGCATATGTTCTAATGTCAAATTGTGTTTTTTGTTCTTTGCAAAAAACTTACTACCCAGATAAGTAGCTTTAAACATTTCTTTTGACTGCCTAAGACTTTTACACAGTACTGTACAGTGTTACAATCAATTTATATGGTTTAAATAAAGATACAAATGCTTCTTTTTGTTCTCAGATTTTGCAAAACTGTATCCGTACTGCCAGAATAGTCAAAAAGATGCCTGACTTAGAAAAATATATGAATGCTGTTCCAGTGGGCACATTCCCTGGCCCTCCGCACAAAATCCTATACAACTGTCAAAGAGGGGTGCAGAGACCCACTGATGCCTACAGTGAATTGGCACTCTACCTGTCATATGCAAAATAACTGTCATCCTCCCTACATACCCATTAAACTGACAAACTAATAATCTTTTTTCATCATAGGGCTTTCATAAAGTGGTGAATCAATTTGTCCATCAGACGCGATAATCCCAGCAATGCCCCATGAATAAACTTAACCTTGATGTGTCAGGAAAGGCAAATAACACACAGGCAAATATGGCTGATGTGGGGATTTTACTGCATAGAAAATATTAAAGGGACTTGTCACGTAAAGAAGATCAGTCTTCAGGCTGCAAACGGTGCCAGTCAATGCCGGTTCAAGCAATCTCACCTGAAGTGTAAATCTGTACACCGTGGGTCCTCAGTAGATGACAGGAAGTGTGGAAGTCTTGCGAAGGCACTTGATAAGCATGCCTCGCCAGCAACAGCACTGAACATGACAGCATCCCTGGGCTGTGTCACATTTCCATCCCTAAACTCATGCAGAAAGGGACAACTTCCCCGCAATTGAAAATATAGATTTGTTTTCCATAATCCAGCAAATTGGTGTGTAGAATATCATAAGCTATATCTACACTGAATTGCAGGTAATATCAACCTGCATAAGCTGCAATACAAGACTGCCACACGTACTTGATTATCACACAAATCTGCACACAGAAAAAAATCACTACGAAGAAAATTATTCTCTGATAAAATGGATGAAATGATGAAAAATAGCAGCTTGACGATGATGCCCTTGTCAAAGTGAGGTATGCTGGCAAACTGGCGATTACAGCAGCAAACACAGTAACGTAAAGGCCAGACTCCAAGAGTTTTAAGGTCTGAGTGAGAAGATAAGAGCATTTACTGTAGAACACTGAGTGAGCTTTCTAAACAATAAACTATTTTCTTTTTTTATACTGAAAGAGTGCATCATCCATCTGTCCTCTGTAATACCTATCCAGTATATGATCTTTAATGACTTAAAGATACAGCATCAAACGTTTGAACACACTAACTGAAAATCACTTGTTTTTCAAGAAGACAGCAACCCTAAGCACACCTCACTCTTACAGTATGTAAGTGCTATATTATTTTGTGAATAAGGAAAGAGATGCTTTTACTGTACGGGAGACCCGTCGCCCACAATCCCCCGAACTAAAGCCGATAGTGCTGATTTGGGATGAGTTAGATCGAAGCGTAAGAGCAAGGTAGCGAGCTTGTGCCCAGAACTTGTGGAAGCTCCTTCAGGACTGCTGGAGAAGCATTTCCACGTGGCAACACTGGAAGGTGGTTGAAGGAATGCAGAGTCTGCAGTGCGGACGTCGTAGCAAAAGGGCACTATTTTGAAGAATAACATTTGAGAAAGTTTTGAGATGTTGAATGTTTCTCTTGGTCATTGCAACTCATACATTCTGAAGTATATATTTTGATATATTTTATTGCTTACAAGTATTAAGTGAGTAAGATAGCTAAAGTTGGGACAAATGTATTAAAAGCAGGTCTATCCAGACTTTTGATAGGCAGTCCACAGGAACCTAATCCTAACCCTAACTTTTACTTACAAGCAGACTGCCATAAAGCCTATGATATTAAAACTTTGGGTTATATACAATGGCTCATAATAACAAACGCACAAACTGCGGTGTGTTGCTCATGAGAACATTGTGTGGCTTCACCGGTTTGAGATGCAGTACAGTACAGTATGTAGTTACTTTGATTATTCCTGTATATTTATCCATCCATCCATTTTCCAAACCACTCATCCTTCTGGGTCGCAGAGGGTCTGGAGCCTATCCTGGAAGCAATGGGCATGAGGCAGGGAACGACCCAGGATGGGGGGCCCGCCCATCGCAGGGCACACTCACACACCATTCACTCACACATGCACTCCTAAGGGCAATTTAGCAAGTCCAGTTAGCCTCAGCATGTCTTTGGACTGTGGGGGGAAACCGGAGTACCCGGAGGGAACCCCACGACAACATGGGGAGAACATGCAAACTCCACACACATGTAACCCAGGCGGAGACTCGAACCCGGGTCCCAGAGAAGAGAGGCAACAGTGCTAACCACTGCACCACCATGCTGTGCCCATTATTATTATTATTATTATTATTATTATTATTACTACTCTGGTTTTTTTGCTTCAAGTTACCTATAAATTTGACTTAAAGCTTGACTTAGGAAATGACTGTCATTCGGAATCTGTAATGCAATAGTATAGCATTTACCTAATAGCATAGCCGTAACATTGTTTTGAATTTGATTTATGCGTCTGAATCTAGCTTTATGAAGGCTACCATCTTCCGTTTACATACTCCCATGTTAGATGGGCCAATACATAAAATGTATAAATGGGAATCCATCCATCCATTGTTTACAACCACTTATACAATGTGTAATGGGTGCCTGGAGTCTGTTGTAGGGGACGGGACAGCATGGAATGCATGCCAGTCCATCATCTGGAATAAGCAAACAGAACACCAGCCCACCTAAACTGCTTGTCTGTAGGGAAATACATGCATATCTATCTTTTTGACTGCTTATCCTGGTCAGTGTCACAGGGCCTGGAACAGGACACAAGGCTGGGTTCAACCTGGACATCAGGTTGATGCCAGTCCATTGCAAGGCTTGAATACGCGTACAGTCACATACAATCATACAACAAGGGCAATTTACAGACACCAGTTAGCCTGAAGGACTACCAAGAGGAGACCTGTGCATCACACACACGCACACATACAAAGACCGCACTTCATCTCACACACACACACACACACACACTCTCACACACAAAAGCAGTGGGACCGCAATCCTCCATTATAATAGTAAAAAAAATAATAATTTAATTGTTATTAAAATTGTTATTAAAATAAAAGTATTATTATTACTACTATTACTACTACTACTACTACTACTACTACTACTAATAATAATAATAATAATAATAATAATAATAATAAATAAAGCCACAGTCAATGATTATCGGGGTTCAAGCACTATGGCCTGATTAGACACTTTGGCCACATTTATCATCAAATGTTCCATTAGAGGGGCGACATGGTGGTGCAGTGCTTAGCACTGTTGCCTCACACCTCTGGGACCCGGGTTCGAATCTCCGCCTGGGTCACATGTGTGTGGAGTTTGCATGTTCTCCCCATGTCGTCGTGGGGTTTCCTCCGGGTACTCCGGTTTCCCCCCACAGTCCAAAAACATGCTGAGGCTAATTGGACTTGCTAAATTGCCCGTAGGTGTGCATGTGTGAGTGAATGGTGTGTGAGTGTGCCCTGCGATGGGCTGGCCCCCCATCCTGGGTTGTTCCCTGCCTCGTGCCCATTACTTCCAGGATAGGCTCCAGACCCCCCGTGACCCAGTAGGATAAGCGGTTTGGAAAATGGATGGATGTTCCATTAGAATGTCTGTAAAAGAATACATATTAAATATGGAAGAATACATATTAAATATACATAATTAAAATTATGTATAGTTTTATAATATGTACATCGCTGTATAAGGCCCTATACACTATAGGTTCTATAGCACTACCATAAGCCACCCTATGTCTTTTTTTCTGGCCTTAGTAATGGAAGGAGTATATACCATTACACAACATTTCAAGACTCTCCAACATACACAAGGGTCATTATAGCCTGCTGAAATTATACTGACTGTTGTCTGCCATGTTTGATTATTAGATCAACTTTTATTATATGATATATTGGAACATCTGGCCCTGTACACACATAATTAATTTTATCTTTTTTTGTCCAATGGTTTTCGAGATGTAAGGCATTTTAAGTTATAGTGCCCCCATTGGGATTTTTTTAGGAAATTTGGAGAGTCACCTTGGAATGTCATACCAACTAGACATAGGATGAGATCTGGATGTTCTGTTGATGAGAAATAGCTCATTAAGTGCAAATATACCACACCCAAGAAATTCCTTGGTCTGTAGCATCGGGTCGATTTGCCCAATAAAAATCCTATGACAACTTTTTTGTCTATATGGTCTTAAGATGCTGTAGTTCAAATTTTGTGTGAATCAGATGGACAGTATAGGATGAGTTCAAAAAAGTAGATTTTTCACAATATGCAAAAAATACCAATTTGTAACATTTTTTAGCGTAAGCCAGTGAATGTTGGGAAAAATAATTTGGGTAACACCTAGAGCAGTCATATACATGCATTATCCATGCATTCATAATACATTATGATGCATTCATAAAGTATTATAAACACAACTATAGCTATTTATAAAAAGGCATAACACATTATAACCATGTGTATTACGCATTATGAATTCTTTATGTAGCTCTCATCTATAATGCATTACAGATATATTTATAATGCATTGTAATGGTCATATATTGGTTATAAGCTTGCATGGAGAGGACATGAAGAGGTTTTTTTCCCTTCTGTACAATGAGCATGTTACGCATTTATGTTTAACTGGCACTTTTATCCAAAAAGACTTACAGTAGGGGGAGGACGCACAATTTATGTGTGCATGGACTTTGAAATCTCAAACACCTAGCTGTTAATGCAATTCTCCATCTTTGAAACTAAAGGAGAATTGTTAACATACTACTAAATTGTCCTATAGTTTTATAAAAAGATCCATCAAATACTTTTTGAGTCATTGTCTTAATAATAAAGTGCCAAAACTAACCTCTTTTTGATATCATTATGAAGTGCTGCTTCAATTTTGGGGTGATCTATGTCAAAGCTTAAAAATTATATTCTGCCCTCCTTGCAATGCCTCTGCAGAGTTTGAAAAAGAGCCATCAAATGGTTATAAAGTTATCTTAACGCCATCAAATGTCAAAACTGCCTATTTTTTTGGGTTATCACTATACACTACGACTTCACTTTTGGGGCTGTCTATCTTAGAATTTAATCAGTTTGAGTCCCTCACCTATACAATGCCTGCGCAAAATAAAAAAATAAAAAATTTTGAACTTTTTTTGAGTTATTGGCTCAACCAAAGTGTCTGCAACAATGGTGATGGTGCTGGTGGACCGATGCTCAAACCATATGTGTTTCATGAAGGCCAGGGAATACAATAAATGAAAACATATTTTATGAAAACAGATAACATAGCAATCACTGTCACTTCTATCAATGCAATGCTTTGTTATTATGATGGAGATTGCAGATTACAGTATTTCCTCTGTTTCCTTTCAGACAAAGAGTGGGGTTTACTTGCTACAGGATGGTCACCAGGAGCCGTTCAATGTTCGACTGCACTTAGCTAAAGACATTCTGACTCTTCAAGAGCAAGACGTCATTTGTGTATCAGGCGAGCCATTCTATTCAAGCGTGAGTAATGTTTACTTTCTTGTCCAAATCAATGCTCACACTACATGTCTGCATATGACCTTCTGCTGCCCTTCGGTCTGTTGACTAACTTTCTATAACTCAGAAGTATCATGATACGGCATACAGTTAAAAGTGCTTGCACAACAGAGTTGGGGACATTCCGGAATGCATTCATTAATTCCAATCCAATTCAGAAAATGGAGCTGGAGCTGGGATTTAAATCTCCCTGAAATTCGAAATAAATTCCAATTCTGCTTCCTATAGTTCCATATCCTGATTCGGATTTGAATTGATGAATGCTTTCCGGAATGACCCCGACCCTGGTGCACACCTAATTGTGCACACTTAATTAAAGGGATCGACAAATTAAACCCCACCCATTACTCACACACATTTATAATTACACCAGCTGACTATGCAATCTCTAGCTACAAACATTGGGAACAGAATACAAAATAGGTCAGTGACCTTCAACTTGGCACCATCATAGGTTGCCATCCTTTCTGCAAGACAGTTTGCCAGAGTTCGACCTGCCTATAGCTGCCCCAGTCAAGTGGTCACCACACAAACTCACAAAAAGGGACCTGATCAACCAATCAATACCCAACTTGAATGGTAGCAAATCCCACCAGCAGTGTTCCAGCATCAAATGATCCATCATCCCAAAAAGTAGAGGCTGTTGTAGCATTATTGTAACAAAGGGCGGACCAAATTCTTATTAATACCTTTGGTTTTGGAATAAGATGTTGGACACGTACCTTTGGACATATAGTCTGCCGAGTTGCGTAATTCAGCTTCAGAGAGTAAAAGTCCTGACCAAGATTTTGTTTCAACCAACCAGTTAAGAATAAAGAGTCACAGTCACAGAGGACTCAGTTGGTTGGTTGACACAAAATCCTGGTCTGGACTTTTACTCTCTGGACCTGAATTACCAACCTCTGATAAAACATGACATAAATTCATAGGGTGTGACTTGTATTCTGCAACAAGGCTTCAGCACTTAACATTTAACCAAAGGCCATAATCAAGTGCCTTTCCATGTTCTTTATTTTTCATGGCTAGATTTATTCTTTATGTCCTTAGGTTTTTGTCGGTATTTAGGTTTCACTATTCGCAGATTCATTTTGGTGGTGGGTTCCTTTAAATGTTATTAGCCAAGGTTTATTTTTTTAACCTGAGCATTTCTTGAGTATCCTCTTCATCACGTATAATGTTGCCATCTTGAAGAGCGCGGAAGGGATTTCCTAAGGCCTCCTGCACGATCCTAGATGCTCCAAAACAAGCAGAGCCACAAAGAAAACTATTGCCACAAAGAAAACTGCTGCACAATGAGAGCCCATTTCTGTGAAAACATTTTCAAAATGTATAACAGAGGCAGAGTGACGTCTACAAATGAAGTTGTACTCAAATAAAATCTGATTGGGAATATTTGGTAAGCAATGCCTCTAGTCACTCAAATTTAAATTAGCTTGTAATGTCCACAGTTTGTCGGTATTCACTAGTGGCACCTTTGAAGTATTCACATTTTAATAATTTTTCAACAATATTGCTTTGAATATTAAATTAGTTATAACAATTCAAATCTTTTTATGAATTGTTTTATTATTACTAAATACAGCAGTGCCGAAATTTCCCATAATTCATTGCATTAGATTATTTCAAACACAGTTTATCCTCAACATGAATGCCAAGCATTAAAGTCATTTTCATTTAAATAAAAACTCAGCCCGCCATCTTGTCTGTAGTAAATAAACTGCCACAATATGATTAGTATACTGTAGTTCTTCACTTAAGACAATGCAGCTTTAACTTATGATGTAATTTTGATCAAAAGTGGAATTTGAACATTATAGTCACAAATAGGTGTACTCAAACATGTAACTGATCTAATATGGTGCCCATTGCCTCAAGTTTAACATTGTTGCACAGCTTAGCTGTTCATAGTAAGCTTTCATTAAAATGTACATAATTCATGAAATGTAAATGTTGTTTGGATAACATTGATTGCCTTGTTTCACTTATTTTAAGGTGAAACTAATGTAAGATATTAAAATCAAAGTTAGTGCCATTATCCAATTTTTAAAGAAAATTTTATTCATTTACTTTGGAATCCCTCAGCATAGATGGGTTGATTGACACAGAAATATAGAACACTTTTCAGTAACAATATATTAGTGGTATAACAAACATTTTCACTAAATATCATGTTCATGTTTATGTTCTTATTAGAAGAATCTTCATGAGTAATTAAATATGCTAATTAACAGATTGTTAATGTTCCGCATGCACTGTATAGACTGATTTTCCAATAGGTTTAATGTTGATGACGATGATGATGATGATGATGATGATGAAGTAGACCAGGGATAAAAAAAAAATGCTGTTGCTCTCGTTTGCTTTTCTCTTCCATCCTTCTTCCCGCGCCCTTTGGGATTCATTTTCTGAGTCCAGCTCCTGTGCCCCCCATCTCTCTGCTGGCAGATTCCCTCGGCTGTGACATGTCAATCTTATCTCTGTTCACACCACTTATGCTGACTCTTCAGCCTCTTGCACATTCAATTCCCAGCACGCTCAGGGTCCCCGTTGCCCAAATTCCCCAAATTTTGTTGATATTCTAAGACTAGCTCTTTTCTGCCTCCCCATCACTTCTGGCAGTAAGATTGTTGCCACTAAATTACTTTGCTTTGGGAAGCCCAATTTATATCTATCAACAGAGCTGCCACTAACACCTATTTTTCAATGGATTCATCTATAGACTATTTTGCCGATTGGTCGATTAATCAAAATGAATATTTTTTCCTCCTGAAAATCAAATTTACCATTTAATTTGATTTCATTTTGACAAAAACAAACTACATGCCATTGCTGTTTAGATAACAGACGCCAGCTTTTCGTAACTATACAGACATTGTTTTCTCCCTCATTTCGATAAGTAAATTAGTAATATGTCTAAAATATTAATGAGATGCGTATTGTGATGCCCACAGTTTAGTAATCTGTATCAATTCAGCATATCTTTATGATTATTAAACTGGGTTAGCGGGACACGCAACATGGTACTGTATTGGTAACTCATGGATGCGATAAGTACTGAAGTGGTGCTGAAGAAAGGGACAGCTCAGCAGCCCGGACGTCTTTTAAAAGAGGAGATACTGTGGATAGACAAGGTAAAAAGACAGTGGTGTGGTGATAATTTTTGGTGATTAAAGTCTGACACATTTTTTTGAGTAAATATAGTTTTCATTTTTATTCCAGTTTGCGGGTTATTTTCTTTCATTTGGCTCATGTTTTCGTTTCAGTTTTAGTTTACGACAATAACACTGGTCCGAATAAACCCAATGCACACAATCACACACAGAATAGTACCATCATTAAGTATAGAATAAGCCCGTATTCTAGCCTAAACATTTTCTCAAAACTTATTCAGCGGAGGTTCTAATGTAGCAGGCAGATAACTTTATGGCTTTGGTAATGAATGTATTTAGCTGCTACACGGACACAAGATATTAAAAAGCTCTCCATACTAATGGTAGTTTAATACACAGGAATAGACATTACGGTGGTTTTGCCAACCCTAGCAATCCATCTTCCAGAGTAGTGCCTATGTGTTCCCTGTTCAGGTGTCCGTGCATAGCATCAGTGCCGTGCCGCTGTGGCATGTCATCAGAACAGAATACAATCATAAATGTGATTTCATAAAAATCATTTTTAAAAAGATGTGTCGATTTAAAACATTGATATCGACACGTTTTCAGCATCGACGCCATCCACTATGTCCACTCATCACGGTAGCCCTACCTATCACAAAAAATTCCAGAAAGTTACTTGACAGTGTCAACCATTCTTCTTATTTCTGTTTCAACAGTTGATCAATTGATGCCTACAGTATAACCCCAATCTTCCTCATCCTCTTTCTGTCAGTGTGTAATCTCCATAGCAAATGGCACAGATATATAAAGCTTTGCCATCCTTTTTTCTTATTAGGGGCAGACATGTTTTATTTAAACAATAGTAGATGAAAACTGTGTTTCTGGTTCCAGCTGAAAATATTGCACCTGTGAATATGTAAGTCTTCTACACACAGAGTGATAAAAGCTCATCAAGGTATCACATGACTGTCATACTTTCTTCCGACCCGAAGACGTGGGGCCTTCATCACCGAGCCAAATTTCTTGCATAGTCGGATAATTTTGAGGCCATGTTGAGGTAACTCTGGCTTTCCGATATCATTTCTTAGCGGGATACATCGCCGTGGTAACTCGCGCTGTATGGCAAACCTGCTCCGGAGATTCAACTCGCTGATCGTAAACAGAGCTTGGACCAATGAAAGAGAAGAATCGTAACCTGGAATCAAGTCCAAGCACAAGCAGTATTTTGTGAGCAGACACAAAGAAAAAGCAAATATGGATCGTAAACCAGATACTCAGATATTCCGGTACATAAATTGAAATTGATAGATTGAAAACCTGTAAGTACAACACAGAGAAATCGAAAAATTCAAAAACACAAGCTGAAAACAAGACATGCAGTGGATCACGTGGACAATGTACACAGACGCCGGCTGTCTGGAAACTACATGCTTTGCATGGCTGAGTGAGGCACAAAGATATGACTGCAAACAAGTCATCACATATTCAAACAATGAGTTCATGAGCCAAATGTGCTCTAAAATTCCAGTTTGGCCAGACTGGGCATGATGCAATGTGAGCTAAACAGACAGAGACAGATTTCATGATTATCCTCTTGCAGGTTTGATGTCTGTGACTCACCACGTTTTTCAATGTGCACACTCGGCGTAACAGGTGTCGCAAGAAAGTATTCAGCAAATCACATCAAATATATACAGTATATAAAAAAAAACGACAACAAATCGGAGTCACTGAAATTCTGAACACTTTCATTCCATTCTGGTTTCTGTCACCCCATTCTTTCCTTCTCAGATTTAATGTTGCTTAACTTGACATAACTTCCTGTAAGAATTGTACAGACAGTTACAATCATTGCGATTGGCCTAATAATCATCATGATACTTGCATATTGAGGTTACTATATATAATTGCTTACAGATGCTGAGGATCTTATAGCTAGATCTCCTCATCTTGTCCTCCTGAAAGCACAGCTCCCCCCTCCTCAGACAGCCTCTCTGCCCTGCATCAGAACATGTCTATAATTTCAGCTTGACATTGAAGCAAAGAATCAGCAGTGGACATTTGGAGCATAGTTTACATCAAAACTGGTCTAACTCATACATGGTAAAGCTACTTATCAAACATTTGTTAATTTCCTTTCGTTAACAAAGTACTGGACCTACACAACGTTTTTTTGTTTTGTTTTTTCATGTTGCCTTGCTACGGAGACCCTAAAGAGACCTGTGCAAAAAAAAATACAATGCCGTTACTTTCTCATACGCACAATCTGTTTTCACGTATGCACGGCTTGTTTTCACGTACGCACAAGGCACTTCCACAGGTGCATGCCAAAGTAAGAACATTCTTTTTTTTTTTTTTTTTTTTAACACAGGTCCCTTCGGGGTCTCCGTACTTCGCAGTGTTTCTTACTTAAAATGTTTGTTTAGCAGACAGTTTTATCCAAAGCAAGATACATTTTGGTAACGCATGGTGTCTGTCCCCCGAGCAACTGGGGATTAAGGACCTTACTCAAGAGCCCATCAGTGACATCACTCTGCTGAGCTTGAGATTTGAATTATGACGTTCTGACAACAGCTACAGCATCCGAAGCTGCAAAGCCACACGCTACTTATCTTCCTTGCATAAATTCATGGTCCTGACTTCAGATGTAAACATAATTATGACCTCAGATTCTCAATACAAAGGGTGTTTTTCCACTGCCCTCCTATTGTGCCAATAAGACATCCTTCGGCATTCCATCAGCACACAGTACAATTTAGACTTTCCAGGATCGACCTCCATTCGTGTCACCTTTCACATAACATTGTGATTCTAGTGAAGCATAAGACTGAGACGGAGAAAGAATCGGAAATTGCTCTTTTACTAACGCGTTAATCCAAAGATGATCTGACTAGGCACCATGAATTTATAACGTGAAGTGTAGAACACATGGGAAGGACGAACTAAACAACAATCAACTTGAACTAACTGAACTAATTTGAAAGAGGAAGAAAACACCTAAAACACACAGTAAACATTAAATTATCGTAAAAAACCCCATATGCAAATTAATTCGTTTCGGTCACATGTCGCCCCCTGGAGCCTGACATTACAATGTTCAGTTTCCAGATTTCTACCTGCTCACAATCACCTCCTAATACACTGGGAACCTGAACCTGAGTTAAAGTACAAGCGAAAAAAATTTATCTTAAAAATGGCATTTGTCATATTGTCAGAATATAGAAAAAAACTGTGACTATCTCAGCCTACTGAAGGAATATATAAAAGTAGTTATTACAGATTATATGCTTCCAAATGTCTTACCATTAGGAATGATTGATGTCGATGATCATAGCGACGTATTTTTAAAGCTAAAAACGGGAGACAGTTGAAAGAGGAATGAATGCGGAAAATTTAATAAGAACATTGGATCGAGCTAATAAGCCAGATCTTCTCTCCGGATACTGTTCGGTGGCAAGTGAGTTTGTGCAATTAGTTTTTATTTTTTTATCATTCTAGACAGTCCAGGGTGGAAAATATAGGAGATATTGACCATTTATTCAATTTTTAATTGTTGGGTGATGAAAAATCCTTGTAGCTAAGTGAAACTAAAAATAAGGCAGGCAGCCATAAGATATTGAATAGAAAGAGGGTTTGGACAGCCATGTGGGAGCTGGAGAAATTCAACAGAACATCACTGCATGACTGAGCTAATAAAACTGATGATGTTTGATGTCAGGTTGGCAGGAGCAGCTGCTTAGAGCACAGCTAAGCTCAGTGATCAGGATAATCTTAAGGAGGCTTTATGTCAAGACGTAGCTCGCATACAGTTTACAAATAAACAATAAACGACATTGCAAATTAAAAGAATTGCTTATGGCCGGGATTCCTATGTGGTCCAGGCAGATAAAAGAGAGACAGAAATTCCTAGACAATAGCGATAAAATGGAAAAAAGCAAGTTGCTTTTCAGCATTTGTTCCCAACTCGGCTTTTGCTTTAGTGTGAGTTTTTCAAGCTGTTATCTCAGTCAGGGAATGTCAGGGAGGGAGACACATTTAGTCTTTGAAGGGTCCACCATACAGTCTTGTTACGTTAAGCATGCTCAGTCAAAGCTTTCTCACCACTGAGCTCTCCAGCTGCTCTTCCCACTGCAGTCAGACAGTGGGCTACAGTGCTTCTATCCATATTATTTCTTTATTTAAGAGCTCAGTTCATACACACACACACACACATACAATATATATATTCTGTCTTACAAGATCACTTGTGTATGTAAATAAAAAAAGAAATTATATTCATATTTATATATATAAGATCACTTATAAAACAAAGAATCTGTTTATCAGACACTGCAGACCAAAAGAGCAATGCATGAATTAACAAAAACAATTTCACCCTAATAGATTCTGTAGATTATCTTAAAATATGTGACTTAATATCTTAAATAGTAACTGTGCATGCAACAGGATGTTGTCTGAAAGGGATTTCCGGGTTCAACTTCAGAGTGTATCCAAAAAAACATAACACCACAGCTACCGACATAGTGCAGAATTAAATGCACACTTCAGCTCTCCGGTTTCCACCAAAACTGTTCATTGGGAGCCTTTGGTCACTGGCCAAACGTCGGTTTCAGTGGTGCCCGCAGCGCAGATCTTGGGCTGTGGACAATGTGAACCATATATTGTTCTCTGATTAGTCCACCTTCACTGTCCTTCACACATCTGGGAGAGTTACAGTGCGCAGAAGCCCCAAAGAGACTTACCACCCAAACTGTTCTGTACCCAGAGTGCAACACGTGGGTGGATCAGTAATAGTTTGGGCTGCAATTTCATTGCATTCCGTAGGCCCACTGCTTGTTCTACATACAGTAGGCACGTCACACTGTAATCCATGTCAAAGCAAAACATTTGTGGAGCCTCGTCTCATTTTCATCACACTTCATCGCCATTTAGAGCAGTGCATTCTCACTTTCTGCACCATTTAAAAGTGCTACTTCTGAGTTGCACTGTGACAGATTCAGTGAGGTGTGGTTCGGTCTTCCGCTGTAGAGTAGCAGTTAAATGTGCTTCAGGCCCACTGCGATATAAATGGGGAATTGTACTGCATATATCACATAATTAGGTTTGTAAGTGGGAATAATTGTAATTATGGAATAACACAAAATACTACTATAACTACTAGAAGTACTACAACTTCTTCTATTACTACTAGAGGTACTCATCACTTTACAGTGGTCCGACATATCATATTTTGCCTTTACTATGCACTATGGTACAACAGCAATGAACAGCCAGTAGCCAAGTTTGAATTATGATCTGTGCCCCAGGCAGCTCTGCCATGCGATACTTTCTACTGATGCCACGCAAGGCAGCATCCAGGCAACCGTGCTTCAAGATTCAACTTTATTGTTAACACACTCATGTACAAACATACAAATACCATCCCCCCCCCATGGTGCTACACATAAATACAAATACAGTAATCAATGTATGCTTAACGACATAACGTACATAGTTTAACCAAATAGACTTTATTTGTTTCTTTATTTATTTGTTTGCTTACTTTTCAATTACTGGTATTTAGTTAGTTACAGTTAGTGCTTGTTTAGAAAATTATTTGGTGACAGTTGTTTCTTGTTACTGTACCTTTTTAAAATATCATAGAAATTGTCATAGAACTATGTTCCAATGTTCCTTAGAATGTAACCCCGTTGTAAGTCAGGGAGAACCTATTTATAATTGCAATAATAATAATAATAATAATAATAATAATAATAATAATAATAATAATAATAATAATAATAAACTGGCTTGTAGGTACAATCATTAAACATGAATTCCCATGGCATACAGACAGTAGGATTGCAAATTCACCTTGTCAGAAGCCCTCAAATGGAAATGTGCGTGTGAACGACTGTTGCACATTAAATTAACCTTAAAGGACACCTGAGGGATAGCGGGCCTCCCTCGCCATTCAGCTCCATGAGACGCATAATCTGAAGAGAAGCTCTGTTCACCGTGCTGCTTGTTCATTATGCAGTGACGACGCTTTCCTACGTGCGATCCGAGTGCTGGTAAGATACAGTACAGCGCTCAACGCGGTCAGCATGGGGGGGGCAGGTGAAGTGGCAGGCCTCGGGGCGCCGGGACATGAAGAGGACGGTGATTAATGAACAGACGAAAGGGACAGCATCGGAGGGAGGTGTAACACAGGGGTTGATATTAATGGCTTATGGCATTCTGGCAAAACAAAATAGATTATGTGTACTGGATAATGGCTTTCCCACCACTACTATAAACATATCTGAATGTGAAAAAGCCTGGCAAAAAATGGCTGCCGCGCAGCATTATTCAACCGTAATACAACCGAGCATACAAAATTATTTATTTTGATATTTGGGTTCCACGTCCTATGAATGTCATGTGTATAAGATTGTAAGAGCACATTAATAAAACTGTACAATAAATTCATAAAGCATTGTAAACATGGCTATATATATTTGCAAAAAGGCATAACCCATTATATCCATATTATGCAAGATGAACACTCTATAAAGGTCTCATCTATAATGCACTACAGTATAAATACCTTCATAATGCAGTACAAAACATCCTTAATTCTTATACTGACCGTTATAATGCATTATGAGCGTATCTATAGTGCATTACAGATTAGAGCTTCATTGGAGCTTATGTATTATATTATAGTATTATAATCAACGCTATAATGCCTTATGACTGTCAGTAGAAGATGCCGTTATGCTCTATTAATTCTTATACAAACTTTTATAGATTTAGTTCAGATGACACTTTTAATTGCAACGTCACCTTTATGTGTAATGCTGGTTGCAAACTGTCTAATATTGACCTCATATCTATGAAGTATATCTACATAATAACTCGTATAAACAATTGCTGTTCAATTTGCTTCTCTTTAAAAAGGTGTTATTAAATGACTAGTTCTACATGTTATTAAGCTACTAGTTTAATATAATAATAATCCTAACTCAGAGTTCAGTATGACATAAAACCTGTTGGAATCAACTAATCATTTAAACATCTTCATGAATATGGTAGCATGGAATAAAATGTTGTGGTCAGTTTATCTATAATGATTATTCCCTTTGAACGTTTTCTTTTTTAAATCCAGCAGCGCAGCCTAATCTTTTACCTTCTTTGCAGCAAAGTGTGCTCTGGTTTTTATCGATTCATGCGTGTATTTTGCATAATTTTTTTGGCCTTACCAAATGACATCCGATAAGCAGTCTAGTCTGAGAGCATCTTTCCTAAAATGTCACAGTTTTTCATAGATTAATGTTTTGCCAGAGTGCGAAACAAGTTTAGCAAACATCATATGAATATGATACATGGTAGGTTTAAAATGAGCTTGTTTCTGTGTACAGAATTATGCTGTAGACATTACAGCATTAATGTAAGTAGACATTAAAGGAGACAGGTACTACGGAAATCTGATTGATTTCAATAAATGAACTCATTAGGGACAGAAACATGGTGGTTAATACAAAGCCGGACGCAGGCGACTGAACATGCAATTACGCAGGACTTTGCCATTAGAAAAGGTAGGCAACCAGCCTGCGCCCCAGAAAATTCTGAAGACAGAATTTCCAAAAGTTACATTTATGGATGTAAGATAATATGATTGTTAAAATTATAGCAACTCATCTGTTATTTGCAGTTTTAGCAACAGTTCAGGACAGAGAAAGTTGCCCCCCCCCTCGTCCCAGCTCTAATGGATTATTCCTAATTTGGGACTTAACACTTCTTCTCACACTGGAGTCAAATGAACCGATACAAAGTAGCCTAACAGAAGAAGAAAATGGTGCAACGACACAAGACTAACATTACATCACCCGTGCCTTTGATACGATCCCGCTAGAGTGGTAGACAAATTGTGAGCAGGCAGGAAGGGAGCCAATCAAACGAGCAAATGCAAAGATTCAAAACAAACCTTGGCAAAAGACGGACCAGTTAAACTTCTTAAATTTGCCTGATTGATCCAATAGAGTGATAACTCTCTCCCCCGATCCGCTAATTTTACCGACAGCACTCACCCCCCCCCCCCCCCCCATAGGTAAGTATTAGCACTGGCACCCCGCACTTTGATTAGCATATTATTGATGTTCCATCGTTTTTAATTCCTTCTCGTTCCTCTTTCAGCTCCAATAAAATAGCTCAAATAGCCCACTTAGGGGGGGGGGGGCTACCCATGCAAGCCTAGGGCCCCCAGAGAAGTTAGCCTGCCTCTGCTTATTGGTCATTTAATCTGGATTTTCTAGAGTCAAGCCTATAGCGTGATGGAATCCAGCTTTGGCTTCTTGATTAAAGTTCAGATGGATTATTTTTCTAATGCCAGTTAGTTTGTACTTCAGATATCACATGGTTTGATCTACACAGCAATTTAATTGGCATTATGTCATTCAAAAGTCTTCATGCAATCCATCCTCTAAATTATTATATAGATTTCCACAAAGCCCAATGAAAAGTTCTGACCATATAAATGATTGATTCGACAATGAATATTCTTAAATTTTAAGCGAAAATGTAGGAATGTGCACCTTTTTTTTGTTCACTTAAAAGCAATGAATGATTATCCGGGGCTTTCTGATGCAATACGTAAAAGAGCAAAAGTTGTTTAATTTTAAGATAAACGCTTTTAATAAAATATATTTGTCATTAATGGCCTATGATGAACCTACCATATAGAGACAGACCGTGGTGCTGTGTCATGCACTCACTCACTTTTCATTGTAATTTACAGTGGGTTTGTGTATTTCGTATGCATGTTTAAATAGGCTGAAAATCGAACAGTCATCTACCTCTCTCAGCGGTGGCGGCCTGATAATACATAAAACTGGCTTGCAGATTTGATTCCCCGTTCCTAAAATGATATAATTTAGTATTTCACAGCATGGCCATTGACAGAGTTGTGATAAAAAGGAACAGTAACAGAGCTGTCTTAATAGCAGACAAGTGTTAATAGAATTATTATCCGTGTCTGCAACAGTAAATATAAACAGAGGCATGACCACAAAGAAAGGTAGAAGGAGCTGTTCCTCTTTCCAGAAATGTATAATCGTCTGCTGGGGGGGGGGTGTTCCTTATTTGGATTACATGAAAAATTTTCTTTGAAATTTCCCTCTGTGAAATGACACATGGTAACATGAGATGTTTGCCGCATGTTTCACTTAAAATGAAGCAATCTGGGGACACTGCAAACACAGAAAAGAAAGAAAGTCTTGAAAGCTTTTTTTAAAATATATATGTATATATAGATGTTATATAATGTTAATTACCTTTAGATGATTTTTCATGCTTGTGATGCGGAAGCTGGGCACTCAGTTTAAGGCGGTTCGACCCACACAGTTGGATAAATCAAATGACGCATCGCTTTTATGTAACCTTCCTTTTATCAAAAATTATTTTTTTAATTTCACCCATTTATGCAGCTGAATTTTTTGCTGAATAAATTCATAATGATGACATTTCTCCAGAGTACTGCAAAAACCTTAACTGCCATTATGGCTGCTGACCTGTCAGTAGAATGTAGATGAGGTTGTGTTTTTGTGCCTCCCGCCCCCCCAAATTTCTGACAGTATTCCTTATAATTCACCATATTCATAAATCGGTAGGTGTACAGTACCAGTCAGAAGTCTCAGTACTCTTGTTGAAACCCATTTTTTCATTAAAATTTTGTTACAAACTTCAAAATGAGTTAAAAAAAACACACACACACACACAATAATATAACTAAATAAGAAAATTCAAATCTGTGTTTAAGAACTTTTCAAGTTGTCTCTAAATTTTGGATTCCTCGAAAACGGCGCCATTTTCATTATTGAGTTAAGAAGCTTAAGCAAGAAATCAGCTGTAAATGCAGACAGGAAGTGTCTTCCCAGCTTGTCTGTGTGACTCCCCGAGATGTGGAGTGCTGTTGGATTCCTTTTTCAAGCCTTCCAGTTCATTGCATATCCCTGCTCTGGGATTCTGGACTAAAGACTGGACAGGCGAGGTCATTAAATTGAGTTCCCCTTCACTATTCTTCCACTACAGGTAGTTCTTGCATAATTCTGAAGTCTTTTTGAATGATGAGCACTGAAACACCCATAATCCTAATATCTCAAGTAAGCTTAGGTACTCTAGCCATGCTGGTTAAAACAGCCATAATTTTGGCAAACATTACCAAACACTGTCACCAGCAAAGCTCGAGTCATGAGATGGTCCCCCCAGGCTTCAGATTATTCGTTCGATTATTTCTCTCCAACTCAGATGAAAACGTCACAAAACGTCACGAAAAACGTCACTTCCCGTCGGGCGTTGACGTTGATGTCGGATTTTCTTGTCCGAGTTGCCCCTGTGACGTAATTTCAACATGGCAGCTTACACACTCAACAGTAATTCTACTTTACAAATCTTTAAAAATGTTTATTTTGTTAAATGTATAAATAATTATGAATGTAATTGCACGTGTTCGATTTAGAGAATACCATATTGTGACCGTAAACAGTATCCTAGCAGCAATATCAGATTTCTACCAGACTTGTTAGTGTTTTCGGTTTGTTTGTAGTTTTTTTGCCTCTCGAAAAAAGAATATCGCTATGAATGGACTAAAATATTTTATAAAGCTTTTAATGTGGTTTGACTAGTTCGTGTTTCTTGTTTTTTTGTCTGTCGGAAATAATATTCTTACTCCAAAACTGCTAAAATATAAAGCAATTACACACAGCAGCGTGTTCATGGAGGCAGCCATGTTTGTTCCGAGTTGTGGTAGCTCAAACGGGAGATTGTCGGACGTAATGTCACTCAACTCGGACTTTCCGAGTTTTGAGATACCACCAATACATACCTACAGCCCCATTTCTGAGGGGCGGAGCTCAGGAAAGCCAGCATACTCGGGGCTCTGCCTGAGGCCAACATAAAGCAAGTAATGGAAATATTTGTGTCTGCTAGTGCTTGGTCATTGTAATACAGATACAGTTATAATGAAGAATAAGCAGCCTCTAGTGTGACCTTCCTGGACTTTCAGGACTAGCTAGCGCCAAATAGTAATGTGGCCATGCAGGTCAGGTTAGCCTAGGCTATGCGGTCACATGTTCAAGACAATTAAGGGTATTTCCATTGTATATTTTGTAGTGGTGTAATGGTACACAGACATCACAGCTTGGTTCAAACCTCGGTTTAGGGGTCACAGTTCAGTGCAATTTCAGTACAGCATGGAAAACAAAATTTACCTTGAAATGATTTATTATTAAAAACTGTAAATACAAACACAATTAGGAACGGTTGTAATCCAAAGGCAATGTGTCTGTCGACGTGTCTGCGGAACAGGTCATTATATATATATATATATATATATATATATATATATATATATATATATATATATATATATATATATACTGTTCAGTACTGTACAAAAGTCTAAGGCACTCAGAAGAAATGTTTAACGCTACTTATCAGGGTAGTAAGTGTACATTTTCTTAGAACAAAAAATATATAATTTAACATAAGAACATGTGAAAATTACGAGTAATACAATAAAAACTAGTAAAAATGTCTATATATATATATATATATATACACACAAAAAAAAACTATAATACCGTAAAAATAATAAGTTGCTAAATCTTTGTCACCGAGTATGGTCGCATATCTTTATATCTTTGACACATATCTAAACAGCTCTGTTGCCTGTAGTTATTTTTCAGCCCATTCTGAATTTCCCATTAAAATTACCTTAAATGCCACGGGGAGGCCTACCTGCAGAGGCTGTTTCTGCTTTACTCTGGTCGTACGGACATTCACACGACGTCGTCTCAAACGAGTTAGCATGTTCGCTTGTGTTTTCACTTACACCCCTGAGTTCAGTGTCACAGAGCCGAGAGGCAGCCTTGGTTTTATCAACTACTCTTTCTGGTGTTCGTGTCATTTATTGGGGAGCCAGAATGTTCCCAAACTGGCGATTATGACCAACTGTAACCAACATTAGCCGTAACCAACTAATAGCCACAATTAGCATAATGTTTTCATGTCGAACATCTACTTGTGAATTTAGGTTCCGCTCATGACAATAAATTTATTGATTTGTTTCATTGTGCGTACAGGACTGAAAACGATGTACTGAACAATATGTGGCAAAAACACTGCAAATAACTGAACTGTTTCAGCCCTAATATTTTGCCAAAATTACATATTTAGATGAAATGTAGCTGTATAAAATCAATGAAAAGAAATATTAAATAACTTATCATTATCCTGGCCAGTTTCGCTTTTGTTCCTTCCTCCCAGGTGGCAGCTGTACCAGTTGTAGCTCTCTAAAGATGGATCTCCATACCTACATAATTCATGCACTAATCCAAAATAATACAAGTGTATACAACTTGAAGCATTGATAATTAACATTTCACGCAGGTTTACTGATCTTCACTAGTACTGTATATAAGTGATACCTCTGCTTTGGTCTGCTATCTCTTAATTTGCTGTGAGTTATAAATTCTTTAGAACTTAACACATTTAGAGTCTCTGTGTGACTGTTTTTTAATGAAAAGGCTTTTCAGCCACCCTGGGGAGGAACCGTAAATGGCTGAACCTCACGGTTCCTCTGGCCAGGCCAGGTTAGCTATGCACTCTGTAATTTGAGTGGCATTATGATGGCGAATCGTACAACAAAGCATCTCCACGGTAACCTTTAAAAGCACAAAACCCTCTGGCATTTACGTCATGGGCCTCCTGGGCTCGGTGCACTATCAGCCACCTGAAAAAGTCGACCAAAGTGGAGAAGTGTCCTCATCGTCTTCTTTAAGACCACTCTGATCACTCAGATGGCACGTTTATGATGCCTGCACGCATTTGGCAAATAGGGAAAGAAAAAATGCGAAAGTCCCTGAAATGCACTTGCATTATTTGGGTTCCTCTGAGCGAAAAGGGGTTTTGATTAAACAGTGGCCCAAGGTAAACAACAAAGAACTGGTACAGTGGAATCCGCTTATATTGATCACATCTGTTTGGGTGAAATTGATCGCTATAAGTGGATGATCATTATAACCCATTTTTTTCCCTTTTTCTTTATGTCTCAGTGAGATTTCCATATTTTCTATAGTTATTACATGCATACAAGGTAATAGAATGGACAGCGTCGCTATGTGCAGAATTGTATTGACTCTTTCAAAATACAGTGCAGCTATTTCAAATTATTTTCAAATTATGGTATTGTACAGATTAAATTACTGAATTATGTTTGATTGAAATACATTATAATACCGTAGCACTGGCGGCATCTGCATGTCCCAGCATGCCTTGCCAGCGCGAGTATAAAGCCAGTGTATGTCCTGTATGCAGCCCATGTTTGTATTTGTTAGTGTAGATCCTTATTGTGCTGTGTATCGGTGTACACGGTGTCGTGTGTGCCTTTAACTGTGGTTGTAATTTCCCACCGCGTGTGTGCCTTACCATCCTTAGTGTAACTTCCCTGTGTTTCCCTGTCATTCATGGCTTTTGTGATATTATTGCTTGTTGTACAGTCTCTTTAAGGAGCAATATAAGATCAACAATTGCATCAGTCTCTCTCGACGTTTACATCCGCCGTGATTCCTGGGTCACCTCAGTATTTCAAAACAGTACGATATAATACAAAAAAATATAATTATTGTAGTTTCGCCGTGGCATTTTGGGCTCGTTTTAGGGGGTTTATCATAACCTTTGATTAGTCCATATTTGTCATTGAGGGAAAATGACTTTCTTTTTCCTGTCATCTTTTCGGTTCACACAGCATTAGCCTCAGGTAGCCAGCCAGAAGCAGATGGCTTAGCTCAAGGAGAAGGAGGCTTATCAATGAAAAGTGAAATAAAGTAAAAAAAAAAAAAGAAAAAAAAAGCTGTAGAATTACTGGAATTTTAATTTCCTAACTTGATTATTATAAGCAAATTATTTAAACAGTATTTGTATAGGAATGATTTTGTCCCAAGATTTTTGATCTATATAAGCGGATGATCACTATAACCGCAATCACTATAAGCATTTTCCACTACATTCAATTCAGTTACTAATTCAAAGTAAATGAGTGAAGCATAACTCTTGAATATAATTGAGAGAGACCTTTGTTGACTCATATATAATTATATAAGGCTATTGGAAAAGGTGTGACTTTCTAGTCTATTTTTGATTTTCTTACTTTTGAATCGCTATCAATAGTCCTTTTATATGAAAGGGCCATTAGTTGCTGATATATATATATATATATATATATATATATATATATATATATATATATATATATATATATATATATATATATATATATATATATGGGGGCGGCATGGTGGTACAGTGGTTAGCACTGTTGCCTCACACCTCTGGGACCCGGGTTTCAGTCTCCGCCTGGGTCACATGTGTGTGGAGTTTGCATGTTCTCCCCATGTCGTCGTGGGGTTTCCTCCGGGTACTCCGGTTTCCCCCCACAGTCCAAAAACATGCTGAGGCTAATTGGAGTTGCTAAATTGCCCATAGATGTGCATGTGTGAGTGAATGGTGTGTGAGTGTGCCCTGCGATGGGCTGCCCCCCCATCCTGGGTTGTTCCCTGCCTCGTGCCCATTGCTTCCGGGATAGGCTCCGGACCCCCCGCAACCCAGTAGGATAAGCGGTTTGGAAAAAGGATGGATATACATATATATATATATATATATATATATATATATATATACATCCACCATCCATCCAGAGAGATGGAGAGAGAAAGAAACAAGCCATCGCTGGTTTATTACTGTCTTTTTTGTTATATTTGCTTTTCATATCAAACACATGGATAAGACAGCTTCCACGAAATTCATTTTTTTAACATGACTAATAATGTATGAGATTTTTTTTTTCTTTTAGTCTCATACAAGTTTTGCCCTAAAGCCATACAAAAATTTCTGCATTGTCTCGGGAATGTAATATATTCACATTGACATATTTTATTTGTGTCTGGACAGTTTGTGGAAAAACTGAATAATTTATGACAGTAGCTTAATGTGGGGAGATGATAGGAGTTACTGCTTCACTCATCCATCCGGCCGCATTTTGAAGCCCTTTCCCGAGGTGTGCTTCTGTAATTTCTAGTAAACATGTCACTCATGCCCGTGTCCAAATTTACCTAACAGAACATTTTAGATGTTTTCAAAAAAGAGAAATAAAAAATCTAAAACCACCGCCATTGCCTTTTCAGTGTGAGCACTTCAGGACAACTGTCCGTTTTATGTTTGTGTCTCTCTTGTCCAGATTAAACATAATTTTAATATATTTATTTGTATTTGGTAATGCTTATTAATTCATTCGTATTTTCTTCCAGGAAAGAACAGTGACAATCAGAAGACAGACAATTGGAGGATTTGGCTTAAGTATTAAGGTGGATCTTGCTGTAAAACATTGCACTCTTTACATGAAGAGTTTTCATATGAAGAGTTTAATTTCCCCTCTTCATCAAAGCTCTCTGACCTTTCCCATTCTTCTTGACATCACGTACTTGTGTCCGTGTGCCAAAAGGCTTTCATTCCCCTCCTCATGATCCGTCTTGAGTGTTTTGAGGTGGAGATAGATTGGGATACATGATCCTGAGTATCCTCTCATTTGCGCTTTCATTAATCACATGTTCCACCCCCCCCACCCCCCCATCTGTCAGCGCTCTGTCGCTCTCAGCCTTCAGTGGGATGCAAAAGATGCATTTGCACGCAAAGCAGCCCCTAGAAACATCGCATGCCCCTGCTCTCGTGAGACTGTGTCCTAAACCTGATTTAGAGACCCCTTAAATGGAGAATTTGAATATATGGTTAAAGAAGCAAAGGTTTTCACAGAACTAATATTAGCATGAGGACAGCTGTAGCATCTAGGGGTCAAAAGTCATTTTGTGAAAGATGCACACACAAACATGAATGAATAAATGAATGAATTTGAAAAAAAAGAAAATGGCAAATGTGGTCTCAGAGGTGCATAAGGGTATAAGAGAGTGTGATACAAATGCAAGTATAAGTGGTTTATTGAGCGATGCATGAGGAGACTAAGAAAACTGAGGGAACCAGGATGACACCACGGGAGACAAAATTTAAAAAGTAATCCTTTGGTAATAAATCTTGTTATCCACTTGTATATTGCATGGTGGTTTGCAAACAACTGAAATTATTAAATTAAATAAATCTTGCTTAGTTCGATTTTCTGATGAGCTGTAGCAAATGCCTAACCAGGACAGTTTATTTAGAGATTAATAAATGTCCACAGGGGTGGTGTAGTGGTTAGCACTGCTGCCTCACACGCCTGAAACCCGGGTTCGAGTTGCTGCTGTGATTCAGTGTCTGGAGTTGGCATGTGTCCCCCTATGTTCTTCAGGGGGTTTTTGCCAAGTACTCTGGTCTCCACCTACAGTCCAAAAAACCTATTATGGTGTTTATGGCTCCTGCGTTGTTTCCTGCCTTGTCCCCAGGATAGGCTCCGGACTCCCCCATGACCCTGCATAGGACAGAAAATGGATGGATGTAAAAAGTCCACTTTACGATTCAAACCGTGGTCCCCATATCCCAAGGTTGTTCAAAGCGCGGTCCTCAAGTTTCCCAGCACTGTTGATTTTTTGGCCCTCCATTACCTGTGAGACAGGTGTGACGCTTCTGTGGCCAATCAGAATCAGGAATTATTGAACTGAATACCTGGGAGAACGAAAAACACGGCCTGGATTTGGAATCGAGGTCCAGATTTGAAAAGCCCTGGTATTTCCTATTAGAAGCTACCAGGCAGGCTGGATTGCATGATGAATGCCACCGAGGATCTTTCTGGCAGTTTCAGTATCATCTGGATGGCACCCTGGCTACTGGCAGATGTTGCCACTGTCTGGCTGCCTACTGCGGAGCTGACTGGTAATATTATTGTCTGGGTGGCTGGCTAGCAGGTCACTGGTGTTGGTGGGACTGTCTGCTCGCCTCCGGTGTCTCTCTTCCCACTCCCACTCCTTCAAAGGGTGATCCACCAGCCAGACTGGCCTAGATACTATGCAGAGAAAGGTTTTCCATAAACCTTAGTGGAGTATCAGCCACAAACTATAGTGGGAGCTTCTTTCCACCTCATTAGATTCCCATTGAACTGTATCAATGTTCATCTCCACCTACTCTAACACAGGTGGTGAGGTAGGTTGCTCTCCTGCACACTGGTATTAATCACAGCTCCGGAGTATGTCTTAAGGCGGAACAGGAACTGCCATTTTAAAACTGTACAGCCAGTGATTATCTATTGCTACAGATATGGCATCTGTTAGACCCCTTTGCAGTATGGCAGTCCTCAATCCCAAGGGGAGGTGATGTTGAATGGAATATGGAGGGGAATGCAGGTGGCACCCCATTTAATTTTTTATTTTTTTATAAATGGGCAGAATGTAACTAAATCAAGGATATTTAGCTCATTGATGAGTCTTAAGAGCTTCCATGAAAGATCACTTACCTTGCAAATGAGTTTAGAATTGGAGAACGGTTGAGGTTTCCATTGATTCAAGTGCCACACAGAGTTGGGTAATTCAAGTCCAGAGAGTAAAAGTCCAGACCGGGTGCCACAGTATTTTTTGTGTGTACCTCAGGCTGGGATAATAATCCATCCATCCATCCATCCATTTTCCAAACCGCTTATCCTACTGGGTCGCGGGGGATCTGGAGCCTATCCCGGAAGCAATGGGCACGAGGCAGGGAACAACCCAGGATGGGGGGCCAGCCCATCGCAGGGCACACTCACACACCATTCACTCTCACATGCACATCTATGGGCAATTTAGCAACTCCAATTAGCCTCAGCATGTCTTTGGACTGTGGGGGGAAACCGGAGTACCCGGAGGAAACCCCACGACGACACGGGGAGAACATGCAAACTCCACACACATGTAACCCAGGCAGAGACTCGAACCCGGGTCGCCAAGGTGTGAGGCAACAGTGCTAACCACTGCACCACCATGCCGCCACCTGGGATAATAATAATAATAATTATTATTATTATTGTTATTATTATTGTTATTATTTGTTACATTATAAATAACATACCTCTGTCCTGTGATAATATTCTTGCTTACCCTGTCTTCACTAAAATAAATGAGTAAATTCAAATTTATAAATTGAAGTGTGTTTCCTTGGAATGAAAGATTAAAATATCTGAAGTCTTGTGTGCTAGTTCTGTGATTCCCTAGGGACCATGTACTGTCAGTACAGTATTATCTTCAGTGTGGTGTCTTTACTTCTTTACTGTTCAAATAATTGATTATTCTATCCAGAAATGATGGTTTCTGTATTTAGCTCCCAAAATACACAGATTTATCAGTCCAGTTAAATAACTATTTCATTTCAGCTATAGTTATTTACAGAGAGCATGCTCAGGGATTTAGTTTTTCTAGTATCTGTTTAATTATTTTAAGAGTTCTGGAGCACCATTGGCACCATTGATATAAATTACATGCCTTTTGCCTCCCTCCTCTAGGGCGGCGCCGAGCACAATATCCCAGTGGTGATATCCAAAATTTCCAAAGAGCAAAAAGGTCAGCATTGTGCCTTTTCATCATCTTCTTCTTCTTCACTTTGGGGGTTTGCCACGTCTCATATTTTGGTGATCTTCCTGCAGCTGAGTTGTCCGGATTGCTGTTTATTGGTGATGGTATCCTTCAGGTGAGCACCTGGTGGTCTTATTGTATAACTGCAATGTCAGTGACGTCACATTTCACATTTATCAAAACATCTGAAGCTACGTCTAACATTAGAGGATCAATCCTTATTTATTGTTGTATGCTGCTGCAGTATAATATAATATAAAATAATATAATATACATTATAAAATTAATGACACATATTGCTTGTTTTTTATTTGTCAATTTTTTTTTAGATAAATGGAATAAATGTGAGAAGTTACCGCCATGAAGAAGTGGTAAGTTGGTTTTCATTTCAGTTCACACCTTTGACTTGAGATGCATTTTGAACAAATCAATAAGCAAACCTATGAAGTCAGCTGTTTAATCGAAAGAAATTATCCTCAGTAAATACTAATTAAGAGACCTTTGTTGAAAAAGGTTTCTCATTATTGCAAGGCAGAGCTGCTGATAAATTTGGGGAAAATGCAATATTGTGTCTTTCGTATCTAGAATTAGGTGGAGCATTTTTTTCCACATTTAATGGGGTTTCATAATGCAATCAATGTTTGCTTTTGCAATTAAGATAAAACAAACATCTAAATCGTATATAAAATTGTACATAACATTTGAACAGCACCTGCAGAGAAATTAAGCAACAGCGAAATTGTGTATGTTAAAGTCTGGTTGGTGGAAGTGCATCATTTTATTTTAGATTTTCTTGAACAAGCTGTCTGACGTTAAAAATAACAGACTTTTCCCTTGACTTCAATGTTTCTAGATAATCATGGCATTTAAAAATAATTGGCATGAATGCAGTTAATTAGCCAGTAGCATTTCTGTTGCAAAGTCAAATTTTATTAAGCACTTGATCCAAAAGCTGCCCCTAGCATATGCTATACATATGCAGTAATCCTAACTGCAAAACTTTAGGTTGTTAAAACGACAGACACATAATATATAACATGCCTAATGCTTGTTATTAATGCTGCTTAGATACCCGTTAATGCATCTCAGTGTAGAAATGCTGACCTTCCTCTGTAAGTAAGGCTTAAACACATTTAATGAAACAGTATATCAAATGATACACAGCGTCCAGTTTATAAGCATTAGCCATGCAAATATCAAACAAGATTGGCCTGTATCCATTCAGTCTCGGTGGGCTTTTAGAACTTCTGTATGCTGATTGTTTGTGTTGGCGCTCCCTCTGAGGTGACAGTCTGTTCAGAGGAAGAATGTGGTGCAAGGACTGGATATTTGAGACGTCAAAAAATTGAGGATTTCCCAGTATCAAAATCAGTACATCAGTAAATCAACTTGGTAGGCAGATTGATGTGCCCCTTTGTCATCCCTAGTGCATGTAACTGCTGTCATGTTCTGTTAAATACATGAGAGAACCATTATAATACTACATTGTTTAAATTGTTTAGATATCTGAATTTGGGGAGTGGCATGGTGGTGCAGTGGTTTGCACTGTTGCATCATACCTCTGAGACCAGGGTTCAAGTCTCTGCCGTGGATCCGTGTGTGGAGTTTGCATGTTGTCATCGTGGGGACTCCTCCGGGTTCTCCAGCCCCCACAGTCCAAAAACATACTGAGGTTAATTGGAGCTACCAAATTGCCCATAGGTGTGTGTCTGTGAGTGAATGTGCCCTGTGATGGGTTGGTGCCCCATCCTGGGTTGTTCCCTGCCTTGTGCCCGTAGCCTCCAGGATTGGATTTCATTACATTGAAATTCAAAACAATTTAATTTCTAATTTGCAAATCACATGATTTGATATGAGCACTCTGGAAAATGTATTGTATTACAGTATTACTGTAATATTGTTTTTCTTGATATTGCTACAAATTGCTACTTAAAAAGAAAAAAAAAAATAGAACAAATAGTGTATCAATAGCTCTCAAATTATCTCGCCTTTAAATTTAGGCCATTTTTAAAAACAAAAATAATGCATGATCATGCCTTTGATTCTATATTCGGTAAAATTTGCCAGGTTGCTGAATATAAGCTTGCTTGTTTGCATGTGGATATAATGAATGAGGCTCAGCTTATTACATTGGCATCTGGCTGATAAAGGTGCCTTTCATATTCAAAGGATGCTGATTAAGAAAAAAGGAAAAAAAAAATTTTTTCACCCACACTGAAATGGGCAATTAATTGCAGGTCTACCCCTCCATGCACAGCACCCATGCCAGTCCAGGTGGGATCAGAACTTGCAGAATTTCTTCTCCTGATGTGCATGCTGTCAACCACCCACTTATTTTGGCTCCACCGGCTGTATCGGGTAACGCTTGGAATGGGAATGCCGTCAGCTTGCTTCCACTACCAGCTCAGTAGGTGCCCAGCTGACTGAAAAACGTCTCTCCAGAGCGACGAGACGGAAAGGAATCCAGATACCGAACAGAACTCAAGCCAATTCCTTTTCTCTGAGTCTCTCCCCATAGACAGATAATGGGCTGTGGCAGGAATCAAACCAGGCACCCCATCGTAGCATATGTGAAAAGGGCAGTGCCGACGTTTACCACCACTCAGATCACGCATTCCTGTGGGGTCCCTCTGATCTGGGGGCCCTTGATTGGCCACAAACAGTCACTGCAGTAGCTATTAAATAATCGCATTCCTTATTTACAAGGTGCCGTTCACATGCATGTCCCGCTAACCATCTAGTTAGCTAGGATCTCCTCACTCTGCTCACTAGCTATTTATTTATTTTTTGGTGAGGGGGGGGGGGGGGGGGGGGGGGTAACATTTTCAGTGGGGCTGCAGAAACAATAAATTTTCCCCAAGAAAAGGGAAGCCCTATGACATAAGTTGACATCTTTCCATGAATGAAACTGCAATGCTGATTGGATACCGCTCTCCTGTTCTCCGTTCATTGATGTCAGTCATGGAGTTGCATGACTGTCACATGATATTGAAGGCAATGCTTGTTTAATGACGTTGTTCCAGACAGGCTGAGAAACAGATTAGTTGTATAAGAATGAAAGACTGGTTCTTCATTGGTGCACTTTATCCGTCATTACCATTTATATTCCAAGAGAGAACCTGAGCTTGCAATTTAATTTACTTTAGATGTAAATAAAATGTTATTAAGCATCCCCTAACATCATTCTGTTTTATAAGGTCAATAAATTGAGACAGATGCTTGAGGACAGGTTTAAAGTGCTGGATTTAGATCAGCATTGGGTGCGATTGAGCTTCATTTGGAGTCTGAGGCTAAGCTCTTCTTACCAATAACTTGGTAATTACCCATGAATCCCTGTTTTTCATAGCTTGTCAATTATGGAATAGATTCCCTAATAAAATTATCCAGTCAACTGCATTCAGTAAAGCGTAAATGCTCATTGCATGCACAGCATTATGGATTCAGAAACTGCAGGAAATATTACAAAGATTAGATATGAATTTCGAGTATAATAGTACTTAAGCAGATGATGACTTTGCTACAAAGATGCAGGGTTTGAAGTTTATGTCTGGCCTGAAATCTTTGTGTTCAGATTCATCTTGTGGTCATGTGGGTAATCCTCATGTTACAACAAAAAACATTCAGGTGAATTGGTGACAGAATATTTAAATGTTCGTGTCAGTAACACAGTTATCTCATTTGATGACGGATAATGTCAAACTTAGTTGAGTGATTTTGGGTAAGTTTTTAAGGTTATCAAATATCATTACATGTATGTTGCAAGCAACACGCAATTGTGGCATGATGTCAAGAGTGGGTATGATGTACACAGCGGCGGTTCTGCCACGCTAGTGCCCTGGGCGAAATCTGAGCCAGCTGTTCAGATGTGCAGGCGTGCTTATCAACTGGTGCCCTGTGGCGCCCCTTGAACGATCATGCCTGGGGCAACTGCCCATCCTGCCCTTGCTGGGATCCACCCACAAGTTTTCGACACATTCGGTGTGGTTATAAACAAGGGGCAACCCCAATTCCCCCAAGCCCAGGGGCAGGTCCTGCTTGTGGGTTATAAATTGAATCTGTGCCTTTTTATACCTGTATGTATGAGAATCCCTTCTCCATTTTTAATGCATGACAGTTCCACTGCCCAAGGATGAATTGTTATCAACTGATACAGTCTATATTGCAGTATTTAACATTGAATATATCTCTTTAGATTCCGTAAAAGTGTCAATATTCTGAGCATATTTTTCACCATTAAAGTCTCCTGTTTTTGAAGTGGTGAGTACACTATGCATGCAAACACAGACACTGTCCCATACAGCTCCTTGTATAATTTCTGAAATAGTAAATGAATATTTCAGTATTGCAGCCACATAAAAGCCAGAAGGAAGATGTGATTCACAACCTCTAATGACATTAAGAAATGGATGATTATTAGTATTGTGAGGTAATGACCAGTGTTGTTCAGCACTAATAGGAAAGGTTTTTACCGTATCTCCCTGACTGATCTGTAACCTAGTTAATGTCTTGTACAATTAAGTTATAATAGTGTGTGTGTGTGTGTGTGTGTGTGTGCGTGCGTGTGTGTGTGCGTGTGTGTGTGCATATATATGTTCACGCATCTACATGGTGTTGATGAGTGTTCATTAATTTCTAGCTAATTGTTCTGCACCACACAGAAAACAGCCAGGAAAGTATTTACCATGTACCAGCCTCTTTGTCAGCTGAATATGCTGAACACTGTTTGCTAAATGAGATTAACACTGTGAGAAATGTTTACCAGTCAGATCCGCTTCCAGGTGTAAACCATCCCAGCCTTTGTGTGACATTGTGGGGATGTATATGTAACCCTCTTGGTTGAGGTGGGGGGAATTCTATTTCCTTATTGCTTTAGGGGAACACAGTCAGCTCAAAATCATCAAAGAAAAAATATATTGCATTAATTTTTCTCTTTTTATATGTTATATCCTTTCATACCCTTGGGGTAGTGTGTGAGTCTCTGGGCTGGGACTCTCTGCTTGTGATTGAAAGGTTACCTGTTCATATCTTCATATTCCGTGGCTGACAGTGTGATGTCACCGTTGGGCTCCTGAGGAAAGCCTTTAACCCCCTAATGCCAGGGGCACTGCACGCCAGCTGACCCTCTGCAGTGACCCCCGGCCCCCCAAGGTCGCTCTCACCTGTATAAGTACCTGTGTGTCTCATCGAGAACAAGACGGGATGAACAAAAACACAATTTTCCCGCAGGGATCATGAAATTGTTGTCACTATTGTGCTGTAGTTGAGTTCATTCACTGTCGCATATTTATGAGAAATGAATAAAAAATAAGGATTCTTTAACAGTGTACAGTCTGTGAAGGTGTGCCCCCTCTCTTGATCTTAAGTGAGATGAGGGTGGTTGTACACTGGACAGCATCGGTCACTGTGCATTGCTAGGAAATCCATTCTAGCTGTAATGTTGTTGGGAAACAGCACATGCTAAGTCATATAATGGGGAGTCAGTATAATATATCTAATATGTATATATGTATATACACAGACAACACACAAACCAAGCTTTGTACACCACAGGTTTTTGCCTCTTCTCCATTGATTTCATAAACTGCTATTTTTTTATTCTTGTTCAGCATCGGAAAGTTGAATGAACAACTACAAATGAGAATATAAGTCAAATAAAGTGTTTCCTTTATAACATGGAAAGATTATGTAACAATGTGTCTGACATCCTATTAACTGGTTGGGTGGTGATGGCACAGTCACATTCTAGGCTGCCCTTTAACATTAAATGCACTAGCTAACTGTCCTCAAATGTTCTCTGCTGTTATGACTGTTAGAGGAGGTTACTTTGATGAATCAAAGATGTGACATTTTCTTGCTCATAAAGGCACTGAAATGGTGAACATATCGTAAAATTATTTGTTATGAAAGGATTTTGAGTGTATTTTTAGTAAATGCTAAGTGAATAATATGCAAATATAGAAAATCTCAGCGTGTGCAAAACCAACTGGTAGTTTATATACAATATATAATGCATATATACGATATTTACATTATATATACGATACATACATTATATATATATTATATATATTATGGAGAGTCAGCTCGTAATGTTATTGCAAGTTAAGATTCGCTAAAATACAGCTGAGTGTATATGCTCATTTTTATGGAAAATTTGCAGGGGAAATCCACAAATAATTAAACGCTGCGAGACTATCAAAGGTAAACGTATAATTTGCCAAGATATTAATCATACCTCGCTTCCCATTTATATCATACAGGAGTGATTATTTACGTTTAACCTCAGCAAAAGAAGCGTTTAAAGGATAACGATCTATTTGTTCAACTATGTAACAGAGGTAGCTAGTGCTTGTTAAAGATGTTTAGCATAATGCCAAGCATACTAATTACATGGGGCATTGTATCTCAACACCCTTTCAAGATCAAGTACTTCATGGGGCCAACAATGTCCAGCTCTGTGCTGACTGTTATGCTTTGAGATGCATTGAACATTTCCCTGGAGTGTGGATCACATGTGCATATAAATGAGCTTTAGAAGGACCATTCAAATTGTATTAGCATATAAGCGCAGAGGAACTGGGGCTATGCTTAATTCATCCGTAATCGCTATCAGTGTAAGGGCTGAGACAGGAATGAAGGCATTCAAGTCAGCATAAGTAAATTATGAAACTGAGGAGCACTGATAGAAGATGTGAACTTTGGTGTTTTGGCATAAGTATATTAGCTCGTCACCGGCCGAGGAATGTGGACATTTGTGCAATCGGACAAATATACCAACTCGTTACTTTTGCAGACAATTCCGTGATTTATAAACGGCTGTTCAAGCGCTGCTGTGTACGGGGCAGGTCTGATATTTGAAAAATGACTTCCCCGCTTTTCAAATATTTGAAAGTATGTGACTTCCCCTCGCGTCGCTGTTAAAAGGGCATTTCACAATTGTCCACGTAGGTCCCCTAGTGTCTAGTAGATGGGTATCCAAAGAAGGGACAGGCACTTTGTATTTTCATAAATCGCAAAAGGATTGCCAGTTACCCCCTGGTTGACACATTGATGGTTTTTCAGAGGGAATGTTGAATGTAATAGTGGAAAAGTGGAAATCAAAGCATATTTAATGTTAATACGCCATGTACTCCCCTCCTTTTGATGTATTTTGTTTCAAGGTTCAGGTCTTGAGAAACGCTGGGGAGGAAGTGACGTTGACCGTCCTCCTTCTTGAAGAAGACTCCAGCCTTCCTGAAACTGCCACTCTGTGAAGATTGCACATGTACGTTACTGGACAACACATGTGCTCGTCAGCTAACGCTAGCAGGCAGTTAGCATGCGGTTACGATGCTATGATAAGAGCACAGAGAATGAAACAGTGTAAACTTCAGGAAACATATAAGGATCGCGGTCCACAGCCATGCTAACCGAAGTTTTATTTTGTTCGCTTTTGTTTTACTGCAGCCGACATAGCAGCAAGCAGTATTTGCCATGAAACGAAAAGTTCTGATTGCTTCTGTGATCATTAATGAAATTAACAGAATTTACTGTACTGAAATATGCGTTCAGAGTTATTAAGTTTGGGATCTACCTCTACTGAATTACTTGTCTTGTTGCTTGCAAATCATGCAAAATGTCAAAAAGCAGATATAAAAGAGAAATATGTTGAGGACCCTCAATTACTAAACAAAAGTCAAGTATAGTTTCATTCTGAACCAATGCACTTAACATAATGGTGATAACTGGGGGAAGGGGGGGGTGGCGGCAATTGAATGGCATTTATTGAATGAAGATTACAGAACAGATGGTTATTTGACTGTGGACTGTGACTGTTCTTGCCTCCTGTAGGTTTACCCAGTGACCAGAGCAGTGGGACGTCGTCGCCCCTGTGTGACAGCGGCTTGCACTTAAACTATCATCCCAACAACACGGGTACTTTTTAATGCGTCACACATTTACAGCATAACCAGCCTATGACTTCTAGAGTGAATTAATATTCATTATTGATTTGTTAAGCATTTCTGAATATGGAAGGCATGATCTATAGTAGCGCCACACAAATTTCCAGCAACAGCTCTCTGCAATTGCCCCCCCCCCCCCCCCCCCCCATATTCTCATGCATTTTAACCATTTCACTGCAAAAAAACTTAAAACAAGACAAACTTAAGGAAGCTTAAGAAGGATAATTCAGTTCCCATTACATACGGCGCTGATTTTTAGCCCCTTTTCACTGCATTTATCAGAAGAAAGTCTTCTCTAATAAGCTAAATTGTGCATCTTATTGCATTATACAGTGTCCAACAGGTGCAATGGGGAACTCATCGACTGACCGTGTGCAGTGATGCTCCTCTTTTACCAGACGCTAAAATAAGATGCATGTAGTTTACTTTGGCGCATCTATAAAACTGGGCCAAAAACTGAAACTGCTGCAGTTTTACATTATTAGCATGATACTGCATAGAATATGTAAGATGAAGTCAAGGTAAATTACAGTAGATTGTTAAACATCTGATGTGGTCGGGAAAATATGCAGAGCATGAATTTGCCCTGATTGTACTTTAAACTTAAAAAATATTTATTTATGTATTAATATGTGTATCTTTCTACCAGAACAGCATTGAATATTTAGAGAAAATACGCAGAGGGAAAATAATAAATCAGGCTTGTTTGACAGTTATTGCGTGAACAGACAAAAAAACGTTCATCGTTTTGGGGCAGACCTTGCAGGGCAGTTCATCGTTTTGGGGCAGACCTTGCAGGGCAGTTCATCGTTTTGGGGCAGACCTTGCAGGGCAGTTCATCGTTTTGGGGCAGACCTTGCAGGGCAGTTCATCGTTTTGGGGCAGACCTTGCAGGGCAGTTCATCGTTTTTGGGGCAGACCTTGCCCTTTTCGGCCATGTCCAGTCAATGTTAGCCTGATCCGTGCGCGGAACTCTGAGTAAGCCCCCCCTGCCCCCCCGCCAAGGACCCTGACTCACTCTGATAATGATAGCAGAAGTGTGGGATTTGGGGCAGCTCATACTGCTGCATTGTCTGTCCTTTTTCACATGACAGAAGCCTGCTGAAGCAGACAGACAGACGGATAGATGGATGGATGGATGGATGGATGGATGGATGGATGGATGGATGGATGGATGGGCGGACAGGTGGACGAACGGACAGACAGATGGACAGACAGATAAATACACGGACAGATGGATGTGCAGACAGACAGATAGATAAATGGATGGATGGATGGGTGGACAGGTGGAACGAACGGACAGACAGATGGACAGACAGATAAATACATGGACAGATGGATGTGCAGACAGACAGATAGATACATGGAAGGATGGATGGATGGATGGGCGGACAGTTGGACGAATGGACAGACAGATGGACAGACAGATAAATACATGGACAGATGGATGTGCAGACAGCTGGACAGATGGATGGATGGATGGATGGATGGATCACTGATGTTTCATTAATCCAAAAGGATATTGCTGGTTTACATTAGCACAGCAAACACATTCAGGTAAATAATAAATGACAATAAGCACTAGCAGTGCAAAGAATGTCAGAGGAAGTATCCAAATGACTCCACTACATTGTGTTACATTACATTCAATGACAATAAAAATTGCAGGTTGTATCACAGGTAAGATTCAGAGCTAGAACTAGGACTAAGAGTTATGTTAATACGTGCTAATTACGGATGTGATAAGTGTTTTTGTAGTTGATATTCCAGGTGAGGGTCACAGAGGCATTTTTATAGTTGTAGTTATAAATAATCAAATTTGAAGGGATAGACTTAAGTGTTGAAGGGCTGACGCTTGCCCTACCTTCCAGGACACGTTGTCCTGCTCGTCTTGGCCGACGTCCCCAGGGCTGCGGTGGAGAAGCGGTGGGTGGATCTGCGGCTGATTCCCCCTGCTACACTCACGCCTGTCCCAGTACATCCCGGGCTCCGACGTCTGCAGGTGAGCGTGCAGGGGCTTTGGGTTTGGCAGATGAAAATACTTATGAAAATGAGTTGCCTGTGCTTTCGGCTAACTGTACAGTGCGAGAAACAAATGGGATTGTTCAGCAGCTAAATGCGAGGCTCCACCGATAGAGATGTGACTCGGGCCTATTCAGTTTCGTTGGCATGGTAGTCACAGAAATCTCACAGAGACTCACAAAGATGCACAAATACAATTCTAATTGTAATATGAATAGTGTCAGCAGCTGTTCATTTTCCTGTCACAGTGAACCATCTGCCAATACGTCTGGAGAGATTTTAGCCCAGTCTGAGAAAGCATTTTGAAAGGTTTAAAAAGTCTGTTAAACAACACTTGTGAAGCTTCAGATTGTGAGGTAAAATGTAATGTAGAAAACAGAAATAGTGGGAAAATATACCTTTTTGCGTATCAAATATATTGATTCTTGTCTTGTTAAATTCTCTTTGAAATTCAGCAGTGCTTTGCTGAGTTATAAATATAAAAAAAATTAATACATACTTGAAGTGAAAACATGTTTACTGCTAAGAGCACTAGTAAGACAACATTTATTTCATTGATATATTTTTTTATTACAACTATACTCTTCTGCTTCAACATCATGATTTCTGAGTTGTTTTTTTTTTTGCTCTAGAATCACTTTTATCAGATGTCTGGTTTTCTTCTGCAGCCCAAAGACATTTTTTTGAGTTTTTTTGTTGCTCTTGCTAAATTGCTCACAATGTTTGTAGCTGTCTACCCATGACCTCTCCTCTCCTCTGTGATGTGTGAGATAAGCTCCACCCTCAAAAATGAATAAGTCATTGGAAGATGGGCGGCTTCCTCTCTAAATTTCATAAGATTTGAATGGGTTTAATGCACTAAACAGTAAATGGTAAACAGGAAAACCAAATCATAATCGGTTTCAGAAATCAATGGAAAGTGCTGACGATTAACTACCAGAGTACAACGAGAGGCCAGTTTACAATAAAATTTGTGAAGCAATGTTTCATAGATTAAGCAGTATTCTATCCATGTTCCATAATTGCTTATCCAGTTTTATGGCGAGTGGTGACCTTGGAGCATATCCAAGGAAACACAGGGGCAGGGTAGGAGACCCCATAGACAAGACCATGTCTATCAATGGGTGAATGCAGATGCACATCCATCCATCCATCCATCCATTTTCCAAACCGCTTATCCTACTGGGTCGCGGGGGGTCCGGAGCCTATCCTGGAAGCAATGGACACGAGGCAGGGAACAACCCAGGATGGGGGGCCAGCCCATCGCAGGGCACACTCACACACCATTCACTCACACATGTACACCTACAGGCAATTTAGCAAGTCCAATCAGCCTCAGCATGTTTTTGGACTATGGGGGGGAAACCGGAGTACCCGGAGGAGAAACCCCACGACGACATGGGGAGAACATGCAAACTCCACACACATGTGACCCAGGCGGAGACTCGAACCCGGGTCCCAGAGGTGTGAGGCAACAGTGCTGACCACTGCACCACCATGCCGCCCCGCAGAGGCACATCCTATGGGCAATTTATAAATTCTGGTTCACCTTGCAGCCAAAACAACTGCAGTATGTGGCTCAGCAGGTGCAGGCCCTGTGCTTATGAGCCTGAGTTTGCTGGTTCAAATCCCAGGGTTGGGTGGAGTGATTTCATTGTTGGGCCCCTGAGCGAGGCCATTAACCCCAAATGCTTGAAGTATCATCTCATCGAGTCTTCTCAAAACAAAAGTGTGTACAGTATCTTTGGATAAAAGTACGTGATAACTAAACGTGCAACATGCTTAGTTAGTTTTAGGGAATTTTTGAGTTCTCTGACCAAAGACACGGTAATCTCACAAACATAAAAATATTATAGCAACCCATCCACTCCCCAGGGCTTAAGAAGACCCAGAATATGTCTGTTTATGTGCTGTCTGCGACACCCCAGACTTTAGTTAAACAGTAGATGCCAGCTTATTGCTGCTTACCAAACCAGGGATGCACATAACAAGCTGCATTCTGCCCTTTCAAAGATATTGATAAATATATTAGACACAGCACGACTGTCTTTTGCAATTTAATTTTGCCCTCAGCATCTATCTATTAAAACCAAAATGAAATCCATGTATTACATTATTCTGAACATGTGAGCATAAATTCTAAATGCCGTTATGCTTTTCAGACCAAAATAGTTACCATTTTATTAGAAATGGTCATCTATTGTAACGAGTAGGAGAATTAATTAAAAGACCAATCGGAATATGGCTTTCGAAAATGCCAAGCGGCATGAGATCGGCTTTTTGCAGGGCTTCATTCATTCGACGTGCATTCGGTGTATTTTAATGGCTGTTGCATTCCGTCCTGAAACTGCCTCAAGACTTTCTTTACCCGCAGTACTGCATTGTCCTCTTCCCTTAGAAAAAACGCCTTTCAAGTCATCGCGGTGGACGGGGTCTGCCAGTGGTGTGATCCAGTTCCCCTCCGCCGACGACTGTTTAGACTGGCTTCAAGCAATAGCAGCTAATATATCTGCTCTCACAAAGCACAATGTATGTATAAAAAGCACGATCCTCTTCTCCCCATCCGTAAGCCTCCTTATGTAATGTGCTTATAATCTGTGCTTCAGAATGTGCCACTTAATCCAGATACGAGTAGCCAGGAAGTTCTGCATATATTTTATGAGAGTGATATTAAAACCTGCATTATAAACAAGAGGCAGAGAAAGTGTGTCGGTGTCATGAATATAAAATGTCCTGGTGGAAATATTGTCGTTACCATTGTCTTTTTAAACACGATTTCCTTAATAAATACAAGCTTCCTCATATATACAGACAAAAACACAAGGCAGAGATTGAATTTTATGGCTGAGTTACTTTGATAAATGGGGACTCATATATTACTAATATATCCCAAAAAATGTTATAATATTAAACTACTGCTAGTGAACATTGCAACTGTGATGATGGTATTTGGTGTGAAGCTGTTAGAACAAGACGCTCTAAACATGTGTGGGCTGGGTTCCAGTTATTTAACTGGATGATTTCAACACGATAACAAGCAAACAGAACAAAGCATATTTCACTCTATAAATGTTCTATCATTTACAGGCTACATAATTCACAGGTACAGAACAGTATCTTTGCTAGTCCATAAGAAACACATTAGTAAATCTGCTTAATTAATTACAAGCTCCTATTAATCAAGCTTGACAAGCTATCAGCTGCCACTTAATATAAGCTTAATAAAATTGTAGCATATAGTAATAAAACTGCAGCATATATACTGTGGCATTGCAGGCTCATATTAGTGGATCTTGATATGCTATTTGCTGACACTAAAAATAAGTTTAACAAATTTGCACCATATAAAGGGAATTTGACAAATATAAAACCATAAGATTACTGACAACCAGTCAAAGGAAACATTTAAAGCCATTGACTTGGTTAGGAAATGTGTATTTCCTCAGGAAGAGGAAAACAATTTGACACAAGCAAATTAACAGCAACACAATTAAAACAACAAGAATTTCTTCTATTCTTTAAAAAGTTACTGGATACCATGTTGGATTACTTTATATAAACTGCTTCAGTTCCCAAACCTCTCAGGGGACATTCATTCTATATGTCAAATTTTACAACTAGCTCAATTGATTGATTGATTGATTTCATTTAACTTCAAGTCAAGTCAAGTCATGCCGGCGAAACACAAATACACAGTGGAATGAGACGTACGTTCCCCCTGAACCACGGTGCAACATAGGGTGCCTTTCAAGTCATCGCGACATAGGGGGGCTGTACAGTATGTGCACCATTACAAGGGTAAAGTGCAGATTAACACACACAGTGCACATGACACGATAGGAGGGCAGAAACACGGTATATACATGAATAGAGTGCAATAATATAGCAGTAGGAATGTCGCAGGTATTGATTAGTGGTCGAATCATTCCTATTGTTTATCATTCTATTGTTGCTGAATAACAAAAATGTCTTTTCTGACAGGTGAAGAAGATCAACAGGAATTTCCCTGTAAATCAGCAGGTAAGAAGCAGACAGTAATGAGGCATAAATACCACACAAAGCATTATTTTAGGCCAGCGCTAGTCTTCCGTATCTTTTACAAATATCTACTGACTGTATATGTACATAAATCCATTATAAAAACCTTTGCAGTAAGTAAAATCTACTAAATTTGATGACGACTGTAATAATTGCCAGCTGCATGCATGTATGACAGTCCCTGTGAAATAAATAAACGACGTTTCCTCTCAGTCTGTTCAGCTGGAACAGCAGGGTAATTGTATTGAATAATGGCAGTTAACTTCTCCTGCCTTGCTATTCCTTAATATAAGTTCAAGAGCAGCCACATACCTTATCCATTAGCCTGTAATGCACTCAGGAATTAAATCCAGCAAACCCAGGAAATCTTAGCTTGCTGCCAGTTCCGCTTTCCCCCACTAGCATCCAAATAGTAAATGGCAGAAGCAATAAATTTTATTTAAAATAAAGGCACATATTATTCCTGAACCGTGTCAGTTAATCAAAGCTGTGGACATTAGCCAGATCCTGCTAATGGAATGCTGTCCTTTCAGTCCTAGCAGTAATTCTGATTTACAGGTTTTACCCATTGGTGCCATACTGTAGCATGTGCTAGGTTTACTGGTGTGGCTCTTCCATTACTGACCTTAATTTTTTGGGCATCCTGTACTATTTAATATGGAAATCATTCCTGTGTAATGTACAACAGTGACCATCACTCACCCTGCCATTCAGGTATAATCAATATGCTCTCAGTTTAATATGTGGGCATTGAAGACAAATGAGCTGTGGGTTTTAATTAGCATAAAAGCTCCCAAATTTAAAGTCAAGCCACACACATGTGTACTGTAAGTATGTGTGTGTGTGTGTGGGGGGGGGGGGGGGGGTTGCATGAATCACATTTGAGGACCAAATTGTCCCCAAAGTGCGATAAAACCTGAAACTTCCTTACTTTAGGGGACACTTCTTCAGGTCCCCATTTAGATAAGCTCAGTTTTATAAAAAACAAATCCATGAATTCAATAAAAAAAGTAAAAATGCCAAAAGTCTTGTGCTTTGGTTGGTTGCTTATGGTTAAGGTTAGGGCTGGGTAGGGGTTAAGGGTGTCGTGACTGGGATTAGGGTTTTTCCCATAGAAATGAATGGACGGTCCCCAGTTAGATAGGAAGACCAAGTTGTGCGTGTGTGTGTCTGTGGTCCAGGTATATCATTACATTGTGGGGACCAAATGTCCCTACAATATGAAAAAAACATGTTATTTTGACATTGTGGGGAGCAGACCAAAAACACCAAATTAACTACATCAAAATAATCTGTGTTGGTGAAACCAGCAACAAATGGCCATCCTGATTTTCCCAAGTTCGGGGCAGAGTGAACTCTGGAAAATCATAACGGGCAATAAGAGGTGTGAAACCAAAGCATCTCATTACCATAAACACACTATTTGGTAAATGAATCTCTGGAGACCCTCCCCCCCCTCCCCCCCTGCCACATCATCTAATATTTAGAAATGGGACCAAGTCACTCCGTGACAAGTGCAAGTCAAATCTCGAGTCAAAATAACGCAAGTCTGAGTCAAGTCCAAGTTCCATCTTATTTGTAGAGTCGAGTCACAAGTCATCTAATCCGTGACTTGAATCTGAGTCAAGCAGCGAGGCATGTGACTCGAGTCCCTACTTCTAATATGTCAGTATTTGATCTTAGGAAGCTAAGACTGTCTGACGACTGTCTGACGACTGTCTGACGACTGTCTGACGACTGTCTGACGACTGTCTGATGACTGTCTGACGACTGACTGGATGTGCCAGAAGCACATTCAGAGAATTCTCCATATGCAAACAAATATATATTTTTAAATAATTGAGTAAAATTAAAACAAAGAAGCTAATTCTTGCCATGGTACTGGAACTTGATACCTTGCAGCCTCAGAATAAGAACAAGCAATCTTTCCTGAATGATTCTAGAGGTATTTAAAAATCGTTTGGACGAAAAACACAGGATTTACAATCGCCGTATAAAATGTGCATGTTAACCTACAACCAAGCTGCTGAAGCAGAAGAAAAACGTTCTCAGTTGGAATGATGTGGGGTCTGGGATGGTGCTTAATACTACTGATTCACACCACTGGAACCATGGCTCTACTCACTTCTATGCATATGTGACCCGTCGCCACGAAATGAGTCTTAAGTCGCACTGGTACAGAACTGTGTACAGAACCAGTGTACAGAACTGTACCAGAACTGTAGAACTGCACCCACAAAACTCGTTTCGTGGTGATGGGTCACATATGGTGTTTGTATGTTTTCCCTGAGATACTGTCGATTTTCCACATACCCTGGTTTCCCCGTACAGTTTGCTGGAATGGTGTGACCCTGCTTTGGGCAAGTTGGGAGTCCATAATAACATCAGATCTTCAATGAGCATGAGACTCCCACAGGCCAAAAGTGTACAACTGATAAGCACTTCGACAAAACATTGCAGTTTTAATATCCAAGGTCCGCAGACTTTTACAACAAAGACGCATATTTGATCAACATGATCAAAAAAGGCAAGGAAAAAAAAATAGTTGTATGACCAAATGTATCTTTTGTTATAATTTAAAGGTCAGAACAGATCATATCACCTTTGGTTAAATTCTGGTTTCAAGAACTTTCTACAGGATTCACAGCATTTTCCGCAGTAAATAATGTGAATACTGTCATTTGCTACCAAAAAAAAAAATAATAATTGAAATTGCCTATGTTGATGGGAGGCTTTTATGTATGATTAATGAAGATCATTAAAAACCCGGACATGAAATAAAACATTCATTATGTATGCACTTCTTCTTGGGAGCACACATCAAAATAATCAACTTGTATGGGAAGTGACTGTATGTCAGAGATAATACACTCAATGATTTTATCAAAACTCCTCTGTAGTATAACACTGTCAGATGTTCCAAACTGATGCAATCACCCTGGCTTCTTGGCTAAGTAAGAGTTCTCAAGATGTTCTGACCTTTCTGGGCCTTGTGCTGAATATCTTAAAAACCATTGTCACATTTATCAAATATAAGGCTATTGACGACTCCTAGCAATTAACGTCTGCTCACATAAGTACTGTAAAGCGATGCTAGACATGCTGTAATTCTCTCTCATGCCTGAGTTTGAATGCAGCGTTTATCATTTTACGCCGTTCATTTAATTCATCATTAATCAAAAGATTCCGAAAAGCCTTAAGAAATCTATTGTGCTTGAACAGTGCATGATTTCTCTTATACACCATGCCATATATATTCAAGTGTGCTGTCTTGCCGTCTTTCGGCCACGTAAAATGAGACGTGTTGTGCAGCAATGTGCCGACTTGCATGTTCATCAGCTGCAGAAAATTATCGTAAGTCACACGCGGCTTTAATTTTGGTTTTAACTTCTCTTTCTCAAAGTTGAAAAGCTCTTTATTGGCTGATATATGATTGATTTTCAACCAAGGCACGAGTAGACATTAGAAATTCAGAATCCTGAAATTCATAATCACGGTTGCACAGCATATCATGCTTGTGATATGCACATGCGCAATTATCACATTGCATTTGGTGGCGCGGTTTTGCGACTGAAACACAATTTGCAGTAACACCGGCAAGTTATTTCACACACACTGTTGGTAGATAAAGTTCTATTTGGCTGTAGTTTATTGGTAACACTTTACTTGAGGGGACACAAATAATGTAGTATTATGCTATTACTTATGTATCAAATAACCACAAAGTGTTAGTTACAAACTGACATCATGTTTGTGCATCATTTGTGCATACGAACTGTCATACATCTTTTATCTTAAGCAAGTACTATATCTATTACTACTGTATATCTCTTAATTCTGTGAACCTTTATGAATTACTGAAGGAAGTGCTGTAGGAATAAATAATGAATAACATGTAAAATACTGATCTCATGTTTATTCATCATTGATGAATTGCGACGCATCATTTATCTCAGACAGTTACTTTATTTGTTACTATATCTCTTTATTCTGTAAACCTTTATGAAGTACTGAAGGAACTGCTAAGGAACTATTGAAGGAGCAAATGATTAATAACACAAGTGAAATGCTGTTGTCATGTTTATTCATCATTAATGAATTATGACACATCTTTCATCTTAAGCAACAGCAATGTTCATGATTAGTTCGTGATTTGTACTTCAGTAGTAACTGAGTTATTACTAAGTATTTATTCCCCCACAAGTATAACCAATTTAGTTCAGGTAGTATCGTCTCAGTTTTGTATTTTATAAATATTGCAGTACTACTTGCGGATATTTCACATATCACGATGTGATATTGTGCATCCCTGTTCATGATGATTTTGGTGAAGGTGTGATTACATGCTGTGCTGGAATCTCTTTCAGACCGAAAACTTAAGCACTGGCATCGGCACACAGTTTTGTGATGATGTTGAACCAGCATTTCTGAATATCTTTACCTTTCTGGCCGAACCCATGAACGCTGCTCTGAGACCTAGCAGAAACTGAGGTCCATCCAAGTATCTGTCACTGCCGCTGAGCTGTGCAGTGACCTGAAACTTCGACTTCGCTTCAGCATTCACCTCTTCACTGGGGTATTCACCTTCTTTCTCTCCTTGGACTGGTAGGCTGAGAATGGGAGGTCCGTTCCACCAGAGCTGGCTCTCAATCAGATTAAGTACAGTTTAGCCTCTTGTTAGGAGGTCAGCAGATGGCAAAGTGACAGTGCAACTTGGTCTGACAAGGACCGAATTTCTATTACATTTCTAGTAACAAATGGTTGTCATGGCTGAGCCAAACTGTAAATCCAGTGCACGCCTACTGTATAATATTGTAGCCTGTTGAGATTTTAATCCTATTCTTCAGCTTCCCCATATAATTCCCCAGTCTTTCACAAATAAAAACTTTCATCAGCTCTTACCTAGTTATCTCCTTTAGTGCAGTGACTCAGGAGTTTGATTCTACCGGGCTTGCATAAACATCACCATCGTCTACCTGCGCTTGCACTGCATTATACTCTCATTGTAGTCGCATTTCCTAGCCTAACAAGGTCTGTTCCTGCAACAGTTTGATCTGCATTTTTGTCTGGCGCCATCTTTTTTTCTTGGCTGGTATAACTGCACTAGACTGAGCACCGCCAATGTCAGTCTCAGATAAGGTGGCAAATCTAAATCCCAGCTGCATCCTCTCCTTTTAAAAAGGCCGTTTCAAGCTTATGGTCAAATATACGAATCCTAGCTTCCTGGCTTGCACAGCAACACCATAGCACAGCACTAATCCGAGCATCTGTGCCTACACCGTGTAGTAGATGGTGCTTTGAAGGCTGCTTCCCCGTCTGCTCTTCCCGGGCAAACAGCATAGTGAGATCAGAAATGGACATTTCTGTCTCTTTCTCATCTCCCGATTACTTATTTGTACATCTATTGCAAGATTGTGAAACCTTGAAACCGTTTCTCGCTGCCCCTATAGCTATGCAGAAGTTCAAGCCTGTTACGTCGCTACGGCAACTCGACTTGGTGGCATCGTTTTTTCTTTTTCTGTTTCACAATCCTTTCAGACACAATCTACCAATAAGCTGAATTTTCTACTCCTTCGCTTCCTTTTGAATCTGTTCTCCAGGAATCCTCAGTCCTCTGGCTCACACTTGTGAGTCTTCTCTTGCGCTTCGGAGTGTCTCACTCGGGCAACAACGTGACCTTTACAGTGCTGAGATTCGTGGGCCGTGCAGAAATCGGGGGCCAAACCTGTACGGGTCTCTTACCTCAGCACTGAAAACCCCAGGATCTCCAACGGCTTTTTGTAAATTAAGTCCCTCCAGCCTCCATTCAACAGGCATCCTCTGCCTTAGCTGTCTTGTATGCTTTTGTATTATCAAAGCGCTGCGGCTGTAACAATGCTGGAAACAATGACGTCTGTGTTTTCAGACGAGTCTGAGGGTGTCACATCACCTTGTTAACACACTGCCTGACGCCATTGTCAGTGCTTTGGATTTTTTTGGCAGCTGTGTGTGCAAAGCGATGCAGGAATCATATGGAGCCGGATGAGATGATGAATGCCACCATGTCCAACTGTCTGACACTGTCATAATAAATTACAAATATAAATTTCATATGCATCACACAGCTGCCTCAATGCTGTCTCTTTCGCCTTCTTAAATCATCCCTTCTGCTTAAATCATTTGACTGTTCCCCCCCCCCCCCCCTTGGAATTATGCCCCCTTGGAATTATGGGATTTGTAGTTATAATCGTATATCATCATGCATTGTTGTATATTGTGTTATATATTGACCAATATACTGCTGATCAGTTTGTGTTATTACCAGTATCACAAAGGATATATGAGTTTTTAACAATGAAAGTCACAGCTGGCTGTACTGCTCTGTCTGACAGATCATCTACATGGGCTGGGTGGAGGAGAAAGAGCAGGACTGCGTTCAGGACCGAATGTACACCCCCAAGTTCCTGGCTCTGCGTGGCTCCTCCCTCTTCAAGTTCTCTGCACCACCTGTGAGTTTCCTGTCCCATTTCGGCAGCTCCAGGGATCTCCTTTTCAGGTGTAGAAAGACTCTTGTACATGCTTTAGTCGTACAGAAACCATTAATCTTTTCAACCAGCCTTCTGCATTTGTTATTAGATGAAAACCCATCCATCTTCTGACAGATTATCCAGGTCAGGGGGGACCTGGAGCCTATCCCAGACAGCATAGGACATAAGGCGGGGGAATGCACTGGACAGGGTTCCAGTCCATCACAGGGCACATACGTACAGTGGGTACAGTTAGCTTAACTGCACACCCTTAGGTGATGTGGAAATCATTCTATTACGTTTATTTATCCAAAGTAGCACATAAAGGTGGGTTGGATAGCACTGTCAGCCAGTGTCTGTTGACAAATTGGGCTCTGGGGTCCAATATCACTTGACCAGCTATGGGATTTGAACCAATGATCTATAGGAAACCATTGTGACATTGGGGAGAACATGTGGATTCGACCCATACAGAGCAGCTGCAGGATTTGAAACCCCAAACCTAGAAGAAGGATAGAACAGAGCCGCTCACTAGAGCCACCAAGTTACCAACAAAATAAATTTCACACAAGGAAAACTGGTTTTGCTTGTAATCAACTGACAAAAGATATAATGCATGGAAATGCATAAATATTCTAATAATATTTGGTGTATATTCCTCTTACAGCATACATGACAACATAAAACTATGATCTAGACGTGAATTATACTTAAAATATTCTTGTAATATTCTTGTTGCAGAGTTCACGAGTTCACCACTGACAGTGACATAATCGAGTCACGATAACAGCTGGGATGAGAAGACTGAATACACACACTGTAGCATAGTTTAACAGGCAATATTGCATGCTTAGACTGATGACGCTTGAGGAGTGGGTATCTCAATCACTGTTGGGCCATGGACACGTGGAAGGCAAACAGAGTCCGGCCCATACTTTACCATCACACTGATACAAACCCAGTCAACGCCAGGGAAAACTCGTCAAATATACTGATTGGTCAGTGTGATATACATATGGACCGCCGACATAACAAATGTTGAATAGGAAAGGCTGAGAAACCCTGTTCTAGGAGTAATCTGGCCTTACGTTTACAAGGCTGTCCAGGCTTGCACGTGTCATTTTGCCTTTTGAAGAGTATTTCTCTGGTTCAGGTAGAAATAAACGAACAGGTGAATGAACATTGTGTCTGGGCCACACAAGAATGTGACCTTTGTAGCAAAATATGCAATAAAAAAATTCCCATATATATATATATATATATATATATATATATATATGGTTAATAAATACTTTATTTACCATATATACAGTGAAGGTTGTCCTGCTGACAGCATAGCATGCAGATGTCATATAATTCCAATTGATTATTTGCAGATTTTCACACTAACGCCTATATGAATGAAAGTAAAATTTGAACCTGAAAACTTTTGTTAGTGAATTTCACGAACAAGTACACTGATTACTGCCTAGCATAACTAATCGTCACTTAATGTCATTCAAACGCAAGCTGATGATGAATTTGCACAAAATGTACCCTTTAGTATTACATAGTGTTAAACCCCATGTCCCTATCTTTTCTTTCTTTTTAATTTTTAATTGTTGCGGGAAAAATTAATTCTGACATAAGACTGTATTCTTGATGACGGGGAAAGACTAAGATCTTCTGCAGTTCTGGAAATGTGGCTGCAGCCTTCATGATTGTAAGAGATTGGAGCCTTCTGACTTACTATTGTCCTGGAGATGTGGGAAGGGAGATGTCATGCAGAAGAACTGAGAGACGGAGAGAAAGTGGCAGGTTAGTTAAATGCCCCTGATGGGCTCGGTTTTCCCATTGTGAGAAGGGCTTCTGATGCTTGCGTACCTGGAGTTACTTACAGCCTCCGTCAGTTCTGCAGTGAGCAACGATAGTAGCATTTATGAGTGGGGACAGATGCCATTAGATGATAACATGTTGGTTTGCTGTGGTTCTTCAGTGACATGTACCTGCAACACAGGACAGTAGGCATTACGTCATACGTAGGACAGTGCTGATAAAGTGATCTGGAGATGAGTCAAGCCTCACACATGGATGACAACGCCTGATCCGGTGGAGGATCCCTATCAAAAATTTTTGCCTCCATTTTTGGATTCACGAAGTCTTAGAAATGCATGTTGCTTTACAGAATACAGAAGGGAAACCATATCAAGATCAAATTATATGGCAGTTTGGACATTTGAGTCTTGAGTTTGTGTTGGCAAGCCGTTGGACGGTCTCCCCACTGAGAAATTTTATATGCTGAAGTTGGCAGCGCAAAACAATAGTGTGATATGTATTTGGGAAATGTGCAGTGCTGCAAGTCTTTCTTTCACTGGAAACAACAATCAGGTAAAATCTCAGGGAAAATGAGGCCTGAAAAGTGAAGCAAATCAAGAAGAAAATCGAACCTTTCTTGGTAATTGATGTCCCTTCACCTCCCTCCTCTCCCCCTCATTGCTATTCATTGGCCAACCTCTCCCTCATTTCCTCAATGACTCCATGACTTCAGTGCTTCTCCTTTCAACTTTTGTCCTTTGTACCTTGTTAGGTGATTTTCTCATTTATCCTCAATTCTGACATTTCATCCTTTTCTGCTTGGCAATTCTCCTTTTTTTCCCCTCTGTGCTTTACTTTCTTACCATCGCAAATTAAATGCACTCTGCTTGCCTCTCTAGGGAAAGATGTCTTTGCTCTGTGGTGCTAATTGGATCTCTAAGCATCACACATATGCTGTTGCATAAACTCACTATGTCACTTCCTGTTACTGCCATTGACCACTGGTCACATTAAATATATCCATTTCCTTTTACCTGTCATTTGTCTGGTTGGCAATAATGTTATTCTCCTGCCATATTGTTTTGATTTACAGCCATCCGACCATCCATCCTGCCATCCGTTCATCCATCCATTTATGCATTCCTCCATTTTTGCAACTTATTTAGCACAGGGAGGACCCATTCTGTCCAGTACATATCAAGGCATGCACTGGCGCACAATTACTAAGGACTATTTTCTGTTTTATTTATTTTTTGTTTTTTCTTTATTTGATTATTATTTTTTTCTTATGTCCTGTATAGTCCTTTTTTCCTACTAATAGCATATATGCAAAAGAGATACATTAATTACTCAGTTCTTAATTTATGCCCTTCCTAAATAATCACTTGGTTTGTCTAAGGCCTGTTTCACAGCTGGTGGGATGATGTTTCTTATATAGAATATGGTGGTTCTGGGGGGCTGTTACTGCTCCTTTATGCCCCCAACAATGCTTTACTCACTTTATAGAATTCACTTTTACAGGCTTTTGGACTTTATGTCAGTGTACTTTTCTTATAAAATCCCAGCGTGCGAATGGATTTCTCGCATCCCTCTGAAACACTGAGTGTGCGCTACACAACCGTTTCTTGGCCTCCCGGGGACATTGTGTCGACACTGTGGAAATCTGCTCTCGCCGGGCTCCAAAAAGGCTCTAAAAACATAGATTGTATTTTAGACCCAACGTCACATAAGGCAAGATGACTTGAAAGCTGCCACAATGATCCAGCAAACCCACTGCATTACTCAGAAAGTCGGCTAGTGCGAGATGTTTGCATGTATGTTTTTTTTTAAAAAAAAAAAACATTGTTTTTGTTTTTATTTTCATCAGTAAACAGCAGTGCAAACAATGAAAAGCAAAAGCAGAAAGTGGGCTTTACATAACGACTTTAACAGCTTAACATTAAGAAATCCTTAATTCTTTAGAAATGCTTATAAAATAAGACATATGTATATATTTTGTATGAAGCATATTAACTGTATTAGTGTAAAATATGTTACCTATATTAATATTATATGTAATCATTTGTTTCCTTTGTGATATTTTGATATGTGTACTTATATTTGAAATATTTTCAAATGCATGCAATGAAATTGACCCCCCTAAGTTTGCCCATAATGCAAGATTCAGTTTTAACAAGGTTGTCATGGTTACTTGTTTCAGGTAACGACATGGGACTGGACGCGAGCAGAGAGGAGTTTTACGGTGTACGAAATCATGTGCAAGATATTAAAGGTAAGCAAGTGCTTAATCTGTCTCTAATATTTCCTATTGCTGTGTCTCTGGGCTGATACAGATGGTTTGAGAGATATTGAGGGATGATGCAAGAAGAACCCATATCTTTTTTTGAGAAAAGAAGTAGACTTAACTCAGCAGAAACAGGCTATCACCCAAAGGTGCTACCTAGTCTGCCTTTCTAGGAGCAAGGTTACTCTCAAAAAAGATTCTAGAAGACTGCAGGCCTGTCTTGGATCTAATAAAAAAAAGTGTTTCATTAACACCCAAAATCGAGAAGTGGGTTAAAGGTTGGTATAGGTCTCTCCGCTGTCCTCCCGAGAGTAACGCAAAGCAGTGTACTTCATCCAGACTTCCAGGAGGCTGGTCCAAAAGAACCACAGTGACCCTCAGAGACCGAGTGTGCTTTTACAGAAACTGCTTCGCTCTGCAGATTTTGGTGTAATCTTGTTCCCGCTTCGACAGTAGGTCTTATTCCCACACATATTTGTTTTTTGTACACATATTAAGTAAGACTCATATTAATAATCGTAATGTTAATAATCAATGATTACATTAACAATCAAGTAATCTACTGATTAATTTTAGACACACACTCACAGACACATTCACACACACACACACAGCTTTGTAATGATATCCTTGTGGGGACTCTGCATTCAATTCTATGGTGGAAACTGTAATCCTTACATGACCTTAACCCCTACCTTCTTTTGGCATTTTTAGTCACAGATTTTTATAAAACCGAGTTTCCCCTTGTGAGGACTGAAAAAAAAATGGTCCCCACAACATCAAAATAATAGGATTTTATTACATTGTGGGGACATTTGGTTCTCACAATGTAATACACACACACATGCATTATTGTAAGCTGTGGTGGGGAAGCGACAGGCTAGCCTTCATTTTGGCAGTAATCACAGAAAGTAAATTAGGCCAAATAATTAACAATAAAATAAATTAAAAAACAAAAGAAAAATACAAGATGTCACTGATATTTTTGGAAACATTTCATAAATGTTGCTTTTACTTTTACCTTTAACGGCTTCCTCTACCATTTGGTAGACCTCTGCAATTAACAAACTGCAGGGTCAATTTTGAAAAAAACTGTTGATTTTTGTTTATATATTGGCCCACAGAACAAAGAATTGATAAAAAAAAAATTTAAATGCCTTTTTCTGGGCGTGCCACTTAAAGGTTAAAGTCAACGTGAGGGCAAAGATAGGCCTGGTTACTCTAAAGGGTATATAACTTATAGTTGTCTATGGTTCACCTTGCATTGTTGGGTGAGTCCATTCGAACCTGAATGCCTATTTGATGATGATGTTGCATTTCAGTCATGCTGTTTATTGATATTTAAATTCTGCTTTGCAATTCTGACCGACGACTGCATTTTCATTCACTCTTAATGTGAAGTGCTCCTGCACAACGGATGCCTTCCTTTTTCTATTTCGAGCCTCGTCTGCTCTGCTCCGTCTTCCTTCCATCTTGTGGCCGAGTAACCGAGAAGGCAAATTTTAATCATAGCTTTTTTTTTCACTAAGTTTAATTGAGCAGGTGCGACACCTCATGAAATCTCATCATGTAGCTGAGAATATAATGAAATTGAGGTATAGTCTGAAGCTTGAGTTGGCTGTGTCCCTTTTTGAGTCTATACTTAAAAAGTTTAATTTTCATTTCATTTATGACACAGTTGGATCCTTTCATTTGGTTCTAATTAATAATTCAATCTAGAACACACAATTCTTAAGCATTATTCAAAGTTCTGCTACAATGCACAATGTTACCACAAAGTTTGACACAATGAAATGAAATGTTTTTCTTTCATTTTAATACATTACCATATTGCTTTCACATTACCATATTGTTTTCACTGAACCACAGTTTATTTTTTTATCCCATCATCCATCAATCGCAAGTTTGTTACAAAAGGTTAAAAAAGTTGACTTAGCTCAGCCGAGCAATGTTTGGGACCCATACGGGACTGCCACATGCGCGACTGTCTCAATCTGGACCAATTCTTAAAGTTAAACTCTCACATTATGCGGTCTGACTCACTTCCTATCTCGCATGCATGAAGTATTTAGAGGAGGTCAGTCATTCCTGTGCTTTGCAGCCATACATTTTCTCGGCTAATGTTTTACATAATATCCGCCGGTGGCCATGGTGTGGAGCAGGAATAGTTTTCTGCGTTTTTCTTGCTGCCTGCACACTTTTTTCAACCGTGGACAGCAGGATGGGCGAGGAGGGACCGGCATTAACCTATACACGACAACAGCTGTTGGGCCCGGACCCTGCGTCCCCCCATGTTATTGCGGCACTGCCAGAGGAAGGAAGTGGGAGCCCAGCTCCGGAACAGGGCGAGAAGGCACAGGCTATACCAGCCAGTCATCATGGGAACTGTAAGCTCTCTGGCAAACGGAATGGTTGGGCTCTCAGCACTGACCAGGGGCCCCGGGGAACACAAACGCTCACGTGCTTCACAGAATCTGTAGCTGAGAGCTAAAGCTACCATCTCTCACACTGGATGGACAGATAACAGAAGTCATGGCAATAAAAACACTGGAATGTAGAGCTGCCTGCTTTGGGAGTGCGGCCACATTCCACGCCGTAGGAGTTTTCACATCATTCTTTTGGCGGTGGATGTCCCACCAGACACTGCAGTCACCAAAGAGCAGATACATTCTGTGGTCAGCAAACTCATCACTGATCATCCCAATGCTTCTATTGCAATCTCTCGGGACGGCAGTCATGTTTCATTCTATTCCACTTTCACTGAATCCTACCAGATTCTGGAATATACCCACTTCACGCCCCCCCCCCACCCCCTACTGAGAGGGACAGGAGACCATGGGAGAGAACAGGGCCTTGGTTCTCTTGTCCACTAATGCTAAAGAGGAATAACACTATGTTTTCCTGACACCCCCGGGCCAACCTGATTATGAATCTTGTGTCTCATTCCGTCATCAAACCCGTCATTCAGCAGCTACCCATCATCAGGACCGTGAGGAAGTGGACTGAGGAGATCAAGGATCTTCTGCAGGATTACTCAGAGGAGATTGGGACATGGTCTCTGATTCATAAAGGGACTCATTCACTGTGTGATGAGCTACATCCACTTCGGGGTGGATAAATACAGCTCCCAGAAAGAGGCTGTTTGCCCTCTAACAAACTGGATCTCAAAGGACCAGGAGGACGTATTCAAGAAGAAGAAGAAGAAGAGAACATTTAGGTCTGCAGACCAGCAGGAGATCAAGCGAGTGCAGGCCCAGCTGATGAATCAACTCCATGAGGGACAAAAAAGCTACAGGAACAAGCTGTTACCAAAGCTACATCAGAACCGCATTAAGGAGGTGTGATAAGAGAAGATACGATAACACTTCACTTAACTGACAAAAGGGTTTTTTTTGTCCAGCAACTAGGATGTACAGAGAGGAGGATAATGAAATAAAATAAATAACAACCAAAATCTAAACATGGTAGAAACATGGGGGCGGAATAGTGATGCGGTGGTTAGCACTGTTACCTCACACCTCTGGGACCCGGGTTCGAGTCTCCGCCTGGGTTACATGTATGTGGAGTTTGCATGTTCTCCCCATGTCGTCGTGGGGTTTCCTCCAGGTACTCCAGTTTCCCCCCCACAGTCCAAAAACATGCTGAAGCTAATTGGAGTTGCTAAATTGCCCGTAGGTGTGCATGTGTGCGTGAATGGTGTGTGAGTGTGCCCTGCGATGGGCTGGCCCCCCATCCTGGGTTGTTCCCTGCCTCGTGCCCATTGCTTCCGGGATAGGCTCCGCACCCCCCGTGACCCAGAAGGATAAGCGGTTTGGAAAATGGATGGATGGATGGTATAAACATGCTACCGTATTTGTAGATTATACAAACAATAAGATCTTATAGTGAAAATGCAGCAGCAGAATGGACTGGGATGAGGATCATTATCCGCTACAGTCCGACTGGAGACCTAGAAGAAGAGGGGAAAACAGACAGGGCTAATGAGCTGAATCTCTTCTTCACGTGTGACTCTCACTTGCCAGCCCAGCCCTCCCCCGACACTGCCGGCCTCAGCGTGCTGGCCAGGGTTGGTGTTAAACTCATCTGTGCCCCCTCCCCTTCCACTAACGTCACACCTCCCTTTATTTTTCTTACTAAAGACACCACAACTGACTTCTTCACTGCTGCCATACGTCCCAAACTGTCTCTGCTGCCCAGATGAGGACGGAGCTGGGGAATAAGCAGAGGATATGTCAGCCAGCACTCTGGGGTTCTCCAGTACGTCCACAGTGGCCAGTACATTTCTATAAGCTTGTCGTTTGCTGGTGTAGCAGCATCGGTTTGTGTGATGCCAGACGTGTGAACAAACTCAAAAGAGAACTGGCTCTGGACCCACTGGAGACTGGTGCTGAGAAGAGGAAATGGGCCAAACTGGAGATGATGAACAATTCTAAAAACCTGTCTGTCTGCCTGTCTGTCCGTCCATCCGTCAGTCGTGCTTTTCTGCGCTCTTGTTGCCTACGTGTAATTACCATCCTGCAATTCACTAGTATTAACTGAAAATTGGGTCATACTGGATTGGGTTGTTGGGATCAGCATTATAAATTGTAATCATAATTCTGTATAAATTATAATTATTTTTAATAAATGAGTCTCAGCTTTATGGAGAAACACACCCAAGACATCTCAGTATGATCTCAACAATACTGTATCACATCATACCTGCAGTTTTTGCTCAAGTACTCAGTTTAATTCCAACCAAGATTTTGAGAATTTGTTGATGCACTTTTAAGAAAACTTTTACACGTGAACTTTGTTTTCCTAATTTTTGAATTGCATCTCTAAAAATATTTGACATATTAATGAAAACCAATAATATCACTCACTATACACTATTCTGTATATCACCTAACTCGGTTATGCTATCCTGTGAGGGTCGATGTCTGACCTGTGTACCTTTTCTATGTTTGGCCAGCACTTGCCGCTGGCCATCCTGTCTCCCTTGTGTGTTTTCCCTGCTCCCTGGGCTGCCGAATGGCTCAGCGGTTGACTGAACATGCGGCTTAGTCCTTTTCGTCATGAGTTTGAGGCCAGCCTCATCTTTTGTTTAATTTATTGGTTTTATTTTGTCCCTAGCATCTAGTATTGTTTATCTATGCCTTTGCTTTGTGTCCCTGTTTATGGTCTACTCTACCCTTTATGTTCTGCGGTTCTTGTGTTCCTAGTCTCTCCTAGTCTAGTTAGCCCTCAGTGTTTGTTAATGTTTTCCAGCCTCTAGTGCTTGTTATTTGTAATATGCCTCACCTGTTCCCTCTTGCCTTGTGATTGGTTACTTTGCTTAGGCTTCTCATCTAGTTGCTTGTCTTGTTAGTTGCGTATTGCGGATTCCAAGATGGCGCCACGAGAGTGGCAGCTAGTTACAGCAGCTCTGACCACCTTCTATTCTTTTAACCTATCTTATCTATTTTCCTTGTTTTTTTCACCTTTTCTTTCAACTAATCAAAAGTATGCTAGTCAAAGGCAACTTGTGAACTTACTTTTTTGTTTTTTAATCATTTACGGACTGTTTTACCCGGTACACGGAGATTCTTCAAGCAGCGGCTTCATTGTTTACACTCGGGATCAGCTGTTAGCGCTTCGTAACCAGCCGATACACCCCAGGGAAAGACCAGAGATCCCCAGGGAGCTGCGGCGGAGGAGACGGGGCTGCAGAGCTGGAGTTAAGTGTCGAGAGCGGAAGAGAAGGTACAAACCATCTGTACCCTCGATCATTATGGGGAATGTTAGATCTCTCCCTAATAAGATCGATGAGTTAACGGCGCTGACAAGACTTCAGAGAGAGTACCGGGAGGTGAGCATGATGTGCTATACAGAATCTTGGCTGACACACCTCACTCCAGACTCACACGTAACTGTACCGGGATTCCACCTGGTGAGAACGGACCGAGATGGAAAGGAGACCGGCAAGAAGAAAGGTGGGGGGATTGTGATGTATGCGAACGAGAGATGGTGTAAACCGGGGCACATCAGTGTTAAGGAGCAATGCTGTACACGGGATGTGGAGCTATTGGCGGTCAGCATCAGACCATATTACCTGCCGCGGGAATTCACGCAAGTCATCGCGATAACTGTTTACATTCCGCCGACGGCAGATGCGGCAGCAGCATGTGAGACAATTCACACAGTGGTGTCCCAGCTACAGACATCACACCCCCAAGCCTTCTTTTTCATCTCTGGGGATTTTAATCATGTTTCCTTGTCCTCAACTCTCCCTACTTTCACCCAGTATGTGGACTGCTGCACCAGGGAACACAAAACACTGGACTTACTGTATGCAAATACTAAGGACGCTTACAGAGCATCAACCCTCCCCCCACTGGGTCGTTCAGATCACAGCCTGGTCCATTTGGTTCCCTCATACATACCTTTAGTATGCAAACGACCCCCCACTACAAGGTATGTGAGAGAATGGTCTGAAGAGGCGAGTCTGGCACTGAAAGACTGCTTCCAAACCACAGACTGGGAGGTGCTATGCAGCCCACACGGGGAGGACATTGACAGTCTGACGGCCTGCATAACAGATTATATCACCTTCTGCATGGATAACACTGTACCGACTAGGAAAGTACGGTGTTACTCCAACAACAAACCATGGCTGACTCCAGACCTGAGGACTCTGCTGGAGCAAAAAAGGAGGGCTTTCAGATCCGGAGACCGAGAGGAAATTAGGAGAGTCCAGAAGGAGCTAAGGAGAGAGATAAGGCGGGGAAAGAACAGATACAAGAGGAAGCTGGAGGAGCAGCTCCAGCAGAGCAACACAAGAGGGGTGTGGAAGGGACTTAATATCATCACCGGACGGAGCAAGGCGAGTGGAGGGGATCCGGAGTCTGGCGACCAGGATTGGGCTAATAGATTGAACCAGTTCTTTAACAGGTTTGACTCAGTAGCCCAACCCCCCCCTATCCACCAGAGCTCATCACACCTCCTTCACACCTCCCTGCAACCCCCCACAGTAGTCACAGCACCGGGGATATTGGCGGCACCTCATCTGCCCCCTTTGTCCCCCAACGGCCTTACTGCCCCTCCCCCCCATGCCGTTCAGCAGGAGTCACCCACCCACAACCTACACTGTGGCCTCTCCATCACAACTGACCAGGTGCGGAGTCAGCTGATGAAGATGAAAACCAGGAAGGCCGCAGGTCCAGATGGAATCAGCTCCAGACTGTTGAGGGACTGCGCAGGTCAACTGTGCCAGGTCATCACATACATCTTTAACCTCAGTCTCAGTCTGGAGAGGGTCCCCGTTCTGTGGAAGACGTCCTGCGTGGTGCCGGTCCCAAAGACAACGCACCCCAAGGAGCTGAACCACTTCAGACCTGTTGCCCTGACTTCACACCTGATGAAGACCATGGAGAGGATTGTACTTCACCACCTTCGCCCGCTAGTCAGGAGGGATCTGGACCCGCTGCAATTTGCCTACCAGCCGAACATCGGGGTGGATGACGCTGTCATCTACCTGCTGCATCGGGCCTTCTCTCACCTAGAGACGGCTAGGAGCACTGTGAGAGTCATGTTCTTTGACTTCTCAAGTGCCTTCAATACAATCCGGCCCTCAGTGCTGAGGGGGAAGTTAGAGGGAGCGGGAGTGGACCATCAGTTGTCTGCGTGGATTACGGACTACCTCACCAGGAGACCCCAGTATGTGAGACTCCGGGACTGTGTGTCTGAGGTGGTAGTCTGTAGCACGGGGGCCCCACAAGGAACAGTACTCGCCCCTTTTCTCTTCACCCTATACACTGCGGACTTCAATTACAACACGGACACTTGCCATCTACAGAAGTTTTCAGACGACACTGCCATTGTTGGTCGGGTGTCAGAGGGGAACGAGCTGGAATACAGGGGGGTCATCGATCGCTTTGTCAGCTGGTGTGAACTGAACCATCTTCATATTAATGCCAGCAAGACGAAGGAACTGGTGATTGACTTCAGCAAGAAGTCTTCTCCTACTACACCGGTGAACATCCAGGGTCTGGACATTGAAACGGTGAAGGAGTACAAATTCCTGGGTGTTCACCTAAACAACAAACTGGACTGGTCTACAAACACTGAGGCAGTTTACAAAAAGGGTCTAAGTCGTCTTCACCTGCTTAGGCGGCTAAGATCCTTTGGGGTGAACAGGACTCTCTTAAGGTCCTTCTATGACACTGTGGTAGCATCTGCTATCTTTTATGCTGTGGTCTGCTGGTGTGGTGGAATTGCAGAGAGGAACAGGGGGAAATTGGACAAACTGGTGAAGAGGGCCAGCTCTGTCCTGGGCTGCCCACTGAAATCCATCGAGCAGGTTGGGGATGAGAGGATGCGGTCTAAGCTAACATCCATTATGGACAACACCTCCCACCCCCTGCATGAGACTGTACGAGCTCTGAGCAGCTCATTCAGCAATAGACTTCTACACCCACAGTGTAGGAAGGAGCGCTACCGCAGGTCATTCTTACCAGCGGCTGTCAGACATTATAACAGTTTAGCGTGAGTATTTTTTACTCATATATGTTTAACTGACATATCACATGCTGTAACCAGGATCATTCACACCCCACCCCCGCACTTGTGTACATATCTCTGTACATTTTGTACATATCTCTGTACATCTTTATTTATTTCCAAAACTTTTGTACATTTGTATTTATATCTTTGTGTATCTACCTGCTCCTATTGTTCTATATTACGTTTTTGTGCAAGAGCTCTGTAACACCTAAATTTCTCATTCGTGGGATAATAAAGGTTTATTCTATTCTATTCTATTCTATTGAAGCACCTGCTTTTGTTCTGTTCCTTGGTGGTTCATCCATCCATCCATTTTCCAAACCGCTTATCCTACTGGGTCGGAGCCTATCCTGGAATCAATGGGCACGAGGCAGGGAACAACCCAGGATGGGGGGCCAGCCCATCGCAGGGCACACTCACACACCATTCACTCACATATACACACCTACAGGCAATTTAGCAACTCCAATTAGCCTCAGCATGTTTTTGGAATGTGGGGGGAAACCGGAGTACCCGGAGGAAACCCCACGACGACATGGGGAGAACATGCAAACTCCACACACATGTGACCCAGGCGGAGACTCGAACCCAGGTCCCAGAGGTGTGAGGCAACAGTGCTAACCACTGCACCACCATGCAGTCCCCCTTGGTGGTTCATTGTGACTGAATCCCTGTGTGGCAGTTTGTTTGTTAGTCGTAGTCAGTGTAGTTTCTCCATGTTAGTTCTTGTAGTTTTCCTGCGTCTCTCGCCCTGCCACCTATAGTATTTTTGTTTCCGGTGTTACTCCCTGCCTTAATTTCTGTTTTATTTTTACCCCTCACAGCCCCTTTATTTTCTGATTTGCTCTTTATGTTTGTTTTGATAAATAAGCCCTGGTTAGTTGGGGTCATTATGTGGGTTCACTCTCCTTTCCACATGCCTGACCTTAATATTCAGTAGGGATGTCCCAATCCACTTATTTTGGTACCCTGATCCAGTGCATTCAGTATTACATCTGCTGATTACCGATTCAATCTTTTAATAAATATTTAATTATATATGCACATACAGTAGGTGTCGGTGCATTCAGAGGAAGTCTGGCCTTTTGCAGCACTCTTCCTTATGGTGTTTCTGCTAGTGTCTGATTAGATTTGTTGCATTAAATGAAACTCTAGGTATCTGCTCTCAAAAGGATGGCATTGCAAACACTTCTAGTTTAAAGAATTTCCACGCGGCTGACATCTCGATAGTTTGTAGTTTGAAGCCATGCACCTCAGGCTAATTGCAGCATGCGATGGAAGCTTACGATCTGAGCAAATCACGGAGCTGATCGATTAAAAGTCTCGGGGTAGCAGTCTTTCACATCGGCTCAGGACATCACTTATATCCAGGATAATTTTACCACGTAAACGTGCTGGGAGCATCTGATTGCGTACCCCAGACATTCTCAGAAACAGCTAAATTGAGGACATTTGAGGTACCTTGCCGATTTTACTGTATCAAACTTTCACCTTTTTGAAGAACTTTCAGAAAACCTTTTACCAACCTTGCGGGATTTTGTGATTTTCTGTAAGGCATACAGCGTCACTCTGCAGTGGTAAAATGCAGGAAAATGCAGCCACACTTCCAGAAAGTTAATGATAACTATGTGATCTAAAATCCATTCATTACTGGCAACTGCTTAACAGGAGTAGGTGCACTTTCCGGACGCACGGAGCACACAGACAATGTGGGTCATTTGCAGAACCTAACCATGTGTTTTGGGGCTGTGGTGGGGATCCTGAGAACATGAAGGAAATCCTCATAAATACAGGAAGGAGGTTAACTTCACAGACAAAGAGGGAAGTGAAGGGGCATCTTGGGAGGCCGCGCACAGCGGTACACACAGCATTGCCCACTGGGCCAGCATGCTGCTCGCCGTAATGTATCTATAAGTTGTGCAATCGGATTTTCTCAATCAGTTTGAGAAGTTAATAAATCTAGCCTTACAGACAAAATGAGCAAGGGGTGCTTATTAATTAAGAAAATAGTTTGTGAAGAAACAGCAGTTTTTTTGTCTCATCATTTCTGTAAAATAAAAGCACACAAAAAAAACTATAAACTTAAATTTAAAATTGTATGTCACAGTGTGTGTGTCAGTACAGATCAAAATGCTGTTTCTGCATTTGTTATATATAAATTAGGCTCTTAAATTGGCTGCCCGAGGAATTAATGAGTTTTTTTTTTTTTTTATTATATGCTCTTATGTCGTAATTCTCTTTTCATTGAAGTATGTTCACGTTTATCCACAAGTCTCAGGGTACAGATTTAGTAAAATATCCTCACTGGAATATTACAACCATCTTTATTCACAAATGTTAGAAAAAAGAGGAGATTTGGGAATTTGTTTTAACAGAGTGCTTTCGAAATGAATGTCCTTTATAGGGTAATATCATTTTTGGGCCAAAAGGAAACATCATTTGCTATAAAATGGTCTTTTCTTATAATGGCATTCAGTTAACCTGGACAAGGTAATTGTTTCATTAAAAGTGGCAGATTGTATGCAAGGTGATAAATTCTACATTTACATGGTCTTCTTGGTGCATTGTAGAAAACATCATTGGCATTTTTCATTTTAGTTATTTTTTTAGTTATTTTCATTTTAGTTATATTTCATTTTAGTTACATTTAGTTATTTCATGTACTGATCCATCCATCCATCCATTTTCCAAACCGCTTATCCTACTGGGTCGCGGGGGTTCCGGAGCCTATCCCGGAAGCAATGGGCACGAGGCAGGGAACAACCCAGGATGGGGGGGCCAGCCCATCGCAGGGCACACTCACACACCAGTTACTCACACATGCACTCCTACGGGCAATTTAGTAACTCCAATTAGCCTCAGCATGTTTTTGGACTGTGGGGGGAAACCGGAGTACCCGGAGGAAACCCCACGACGACATGGGGAGAACATGCAAACTCCACACACATGTGACCCAGACGGAGATTCAAACCCAGGTCCTAGAGGTGTGAGGCAGCAGTGCTAACCACTGCACCACCATGCTGCTGCCTCATGTACTGATCTTCACATTATTTCAGACTGCGAACGTTACTGACATGTCAACATGGTGAGACACGGACTGTAAACGATACAAACTTCAGATCCAGACTTGAAAATGACATTTTGAATGACTATTCAAATCCACTATGTTGTAGGCTGAACGGGCTTATGCAGTGATCCTGACACAGGTGAAAAAATGAATCCTGTAACAATATATTAGTGCTGACATCTGAAAGATTAAGACAGTGATGCTGAAATATTGACTTACTTGACTAAAATCTTCTAATTGAAAAGTAATTTAATACAAATGAATTATGTAAAATTTCCCATCTTCAGAATTATTATTTATTACTCAGGGAATTAAACACGGCAGGGATGACAGACCATCAAAGGCTGCAGATAAGCATCGGCCGCATGTGTGGTGTGACAAGGGCATGTGACTGTAGGCTTTTTGCAGGACAGCGACCTTCTGGACCAACGGAAGCACTGCTTCAGCCTGCAGACGGAGTGCGGGGAGGACCTGTTCTTCAGCGTGGAGCTGGACTCTGAGCTGCTGGTGTGGGAGAAGGCCTTCCAGATGGCTACCTTCTTAGAGGTCGAGAGGATGCAGGTGCAGCCCATACACAATATCCCAGAGCACATGTGCTTCCCCACCCACTGTGACTCAGAACAACCACTGAGACGCTGCACAGGTCCAGCAGCAACGTCTGAGTCTAAGAATGTCAGTTACGGAATGGCGCCAGCATCCCACAAGCTCCCCTGTGTTAGGTGCTTATGTCAGCCAGCCAGGGCAGCCTTTTCACAATGGGGGAAGTTAATGTTTCAGTAATTTGTCATATTTATGTTGTGGGGATCTTTATTTTTTTTTTATTTTTTTAAGCCTTCATCCCCTTATTAGCATCTCATCTATAGTCCTACTTGATATTAATTTTCTCAGAATTTGTCATCCTATGCTCTTTATTCTTCCTAGTACATGCAATTCTAACTATATAGAAAAAGATTCTTTTTTTCCCCGCAGTACCCGTACACTTCCTTACATGGTCCTGGGGTCTTTCACTAATAACAGCCATCACCGTGCCTCCTCTTATACACACGACAGAGTAGGGAAATGGCTGCAGTATTCATGGGCAGATTAGCTTAGGCTCACTCCCACGTAGCTGACAATCAGTTCCGCTTCTCTAATGTCACTTATTGTCTTGCCTCCCCTCCCAGTGCAAAACGTACGCCTGCATTATGGAAAGTCATCTCATGGGACTCACAATAGACTTCGGCATGGGGTTTGTCTGTTTCGATGCAGCATCTAAGGTAGGTTCATGCCGTCCAGCTGATGGTTTCATGCCAACGCATTAATATTACTGAGAGTTTCACTGTGTCTCTGATTGTGACTCTTTATATTCAACTGCTTGGTTGAAACAAAATCTTGGTCTGGATTTTGACTTTCAGGACCAGAACCGTCAATCTATGTGTACCATAATTATGAACGTTCATATCGTTTCAATATTATGAGCAACGTGATATGGCCTGTACACTTGTTTTATTGCATAATTAACAGGTTTAATTTACTGTTTTTAAACAAATTCAACCAAGGTTTGAATCTCCTGCTGGCATAATCAATCATGACACCTGTCATCTTCTGTATAAAAAAGTTTGCTGTTTTCTACATATGAATTGTAGAATACCGATATTGTGACATTCGCTGAAAATACTGTAATACAGTGATGCTTGCGGTTCACGAACACAATCCGTTCCAGGAAAGTGGTCATGAACCAATTTGTACGTGAACCAGCGCAATTTCTTCCATTAGGAAGCATTGAAATTCAATTAATTCGTTCGGAAGCCTACCAAATAATAATTTTTGTTAATTAATTTTCTGGCTTTTATAATGAAAACACAATATAGTGTGGCGATGGGCGGACTCAGGCATTGCGGGAGCGGAGAGCGACATGGAGACTTGCTTGCTGGGGAAATCACGCTCTTTATTAACAGACCTTAACCCTTGTATTGTTGTTGTTAATGGTTGCGTTTCCCTATTGTCACACGTGTATTTGCCCGTGTCTTGTGTGTACCAGGTCCGATCCTCGCGTACATTTAGCCTGTGTAAATCTTCCATTGTGTGCGCATCTTGCAGTTCGGTGTCTTACAACCTTGTGTTTCCCGTCAGTATATTTTGGTTCGGTGCTCGTTGGGTGCCTGTTGTGGTCCTTCTATTTACAGTTGCATGCAAGGCATGCTGGGACATGCAGGGCATGCTGGGACATGCAGGACATGCTGGGACATGTGCACCGCCGGTGCTACACTAGTACTTAAAAAATTAATCTGGTCGAGGAATCTGTTCGTCAACCAAATTTTGTACCTGAACCAAAGGATATTTTCACAAAATTTTTGGTCGAGAACCAAATTGTTCGTAGACCACAGTGTTCTTGAACCACAACCATCATTTTTACCACTGTATCATTTTTAGGGTATATTGCCCACCCGTAAGTAATACAATGTATCCATGCACCTTTGCTGCAATTTTATGGATATAGTTAGATGCACTTCTATAGGCCATGCATGTGCTTTTCATTGGCTGATGTCCAATGAGGATGCTGTATGTCTCTGGTCCACTGCCAAGGGTATTTGCTTTCCAGCTGCTGGTTGCAAAAGAAGGCTAACACAATCACTGGGGAGGTCAGAAGTCAGGGGTCATGGGTCCTCGCCTCCCACTAATCTCTAGTCTGTTTTCCAAAAGATTAGCTAGGGGGCCTGTAAATCCCTAGATACGTATCAGTGAATGTCACACATGATGTAATCCACCCGATAATACTATTAATGACTTGTTTTTCTCCAGATCAAAATGATTTCCTGGCTAAAATTTTCAGTAAGGAAATTAATTCTCATGCTGCAGCATGTCAGGGCCGTTTAAACTTAATCAGACCTTTAACTTACAAGTGTTAAGGAAGGGGAGGGGTCCCACAGAAGATTCCTTCTGAGATAATTGCAGTCGTTCTGGGAATATTTGTCCTCTGCAGTCACTAGATTTGCAATCATTTTTGGCTCAGGATATTACAGTTTCCTATTATAAAGATGATCCAACCACTTTCAAACACTTAAATTAAGCTTAATTATATGCTTTCTGTCAAAACAAAGAGATGTGTTTTTTGTACTAAGATACTAAACATTGTTAAGGAGCAAAAAAAAGAATAATTATGCATTCACCTCAGATACCAGAAAGAATTCATGTGAAGCCTTTCCAGAAGATGAAATGTTTACTGCTTTAGCGATTTGTGATAAGATCATGTATCTGTATCCCATTACCAAAAAAAATAAAAAATAAGAACTTTTAAAATGTCAGAGCTTTTCTTAATCCACTTAAAGCTTTAAATTCTGATTGATCTCTGAAAGATACAGGTACCTGCCTTATTGAATTTATGATTAAGTTCCTGTTAGTTGAGCAGGATTAATTCCTTCCCATAAAGGTCTAGTTTTAAGATGCAGGTATTTTCTTGCTTCTAATCACCATCCTAGGAAACATGAATGTGGATGGTCCTAATTGCCTTTTTCATTTAGTTTCTGTAGCAAGATCTAACTGGACAATAAGATTTAATTTTGTGAATGTTTAGTATTGCGTCTTTATTTAAAGTTAGATTCAGTGACACCATTGTCTGTTCTGGGCGATTGTATAGAATGATTGAGGTCGGATTGATTTGCTTGATCTTTAAATAGAGTGGCAGCAAAATGAAATGTTTCTGTAAACTAACCGGAATGTTAATAATGAGTTGCTCAGATAAAATAAAATATAGCGTTATACCACAGCGCCGTTAAATTCTCAAACCTGATTGGTCAGAAGACTGTTGATTAATTTTCCATAACCACACACATGGTGGCAGCCAGACCAGTGACAGTAGTAAGTCAATGCACTCTTAGACTTTAATATAACTTAAGATTATTGACGTAGGACACAATTTAAAATTAACAAAAATTTTCAAAACGAAGAAATTGCAAAGAACAAACACATAATGGACAATATTCAAATTTCTTCTAATATTTATGGAGTAAAACACACCTATGCTGAATGACAATTTACAATTCCAGAGTTATCTGGCTTAGGAGAACAAACACAGTATCAACTGTCACTTCAAGATACAAAAGTGAGTGTGAGTGAGTGAGTACGAACTCTGTTGGCAGAGACACAACAAAAATAAACACAAACAAACAATCGAACAAACAAACACAAATAAATAAAAAAAATAAATAGGCCAGCTGCAGGGCTGTTATTGGGTTTCTGATTTGGATTGTATCTAAGCAAAACATTTAATCATTAGCGGAAGTGAGTTTTTCCAAGTACTGTACTATGAGCATGCTGGGCTGATAAACCTTAAAGTCCCCCCCCCCTCCCCACATACACACACTGCACTGCACTGCACTTCACTGCACTGTACACAAAGAATAACAATCGGACATTGTTGCTGCTAATTGCGCATTTTATTCTATTTGTACATATTTCTATTTTTATTCTTAACTCTATATTCTATATTTTTATCTTTATATTCTATTATTATTACAGTTTATATTTTATTTCTTTACATTTTATTTGACCACATTTCATCCTTATCCTCTGTTTTTATTTTTGTATTCTATTTTATTCTTAATAGGTCGGACACTGCAAATACATTTCACTGCATGTTGTACTATGTATGATTGTGGTTGTAACAAACCACAAATCAAATCTGACAAATAAAATTAGAATTTGACTTGAATGGATAGCATGTTGGGGCGGTGTGAGGCTCGGCAGGCTAACTCTCTGAACCTCTCATCAGAAGGTCGTCCATTCAATTCAGCCTTGGCAGAATTGTCAAATAGGCGGCTGGTCCTTCACTGTGACCCCCAAGGTTTGCTCTCACCTACATGTACCTTATGGAAAAAAAGATGTGGTAAACGAAGAAAGAGAATTTCCCTACATTATTAATAACACATCAGTATTCTATTCTATTCTATTCTATTCTATTCTATTCTAGTAATACTTACTGAAGATGTATGAAACATTCTACATTTTTTTTGCATTACAAGCCCCTAAGAAATACACTTAAGACACACAGTAACAAACAGTATAAATAAGCATATTCACTCACTGAAGTCTTGTAATATGAATCACAGTGATATTGTCTTATTTTATGTAAACTTCTTATTTATATAATTTAAATCATTTCCAGACATATCAAGGTCATATACATTGCTCAAAAAATTAAGAATATAAGAAATTTACAAATGAGAGGAGGCCATTCGATCCATCAAGCTTGTTTGGGGGGAACTTAGCTAATAGCTCAGAGTTGCTAAAATCTTATCTATCGCTGATTTAAAGGAACCCAGGGCTTTAGCTTGCACTACACTAGCAGGAAGACTATTCCATACTCTAACTACACGCTGTGTTTTCTAGAATTCATTTTAAAATGTTCTCCTGCTAATTTCCACTTATGGCCACGAGTTCTGCTATTTAAACTAATATTGAAATAGCCATTTGGCTGAACAGCATCCAGACCTGTTAGAATCTTATATGCCTCGATCATGTTCCCCCTTAGTCTCCTTTGCTCGAGGCTGAACAGATTCAGCTCAGCTAACCTCTCCTCATAAGACATTCCTCTAAGACCAGGAATCATTCTCATAGCCCTACGTTGCACCTTTTCCAAAGCAGCAATGTCCTTCTTAAGGTATGGTGACCAAACCTGCACACAATATTCAAGTTGGGGTCTTACCAAGGAATGATATAAGGAACACTTTTTAATCAGAGTATAGCATCAAGTCAGTTAAACTTCTGGGATACTGATCTGGTCAGTTAAGTAGCGGAGGGGGGTGTTAATCAGTTTCAGCTGCTTTGGCGTTAATGAAATTAACAACAGGTGAACTAGAGGGGCAACAATGAGACGACCCCTAAAACAGGAATGGTTTAACAGGTGGAGGCCACTGGCATTTTTCCCTCCTCATCCTATCAGACTGTTTTTTCAGTAGTTTTGCATTTGGTGACGGTCAGCGTCACTTCTGGTAACATGAGACGATACCTGGACCCTACAGAGGTTGCACAGGTAGTCCATCTCCTCCAGGATGGCACATCAATACTTGCCTTTGCCAGAAGGTTTGCTGTGTCTCCCAGCACAGTCTCAATGACATGGAGGAGATCCCAGGAGACAGGTAGATACTCAAGGAGAGCTGGACAGGGCCTTAGAAGGTCCTTAACCCATTTGCAGGACCGGTATCTGCTCCTTTGTGCAAGGAGGAACAGGATGAGCACTGCCTGAGCCTACAAAATGACCTCCAGCAGGCCACGGGTGTGAATGTCTCTGACCAAACAATCACAAACAGACTTCATGAGTTTCTGCGCAAAAGCCTGTTACACTAAGTTATGGGAAAGGCAAATGCTAGAGATTCCACCATATTCATGTTTAAAAGTTTGTGTTGTGTAAATATTTTGCGCTGCACGTCCCTGTGTGTGCAGTAAGCAGTGCACATGCCTACGGTTTGTAAGCACGTGTTACTATGTTGATGACGTGCCCTTTAAATAACAGTGAAATTCTGCATTGTTGACTTTAGACCAGGTATTTGTTGGCGAAGGGCGCAATTGCTGTCTGCCGCCTCAAGATAGCAATATGCCGACAATGCACAGGACCCTGCGTGCAAGTACACTTGCTATTTAAACGACATGGACGCTCAGATTGACGCAAGTACATTTGCTATGTAAACAACATGGGCACTCAGATGGACGCAAGTACATTTGGTGTTTAAACGACATGGGCACTCAGATGGACGCAAGTACATTTGGTATTCAAACGACATGGGCACTCAGATGGACACAAGTACATAGGCACGGGATGGGAAAATGACAACTGCGTCGCACGTGGTGCCACTTTGTGCTAGCTGTAAATAGGGCCCATAGAGGTTATGGAAACACTAACAGAAGGCGACATATACTCTTCATTTATGTAATGTGCATTCTTTACCATTGCAAGTATATTTTTGCCTTATATATATGGGCCAGCCCATCACAGGGCACACTCACACACCATTCACTCACATATCAGGATCGGACACACACATATATAATGTGTGTGTGTGTGTCGTGAGTGTTGCCCCCTCAAATCCCCTGACTGAATCCTATAAAGCTGGCTTGGAATGAGTCTGATTGAGAAGCCAACTTGGGCCCAGGCCTCATGGATCCACAGACACTTCAGGGACCCCTGTTATATCCTTGGTAAACCCTCCTCTGTAATCACTGCCATGGTGACCTTTGGGGCATACAGAGGACTCGATGTACAAGCCAGGGGACACCCACATACATTCATGCACCAAGGGCAATTTAAAGTCAACTGAACATTTAGTTTGTAAGTACGATCAGAAAAAAAGACATGGTAATATGCAAATTTCAGCTATAAAGCAATCAGCACACCATGACTGAGTCACTCCCCTTTAATCAGGCTTCCCCTGAAGAGAACATCTCACCCAACACTGAATCTATCTCCCTTTCAAAAGATCTTTGAGGTTTTATGTTTTCAAAATTAAACTTCGAAGTCAGTTGATTTATTTATAACTTTTATGTTCACCGTTTCACCAGATTCATTAAAACTTTATTTCAGCAAAATGATAATAATTTTATCATGGACCAATTTGACACTTATCTGTCATTTTTTTTGAGAAAGGCTTGTAATGGTGTGCACACCTTCTGCTACCATACAGGCCGTCCTCTGGAGATACAAGTTCTCCCAGCTCAAAGGGTCATCTGATGATGGGAAGAGCAAGATCAAGTTTCTGTTTCAAAACCAAGACACTAAACTCATTGAAGCTAAGGTGAGTAAAAAGATGTCTAATGCTGTATATGTGAAACTACACCTCTCAATTACTATACTGATCTCTCGCAAAACTGTAGCATATGCTGTAATAATAAGAGATGATAGTGTCACATCCAGCAGGGAGCTGTGGAAACGAATGAAACAGGATTTATTTCGGGCTAACACACTCAAAACAACAAGCGACGTCAATGACCGAACTGGGGAAACATGCTTAAACACAGATACTGGACTAATGATAAAACAAGAAAAAGCTGGTAAACATGGAGAATCCACACGGGGTAGATGAGGGGGCGTGGCACACGGGGTAGGTGAGGGGGCGTGGCACACGGGGAAGGTGAGGGGGCGTGGCACACGGGGTAGATGAGGGGGCGTGGCACATGCGGTAGATGAGGGGGCGTGGCACACGGGAGGATCGGAAGAGCGGGGCATGACAGATAGGGCTGAGAGGAAACTCTCCTCTGAGTTTCCACTGATGGACATCATTGATAATAAAGAGGACGTGGTGAGGCTGAATGAACAGTTTATGGTAATTCTGTTACATTTATTTAGAAAACCAATCGTGATACAAGGCTTGAAGCTGAAAAAAAAAATATGAATAAAACAAAAAGCAAACCCTGGAAGTCTTATCTGATGTTTTTCATTCGTGTGGGAAATGCAGGAACCCATGAAAGAGGCTTCTACTTTACACTGATCTTGCCATTAGTGTTATATTTTAGTTCTGCATCAATGCATACCTATTGAATTATTGCAATATATGCATCTTCTTATAACTTGTGTCCATCCATCTTCCAAGCACTTACTCAGTACAAGGTGATGTTGTTGGTCTAGAGCTTATCCCAGACAGCACAGGGCACAAAATAAAGGTATGCTGCCTGCCACAATTCCCTTTTGCAAAGTGTAATAGCATTATATATATATATATATGATATAATGATACGCATCATCTGACAAAAATACCTGAATGTCTGTCATAAAGCATGAGATGTCATCTGACGTCACAGGCTGTAGTTCCACTGCATTAGAGTAACGGCTCTTGCCTTCCCACAGGAGCTGGAGTTCTCCAACCTCTTCGCAGTGCTGCACTGCATCCACTCGTTCTTTGCTGCCAAAGTGGCCTGCCTGGACCCCTTGTTTGTGGGTAGCCAAGGTGCAGCCGCTGCATCACTGACTCCAGCCCCCATGGCTGCCCCCGTCTCTTGTACTGCTACATCTGGGAAGATCAAATACACCACTTGACAATCCCTGAGAAGGAACCTCCCCCATCCCCCGCCTCCGTCCTCTCACCCCCCCATCACTTCATCACTAAGGCAAGTGCAGTGACAGAGTGGCTAATCCAGGTTCCCGCTGTTCAAGAGCTCCACATCCTCTACTCTTTATTTGGGTTCTACGGGAACGGAAGATGTTACCATGTGTTACCTTGTTTTTTTTTCCCATCTTTCTTTCAGTCCAGCATTAACAATATAAACCCTGTTGTAAATTAGTAGTACCTCATTTGATGCCGTTGTCACTAATGTAAATACCGGGTCAAAATGTGGGGTCACCACAGACATAATAATGCCATTCTATTTTTACAAACCGATCGGCTCAACGGAAATTCCACATGCAAATGAACTGGCATCACGTCATTCTAACTGTGCGTCATATCATACTAAAATACCTTAGTATCTCTGCAGACATTTGCACATACCTGACCTTGATTGTTGTCTGAGTTTAATTTTGTTTCTAATTCGCTTTCATTTTATTTAAATGTTGATGCCCTTCGTTTATGCTCCAAAAGAAATAATGAAATCGAACGACTACATTTTGAAACTCTTAAGTAGCCCAACTAGTTTCAAAGTAGTCTGTTCCATCTCTCAGTGCATTAAATCGTTTTTTCCTTTAAGTGATTTTAAGGTGCTGCTTTGATATGGCACTCATCATCCCAACGTGATGATCTGAACTTAAAGGTGACAATCCGGATGAGTTTGCTGCAGTTGGGTAGCTCAGGGTTTGTGGGTTTTTTCTTTTCTTATTTTTTTTTTTACCAAGATCATGAGACACATAAATTAGCTGTCAAATAAAGTGAAGAAGTCAGCCAAAGTTAAACAGCATTTTTTCACTGTACAATTTGTCTGCAACAAACGTGTACTTTAGGCAGTGAGCTAGCAGTTAAACACAGATATCTCCATAGCATACACAACCAGGGAGATTCATCCATTCTAGTTTTCATGAGGAAGCCAGGACATACAAAACCAGGAAGCAGCAGCAGCAGAGCTCATGTGAAAATACATTTTATGCAGTAGATGCACAGATGCATTGCTGCTTAAGTTACAAATGCGTTGCATTTGCATTTCCCCATTGTAATTACAGTAACATGCTCAAAATGACTGAAATGAATCGCCTCTGTTTATTTTTTAACCAACTGCAATCATTTTCTAACTAAGTAAACCTGTTTCTTAATAACAGAATAGCAGCTTGTGTTTAGCCGTAATCAGTTTGTCTTGGACTTCTGCCGAATCCTGTCGTGTGTTTTTTACATGCAGATATAAACAGAAAAATCATAGAGTTTACATTGGTCCGTGTGTGTAGTGAACCGTTCAATACCTGCTTTTTTAGCATTTGTATACAGTTGAGTCTGTTAGGTTTCAGTGTTATAAATACCATAAAGTCACGCTTGTCTCGCACAATCTATTTTGGTGAAATATCAGTTATCTGGGTTGTTTAACGATGCTTTGACAAAACACACTGTAACGCGATGAATCTTGTATTATAGGCAACCACTGAACAAACGTGATCAAAAGCAATATTGCAAATTACGAATTAGCATTAATTCTACGGCCATACCGATGAACAACTGCCCATTGCCATTGACTCACTAATCCCATAGCGTCAATTTCTTTTCAACCTATGTACCCAGTGTTAGTCATCAATAATTATTTGTACTGTTTTTTTTCTCATAACCAATTTATGGTGTTGTTGTGTGGCTCGTCACAGACATAGTGATGTTTACGTAGTAATAACTGTAGTTATTACTATGTAATGGTAAAGTTTACATAGTAATAACTGAAGAACGGAGCACGCATTTGTAAAATAGAGACATGTTTTGCTTCAATCGTTGCCTGAGGCTTTCCAGTCAACTGCAGATACCTCACTCACAGCACACCACCATGCCTACACAGTCACGGCCCTATAATTCTTTCATTTCAGTAGCTAAATAAGTGATATGTTCACTTCCAGTCCCTATTTATTATGCTATTGTATAGTATAAATATATAGAATTGTGGCTTTCTATCATTGTAAATGAATAAGTACTATTTGATTCTTACTACCCATTAACTTAGTGTGGACCAAGTTAAATGACCTAAATTTTTAAAAGAAGTATGTATAGTATTACGGATATCAAAATTTAAGATGCCTTTTTTATACACTTTGTCCTGTACAGATCAGAATATATTTAAACTGACAAAAGTATGCTGTCACTTTATCGAGGATTAAGCATGTTTATATATAGGGTGACAAAAATTTATGCATTGCAAGGAGTTGCAGACTTCGTATATTGCACCATGGCTCAAAGTTGTTTTCCTCTTCACAACTGAAAGCTTTCCATTATGGCCTTGTGTTGTTATTTTCTCCCCTTTGTATGTTATTTTTCTAGTTTCCCACAGATTAATTTCTGTTTCTTGCAATGGAAATATCGCCTGATGTTGCCGACATCCATCGATGTGTTTTGACAAAAAGAAAGCAGAGCGTTTATACAAATTAGAACCCCGAGACAGTTTTGGTAGAAGCTCAAACTTGGTCCAGACACTGATCTTTTCTTGTTCTGAGATTGTGTTCCTTCGCTGCCTCTCAGTAGTAGTCAAAGGGTCAAAAATTACATAATAAGAGGAGTGTTACAGCAGAACAGGCTCATTCCTCTGTACTGCTAAGTAGTACATTTCAGATTTCAAATGGCACATTAAACACTATGCAAAAGGACACAGATGCAGTGAGGCTGCACTTAGCTAGATATGGAGGCTCCTAGCAACTAATTTTAGAACATTTCACCCTGATATATAAAAAGAATTGAAAAGTTGGGTTTTATTTTTTTGCCAAATGATAACTGTTTATGATTAAGATACTAGAATACTTAATAAAATATTTTATAAACTGTGCATGGATGTTTTTCTTTATTTGAGAAGGTAGGTACGAAAGCCTTCATTTGTGATGGCTGCCAGACATACAGTATAGTATCTATTTTCCACAAGAGAAAAAAAAAAATCAATCCCACACATGAAAATGCTGAAACAGTAGACTATTAAATAAAGTGTTTAGATTCTGTTTTGAGACAGATTTATATACCATCACACTAATCTTCACCTATAATCTTCTGGTTCTGCTGTCAGCTGCATTAGCACAGATCAGAGTTACCGTGAAGATCAGACCAAGGTGACCACCTGGAATGTGCAATATGGAATATGCAGAAAGTGCAGTCTACCTTACCAGCCTCTTTACTTTCTTATACGCCATTGAAAATTAGCATTATATAAAGGCACGCAAGACAACTTTTAAATGCCAATATAAAAGCTTCTCTAAATGTCTAACTTCTCTAAATGTAAATATCCTGCGTTCTTCTGGCAAATGCAATTTCTTTTTTTGTGTTGTATAGGTCTGTGAGGGTTCTGTGTCTGGAAGGTTGTGGGTTCAAATCCCAAGGTTGGCAGAGTAATCATCTTACCACTGGGCCCTTGAGCAAGGCACTTGGACCCAGCTACTCCAGGGATCCTGGCTGAACGTATTTTCTGACCCTACTCTGTCTTCACGTCACTTTGGATGGAAGTGTACTGTATGCTACGCATGCTAAGTGTATAGCGGCCCCTTATTATTAACAGAATAATATACATATAGTAATATTTGCAAAAGTGCTGTAACTAGAATCAGATTCCATGCCTTTCCAAGGTTTCAGTTACCATTTTTCTTCCACATTTAAGAAGCAAACAAATTCTACTTTAAAAAGTATGCAGCAGTAACTGCTCTGACTACTCAATGAATCACTGCTTCACAAGCAAACTACCTATTGTGGTAAATGGTAGCTGAAATCATAGCTGCAATAATGTCTTTTGGAGAAATTTCCTTTTTGAGCAAGATAAAATGCCGAACAGGATTGACATTATACACATAATCATTCGGCATAGTGGGAGTATAAAACCACGCTCAATTTGCTGTTGAAATATTTCTAATACTGTGCTGTTGCGCAGAATATTCATAGCGTAATACCATTATCAAAAATGTTTTTCATTATACAGAAATATGTACAGGTGGGGGGAAAAAAACAGTACAAAACTGGCGGACCAATTGATTGGAAAAGTCAAGCAGTTTAATTTTTTTTTTTGGAAATTGTTGTTTCAAAAAAGCATTCAAAGAGGCTGAAAAAATATGAATGCATTGCAGCCTGAAAGCACATTTCCATTCAGAAGGTGATAAAAGGCAGTGCAACTCTTTGGTCTCAGTCTGCGCTCCCCATTTCACATTACATTTGCAGCCATAGATCACATTTCTGAGGGTGAGACTCATCCTCGGTTCATCCTTTATCCTTTTCGACCGCGCATCTCCTTCATGTGGTGTGTACTGGCTCACTGCCAAATCACTTCTCCAGAAGCTTTTTCTTGATTATAAGTACCATTTTACTCCAAAACTCCATATTCTGTATCTCATTTGGGTGTAAGGTTTCATAGTTCTCTGTGCCCGACCTGTCAGGGTAAGCCAGGCAACATAAGCAGGAGACCCCGAACCCTACGTGAGTCTGGGAGAAGGACATGGACCACCTGAGGAGAAACATGCTTAGCTCTTGTCGCCTGGAGAGCCAGATGTTGTTATCCTACCCCAAGCTTAGTGTTGGGCTTGTTTTCCCTACCTGTTTGCCCTTTGGTTTTGGTTGAATTTCCCATCTCATCCCGTATTTTTTTTTAATAGTAGTGTGTCAACTGATAACTTGAAAAGAAGATGAAAATTGGACGTTTTTTAAAAGTATTTTAACTCCACACATCAATACATAGAAGAAGCTCAGTTTGCTGTGACTGTGGCTTTAAGGCCTTTAGAGGAGATGTCAGCTGTGCAAAAACGTTGGGAGAGATTTTTGCCCGTTCATTAGTAGTTATCACAGTAGTTATGCAAATAACCTTCCGTGTGAACACAAAACACATCCGCTATCCTGACAAAATGTAGTTAAAAACTAAGAAAACAATGACAAACAAAGTAAAAAGAACATGATAATAATAATAGATGTGTGGACAAATGTAGAAACCAACCAATTGTGATCTGGACAGAAAAAGAGATTCAATGAGGCATGGATGGCATGAGGAGAAATAAAAACGTATTTGCTACAATATAGTAGTGCTGCACAAATCATAAAAAAAATCAAATAACTGGATGTGATTTTGTTGCAATAAACACTGGGATACTTCTACAGTAAACGCTATTTAAAAAAATTCTTACAAAGCTGTCTAGGAAGGATTTAAGCAACAAGGATAAAAATGATACCCAGAAGTATAAGCAGTTTGGAAAATGGATGGATGGATGGATGGATGGATGGATGGATGGATGGATGGATGGATGGATGGATGGATGAAAATGCTTATGATTCGCTCTGAGAACTAATGCAGAGGTCATGCAAAAGCAGTGACTGTAAAATTTATTTTTTAAAACATATACTAGATAGTCATGAAAAGGAACAATCCTTAATACTTCTAAGTTTTGTTTCCTATAATAAAATTAAAATGTTTTAGCAAAACTAACCCCTCTGAGACACACACTATAATTTCTAGACAGTTTGAAAAAGTCTGATTTCAACTTTGCTGACTGTCACGATGTAAGATTTGCATGTGCATAAAATGCAATGTTGGTATTAATATCGCACATCATCCACCTCTATATACTATAGCCATTTTTAAAATTCAGTACAAAATACGCTGCTTTGCATCATGCTGATGTCAATTAGTGCCGGTTCCAGTTTTTATGTCAATGAAAAACTAACAGAATAAGTATTGTACTTTCAGTACTTTTTTGAAGTACCAAAAGTATTGTACCTGTCATCATACCTCTCAGTCATCATACCTCTCAGTCATCATACCTGAAGCCAATCTGGAATTATATGTCACATACCGTAGTGCCTAGTACTGAAGTTAAACCAGGTGAAATAAACTTCATATATTACGGCTATATTGTTGCTCATGCTGCCATCATCATTCAGCGTGTGTATAATTTATGTTTGCACAGATTACAATTATGTTGAAATGACGTGAGTATTCAGTTCCAGACAACAGTAATTCAGGTTCAGTGTTCTTAAATTGCACAATGGAGCTAAATACCACATACATTTTTCATGATTCACTTTGCTGAAAAGCCTAATTCCTTATAAATAGTCATTAGTTCAAGAACCTCTGTAAGCAGGATCTGAATGAAGAGGATTCTGAAGACAAGTCACTTTCCGGTAGTAACTAAGAGGGAACAGTTTCTATTAAAAGAAACATGGATTTTCAGGAGAGACATAGGTGGCATGAATGTGGCATTTAAGCAGAGAGAAACCGCCTGTGAAGTACAGTAAGACTTTCAGTTTGACTATCTGTGCACCAAAATGTAATTAAATATGTTTGGTTTGACTCTAGCTACTTTGAGTCACTGCCACTGTCTAATTTGAGGTCAGTTTTAAGTATAACAACTTACATTAAAAATATCTATGGCACTGCACAAATCAATTTGTTTTAGTGAAATATGCTTAAGTAGGTTTTAGATATAAAAACACAAACTGAATTGTCATCGTCCATCCATCTTCCATACTGATCATCTAGTAGAAGGTCACCGTTAGCCTGGAGCTTATCCCAGGCCACAGGGGGCAGAGAGCAGGAGAAAGAATGAAAGAGATGCCAGTTCCTCACAGAGAGCCACCTTGAACCATAATCACTGCCGACTCTTATAAAACGTGTAAAAGCATTTTTCATTATTGAAAGGAATTGCTGTGTAAAAGTCAGTAGGCATTTTAAAATATCGGGAACTTCATTCTGTCAGAGAATTGTGAGGGGAGAGATATATATATTAATTTAATATACCAAGAACTGAACATTCCCTGTACTTAACAAATGTTACCTTTAGGGACCTGCTTTCTTTAGAGTTACACTGCATTTGCTGAGTCATGGCTGGTGGGAGGTTCCAGCAATGAGCAGTAAATGCAGTGTTTGAGTGTCATGTAGAAGCAGGCAGCTTTCCAGGTTTTACCTTCTCAAATGACCAGACGGAATCTGTATTTTTATGTCAAAAGTAACTTTTCGCTACACACTCTTCACAATAGTTTATATAAAACACACACGCACACACACACACACACACGTACACCCACATATGTATCCTCGTCCTTGGCTTTTTGTCCACGTGACGTGTTTATTAATCTGGCTAATCGATGTCATGATGAAGTTTTTTTTTTTTCATAGTCTAATATTCTTTTCTTGTTACTGTATGATTTTTAAAAATAAAATTAAAAGAAAATCCCGACCCTCCATCCATCCATCTGCTGAGGGATCCGATATGTGGATGGAACCCACCGGCGCCAAGACGAAGCTGTAGTCAACAGTCCAGGTCAGAACCAGGGAAGAAAGCGACCAGCATCCAAATGGGCGGATGGAGACCAGGTCGGTAGGCGAACAAGACTGGAGTGAGGAACAGACAGAATGCAAAATGGCAAGCAGAAGATCAAGCGAAGGGCGGGTCATGGGTGATGGGAAATCAGAAGGTGACGCCACCTCAGAGTCATTCTCAAATCCTGTACAACCCCCTCACCCCACCCCCCGCATCCAATCTCCCTCCTCCTGAGCGTTTAGCAGACCCTTTGTGTGAGGCACCCAATCCTTTTTCACTGCTCAAGCCGGTTTCCTCTTTGTGAGATACTGATGACTCTCTTCTTGTTCCGAGCTCTTTCTCTCCCCATTTGCTCCCGAGTGTCTGAGTCCTCTCTTATGTGGGTATATGCACCTGATTTCCCTGGTACCCATACCTGCTGTACTCTGTACCCCTTGGACAGACCGTCTGGCTTTCTGACTCTCGTTGTGGCTCCTGACCACGACTTCTGCTTTATGTATTTGCCGTCTGTCTGCTCCACATGTTGGTGTCATGCTACCATGAGCTCCTCTCACACGGGCAGACAGAGTAGCAATCACTAGGAAAATGCTGGAACTCTCAGAGAGCCGAGCCGATCCTGCATGTGTCAGGTGTAACCAGGACATTAAAATAGACGGGGTGCTCAAAGAAGCCTCACAACGACGACTAATGAGAACCACTATGATTTTATGTTCTGGGAAGAGGAGGGTTATCCTGACTGGCAGTGTTTTGCAGACAGGAATTCCTCCGGCGGCATTGTTTTCTGAAAGGGGAATCCCTTCATAACATTGATGGGGGTCCTCCGGGTTGGTCAACAGTCAAAGAGGACAGAAGAAGCATGTAGAGAGAAGACGCAAAGATTTGCATTAAATTAAAAGGGCATCTTCAGCGTCGGGTCACCGTTTTTCAAAACTGAAATCTGAATGAACCTCCACTGAACAAGACACACCAGCTCAAACGTCAGGGATGGGCACATGCAAAGGTTTTGTCGACGGATGAGAGTGATTCTTGATGGTGCAGATTGTCTGTGAATGGACACCTATTTCTACTGACAACGAGGTGGTAGAGAAGTCATGGTGTGGGCTTGCAGATGGTGTAAAACTTAACTCCAAAATCTGTAGGAGACACCATCTTTAATCAATGATAAAGCAGAAGTCAGCAGCCTTCAAACAGGTTATGGTATGTATGCAGGACAATGCCCCTTCCCAAAGCATTAAATAAGTTAGCTAACCAGCAAAGGCTTGAAAGGCGATCTAACGATGACCTGGCCCTATTCATCGCCTGACTTAACCTCCATTGGGAGCTGCCGGGCCTTACTAAAGTATGAGGCTTACCAAGATGGCTAGCAGTACACTTCTCAGAGCAGCGTCTCGGATGCGATGCTAGCTGCCTCAGCTAATATTGGACAGGATCAAATCAAAAACCTGACTGGTTCAATGGATAAGAGGCTCATGACGGTCGTTGAGAAGAAAACTGGCAATAGCAGGCCTGATAGAGTGGGCTGTATAGAATGGCTGACAGTTTGTCATTCTTCATACACATTGAATAACTAAAACTTTTCTATTTTTATTTTAGATTCACTTTTATCACTCTGCCTAAGTTTTGCTGAAAATTATCATCAGGAATTGCACCTGCCTAATACATCTGCATGCATTCTGTGTGTATATATTTATAAAATACACAAATATAATATCTATATATATTTACACACACATACTTATATATTTATATATGATATCTTAATTTTTTTATTATATGAAGAAATGTATCTGCTGTGAAATTTCAAAACAACCAGCAAAATCTGTAACAACGATGAAGCGGCTGACTGAGAGGAAAGTTGCAGCGTTTTCTTCCGTCTTCCACCGTGCAGATCGAGAGCCACGTTTCCAGCTGTCACCTTTTTGTAGCATCCATTGAAACAGATGTTCAGGCGCAGGCATAACTCAAAACACAACGAGAGGCATTGGGAATCCTCTGGTGAGTGCAGTCATTCTCGGCTACATGTGGCATCAAACGAATGGTACGCGGTTAAAGTTTGAAAGCGAGGTCAAAGCTTCTGTCTGTTGAATGTGTTCACTGGCTGTATATAATACTCTTGGACCTGAGCATGCAGAATTGCTACACAAAGCTGTAACAGTTTCCCATGAAAAGCAGAAATACTCACACGATTTCAGCTGGGAAGTAGAGTGCTCACCTTTATTTCACATCTAGCACCTTCCTTTGTTTTACTTCACCGAACCCGACGGCTGGTCAGCTAAACCAGCTGGCTGATACATACCGATACGTGATCAAATGGAATTCACCCTACAAGGCACGGAGCACATTCTGCATTTTTAGGACAGAGACAATGAGAAGGACCCTCCCACCGACATTTCCTGGGTGTTTGGATTCTGCCCCTGCTCGGTCTATCAACTTTGCAATTTATACCTCTGTTGCCTGAGTTTCTCACAAAAAGATTCTAGTTTCCTCCCGGAGGTCAGCTAATGTCTCTAAGTGGCATGTAGAGCTTGATTGCGTCTATTTTCCTTTCCATGGCCGGGGTAAGGGTTAACTGTGATCTAGTAATGGATAAATAGTGGGAAGATGATGGATGGATGGATGGATGGATGGATGGATGGATGGATGGATGGGACAACTAAATAAAAATGGAGTCTGAGCAACTACAGATTTTCTATACTAGATACTTGCCTTCCTGTTCAAAAAGTAAAGATGCAATTTAGTCAATAACTAAGGTACATTGTGATGAAATGCTTGTTTCCTTGACATTGAAGGCAAGAAACCACTCTGTTATTTTAACTACATCACAGTTGGTGGGATAATTGCACAAGGCAGAGGTTTAGTTCCATTTCCATGCATAGCTATACTTGGGTATATCAGCTTGGCACATATGTATGTCCCCTATGGCCATACTATGACCCCTGCTGTTGTAAAACACCATTTATTTTACATTCCCTCATCTATCTACTGTGGCAAGGTTCTGCGATACCTCAAAAAACTGCTGACTGCTTTATGAAATGTTTCTTGTCCATCTTTTATTAAAGGTCTATCATCTGTTTCTTGAAAGCAGCCTGGTGGTACTTCATGATGTCAAACTACGGTGACGGTCCAAAGCTGCATTTGAACTAGGGCTACGTTTAAAGTCTTCTTGTTATGTAAAGATGTGAAGAAGAAAATTCCCTGCCGTAGCTAAGGAAACGACTTTTCTAAAGTTCCATAGATTTTGTGCTGTCGGTCGAGGCAGAATTGATGGAGGATATGGGGCTTGACAATGGTCATGGGGCCACTTACATCCCACTTACACCCCACTAAGAACTCCCCATTAAGCACACTGTATTGCTTAGAATCCATGGTAATCTTTTTTCATCAGTGGTCCTTTCCTACTAGAACCTATATATCCCACACCAATCAGAGTCTCATTAGTAGGTCTGTGCCTGTTCCACATGAATTGCATTATTTCCATGCTAATATGTGGGAACTCAGCACACTTACATTTCATTTATTTATTTATCTGATGCTTTGACCCAAAGCAACATACAATTGAGGAAACAGGGTCAGTCAGCCCCAGAAGCAATTTGGGGTTAAGGGTCTTGGTCAAGGGCCCAACGGTGAAACGAATCTGCTGACCCAGAGATTTGAACCTCCAAGCTTCCAATTAACGGCCCAGCAGCCTGACTCGCTAAGCGACACACGGCCCATTGCTACTCGTTGCCACGTATGATGTGGATGCAGTTGTGCTCCTTAGGAGACATTTACGTATTTACATTGACACATTTAGCAGACGCTTTCGTCCAAAGTGAAGTATGAGTGACATTTTACAAGCATAGCTGCTGTCAGAGTTGACTGGGCACTTCGGCTGAGTTTCGGCTGCGTAAGTGTAACAAAGCAAGGACCCAATAAGACGTGCTAGGGTTGGTCTGACGGACGATGCCATTGTCCTTCGGTGATGGCTAACAAACATGGTGATTTGTTGTCAAATTATTGTAATTCTATGTTATAATCCTAATTTTCTGCACTGCATTCGAGCAGAGCTAGTTCAGGCTAAACTACCTATCTGCATTTCAGTGACTACAAATAATTAATTACTTTTTTCTGATGAGCTAATAATAACTACTCTATGAAGGACCATAAATCAAAATAAATTAAATAAAAAATAGTTGTTCCTGATCACACCTTTTTTTTTTAGGGAAAGCAGAACGACAGCACAATATACAGGATCCAGTGCCTTTTTAGTCACACGCCATTACTACAGTTAGTAAGCACAGCATTCACCTGTGCACTCAAAGTAACAAGGTTAAGTACTCAAGAGCTCGATTTGAGCAATATCAAAGGCAATATCAAAGAATATCAAAGAAAAGTAACATCCGACTGCGTGAGTAGGAGAGAATGGGCTGTGAATGCAAATGTGCAAAAAACAAAACAAAATAGTAATAGATTCATTATAGTTAAGTACTTAAATTAGCTTTAGAAGACGACACATCGTCATATGCTAATTAGGTAGACGTCACGTGACCCTAATCCATGCAAGATGTCATGCCATAAGTTAATAATAATGGCCGCCTCTGGGGTAATGCGGAGGCATATACAGGTTTGTTTTATCCCAGCACAAACCATTAATGCTCAAGCTATTTACAAATACATATTTAAAATCAGAATTGTTCAGGTTTTATTTGTTTAATCAAAACTGTATGCTTATTATCATCATTACACAGATGTTCTTTTCATTGTCACATACATTATACCATATTTTAGAAATTTTCCTTTTCCTTCTCCTGTTCAGGGATGCAGGGAGCACAGAGTCCACCGCAGAAACCCCAGGATGGGGTGCCAACCCCTCGCACGGCATGCTCGCGAACAATTTGCAACTATGAGCAATTTGGCAATTCCAGTTAACCTTTCCACCCGGGGTACTTTTAGAAGATGATGGGATCCCACGACGATAGGGAGAGAACGTGCAAACTGCACAAACATGGAACCCTGACAGAGAATCGAACCCGGGTCCCAGAAGCGAGAGACAGCCGTGCTAACATCAGTCATTTCATACGGAATTTTCTTTGTAGTCTGGTGTGTGTTTGTGTGACATACTGACTCGGTTATTTTATATGGAAAGGAAACGATAGGAAACCAGTATCAAACAAACTAAGGCAAAAAAAATTAAGTTATGTAGTGTGAAATTCACTGCTGAGCATGCTTCTGGGTGCTCAAAGAAGTAAAAAAAGGTTGGTATGATAAGTGTCTAACGTAAATTCTGTTTACTACACCAAAAAAGATTTTAATGTTTTCTGCAAATTTCCATCTAGCATTACTTCAGGGACCACCCAGGTTAAGAATATTTGACTTACGAACAACTCGTACTTACGAATGGACTCACAAAAAGCCTTTTATATTACAATTTGAGTTAAATATGTTAGCTCTTTATAATGAACACACACATTACATTTACATTTGTAAAAACATTGCACGTCTTCAGTGGTTCATTGGCTCAAAGTATCGTATGTAATTATCCATCCATTTTCCAAACCGCTTATCCTACTGGGTCGCGAGGGGTCCGGAGCCTATCCCAGAAGCAATGGGCACGAGGCAGGGAACAACCCAGGATGGGGGGCCAGCCCATCACAGGGCACACTCACACACCATTCACGCACACATGCACACCTACAGGCAATTTAGCAAGTCCAATTAGCCTCAGCATGTTTTTGGACTGTGGGGGGAAACCGGAGTACGGGGAGGAAACCCCACGACGACATGGGGAGAACATGCAAACTCCACACACATGTGACCAGGGACGGATTATGGGTTGTGTGGGCCCCTGTGCAAAACGTTCGCATATTAAAATATGATAATAATAATAATAATTACTGTTGTTATTATTATATGTAGGTCCGACTGTATTATTATTGCTCCGTTTTACCTGTAAATTTGACTTAAAGACTGACTTAGGGAGCAGATCTCATTTGTAACTTGGGGACGGCCTGCATTATACATCTTCTTACCAGTTATCATGGTCAAGAATGCATTGGGCCTGAAGACAGCCCAGGCAGCACAGAACACAAAGCAGGGGTACCTCCTAGAATCCAGGATGCAAATCCATCCATCATGTCTGCCTTATTTAGAAATGCAAATTTGCCTAACGTCTTTGGAGCTTGGGAATTCTCAAACTTAATGTCTGGCAACAGTGATACCCATTGAGACACCCTATTATAATTATTGCTTTTGTTGTTGTTATTGTTGTTCATATAAACAGCTTAAGCAAGGACACTGTGCTGACATTCTCTTTGGTGAGAACAGAAGGGGAGAGAAACGTACACACGGGCTGACATCACAGCGCTAAACGGCACCCAGTCCGCCTGTTCAAAGGCCTGGCAGACACACCAGTGCTGTGGAATTTAGCATTTTGGCTTCACCAGCCTTCCCACTTGGCTGCGTCTCATTTCAGCCTCCATAGAAAACAAAACACAGGTAAGTGCACTGGAAACAACAGGCATCAGAGTTCTCATGCTATACATGTAGTCTGATACGTTATGTAAAATGGATCAAATAATCTCACCGTTGTCACACTCAAAGATCCAATGGATCAGATCAGCTGCCTCACAGTAGAGCCCTGCGCGGGACTGGTTTTAATCCCACTCCCAGCCACACCCGCAGATCCATTAACGGATATACTGTACTGTATGATGAAATAAGTTTATATGCATTAAATGTTTTATTCCAATACAACAAGAACTAAATAAATAAAACAAATTAAACAAAAATCTCTCAACTTTGATTCGCAAATTCATGTAAATTGAGCCCAAAAACTAATCAGATGTGAAAATATCTACACAGTTATTAAAAAAAAACAATAACCAAATCTATAAAGAAATATCACATTATTATAAACAAACAAGAGCAGCTTAAAAACAGAAGAGAATCCTGAACCTTATTTCAAAGAAATACATTTAAACTAGCTGAACATCACAATTTAATACAATGGCTCAGAACAAATACGAATATATAACACAAAATAAATGATATCAGTTACATTCTCCATCCTGCCAAAAATCGTGGGACCCGCTGTCTATTATTAGCCACCCGCGGCAACCTTAAAACCGCCCGCTCCCGCGCGATTTCCGTTGGGTCCCGCGGGATCCCAGTCCCAACGCAGTGCTCTACATCACAGTGTGACACCAAGGTGCTGAAATGTAACAACAGCTTTAAGAAATTAAGGGTTTCATTTACAGTTGCAGGCTCTTAAATATACTCAGCCAATATGAACTGCTTGTTAAATTACATCCAGCATCCAAAAAAGCAAAATACAGTAAAAACATACAAGACAATTATAATTGTTTTCATAAATGTCATACTTACTATGAAATATATCTCTTGTGCTTTTAATCTACAGTACACGACAACGAATAGATATATTTCATACATAAGAACATGAGATTTACAAATGAGAAATTTTTTATGTTCTTATGTATGAAATATATCTATTTGTTGTCGTGTACTGTAGATTAAAAACACAATCTGAGTATTGTGAGTATTTCATACTCACAATATTCATTGTGAGTATGAAATTTATGAAAACAATTATAATTGTCTTGTGTATATATATATATTTATATATATATATATATATAAATGTTAACATTCCATAGGCTTTACTGGAAGGAGTGCCCCTTTCCTGCTTCCAGTTCAGCTCAGCATGCAGTTACAATCTGGCACTCCACAGCATACACACATGTGTACAAAACTGTTTGGGTCAACAGAAAATTTTCTACCTGTATATAAAATCATAATCTTTCTCCATTTGGATTGGACTATACTGTTGCTGAAAACACATCAAACCAAGGCTGAATGATATCTATGATCTCTTAATGGGAAAGAAATGCTACAACATATTAGGATCATTAAACTTGTGAGCACTATACAGGGGGAGGGCAAAATACTGAAGACACCTAACACTATTTTACTGTCAAGCATCCTGGAAAGAGTAGGGCCACCCTTTGCCTTCAGAATAGATTCGGTTCTTCACAGTATACTTCTATAATATCCTGAACTGTGTGTAGTAGGATATTGGCCCATTCTTCAAGAAGAAAAAGCTCCCATTCTTTGAGGGATGGAGGAGTCTACTCTGCACTCTGAAACTTCCGATAATGGGTCGATGATGTTTAGATCTGGTGACTGGGGAGGCCATGATTCATCCTGATGTTCTTCAAACCACTCTGGAATTGGTTTTCCAGTGTGTATGGGGGCATTGTCATCTTGGAAAATGGGGACATCATTAGTGTTGGCACCACAGGGTGCTGGTCCTGTAAAATGACATCATATTCCTTCACTGCTATACGACCATGCAGATGGTAGCAATCTAATGACCCCCACAAGATAGGTGGCTGTAACATCGCAGCACTGGCCGTATTTAACAGCTGGAACCAGATGTTGTGAGTTGAATCACCTTTTTTTTTTTCACTGAGTAAAAAACTTTCTTGGTGTAGGAAAATGGGTACATGATGACTCATCAGATCTTACTGCATCCGCTGCTGGGTATCAGGCCATGAATTTTCGTGCTACTACTTGTGTCTAAATGGCAGCCATGCCATGAATTCCATCTTCATGAAGGTCATGACGTACAGTTTTTGTTGCGACTGAATCAAAGAAGTGCTGATTCAGTTCAAATTTTGAGGCGGCTGTATCATTCTGCATAGCAACTATATGAAGTGGGCATCTTTCCCTGTTGGTGAGTTTATACTTGCAATCACAGTTCTCGCTGTTGACGTTTGTATTTGGTGTCACTGACCTGCCCAGGGATCTCTGTTGATGTCACTTGCCTCACTGCAGCCACGCCTCCTAAGGAATTCCCGCCTGTGGACCCCGCCCATTGAGGGAAGCCCTGTGCAGTCCGTGTCCCAGTATCACCACTGAATCACATTCGTGGCTACGCCCCCTTTCCCAGTTTATCTTGCCCTCTGATCATCTGCTTGCCAATCGTCCGACCTACACCTGTTTCCTGACCATCGCCTCCACCTGATGTTTTGGATACTCTTTTTCCCCTCTTTGGTTTTGACGCCAACTGTTCGACCACGATTTCACCTGCCAACATAAATCTCTGTTGACAGGGTCAGATCAACATTTGAGTTGAATCATCACAGGTTGGCATGTGGTGTCGGGGATTTTTGCGACGTTAAAACATTTGATAGTACTTGTGACCACTTCACCTACGATCTGGGCAGTAACTGTGATGGCCACAGGACAGAAATAATAAAAATAAGTACAACTTTATATGCAGTTTAAAACCACAAAAATAGGCACTGGCAAAGTGGACATGCTTTAAACTGCAGACATACCTGATGTAAGACTCTCAAGTTTTTCTTCGTTGACATAGTGCTCACTGAGGACTCATCGATGACAGGAATACAGCTGAGTATGAGGTATGCACTTGGGATCGCTGGGCTTAGACTCAAATGATGAGTAGAAGAAGATGAAAGTATAGATCACAGCAGGGTCAAGAACCAGGAAAACAAGAGCTAGCGGGAGTCTTACCTACACAAAAACGTTCTGAGGGCAGAAGGAAAAAAGAGAGATAACCAATCAGATTGTAGAGGCTGTGAGTCTAAATAATAAGAAAAGGTGGGAATCAACTAATCACATGTCTTGGTTCCAACTCCTCTACTTGTTTGACACACGTAAGTAAAACTCCCATGATGAAACAAAGAGAGCAGAAACAAAGCCCAGAATGCCAATAAAGTGAGCAAGACGAAACTTAAGAATGAACTTTAATAGAAAAGGGGAATTAAATGGGCTGTAATTAATTAGAACCACCTAGTGGTAGGTGTGGTCCTGCAGGATGACCACACCTGCCGCAGATTTGACACTGACCACATGGTTTCTTTGGAACCATCTGTTGTGCACTGTGGTGGAGCTGGTTTCCTACAGGACTGGGTATATCCCAGCCTTGTGCCCAGTGCTGTCTGGGAGAAGCTCCAAACCGCCCCTGAGACCTCATCCAGGAAGAGCAGGTGGAAGACTGATGGATGGATGCATGGAACTCTGTTAAATATCTCATGTTTCTTTGGAAACTAACATATCAAACTGCTGATAGGCAGCTTTATGGTGACACATACTGCTGTCTGGCATTTTGTACAATATGACTCAGTGAGATTGCGTTACGTCCAACATAAAGTCACCTTCCGTTAGGTGTGTCGCTTATTTTGTCCCCTGCTTGTAGCTTCTTTTAATACCCCACATTGTTTTGTTTTTAAGCCAAAAGTTTACTAAACTTTACTAATGCAGCATTAAATTAATGCACCATGAGTCGAGAATGACAGACATTAATCTCGAAGACTCACAGAGTTCTAATATTAAAAAGAACTGCTTTCAAGTATGACTTGGTTGCCTTTTTTCGTGCCTCCCCAGAAGACTGCCCCTCTCTCAGGTATCAGTGCGCTCGACAGGAGGGCTTCTGCTTGCTCTGCCTGGAGGTGGTGGTGTGGGCAGGTCATGTTGGATCCATTGGGTTGCCCCAAGGAGGCACGTTGCTCAGTTCCCAAAGTCCCATCCCGTGGGCCGGTGCTTCCTGCCAACAGAAAGTCATCAGGTCATTGTAGAAAGTGGTCATAATCTTCTGACACCAGTGTAAAGGCATGTCGCCAAGCCATGTCGCTTACGTCCAGAAATGTCACTGGGACAGTACCGGGTTCTACCACAAGGTGGCTTTATTGCGCCCGTACCAGTCACGCTCACCGTGCCCATAGCCACGATAAACATTAAACACCGCACATGACATTACAACGAAAGACATTACAGTGCATAGCGATCACAGCAAACTATTTACATGGTTGCCACCAGCCCAAACTGCCGCACTGTACCATGGTCCCTCCAGTGCTGCAGTATGTTACAGTTCTAATGCTACTATGATGCCCATGTCAAATAAAATAATTAAATAATCAATAAACTATCCAAAACACAAAATGCCGCAAACAAAATTGTACTCAAAATGGGACACGGTGTACCATAATAAATAAAAAATGAAATTTCAATGTGCAAAACAGCAGCGTCAGCCAGCGCATGGATGGCCTGTGGCATTGCAAAAAGAACATCCTATTATATTGTCTTGTATTAATAAAAAAAAAAATGAATTAAACATCAGCACTCAGATGGGAGCCAGTAGCTGTCCCGGCCCAGGTGTGGTGTGTCCCCTCTTGGCCGGGGGCTCTTCTCCTCTGGTTCCACCCACATGTCCTGTCCTACCTGTCCGGTTTGGTGTCCCAGCCCTGTGTGTCCGCCCTGTAGTTCGGTCCCTTTTGTGCCCTCCCCTGCTTGTCTTTCATGCCCAGAGGGCATGCTTCGTGGGGGGTACTGTCACGTCCTGCCCTCTGCGTCCATATCTCCTCCCTGGTGTGGCCCTAACAATCCACACCTGGTGCTCGTTTATCTTACCTCTCATTCCTGCCCCCGATTGGTGCTCACCTTTGCTGCCTCTCATTAGCTCCCTCGTCTGTCTTATACAAAAGTGCTTCCCAGTCCTGTGTTCCCCAGTCCTGTCATTGTTCCCCAGTCCTCTCTTGTGTTTCCTGTGTGCCTCCTCACTCCTTCTTCCTTTTCTGAACCCCTAAGATCATGTTTGTCTCCAGTGATTGTCATTTTAGTTATAGTAAACCCCTCCATACACCCAAACTCCTGCTTCATATTTCCTCTGTCCAGATATGACAAGTATACTATAAAATCTGTATTCTATTGGTTTGTCACAAAAGTGATTGAACTATGATGAAAAATTATCCTCAGAACTTTCACGTTCAAGAATCACATGGTTTAATGCAAATTTCTCGGAAAATGTAGCATTTTTACAAAATATTTATGTACAAGATTTAAGACTTGAATTAGGAAGTAGGGTGTTAATGATCACTAAATATTTTTTGTTGTGTCTTCCTTTTGTTTACAAATTCTTGTAGGGCATCCAAGGACATGTTGTGTTATTATGAACCATAACCAAATGGTAAGCGATCTATGTTATGCTTTATTCAGCCCCCGGGTGCTGAAGTAGCTGCTCCCTGCTACTGTATGTCACAATGTCACATATGGGTTAAATGCAGAGGACACATTTCGATGTTGTGCACTCTGTGCTGTGGTGTGTCAACAATGACAATTAATCACTAAATTCTAATTTTACATGAAATATGTGAGCAATCATGTGGTTTTCAGCCAAAAAGAAATGTTTGTTGATGTTTTTGATAAGTTCTTTTCATATTTTTTAAATATTTTTTGCTATGCATCTTACATCCTAATGCATTGCTGCTATTACAGACATTACACTGACAAATCCTGCTCTGTTTTTAATTTAAAGCTTATAATTGTGCCCTTGAGAGGTAAAGGTGGCTATCCCACATTTTTGTTTATTGAACAAAAAAAAATTTTTATTGAATATTTTCAATTTGATAAGTTGTTATTATATAAGTCATACCTCTGTGCTACCTATGATATATATCAATTGTAGGGTATAGGCACACTGATTTTTTTTTAAAAATGTCAACTTTGGAGCAAAATTTCCCATTTGTGCGATAGCCCACTTTACCTCTCAAGGGCACAATTGTACAGTGCACTCTCAATTAACATCACGGTCACAATTATTGCATCATATACAAAATGCTCACAGCTGAATCCAAGCGATTCATTACTAAGAGGACACCAGTATTGAACAGGCACTAGCCAGGTCCTCCACATTAGCATCAGAGCCTAGCAATCAGCCCGTCAGAGTGGGTAACATGGAACTGGCTCATCCAGAATAATATTCCCCATTTCATCGAGTGTATTTTACTTATCTGTTCATTCATTCATTCATGCATTCGTTCATTCATATCCAAATCCAGTCAGCTTAAGTATATCTTTCAGTAAGCAGACCAATCATGTATAGTGAGTCATTTTAGCATGTTCCTAACTACAGCATATTCCCAACTCCATTTTTGTACATTTTAGTGCTTTTTATATCTGTACTACAAACTCAAACTGTCACAGTGCTATTAACATGCTCACATTACTCACTGAATGTCGCTTCTACAAGCTGGAATTGATACAAAATTCAGTTATATTTTAGAGGGAAATTAAGGCAAGAGCTAAAAAGTCAAACATGTTTGCATACATTTGCATATATTTGCATCCTTGCAGTTGCAGTTTTAATATATCCATATACCCATAACCATTCATCCCCCTTAATAAAAGGTAAAATATTAACTAAACATCTTATGAACTTTTAACTGGCATATAAATTATTGTTCTGTTTCTGCTGAAAGCAGTATGTGGGATATTTAATATTTTACTAAGTCAGTAAAAGAGAAACATGATTTAAAAGGGTCTGAGAATGAGGATGAGCTACCCAGACCAAAAAACTAGCATCCCGCCAGTTCTCACAATGGAGCCTCGTTGCCTTGGTGAGACTTCAGGTGGGCACCAGCATTCCTCAGATGCTGAGCCCGGATGCGAGGGCTAAGGCTAGACTGCAATTCCAAAGAGACGCCCTTAAACAAGGGTGGCTGGAGGTGTTAAAACCTGTCATCTCATAAAACATGCTAATGCGCTGGGGGAAACGAAGGCACTGGGAGTCTAAATATGGTCTCCTGGGTTACTTTCAGTTTTGGGGAAAGTTTGAAATGGCTCCTACAGCAAAAGCCAAGATATCATTATTTTATTTAATGCTTTTTATCAATTATTATAATTAAAAATATTTATCAGTTGTAGCGTGCACCTAGATAATAGGAACATTTACCATTTACTTAGACACTTTTGTCCAAAGCGCCATACAAGATCAGAATTACACAGCATCTCTGCGACAGTTTGTGTTAAGTGCTTTGCTCAAGGACCTTCCAAGTTATAGCATCCTAACCTGTAGAATCACACCCTAAGTTAAGACCTGATTGATTCTGAAGCCACTATATTAAGATCAGTTATTCATATGTTGATGGGAGCTGACTAAACTACAGTATAAATTAAATATGTAATATATTTCAATTAAGCAAAATGTCACTGCAACAGCTGAAGGACACAGTGAAGGTAAGCAAAAGAGTTCTGCATGTGTGTTTCTCAATCAAACATGGTGAAGGGGTGTCACGGTCTGGGGTCCTTTTCAGGTTGTAGATTTGGTGATCGTGACCAAACCCAAGGCAATCTCAACCAACTTGGCTATCAGGTACGATGCAAAGGCACTCCCATGTTTCAGGATTACAGCTGATTGGGTAGCCATTCGTTTTCTCATATAATAATGATCCAAAACACTAAAGGTGTAGGATATCTCAAATTAATGATCTTTCAGACCACAATCCCAAAAGAACTTGTATGAAACAAACTGGACAAAAGAGTCAAAACAATGCAAACCATAATGCACGTTTGTTTGGTTGGTTGGTTGTTTTCAGGGATTGCAAAAGTTCACCTCCAGAAGTTATATGACTTATATTTGTGAGCAGGGAGTAGCCTGTAACTGTCTCAGCAAGGAGAGTTGGGTGGACTGAAGTTCTTTGTGTTGATTTATTCCATCTGCCCCTCGCCTTTGAGAATGTGAATATACTGATGTGTTCTGTTCCAGGAATCCAACCACAAATATGACGCCAGAATCAAAACTTATAATCTCCCCTCATTAGATCGATACCCACGTTTTGCCCCAATGCATCAGCCCCTTGGTTTCTTTATGCCTTGTCAAACCAGGGGCCTGAATCACGAAGCAGGATTGCTTAGCCAGATAACTTGCCGGGTTTTAGATAGACTGGGCTGATTGTAAGTGAAGAAATATAAAGTCCATTTAAAATGGGGCACCAGAAATCAAACAAGTTATCTGCCTAAGCAAGAATTACGGCTTTTGATACAGACCCCAGTTGCATTTATGTTGACTTGGCTGCAATCCCACTATCCCTAAAAAGATTATATTTTTTTCCCCTTACCGATAAGTTTCCTGTTCTAGTCAGTCCTGGTCAAGGTCCTGAACAGAGACATTTTTCCAAAGTGTTGTTGTGACTTTCTGTCTAAAGTAAAGTTTTAATGACTTATAATAAACAAAATATTTTGTTTTTATTATACTTGGAAATTAAGATTGAGAAGGAGCAAGCATACTTTGTACCACAAAACTACCTTTACATATGTGGAAATACACAGGAATCAGGCCGCAGTTACTTACTGTAGGATGTAAGCATTACATTTTTTTTTGTCTTTTCTTGCCTATGGATCTCTCTGTAAAAATATGTAACATGGGGATGTGGAAAAGGAGAGGAATTTCATTTGGGACAGAAACTGGGTTAACCAAAACAGCATGGAGAGTGAAAGCGAGGAAGAGGTGTATCCACAAGAATTAGGAGAAAAAGTAACAGTCAACAGTCATGGGGACAAGGGCCAGGACAAGCAACGGGATCTGAGAAGGATTACTGGGGGCACTGGAAAAAAAAATAAAAGAAAGTGAACTATTTATAGTGCAGAAAAATTTGGAACAAATTAACTGAATGTGCAGAATTCTCCCTGACCTTCTCCGCATCCACCTCTATCATTTTCTAAAACAAAGGGAAAAAAGAAGTTAGTTATTAGCAAAAAAGTCTGCTGTTTTGGCTAACATCTGGTTCTTTTAAGCTTTGGTTTGTAATCCTGCATGTTGCCATTTCCACATTTTACCAAGTTACACGTTATGTAACACGTCATATCAGTCACAACGTCACATGTCGTATTAGTTCCACGCCGCAGTCAAGCAAATATAAATGAACTTTCTGCAATTTGTGCTGTACATTTATATCTATAATATACATTTTCTCAGTTTATTTCCTCATTTTCCATTTGTGCGGAATACGATGTTGCCGTCTACAGCACGATAAGAAAACAAAGCAACGGCATCCTAAATGAGGAAGTGAAGGGCGTGTTAATCTACATTAGGCAGGTTTGGGTCTCCCCCAGAGCAACCTGACTGCCCCATTATCTGATGTGTAGAGGACAAAAATGGGTCTGAAACGACATTATGGGCAGATTAAATAGAGTGCTGGAGTGCTATACAGAGTGAAATATAATCTTTGTTGCAGACTCCCACGGACATGCACTTTGCCATCTTACCCACATAACCGCGACACCATTTCCGCACCTGACAATCAATGTTCATGTAAGCTGACCCCAAGAAACCTGCGTCTACACCTCTATGAAGGTACTTAAACCCTCGAACCCTTACTGTTTTCTGTGATGACATTGTGGGTCAGGTTTTTCAGTAAGCTGCCGCTGTTGCTTAAATTCTAGGATGTCCCACACGGAGAATATGCAATAAGAATAACTTTCAATACTGGCCTTGTTCAAATTCTTTCAAAAACCAATAATGGTCAACATCATGAAGGAGGATATTTAAATTTCGATATAGAGCTCGCCTAAGCTTGCAGGTAGCATATACCATATGTGGGTTGCACCATTTGGATGTACAGTACATGCTTAAATCCTCATGGTAATTATGAATTAGGTTTAATATGATTTACATGATACTTATTCATTCAATCAAGAACTTAAGTAATATAATTATAGCTGGGAACAAATCACACATAGAGGGTTTCTTGGACCTGATGAATGAAACACTAGTCTAGTTTGTAAATGTATAGTTAGCTGTAGCGATAAACCGATTGGTAATTGATATTTAATGGTATATTATAATAATTACTAAATATTTACGTTATTGCAAACCTCTGCAGTCACCACAATGGACTATGCGATTAGCTAAGTATAATATTAAACATTTACCGGTCACATTTTAACTGACAGTAAAAGGCTATCAGTGGCCAGGAATTCTACCAGGAAGATCTTCTCACAAACCAGACGTAGCTATGTTATGGAGAACACGGGCATCATCAGTTACGACTATGCAAAGGCAGCCATTTTGCAACACATGATGGGAAAGCTGAAACGCAAACGGACAAGCTAGAAATGCAGGTCTAGACGGCCCCACGTTTGGTGCCAGAGGAAAGCCTGAGCGAGATGCTGGTTATGAGGAATGGTCCAAATTAGCCAGCTACACGGGCGGCTACTCATCTCCCACTAAAGTCGATGAGATGGTGCCACCACTGGTCAGGATACTCCCCGTTCAGCTTCTCTCAAGTATTTTAACCCAGAACTTTAGCAATCTTGCGGCTTTACAGAGTAGGCCACTGTGATTGGACGGTCACAGGAAGGACCGAGCAAAGCCAATGTTGCACCCACCCCCCGAGACAAAATGAAATTGGCTGGCTAAGTCGGTGCCCCCTCTGAAGATGACGCCCTTAGGCGGCTGCTTATATTACCTAATGGGTTGACCGATACTGGTCACTGGTTCAAATCCCCGGGCCAGTTGAGCGATTTCACCATCAGGCCCTTAAGCAAGGCCTTTAATGCCGATCTGCTCGAGGGATTGTCTGACCCTGATTTCGATACAAAGGAAAGTCGCTTTTGATAAAAGCCTGCTAAATTAAGGCAAATTTTCAACATCAAGTGTAGGTTCAAAGCAAATCATAATGATTAGAGGTCTTGCTATATAGAACTGTCTCCTGCTATTGGGTGGGTGTGAATATATGGGCAAAACTAAGAGGAAGAGGGGCGATAACTTAATGCTTGTCTGCCGTTTGAGGATAATTTATTGTCTCCATGAATCCAGCGGATTTTCCAAAGGTCAGTTTCAGTAGAAACCTTCTGGGGCCAAGCTGAGATGCGCTTTTGTTGTTTAAGCTGCAAAAAGCGGAGAGCAAAAGCAGATCGGTGATTGAGAAACATTGATTGCTACCTGCTGTTACAGGAGGGAAGAAGAAGACAAAGAGCTCTGCTGGATCCTCCACAGAGCTTGGATAACCTTCTAGTGCCCAAAAAAAGATGCTGGAGGTGGCACCTCAACTTCCATGGACAAATTATTTAGCTTTGTGGAAGACATATGCACATGTTACTGCTAAGCTGCATTAGTCTCTGATGCAAGGTGAGGTGCAGGACCAGTGCTGATCCTGTCAGAGTGTCAGCTCACATGCAGGCCTCACGCAGGCCGCCGTATTACCCACCGAAACCCCATTTGAACACGCTGCTGCGGATGTAGCAGGTCTGCTGTGAGGAATCTTGGAAACAAATGTATTCTTGTCTTTTGTGATTATGTGACCTGTTATGTCATGTTGCTCTGACATATTTCCTCCTTCCATTGTCCCATATCCACCTAGCGTTTCCATTTTTCCAGGCTCCACAGAAAGAGCGTTTTTTTCTTTTTATCATAAAAAAAAAGTTTGTTTTGTGTTGTGTGCAGAAATGATGACAAATAAAGGCCAGATCCTCTTCCAGACTGCATTTGGCCGATGGATATTTATATATATTTGTAAGCTACAATTCTGAGAAGAAAAAAAACAGTCATATTATCAATCCATTTAAGAAATCATTTATGGGATAGACCATTTTCCAGAAAGCATTTTGAATGATTAAAATCTTACTGTGAATGACAGAATTATTGTGCACCGCACAATGTGGCCACTGTTGTTGAAGTTTTGTTTTGAACAGAAATCTACACACTAGCTTTTGATGAAAAAAAATATGTTTTTTGCTAAATTGGTGTATAACACATAATATTAGATTCAAAACATCCTGTCGAGGCTTTTGAAAAAGATTAACATGACGGATAATGGCCATTATAAGGCGTGAGCCCATTGGGACGTGGCATATTTGTTACTATTTGATTCGATTACAAATTACGAAATTCCAATTCAGGCCTATCTTCAAACACAATTCAAAGTGCAATTGAAACGCAACGTCCAGACACAACTAAAACTGTTTGAAATTGGACTAAGCTGGGGAAGTAGGCCGAGGAAACTGTAGAGGCGGTTTAAAGGTTATAGGCTGGTATATGTTTTGTGAGACAAATGACGCCACTGAGAGACTCGGTCACTGTAGCTCAAATTATATCCATTACTGTGTCGACATTACAATGCCCACAAAAGCACTGCTTCCCCAATTACAAAAGAACCCAGGTCACAGAGAACCTGACCAGCCTTCCAAATAAATATACTGTATAAGGGCAATCAAGTCTAGACATAAAAAGGACAGAAAAGAAGTTCAGAAAGCAGTTTGAAGACACTCCAGTAGAAGTAAGTAAGCATGGAATGATTTTATATATATAAATGTATATAAAAATACAAGGATATGCATGGTGGGTCATGTGTCTCCTGCTGGAGCTGTAACCCTGTGGATGGGGTATCCTGTTTCCCTCTCTTACTCTGTTTCTGACTGTAAAAAGTGTTTTGGGTGATTTTGTTCGGCTAAAATTAAAGGTGCATGCTGTCGCGTCGTAGCTGGGAACAGGGAAGCAGGGAAAGAACACGACGCATCGGGGAAAACGGGATTTAATGGGGAAAAGGAGCTGAGACATGGAACAGGGAAAAACAGCCAGCGATGAGACGTCAATGACAGACCTCGGGAAATGTATTCGAACGCAGACTGAAACACACAGGACTAATCGAAAATAACAGGAAAGAGCTGTAAACGCGGGGATTCCACACGAGGTTAATGAGGGGGCGTGGCACACAGGAGGATCGGGGGAGCAGGGCGTGACACATGCTCATGTTAAAATGTGTGAATCATAGGGTGCGTTCGACTTCATGCAGCCGCTTACAGCGCTGCTTGAAGCAATGCATTCTGGTCCTGACGCAATGCATCATGGTTAGATTTTTTTGCCGGACTTCAGCCGGCGCTGCAAAACGTCACCAAGTGTCACCATGTCACATGGTACAAAAACCTCACTGGAGCAAGACAACTTAAGACAGATCATGCAGCACCTCTCAGCCGGCTGCACAAACTGGAACTGCCTTCGTGATGACATAACTTCGCCCGTATTGGCTAAAGATTTTAGTCACAAGCATGACGTTTGTATCCCAGGCAGTTCCGACGTGTTATCTGCTATTTCTCCCGAAAAGCACGTAAAGCAGTGAGAACTGGATTTCAGTTAATTTACCTGGTAAAATAAACCTTCAATACATGATATAAATGTTCTAATAGTACATGTAAGTTAGTCATTGTTTATTTATTGTTAGTTACTGTAATATTGTGCTGCTTTATTTGTTTAATCGTCTAGTCTGTAAAGAAGGCATTCAAGTAAGAATTGCATTGTACTCTGTGCATGACAATAGAAACTTTGAATCCTTGAAATAAATGTATTTGATCTTTTTACACAGGGCCACTATACACAATAGTTTTTTTTAATTTTTTTTTTTACTGGTAACAGTTTGTATCTGGAGTTGGTTATTGTAAAAGAAGTAATGTGCATCTAGGTGATATTTGTATAGATTTACAGTATCTACACCCTTCTGACAGCGGTCATTGCAGTCAGGTCTCGCACTACGAGGAGTAGAAGTTGTCCGACTTGGCTGCAGTCGGTCTATACTCCACTCCTGCAGCCGCAGGCAGACGGCGCTCCACGTCACGTCAGCTGCAGGCAGACCTAAGCCCAACTCGAACGCACCCATATGTTCTTAGAGTTCAAGCTACTATTTTTTTTTACTTAAAAGTATCGATCGAACCACAGTAAATGATAAATCTGTCGGAATAATTTTCACATTGATTTACGGCCATACTGTAAGTGTTAGCCTGTTCTCAAAAAGTTCATCTTACCCCAGAAATGTACGCTTCTGCCACGGCTTCTAGCTTTAAAGGTTTAAACTGCTTCACATGAACTGTTTTGAAAGCATCAAAAAACTTGTGAGAACATTTATCTGACATATTCTCTCAAGAATTGATTATATTTTTTTCAAGTGATATAACAGCTCTTGTTTTTTTAAGATATAAAATTAAATCACACTATTGTCATATCGTAAATTTGAAGCAGAAGCCATTAACTAAAAGAATGTGAAAAGTGTACGCTAAGGAATGATTTTTGTCAGATTTGAAGGTTTCTCAGTACATTCTGATCGCCTTTCACACATGCAATACATTGATTAGCGGACCACCTTGCTACAATCAAAAAGGAGCAGGTTCATTTAACTGTATGCTTATTAAATATCGTATGGTGGTTTTATGATATATTATTACATTCTCTGCACCTTTACATAAAGAAACAATTGAACGTTCTCCACGTTGGGCTGTGTCGAGTGACACTGAAGGCTGCACCCAAGATGATATTTGTATGTTCCATTTGCAATATCACCCCTCCATGCTATTAATCATTATTGTACAATCTGTACCCCAATCTATACATTTAGTAAGTCAACTCAACACGAGTGTTAATCAACTTGGTAACACTTTATTTGAGGAGGCAGAAGTAATATACTATAATTACTTTTAATAAATCATGAAGTAACTCTTACTTAAGTATTAATTAACAACTAACAATATTTGTTCATGATTTGTACTTTGAGTAGTAACTGAATTACTGCAAAGTTACTAAGGGACCATACTGTATCAGGCGCCTGGCACCTGCTATCACTGTCGTTGCCTAGGATAAAGTGCTGGGCTTTCCAGTGATCTCCGGGGTGCAGAATCTCACAAACTGAAATTTGTCAGACATCTGTGAGAAACACCATCTGGGTAACACTGTACAATAAAGTTCCTTGGTAACTTAATGAGTTACTATTCAAGTACAAATCAGGTTAAAATATAGTTTGTGGTTAATTCACACTTTAAGCAAGAGTTAGTTCATGATTACATAAGAGTATAATAATAGATTGTTTTGTACTCTGTCAAGTGCAGTGTTACTCTCTTGATTTCCATTCGATGCAACAGTCACTGCAGGAATTTTCTCAATCTTTACACACTCGAATTACAGAGTTCAGAGACACGCCACCTGAACTTTCCTAGGACTCTTCATATGCATCCTCATTAAAATCTATATACTTATGAGCAAGATTCATGTCTGGAAGATGATGAACAGCGAGAAGATCAGCTCTAGAGGCAGGGACAGTACCTGCAGACTCCAAGATGTAAAACAGGCATGACAGTATAAGGGACACATACAGTATCATAGAGAGTGATTCTGAACTATTTGCAGATGGCTTGCAGTGCCCCAAACTGTACGCCTTTCTAATGGCAAGTTAAAAAGTAAAAGGTCCATTTAAAATTGAAATCACGCAGATGTATTTGTTGTAAGTCACGGCTGCAGCAGCAATTCATTTTCCTTTGTGGTTGATGCCATCTTCAAAAACACTGCAATTTCTTAGTAAGGACATAGATGCTGAGGACTATGGAGTGAATGACTCAGGCGTGGTTCTCACTTACTCTCAGACACAGAGGACTGAGCACTGCGCATGATCATCACGCAGTGTTGGAAGAAAAATGTTTCAGAGGTTTCCAGACATCCAAGCCATGTGGCGTAACTGCATTACAAACACCCAAAGCACATCATATGTCTTTAATCGCTTCATTAGTGCTCACTTGTGCCTCATTAATACACATAAAGTATTTTTCACACATTCACTTTAAGAAACAGTTGAACCATAACTTTTGAATCCATAATCAGTCTTTGTTAATTGATTTTTACCGATTTAATGTCCTGTGTTACTGCGATGCAGATGCCCATATTTAACACAGTGTATGTTTTGTGTTCTAAAGGATGTTTCATCACAGATGTGAAATTTGGCAGATTGCCATTAACTTGACTAATGCATAGAAGCAATTAGCGTTTTTTTCAGATGAATTTACTATCGAAACAGCAGGAAAATTCCATACTTTGCTTCACCTAATCCATCACGGACACATGGCAGCTGAAAAACCTTTGCACAGGGGCTTGAGTTCATGCTTCCTGGGAGCACCAGTGGATTCAACATTTCATTTGTGAATAACCTTGATGATAATATGAAAAGATGCAGACATTCCTAGCCTCAAATTACCACTTCATAAGGTGATGAGTGCATCTCTCATCTGATTGATCCATGTACAATTTAAAGTACTCAGCTGAGAATCAGGTGGTTATTTTGCAAATGCTTTCCAGTGGCTTTAACTAAGCTGCATCTTTGCCTGTATAAAATTTGTCTAGAAAGGGGTTATTTGGAAATAAATGGAAATCAACGGACAGATTTGGCCTCATGGTCATTAAAGTTGAATAGACTTCTCTGGTTGGGTGGCATAATTATTTACAGGTTATCACATCACATCCCAGCTATGCATGTGGAGTTTGCATGCTCTCTGTCTGTTACATGAGTTTCTTCTGGGTAATCCCAGGTAGCTAAATTGGAGGACAACCTTGAGATTGTCAGGTGCTTGCCGTCTCTCACCCTTTGTCCGGCTGACTGTGTTACATTTATCATCTAACCGGACTTTGAAGAGTTTAATGAAGATAACACATTCAATTCAAGCTCCATTTGATACGCTAATTAATACCTCCTTTAATAACATCCAGTGTTTGGGATTTCTGCATGACCAGCATTAGGTGAGAGCATATTCCATCCATCCATCCATTTTCCAAACCGCTTATCCTACTGGGTCGCGGGGGGTCCGGAGCCTATCCCGGAAGCAATGGGCACAAGGCAGGGAACAACCTAGGATGGGGGGCCAGCCCATTGCAGGGCACACTCACGCATCAGTCACTCACACATGCACACCTATGGGCAATTTAGCAACTTCAATTAGCCTCAGCATGTTTTTGGACTGTGGGGGGAAACCGGAGTACCCGGAGGAAACCCGACGACGACATGGGGAGAACATGCAAACTCCGCACACATGTGACCAAGGCGGAGACTCGAACCCGGGTCCCAGAAGTGTGAGGCAACAGTGCTAACCACTGCACCACCATGCTGCCCTTGTGACAGCATTTCTCAATAGTAAAATGCTTTAGACAGTGCAATGCTGTTCTTAATCAAGAAAACACAGAATTAGGAACAAATGACACAGCAGTGATGGTACAGTGGCCAGCTATAAGGCTTAATGGATGAATACACATAATGTGAACCATCAAATTAAAGGAAGTAGAAAAGCTATACATTTATGAGACATTCTAAAATTGAAATTGGTCGCTTAAACGTGATTCGAAGTGGCGTAGCAGCTGTGAAAGAGGGTTCAGCACATGTCCACAATGAGACTCTCCGGAATGTAAATGAAGAAAATCATTTAATATTTGTCACGCCCTGCATCAATTCCCCCTCATTCTCTCCCTCGTGTGGCTCTAACAAGCGACACCTGTTGATTGTTTAATCTTACCTCTCGTTACAGCCCTTGTGTGGCTCACTCCAGGTGCCTCTCATCTGCTCCTTCGTCAGTGATGTATAAAGTACCTCCCTGTCTCGAACTCCCCAGTCCAGTTACTGATATTCCTACCTGAATGTGCCCTGTGCCTGCTTCTCCCCTCCCCTCCTGGTCAGTTTCATTTACCCTGTCTGTATGGTAGTCTCCATTAATAAAGCCCCTTTTGATTTCTCCCTGACACCTGCCTCCAATGTGACAATAGTTCAGAAACTGAGCGGAGGATTAAATAGTGTTGCTCTGCTTCTTAATTACTCTTCAGAACCCTCAGTTTCATCATAGGCTAAAATATTTCCACATCACAGAAACTCATACATGATCTTCTACCTGTTGAAACATTACAAATTTCTCTCCTATTAAATCTGCTTCAAACAATGCTGTAAAGTTAGGATGGATTTGTTTTTTTCTTAATATGTTGTATAAGGCCTTTATAATATTGAATCAATAGATTTTATTCAGTAGAACATTTCATAACGGAACTGTAAGAATAGTGCAAAGATTTTCAGTGACTGGGTATTTGCTCTGGTACATTGACAAGGTTATGCAGCAGTAACATGAACAAGGACCTCCACATTTATTTATTTATTTGTGCTTATAGAATGGGGTGCAAGGCAAAAGTTGCAGCTGAAAAGACACAATTCCAGAGATCACCCATGACATGTATAATACAAGTGCAAATCAATGTCAAGATCCATTTTGCTCCCAGTAATCAGCTACACCTATTTATTAATCACCAAGCTAGACCGTGCTGCTAGAGTTACAGTATATACTGTATGTGGTGACCAGATAATCCATGTCAAGGAGGACACTGAGCTACATCAGATTTTACAAACTGCTTTAAACTGAAAGGTTCTTGTACTTTGGCTAAATATAGTTCAGTTCTTCCTATGCTTTGACTGATTTGTTTCCTTGATTGAGAGACTCATCCAGCTGTTTCACATTAACGTTAATGACATATGCATGATTGTAGGAGACTGACCAATCAGCACACAGCAAGAGCTCCGTCCTTTAGTGAAATCCAGGTCCTTTTTAATTGCCATGGTAGTTTGCAAACCCTGTCCTAGCTCAAAGTGCCCTGCCTGACATGGACTGACATATAATGACAAAGGGTATAGATTTGGGCATGGACAGTAGACCATAAGGGAAAAGGCAATCCAGAGTGACAGACACAGATCAGTGCTGCAATGGGACTTCTCGGGGAACTGAGAAGGGCGAGAGCGACCAAGGGTTCATCTTACATTAAACAGGAAGCCTAGTCATTTAGGCCCAAACTGGCAGAGTCCCCTCTGCCTTCCATCCCCAAGCTGCCCTCTCTAGTCACACAGGGACTGATTAGCCAGATACCAGATATCACCATCTCTCCCTCACAGGCGACGCTAGGCTAATTTTAGCCAGCGGTCAATAAAAAACATATACCATTTATATCAGACAGTATAAACAGTTTGTTTGGTAATAAACTGAAGGGCTCGGGTGTCAGTAGCATTAATCATTTACTATCAAGGAAGGAACAGAACAATCCAGTTTTCAAATGTCAGAACTACTGTGGGAATATCAGCGCAGGGATGATAAATAGGAGCATGTGACACGATGGTCTGGCAAAGGGGCACAGTATTATTTTAAAATTTCACTTTCCAAGGTCAGGCATGGACAGGGTGGGGTTAGCAAAAAAAAAGTACAACTCGCATAGTTTCAAAAATCAATTCCAAGACCAAAGTTTTAGGAAATGTAGCAGAAGTGGTAGTTTTTTTATTTGTGTTTTTTGGCAGAAGGGTTATAACTGCAATCCTTGTTATGCCAGTCAGTGGTAGCAAAACAGCAGAGATGTATTAATGATAAGGATAAAAGGAAGTAGGTGTGATCACCAAGCAGTAATGGCTGTCTGAATGGTATTTGGAAAAGGCTGCCCTGTGTGATGAGAAGAGTTTTCCATTTTTTAAATTTAATTGCTTTAGCTTATGTGGCATAACTACTCTTTGCCCTCAATCTGTGACTACAACTTATGCAAGTCCTGAGTTTACTTTACCCCTAATTATATGTGGGCACTGAACAGCCCACCAGGCTTTAAGGCAAACAGGAGCCAGACCAGCGGAGGTTGCTAGTGAGTTCTGTGATTATGACGAGTGAATAATCAGGCATTTCACCTTAACAATGGGCTGCGGGGATGATGCTGACTGAACTGACAGCTCGTGAGGAGCTGGTGATCAATAGACAAGAAACCGTAACGATGAAAACATAAAAGTATCAACAAAAACACAAAATGCTGGCCATCATATTGAGCATGCGAGTGATTTTCTCATCCCCTGCCCCAGGTTAAAATGAAAACATTTTATCAGGTAAAGTATATAATAGTCTCCCGTAGTAATGTAGTAGAAATGTACCTGTCACTATAGACATTGTGCAGTAGAATTATGAAAAAAACTATAATAACTATAATAAGTTCTCTTTCATTGTCTTGGCTCTTCTCACACTATATATATGTATATATATGTATGTACACAAAGACACAGATGCTCCTCTACTTACGAATGAGTTACTCTCCGAACGGCCGTTCATAACTTGAAATGTTTGTAAGTCGTTATTTAACATCATTTTAAGGATATATACAAGTACAAAGAACTAGTATGCTGGGAGTTCGCACGCTACGCTGCTGCACGGTGGAGTAGCGGCCAGGAGTCGTACTGGGCGGAAATGGCGCACAGAAAAAAAGTTGTTGTTGCGGACAGGAAACGGGAGCCCAAGGAACACAATTTAGACTTGCAGTCCTCTTCGTTCGTATGTCTGAAAGTTCGTAAGTTGAAAGTAAGTATGTATCTGTATGTATAATAGATTCATAATGTTGAATCTGGTTGGCCTCTATTTCGATGCACATTCCTTAGTATGACAATTAACAGCAAGCTAACAGCTGGCAGTTTCATTAGAAACATATCATATAGGTCATTTGATCAATAATATGAAACCAAGCCTGTCTGTGATTTTTACATAAGAAAGTCTGCCTGTATCACACCATGCCCTGCAGCAGGGGGCAGTGGGAGGTTCAGCCAATTCAGTCACTGTGTCTGTGATCGGAAGCCTACTGGCTCAAATCACTGGATTGACAGCGCTTGAGCAAGACCTTTAACCCCCATTGCTACTACCAACTGGCTGACCCTCCTATCTCAACTGTACATTGCTTTGGATAAAACTGTCTTCTTTATAAATGTAATGCTTACAGGCCCTGGTTTATTATTAAAACCACTGCCACCCGTTACAATACGAGACTGAGTCCAGGCGATCCTGTAGCCCTAGAATCACCTCTAGTTCAGAGACGTTCTCTGTTATCAAATCCGGAGTATCCAGGGGCTCCCCTATGCATGAAGCTTCTGCATGTAAGTAAAGCGACGATACATCCGATTGCCCCCATTAGCGGTTCCATGCTTTTGCTAACGCTGAAACCTTTAGGTCTCCCTCACAGCTGTGTATCTCCTCTTCCTTTCATTTGGCTTATCCATCTGCCTTATTATGCTGAAACAGTTCAGTTCACCCGGGCTGTTCCATAATTCATTGGCATAACTCTTTCCGTATAACATATTGATTTTTATTAGTAGGATGCTCAGCACCTTGGCTCTGCTTTTCCAGTTTCCTCGCACTTGATCGGGCTGATCCGGCTCTCAGCTAGAAGGTCCACCTGTGATGGTGACCACACAATGGCTCTGTGAGCCGCGCAACAAGGCAAACTATCTGCACTTATCTTCTCTTCTTGGAGAAATGACTGTATAAATTTCGAACAAACTTAATGCGCAATATGCACTAAAATAAACTAATACATGGATTGACTGATTTAAATAACTAATATTCAAATGAATATTCAATAACAAAATGTGAATGTAAACTAAAATGAAATGTAAAACACAAAAATTATATTCGGAACGATTTCGTTTAAATAGAAATTTTTTTATCTGAAAAGCTTTCATAATTCTTGGCATGTTTGGTTTAAATTTCATATTAATTGTACTACAAATAGCATGCTTCTGTATGAACTGATTATATAATAGCTCTCATTTGAGATGTTAATTGGAAGAAAGGCACAACTTAAAATTATGCACGCAAGTAATTTGAGGACTCTCTCTTTTTTATCAATAATTTAGCCAAAATGTGCCTATGATATCAAACATTTCACTATATCTGTCAAAATAATACACACAGTTATGTTTTGCATATTCAAAGTCACATCTCTGCCAACCATACTGCTTTATGTACTAATCTAATCTATTGTTATATTAACTCCATTTTTATTCACTTGAGTAACGGCTGTAATGTACAGTATATTTTTGAGGTAATATTACTATTACGATTGTATATTATTATTTTTGTACCCTTCTAAACAAACAAACCAAAGCAAACAAGAGTAAAATGACACACCTCATCCATCCATCCATTACAAATATTAGTATATTTTCCATCATCAGTTGATCAAGACCAACACCTAATTACTCTGCAAGGCAACTGCATATTTTATCAGTCATCAAGATACACGGACTGTTTTGTTTATTTCACATAAAGGATGAGAAAAGTTCCACAGCGTCCCACATGGCCTGGTAACTGGCCACGCATTTTCTATACACGCTTGTCCTATGCAGAGTTGTCAGGGTCAGAGCTTATCCAGGAAGTTATGGGCTCAAGGTAGGGAATAACCCAGAGGACAGCCCATGAAGACAGGGGGAGAACATGCAAACTTCACACACAAAACTGCGCTGGAGACTTGAATGCTACTTCCAGACTTACAAGGCAACAATGCTAACCACTGCACCATCATGCCACCCACGCACTTAAAACTTTGGATTTAAAAATTGAGGTTTGGATTTGTTGCAAGAGGTCAAGCCATATGGAATTTACGTATCTGTGATAATATAACAAAAATGCAGCATAGAAATCTAGTTATTATCTTGTCGTTGACCTAGCCACAAAATTAAAGCTTATATTGAATATTCATCATCTTCATAAGTCACACAATTTATTATGTCACTGTACATAAATTTTGTAGTAGTCATTTTTTTTAATCGGTAGGTCTACATACTCTGGTTTTATTTATACCTGTCAGAGAATAGGGTACCAAACAATGAGAAGAAACTGGATTTTAAATATCAGACAATAAATAATTATTTTGGCTAAGCTTAGCCAGAAAACTATAAAATACTAAAAAACAAAAACAGAGATATCTCATGATATAAATCTTAAGCAATTTATTTTGGCCATGGTGACAGAGGAGCCTGTGATTTATCACAAGCAGCACTGGGCATATGGCAGTGGAGGTCCTCACATGGGGACAGGGCAGTGGGCATCGTGGGTGGGAGGTCCTCACAGAGGGACAGGGCAGTGGGCAATGTGGGTGGGACATCCTCGCAGAGGGACAGGGCAGTGGACAGCCTGGATTGGAGATCCTCACATGGGGACATGGCAGTAGAGAGCCTGGATGGGAGGTCCTCGCAGAGGGACCGGGCAGTGGACAGCCTGGACTGGAGATCCTCACAGAGGAACAGGGCAGTTGACAGCCTGGATAAGAGGTCCTCGCAGAGGGACACAGCAGTGGACAGTCTGGATTGGAATTCCTCACAGAGGGAAAGGGCAGTGGACAGCCTGGATGGGAGGTCCTCGCAGAGGGACAGGGCAGTAGAGAGCCTGGATAAGAGGTCCTCGCAGAGGGACCCAGCAGTGGACAGTCTGGATTGGAGATCCTCACAGAGGGACAGGGCAGTGGACAGTCTGGATGGGAGGTCCTCACAGAAGGACAGGGCAGTGGACAGCCTGGATTGGAGATCCTCACATGGGGACATAGCAGTTGACAGCCTGGATAAGAGGTCCTCGCAGAGGGACACAGCAGTGGACAGTCTGGATGGGAGTTCCTCACAGAGGGACAGGGCAGTGGACAGCCTGGATGGGAGGTCCTTGCAGAGGGACAGGGCAGTGGACAGCCTGGATAGGAGGTCCTCGCAGAGGGACAGGGCAGTGGACAGCCTGGATGGGAGGTCCTCGCAGAGGGACAGGTCAGTTGACAGCCTGGATAAGAGGTCCTCGCAGAGGGACACAGCAGTGGACAGTCTGGATGGGAGTTCCTCACAGAGGGACAGGGCAGTGGACAGCCTGGATGGGAGGTCCTCGCAGAGGGACAGGGCAGTGGACAGCCTGGATGGGAGGTCCTCGCAGAGGGACAGGGCAGTGGACAGCCTGGATAAGAGGTCCTCGCAGAGGGACACAGCAGTGGACAGCCTGGATGGGAGATCCTCACTGGCACACACAAGCACACACACAGTCACACTCTATGGGGGAATTTTCAGATGCTAATCCGGTTATATTCGCTTCCTAGAAGTACAGTAGGAAACCTGGAGGAAATTCGTGTAGCATGGGGTGAAAATGCAAACTCCACAAGCAAGGACTCTAGTCCTCAGTGCAGGAGCTGAGAGATGACAGTGCTCCCCACAACGTGGAACCATAAAGTCACTGCGATAGGGGACAAAATGTTAAATTCACATAGAGAGCCGGGGGTGGGAACCAAACTCTGGACAAGCCTGGAGATTTAAAGCTACACTGTTAAACCTTGGGTCTCAGCACTAAGAAATATAAATGCTACAATGGATCACAAGCAGCAGCTCATGGTTTGGAATATTTTTAAAAAATCAGTCTTTATATTGCACCAAAATGCATTGGATAATTTAACCAAAATGAATAAAATAATGTATGTGTGGCAAGATGGGAGCATGACCACACATGGATAATGGTAGGTGTACAGGCATAGGCCCAGAAGTCAGGGACAGGGAGAAAGGCAATTGGATGCTAAACTGCGGTCAGGTGACTCATCGTGAGAATCATAGCAGTATTGAGTGGACTGCAGGCATCCACTCTTTGTGCCAGGTTACTCTACAGAATCAAGGACAATGAGAGAACGAAGAAACCTGAAGGCCTGAACAGAAAACCAGGGTCATTTGACCCATTGGGCGACAAAGGTGACCGTCTAAGGTGCCATCTGCTGAGAGAACAGCGGCATAGCAAGCCAGTGTCTCTTACTTCATATCCACCAACATGAAGTCGTTGCTGGTGTTGGTGCCAGTGCTGGGTTGCTCATCGCTTGGTGCCTTTTCAATGGATGGAGCACTTTACATGCTGCAGAGTGTGCTGGTGCGAAGCTTGCTGGGGGGGGGGGGGGGGGGGGAGGTCTGCACTGGTGGTGAAGCTCCACACGGCCTGCAACCGGCACTGTTGAGACACACCAGGGAAAAACAGAAAGTTGGTGCGAGATGATAGTGTTTTAGGCGGCTTTGACCCTCCGGCTCAATCGAGGGAGTCGTGTTGGAGGGCTGCGTTTGCCAGAAGAGCGCTGGCAGCTGCCGGTCAGCCAGCTGCGTGAAGCTGTGGGCAGGGTTCCATGGCCGAAACATGAGGCCTGAGGATTGGACAGGTGGCTACTGTCCAAGGAGCTGCGATGGGAAGCAGAGCGGCCAGCATGCGTGGGTCCGGGGGGGGGCAGATAGACCGACAGATTCACAAATACATAAATTCTAAAAAAATAACAGAAGAACTTCAGCCAGAGGGTCTCTACTTGTAAGAAGCTGGAACCACCGCACCTGGCACCATGAACCACATCATATTTAAAATCACTAACATAACTCAAATTAGTCATTCTAAAGCTTAACTGGATGTTAACTTGACTGATTGACATTTTCGATATACTGTACATATTCAGGGGGGCGGCATGGTGGTGCAGTGGTTAGCACTGTTGCCTCACACCTCTGGGACCCGGGTTCGAGTCTCCGCCTGGGTCACATGTGTGTGGAGTTTGCATGTTCTCCCCATGTCGTCGTGGCGTTTCCTCCAGGTACTCCGGTTTCCCCCACAGTCCAAAGACATGCTGAGGCTAATTGGAGTTGCTGAATTGCCCGTAGGTGTGCATGTGTGAGTGAATGGTGTGTGAGTGTGCCCTGCGATGGGCTGGCCCCCCATCCTGGGTTGTTCCCTGCCTTGTGCCCATTGATTCCGGGATAGGCTCCGGACCCCCCGCAACCCAATAGGATAAGCGGTTTGGAAAATGGATGGATGGATGGATGTACATATTCAGTTGTAGCTACATGAGTCGCTGTTTGAAGGAGTAGAATGTTTGCATTAACGAGCAGATGTACCTAATAAAGCGGCAACTAAGTTCAGATCGTAGATAATGAATAAAGATAGACAATTATGATGCTGCTTAAAACTCCGAACCATTCATATATCTTGTCTTTGGTATAAAATATTTGTTGTTAGGATTTACTTAGTTCAGCAGTGAACTTTTCTTAAGACCCTTCTTTTTTTTAATGTATTGATAAACTGTAGATGTAGCCAGGTGCAATATACAATAGCTTGGATGTATGATGTCAGCATAATTGTACAAATGTGGAGAAGAGATGACCCAGGAATAATTAATGGAGGCTGATCGAACGGATCGTTTCTTTGCTCATTTACAGCACTGTCGCCTATTGGGGAAACTGAAAGAAGTTTTTCTCTAAGTTTACAGGGAGCTGCATTGCAACCCCTAGCCATGAGCAGATGAGCGATGTCATACCAATGAGAAAATAAGCAGGCAGGATCCCTCCTCACTCCCAGCTCATGCTTTATACCAGTGTTTCCCAACCCGATCCTCAGGGACCCTCAGACAGTCCATGTTTTTGCTACCTCCCAAATCCCTGCCAGACAGACCACTGGGAGCTGGGAGGGAGCAAAAACATGGACTGTCTGAGGGTCCCTGAGGATCGGGTTGGGAAACACTGGTGTAAAGCATGAGCTGTGTGCGAGGAGGGAGCCTGCCTGCTTATTTTCTCATTGGTATGTGATCACAGCATCTGGAGGGCAGAGTAATGAGGGCAAACTATGCAGAAACATATTGCTAAGATACACCGCAGCAAGTCCATTTAAGGTTTAGATCAAGATCTTTCGGATGTATAAATGATTGGCTACATTTAAACATCAGCTAATGGCCCAAATCGAACACAAATAAAAAACATAACAATGTTACATGCAGTTACTATATGACAGAGAATCAGTACGATACAGTATGACCTCATTACCGGCATTATACACCCATAACAGAGAGATATTGTCTCAATGCACATAGCACATATTTAACTGCCTTTTATCATCTTCCTGGGATCTCTTTAGAGATTCAGATCAGTTCCTGCATAAGGTGTCTCCCACACTATTATATCCAGAATATTGATATTTGAAAATACCCAGTTCCTTCATTGTGGCAGGTACCTGCTTTTCGGATTCCGAGAATTATTCTGGTCTCAGACACTGAGAGAGCATCCATGCTTATAGTACCCCTGGCCAAGTCAGAATTGAATTGAATTAAAATTGTTTTCAGATGATTTTTTCCCCTTGAAGCTTGATGCTACAATTAATGACAATAGAGGGGCAGACAGACAGAGACAGAAATATTTTAATGCTCAGTACAGCGCCCATTATGAAGATAACAACTAGACGACAAGTAAAGTGAAAAATCTTAAGTCAGTCATTATATTCTGCAACAGCGAATTGGAATACATGTTCCTGCAGTGTGCTATGCACTGCACACTTTAGAATATGTTAATTTAACCTTTAGCCGGTTAGGTTTTTACAAAACACTGTTGCACAGTGGTATTCGTAATTAATTAAAATATGTACCTTTTTATTTGTCCCTGTTTGTACCCTTTCATTTGATCATTTCGTTCATGATATGCAGAATTTGGCCTAAGAACTGGGTCTCCTTAACATAACCATAAAACCCAAAGACAAAGTTCACAGAAGGCTGGAGCAGAACTAAAAGAGAGAGTAATTGGTTTGGTGGGCATATGTACACATTTAAACACATTAATGCTCTTCTCGAATGATTGAAATGCAAGTTTTTGCCTGCGACTTAAGAGGAAGACGCCACTCCGAGGGCTGCTTTTATATGCAAATCGACGACTTTAGGGCAATAACTGCCACTTGCATCACCTTGCATTATCAGAGCCATGGTTTATTTATGATGTTCTCCACCGCGGCTGTTTCCACACGCAGCGTGACTATAATTTATGCTACTTATAAGCTGATAAGGATGGGAAATTGTGAAATAACTGTACACTCCCTGCATTTTTCACTGTTTTGACTGTTTACAACAGGCACACATGTATCATTTTTCTGGCTAATCTTCCAAACTAAATATTCACAAACCGTTAGCAGACTTTGCAGCGAGCTGAAACATGCAGTTCGACAAGCACATGAAAGTCACTTGCCTGGAGGATGTTGTCTGCTGCCTCTAGGGTAGTAGTTTCAGATCAAGCCTTCTCTTTATTTATGCCCAGTTCATATCCTCTCCTTTTCCCCCATGACACATCAGAGGCTCTGAATCGCCCTTAGTGCTTGGCTGTCTGAGACAATGTGTTTATGTCTGGGTTCCCGGAGGTAGACTGACTTCATGTTCTGTGTGCCCCCTGTGTAACAACTTAAGCTTTTTTTGATAGTTTCCAGATTAAAAATTGACCTCATTTAAAAAAACATTGTGGTAGCTGAGGATGGATGGATGGATGGATGGATGGATGGGCAGACGGATGGATGGATGGGCAGACGGATGGATGGAGGATTTTGTGTGGTGTTACTGATGCTTTTTCCCCAAAGTCTCCAAAACGTGTCACTGGATGTTATTTTGGATTGTTAGTTGTTTTACTTGGGCATTGAAAGTTAAATATCTTCCTCCGGGTAAGAAAAGTTAGTGTCTCTATCTCAGGCATTTCACAACAACCCAGAAACTTGTACATAACATGAATCATGAAGCACTTTTGTCCGATATTTATACGGTTATTTGGGAAAGTCACACTAAGACTATATTTCTGCAGATGTACAGAACCGCATAATACAATTGCAAATGCAATTAATTGCTAATATTTATAAGTACTATTCTTATCTTTTTTTTAATTAATCAGCATATAATCATCTTCAATTTTTTTTTTCAAATATCCTTATAACTAAACTATACGTAACATTATATGGTGGTGCAGGAGGTAGTGCTATCGTTCGGCAACTGGAGGGTTGCAGGTTCGAGCCCTGGGTCCTCCTGATCCCATCAAAGTGTCCTTGAGCAAGACACTGAACCCCAAATTGCTCCTGGTGAGCAGATTGGTGCCCTCTGCCATGGGTGTGTGAATGGGTGAATGTGAGGCATGAAATATAAAGTGTTTTGAGTACTTGTAGGAGTAGAAAAGCACTATATAAATGAAGTCCATTTACCATTTTACCATTATGAACAATTAAAATTTGACTAAGTTAATTTTGTGTTCAGACGTCAGTTTCTGAATGATGTCACTGAGTAGTAACAGCAGAAGGTGGAGAGTTAAAAAAAATCCATCTTGTTTTAATCAGGTTAAGGATGAGATTATGCCAGTTTTAAAGCTAGGATTATAAAAATCAAGGTTGTGGAAATCATGTGCCTGAACACAAAACCAGGACATCTATCGCTTAAAGCATCCTGCTATGGCATTTGTGTGAGGCCTAGCTTTGGGTTACGTACCCATATAAAATGAAAGCAGCTAGCTTTATTTTAATTCCTGCTACTCTGCAGTAAAAAAGTGGCCTTTGAGCACAGTAAATGTGGGCTGCGTGACATTTCTAAGCATGAGTAAGGGAAGCACTGATGCTGTTATTTGTCTTCTTAGCTCATGTAAACATCCTTTAATCCTCTGTGTGGAGACCTCAAGAAATTCACCTGCCTGTGGGAACTGGGCAACTTTCCATCATGATGATCAGTCGCCTTATTATTTTGAAATATTTCATTAGGAATTTATCGCAGCAATTGAGACACTGAGAAGCAAAGAACACTAGAAGCAAATAACACAAGAAGCAAATATAAATTAATAGGTTTGACAAGTATTGGTTTTAAAAATAAAGAAACTAGGGAAGGGGCGGCATGGTAGTACAGTGGTTAGCACTGTTGCCTCACACCTCTGGGACCCGGGTTCGAGTCTCCGCCTGGGTCACATGTGTGTGGAGTTTGCATGTTCTCCCCATGTCGTCGTGGGGTTTCCTCCGGGTGCTCCGGCTTCCCACCACAGTCCAAAGAAATGCTGAGGCTAATTGGAGTTACTAAATTGCCCATAGATGTGTGTATGTGAGTGACTGGTGTGTGAGTGTGCCCTGCGATGGGCTGGCTCCCTGTCCTGGGTTGTTCCCTGCCTTACACCCATTGATCCCCGGACCCCCCACAACCCAGTAGGATAAGCAGTTTGGAAAATGGATGAAACTAGGGAAAGTAGCACTACCAGCTGAGTGACTGCAGGGAAGTTATTCATATATATATATTTATTTTTTTTACATTAACATTGGCAAAAATGCACAAATAACACAGCAAGCACATGCGTCCCCCAAAAATTTTACGGCACTAATAAATGCCTTCAGTTTGAGCATTTGATAAAGAACTTCATTTCAATTCTCTTCAGCTTTTCATCCTGAGAAGAATTTTAAGTAATAATCTTTGCTCATAAGGCCCACAGCACTCCTAAGAGGCGGGGGAAGCAGGACATTGGGGCTCCAGGAAATTAAATTCCGTCTTGTATGCCCTGTGATGTTTAGAGTTTTGTTAACAACGACGATAATGATAAATAATTTATTTGCCATTTGCACAAGTACAAATACAGGCACATTGGAATGCTACTCTTCGATGACCCCCATCTTGCTCTAAGTTGGGGGTCACAGCACAGGGTCACCCAACGTGCAGCACCCCTGGATCTGGGGGGGTGGGCTTTGCTCAAGGGCCCACGGACATGTGACTGCCCCGCCAAGGCTGGGCTTCAAACCAGGCAGAGACTTAGATTTCATGTTATGACGAAAATCGGAAAAGAATCTACCATAAAAGTCTGTGGAAAAACCAGTACATACTATGTATTAAGTTTTATTTTCACAGTAGTAGGTAACTTATAAAGGGCAAATAAGTAGAAGTTATGCATGTATTTCCTACATTCCTGCGACTGCCTGCTGATTCCCCCTCTGCCGCTTGTATGGCTAATCAGCTGCAGCAATCAGCATGATTACCACTTGGGACGGTTCCCAGAGCTACATGTTGCGGTGCTGAAGCTTATTTCTGGTGACAATGGCGTCATTCGAGAGGGACCTTACAATAGGGAGGAGCGAACGTCAGACAATCACCTTTATGTAAGTTTGGGGAGGTACGTCGGTATTAACTAATCAAAAGTATGCGTGATGAAGGCGACGAGGCCTTGTCTGGTGGCAACTAAATGGGTGTTTTCCATGAAGAAATGGGCAATGTGCTGAAGGGGAGTAGCTGCCAAAATTGAGCTGCCACAGAGTCTCTTCAGGGGACAAATACATAAGAGAACTTAAATACCTATCTGTACAGTACCTGTTTGACGGGTAGTGCCTTCAAGCAAATGACCGTGATGCCAAAACATATCAATCTATGACTATGGCACAACAGAGAATGCCTTTTAACCTTATGATGGATTACCTGAGACCTGAGCATGTTGAGTCACAGCAGAATGCGGCAAATAAGGGAACCGGAAGTTTCCTGAAAGTGACCATTTGGCACAGCTTCCCAGGCTCGTCCGTCCATCTTCTGCGACCACATGTCCTATTCAGGGCCACAGGGGGTCCAGAGCCTATGGGCGCAAGGTGGGGAACAACCCAGGATGGGGCACCGAGCCCATCGCAGGGCACATTCACACACCATTCACACCTAAAGGGCAAGTCGGTAACCCCAGTTAACCTCAGCATGTTTTTGGACTGTGGGCGGAAACTAGAGTACTCGGAGGAAACCCCACGGCGAAATAAGGAGAACATGCAAACTCCACACACGGAGTCATAGAGGAGACACAAACCCAGATTGCGGAGGTGTGAGACTACAGCGCTACCCACTGCACCACCTCCCCATGCTCATCTAAAACATGATTAAAACTGTAATGGAGATGACATTAAATTCTGCCTACAGTCTCATGCTTGCAGTGAATTAACTTTCTAGGGTCAACATCCATGTCACATTGTAATGTAAATGACGGAATCAAACTGAAGTTTAAGTACACAAGGTTTCACCAGACCGTGATTAACACTAAACTAGACAGTAATCTAAACTTTTGAGGTCTAGACCTGTTCCCCAGTCATCCTGATTTCTCTTGGTATTAATATCACAGATCCCTGGTCATAATTCCCCCATATCAGATGGTATCAAATAGCAAAGGCAGCTACAAAGATGATCAAAAGGCTGAAGCCATCCCCTCTGTTTTCTCTTTTGAATCACCATATGCCCGCGATATGCAATCCCCTTGATATTCATGCAGACACATAGGCAGTGTTCATGCTAAAAAGGATGTTGAAGGAATTTCCATAATTCTTAACAAGTGTCTTAGCTGGACCAACATCAAGACATTTAAAAAAAGAAACAACTGCCCCCACCTTCCCATGCTCTTATCTAATCGCAAAATTGATCAGATTAAAGTACAGCCTTCTGCTTGTCCTGTCGAGTGTCTTACAATGGGACAGGCACCTGGAGGAAGGACTAAATTAGGATATCTAACTGATAAAATCAGGACATTTAAATATAAATTAGGGTATTTGACACGGACTTTCCATGATAAAGCTTAGAGATATACATATTTAGTAAAGAAGAAAGCCTCTCTGCTTGTGATGGGAGAAGGGTTTTAAACAGGGACATCTCTCCCCCAGACTTATGAATGCAGCAGGGTTTCCCTGCAGCCTCTGGCAGTGTAAATAGGGTTACTACCATTAAGGCAGGGCAAATCGATATCTACCAGCGCCCTACAACAATGCGCTGCTGTCTGTTCTGGAAAGTGGACATTTCAGGTCCGGAAAGTAAAAATCCAGGCCAAGGTTTTGTTTCAAACAACCAGCTGAGTCCTCTGTGACTGTGACTCTTTATGCTCAACTGGTTGGTTGAAACAAAATCTTGGCCTGGATTTTTAACTTCTTGACCTAAAATGTCTGCCTGTGCACATGCACTACCCTCCCTTTTGGAACAGCACCTTAATAAACTTATTTTCATCCCAGTAAATGCCTACGCATACTTACTATTCAACAACTCCGCGTTGAGTAGTCAACAGATAATTGGGTTTTGCAGTCTGTCCTTGGAATTGTGACCCCCCCCCCCCCCCCACACACACACACACACCCAGTCATCAGCATTTTATTGGTGCCAAGGTTTGGGCCCTCGGCCATGCTCTTATCGCTTTTAGTATTGTGGCCCACAATGGTTTACCGCAATCCGCTGAGGTCCTGCTTACAGCTGGTCAGCAAACACTTGGCTGGCATATGCAGTGAGAGGGAAAACACTGACTTAACGCAGAGTGACACAAATCAGGCTTAACGCTATGAGCAATTACTGCCAAAAAAGTGCTCCCACTAAAGTCAGCGCTTTTTAAACCGAAACGTATTTCACATCCGCTGTTTGCTATACACATCCATCTTTTAAACTGATTTGCGTAAAGGACTAAATTGCCTTTTTTTTCAGAGAAGTAAAAATACATCACATTTTGGTTGATTAAATAGGAACCATCAATTGAACCACAAGTAGTTCTACTATAGGAAATGTACATTTTTTTTTGTAACGCTAAAACCATTTCTTCAGTTTTAGGTGACACAGCAGAAAGCAGACAAATGTGCTCTTTTCGCTTTAATGATAAAGTTAAGCTGCATGTGGATGTAACACAGTGGATAGTAGGGTTGCCTCACATTGCTTGATTTGGGGATTCAACTCTCTCCTCTGCTTCATGTACATAGGACTTGCATATCCTCGTCATGTCATGTGACCTTACTCCGTGCAGTGAAATTGACTAAGATGTCAGTAGAGTCCGTGCCCTATGACGGACTGGCATCCTGTCCTGGTTGTGCCCTGTGCTGTCTGGGATCAGCTCCAGGCCTTCTGTCACTCTGACTGGGATTGGTGGTTGGAATATGAATGGAAGGAAGAAGGACTATCTATCTATAAGGCTGGGACACGAGAAAACAGTCGGGGGATATTTTAACTGACAAAAAAATTCCCCACGACTGATGACTCAGGAAAGTTTAGGTTATACATTTTACATTAATTGTTTACTGTTTATTTTATCCTGTTAATAAGTGTAGGGTATTATAAATAACTTTTTCTTTTGCTGCAGGCCATAAATGGACCAGTATTTAACTCAGGGCTCAGATACTGCTGCATTAAAATTTTTGTCTTTATTGTTTTAGCTCTTATGGCAGTAGAATATTATCTTAATTTCCTTTAATTTCTATAATCCTTAAAATAAAACTGGACTATGATTCAGCCTCTGCATTAAGAAAAACAATCCAAAATTTTCATTCCAATAATATGATTAAAATACTAATAGCATTGCTTAAAAAACAGAATGTATTTAACAACATTAGTATTGATGTATTTCCATGTTCCATAGTTCCATTTCAAAGACTTTCCAATTCAATCAGAAATTTGAGATCATATAAATAGTAATGTCAAAAGAAATTGATTAATTTCACTTTTCCAATTCAGCATTTGGTAACTGGACTGGCTCTGTGTCATAACCCTGCTGACTCTACTGTGTGCTTGGTTTCACCTAAATCAAGGATTATGTCATTATTGCATGATGCTCGTCCAGCTGCCCTGCAATGATTAGATTTCCTGATATGGATAAAGTAGAAAGGCACATATAACCTATAAGCCACCCCCCACACCCCCACGCCCATCTAAACAGAAAGATCACATTAGACTGATTCACTTTGGTCAGCATCCAGAACTAAAAAATGAAGTCAATACAAGCCTCCGCATTAGGAGGCTCCGTTAATCCATTGTGCTTGAAAACCAGATATTAAATCATCATATACATGTGTCTTCTGTGACTGCCTCCGTAGCGAAAGCCCCGCTGGACAACCTGCTGTCAAATTGCTTAATCCTAATTTTTATTATACAGTAACTGCATCATCGACAAGCCCTGTTCAGATTTCACACAGCGTGAAAACCACAAGGGCACTGGTACACGCCCTAACCAGCAGTCGCATGAGTGACAGCAGGAGTAACAGACCTCACACACCAGTGGACAGGATTGCGTAATTTTCACCTCTCTTCTTGATTAAGGTACGGCACGCCTTGTGTAATGCAACGGTTATGACAGTCTGCAAATTTTGCTTTGACTGTTTTAGTGGCGTGAAGTGGAATAGCTCATCAGAATTGACATTAAAATGCATAATGTTCTGCTCCTCACATTTTCCATCCCAAAAATCTTTCACAAAACATATATACTTTTCTGAATTTCTGTCATATGTGTCTTATTTATCAGCAATACTATATTATTACATTTTTTTAAATGTCATGTAAACTCATTTACTACACAAAGTCAAAGTAATACATTTTCCTTGGAGACCTGGAGACCTGATTTGGTTCAAATCTGACTGACCACGCTTTATTTCACACAAGCATAGTCCATTACAAGTGATATTTTAAATGGCAGCATCAGAAGACCCTGGAAGCGAGAAGTGTCCCATTTCATGGCCTCTCTGCAGTTTCCCACAAGCATGTCAGGGGCCACCAGCTGTGAAAGACAAGTGGCACTCGGTGAATAACAGCCCAGAGGAGCTGATTTCACTTCCATTATAACCGAAAGCCATTGAATTGGGCCATTGAGCCACTGAGCTACTGAATATCCATCGAGTCACGGAATACTTATAATGCACAGAACTAAAACACACCCTAAAGGTTTTCAGCGGTGCCTCGTAAATGTTTCCTTTTTTTCTTTTTTTAATGATCTAGATAGGAAGTAGGGGGTCCGCACAGACATTATGTTCAGGTGAACAATTAACCTCAGTATAACAAACTGCCAAATCCAAGCCAGTGGTTTGATATGGCCACATGTTAATTTGTTAAGCCCTACTGAAAGCAATTATGGCTGCCTAAGAGAATATAATGCATAAGATCTGGTGGTATTGTTACGGCAGTGTGTGGAATACTGTGTTTTAAGAACCAATCTTTGCGGGGCTGTGCGCTTTTCAGAGACTGCGATACTAAAGGTGAAGAACAGGGCATGTGGATCTAAGTTATGTTTGCAGCTGGCATATAGTTATAATACTGCAAACAAAATCCTGATAAATGTAATGTATTTTCAGGGCTTCCTATGACCCTGACTAGGATATGAACTAGACAGATGGATGGATGGAAGATGGATGGATTGATGGATGGATTCTAGTTATCAGGTTATGTTGTGTATAAAACACAAGTACCACTGTTACAGTACGGTTCATTAGTAACTCACTACTCAAGTACAAATCATGAACAAAAAAATAGTATCTATTTGAGATAAATGATGTGCTACAATTCATTAATGATGAATGAACATGAGATCAGCATCTAATTGGTCAACATATTAGCAGTGCTAAGTCCACATGTCTCTTTATTTTACTTGAACAAATCTACGTATTGGTTCGTTAGAATCATAATTAACAATATCTAGTGGGTAGATAATGATTATATATATTATAAAGTGATGGTTTTCTAAATTTCATAATACTAAGCTTAACTACTTGCTGCAAAGTACATAATCAGCAATTTACAGTGCAAGTAACTAAGAGTTAGTTAGTGGTTAATTAATACAATAAGTAAGAACTGGTTCATGATTAATTCAGAGCATAATAGTATATTATTTGTGCCCCCTGAAGTAAAGTGTTACAAAAACACAAACGATTACATCCTAGTTTATGTGTTTAAAAATCAGCTTGGACAAAGCTGAAAGCGTTTCAGTTCCCCTGCTCAGGTCCTGCTCTGGCTTACATGAAGAAAGGACCTGAATGTGAAATGCATCATAGCGAATCCATCAGGTCGCACTGGAGCGCGAGTCCAGGGCGCGTGTTTGCGGCTGGCGGTCCTGCAGTCGTCTGCGGAGTGCCTTCTACACAGATGGAGTGCTTTAATAACTAATCCCACGCTATCTGTAGGGGCTTTGCGGGGCTAATGAAGCGTGAGGCAGATGTGCGGATGAGAGGCCGTCGGTGATCACATGCGGACTACCTTGTTCCGGAAAGCTGGACTGCGTCTACCGTGCCAGGCTCTCCAGGGAGCGACGGTAGACGGGATGAAACGCGATAGAATCACCGCTTCCACACCACATTGAGAAATTAAAGGAAATTACCAAAATCGGCACAATATTGCACCAGCAATACCGTAACGCCTCTGTGACACTCTTGGCCCGGCCTTAAAGCACAAAGTACCAAGATGAAGCCTCGGTCTCCAGCGAAAGCAGCATGAATGCTGTTTATGATACAAACTTCGAACAGCTTTAATGCATGGTCTGGTTTTGAGTCGGGCAGCAGATTGTCACTGGCATTGCTCTGAGGCAGTCTGTGCTTAGAACCGCAGCGCTCAGGGCACCTAATTACAGCAAAGCACAAGCTGACACAAGGCTCTCCGGATCAGAACCGCACAGTTCTTTATGACGCCCGTTGGGCCAACAACAGAGTGCAGCAGTCATGTGGGTAACCTTATACGCCTCTCTAAAACACAACAAAGGAGTCACGCTCCAGCTTTGACCTCGATTCACCTCACCAAAGTCACAATGAAATTTTAACACCACCCTTTGTACTTATAAAATCTGCTCTGTACTTAAATGTCCGCTGAGATTCTTTGGCGTTCTCTACAATTCTCCTTGTGGCCCTCAGCTATGAGATTTTCTGAGACTTATGTAATGCATATATTAGCTCATCAGTTTAGAGATACATTATCTGGTTGCTACAAGCATAACAATAACGCATATTCTTGGCTATGCAATATCTTTCTAAACTGACTAATATGAGCCAGGATAGAAAATGCATTCACAGAAAGGTGTTTATTAGGGGATTGAAGAACATTCTCATAAAACCCCACCCAAGCCCTTAAGCGCGGCCTGCATGATTAATTACCTGCTAGCCAATCAACAGAAAGGAGCACGGGAGGAAGCCTGGCAATGAGAACTGCATAACAGCAAAACAATGGCACATATTTGTGAATTTAATGATAGTTAACAGCATGTTGTTTGGCAAAAGGCCCCAGTAAGATGGCTTTGAACTACCTATTTAACAAAACGTTGCTATCAGGTCAATTATTAAAATTAGCCACTAGCAGGTCACATATATGGAACTCAGAATAAGGATAAACAGATTATTCTGAAAGAAAATTCTAGATCTGAGGTTTAAACAAAGCAAGACTTAACTATTTTTTGTTGCAAATCCTTCACTTCAAACAGAAAGTAGAACTCTGTGTTCAGTCATTACTCTGGTAAATATCAGTATGTCACAGGGGTTTTAAACAATGAAAGACAAGGTGCTTTTTCTCTCCCAGGATATTAAAGAGAAAAGATCAAACAAATGTAATATATATATGACCACACACACACACATTTGTATTCATATCTTTGAGGGGACCATCCATTCATTTCTATGGGCAAAACCCTAATCCCAACAATGATGACCTTAACCCCTACCCTGCCCTAACCTTAACCATCCATCCATCCATCCATTATCCTCCGCTTATCCGGGTTCGGGTCGCGGGGGCAGCAGTCTCAGCAGGGAAGCCCAGACTTCCCTCTCCCCGGCCACTTCATCTAGCTCCTCTGGGGGGATCCCGAGGTGTTCCCAGGCCAGCCGGGAGACATAGTCTCTCCAGCGTGTCCTGGGTCGTCCCTGGGGTCTCCTCCCAGTGGGACATGCCCGGAACACCTCCCCAGGGAGGCGTCCCGGAGGCATCCAAATCAGATGCCCGAGCCACCTCATCTGGCTCCTCTCGATGCGGAGGAGCAGCGGCTCTACTCTGAGTCCCTCCCGAATGACTGAACTCCTCACCCTATCTCTAAGGGAGAGTCCAGCCACCCTGCGGAGGAAACTCATTTCGGCCGCTTGCACCCGCGATCTCGTTCTTTCAGTCACTACCCATAGCTCATGACCATAGGTGAGGGTAGGAACGTAGATCGACTGGTAAATTGAGAGCTTCGCCTTTTGGCTCAGCTCTCTCTTCACCATGACAGACCGATGCAGCGCCCGCATGACTACTGACGCCGCACCGATCCGCCTGTCGACCTCCCGCTCCATCATTCCCCCACTCGTGAACAAGATCCCGAGATACTTAAACTCCTCCACTTGGGGGAGGACCCCATCCCCAACCCGGAGAGAGCATTCTACCCTTTTCAGGCTGAGAACCATGGTCTCGAATTTAGAGGTGCTGATTCTCATCCCAACCGCTTCACACTCGGCTGCGAACTGCCCCAGTGAGAGCTGAAGGTCACGGTCCGATGAGGCCAACAGAACCACATCATCCACAAAAAGCAGAGACCTAATCCTGAGGTCACCGAACCGGACACCCTCGCCCTGGCTGCGCCTAGAAATTCTGTCCATTAAAGCTATGAACAGAATCGGTGACAAAGGGCAGCCCTGCCGGAGTCCAACCCTCACCGGAAACAAGTCCGACTTATTGCCGCCCATGCGGACCAGGCTCTGGCACCGGTCATACAGGGACTAAACCGCCCTTAAAAGGGGGCCCGGAACCCCATACTCCCGGAGCACTCCCCACAGGACTCCCCGAGGAACACGGTCGAATGCCCTCTCCAAGTCCACAAAACACATGTAGACTGGTTGGGCAGACTCCCATGAACCCTCCAAAACCCTGCTGAGAGTATAGAGCTGGTCCACTGTTCCATGGCCAGGGCGAAAACCACACTGCTCCTCCTGAATCCGAGGCTCGACAATCCGGCGGACCCTCCTCTCCAGGACCCCCGAATAGACCTTACCAGGGAGGCTGAGGAGTGTGATCCCCCTATAGTTGGAGCACACCCTCCGGTCCCCCTTCTTAAAGAGGGGGACCACCACCCCGGTCTGCCAGTCCTGAGGCACTGCCCCCGATGTCCACGCGATGCCGGAGATGCGTGTCAGCCAGGACAGCTCCACAGCATCCAAAGCCTTAAGGAACTCCGGGCGAATCTCATCCACTCCCGGGGCCCGGCCACCGAGGAGCTTTTTGACCACCTCAGTGACATCCGCCCCAGAAATAGACAAGTCCACTCCCAAGTCCCCACACTCTGCTTCCATATCGGAAGGCATGTCGGTGGGATTGAGGAGGTCTTCAAAGTATTCCTTCCACCGACCCAAGACGTCCCGAGTTGAGGTCAGCAGTGCACCATCCCCACCATAAATAGTGTTGATGCTGCACCGCTTTCCCGCCCGGAGCCGCCGGATGGTGGACCAGAATCTCCTCGAAGCCATCCGGAAGTCGTTTTCCATGGCCTCGCCAAACTCCTCCCACGCCCGAGTTTTTGCCTCAGCAACCGCCAAAGCCGCATCCCGCTTGGCCTACCGGTAGCTGTCAGCTGCATCTGGACTCCCACAGACCAAAAAGGCCAGATAGGACTCCTTCTTCAGCTTGACGGCATCCCTTACCACCGTTGTCCACCAGCGGGTTCAGGGATTGCCGCTGCGACAGGCACCGACCACCTTACGGCCGCAGCTCCGGTCAGCCACCTCCACAATGAAGGCACGGAACATGGCCCATTCGGACTCAATGTCCCCCGCCTCCCCCGGGATATGGGAGAAGTTCTGCCGGAGGTAGGAATTGAAACTCTCCCTGACAGGGGGTTCTGCCAGACGTTCCCAGCAAACCCTCACTATACGCTTGGGCCTGCCAGTCCTGGCCGGCTTCCTCCCCCACCAGCGGAGCCAACCCACCACCAGGTAGTGATCAGTTGACAGCTCCGCCCCTCTCTTCGCCCGAGTGTCCAAGACATGCGGCCGCAAGTCCGATGACACGACTACAAAGTCGATCATCGAACTGCGGCCTAGGGTGTCCTGGTGCCAAGTGCACATATGGACACCCTTATGCCTGAACATGGTGTTCATTATGGACAATCCGTGACGAGCACAGAAGTCCAACAACAAAACACCGCTCGGGTTCAGATCGTGGGGGGCCGTTCCTCCCAATCACACCCCTCCAGGTCTCACTGTCGCTGCCCACGTGAGCATTGAAGTCCCCCAGCAGAACAAGAGAGTCCCCAGGAGGAACGCTCTCCAACACCCCTTCCAAGGACTCCAAAAAGGGTGGGTATTCTGAACTGCCGTTTGGCGCATAAGCACAAACAACAGACAGAACCCATCCCCCCACCCGAAGGCGAAGGGAAGCTACCCTCTCATCTACTGCGGTAAACCCCAATGTACAGGCACCCAGCCTGGGGGCAATAAGTATGCCCACGCCCGCTCGGCGCCTCTCCCCGTGGGCAACTCCAGAGTGGAAAAGGGTCCAACCCCCCTCGAGAAGACTGGTTCCAGAGCCCAAGTCGTGCGTCGAGGTGAGCCCGACTATATCTAGTCGGAATTTCACAACCTCGCGCACCAGTTCAGGCTCCTTCCCCATCAGAGAGGTGATATTCCATGTCCCTAGAGCTAGCTTCTGTAGCCGAGGATCGGACCGCCAAGGTCCCCGCCTTTGGCCGCCGCCCAGATCCCATTGCACCCGACCCCTATGGCCCCTCCCATGGGTGGTGAGCCCATTGGAAGGGGGACACACTTGCCTTGTTCGGGCTGTGCCCGACCAGGCCCCATGGGTGTGGGCCTGGCCACCAGGCGCTCGCTATCAAGCCCCACCCCCAGGCCTGGCTCCAGGGGGGGGCCCCGGTGACCCGCGTCCGGGCAAGGGAAATCGTGTGTCCATGATCTGCTTCTTCATAGGGGTTTTTTGAGCCGCACTTCGTCTGGTTCCTCACCCAGGACCTGTTTGCCTTGGGTGACCCTACCAGGGGCATAAAGCCCCAGACAACATAGCTCCTGAGATCACGGGAACACGCAAACCTCTCCACCACGATAAGGTGTCGGCTCCTTAACCATAAGTATCCAAAGAAAATTTAAGCCTTTAGTCACAGATTTTTAGAAAAATGAGTTGTGGGGGTCGAAGAAGTGCTCCCCACAACATTAAAATAAGTTTTTTTTTTCTTAATCAGGTTCTCTTAATCACACACAGATGGGAAACGAACCTAGAACTTTCAAGGTGGTGCTGGGTACCATGCCACCCCATGAAGAATGGCACCTCTTACATTTATGTCCAGAACCATAAACGTGGGGGTCATGGGTCAGCAGCGTCAAATCTTCCAAGTCAGGTTGGTGTCCTGGGTTTCCTCAAGGTAAACGAATTGATGTGAATTCCATATAGATGAAAGGACTTGTACGAGGATATTTTGCAGAGTGCTGAATTTATGGGAATGAAGATTGAACAAATTGACAGTCGAATTATTTAAAGAATATTTAAGCTGGTTCATTAGAGGGAATGATTTATATTGGAAACTCTTTGGAAATACTAGAAATGCAAGCTGAAGAGTTAATAGCAGGCTAGGCTGATACGAATTAAATGAGAACTTCTGTCCGGCATGTGAAGCATTTATTACATGCCCAGATTACCGCCGTTTGGCGTGAGGGACTTGCGGAGGCCATGCTGGAGAGCCCGTACTTAAAAGAGGCAAACGACATAGGCAGAAAAGTCAAAACAATCCCAGAATGATAAACATGGCAAGTACCCCCCCCCCCCCCACCCCCTTTGTCAGCATGGTACAACAATATTTAGAAAGGAAATGGGGCTTCACAGCCATGGAGAGAGTGCAGAGAATTCAGCCAATAAGAGGCTGAAGAGGTTCACAGCAGGCTGCTGTAGCATGCAGGACTGAGGCATTGGAATGGATATATATAGGAGACACAAGCACAGTTTCATTATTTCTTTTATATTTATGACACTCTATTTATATAGTTCACGATAAAAAAGAAACTGTGTTAAACTAAAGAAAGCCCAGAGTAGCTAGCATTAAAGCTGCAAGCGGCTACATTTACGCAGCACTTACCTGTAGGGATGTAGACAGATGTCAGCTGGAGTTTTAGGAAAATGATCCCACTTTCCCCAGTGCTGCAATATCTTCCTTTTTTGCCATTCATCCATCTAACATAACCCCACATAATGGCAAAAATAAGCCCTGCAGATGTGTAGATACCATGCATCTTGTCCGATGATGACTTCCACTTCTGTCTCTTGAATGGTGCACTTCCATGTAACAATGAAGTCAACTGTGAGAGCTGAAGCATCTATTCGCAGCTACACTTACTGCTGCGCTCGCAGTTATGGCTATAACTCTCCTCTGTTGTTTGAAACCTTTGAAGCACCTCTTTCCCCCAGGTGAGCTAAGTGAAGACACTGCGTTTGTGTGTGAATTTCCAACAATTCTGTAGAACAGCCCAGTGCACCTGATACTGCCTTATCGCGGCATCCTTACTCCTCATACTCTTCTGTAGGTATGTCAATATATACCACATGATCATACCAGGTTATGCCTAGAATGTGCTGTAGATACTAAAAGTGAAAATATCCCATCAGTTTGACGAATCCAAGTTCCAATGATCTGATAGACAGCAAGCTTAGAGTGAAGATAAAAGTCTTTATTTTGAAACATATTTTTTCTGAAACTGCTGCAGAAAGTGTACTTGATCCTGTGATATATTTCCTGATCCTGCAGTCTCCTGAGAGGATGTATTCTGGATATTTGAAAGAGGAAACAACTGCGACTGGCTTCCCATCGGTTGTGAATACATGGACCCGTGACAGGGGTGATCAAATTCGGCTCATACTGTGCAAGGGACCTATATAGACAAAAGCACTGGCACACACCTCTTAATCATTGAATGCAGGTGTTTCATTCAGACCCATTGCCACAGGTGTACAAAATCAAGCACCTAGCCATGCAGTCAGGTTTACAAACATTTGTGAAAGAATTGGTCATTTTGATGAGCTCAGTGAATTCAAGTGTGCTACAGTCATAGGACCCCACCTTTGTAATAAATCAGTTTGTGAATTTTCTTCCCTGCTGGATATTCCACGGTGAACTGTACTGTAATTAGTATTATTGAAAAGTGTCAGCATTTAGGAACCACAGAAACGGCCATGAAGTGGCAGACCACATAAAGTAAGAGAGAGGGGTCGCCGAGTGCTGAAGCGCAAAGTGTGTAAAAGTCGCCAACATTCTGTTGACTCAGTAACTGCAGAGTTCCTCTGACATTAACCCCAGCACAAATACTGCACGCTGGGAGCTTCATGGAATGGGCTTCCATGGCCAAGCAGCTGCATGCAAGCCTCACATCATGAAATGCAATGCCAAGCATCGGATGGAGTGGTGTAAAGCACGCTGCCACTGCTCTCTGGAGCAATGGAAACATGTTCTGTGGAGTGACGAATCACGCTTCTCTGTCTGGCAGTCTGATGGATGAGTCTGGGTTTAGAGGATGCCAGGGGGACATTACCTGCCTGACTGCATTGTGCCAACTGTAAAGTTAAACTATGTTGTATAACTTTGTAGGGACCGTCCGTTCATTTCTATAAGCATAATCCATATCCCAACAATGACAACCTTAACCCCTACCCAGCCATAACCTTAACCATAGGTAACCAAACAATCAAGACTTCTAACTCTCTTAGTTTTTTGATTACATCGCATATTTTAATTAAGTTGAGTTTCCCTTTGGGAGCGAAATTTTTAGGGAGCAACATCTGTAGGGAGCGAAATTTGATTCCTACAGTACAATGTAATATATAACCAACCCCCCCACACCGTACACACACATACACACAATGCCTACAGGCTTATGATAGGCTGTTATTCCTAGACTAGTAGCAGCAATACCTTCAGATTCTGATTCAGAATCAGCTTTATTTGTTCAGCACTTCTCCTGCACACGATCATTTAGTGATGCCGGCTGTCAGGGCTAACAAGATCTGATACCGCAGCCACGGCATTCGTCACTGGCAACTCAATAGGTATATTCCTGACTGGCATAATTCAGGATCAGTTACAGCAAAATGCTGACATTGGCACTAAATTAGATCTCCTTTGCATGCAATGGAGCCTTCACCTCAGCTGTCCACACTGGCACTAATGACATAAGGTCTCAATATCCTGAGGTGTTAAAAAGGAGCTTCGTATTCATCCATTTTCCAAGCACTAGGGACACTGGGGGGGGGGGGGCCTGGAGGCTCCCGGCAGCACAGGGCAGAAGGCAGGGGAACCCCCCCCCCCAGGTGAGATGCTAGTTCATCATAATCCAGCGGTATCCAGAAATATAATGGCAGGTCTTTTCACTGTGGGTGGGATCCTGCATGATGGGGGGACACCATGCAAACTCTACAGACAAGGAATAGGACCCCCACCACCACACCTGCTACCTAGCTGTACGCACTAAGCAGCCATATCACCCTGCTTCAAAGTGCAAAAAACAAAGAAACATGTAATGGAATTTAACGACCTCCTACCTCCACATCAAAGGTTTACCTACAGCACACTGACCTCCCTAAATTGCTAGTTAATAGGCGATTCTCTAAAATCATACCCTTTAACAACTGAGATGATTTTGGGAACACCCTGGCTTCTGTAATAGGGCCTAACCTCTGTGATAGGGAGGAGACTATCAGTGTTCCCACGATAACTTCAGATAACACGCCTTTAGCTGCAACCTAACCAAAAGGCCCTACCTGTGAACAGAAAGTGCTCAGCTCTGACAAACTCAGAACCAATAAAATGAATGTGTGCACATTTCTGTGCGCTGTCATTTGCATAATCCCCATAATCATGATCAGTATTTGTAGTTAGCTGGTTAACTTTATTCCTTTCTGACTTCAATTCAGACAATTTTGAATTAGATCTGAATGTTTGCTTTCACTTGTTGATTCTACTGGGTTCTAGTCCAGAACAATGACAAAATCATAGATCTGGTTGAGAAGCGGATATCCAATAATGTTCTTTTCTCATCAATAAATCATTTTTTTTCCCTTTTCCATTTAATCGCCAGATTAGTGGAATTATGCATCTCAATGGATCTGCATGGCCTGCAAGAAACAGCACTTTTGAAAACTAAATGAACCAGATATTTACAGTGGGTTATCGATAATGCACTATTCCAAATTGCAGGTCTTCCGATCAGCAGGAATAGTATTATACATTAAAGCAAAGTTCTTTGATCCTCTTTAATGCCTGGAATTCTTGGACGCATTTCTAAGATCGATAACATTACAATGGAGCTACAACCAAAAGAAACCTTGTTCAGAAAAGACAAAGCAGACATCTGCACCAGAGTCTGCACTTAGCATAAGGATTTTAAATACCTCGTGATCGCATTCACAAGAGATGATGAAAACGGACCTCGAGCTTCTGAAATGATATTTCTCTGCTGGGTGGCAGGGCTCACACTCAGTGACAGGGTTAGGGGTTCAAAGGCTTGGTGGGGGGGACTCAAATAGATCTGGTATTCCTCCAGATTGTGAGGAGCCCGATGAGGTGGGACAGGCATCTTATTAGGATGCGACCCCATCATCTCCCAGAGGAGCCACCTCGGGTACATCCCACCAGCCACATGTTCTCAGAGCAGACCCAGGACAGAGTGGGGGGAGACAGGAGCTGATTAATGCACAGGGATCTGTCCCACCTCGGGACAAATGGAATGGCTAAACTTACTAAATCTGACTGATTGATCCACCAGCCTACCCCCCCCCTCCCTCAGCAGGCAAATTGTATTACTAAGATCTCCCCCAGGTCAGTAAGCTTAATTGATAGCACCCTGTGGGCTGATTAGTGGGCTGATTAGCGGATTATTGCCATTGCATCATTTTCAATTCTCTCTCATGGCCCCTGTGAGGGGCCTCCTCGACATGACAGCCTAGGGTCCCCAGAGCAGTTAATTTGCCCCTGGAGGGAGCATACCTACCCCCGAATAAGACTGAGACTACGGCCACAATAAGGCCTGGTGAGACCTGCTCGGTATATAGCCACTACAATGCTCACCAGGTAAATGAAGATGACATTAACACGTATTCATAAACTATTCACACGCAAATAAGCTTTTCGATTATAAGACACTCTGAAATCGACCTAGTAAATAGTTTAACTGAAGAGGGAAAAAATCCATCCATCCATCCATTTTCCAAACCGCTTATCCTATTGGGTCGCGGGGGGTCCGGAGCCTATCCCGGAAGCAATGGGCACGAGGCTGGGAACAACCCAGGATGGGGGGCCAGCCCATCGCAGGGCACACTCACACACCATTCACTCACACATACACACCTATGGGCAATTTTGCAACTCCAATTAGCCTCAGCATGTTTTTTTTGGACTGTGGGGGGAAACCGGAGTACCCGGAGGAAACCCCACGACGACATGGGGAGAACATGCAAACTCCACACACATGTGACCCAGGCGGAGAATCGAACCCAGGTACCAGAGGTGTGAGGCAACAGTGCTAACCACTGCGCCACCATGCCGCCCCCGAGGGAAAAAATGATGAATGAAAATCACAACTCCAAACATTTTCACAACTCCAGGCAAATCTCAGGGCACCCAAAAGAGGGTGAAATATCTTGAGTTCCAGAAGGTTCTAAACCATCAAGTTGGATTAGATCATGCTCATAGTCTGTTTCCTGCCCCTCGATGTCCCACATTAGGCAATTTGGTTTCACGGAGGCAGATGTGTGAGTTTGTGTGTGTGTGGGGGGGGGGTGGCTGCTGGCTAGGATTGGATGGTATTACTACTGTATTTTCCTTATAAAACACTCCGACACTGGACGGAAATGGAGCTATAGACTATTTTAACTTAATGCTAGTCAATCCTTACTCTCCTCTGGTAAGTACTCCTGTGTTCTATAAATTTTTCTAACTTGTATATTTTTATGTACTTCTTGCTCTCCCCTGTGAAGTAGTGCATTGTGTATTTGAACATTTCTCTAGCAAAGATTCTCAGTTAGTGATTCTGTTGTCAAAAAACAGAAGATTTGTTGTTTACAGGTAACATTTCTGCCAATTCTTAAACCTCAGGGCCTTTTACTTTGCGTGGTCAGCTTGAATCCTAAGTATAACCTTGGACACAGATGTCATTTAAAAATTATGTTATTGAGACATATTCCCTCCAGCGCAGATATATGGACAGACTAAGGCAATTTCTAGTGAAAAATTAATCTGTCTTACAGCATAGCAAGTTAGATTATCAAATCGCACACACCCTAGTGCAAATTAACAGATGTGGCAGCAAGAATTATAAGCATAAGCAGAGAATATGGACGGCCCACACTCATCCTGATGTTCCTGTCTTTCTTTCCTTTTAAATTCTGAGAGAACCTCTAAATTCTTAGAAGGCATTCAAAGGTCAGCTCTCTACTTATCTAGCCCAGTTCATTAATGTGTATAATCCAGGCCCCACTCTCAGATCACAGGATGCAGGCATTCAAACAAAATTTTAAAGGTAAAAATTTTAGCTATAGGCTTTGTAGTCTACAAACTGTACTGATTGGATTAAAGGATGCTGAAGGGGGTGTTTTTTTGCGTGTTGAAATCACGTGCGAAGTGTTGTTAAGCTGTGTTCTGATTAGACTACTTTTTCTTTATATCACTTCTAACTATTTCCATCACCATTTGACTGGAAAATCACCAATTGTAACCCTAAATGAAATGTTTCAAAAGCTAGCAATAAGAAATATATATATTTTTTTTTTTGGGGGGGGGGGGGGGCATGATTAATGCAGCCTAGGGGAAAGTGAACATAAGCAGGAACAGTCAGAGATCCCTGAGGCTCGGCACGTCTTACGAACATTTGCAATGAAAGTAATTCTAAAACAGACGGCCTGTCTACAAGCCACCAATCAGAGATCGTATCCATTAGACGAATATGAAACGTAACTTTTACAGCTATGACTCACCATGCAGGCCTGCAGGATATGAGTAAAATGCACAATAACATTGTTCAATATTTCGATGGTGATATAACTTGCAAAACATAAATATTAAAGTGCGCATACTATAATCATCGGCATATCACAATTAATAAAATGTATCGCTAAAAAGCAAAAAATACATTCATAATCTAATAAAACATATTGGTTATAGTATCAAACCAAATGGAAACCCATCTATCCATCCATCCATTTTCCAAACCGCTTATCCTTCTGGGTCGTGGGGGGTCTGGAGCCTATCCCGGAAGGACAGGCTCCAGGTAAGCACCATCGCTTAGCTGCATCATTTTACGTAATACGGACCATAATATCCAATTGATATTCATTTTTTGTTTTAAGGATTTCCCTTGTTAATTTGTAATTATTTAATTATGTCATTTAGTTCATTCATTTATAGCCTTCATGCTTCCTATTTTTATATTTATTTCTGTCTTTGCTACTCGCTCATCATGTTCTTTGCCTCTCATACAACTTACTCCCACCAAGGCCGTCTGACCCCCGGCTCCAGTAGTCTGTACGAAGACCATAGATAATGGGCCTGCTTCCCTCAGTGGGGACAGAGACAGACACAGACAGACACTGAGCCGGCCGTGTGAAACATCTTTATTCTGTCTTAAACTGCTTAAGCTTAAGGAACCTGCCTCATCATTCAACTAAAAGAACCTGAGGTTTCGCTGAAGAAATCTATCAGTATTGCGTGCGGGGTTGCCGACTCAACCCATCTGGCATGACACGCTTATGGAAAATCAATATTATTCCTTTATAAAACTAAAATTAGCTACATCAGAAACAGTTGGGCAGAAAAAAAACATATTTTTGAATTGAGTATCCAATAATATCTGTATAATGTGCAACAAAGGACCATATTTGGCATATGGATAGCCTTAAGGACTTACTGCCACCCTAAATAAACCCTTAGAACCATTTCTACAGTATTTCAGTTATTGTTGTTTACATGTTTCAATTACAAGGAACACACATACTATGGCAAACACAGGACTAACTGTATTCCATGTTTATTGGGCTAATTTTTGGGCTTGATTTATCCAGCTTCCTTTGCACTGTGGGCATTTTTGGGCATGTTTTCAGCAGTGAGGTTCCTTGTTCTTGTGAGACTTTGCAACATCAGATTGCCGGAAAACTTAACGCAATCCGGACTAGTGATCACCCTACCTCAGTGTGTTCGTTCAAATTAGAGATTGGATTTTTGGATGATGATAAAAGTCGGAGGATGGCAGAGCCAAGATGATGTCCTTTACTGCAGGCTCCATAATTATTTGTGGCTATTTTAGTAACTATTTAATCAGCTACTGAGTTTATTATTTGTGATTTGATATATTTGACTATGAACTGTCCAACCGCTATTGACGGAGTCAAAAGAAGCGAAAAATATGAAGTGAGACGTAGCCCACACACTTAGGGGATAAAAGGCGGATTGAAAGTGAAATTACAGTATTTCATACACACTCAAATATAAGTACAAGTACACCAATTTTAAACTATTTGATAAAGTACAAAGAAAAAAAAACCAGGCACTGGTATTTGTAGCTCATAATTTACACCCCCTACTCACATCTCACCTACTACACCTACCCAGCCTTACATACAAGCATGTATTCCAGTGTACTAGTCCAGACTTTCTGCCCCCTGGCTCCTGGGGATCTGTGTGTGTGTCTCTGTGTTTTTTCTTGCATTGCAATGAGCTGACATCCTATCCAGGGAATCCCCTGCCTCATGCTCTGTCCTTCCTATGACAGACAAAGGCTCACCGTAACCCTGTACTACATAAGCAGTTTTGGAAGATGCATTGAATTCAAGGGTGATTTATGCATGGGCTTACCCATGAAAGCTAGCCACAACTAACCTTTAATTAAAGTTTTATTACACCTACACCATTATATAAAATAGTAGGGGGGGGGGGGGGCTCTGACCATGTTAATGTGGACATATAATATGGGGTAGTACTTTACGTTAACTGCGTCTTCATAATACATTCACAGATCCTGAAAGTGCACTTTCATAATGCTTTTATAACACAGTCATAGAACATTCATAAGCAGAATTTCCATGTAAACATACACAATACTTTCAATGAACAAGACATGACAGCTTTCAAATGCATTAATAACATAATCCTAATCATAACGTGCTTGTTATTAATGCATGATAGAGTTGTTAAGGTATGTCAGGACATTAAGGTATGTCAGGACATTAAGGTATGTTTACACACTGCTTATGAATGTTCTATGAGTTCATTATAAAGGCATTATGGAGATGACGTTTTTTCAGTAACTCTGTTATTTTAAGGCTGTTATTCCCATCACTGCCAGTGACAAAAAAACAATTTCTTGCTGCCATAATGCAAAACTTTCAACCCAAGACAGACACAACAATGAAAGATTATCTTTAAATATTAAATTATTCTTTATTGTAATACAGTACATACAGTAAGATTTAAACTGTTCCTTTTTTAATCCTCCTTCCCTGACTCCAGCCCATCAGTCCATGCACGCTTGGTATCAGCTCCTGCTCTGAGACTGGGTGCCTTTGGCCTCGCTCCGATTGCAGAGGGTGGCAGCCAGTGAGCTCTGATGTTACCCTGCGCGTCCTCTCGAGGAAGGCCAGCTGGGGCCTCTTCCTCATGCCTTCCGCCTCCTTGTGGGGGGGTGGTCTGTCCTTCACATCCCTTAGCTGAGGCCTTTGGCTACCACAATTCCCTCCTGCTCCATTCTGGGGGCAACTGATTGGAATATCCCGATTATTCAGTCTGGTCTCCCTGTTTTAAGACAAGGCAAGTTCATAGAAGTAGTTCATTTTATACACAGATGCAGGTGTGAAAAAACAAATCAGCAGTCCCTTTAATGCAGGACATTACCTTTGGCCTGTCCCTGCCGTTTCTTAGTGGAGGCCTTTGTCTGCCATCATTTCTCCATACTCCAGTCTTAGGGTCCTCCTGTGTGCCACGCCCCCCTCGTTACCTCGTGTTTATTCCCGATTGTGATCACCTGTTGCCTGCTTGTCCTGTGTATTTAAGTCTGCGTCTGAGTTCGTTTCCCCCGATCCGTCATTAATGTTCGTTCGTTGCTGCCCTGTGCTTCCCGGTTTTCCCCGGAATAAATCCCGTTCCTGATTATCCGTCTCCCTGTTTCTGCTTCCCTGGACGCGATCGTTATAGCCTCATAATTCTCTAATATTGTATCCATGATCCTGGGTGTTATTTCAGCTTTGATGGAAATTTACATTTTAACCTTGATTTGTTTAATTTTTGTGTTCTTCATTTTTGACAAATTCACAATATATATCCACTCGCAAACATGACCAGAGGAATAACGGGGATGTATCTCAACGAGATTCTGTGCCTCTTATCTCTAGCTGTGTATGGGAAATGTATTTACAATAAACCCTTCACATTCTGGAGGGTTAGGGATGGAAGATTTTGACAATTGGCAAATAATGCTTGCTGCGCCCCACCCTCAACCCATAACAGTCTGCTAACCTGAATGATAACATGAAAAAGTCTATTTACGAGCAATATCTAAACAATCTATACCGTACGGTACGATCTGGATGTCAAATGTTGTTGTCATTTCCTATCAAGACCTTTTTAGATAACACCGTTTAAAACCGTTTAAATGATGCCCGTTCATGGTATATGCCTACTGTACGCACTGCTCACTACTCACTGCATTTTCACTCATTATTATATATCCATCCATCCATTTTCCAAACCGCTTATCCTCCTGGGTCGCGGGGACTCCGGAGCCTATCCCGGAAGCAATGGGCATGAGGCAGGGAACAACCCAGGATGGGGGGGGCAGCCCATCGCAGGGCACACTCACACACCATTCACTCACACATGCACACCTACGGGCAATTTAGCAACTCCAATTAACCTCAGCATGTTTTTAGACTGTGGGGGGAAAACCGGAGTACCCGGAGGAAACCTCACAACGACATGGGGAGAACATGCAAACTCCACACACATGTAAACCAGACTCGAACCCGGGTCCCAGAGGTGTGAGGCAACAGTGTTAACCACTGCACCACCATGCCGTCCCCCATTATTATATATAATATATATTATATGTATTACTATATAAATGCAAATTTAACAGCGCTGAAATGTTTAGAAATTGCTACGAGAAACGAGAAATTCCACAGTCCCAAACACCAGAGTGGACTGATCACTATTTACGTTTAGCCGAACGCAATTCCAGTCAAATTGAATATTCTCCCTAAATTCCTATTTCTATTCCAGCACTGAACAGACGACCATCATTCAAACAAAAACTTAGTTCTGGTGACAGCTCCACTCGTTTCTGACTCAGGAAAAAATATCATGTTTGCTAGGGGTCGGGTAGCCTCATGCGCTCAGGCCTACAGAGGTTTTCTTCCCTTGCTGCCTATAGAAGTTTTAGTTTCTCTCTCTTCAGTTTTTTTTTCTTTCGTCTCAACTTTTCTTGCTGCATAACACTTACTTCGCATAGACACTGAGCATACCAGTGCCACAGGCATCGTCCTGACTAAGGCAGTGTCTCCCTCATACTTAGCATTTCTTTGTGGACACCTGACGGGACTCTTAGTAATGGAGAGGATGCATGCCAGTGGGGAACGGCTTACTCACAGAGCATCCATCCCAATTTATGTCACCCGCGAGCAGTAAAGTGAAAGGTTGAGGCTGTCTGCGATTTTTCTAGACTATTAGCTACTGCACAATGTGCATTAAATGCACGGTGAGTCACCAATGTGTCATGTGACATACAGTGTAGAGGGAAAGAACTGTTAAGTATCCAGCCTGGATACTTTTTTTAAGATGCATGCAGTGTTGGCTGCGTCCTCCTTGGACAATGTTGCCGCCGTCATGTCAGGCACCAAAGCTCCTTCATTCCCAACACATCAGAAAAGATCTTTTTATCGCCAGCACAACAGAGAAGACCCACTCCAGTCTACACCTAGAATTAGACTGTCTTCAAGCTGACAGTGACTGACAGCTCTGAAGACCTGTATTGGTGCAGCAAGCAGGCTATAAATGCTTAAAAAAACTCCCCATGGAAAAACATACTAGTGATACAGCTTCCTTGTCTGTAATATTATCTAATAAAGCAATTAATGAAAACAATGCAGTCATTTTTGTAATTTAATCCAGTGAAATTTAAAATACATGGACACGTGGGTACAATTCAGGTACAGAGAGTAAGGTCACACGTATGTTTACAATTCGGATACAGAGAGTAAGGTCACACGTATGTTTACAATTCGGATACAGAGAGTAAGGTCACATGTATGTTTACAATTCGGATACAGAGAGTAAGGTCACACGTATGTTTACAATTCGGATACAGAGAGTAAGGTCACACGTATGCTTACAATTCGGGTACAGACAGTAAGGTCACACGTATGTTTACAATTCGGATACAGAGAGTAAGGTCACACGTATGTTTACAATTCGGGTACAGACAGTAAGGTGACACATACTGGTACAATTTGGGTACAGAGAGTAAGGTGACACACATACTGGTACAATTTGGGTACAGAGAGTAAGGTGACACACATACTGGTACAATTTGGGTACAGAGAGTAAGGTGACACACATACTGGTCCAATTTGGGTACAGAGAGTAAGGTAACACACATACTGGTACAATTTGGGTACAGAGAGTAAGGTAACACACATACTGGTACAATTTGGGTACAGAGAGTAAGGTGACACACATACTGGTCCAATTTGGGTACAGAGAGTAAGGTAACACACATACTGGTACAATTTGGGTACAGAGAGTAAGGTAACACACATACTGGTACAATTTGGGTACAGAGAGTAAGGTCACACACATACTGGTACAATTTGGGTACAGAGAGTAAGGTCACACACATACCCTTACAATTTGGGTACAGAGAGTAAGGTGACACACATACTGGTACAATTTGGGTACAGAGAGTAAGGTCACACATACATGTATGGATACATTTCGGATACAGAAAGTAAGGTCACATACATACTGCTTCTTGAAAATTCCAAATTATTATGCATATATATATATAATATAACATAAATTCCTTATGCTGTGAACTGTGAAAAAGACTCTCCGTTTCATTCATGTTGCTCCATGTGAGACAGGAATAGGCAGGACGTTGTGATCACACACAGAGGCTCTGAGCTCTCGGCATTCTCTTAAGGGAGCGGTAGTTTAATGGGTGACACTGCTTAAAATACCCCTTGACTCAGAGACTGTGAATGAAAATGCAACAGTAACTGCAAATTGATACAATAATATGTGACAAGTCACTGACTCATCAACGGGAGGAATCTCTTAGACAAACATTGAGTTTGCAGTGGGATATCTGGGAGAGTCCTCCTCCATAGTGACTATATGAGTAAAATCTCAAACAGGATACATACTAATAACTTATAATATGCAACTCACAAAAATATTTGTGAGCTATTTGGTTTATTTCTTCTGGGAATCGAAAATTCATTAATATTCGACCCAAAATAATGCAGTTTTCATGTTTTAATTTTGAGCAGTGATGGTATTTATTTCCTGCATAGTTTTTTAATGTTGTAGATTATACTGCAAAGCACAAAATGGCCCTAAACTAAAACAAATAGTAATTTAATTGATTTAATTGCACACATTATGTGTTTCCATACATTTCTACTGGGTTACAAGCCTGCAGCTGCTGCTAAAGATGCATAAAAGCGCACGTATTCATACATGGATTTTCCATGACTGTAGCCTGTCCCCAGAAGTGCATGGCCGACATTCAACACGCAGAGGGGAATTTTAGGAACAATAATCTACATAGACCACAGGGGGGATGAACCCCGATACCCTCGAGGAATCTGTCGCAAACGACACACATACACGCAGAGCCGGTGCTGTGAATCACACCCACACTGCTAGATGTGCATTGACTTTTTTACCTACCTGCTCACTGGAAAGCTCTGTGGGCTGCAGTCCTTTTCTCTGGTGTTAATTAATGTTATTTACCTGAGTGGAAGGACCAATGAAAGAGGTTTAGCATGTGTTAAAATGACATTATCGGTGCTGAGGAAGTATTGCAGTTACAAAACTGAAGGTTTACTTCTTGTACTATAAATATTTTAGGGGTGTGGGCTAATTCGCATTCTGTGTCCATTTAACGCGTATGGAGTGACAGGCCTCCTTTATCGTATCCAAATATCTATCCATTCATCTTCCACGCACTGTTAAAAAAAATGGGTACAGCCCTGGTACATTTTTGATCCGCAACATTAATGTACCCCCGGTGGTACAAAAGTGTTCCTCAGAGTCCATTTCTGTACCTTAGAAGGTGCATTGGCCTACAGCAGGGATGGCAAACCTGATCCATGGAGGGCCGCTGTGGGTGCAGCTTCTTGGGAAGATCTCTCAATCAGCCAATAATAAAACAGTGGTTCTCAGCTGAAGTCCTAGGGACTTGCTGTTATTGGCTGATTGAGAGGCCGTCCCAAAAACCTGCTCCCACACCGGACCTGCATCGATCAGGTTCGCCACCCCTGGCCTTCAGCTAGGGTACAACTGGCAGAGCCTTGATTGTACAGCCCCAGTGATGAGTAATGGTACCATCAAAGGTAGAAATCGGTCCTTTATTCTGATAGTGTAAGGAGTTATAGGGGTCTACAGCCTGCCCTAGAAGCCACAAGCCTAAGACAGGGAATCGACCAGGACAAAGTGCCAACCCATTGTAGGACACACACATTATAAGGCAACCTGGTAATTCCAATACGCCTTAACATGCTTTTTAGACCCCCAGGGCAAACCAGAGAGCTTGAAGGGAACCCCCACGATCACATGGGGAGAACATGCAAACCCCACATGCAGAGAGCCGGGGCAAAGACTCGAACCCGGGTCCCAGGAACATGAAGCAGTGCTACCCACTGCCCACTTATTCTATACCCGGCCTTAACGCCGAATGTGACCGTGTAACTACAACTGAATAAACGTGGAATGATGAGCCTGTCAAACTATCTTTATTGTCATCTTCAGATATATGAGGCATGGGTGAAATACTGAGGTGAAATATCATTCTTGTTGGGCATAATACAGATGAAAAGTAATACACAGAATATAAATATTGAGACATATAACCATGACATATTAAGACAGTACGGCAAAATAGATGCAGCTAATCTCCAGATTGGTGGGGAAAGATTGTGTAAATTTGAAATAGAATTGTAGGAGCAGAAATGTGCGATAATAAACAGATTTTAATTTCAGAGCTATTAGCCCAGAGTTATTAACCCCTTTGTCAGATTCAGTCTTAGATTGGAGGGGGGCAGACTGGAAAAAAGCTGTTTTTAAGCCTCGCTGTCCTGGTTTCGAAGCTGCGGAATGTTATACCAGACAGCAGGGGGGAAAATAGATAGTGGGAGGGGCAGGATGGGTTCTCGATGATGCCAGTGGCCCCCTAGACGTGGCGGCCATAGTACATATCCGGCAGAGTAGGCCGAGTGGTCCTGGCAATTTTCTCAGCTGTTTTAACGATCTGCTGGAGGGACTGGCGGTCTGGGGCAGAAGACCCAGAGCAGGCTGCCGTGCGGTTTGTGAGGATGCTCTTGATGGTGCCTCTACAGAAGGTGGTAAGGATGGGAGGCCTTGTCTCTAGTGCCACAGGAAGTAAGTTTGCTTCTGGGCCTTGATCAGGAGGATATGTGCCCGTTGTAGGAGAGATCTTCACTGAGCTGCACACCCTCAAATTTAAGCCAGGTGGTTTGTGATGAAAATGTTGCTTTACAAAGCCACACTAGGCGCTAATGGCACCTTCATGTAAATCGAAGATAATTGGATTAATGAATTTGTGCACGACAGACTGCAAAATGTCACTGTTAAAGGTTTTGTTTATCAAGTGAATTGATTTCAAATTGGTTTGAATTGGATCCCTATTTGATTTCCTTGGCTCAACATGTGCAATTCCCATTTTCAATACCTTTGACACAATGTAATAATATTCATTCTTCTGGGAAATAAAAGGTGAAATGAGTTTAGCTGATTAACAGATCAGTTTTAAAAAAGCAATGTACACAATATGATTTTGTAACCATGGATACATTTTTAATTCCTATAAGATGTCCATTTAGTCTTAATGATATAGTATTTCCTTTGATTTACTGTAATTTACACACTAGCTATATTACTGGCAAGAAAACATTGAGATCTAGAAGGAATATGTACCAATGATTTTGAAATTATGATATTTCAGGATAACTTCTTATTCCAGATGATTTAACGTCTTATTCCAAATGATTTAAAGGGATAATACATTAAGTCTCTGTTAAAAATGTAAAAAGTCAGTAAATGTGTGGTCTGTTATAACATTAAAGAGTCTGTAATAAGATAAAATAATCATATGGTTATGGGAAGCAATTCATAATGTGTTTAAAAACCAGTAAAAACTCGTATTATGTTAAAAGAGACAATAAATGCGAAAACCCTTCATTTATTCGATGTTTAATCTGTAAAATACTCTTGATCTGTTAGTCTGGGTTAGATTGCATTTGTCTCCCCCCACATACCAAGGAGAGATTGTGATATATTCTTCATTCGACTAGATGCACTTGCAGATAAAACATTGCCCTGCCTCTCTTGTGATTATTTCTCCCATTTTCAGGGGCATAACACGATATTGTTTAGCGGCTATTAATAACTTCTGAGTAAGGCTGAAGTTACTTTAAACATGCAACGGTGGACAAAATATTGGCACAGGAATCAGTACAGGAAAAGGCTTTCAACCTTGAAGTAAGTACATCGCAAATAAAAACAAAGCTACAAAATTGAATCATTACGCTTCAAGTGCTTATTAGCTGCACACATCGGCTATGAAAAAGCTCTGCCTATCTGCAACAGGCCAGAGTTAATGCTCAAAGCATAGATGCATCAGTTCCAAAAACCGCAAAAAGGATCAACGTGTCAAGCAGAACGGACTCAAATATCATGATAGAATTTACAAACTGCATCAGAAAAGAAGGACAATGGAAATTTGAACAGAAGAAATTTTAAGCCCACCAATGGGCACAGACAAATAATTTCCTGGATAATTTCTTGGACAACTTCTCAAAAGATGGCTTAAAAAATGAGAAGAGAACTGAAGGAGCACCTCTGTGACACAGTCTATAAATGTATACTGTGCTCTTGCCATAATTCCCACTATTCCATAACTGTGGCTGATGGACATAGGATCATAACCTGGTGTGAGGACCACAAAACCAAAACCCTGTAGTAATGTTCTTTGACATGCATAGATTGTCAGGTGTTTTCATCTCGACAGTCCTTATCTAGGATCCTATTAAAATATGCTTCGTGATTAACCCAAGTGGCTTTCAAACTATATCTGTGACCGCTGTGCAATGATGTAGTCTCCGTCATATTTTAAGTGAATATAAATAATTTCTAAGAAATGTCCTAATTATCTCCAGGAATGAAAGCCCTGTGTTCTGTAGCTTCTCTGTGGTTTTGTGTGCTGTTGGGATGATGCCAGTGTGTATTGGCCTTATGATGCATTATGTCAGCCTCTGCACACAATATAAATGCACTGTCAGCCTTTGCAAATAAGCCACTTTACAAATAAGCGTCGTACGTGTAATTTATCTAGCAGACGCTCCTACCCAAAGCCACGTGAATTGTGGGGGGACTTACTGACGGACCTAGCGGTGACATCACCCAGCGACGACTGCTGCTGAGTCACACTCCATCCCCCATTTTATAAATCAGGGTTTTTTAATAGGCTGAACAATGGCTCAGTGGGTTGTGGGTTCAGATCCCACCTCCGCTTTGTGTGTGTGTGACATCAGCATGCCTTACCCATGTTGCATGGATACTCCAGTCTCCTTCTGTAGTCCACTGGTATCTCTAAAGAGCCTGTAGTGTGTATGCATGTGTCCTGTGAGGGATAAAGTTAAATGATGGATGTTTCTATTAATATCCCTATTGAATTTCCACAAGGGTATATTCAGGGGGTGGGCTCTTTTGTTTTTGGGGCCCCACTTTGAAGTCCCCCCCCACTCAGCTAGTGTAGTGACCATTTGTGGCCAACAGGGGGCCCTAACTCTCAGGTGGTGGTCTGAGTGGTGATAATTACCAGTGCTGGATGTATCGCACCACTTTAAAATGTTGCTCGCGTTGAGCCGCGTGCTTCCTGACGCCCTCCCCCGTCGTAGCCATGTCTCAGCTGCCCATGTAGGCAATGTGCCTTGCAGGCCTCTAACTCACTGTGCCTGCAGCTGAATGATAATGAGACAAAACAATGTATCTGGGGATTATTTATTTATTTATTCGGTTCTGCTTCCGCTTTGCTAGCTCTCGCCCGTCTGTGATGCCGTGCCATAGAGGGACGAACCGCAGGATTTGCAAGGCCCGCTCTCTCAGCTGGAAAGGTGGATTACAAGCGGGCTGAGACCATTCAGTATATCGACGCCTCTGCAGTTACCATAGAACAGTCTCCTTCTAATGATCTTTAGGTCAAATCTTCTTTCTTTTCCCCTCCTTTTCCTTGTGCTGCTTCCTAAACTCCCTAGTTTATGCAGCTCATTGATCTTCATCAAGCTATCTGCTCCCATCGGCAAATGTCATCTCCTGGTATCGTCATCAGTCCTTCATCTAGATGGCCTCCTAATCTCTCTATTCTTTCTCCTGTTCTCCTGTACTTGCGCAGGCCCACAGGGCAGAGGGTGTAGTGACACCCCCCGGTCCAAATCCATGATTAAATGAACACTAAGAGACTTAACACTCAGAGGGCTCCTATGAAAACTTCTAACACTAATTACTATCAACAGAACTGTAGGCTTAGTAATTACCACAAAGGTCCTTATACATTCAGTTCCCCAAGACTTCGTACTTATCCCTAACAGCTCTCATTCACCACTATGGGGCTTAGTAATTACCTACAACAACCCATTTTGGTTGGGCTCTCCACGCATAGTAATTACCCCCACGGCCCTTGTACTTTTACTACTCCCGAGTTTACTAAATCCCCATGCCTTAAACTGTATATCAAACACTCAAACTCATGCATGCTTATTCAACAAATGGTACCACAAAGACTATAAACTTCTATAAACTAGAAGTGCCCATTCACTAAAACATTTGAAGCTGTTGTTTCTTTATGTCTCACTGCTTGATGTTCTGATACATATTCCTAAATGCAGCACATTTTTGAACAGGTGCAAAGTGTGAGTTAAACATGAGCATATGAGCTTTGGTGATACACCAACAATAATATAATTGCTGTTCATAATTAAGACGTCTTGTATTTACTCTTACAAATACTCAGAGACTTCAACACAATCGCTGGTACTGCTGTAGATGAGACAGCGGGTGCTATGAGATGATTTCCATTCACTTTTTCGAGGAACAGGTGCTCGACAGGTAAAACTGGCCAAATGCGATGGGACAGCTCCTCCCCCTCGTTTAAATTAACCAAATTTTTTGTGACCAGAAATGGGCAGGGGGTCTCTCAGTAAAGTTTGAAAATGGGCGCTGTCAATCGTTTGTGCAAAAACAGCAGCAGCTTGGGCACCCGTCCCCAAAAAGCCTTGCAGTTCCATTTGTGAGATTCAGCTGATATGGTTTCCGTCCTGAGTGCTTCATATTGCAATGTAACGGCCATGCACCAATAGGAGGGCATTAGGACCAAGCAGGCCACCGTTAACCATCGCCTCCAGAACATTACTAGTAGCCAATGATATGTTTAGATATTCGCCCCTTCTGGAGAGCCAATGGGACACGATGGCAACTAACAATTGTCCAACCAGGGGGCGGGGCTATCTTTCCATTTTAGGTTTAAAGATTTAAAGTATTCAAGCACTTTATTGTCGCTGTGTGACACAACGAAGATACTTTTATGACAACCCCAAGGTGCATTAATAAATACGAAATAAAACTAAAAATAAAATAAAAATAAATAAAATAATAGTACAAATTCACATATGTGAAAGTATTTGTATAGATGCCAGAAACGATGTAAAATTTTCAAAAGGATTATTTCTTACCAGAACAGATTATTATTGCAAAGAAATATAAATTATTTCACGTATTTCACCTATTGCGCATACTAATAAACAGTAAAGAGTGTATTACACATCCGGCATAACTTATTGTACTTATTCAGTGAGATGTGGGAATTCAACGTTGGGTTGAAAGCAGAGAAAAGGAATGAAACATCTCCTCCTAACAGGCCCCCTGTTTGCGCAGTGCTCTCTCAATAAGCCTCATCCCTTGAGGAAGGTTCATCTGCACCCTTGACACCGTTGCCCACTGTGTGGAGGGTTTATAACCACGCTCTGGCAGACGCCTGGCAGTGGATGGCGAATGGCTCTGAGCTTAGTGAAATTCATACATCCCTATAGAGGAAAATGTAAAGAAACCATCTCCCCTGACAAATGACAGCTTCTTTCTGTAGCCCTTCCTAAGTAGGCTTTCCACTCAGTGGGTCATGGAGCTAAGCAGTGAACAAGCTGTTTTGTACCAGGAGTCATGTGATCCTACAAGTCCCACTTATTTTCTTTTTCTGCACTGCAGCTCCAGTGAGGTGGAACATTGAACTGATCATATGTAGGCCTTAAGTTTGAGACCGTTCATATTTTCATAGTTAGGGGAAGGTTTTCCACTTAGAGAATATTCAGGTATTAAACTGGGATTCAACACTGCTGTTCGATTTGCTCTGAACCTCATGCTGTAGAAGCAGATAATGAATATACAGGTTTGTCTCCAAGTCCTTCAGGAGATATAATGCATCTCTTACACTTCTCAGCCATTTTTTATTTGTCTGTCCCTGAAGTATAGATACCCACTAGCTCCAAATGCTACCTTATGCCTCCTGCATTTCATTAACTTTCTTTTGATGATGTGGAGTCTATTCTCAGTGCTACAGATGTCTACAATAAAGGGGGGGGGGGGGGACAAGATAATGAGGAAGAGAGGAAATTGAAAAACATCACAAAAGACCAATTAAAAAAAGGAGCATCAAACAGGAATATGAGTGGCAAAGAGGAACAAAAACTCCATATACCAGAATGCAGCTGCTGTCATGCTCGCAGTCCTTTGCTAGGCATTAGGGCCCATTCTCCTGCTCCATGTAGGACAGAACACCTGTGTTATGGGTTATTTCTGTGCTGTTAACCCTCTGGGACAGCAGGGTGTGTCGGAATTTGCACATTTCGGCTGCGGCACAAAGTAGCGGGACGGAGAGTAATCAGGCGCACCTGATATGTCACTGGCCAGCTGCAGTAACCACGTCCAAAAAGCGTGAAATATCCACTGAACCAAAACTGCCTACAGAGAGCCCTTGAGGTTGTTAAAAGGAACTGTATTCTTTTTTTTTTTTTACTACAACAACATATCCATCCATCCATTTTCCACCCACTTATCCTACTGGGTCGCACGGGGTCCGGAGTCTACCCCAGAAGCAATGGGCACGAGGCAGGCAACAACCCAGGATGGGAGGCCAGCCCATCACAGGGCACACTCACACACCATTCACGCACACACATGCACTCCTACGGGCAATTTAGGAAGTCCAATTAGCCTCAGCATGTTTTTGGACTGTGGGGGGAAACCGGAGTACCCGGAGGAAACCCCACGACAACATGGGGAGAACATGCAAACTCCACACACAAGTAACCCAGGCGGAGACTCGAACCCGGGTCCCAGAGGTGTGAGGCAGCAGTGCTAACCACTGCACCACCATGCCGCCCCTAAAACAACATATAAGCACTATAATTTAAATAACTTAATCTTTAAAAGCATTACTCTCTTCATTTATGTATGAGGTGTTTATTGTCCGCTAATTACACATATAAACACCCTGTATTATGTATCTATTAAGCTCAAGATCTGAAGAAAAAAATAACAAAACAGTATTTTTTTTATTTGTTGATGAGAGTGAAGGTGAATTTAAGAGAATAAATGTTATATATTCAAAAATTGTTCTCAAGAAAATGTGTTTCCCAAAATTGCACTTAATTTTTCACAGGCCTTTTGTGGCTAGAGGGAAATAGTTGCTTTTGTGAACACTGCATTAATTAATTAAATATGCAGTCTCTAGTAAAAGCACTACCCATTTGCAGTCTGAAAATGGGTTCTCCTCGAATTAATAATTTCAAGAACAATCCTGCCTTTCATACTAGTAAATTGGCTGAGTATCTGTTACTTTGTGCGTCTGCGTGACTACATTTTACAGAATAAACATTTTTTTTTATAAATTATCTTTATTGAATGTTCTATATAAAAGAGCCACTGCACCTGGAGATTGTCAGTTCTCTTAATAGCTTTACTTTTCAAAATAAAATTTCTTCTTTAAGTAGATAAGAAGGCGCTTACATCCTGAGAGAAGCGATAACTGTCCCAAGAGATGACAATTGTGCTTCCAGGTCTTCAACTCTCCCTGATGGAAGCCACTACGCTGTTGACTTAAATACAGAATTGGTTTGAGTATCACAGTCTGATTACTCATGACCAAGCCTGTCAAGCAGCATTCGAACACAACACATTCCATCATATGGCCCTTAAAGGGCTTTGATATTGGAATTTATTTTTGGAATGCAATTGTTGTGACACACTTCAGTCATTACCCAACCTGCCAGATTGGACTACATGTCACACAGTCAGCTCTGCACTGACCCTGCCCCAAACATATGTCTGTGAAACATACCAAGCTGAATATCACACTGAAAGGGTGTTGGTTACTGTTCCAGTGTGATCAAAACCGCAATATCTGACTTTACTATCTTAGTCATGCTTGTTATGCTAAGATTTCATCTTCACCATTAAAGTATCTATTTAATTATTGCATCTCTACCTGCCATTCAAGAAAATTATAGCACTGCAAAATAAAGCCCTCTGAGAATAACTCTAGAGCTTCAATATTCAGTGGAATGAAAGCAAAAAAACTTTAATTAGTTTGGTATTTCATACGCTATACTTCATTTCTCGAACAAGCATTTTTTTTCCCCCAAAAAAATCCACATGCATGCCAATTGCTTGAGAGGTATTTGTTATTTAATGGCTGTTCTTTGTAGGGCATGTATTATTCAGTGTAGTGGTTCTGGTGGGCTTTAAGATAAAATGATTTTGTCTGCACAGGCCAAGCAAAACAACAAAAGGGTCCAAACAGAGAGGAAATCAGACTTTGCTTTGTGTCACTTAAGGGCTGTTTTTCCAAGTCAGGAGAACGGCGATGATATTCTGCTGGACAACACTGCACTGCATTCGGGCTCATTCTGCCCAGTTACCCCCGTGGATATGTAGGGGTATCTGCACTGGGGTATCTGTCATCTCCTTGTATCCCAAATTAAGATGGAAAGCGAGGTAGCAGGTCTCACAGCATGAGGCACTGTGTGAATTAACCCTCTGACAAAAAGGTCAACTTGAGCGAAGACTCTACTTTGTAAGAAATGAGTGTTTGGTCGCTGCCAGAATACAGATTGAAAGACTTCCAGAATAGGTCAGACCGTAATGCATTCTGTTAGATGGCATCCGTTTCACATGAAATATGGCATTAAACACATGCCAGTTACATCTGATGTCTTCGTATGGAACGTTTGGTTGCAGGTGTTATTGGTTGCGGATATCACACATATCAGGTGTGTGCCTCAGCGGGGTAGGATTCAGATCTGCGGCTGTTATCGGAAAAATCACCAGTTCATATCCCAGGGTCAGTAGAGTGATTTTGCCATTGGGCCTTTGAGCAAGACCCTTAACCTCCAATTGCTCCAGGGGCCGACCAGCCCGGCTTTCTCCAAAATAAAGAAAATGTAGCATTAGTCTGGGGTCAGTGTGTGTCTCAGCAGTTGGGGGATTTGTGCCAGTTTCTGAATTCTGATGGGTTCAGATCCTGTGATTTGCCAGAGTTATCCTGTTCCCACTGGCCCTTAGCACAAACCGCACCCAGGATGCTGGCTCACCCTCACATGCATGTCAACATGGCACCAAAGAGTCCGCAAAATGCATATATGTCATTTCTTATTCTGCTATGGCGTTTATAGAAGCACTTACTGGATTTGACTTTTTGTGTATTGAGGTTGTATATCTGCCCTAGTACACTAAATTAATCTGGGTAATTAACACACTTGCACTAAAACTACAAACATACTAAGCTGAAACTACAGTACACTAAAATCTCTTTGAAGGCGCTCAGTTTTTCTACCGCCCCTGCAACTCCTCATCTGAGTTCAATTGACACGTGTTCTAAAACTCAGAATGCTAGTTCACCATCCCAGACTTCCCCAGTGCAGCATCTGCCCTACTGTGACGTTTTAACACGCAAATAAAATTTGTGTCTCTTTGCCAAAACCTTCTTCTTCATCATCATCTTGATGATTGCTGTCAGTGATTCTCGTAGGAGCTGCTCTTTTTCACTTGGCATTTTCATGATGTGTACTGGAGTGAAAACAAGTACTTTCTGGTCCTTTTACAAACCATATACTTATTGGTGAAATCAATAACTTTACCTGCAGATTCTCTTTAACCATGGTCATTAATGCAGCTAATGGATACATTCTGCATTACTGTTTGTCTGTCTGTCTTTATATGTATATATATGTATATATATATATATATATATATATATATATATATATATGTGTGTGTGTGTGTGTGTGTGTGTGTGTGTGTGTGTGTGCTTCTTTAGTTAAACCTTTTGATTGCTTGCTTGCCCTTTTCCAGTATAATTCTAATCTCAATCCATTTACTAATTGATATACATATATGACTTAATTTATTCAAATTTAGATCCAGCTTTTATTAACCCTATTATACCTTTTATTATTGATGCATAATGGGGTATGCAGGGTTGTGTGGCCTTGTGTGTGCGGTCCCAAAATTAGGTTTATTTTGCCCTTAGTATGCATGCGTGTTCTCTGCCCTTAGTATGCATGTGTGTTCTCTGCCCTTAGTATGCATGTGTGTTCTCTGCCCTTAGTATGCATGCGTGTTCTCTGCCCTTAGTATGCATGTGTGTTCTCTGCCCTTAGTATGCATGCGTGTTCTCTGCCCTTAGTATGCATGTGTGTTCTCTGCCCTTAGTATGCATGCGTGTTCTCTGCCCTTAGTATGCATGCGTGTTCTCTGCCCTTAGTATGCATGTGTGTTCTCTGCCCTTAGTATACATTTGTGACTCTTGTTTTTCATGTTATCACTTGCCTTGTTACCTATTCTGGGATTCAAGGATAGGGAGATATTTGCCTTTTATAATAGATATATCTAACTGCATTTGATTTATGCATATAATTTGTAACATGGTCAGTCAATTTAAAATCATTAAGAAATTACATGTAAAAAGAAAATCACTCATCCATCTCTCAGTCACTGCTTACTTTAAACCAATAGGGATTAATGAGTGAATTAACAGGAAGTGGGTTAAACCATTAGGTGACTGAGAATGATGATCCACTGTGGGTTTTTGAAACCTTATTTCTCCTACCCTCATTTGTTTTCTTTAAAAGATTGCCTCCACATCTAGGCTGATCGATGCAAATGTTCCTAGTTTACAAAGGCTATAGCAAAGGGCCATTATGGTTAGCCACAATCAGGAGGGTTTATGAGTAAGTGATCGCATTTCATGGGTTTGTCTATAGAGCTGGCTCTATCCAGTTCTGACATTGTGATCTCAGGTGGTTTTAGACACATAACCGTCCCCCTTGAGCTACACTTATATGTCGTGTGGCTTTTCGGTTGGAAGCACAAATGTGATGCTTATTTTGCATAAATACGCTCCGAAATGTACCCCAGGTGCGAGTCACCATTTGCCAAATAGGCGACATAACGATTACGGCTGGTCATTGAGGCACCTGGGCGTATAAGGAGAGTCACATTTGACACCTCCTGGGAGAGACTGCATGAGCACAGTCTGGATGTATAGCTCTTCGGAAGATGGAAAAAAAAACACAAAAACATAAAAAACACAACATAAAAACAACATAAAACCCTGAAAAGGGTTAAATGTTTTAAATGTGGTTGGGAGGGTTAGGACCTTTGTATCTCATCTCGTCTAAGACATCTGCTCCGCCGCAGATCACCTACACCCTCCCACTGGGTTCCGGCGTTCACCCTCCCCCTGCATTGCTGCGTACAAAAACAACTCAAGCTGGTTTACATCCTGACCTTTTGTAGCAGCAGATATGATGTGAAAGGACAGAAGGGTAGTCAGTGGAACACGAGGCTAGAGGGTGACAGCGAGGTGAGGCCTCTTCAATGAGGAGAACACAAGAAAAGTTTGTCCTCGGAAAAATCCAAGCGTGAACTTGTGACGGCATCACTCTCAGGAAAGTAGTTTGTAGCCCCGCATCTCGCTGCTTGTAGAAAGCACTGACCCGGACCAGAGGGCCGCACTAACACTGGGCTTCTGTCATTCTCTTGACGGAGTTCTGCTTCAAACTCTGTGCCTTCTTGCCCAGGAAGCTCATTAGCTGAAGAAACGGCAGGGGTACGATTTGAAGGCACCCCACCTTCGTGCAGCGTGACTGCAATTTTTTATGCAGAAAGTTTCTATTACAGCACTTACAGCTATATGGTATCTGACAAGTCTTTGTAGTGTTTGGCAAATCCACTGCAAGCAGAGAGTAAATTCTTATGTTTCTGAACGCTGAAGCAGACGCCCATACTGTACATGCTTTTAATAGTTTGCTGATGGCCATAAGTAACAAATAAAAATATTAATGTGAGGCAGAATTAATGATGACATGGAAAGTGTGATTACATATGACCGATTTTCACATCAAGAAATTCATCATTTCTTTAACAAAAAAAACAAAATAATCTATAGTCACATTTTTCCCTTTAAGGAAATTAGGAATCAGGTTATTAAAAGTGTCCGTGTACTTGTTATTGTACTTTTATGGTATTTTTATTATTTCTTTTCCCCTTCATTAGATAACTTAGCATTGAGTACCGGTACTTAACCACATAGAGCGTTGTAACTGCAAGTGTGTTAATTGCCCAGATTAATTTGTTTATTGCAATAAAGACAAACTTGAAGTTCCCCTGGTTAATATTTCCTGAAAGATTGTCGACTTTCTGCTGCAAAATGATTGTTTAATAATGAAATCATCTTATAGGACCAGATAACACCCTGGAAGCCATAACCGTACCAGAAATACCAGACAAAGGGTTTCTTTGAAAGAGACATTTAGCTTGGATCCCCAAGTATAAAACAGCTTTTAAAAGGACTCTATTTGTCACATTATTGCCCGGAAAGTAATACTGTTTCAACTGGAGCAGGGTGGAATAAATTGTGTGCGAGGGAGGGAGACAGAGACATAAATCATATGAGAAAAGGTGAATCTTTCCTGGGCTCCGGGGATGGCATGCTGGGGTCTCATTTCCAGGTCATCACAGCCACCTCAGGGTAGTGGACCCGGGTAGAACAAAGCACCCAGGCGTAGGCCACCTTCTCTATTATTCCCCAAATTATGTAAAGCAAGTATTCAAAAGGGTCGGTCTCACTTCATTGGGCCAAAGTCCCACAAAACGGAGTGTGAGAATTCAAACGAGGCGCAAGAAGACAGGAAAGAAGTGACGAGTACTGAGGCAGGCGAAGGAGAACATGAAGTTTACATCGTACAGTCTGAAAACGCTGGACTGTTCAAATTTGTAACTTTGATTTCTTAGTAAATTGTTTAATATGAATATGGATGTTTATAAGTGAATTAAACATTGATAAAAAAAAACTTCCTTTGATCGGTCTGGTGCTTCCATAGTTTTACTTCAGTTCCTTAGAGCTTAAAACCAGTACATGCTGGTTTTTTCTAATGTGGTTGAATATTTTGACCAGATGAACAGGGACTTATTAAGTTCATGTTAGAAAGGAGCTCTCTTCTGACAAGATGTAACGTTACAGATATTAACATGGGTATACATGAAGAGATGGATCATTATAATTTGACTTTCATTACAATGGAAGATGCGTTATTTAGAATCCGCAGCATAAAACTACATAAAAATTGCTACTCATATATTAAGCACCCAGCACTTCATATAATGTCCTGGTAATACTGAAACCTTCCTTCAGCCCTTAGGTCAGGAAAGAAGCTGTGCACAGAATATATAAAGTAGGATAGAATAATGAGCTTGGTGTTTATATGATGTAATATAGATTCTCTTGTGTCGTTGCTGAGCGGTGCCTAATGTGGATTACACTTTGGAAGAATGTGTGCGTGCTAATTAATGAATCTTATAATATTTATTTACCATTACGTTTAAAATTTACTTTCTTTAATGATCTTCTTGGGTATCCCGTTAATTATATGACCCAACAGCAAACAAACTGAAATATTCCTCGTGTAGCTTGGAAATTACTTTCCTGTGATTTAAAGATGAAAGCATGAAGCTTGCTTATTAGCAAACATGGCCCAGTTTAAATTAAATGAATAGCTTAATTTAATGTGATCGTAGAGTGTAGCAGTATTACTCTCCGTGTGTAACACCACATACTTGGATCGAAGTTAGATACAGAACATAAATATTCATGTCTGCTTACTCTGATAGAGACTTGAAGTAACACTGAATATATTTATGGTAAGTGCTAATTTTGCAGCTAATCCTACATGAAATTGCATTTATGGATCTCTGAACATTCCATAAATAAAGTGCAGGATCATAGTGAGGCTAGAGCCAATCACAGGAAGCACAGGGCCCAAGGCGAGGGATCTTAGATGGGATACAAATGCATTACTATGCAGCGGACACCCTCAATGGGATACCAATGCGTTACTATGCAGGGGACACCTTGGACAGGAAGCCAGTCCATCACAGGACACGAGGCAGGGGGACACCCTGGATGGGATGCCAGTACATCACAGGGAACGAGGCAGGGGACACCCTGGACAGGAAGCCAGTCCATCACAGGGAACGAGGCAGGGGGACACTCTGGACGGGATGCCAGTTAATCACAGGTACATGCATGCAAACGACTGAGAATTTATAAACAACAGTTGACTTAATTGCAATTTTTAGATTGCAGGAAGAAATCAAAGAATCCTGGAGGAACTCAGACAAGACTCACTACATGAGGTTAAATGCTTGGTGGGGTGTCAAAGATTGGAGACATTTGATGTATTTTAGAGTAGTAATACTTGAGCATTGTTTGTATTGTCTTCAGAAAGAGTCCAGTCACGCTAAAACTATATTACCATTATCAATTATCATCATAAAGGCCAGACTATATGGTATGTCGCTAACACTTTAATATGGGATGAACTATGTATAAAGGATACACGCCAGTCTCCTGGGTATTTAATGGCACGAAAGCAACGGCCTGTGAATACCAGCTGTGCCGAAAGAATCTTCATAAGCCTTCGCTCATAGCGGCTTGGCCTCTGATCCCCTGCTCATAGGTCTACAAAATCTGGATGGGTCTAGTGTCAGATGATGTAACAAACCTCCTTCTTTTAATTAGACACTGAGATAAAGGCATAAATAAAATATGGGTTCGTTTTTTTCATAAATCTGGTAAAAAATAATGATTTCTTCTAAAATTTGTGAAAAAACAGGATACTAATATTTCTGTCTTATTTCTTGCAGTGACTCAAGGGTTTGTCAGCATTCTCTGAATTGTAAGAGTGATTGGGTAATGCTATGGATGAGATGTAGCTACTTGATTTAATGGCTGTGATTGAGAAGCTTATCAAAAGCGATTTAGGATTTAGCTGATGACTGGTCATAAACATTAGCCATGAGCCTAATGCTGTTGTGAAAATAAAATCGTCTGCTAAAGACTGAAATCCTACGGAAAAAAAAAAACTGTTACAATTTGGGTCTGGTGGGTGCAGCTCTTAAACCATATCTCAGGGGTGTAGAGGTAAGCACAGCACAGTTAATTGTTAATTATGTGCGTGTTTGACAACACAGTCGTATTCCACGTCACAGCTCAGGGAGGCAACAGTGATTTTCATCACAGGCACATGTATTCCTTGTATGTTCTCCCAAAGAAAACGAACTTAGTCCCTGTAGCACTTGGGGATAGGAGGGAAAACACTGACTTGGGGTATAGTAGAAAATCAGATATGATTCCCAGGTCCTATTGATGTAGACCAGTGTTTCTCAATCTAATCCTCAGGATCCCCCAGGCAGTCCACATTTTTGCTCCCTTCCAGCTCCCAGCCAATCAAGAACACCGTATACCTGGTACAGGCATGCTGGGAGCCGGGAGGGAGCAAAAATGTGCGATGTAGACCAGTGATACCAAACCCAGTCCTCAGGGACCCCCCAGACAATTCGCATTTTTGCTCCCTTCCAACTCCTGGTAGCATAAAACATGGACTGTCTGTAAGTCCTCCAGGACCAATATAGACCATGATGGCCTAGCAGTAGAGTGTGTTTGAATGCTGGTATGAATCAGTATGTAGAGGTGCGTTTTATTTCATTTATTAAATTATTATATCGAATGTGCCCTGTGATGGGTTGGTGCCCCATGCTGTCTTGTTCCCTGCCTTGCACCCGTAACCTCAGGGATAGGCTCCAGACCCCCTACAACCCTGAACAGGACAAGCAGTTTCAGAAAATGGATGGAATTATTGTATCGGGGGAAGCCTGTCTGATGGTCAAGGCTGACATTCTCGTTTTGATCCCTTTCACTGTGCAGCCATCAGCTTTATACGTACGCTGAACTTCTGCACATGCTGCATCGCCTATTATACAATTAACAAAAAGACAAAGGACATAACTTTCCTTGGAAATACAGAATGTCTTTATAGGCATGAAGAATGGACATCCAGCATTAACTGAATTGCAGAGAAGTGATCACAGCTGGATTCCCACCAGTGGTACAGAGACAAGAGTGAGCAGCTCTCAAACCGTGTTTGAATCTGCCCAATGCTTGTTCTACTTTATTTTCAAGTGTTTTTGTGCAAGTACAGTACTGCCTTGAAGCACCAATATTTTAATCTGAAGCTCACAGGCTGTTTATCAACTCAGTTATTATGGTAAATAACCTGGATTCCTCATGAGCCTTTTGCATAATAGAACAGGGGTAAGCAATCTTTTCCAGAAAGGGCCGTTGTGTACATGGGTTTTTGCTGCAACTCCCTAATTAGGTCACTAATTAGAGGACTAATTGGCTGAACCTGGATTTGAACTGCTGACCTACAGGTTATCCCAAAAGCCTGATACGCACCGGCCCTTTACGGATAAGATTGGCCACCCCTGTTCTAGAACATATGAACCTTTGTGAGTCTGATTCATGGCAGAATGAATACACTTCTGCTAAGTTGGAAAAGTATAAAGTCATGACAGTTCTCCATCAACAACCTCACTAGCCATCCCAAAAGTGAAGAAGTAAAACTGTGAAAACTATTTTCTCTACATCACACTTCCTAGGAGGTTGTATCTACCCTGCTGTGCATCTGGTAAGCAGATATTCTTTGCAGAAAGTGCCACGAGTCGGAGAATCAGCAGTTCTGGCCATTCTGAAGATGTAAAGACATAGCAGGAGGGTAAGCAAACAACCGCTGGGCATCTATCTCAGGTAAACAGTAAGAAGAGATACATACTGATGTGCAGAGGAGTCTAGCTATCAGAAAAATCAGGGGCTAAGTCATATTCACCTAGGGCTTAACTTTTTATTATTATTTTTATTTTTTAAAGGAAGATTACCATCGGGGCTGAAATACTCGGGGCTAGGCTTAAAATATTCAGGGCTATAGCCCTGAGTGATTGGACCTAACGACATCCATGCCAATGTATTTGGCGAAAGTGAGTGTTTATATCCAGAAAAATGAAAGACATGTCTATTACGCAGTATCCAACCTTCCAATCTCCAAAGTCTCTGTGATACATTTAATCTGAGAGTTAACTGATCACGGGAGTTTTACTTGTACAAAAATGTTCTGAGGGCAGAATGAAAAATGAGTGATAACCAATTAGATTGTAGAGGAGGTGGGTCCAAGCAACTACAGGAGTCAGGACCAAGATATCTGATTGGTTGGCCCCATCTCCTCTAGTTGCTTGGACCCACCTAGTCTACAATCTGTGAGCCAATCATTTTTTGTTCTGCCCTCAGAACATTTTTCTGTAAGTAAAAGTCCCACAAGCAAATAAACGAAGCAAACTTTGCATTTATCAGGTGCATATTTTGTATCCCAGTACAGTGTGTTGGGTGACTTCATGTGGCCTCTTGGGACTTCCTGAAAGATTTGATAAATGAACTATATAACACTTCTTGTTTGAAGATGTCCCAAAACCTAAGGGTCCAAATGATTGATTAGGCAAGAACTTACATAAGGGTTAAGGGGATCATATGGCTGCAGAGTGATTAATACCACATCCCAGATTTGGTGCACCATTTATTCATAAGTAATCAGATGAGAAGTTCAATATATTCCCCAAAATAGAGGCAAGGTGTCTTTGTTCTTTGATCTAATTTTGAGTCTACTGTATAAATACGAATACTTTACACCAAATAATATGCGTTCTTCTGAAAAGAGTTATTGGTTTATTATTTTGGGCAGTGCCAAACATTATCTTATTTGTGTGATAAATGCATGTTGTGATTTGTTTATTTTTGTTGTCAGTTTTATTTGCAGAGTGGGTCACCTGGAGAATAGTCACAGCTACTGACAGTGACGCACAGTAGATAAATGGTCTCCTACAGCTTGCGCATGTAGTCTGTTAGAACCCAAAAACTACTGCTGTCTGTGACGGTGTACGGCAGGTTTACTATTGCATTTTGAATAGCCTGGCATCACATTCTGTGTAGATGATTATATGGTTTTTTTTTGGATATGTTTCAATTAATCAAAAAGAAATCAAAAGAATACCACAGAAAACACCCAGGTCCACACGCTATATGTAATTGGCATGTCCCATATTGGTATAAAAACACAAATAAAGGGGGCTCTTTCAGAAATAATAAACCCATTTTCACTTGAACCCATAACACAAGACTGTAGAAATATTCTCTAACCCAGTGTTTCTCAGTCCAGTCCTTGGGGACCCACAGCTGGTCCAAGTTTTTGCTCCTTCTGAGCTCCCTGCCAGACAGTTGATGTTTTTGCTCCTTACTGGGAGCTGGGAGGGAGCAAAAACATGGACTGTCTGGCAGGGAGCTGGGAGGGAGCAAAAACATGTACTGTCTGGCAGGGAGCTGGGAGGGAGCAAAAACATGGACTGTCCGTTAGTCCCCGAGGACCGGATTGGGAAACTCTCCTCTAACAAAAATATTGTATAGGCAGCATGAAACATGAGGCAGAAACACTTTCATCCAGCAAATGTGAGTAGCTGCAGCAGCTTTTACCGTCTCACACGTCTTCCAGGAAGCCAGTGCTGCTTCATCAATCCTTCTCAAGGTTCGCCTCTTATCTCACAATCATTCTCCCATAAACCACTCACTTCTAACCTCGAAATCCAGCTTCTTTGATACCACATTTTTCTTAGTCATCAGATGTCCTATTTTCCGACCTTTACAGTGGTACCTCGTTCAAAAAAAGGGACAAATATATCGCCACTATTTATCTTCACTATACATTGTGCTGCATAAAATGATGAAGTAATCTGTTAATATTTCATTCGCATTATCATTTGCCGAGATCCACCTTCACTACGCGTGTATACCGTTGAACAGGTTAGAAATATCGGCTATTGTCACAAAACCCCTAAAGATGTCACCATCTTCAGAAACCACTTCATGAATCATTACAGGTGCACCTATAGTGCAACTATACCAGAAGATTCCATATAATTTTTACAAATTTGGACGGAATTTCTCTTTCTATCTTAAGTTTCAAATTTCAAAGTTTTATTTATTACATACACCAATATCTCTCAAACCAGCCCTCAGAGACCCCCAGATACTCCACATATATGTATTACAAACGTTAGACATCAAATATCCGTTAACATAATCAATTACTTACGGTGTGCATAACTGGCATTAAGTGTGGGTAATACAAAAGTCCATACATAAAGAAGTATTTATATATCTGCATGTGCGGGTTACTGTAAGTGGGCTGTAGCAGACGGCGGTGTGAAAGTGCCAAACGCTCTTCTCATTAAGGATCTGCATTGCCTGTGGAGAGAAGCTCTTCCTCAGCCTTTCTGTGCTGACCTTCAGGTAGCGATAGCGCTTGGCCGACCTCTTCAAAGAGAAGAGGCCATGGCTGGGGTGGCTGGAATCCTTAATAATTTGCATGGCCCTGGACCTGTATCATCTGACATGAATGTTTTGGAGGTCGGGGAGTGCAGGTCGGATTGGGCGCTCGGCTGCCTGCACCACCCTCTTTGACCTGTCTCTCTAATCAGTCAGTGTGCAGGAAGTGAGTCAAGTCCGCAGTCATGTGAGCACTGAGGTACCGGAAGCTGCCCGCCCTCTCCACTAAAGCACCATCAATGCTGAGGTGGTAGTAGCCTGTCTGCTGTTTCCTCCTCAAGTCCACAATCAGCTCCTTTGTCTTGATTATATTGAGGAGGAGGCTATCGTCTTGGCACCAAAGTGACAGTTTATTGAACTCCTCCTGGCAGATGTGCTCATTATTATTATTACCACCGTAGCTGTATTGTCTGCAATCTTGACAGTGGTGTTGGAGTCTAATGTGGCCCTGTGGTTGTAGGTGAAGGGGGAGTACAGCAGGGGGCTCAGGACACAACCCTGGGGTACCCCCATGTTGGGAGCTGGCTAGGTGATACATTCCATTTGGACTACCTGAGGTCAGTTCATCAAAAATTTGTCTACACTGATACACAAGGAAACTTCCAATCCAAGGTCACTGAGGTTAGTAATGAGCTGGGAGGGTTTTATGATGTTGAATGTAAACATGGTGTTGAACTGTAATGAATGAACAGCATCCTTATGTAATTCCCTCTCCTGTTGCCCCTGAAGAGCCAGTGCTGTGTGAAGGAGGAAGATTATGGCATCATCAGTGGATCTATTCGGTCAGTATGCGGATTGTTCTGGGTCCAGGTCTTTGGGGAGTGAAGTGTGTACGAGATTCTTCACAAGTCCCTCAAAGCATTTCATTGCTAAATAGGTTAATGCGAAAGGGCAGTAATCAAACAGAAAAGGGTTCGGTATCTTCCATAGCAGTACATACGTGGATATTTTAACACATATATATTCTTAGACTTTTGACAAACAGAAATATATGTACACGTGATTTTGCCGAAATTCACACAGTGAAGAACACCTCCGTTCCATAACTATAATATGATGTTTGGAGAATTACAGGCGATCCCCAGGTTAAAGTTGCCTGACTTTTGAACAACTCATACTTAAGAACAAACTACCATAAAATGACATGGATGTCATTTTAGTTAAATTTTTTCTTCTTTACCCCAGTAACCAACTGGAAAGCATAAATCCAATCCAGGTGCTGGTGATACACCTGAAAATTAAGCGACGATAACGAAGCAACGGAAAAGAGGTGAAACGCCCTCAGTCAGTGTGAAATCGTTAAGTTACAGTCCGTCAACGATAAAGTCAAAGTAATTATTATAATGTACTGTAATATTATGTTTAAGATGTTTTATTGTTTTTGGAAGTGTTTGTTAAGCGTAATATATGCACAGAAAGCAAAAAATATTATGTACTAAGACAAAAATTTGACTAGTTGAGGCTGAATAAGAACCGTATGAACCTATGACTTACCTACAAATTCGACTTAAAGACAGACTTAAGACCTAGTCTCGTTCATAGCCTGGGGACTGCCTGTATTTACCATGAGTATTAGTTATGCTAGTCAGAAATTAATGCCATACCAAAATGTTGCTGCCGAGTTTTAAGATAAGATGCCAAAAGAATGATAGAAAGATGGACGAACAGACAGATAGAAACGACAATAGACTGATATTTGCGCCGCTGAATAGGATGCAGAATATCTTGCTTCCTTTGTGGAGAATTTTCTGGGAACCCATGAAATACCTTTATTGCGCATTCCTAACAAGATGTGGGATTTTGCAAAGCTCTGAGGAAAGGCTTGAATGAAATTACATAACCTTACATGACGGTATGGAAATCCCCTCTTTGGAACAGAGTTCTGCGGATAAGGGGCTTAAACCATCTTGGGCACCCTCTCCCCATCTGATGATAAAAAGTTAATGAAAGCAGTGGACCGGAAACTTACCCACTTCATTACCTACCTAGAGGCAGCAGAATGAAAAACAAACGGGTCTTTATTACATTCTAAATCTCAGTATACACTCTGCAGTAGACCTGACTGTGGAACAAGGGGCAAAATCAGGTGAGTGAGGATTTAGCGAAAGCTTCAAAATGGCGTCTTTGTGAAGAATGCAGACTTTCTGCTGCCACCAGGGTGTCGAAGGAGATACTTTGTGATCAAACTCACACAGCTTGGTAACTCTTTACTTGAGGCCAGGATTTTTGTAATTTATTAACACATTCATAATGCATTCATAAAGCATTATAAACATGACTATAAATATTTATAAAAAGGCATTACACATGCTGAAGCTCTCGTCCATAATGCACTATAGATAACTATATAATTGTAGTACTACAAATGTAGTACTAATCTGTAATGCTTATGCCGACCATTATAATACATGGTAAAGGTATCTATAGTGCATTATAGATGAGAGCTTCATAAAGGATTCATGATTCATAATAAACATGCCTAAATGCGTAATGCCTTTTGTGAAACATTTATAGCCATGTTTATAATGCTTTATGAATGCAGTATTATTTCTTATGATTGTCTTTATAAATTACAAAGAAATGGGCTTTAATTTTACCAAAAAAAAAAACACTGTGGCAAAAATAAACTTGTAAACTTGGACATTTCAGGAAAAGGACAAGGAGACATTGTACTTATTTCTACACTGCTAGTAGTGAGAAGTCAAGAGAATGACAAGAAAAAATTATGTGAATAAATCTATGAGAGGTTACATAGCATAGGCGTCACCGCTATATGCAGGACGGGATGGAGGGCATATGGACTGGGATCAGGTTCTTGGCTTTTGACCAGTGGAAGATCATTTTATGGTAGCTGGGGGTAAAAAAATAATATATATATATGTGGCATTCACATTATGAAGAGCAGTACAGAGATCTGAGATAAAATATATAACAAAAAAATTAGTGCACAGAAAAAGGAGGACTAATTTCTGATTTCTGGTTTTAGAAGTTTCAAACATAGCACCAACAACCTTCCCAGCTCTAAAGGCACCAAAATAAGGTGAGCAATTGGTCTACTTCTTCAAATTAAATTACTTTTGTATGAATGAAGATAACAGGATGGTCCAGAACTGAACTAATTTTTTGGAGTATTATTTTTGAACAGTAATTTAAAAGAAGCATTAAAGCAGCTCAGGAATTGTTGAGGACAGAATATCTGTGTCATGATGGGTTCCGGTTTAGGTAAGAGAGCAGTGATTGGTTGACCATAGTCCTTTACAGACATATTCAGGTTTTATTTCAGCGGCGGGGCGAAGATTGAAGAATCCAGAGCTTCATAATAAAAGCAAACAGCCCACAGTATGGATAGTCAGCATCTCAAAAAATGACAAAAAAGGGAACAAAATCAGTGACCACGCTAATGCAACTGTCTACCAGGTGAACAACCAAGACCCAGGACTGAAAAATTCCATATTGGAATCCAATCATCATCAACACAAACATGATTTCCCACCAGGTCAACAGTCAAACTAGCCCCGATGCTAGAAAATATTTTTTTTTGTTTTCCCTGAGTCATGCAGGGGAGGCTTGTATGAAATTAGATGAAGGCAGCAGAAAAGATGCATTTTGGGACAACTGGACTGGAAATCAAAGACATTTAGGGCATGATGAGTGACCAGCCAGCTAAAGCCACAATGAGCAGCCAGTAAGGCGAAGAAATCCAAAAATTGACCTATGACCTATGATGCTCTAAGGCAGGGGTCATAAAATACTGGTCTACAGGCCAGATCTGGCCCGTGAGATGGTTCTGTCAAGCCCAGAGCATGTTTTTTAATTATTATTAAATCCAGCCCACCAATCAATCAATCTTTTCCAGAGAAAATTCAAAACAATGCACTGATGGTAAATACTACCATATGCTGTTTAGTTGACAGTATACAGTGGGGCAAAGAAGTATTTAGTCAGCCACCAATTGTGCAAGTTCTCCCACTTAAAAAGATGAGAGAGGCCTGTAATTTTCACCATAGGTGTAGCTCAACTATGAGAGACAAAAGGAGACAAAGAAATTCAGACAATCACATTGACTGAATTTTAAAGAATTTATTTGCAAAGTATGGTGGAAAATGAGTATTTGGACACCTACAAACAAGCAAGATTTCTGACTCTCACAGACCCTGTAAGAGTCTGTAAGAGGCTCCTCTGTCCTCCACTCGTCTCCTGTATTAATGGCACCTGTCTGAACTCCTTAGCAGTATAAAAGACACCTGTCCACAGCCTCAAACAGTCACACTCCAAACTCCACTACGGCCAAGACCAAAGAGCTGTCGAAGGACACCAGAAACAAACTTGTAGACCTGCACCAGGCTGGGAAGAGTGAATCTGCAATAGGTAAGCAGCTTGGTGTGAAGAAATCAACTGTGGGAGCAATTATTAGAAAATGGAAGACATACAACACCGCTGATAATTTCCCTCGATCTGGGGCTCCACGTAAGATCTCACCCCGTGGGGTCAGAATGATCACAACAACGGTGAGCAGAAATCCCAGAACCACACGGGGGGAGTGAATGACCTGCAGAGAGCTGGGACCAAAGTAACAAAGGCCACCATCAGTAACACACTACGCCGCCAGGGACTCGGATCATGCAGTGCCAGACGTGTCTCCCTGCTTAAGCCAGTACATGTGCAAGCCCGTCTGAAGTTTGCTAGAGAGCATTTGGATGATCCAGAAGAGGATTGGGAGAATGTCATATGGTCAGATGAAACCAAAATAGAACTTTTTGGTAAAAACGCTACTCGTCGTGTTTGGAGGAGAAAGAATGCTGAGTTGCATCCAAAGAACACCATACCTACTGTAAAGCATGGGGGTGCAAACATCATGCTTTGGGGCTGTTTTTCCGCAAAGGGACCAGGACGACTGGTCCGTGTAAAGGAAAGAAAGAACAGCGCCATGTATCGTCAGACTTTGAGTGAAAACCTCCTTCCATCAGCAAGGGCATTTAAGATGAAACGTGGCTGGGTCTCTCAGCATGACAATGATCCCAAACACACCGCCCAGGTAACGAAGGAGTGGCTTCGTAAGAAGCATTTCAAGGTCCTGGGATGGCCAAGCCAGTCTCCAGATCTCAACCGCATAGAAAATCTTTGGAGGGAGTTGAAAGTCCATGTTGCCCAGCGACAGCCCCGAAACATCACTGCTCTAGAGGAGATCTGCATGGAGGAACGGGCCAAAATACCAGCAACAGTGGGTGACAACCTTGTGAAGACTTACAGAAGACGTTTGACCTCTGTCTTTGCCAACAAAGGTTTCATTACAAAGTATTGAGATGGACTTTTGTTATTAACCAAATACTCATTTTCCACCATACTTTACAAATAAATTCTTTAAAATTCAGTCAATGTGATTATCTGGATTTCTTTGTCTCATTTTGTCTCTCATAGTTGAGCTACACCTATGGTGAAAATTACAGGTCTCATCTTTTTAAGCGGGAGAACTTGCACAATTGGTTGACTAAATACTTTTTTGCCCCACTGTATGTATGTATTTGTATGTGTGTGTGTATATATATATATATATATATATATATATATATATATATATATATATATATAAATTGTATTATTTTTCAGCTAAAAACGGGCTCCTGAAGACTGTCAGGTTGGTGTCCCCAAGGTTATTTGAGTTTGAGACCACTAACAAAAAAGGAATTTTGAGAGGTAGCTCAGTGTAATGTAAACAAAGGACAGTATACCTGTCAAATTGTTAAAGGAATTTTCACAGCTTTCTTTAACCTTTTCTCATATAGTAACAAAATAAAAGCTCATTATCAATTAATATCCTTTTTGATATAGTAAGAACAAAAATGCAAAAACACTCCTGCATAAATATGCACAATAGTTGAAAATCAAAGGTAATTAAGGATCATCAGAAAACAACTGACTTACTGTAGATTTAATCACATTTGGAAATAAACTCCACAAGGGGTAATTCTGTGAACACGACAGGCTAGAGGTATTTTAGCAGAAATCGAGAGAGACCGATAAGGAAAAGAAGCAGAAAAGTGAGCCTCTTTGTAAATATAAAGTTTCAAAGACACACTCCAGTTTCTCTGACTCACAGTAGAACTGAAGGGAAGAAACTTCAAGTATTGCAGAGAACCAGGCCACAGAACAATAAGATATTCTCTAAAAGAGAAAAACAAACAGCAAAACTGGGAGCTCCATAGGAAAACAAACACCTGAGAGGCTGTGTCTCAAGCAGCGCATTGTCTGGACATTGGTGTGTTTTACTTTGATGCCAATTTCTCATAAGTTTCGGTACATCAACACTACAAGTTCCAAGGCCGTACTCACACTTGGCCCGGTTGCGATTGCTCCCTCTCTCCACTCCCCCGCTGGTGTGAGCTCGCATTGCGCTTAACGATCCCGGCCCAAGCACGCTTTTGCCATCACTGTATCACTTTTTTGTGTCGAAGAAAACATAGGAAGGAAAGCGCTATTGCACTGCAGAATGGAATTCACGATTAACGTCCTTATTTTGTGGCTTTTTGGGAGTCGTTTTGGGCACGATGACACACACAAAGTTATTAAGTATGCAACGCATTCGTGCTGCACCAATAAGAAGACAGTCCGACATTTTATCAAACATGTTAGAGTTTGTGTGGACTAGAGCTGCATGGGATTCTGGTACGGAAAAGGTACAGTGGTACCGCGTTTTTGAAAACTGCTTGGTATTACACTGTTTAGTACTGGTATTAATTATTCTATTACAGACATGGCTAACATTATATATCACTAACAATCAAATAACCAAGGACTTAATATGTCTGAACCACTGCCAAAACTCAGTTATACCCTATGTCAGAATTGCATGCTAAATAGAATATTAGAATGTCAGCTAGTCATGTTGCCTTGAAAAAGACCAACATACTGTTCTTCTTTATTATTCTTATTATTATTATTATTATTATTATTATTATTATCCCACTACTCCTTTTCTATACATTTCTCCTCCTACAATTTCAGGAGTACAACCGTCAAACTTTCCGCACTTCTTCGTTCTGTAGCAGTGGGGTGTGCCTGGGCGTTTATTAGCTGTCCCACCCGCCATCATTCTGAGAGGTCCGGTCGAACACTTCATTTTCCCTTTTACTGTGACGATTTTCAAATTGTTGCCCCTCTTACAACTTTTAAACTAAATCCACCAAACTTGAATCACACAGTCATGGGGTTAGACTAAAGCAACTGCCGACACTTGGTGGATGTCCAAGAAGCAGTCTCCTCTCCCACACTCAGTCAAATGTCATCCAATCGGAATATAGGTATATTGCAAATCTTTCAACGATGTCATCATTTACTGCTAAATGATGTCATCTACCATTCAGTAACAACTTAAGCTGCTGCCATTGTCACATTATTGATGGCTGGGTTCTCAAACTTTGCACCGTTGGTGAACGGGTGACTGTGGCTCAAGGCTTCAAAGGTGGGCGGAGCCTAAAATGGTCAATAACATTTCAGTCATTGACTTCTATGGCAAAACCTGAACCACTGCTATTCTCACAACTTTTGATGGCACATTTGAATGATTTCCAATTACTGTATTCCAATGGTTGGAATGATTCCAGTCATCCAGGGTTCCAATCCTTCCAATCACTCCAGTCATTCCAACATTCAAATCATTCCAAACATCCCAGTCATTCCGAAGTTCCAGTCATTCCAATGTTCAAATCATTCCAATCATCCAAAATTCCAATCAATCCAATCATTCAGATCGTTCCAATCATTCCAATGCTATTTAAAAGATCCTATTTAAATTCATATCGCTGGCTTTTTCAAGCCAACATGAAGTTTGTTTACAAACTTTCCTATCTAGTTAAATATCATCTCTCTAAAGTCAAGTCATTTATGCAAAGGATCTTATAATGCAGCAAACAAGCTACGTTAAAATTTTCAGACTAGCATGTGTACCTACAGCTTATGTATTTTAAGTAGTTAGGTAATCAGGTATAATACACTGCATGGGAAGTTCTTTTATGTTTACTGAGCAGATGAAAGGAAGTAAGCAGAAGAAAATGCTGCAGCTGGGTGGTGATGTGATTCATTTGGTATTTTTTCATTGGTTGGAACTACAGATGAAATGGTACGAAAATTTAATTATAATTATAGTGACCAAAATTATCACAGTTATCAATATTATTGTGGTATTGTTCAAATCTTTTTATTCTTATTCCAAAAGTACTGACAATCATTTCATCGAGTTTTATATGGAAAACCAAAATAAATAACCAAAAACCCAATGCCATTAGCAACACTATGTGCTTTATGTTTGCATGAACATAAGAATGATCACATAGTTAATGAAAACCATTATCAAAGTGCATTAACATTAAAAACCAGAGCACCATCACTGCCTTCTGCCACGTTTTCACTGACATGAAACAAACCCACACTGCATTCTGCCACGTTTTCACTGACATGAAACAAACCCACACTGCATTCTGCCACGTTTTCACTGACATGAAACAAACCCACACTGCATTCTGCCACGTTTTCACTGACATGAAACAAACCCACACTGCATTCTGTGCCTGCACAACATCATCTGTTGTTAACTTGGGTGGATGCTGAGTTCAGTCAGTACTTTCGGAATATTTTCGGCACATTTTGACAATACCGCGATAATACCGATAATCGTGATAATTTTGGTCACTATAATTGTAATATTAAAGTGACCAATCAGAAAAAGGCCTGGGTTTCCCTTGGTTTCCACCCCCAAATTGTCAAAAGTCAGGTTGATTTGCACAAACAGACCTCAGCTTCACACTTTGTGTGAGCAACATTTCTCACTTGCATCTGCCTGTACTGCTCTGAAATGTTGAATTTCTGCACGAAGGTCTTACATTGTGTGCAGGCAGTTAATACTTGCACGCGTGAAATAATATAATTTACGTGTGACTCATGGTCTTGCCGATGGACTATCTTCAAATTAAAGATTGCTTGGGTCACAAAAAAAATGTTTAATGGTTGTTGGTTGTTTTAACAGCAATCGCCACTGCTTTCAAAGGACACTCTCACGTACACCGGGACTTCAGAGGCTGCTTCATGCTCCCTGCATCACTGCACTATTATTATTATTATTATTATTATTACTACTACTATTACTACTGTTACTACTACTATTACTACTGTTACTACTACTATTACTACTACTATTACTTGTTGTTATTGCGTCAGTATCAGTATCAGTGCCATGTCTACTCACTGAACCAACCTAACTCCTCGGCCTTTGTTTACTCATTCTTACACACGTCACATTATACAGTATAATCCCAGGTCTCAGACTGTAGCTACCATTTGCTTGCCAGTCACGGTAGTAATTCAGTGTGTGATTATAATGTTTAATTCTAACTAACGCTACTTCAAATTTTAGAGTAGAGCTCAATCTTAAAATTATGAAAACTAAAAGGTTAGTGTTGGGTAGGGGTTAAAGTTGTCACTGTTGGGATTAGGGTTTTCCTCATAGGAAAAAATGGACAGTCCCCCACAAAAATAAGAATACAAACTTGTGTAAGTGTGTGTGTGTGTGTGTGTGAGAGAGAGAGAGAGAGAGAGAGAGAGAGAGAGCGTCTGTGTTTGGAATTTGTCCAACACAGCAAAGTAACATTCAAAAGTTTGTTTTGCTGGAACATTGATTATGTTTGTCATGCTAGGAAATTTATTATTCTGATCATTTGAATCATTTGACAAACTCATAATGCATTACTGCATGTCGATTCTAAAAAGTATTTCTTGAAAACAGGATGAGTCAGCTATCTCACTATTGGGCGGGATGACGCACATGTAGCTATTGAGAGTAGGAGCCCGAGATTCTCTGCATTTCCTTTCAAATATGTTCTTCCAGTTTTGGTTAGTTCACCTTGAAGATCAATTAGTTTTTTTTTTTTTTTTTTTTTTTTTGGGGGGGGGGCTCTTTTCATGCTGTCACCATAAATTAAATTCTTTAGCTACACATTCTGGAAACACTAAGAATCTAAATGTGCCAGCCCTTTATTCAATTAAAACAAAAATGCGTGCTACCTTTCCTGCGCTCAAGGTCAACCTGTCTTTGTATTCAAGCTTCGTTTACACTATGTCATATTAGCGGTGTGACTGTGTAGACAATGTAATCAAATACGTTTCTTGCTGCACATGACTTATGGGTGACAAATGAATTTCTGAAAAATATGCTAATGAGTGAAAGAATATTAATCCCCATAAGACGCATTGTTTTCTCATTAAATAAATTAACTATGACATCAGGTAATTGGATTTTATTGGAGGGTCGTTTCTTGCCCGTTGACTGCATGTCGGACACCTCCAGCACACTAGATGAACGTCCATAAATCTCTTATCAGTGAAAGCCAAGACAAACATGTACCCAGAATCCTGCTGTAAGTTCAGTGGAAGCTTACATTTTCTCCAATTTATTTTACAGCATTAAAACAAATCATTTTAAAACGCTCTTAGAGTAATTTAAACCGTCGGGCCGAGGCCTTATCCTGAAGTAATCCTTAAATAAGAAGTGGCACATCAAAGTCACTAAAATCTCAAAAAAACACTGAGGTAATCAAACTGAGTGGGACTTAACTACAACGCTTTACATCATAATTACGATGGATAGCTAATATGCCTAAAATTTGTATTGCTATATAATCTCATGTTCTCTCAGGGTGAAGTGGACAAGTATGACAAAACCAAATTATTCTGCTTGGAGCCCAGAGGAAATTGAGATCTTTGGAGCCTGATTTAGCATCAGATTTGTCTTGGAGATCATTGTATGGCGAATATCACAGCTTGGTATTCCCTCCCGAAGCCGATAACACTTTACCTGAGGGGACACAAATAATTTATTATTTTGCTATTACTTAAGTATTAATTAGCAACAGACTAAGTGATGTCATGTTTGTTGATCATTAATGAATTGTCACATCTTTTATCTCAAGCAAGTACTATGTTTGTTACTATATCTGTTAATTCTGTAAACCTTCATGAATTACTGAAGGAAGTGCTGTAGGAACAAATAATGAATAACATGTAAAATACTGATCTCATGTTTATTCATCATTAATGAATTGCGACGCATCATTTATCCCAAGCAGTTGCTAGACGCTGGGCGACCCTGTGCTGGGACCCCAAAACTTTGCTTTCACCTGTGCATGTATCTTTGTGTCTCGTAGGATAACAAGGTGGGATATGTGAAAGTACAATTTCTCCATAGCGATGAATAAAAAAATCTGTAATCTAAGAGTCACAGATATACTACAACACTAAAACTGTACTGCTAGCCCTGTTTACTCTAATACTCAATAACACACTCATTACACTATTCACCATTCTCTCCACCTACCGATACCTAGAGCTACCTGCAGTTTTTGTCAGCCAAATGAGTCCACTCTCCAGTGTTTGCTTCTCATTTGATTGCTCTTGCAGGATGCCTTCTCATCATTCCCCTTCGCTGTTTTTCTCTCCGTAGTTTTCCGGCATTGGAATTAATTAGCTCTTCATATCAGAAATACACTATTACCGACGATCCTTAGTTGCTAATTGACTGGCTTCTACTAATACCATTCTGGTCAGTTGAATTTATTATACTCTACTGTACCATTAACTGTAGTGCCGCAAATGATTTCATATTATGTTTGTGGGCCGTATTGTCGCTGGATATTTCTCAGGTTCCAGGTTTACCTGTAACGCATGTGTAGGAAAGGGGGATTTCTTGTTCATTAGTTCACTGGTGCCTCGTTTTATTTTGATTCAGTCCCCAGTAACAGTGTGCTAGGTAACCCTACCTCTATGAGATATTTTACTACCTGACTTACGTGCCCAAGGTGTTTTTATTTGTTTGTCGTTTTTACCAAAATAGATGCATTATTTTTCAGTTTTCTTTGTAAGAGATCTGTTAGTAAAATACTGTTAGAGTTACTGTTCAAAGACCAAACAGCCGCACAGCGCTGCTGCTTCGGATTGGGGTAATTTATCTCAAAATGAAACTGCTGTAGATCTTCGTCCATGTGAAGTTTTGTTGTGAAATAGTAACAAGATCCATCAAATGCTTTCTGAACGATCACAGTCATAATGTCATATGTCACCTGCAGTCACTCTTTGCTTTTTACGAACCATGACTGGCTGCGTGTCTGAATGATGGCAAGTTCTGGGGGCTTTCAAACCAAGAATATTACTAGATTCAAGATTCAAAGCGTTTATTGCTATATGTACAGTAGAAAAGTGCATTTCTCTCAAAACGCCAAGGTACAATATAATAGAAAAAATAGAAAATAAATACTTTGAAGTGTAATGTGCAAAACTACAGTACGTGGCTATGTGCCTGTCAGAATGTGATCATTTCCAGTTTCTCCCCCATACAGTGTGTTTGCAATCTTCGAAAAAGGTCCGGTAAATACTTTTTGAGTTATCGTGCTACAGGGAGAATGTGTCCAAAGCTGCTCTTTACTTTGCCATCACTATGTGAGGCATTTGGGTTTTAAAAAGCTCTGTATAAATCTTATGTGTCATTCCGCATATTTTCCATGGGGGCCGAATACATGTGGTTTTGGGACGGGTCTGTTGCTGTCATGGACACTTTCTTGTTAGCATGATAACTCAAAAAGTATTTGATTGACCTTTTTTAAACTTTGCAGACACATTGTTGCGATGAACTAGAAGCAAATTTTAATAATGGAAAAAATGCAGAATGGCGAGAACTAGAAAACTTGGGAGAACAAAAATAAAGATTTCATGGTCCACTGATGTATCTTTGTGTTTCTCCTACGCAACACATTTACAGACTAATTTTTATGTTTAAGTGCCCTTAAACGAAGAGCATTGTGTAGTAGCATATGGGCTATTCTGTAATTCTCTCTATACAGCCTATTTAATTAGGCAAGCTTAAGAGCCATCATAATTACTTGTTCTCCCATTCCAACCTTTAAAGGATCACCTGGTGCTTGTGCTCTATACGAGCAGCATAGGGCACAAGTGGTACTCCCTGGATGGGATGCCAGGCAATCAGAGGGAATAGGGAGAGAGTATGCAGACAGAGTGAGACACATACAGAGTGGAAGGAGGATTCAAACTCAAAAATAGATAGATAGATAGATAGATAGATAGATAGATAGATAGATAGATAGATAGATAGATAGATAGATAGATAGATAGATAGATAGATAGATAGATAGATAGATAAGTAACATAACATAAATATGATTTGCCATTGTTGTTTCTGAGCTGAGTTCTGTGGTGGCGCAGTGGTTAACAATATGTCACATGTCTGGGACAGTCCTCCATGGCTCCATGTGTGTGGAGTTTACATGTTCTCCCCGTGTCATCCTAGGATTTCCTCTGGTTACTCCGCTTTCCCCCAACAGTCTAAAAACATGCTCAAGTTAATTGAAGTTCCAAAATGGTTGGGTGCCTCATCCTCGGTTGTCTGCCTGTAGATTCCCAGATAGGCTTGAAAATCGATGTTTCTGAGTTACTCCAGTGTTGCTTTGACCTGCATTTGGGATCACCGGTGGGGTATAGAACCTTGTTTTCAGTTAATTATTTGTAAGATATTGCATGTTTACACCTGGCTTTATATATATTTATATTTGTATTTATATATGTCATGCCCAGCTCGTCCGCTCCTCCTGTGTACCACGCCCCCTGCTTACCCACGTGTGTTTCCCGGCTCGTACCCAGCTGTGTCCGTTTGCTTTCAATCAGTCTTGTGCATTTAAGTCCTGGTCTCCCCAGTTTTCCTTGTCTGTCATTGATGTTGTCGATGCCTATGTCCTGTCCTGCCTTGCCTTTATTAAATCCCCGTATACCCCGTACTCTGTTTGCCTTGCCTGCTCCTTGCCTGCACGATCGCCCGTCTGCTGCACCCCGATCGTGACAATATATTTATAAAAATCAAACAGTTCAATTACAGTGCAGGTATTGTATATTTAGTCAGCGGTTGATCCATACTGCTGAGGGATGTGAATCGAGATCAAGTTGTAGACTTGATAAGTAGCTTTGAGCTTGAGATACGACAGGTGAGAAGCTTGCAACTCTGTAGCTTGAGGTTTATTATAGTGCTGGAAAAGGCACTGCTTGAGAGGAAAGGTCTACCAATTGTTCAGCATTATAATTCAAGTAAGACTGGATCTGTGGGTTTTTTGTGTGTGTGTGTGTGTTTTTTTTTTTTTTACTGGTTCTTTAAATTGATTAATGTGGTATTTAACGCAATCGTTAGCCGTTACTGAAATGTAAATGCATGAGAGAGACTATAGGCTGCTCTCCAGAGGGATTTAACTAGGTTAGTGTTTCTTGTCATTTTATTGCCACGACAGGGGCTCCGTCACCCAGGAATCACAAGGCTTCAATACTCATAAGGATCAAGCAATAAAAGTTTAAATGAATTAAACATAATCAATTCTGCTTATTGGTATAATAGAAATCAAGTGCCAGTATATGGGTTTGTGTAATATGCTCTGTAAAATATTCCAATGCATTCTTTTTGAAAATGCCTGATAAAGAGTTTAAATGTACTAAATGTTAAACTAAATGTTATACTAAAAGGTATCATTTTTGGTTTTAAAAACCAAAAATGTAATCGAAATGGTAGTCAAGATACTGAAGTTCTACGAAAGATAAAAGTAAATAAATAATTTAAATTGTAATGCAGTGAAAACTGGCCGTGCAAATGTATATTTTAGCAATTTATGAAATGAAAATGTCTAACATTTACCCTTCATAACTTCTGATTGGTAAGGGAAACGCCTACAAATAGCAGAGCTGGTAATACTGAACTTAGAAGAGTAATATCTATTTTTAATAACAGAATTGAAGCAGATGCCCTCACTTACAGCAAAGCACCAAGACTCAGAATTAATGAATCAGTTGTATTGTCCTCCGCTAGAAGCAAGATGAAGTGCCACAGCAATGAGTATCACATAAAAACAGACAGCGAAGTGTTTACATACATGAGCCTCCAGACACTGGGTATCTGCTCGTTCAGGCCCATGACATCCCACACACACAAATTTCCTGCTCCTAGTCTTCAGGTCACACGTAAACCTCCTATGCCCCAATATGCAACCATCGCTAAAATGTCCCTTCACTGCCCTCTTGTGGCGAGATCATAAACCGGCATTCAGAAAATGTCACCATGTTACGGAATGGGACACCAGTGTCGAATCCTATCTGTGTGACATGATTAATGGTGGTCAAAGGCGCACACCGCTAAATATCATCCGTTTCTTCTGTTACCCTGTTCTCAGTGTTGTGTCTTGTTAAAAAAAACAGCTTTGCTCCAAGTATCTTGAAAAACACTGTGCTTTGCACCAAGGGAATGTGCTAAATGTCTGTATATGCAAACCCAATTTCATTGGTTGTTTTTACTTTAGGTTTTATTTCTATGCATGTTAAAATTATTTTTTATGAACTGGCTGCAGAATTTTGCAAATAATGTTAATTTTCGGAATATTTTTGCTGACAGACGTATTGATTAACATCTGGTATTTGTTCAAAATGCGCACAAATTTTTAATTTATTTATTACTAATTTTGCCTGCTTTTAAACACATTTCAAAGTGTATTTATTGATTCTTCATTGGGCTGTTTTTTTCATCATAATTTGACCTTGACATATTTGCTTGGTACCATATAGGAATCTCGCAGCAATTTAGTCAAGGATTGCATATTGACGAGTTTGTAGTTTACCAAGCTAAGCGTACAGACACACCTCTATCTATCAGTTCATCTCCTTTCGCTGCTTATCCAGTGCAGAGTCATGGTGAGCCTGGAGCCGATGGCATCATGCACAGTGAATGAGGCAGGGGACACCCTGGACCCCAGTCTGTCACAGGGCATTTATGCAGCCTCACAGCCCCACGCTGAGGGCAATTCAAAGACCTGTAACTGCATGCTGTTGGACTCCAGCAGGAGGCCGAGATATCTGCTGGAAATGACCACAAACACAAGCACTGCATACAAACTCGCCAGTCTACCCAGAAACGCCATAGTGCCAAATGCAAATAAATGGATAACAGGCCTAGTATAATTCGTTGATTATCCTAGATGCCAGTTATAAACAATTTAGCAGCATTGTCCGGTACTTGAAATGAAATGACATTAGGTGCTAATCATTTAGCGCCAGAGGAATAAGGATGTCTTCATCCTCTGTGGCGTAGGAGTCTTAAGTACTTTGAGGCAGAAACGACGCAGTAATATCCTCACGCTGTCTGTACTTAGAGTGCATCCCTTGCTGCAGTGAGGATTACATGTATAGCTATGGGGCATACAAATGCTAGGCGGGACACTGTAAAGACTTTACATAAACAAAATTCCAGCAAAGGAATATGCCCTTTGCCTGGCGGTGTGATTGTTTCAAATGCTTTCAAAGAACAATGCAGTGTTTTTTCACTGGGATTTGCTTTGTGGCATGCTTGTAAGGAGAAAAGGGAAGAAATTGCTCTTAGGGAGTAGGTAGATTCAGTCAATCCCCCTGTCAGAAAATCCCTCCTTTCTGAGTCCCACCAGCCCCTACTGCCAAGCCTACAAGAGCAGCCGGTAGGTTGTGGGTTTGAACACCGTGAGTTATTAAAGAAGCCTGGCTCTTCCATTGATGATGCTGGGGATGTGCGAATTGGACTTCACACTGGGGCAATATTTTTTTTTGTTCCAGTACAATCCATGTGTGTTAGGTAATAAAAAAAAGCTAAATTTGACTGGTGCTACTGTTGTCATTCTGCATTTTTATGGCATGCTTGACTTTTGGTATCACATTAAGTGATGTGAATATTTTTAGCGGGAATACAGATTATTGATGCCAGTCAAACGTCATTAAATGGCCATTAGATTCCTACCGGCAAGAGGGCTGATAAGACAACGCTAAGTGTAAGTCATATGCCGTACTGCCGTGTTTCTGATGTCTTGTGGTGACCAAATCACGCAACGTTTGCTCTAAGCTTGGTGAATTTGGCCTGCCTCTTTTACAAGAAGCATATATAACATTGAGTATATGTACTAAAATTATATAGCATACATAGAATACATTTTCACTATAAATCTATATGGGTAGGCTCTGCCTATTATTTTTTAAGGAGAACAGGAGTGAGTATGATTTTAGTACTGAACCAGGTAACACCGATTGCAAGTTTAATCCTTACAATGACACTGTCATTACATTCTAGCTTCATTGTTAGTAAATATGAGTAAATTAACAAAGACCAGAGCTGTAGGCGTTATAATATGTTTTGTACCAAATAATCTACAAAGCAAATACAAAATGTAAGCTGCAGACATATAATCAAAATTGGCATATAGTATAATGCCGTCATATTTCAAATTTCTCTTGTGTTTCAACTGATCTTTGCATGTTCCTGTAGGCGAAGCATTGATCAGTCTTGTGAAATGTCAGATGTTTGTGTGAAAATGCATTATCATCAAAGCTGGCGTCAGGACGGACTTTCTCAGAAATGTCCTTCACTTCACTCTCTGTTTCCCAGCCCTTCTGGTGGATACATTTACAAAGACGTAATGTTTTGCTCCACACACACACACAAGAATCTGAAAAATGTTGTTAGTATGATTGATTGATTGATTGATTGGTTGGTTGGTTGGTTGATTGATTGATTGATCCAGTATGGAAAGATACGTTTCATTCAATCAAATTTCTGACACTTTTACATGCCTGGTGTGTCTGCAGTGTGTAACAAAGGAATATAATTTATGGTGGAATTCCCAAACGGGACCCCCAAAACGAATGCAACTTAAAGGTGAATAAGTGAATCGAAAGTCAAAAGCCCAATTTGAAGGGAAATGCGAAGAATCAGCAGCGTCTGCCATCAACAGCTACGCCGCTGCAGGATCGGGCCATTCTCACGCCAGTGCTGAGACTCAGAAAGAATGGGGGAAATAATGCGCTTTGTTCTTAAAGCCACAGTAGTTAAAAAAGCAAAATGAGCGATGTCACATGTTTCTCTCTCGCCCTGGACGAAAGGACGGATGAGGCTTTCAGGATTCATTCAGTGTCATAGAAACATGCCAAGTCCATCAAGAACTTCACTCCTGCCCTTGCATGGCACGACAACTGGGAAAGGCACTTCCTATGCTAAATCTGGTGTGTTATACGTTAGTTTCCATGACTACCAATGGCACTACTGGCATGCCAGCAATACAAATACTTTTATCTGATGTCTTAAGAGGCAGCGCAGCCCCAATATCAGTCAATCAACTGGAAATTCAGTCGTTTTGGCCAGACACGTGTTCAAACTGATTTATAGTTCTGTGTAGAACCTACACCATTGATACCCACTTAGCCGCGTACCCTACAGCATAGCCTGATGCCTGTAGTTACATTTGTGTGGGACGTGCACATCAGGCTACGGCATAGCGCACACGGCTACGGCATTCCGACACTGCACCGGCGGCATGCATTCCATACAGAAATATGCAGTAAATCACACTTTCCACTTACGGTGACATTATGTAATGCGGGAGTGAATCTATATTTTTATTCATTTACATTGTTTATTTATTCATTAGTCTGTTTGTTTATGTTTTGTCTGATATTTTGTTTTATTGATATTTCCGACTGGATAATGAATTCAAGACATTCGTTTGACACCACAATCATATCTCTACCACCAGGATTGATGTTCTTGTCTTTTCGAGAGATCTTACCGGGCACTTGCATGACCTAAGCCTGAAATCGTGCAGCTAAGGAATACTGGTCGCGATAATGCAACTTCGGCAATGTATGCATCTGAAACAAGCCTGACCTGCTTTTGCAAAAAGGACCTTTGCCATATGCAAAGTTTGGGTTTTTCATCTAAGCGCCAAACAAGAACCAACGTGCACGTACACTCAAGAGCAGAGCAGTTCAGCGATAAATGGCTATATTTAACAGCCTGATTTTAGGTGCATTTCCTGTGGATCTAAGGAGTTTGCACTGATACGTCTTTGTAAAAGTGCATAAGTTGGTTTCCGTACTTAGAGGCACTTAAGTATGCAATATTAATGCGATTACATGGAGCGTTTTCACTAATTAGGTCTCCCCTGCAAGCAAAATGAAATATACCTTCAGGCAGAAAAAGACGAACAGTAAATCATGCAAACTGCGTAATATTCAGACATGCCTTGTATTCCCAGAAACTATTACTTTACCATACTGTAGGAAGATGCCTCCCTGTATTTGATTGGTCGGGATATTTATGTGGGAGTGGCCAAAGGACAGAATATGTAATGAGGTCCCACATAAACATTGTTTAGTAAAACAAACCATTTACTGTTAATTCCCAATGTCATTTGTGCCTGTGCTGCATAAGAGTGGATATGGATGTTGCAGGTTACCATCTCGTTGGATTAAGGAGATATGAGAAGAGCTGAAACGTCTGCAATACATACTTATAAGAAAGAGCTTGTCCATTCCAGATAAAACAAAAAAACATGTCTTATTGAATGGATGGATGGATGGATGGATGGATGGATGGGCAGGCTACCAAAGGAAGGTTGATGAGAATTTTTGCAAACACCATTGGGGTCAGAACAAATAATCCATTGTGACATGGATGTCTAATGAATCCAGGTTAAAATGTCACAATCCCATTTTCCCACACAATAAACTGCTACATGTACCGATAAATTTTGCTAGAATTAAATGAAAAAAAAATGTAAACTTCGCTAAGCTTCAGTTATGCTGTAATTTGTCTCAAAATTGTATTATTTCCAGTGTTTCAACTGTACAATGTGTCTGTGCGGTGGTGCAGTGGTTAGTGCTACTGGTTCGGTCCTGGGTACTTTCCCTGTGGAGTTCGTATGCTCTCCCAGTGTTCACGTGGGTTTTCACTGGGGGCTCCAGTTTCCTCCAACGGTGCAAAAGTGTGTGGGATAGATTGATAGGCAAGTCTAAATTGGCCCTGTAGTTCTCTGAGTGTGTGTGTGTGTGTGTGCAAGTGTCTGAAACTACCTTTTCCCCATCCAGGAAATACAATAATACATAATAATGCAACAAAGTAACAGAACTGCGACAAAGCCAAATGCAATGCCTACATTGGATGCCACACTCAGTCAGCTAGTTGAGAGGGACCCAAAATGTTATCCGAAACAGGAAACTGCAGCTCATTCTTAAATTCATTTTCAGCTTATTAACATTAAAATTTTCATGCTTAAACTGAAGATAAATATTAAGCCAGAATATCAACGGAAACTACAAAATGTTCTGCTTTAACGAAACTGAAGCAGTTCCTTATTCTGTGGTAAAACAGCAAAAGAACAGATGTATGACTAACAAAGAAAAGCCCTTGGGCGGCTATAAAGACCTCAGAATGTGATTCGGTCCAAGGAGCACATAGAGGACTTGAAGTTAATAAGAAAATGGTGAAAAATGGGCGTCGACGGCTCAAGGTCAGGGGTCAAAAAGTTGGCCACGCCCACTAGAATCCTGGCTCATGTTCCGTCACGTCAATAATGTTGATAATCCTTGGAACCTTGCACGTCATATCATTGACTTGGGGACTTAAGCTTGCTAGCTTGCATTGCAAATAAATTATCTTTGGATTCTGCTTTTTGTGCACAAATTAAAACCAATTAGCAAGCTAATAGAGAGAGACAAAAGGAGAAAATGTGGTCGTGCATTATCTTGGTTTTCTAGCCCGGGGCAGCTGACCTCAATAACAGCAATAATGAAACTTTAAGTGGATTTGTTGTCTGTTAGATGCATCAAGGTTTGAGAGGACAGAAGGATTTGAGTTTGCTGAGGCTTGCATCTTAGCAGCAGTCTCTGGGTAACACTTAGATAAATTTCATTTGAAAGAAAAAATAGGCATATAAAATATAAAAATTTGGTGACGCTATACATTAATTGCACCTTCATAATGCATTTATAATGCATTCATAGAGCATTAATAAGCAGAGTGTAAGTATACCATAAATGCATAGTTTGTGTTGCAAAAAAGAGGAGGGGGGCAGGATGTAAAGAGAAGCATCAAATCAACACAAATATGCACACAGAAAGTGACTATAGAAAGCAAATATCAACACGAAACAAAGCAAAATCCTGCACATTTCAGGCATTTTTAGCTTCCAAAAAAGAACAATTCCAGGATAAAAGATAACATATGGTCACCCTACCTTAGTATTTTAAGTGACGGTTGTACAGTACAGTAGTCTAATAATCTACACAAATCAAACAGGCCATCAGACTCTCCTTCCGTAGGCAGAGTAGGATTCCATATACCTTTATGTTAAACTGAAAAAGTTCAAAACTAAAAGAAAAATAAAATGCCAATTTCAGTCATTTCCATATGCAATGTCATTATTGTTGGAGCTGCTATGATATGAATAAATATATTTAAAACATTTGGAATGCACAGATGAATACACAGAATGAAAAAGTTATAGATCTGTTTGCTGATGGAGACATCACACAGAGTAATGCATTGTATGCCCCCAGAAAGAATCTGATCTTTGCTTACCTCTGACCTCTGACCTTTATCAATAGTTGATGCGGCGTTAGCTCAGTCCGCATAAACTCTGAGGCACCTCAGCATAACTGGCACATGAATGGCCTTGTGGGAAAACATGGACCTTTACACAGCGTGAGATGCAAGCCACAGCCTGTGGGTGAAATGCAATAATACCAGCGTGAAAAACAACCGCTGTCAAAGGCCTTGAGCCAAATCCTATTCCCTTAAAGAAAATATACGGAAAGTGCATTTCCGTCCAAGGGGAAGAGTTATGGACCCCGGGAGTAGATGAAAAAAAGGCCGGAGTCATAAGCCATTCCATTGGGTATTACTATTGTTACGTATCTGAGATGGAGCTCTGTATGCTCTCCGTGTGCAGTTTGCATGTTCGCTCCCAGTCCCCTGCATTCCATTTGGATGCTCCAATTCATTTAATTTAGGCCAGTCGTCCTTAATCTTTTTTTTCATGCCCCCCCTTGGAAGCAGAATAAACCACATCCCCCCCCCAGCCAATCAAGCACCTGAACCTTGCATGAATCTATTGACGTATCACAAGCACTGCAAAAATGTGCAGCGTGAAAATAAAAAACTTTCTTTAATCTTTAACGCATTTTGAACATGGATCCAGACAGACTTTATCGTCTCGCAAACTTGTTTCTCAAGATTCAAGAGGTTTATTCGTCACGCACGCAGTTGTACGCATGCAACATGTAGTGAAATGTAACCCTGATCACTCTGAGCAGCGTTGTATGATAAGAATAACAATATAAAATGAACAATGTATGAAATATGTTCAGCGGTACATAATCTATACATAAGTGATGAGGTAAAAGTGATTGTGCTGTGCAATATAAGTGCATTGTGCAAGAGACCTGGGAAATGTACCGACAGTTTGGACAGTATGAACTGAATGTAAGCAGTACTTGTCCTGGTTTAGGAGCCTTATGATCTGGGGATCCTTCTTGATCTTCCAGTTCTCATCATAAGGCTGTGGAAGTGTTTGCCTGAGTTCAGCAGGCAGAACAGAGAGTTATTGGGGTGAGAGGGGACCTTGAAGATTTTTGTTGTTCTGGTCCTCCGTGAAAAGGGTGCGATGTCACCTTTCAAAAGCTTGTATAACCCTCACACAGTTTGAGATCCACTGATTTAGGCTAACTGGAGTCTCTGGATTGACCGGAGAATTCTATCGCATATGTGCGTCTTATGTCCGGCATCCAGTCCAGGATGGGCTTCAGCCTTGTGCTTTGTCCTGAGTAGGATAAGTAGCTAGAAGATGGTTGGTGGGATGAAGCAGAACTGAGGTATATTACATGGAAATTGCCAAACATCTCATGTATCAATGAATACATTACATAGGGCGACTAGATAATCCAAGTCATGGAAGGACACTTTGAGCTACTTCAGCTTTTACAAACTACTTTAAAACCAGTGGGTTCCTGTGCTCGGCTAAATAGTTCAGTTCTTCTTGTGCTTTGACTCGCAAGAAGCTCAATATGTTTACACTGAAACACACTGGGATAAGTACCCCACTGAAGGAATTTATTATTAAAGACATCAGCCAGGCTTTGGTTACGCCTGCTATTCCTTAGTCTTTTGGACTGCATAACTTTTAGATATATCTTTTTTTTTTTTTAACCAGGAGGATAAAGTAAATGCAAAATCACATTGGGCACACTCAGGGATTTCAGGAGGAATGAGGCGATATTATCGATAACATCTTTATCAGGATCATTAGCAATTTATGAATGTGATTTCGAGCATGGTTCCCCTTATATTCTGTCTGGAAAACAATGCATAATATTATGCATGTGCTGACATTGTGTCCTCGGTTGTCCATGGGGCTCATTTGCTTTGGTTTCTGGATCCAAACGCATCTGCAGCCATATGCAGAATAATGGATGGAAAAAAATGACAAGTTTATACGTGTATTTGTTTTCCTAATAAGTGTGAGTTCAGCCCAAAGCAGTCAAAATCTGATAAGCATCATTGTTTTGTTCTACCTCCACAAATTACTATAAAATTATGCATATTTATGAGGGTACAAAAATGACACAGTACTCAGAAAACCGAAGCACTTATCTCTCTCTTCATTTTTGTGTGGCTATAAGTAACCATGAAAAAAAATCACACTCTGTTATAAACAAATATACGGTAACACTTCACAATACAGTTCCTTAGTAACTGAGTAGTAGAAGTACTACTCAAGTACAAATCATGAACAAATATAGTAACTACTTGAGATAAGAGATGCGTTACAGTTCATTAGTGATGAACAAACATGATATCAGTATTTCACTTTTTGGTATTATTCATTATTAGTTCCTTCAGTAGCTCACAAAGGTTTATAAAATTAAGAGATATAGTAACAAATACAGTAACTGCTTAAAATAAATGATCCGTCATGATTCATTAATGATGAACGAACATGGGATCAATATTTCACTTTTTGTGTTATTTATATATTTTTTTTTATTTATAGATTGCTAAATATAGTAATTAGTACAGTATCAGGTCACATGATTAACATAATAATGACCACCCACCCCAGAACGACACGGCGAGAACAGTAAACTGCACACGCATGGAGCCACGGCAGAGATTGAAACCCTGGTCCCAGCAGTGCGAGGCAACAGTCCAAACCACCCAGCACCACAGCACCCCCTATAGGAATGAGACTGCAGCAAATGGTTAATTAACAATAATTACTAAATGGCTTTAGTAAAGATGAAGCCTGAAGGGAAAAACGTATTAATTTCCCTGCCTATTTAAGATGGCACATGTTCTGAATAGATGGATTAACTCGATATAAAACCAGACACAAGTTAGTTGAAATCTTCTCCCACTTACTTCGATTTCTGTTCCCCATCGAAACACAGGCTTAGTCCACCGAGTGGCTCACCGCCCCAGAAGGATGAATCATGATAGATAGTTCATTTCAAGCAGTTACTATATTTGTTACTATATCTGTTGATTCTATAAATCTTTGTGAGCTACTGAAAGAACAAATAATGAATAACATGAAAGGCGATATACTGATCTCATGTTTCATTTTCCTAGCCTCACCTGTGGTCATGAGGTGTGGGTAGTGACCGAAAGAATGAGATCGCGGATACAGGCGGCCGAAATGAGGTTTCTCCGCAGGATGTCTGGGCTCTCCCTTAGAGAGAGGGTGAGAAGTTCAGATATCCGGGAGAGTCTCAGAGTAGAACCTCCACGTTGAAAGGAGCCAGTTGAGGTGGTTTGGACACCTGGTGCAGATGCCTCCTGGGCGGCTACCTGGAGAGGTTTTCCGTGCATGTCCTACAGGGAGGAGGCCCCGGGGCAGACCCAGGATGGAGGGATTATATCTCTTGGTTGGCGTGGGAACGCCTCGGGATCCCCCCCGAAGAGCTGGTAGAGGTGGCTGGGGAGAGGGAGGTCTGGGTATCGCTCCTGAAGCTGCTACCCCCGCGACCCAAACCCCAGACAAGCGGATGAGGATGGTGATGATGATGATGATGCTTATTCATCATTAATGAATCATAATGCATCTTTTATCTGAAGTAACTATATTTCTTCATGATTTGTTCTTTGAGTAGTAAATGGTTACTAAGGAATTACTTCTAAATTATTAAGGAGCCGTATTGTAAAGTGTTATCAACTATATTTTTTTCATTTTTTTTCTCCATATTTTTGTGCAAATTTATGTACTTCACATCCTTGCTGAAATCAAACACATTCATATGCTTTTGAAAGTTTTTTTTTGTTTTTCTGGTTATATCCTCAGAGAGAAGCATTTTTTTTTCATACAAAAACTAAAAATCTGATTCCTTTGTTTTTTCCCATCATTAAACGTAGTGTGTTGATGGATTTGAATTTCTGATTTTTGAAAAGGAAGCTGTAAACTGTAATCAGTTCACATCTAACCTTTAATTTCTTACTCCTATATAATTATGATAATTATATGAATGGAATATTATTTATAAATAATCATTATTGTGTTGTTGCATGGTTGTGATGAAGTCCTGTCATTTTTGTATGCTTTTCTTTCCTTTTGCACTTGAGGTTTTTATATCTGTGACATGCAGACAAAGGAATACATCTGTGTATTGCTAACTTTTATGCCTATGTCTACAGAAGGGAATAATGCTGATCTGCTGTGATTAAGCCCAACAGCCAGAATGAAATACAAAGTGTGTTCTGGGAATCAGAGTTTGCAGTTGTGAGGCTATGAGTTCTTTTATTCCTTTTTGTCTTTCGGAATTTGTCCTCACTCAGACTGCGCTCGCCGAAAGATCTCAGACAAAAAGGTAAGTCCCTTTGCTTGGTCAATCCTCCCGGTAGACAGACATCAAAGAAGGGAGATCTTGCAGTGTCCTGTTCTCGCTGTCCTCCTGAATCTCTGAGAAGCCTCGCCTTATAGCACCGGATCTCTCACCTCCACCTAGGTCTGTGATCTCCCCTGGGAGACTGGAGCTGGGGACAAACACGCACTCCTGCATGCCTGCCCACGCAAGCAGCAGAAAATAATTCAATTTTACGTGCAGAAAAAGAAAAAAGAAGTAGAGCCACTCTCCCCACCTCTCGCTCTCCCCCTCTCATCTCCTGCGAACCCACGCCACAGTTTCAGTTCTGCCATTGCCTGTCCTGTCTGCTTCAGGTCATTCTCATTCCTCTGTACCCTACATCAAGTGTGCATTAAGAATGTCTGTTGACCAATGACTGCTTAAAAGAGCTCATGCATGGAGTTTGTATGACGTAAAGTCTAGAGAAATTGCAGTACTTAATAATAATCATGGATGGATGGATGGATGGATGGATGGATGACATGATGACAATATGCTTGTAGTAACTTGAAACAATATCCCTGCTGACTGATAGCAGTCAACCATCAGACTTGACATACATGGTTATATTATGCAAAATCCATCCAGTGATCGGTTGCTTCAGATGGAGAGAGTCACAGTACATTATATAAAGTGTAAGACCATTCAGAATAGTATTAAACTTTAGTAATAGGGCTTCGCCTTTGATATGCATGATGTCATGAAATCATCCTACTTGCACTTTGAGTAAGTGGCGTTATCTTATAATAACAATTTTAGTACATAGCTGTTTTTTTTAACTGTAGAGAGGCTATGAATGTTCCCGCCTGCAGAGGGTCTGGCAGAAGCATGAGAACATTAACAGAGGCTAAAGGTTGTGTATTCAAGTGCTTAATATATCATCACAACCCCCCTCCATCCGGGCTGGGTCCAGGACAACTTCCCCATTTGTCCCCCTCAGACGCCAGACCTGTTCGTCAAGTTCAATTTCAACCACCAGGGGGCAACATGTGCTTATGTCCCATACCTCTGTTTGAAAATATGGAAAAAGGAATCAATCTGTAATGTATGAATAGTTTCAAAGGCATATTTCCAAATCATGCACTGTGCTGAAAAGATGGGAAATTTTACTTAAGCAATTGGAAGTGATATCTATCATTGTCAGTATTATGTATTATGATCATTTTGAGATGATAGTACAAAGTCACTCGTAACAATTAGGTATAAGCATCCGGACTGGGTTGCTAAAACTTTCGGTTTGATGCTACTTTTCTCATGGTACTTGTTTGTTTGTCTTTTTCTTTTCTTGTAGAAAACAATTTCACTTAAATGTTTATGTGAACATTTTTCCTGCTTTTCATTGATTCGACATAAATGTTACAAGGTTAGATATATTCCAAGGGAAGAGCAAAAATCCAGCTGGTTTGTGTGCATGAATATACACACATGCATACACATGCGTGTACGACACATATGACTTTATGTGCTTCAGCGGCTGACTTCTGGTTCTATGCATGTAGCCAGCAAGATGGTTTACAGCTTCCGCAAAGCACAGGAAGGTAGAAAAAAAAAGCCACACACACCAAAACCTCCAGTCCGACAGAAGCCCTCTACACACCACGCTGTTAGAGATCAAGCAGAGGAACCACAGAAATCACATTAAAGGTAGGTTTCTGGTGGTTTTAATCTGAATAATTTTCATTTACAAATGGACAGCTGCTTTGTTCACGTAGTAGATCTAAAGGTGGTTTAAATGAATCGCACGCATCTTTCAGGCTGTTGCTACGCAATAGTAACACAGGGCTGGAATTCACAATTAGGTGGAAGTCACACTAGCAAAGAAATAGCGTATCTACCTGTTGAAGGAATTTTAGATACGTCATGCCCTGTGTTTCCTGGGACTGGATCTAGGCTCAACATGACCCTCATGCAAAATAATAATTTGTGAAATAAGGTGAACTTGGTCAGAATTTGTCCCTGTCGTAGATATGAAGTATGGGAAATGGAAAGATAGATAGATGAAAGTATCAGAAAACAATCAGTGCCAAAATTAATCTCTACAAGAATCATACCTTTGTATCAGTTCACTTTTAGAACTTATGTTTCACGTTGTGAATGTTATCAATTAGCAGGGAAGTTGTTTCAAGTTACTGCAAGGATATTGCCATTATGTCATACATCCATCCATCCCTCCATTAATCCATCCCTTCATCCATCCAATAATGGAAGCTACCAAGAGCTGGGAGAGAGCAACAATGGGGACTGTTTGGGGGTCCATGTGTACTGGGTTGGGGAACACTGCTGTGGAGGATAAGCAGGTGGTGATAGATAGATAGATGAATGGACAGAAAGATGGACAGACAAACAGAGGGACACACAGACAGACAGATGGACACAGACAGACAGAGGGACAGACAGACAGAGGGACAGACAGACAGACAGGTGGAAAATGTTGATTTAATAACATCCAATAATCTGAATTATTTATGAGAATATCACAGGACAGTTTGCTGTTCCAGTTGCCACAACAAAGCTGCCACAACTATTTCTAGTATCCTACTTTTAAATTTTATTCACTTCCCTCTTTAAGATCTATGTATATATATATATATATATATACATCATTTTATGTTATCCAGTTACAATCTAATGATTTTACTCACTAGCTACTTATTCAGTTTTTGAAGAAGGGCTGAAGGACCCCAAAGACTTTTTGAGTGGGGTTTCAGGAACAACAAACATGCATTATAGACAAAATAATTTCAAAGTACTAATTCCGTGCATTTCCTCCAGGTACTCCGGTTTCCCCCCACAGTCCAAAAACATGCTGAGGCTAATTGGAGTTGCTAAATTGCCCGTAGGAGTGCATGTGTGACTGAATGGTGTGTGAGTGTGCCTTGCGATGGGCTGGCCCCCCATCCTGGGTTGTTCCCTGCCTCATGTCTATTGCTTCCGGGATAGGCTCCGGATGGATCGATGGACGGATGGATGGATGGATGGATAATTCCGTGCAAGTCTGTCTATTAATACTGTACAAATAGTGCAGCTCATTGCATTTTATTCTCTGTTGCTCATTCTGTGGTGTGAAGTGTGAAAAAATATATAAATATGGCTGTCTGTGACACTTGTGCACTTGGTTTTTCTCGATTGCTTTGGCACATTTCATGAAACATGCTTAACTTTCTCAGGACTAATAAGGGCATTTTCCAAAACAGTTCATGCATATAGAACAACAATTTAGCTGCAAAAAGCCTGTTACTAACCCAAACTAAATTAACTCGTGTCTCAAAAGCAAATAATTCCACCAATGAATTAGCCCCATCCATCCATCCATCCATTTTCCAATCCACTTATCCTTCTGGGTCGCGGGGGATCCGGACCCTATCCCGGAAGCTACGGGCACAATGAATTAATCAGCGCCACCCAAATGAGAAGTATAATCGGCATCGTTTTAAGCATGAGAGCCAAAATGCTTAGGTATATTGTCCAAATATTTTAGTATAGGTATGCAAATGGGTTTGTACAATTGTCATCATTTGGGACAATTTTCAGTTGCTTTCGTCTAATAGATCATGTAGAGCCTTTGCTATGTTGAAACTTGTATCTTTGACATGAATATGTATCAGGTCAGTGACAATGAGAAAGTGGGAAACAACTATAATTTAGAATTATGGAGGTCAGGAACATACACTGATATTTTGACAATATGCGCGTTTTGACTCTCATGGTTAAAACGATGCTGATTGTACTAGTATTTTGATACTGCCTTGATCTTGATTAATAGATGGATGGATGGATGGATGGATGGATGGATGGATGAAAGGATGGATGGATGGATGGATGGATGGACGGACTGACCCCTCAAACATATGAAAACAAATGTGTGTGAGATTGTGTGAAGGTCATGTATATATTACATTGCAGGGACCAAAATCCTGCTATTTTGACATGGGAACTATTTTTTTAACTGAACGTCATAAAAATCTGTGACTGCAACCAAAAAACTGAAAATGTCAGAAGTCTTTTATTTTCTTTGGTTACTTATGGTTAAGGTTAGGGCTGGGTAGGGGATATGGTTGTCATTGTTGGGATTAGAGTGTTTTTCCATAGAATGGACAGTTACCACGGGGATATGAATACAAACAAGTGTGGTAAAACCTGAAACTTCCTTACTTTTGGGGACACTTCTTCAGGTCCCCATTTGGATAACCTCAACTGTGTATGTGTGTCTGTGTGTTTGTGTGTGTGTGTGCGCGTGTGTAAATGCTGTTTTTTTCCCCATCATGTGCATCAAGTGACAACACATTTACATTTAGGAAATCATGAGGAGTCTATAAGCCATGTGGCAACCCTGTGACTTGGGCTGTTCTTGTCACACAGTAAAACCACTCATGGGAAGGCATGGTTCTGGGGCAGTGTTTCTCAACCCAGTCCTCAGGGAACCACAGACAAACCACATTTTTTGCTTCCTCACAGGTGTTATCAGGTAGGGAGCTGGGAGGGAGCAAAAACCTGGGCCGCCTGTGGGTTCCCGAGGTGGGTTTCCCAGGTGCTTGGGAAACACTGTTCTGGGGGGGGAAGGATGCAAGGATGCATTATGTCATTGTCCAACGTCTCTCCACATTGCATACTTTAATTTTGAAGGGCCCAAATTGCAATGTACTAAATATACCTGCATGGGTGTTTCCGAAAAGAAGGCATGCATGCACACGACACATGGAAAGAGTTTACCAACAAAAGCAGAAGTAAAGACAACTCTGTTACATACATAAATTAGCTATGCTGAAGAGCTATGGTCAAACGTACGTTATGCACATGGGCAGAGCCTGCCATCAAAGGAAGAAGCAAGGTCTGCAGGATGGCAAGACCAACTTTATATACACATACAAGATACAATAGTATTAGATGAGAGATTACAGTAGAATGTCCATCTATCCATCACCATAACCACTTAATCCCAACTGCGGTTGCGGGCCGGACTGGAGCCTCTCCCAGGAACAAAGGTGGGAACCAAGCCTGGGCACCAGCAGACCCACAATTACTGAGCCAATTTAGACTTGCCGATCAACCAGCCCTGCACGCTTTTGGACCAGGGGAGGAAACCAGAGCCCCCTGTGGAAACCCACAGGAAGACAGGCAGTGTGTGCGAACTCCACACAGAAAGGACCCAGGAACAAACCCAGGACCATCTTGCTGTGAGGCAGCAGTGCTAACCACTGTGCCACCATGGCACCCTTGAGGAACATCATTGATATGTCATTTCTCCAACAGATGGAGGACATAGACGCCATGTTTAGTGAACTGCTGGGGGAGATCGACACCCTAACACAGGTAAGTCTTCCTGCTCAAGAGGAAATATGTTCGTCCTGCTTTTACGTCCTTTTTTTTTTTGCATTGGACCCTTGATAGTCTAAAGTGCTGCTGGAAACCAGGCAAGCATTTACCACAGGCTGCATGCACGTAGCAGATTTAGCTCAGAGAAGCATCTTAATCTTTCTCTTGGTGGTTTTTGCAGAGTTTAGAGGTGGAAATTGAACCCCCAGAGCCAAACCTTGAACCTCCAGGTTTGAAAGGTAAGTAAGATAAATATTTCTGATATGGTTTAATAACAAAAAATATATAATCAAAACAGGGAATATCTTTTTTACATCATATCATGATATAAGGGAGCGGCATGGTGGTGCAGGGGTTAGCACTGTTGCCTCACACCTCTGGGACCCAGGTTCGAGTCTCCGCCTGGGTTACATGTGTGCGGAGTTTGCATGTTCTCCCCATGTTGTCGTGGGGTTTCCTCCGGGTACTCCAGTTTCCCCCCATAGTCCAAAAACATGCTGAGGCTAATTTGACTTGCTAAAATGCCCGTAGGAGTGCATGTGTGAGTGACTGGTGTGTGAGCGTGCCCTGCAATGGACTGGCCCCTCATCCTGGGTTGTTCCCTGCCTCGTGCCTATTGCTTCTGGGATATGCTCCGGATCCCCTGCAACCCAGTAGGATAAGCAGTTTGGAAAATGGATGGATTGTGATATAATGTACAATGCATTGTTATTTGCCTTTCCTGGTGTTATTGGCAGCAGATTGCTTATTCTTGCTGCGTTGCTTGCTTTCTTTCCTAGCATCCTCTACCTCAGTCTTCGTCTCCCTGAACAACCTAGCAGACAATGATCTGGATTCCCTCATGGCCGACCTGGTTGCTGACCTAGGCCTGGTGGAGGATGAATTGACAGCAGATAAAGGAACCCTCGTGCCACCACAAGAGAGACCACCCTGTCCTGCCTCGCCGTCTCTGGGCAACGTCAAGCCCTCAGAGTCTCCCCTTCCTCAGCTTTCCAAGCCATCGCTGCTGGTAACTCACCAGCAGGGGCACTGGTGTCTGTCACAGTGCATTTCATCACTGGTTTGCTTAGCATGTGTTTCAGTTCATCCATTCACTCATTTGTTTTCTCAGGAAGAGACTGAAGCAAAGGATAAGGCTGATAAAATTAAGCTCGCGCTGGAGAAGCTGAAGGAAGCCAAAATTAGAAAGGTGAGGGTTTGACGGCAAGAGGCTACGTGCAAATGACGTTTGCCTCATTGGTTGGTTACTTTTCTTTTCTCGATTTTGATTGTCGCAAGAAGGCATCGGTTGAAAAGGATCAGAATTCAATGAGATCTAATCGGATAATTTAAATCCATTTGGATTACAGTTTCTTATCTGGTAATGGGTTGTGGGCGGAGCCTGAAGGCACAAAGCAGGGTTACACCCACGATGGGATGCCAGTCCATTGTACGGCACATGTAATAACATGCACTATGGGCAGCTGACCTCATGCATTTGCATTATGTAAGGAAACCAGCGAGGAAGAGGAAACCAATGAATTATGTGGTGAGCAGGCAAACTCCACACACACACAGAGGGTTGTCTTTCAAACCCTCTATCCTTGGACGTGTGAGGCAACAGTGACCCAACTGAGTTATGGTGCCGCCAGAAATTTATAAATGTAAATTCTCAAATAAAAACCTTTCAGCTACTCTTGCCGGATTGGTCAAAGTGCTGATTGACCAGAGAGATCTGCACTTACTGTAATGTAGGGTCCAGTCTTACAGCTCTCACTCAGAATGGTACACAGGGTGGTGAACAGCAGTTCTGCTCTCTGCAGCTGGTCATTAAGGTGGTCATGAATGATGGCAGCTCCAAGGCGCTGATGGTGGACGAGAAGCAGGCGGTCCGCGACGTGCTGGACAGCCTGTTCGAGAAAACGCACTGTCAGGCCAGCGTCGACTGGACCCTGTATGAGACTAACCCTATTCTGCAGATTGGTGAGAGCCTAAGTGGGAGCTGGTAGGAGGTCATGGAGCTCCACTTTTAATTGGGGGTGGGGGGGGGTATATATACTATGTCTAATTTTTAAGTCAAAAACCTAGATCAGTGTTTCCCAATCCGGCCCTTGATGATCCAGGCAGTCCACATTTTAGGGGAGCTGGGAGGGAGCAAAAATGTGGATTGTCGGGCAGGGAGCTCAGAGGGAGCGAAAACCTGTCGTTGACTACTACAGTATGCTGCTCAGGCACCTGCACACTAATGCAATTCAGACAAGAGATTTCTCAGGTGGCGCTAGAACTTACAGTAACACCTGCATGGATATTTTCATACCTGGTAACTTAATTACATTCTCTTCAACCAGAAAGAGTTTTAGAAGATCATGAATTCCTGGTGGAGGGTCTGTCTGCGTGGACGCGAGACAGTGAGAACAAAATTCTTTTTCTTGAGAGACCGGATAAATATGCTGTCTTCAAAGATCCCCAGGTATTTACACTCAAAGATAAACAAAACAGAATTGAGAAAATGAAGATCGCTAAACAGATAACGTTTTACAGAAAACGAAACATCCGGATACTCTAGCGTCTGGAAAGTCTACATGTAAAACTTTCGTTAAATGAGGTATAACAAGCCTTCATTTATATAGGTGTTGCATTTCTTTAGCGGTTTTGCTTGTGTATTAATGTGAATAATGCAGACGTGTCTAAAGCAGAAATATGGATACGTTTATGCAAACTGAACAGATTGCAAACATAGGAAAATAAAGTATATTTTTGACAAAAAAAAAATGAATACAGATTATAAAATCATATTTCAGAGGAAAAAACCAACATTGGCATTTCCATTGATCTACATTTGGTGCAGTTGGTAAATTCCCAGAAAACTTAAACAGAAACACAATTTGTGATTTAACATGGACTTCAACATGTTTTTTGTTCAAGCCGTGGTATAGACTTTTGATCTCTTTTTCTTTTTCGTTGACTCTATCCATACAGAACTTCTATCTTTGGAAAAAGAGCAAACAGATTTTAAAAGATGCGAACCAGAAAGAAAAGGACGTCCTCCTAATGGTGAGTCATGCACACCGTCACTCACAAACCCTCATTCAATCTGGATTCGGACAATGAAGCTGTTGATTTGTATATAATTCATAGTCCCTCAGGTTACTGACTGAAGGTGCTCGATCCTCAGCTATGCCTCCACCAACATGAACATTGTCACGGCTTTTACTACAGCTGAGAATACGCATTCATGTTTCTGCTCCTGGCTCTCACCTTCAACCACAGGAAAATTTCAGTGGGCCTTCTGTCATTGTGCCCGACCTTGAAGGTATCCTCTACTTAAAAGAAGACGGCAAGAAGTCTTGGAAACGGCGCTACTTCCTTCTAAGGGCTTCTGGAATTTACTACGTGCCAAAAGGAAAGACCAAGGTCAGGACGTTTGTAATATGCATCAAAAATTCTCAGATTACCAGCAGAAGTTTAATTGGTTTCATTTCATGATGCAGACGTCGTGTGACCTGGCGAGCTTCATACAGTTTGACAACGTGAATGTCTATTACGGTATGGACTACAAAAACAAGCACAAGGCTCCCACTGACTTCTGCTTTGTCCTCAAGGTACACCATTAATATACTCTCTTTCATTGGTTGAAGCAACGGAAAATATCTATTTTTGTTTTTTAAAGGGAACATTTTAGTTTCGTGATCTTATCTGTGGTAGCCAGTAGCCTAGTAGAAATACAGGCTATAGCAGGCCTTTCAGAATAAAAGTACCTATTAATAAAATATTTTTAACCCTTGCGGCAATGATTAATCTTGTTCCTACGTAATAATAATAATGCCAATGCCAGATTATGACTCCCATTTTTTAAGGGTGGTTTTAAATTGTTTTCTACTCATCTCATGACTTTTTCACCAGAGGCGTTTTAGTGCAAACTGTGGTGAAAAACACCCCCCACCACAACATAGCATATTTGCTGCCCCCCCCCCCTCCCCCCAGACATTGTAGCTTCCAGCTGCTAAAGCACCCATTCGGTTTGTGTTGCACTGGCCAGCTTGCTGGGCCTTTCGGATATAAATGACTGCTAGGTCAGCCAAAAAAAAGCCCTGACTGCTGAACACTTCAGTGGTTTCCTTTAGAAAAAATCAAGAAGTATATTTATAGATATTTATCATAATTCATTAACATGCTACATGCAAGCTCTGTGAAACGTGGAGCGACTGGAAATGGCATCAGCTTTCAGTAAAATCCCAGGGTCTTGCAGCTTTTCTCGATTGATTTGGCACATTTCATGAAACATGCTTTAGAGCATTTCTCAAAACACTTCATGCATACAGCACGACACTATGGTTCCGCTGCAGAAGTCGCTAACTTACGCAAAACAATTAACTCATGAGTCAAAAGCAAATCATTCCACCAATGAACTGCCACCAAAATGAAAAGTACAATCAGCATCTGTTTAACCCTGAGAGCCAAAATGCTTAGATATAGTTAAAATATCAGTGTAAGTGTGGTCCTGGGCTTCACAATTCTGAATGATAATCATTTCCCTCTTTCTCATTGTCACTGACTGACACAAACTGATACTTATTTCTGACAAACACACTAGTTTCAACATTGCAAGGCTCTGCATTACAGTATGTAAAGTTCATTGACAAGAGAAAGCATTCGCATGCACATGTATCCTCTTTAGACCTCAAGACACAATACAATACAGTACAATAGCAAATATAAAAGTCACATAGTGCTATATTACACACATACAATGATTACATACATACATAGTTTTGGACGTAAAAATATTACAACTGGAAACTACATAATCTATTTAGACCAGGGGTCTCCAACTCCGGTCCTGGAGAGCTACCGTCCAGAAAGTTTTCTATCCTACCTGGCTTCTGATGAGCCACACCTGTTCCTGATACAGTATTTGCCTGAGAACAGGTGTGGCTCATCAGAAGCCGGGTAGGATAGAAAACCTACTGGACAGTAGCCCTCCAGGACCAGAGTTGGAGACCCCTGATTTAGACCAACAAGATTAAAGCATCTGAAAATTATGCCAAATAATAACAACTGTAAAAAACTATTTGCATAAAACTGCATTTGTGTGAAGCAATGAGAATTGCTGTGCAAGAGTGACATTGTGATTAGGGGGGGGGGGGTTACTTATTGTTTTGCAAATGTTTATGGTCATTTGAGGAATGCTCCAAAGCAATCGAGAAAAAGTGTAGTGAATTGCCAAACAATTATTATGATGTCCTAATGATGTCCAGTTATTCTATTTTGGCTTTCAAGAGTAAATTTAATTGCGTGTATTATAGTGTACACCAGTTTTCAGCTACACAGAAATAAGTTCCAAATCACAGTCTCTAATCAACTATCAGAAAATATCAGTATTGGTAAATAAATTTATATGATTTTATTTGAACATTGCATGAATCACATGAATAAAATAAAAACGAAACTGATTTTTAGTTTGCTTCTTGAGGATAGTTTTTGTTTTGCCAGCAACCCAGCAGTGTTTTCAAAGCCTGAGCAAAAGGGTGAGCCCCTCTTGGCATTTTAGGGATGTGAAATTCTTTCTTCTTCTTTTGTTTTGAATACTGATGTGTTATGGAATCTGGAAAATTTAAACGAGAGGCCGTGCCTTAAATATACAGTGTCTTTTACAGTTCACATGGTATTTCCCTACTTTGCTAATAAAACCTTAAGTAAAATTTTCATTGATGAAATGAATTATGAATTATGCATGAATATGCTGTCTCTGTGGTCATACTGCCATCTGGTATTACAACTGAGAAAGTGCAGTGCAAGACAGTGTGGAATATCTGTGATGAGGATCTACATTGCATGTTGCAGGAATGAGTACTGTACTGTTGGTTTTTATTTCTTGTTGATATGAAGCTTTAAAATTGCTTTCTTTTCACGAAACATCATCACGGAACATGAGGTCTTTGGTGTGACTGACTACTTCTGTCAACAGCATCCCCAGATCCAGAAAGACTCCAACTACATCAAGTACCTCTGCTGTGAGGACAAGTCCTCACTTGATTTATGGGTGACCTCCATTCGCGTTGCAAAAGTGAGTCCCCATTCAAGTGAATCATTTTCACTCATCATGAAAGTAAATATTAGACTTGCAGTATTGTGCAAAAGTCTTAGGCAATGAATGGGAACGTTTAAAGCTATTTATCTGGGTAGTAAATACATGCAAATGAACGGTAACATAATAAAAAATACCAAGAACTTCTTCCGCTCTGATATCTAGTCGGATGACCAGATGAACACCACTTGAGTTCCCAAACCTCTCCTCAAGGCACCTCAGCCATTCCATGTATTCGTTATATCTTACTACTTAATTAACTCACCTAATTAATTAGCATAAATATTTTTTTCATGCATTGTTTTTTCATCCATCAGTATGGAGTGACACTGTTCGACAACCACAAGGCTGCCCTCAGTAGAACGACATCCTCCTATAGCAGCTGGACAAACCGGGCCACCTCCAACCAATCAGCACAGCCCAGAAGCCCAAACGGTCAGTGCCGTCCACAGCTTCAGCTCTTAATATGCAACCAACCGGTATGGATAAGAACAAAAAAACAAAATCGAGCAATAATTCATTAAAAACTGAAAACATTTCAGCTTAAAATATTTTTCAGTGACATGATGAAAACAGTGGACATGATACCGTTGTTAGTGAAGAGCATATTGTTTATGCCTAACGCAAATAGGAAGGTATGGTTAGGAGTCGAGTTACCATACATGCCAGTTTCCCTAGAAAAGTCTATTTTTGGGCTCCTGTCCAGGCGGTTTTTCAAAAATCGCAGTTTGTCCGGGTATAGCTCCGTAACTTGTATGACCCAGTGTTGCAAGTTACAGCGCAGTAGCAACCAGGGGCACATTAACTTCTCTGGGGGCCTTAGACTGACATGGGTAGGGGCCCATAAGTGGGTCATTGGAGATATTTTTGGATCCCAAAGAGAATTGAGAGGGAATTAAAGAGAATGGAACTTCAGTAATATTCTAATGAAAGTATGGGATGCTAGTAGTAAAACTTACCCATCAGGGTGGGGCTGGGAGTGCTGTTGGTGAAATTTCCTTTTTAGGAGTGGGGGGTATTGTGCAGGGGGTTGAGCAAATTTAATAAGTTTAATCATTTCCTCTTTTGCTAAGGTTAGTCTTGGATTTTTTTTTGCATATATTCGTTTAATTGTGTTCTCTCCACGTCTGTTCACAAGTTGTCTACCATTCTAACCAGACAGACATGGGAGATGTAATGTCAGTCTTGGGTGTTTATACCGTTTTCTTCTTGTTCAGCTACTTTGTGCTGCTCCCCTTGGCAGTGGTCAACTCGGTAGGCTCCAGCGTTAAGAAGGCTGGTTAGCGCAAAAATCTCAGAGTGGAATAGTCCATTACAGCTGGCACGGGGGGGGGGGGGGGGGGGGGGGAATTCTGTCTATACTGAAAACTGTCACTAAAATATGCAAATAACATACACGCTGTTATCATTTAAATGATCATATTATGTTACATCCTTAAATATAATTGAAAACTCTGTCTACGTGGGGCCCCTAGTTTTCGACGGCACTTTAACACTTTATTTTTGTTTTCATGTGAACAATAAATCGTGATGTTTGCTTGAAGTTTAACAAACTTTAGCTTAGCGTTCTGTAACTTTTGTTCAAAAAGACTCATATAGATGTACAGTATATTGTGTCAATTGTGTGTAGACTGTAAAAAAAGAGTAAACTGTAAGTGCCATATGTCCAGGTTTCCCCGGACACAAATTTTCGTTTTACAGGGTGGTTAATTAATATTCATGAGAGAAGCGCTACCTGATTGGTCGGTGAATGTGAAACCTCATTTTTATTATAATTCCCAGACATGTCCCCTTTTTCATCTCACCAAATATGGTAACCCTAGATAGAAGAGCTATGAATGCTGGGAAATAATATCATATGTGACTAATACAGAATCTGATTGCTGCATGGTTCTCTTTCATCCATGTGCTACAGTTGCTGGTAAAGCTAATGGAGCAGCTCCCCAGACTGCCCCCCCGCCAAAGCCTGTCACCACACGCTTCAATGAACCCTCAAAAAAGGTATGAAGGACAAATGTGTTTATCTCAGTATAATGAAACCACGTTACTTAGGTCTGCTCTAAGGTATGGGTTTATATGTGTGAATATAAGGGAACGGATACCCTACGCCAGGGGTTGCCCGTCTTATCCGCAAAGGGCCGGTGTGTGTGCAGGTTCCTGGGATAACCTTTAGGTCAGCTGTTCACACCCAGGTGTGAGGACTCTTCAGCCAATCAGTCCTCTAATTAGTGAGCTAATTAGGGAGTTGCAGTGAAAATCCCCATACACACCGGCCCTTTGCGGATAAGACTGGCCACCCCTCCACTAGGCAAAACCCTTTGATTGAACCCTTTGATTGAAGGATCCTTTGGTTCTAAGGAACGCTGAGTGTGTTTCCGTCATCTGAGCACATACAGTCATCTGATTAAATAAATGTTGTCATAACCCCAACTCTGTTGGGAAATACACACACTTCTCTCCATTTTCCCAACACAGTAACTATTAGCAAAATTGACTGCAGGCGCAGGCCACTCATACTAAATGTGACTGGCGTCTGCTTCAGCTGCCCGAGTGTGAAACGCTGGGTTCCTAGGTGTTGGGGGGTATTTGTCATGGTTGTGAACAAAATGGGCAACCAGTACAAACACTGAGTCACCTTTATGTGCAAAAAACAAACATCCATGCATCTTCCATACAGCTTATTCAGTATAGTACAGTAACAAATATTTAAAATCATAATTTCTATAAAACATCCATCCATCCATCCATCTATTTTTCTCCTTGTGAGGTGGTGTAAAATAATTTTAAAACCTTTGAATAATAATAATTTAATAGCAACAAAAAAAAGAGATGTTTTAAAAGTGTATTGTGTATTTTTAAAGGGTGACGGCAATTGGAAGGAAGTTTTGATTTGCCCCCCCCCACCTGCCACAGAAGACATCTTGCCCTCCCCAGCACCAACCGATCCTACTCTACCTCCCCCCCCTTCTCCTCCTGCCCACTGTTTCACGGACACCTCATACAGGCAGCTATCGGACAGCATGCTGCCCCCTGCAGCTTTGGATGATCTCGACCCGCCTCCAGATTTTATCCCGCTCCCCCCTCCAGTGCATGTGCTGAACTCAGCGGCACGTGATCCCAGAGCCAGATCTGTGGCTGGCCGGGGAAAAGTACCCCCCAACCCCCCCAAAAGAACCACGCCTGTTGGAGCACTGTCTACCAGTAATGGCAATGTGATGTAAAGAGCAGTCAAAGGCCATGCAAAGGGAAACAAGCCAGCAATTCAATTAAACAACCATTATCAGCTGACTGCCATTTTAATGATCCTCTGCCAGAATATGGCAATTTATGAATCATAACTGCACAAAACATGTGCAGCAAATGATGATAAATGTCATGAAGTATGTCTATATATAAATGCACATACCTTTCCATTTTATAGCTGAATGTAATCATTTGTAATGCATTATATTTTAAATGATTATATATACAGTGTATATACAGTATAGTGATGTTTCTATTAAGAAGAGGTAAATTGACAATATAATAGGAATGATGCCATTAATATATCTTAGGATTTGCAATGAGACCATATTCAATCTCTACATTAACTTCCATCAATCCATTCATTTTCCAAACCGCTTATCCTACTGGGTCGCGGGGGGTCCGGAGCCTATCCCGGAAGCAATGGGCACGAGGCAGGGAACAACCCAGGATGGGGGGCCAGCCCATCGCAGGGCACACTCACACACCAGTCACTCTCACATGCATTCCTACGGGCAATTTAGCAAGTCCAATTAGCCTCAGCATGTTTTTGGACTGTGGGGGGAAACCGGAGTACCCGGAGGAAACTCCACGACGACATGAGGCGGCGACTCGAACCCGGGTCCCAGAGGTGTGAGGCAACAGTGCTAACCACTGAACCACCATGGCATTAACTTAATTTTCAAAATGCTACATTAAACTTGTATGTGTTACTTGAATTATGGAATAAAGAACTTATTTAGCTGTGTCTTTACAAACATTGTACAAAGTTGAAATGGAACATGAAGGAGTATTTTATGGACTGTTTTGGGGTCAGACCATGGTAAGCACTGCCAAGGATAGTCAATTGTGGCAACCAAAGAAGAAATAAATTACCACTGCAAATATGTTCAATTTACACCAGTTACCAGAAAAAAAAAGAAGTGTCTCACTCTAATAGAGGCGTAGAGGCACTTTAAATCAGTTATGAATGATTAAGTTAAAGGTGTGTCTGTATAGACAATGATATACAGTACCAGTCAAATGTCTGGACACATCTACACATAGAAAGGTTCATTTATACCATTCTCTGCATTTTAGAATAATTCTAAGGACATCAAAATTATAAAATAATATATATATATATATATATATATATATATATCCATCCATCCATCCATTTTCCAAACCGCTTATCCTATTGGGTCGCGGGGGGTCCGGAGCCTATCCCGGAAGCAATGGGCACGAGGCAGGGAACAACCCAGGATGGGGGGCCAGCCCATCGCAGGGCACACTCACACATCATTCACTCACACATGCACACCTATGGGCAATTTAGCGACTCCAATTAGCCTCAGCATGTTTTTGGATTGTGGGGGGAAACCGGAGTACCCGGAGGAAACCCCACGACGACATGGGGAGAACATGCAAACTCCACACACATGTGACCCAGGCGGAGACTCGAACCCGGGTCCCAGAGGTGTGAGGCAACAGTGCTAACCACTGCACCACCATGCCGCCCCTATATATATATATATATATATATATATATATATATATATATATATATATATATATATATATATATATATATATATATATATATAAAAATAAATAAATAAATAAATAATATATATATAGAATTATGCACTGACAAAAAAGATTAAACAAAAATAAATAATTTGTTGGGGGGCAGCTCTGTGGGTTGGGAATCAGAAGGTTGCTGGTTCAAATCCCGTGGTTGGCAGGGTGATCCTACCACTGGGCCCTTGAGCAAGGCCCTTAACCCCAATTACCCCAGGGACTGGCTGACCATACAGTCTCCTCTATGCCAGTTCCATGAGGTGGCCTCCTGGGATGTTTCTCCAGCTGTCCTGGAGGAGGTCCCACATAAATGCTGTGCTCTCATTGGCCGCTTTTATTTCACTCTCTGGTCAAACTCATCCAAAACCATTTCTACTGTATTTAGCTCAGGTGGCCAGGTCATGTGATAGTCCAAGATGGTTAGATGCCAGCGTGAAGCAGCACACCAAACCTCACTCGCAGTGCTACTAATTAGGATCCAGTGCAGGTTGTATTTATACTGGCAGCTGAAGGTCAAAGGAAGTCTCATAATGGACCCCTATGTGATGGTCCGGGCGCTGCTGTGGTGGTAGCGAGGTTCCCCCAGGTTTATGCTTGGTGTCGCAGGGGAACCAGCTGGGTTTTAAGCCCCCTTTCCTACAGAGAAATTTCAGCAGGTAGTCGTCCATTTCATTGCCTGTGTATAATTCCTCTTCACAGGACTAGGGTGTGCCACTGGGAATAGGACTATGATTTTCCAGTCCATATAGGGCAATGGGGTGCTCCGGTGATCCCATGAAACAGAACCCTGGACTGCTCACAGATTTGTATAAGCTTTTACTGGCGTTCTTTGGGGGCTGACATCGGGCAGCTGTTCAGTCACCTCATTAGCATTATTAGAGGTCCTTCCAAGTTCCTGCACCTGGATTCAGTTGCTGCAGTTATCAACATTATAACGTCATGCTGCCACCTGCCCTTTGGGCTTCATAAAGCTGAAGAACCAGATGAGTGAAGCAGGATCTGATATCTTTTCCAGCATACAACCAGATCTGCTCTGGGGCTTCTCACCGCATTCAGGAGCCCCCACAAGATAACTGAGTAGTTCTAGGTCTGGGCCTTCCTGGAACAACATTGCCCTCAGCCCCATCTACTGGCATCCATGGCTACAATAACATATCCCAGCATGAGGTCATTAATTAATTAACCTTTAACAACATCCTAAAAGCTGTAACAACCTCCAATCGACATACACAAATTTATGAGACCTCTCTGTCAACCTCCTGTCATCCCAGGAATCCCAGTAATGTTGGAGCTGGGTGGCCCTTGATTGTGGAATTTCAAGCTGAGAGCGAAAGAAGTCATGAACACTTATCTCAGGTTGGAGAAACATCATTGTAACAGCCACAGACATCTCCTTAGTGTGGAAGTGGCCAGCTGAAAGGTTAGTTAAACCCCAGATGGTGCAAGCTTCAGATAAGAAGCCTAGAGGCCTAGAAATGGCAACATCTTGGCAGGATATTCATCTGAAGTGCCAGTGTCTATGTCTGTCCTTTTACTGGTTGGATTTTCCGGTCAGTATTGAGTGGAATGATGGAAATCCTATGTAGCTGCTTATAGTTGTAGTCTTTCCAGTGGCTATGTGTGAGCTGACCGTAAACTGGCATTCAGCACACAGGCTGAAAGTGGCACATTCCAGACATCACACTAACCCTATGACAAAGATCAATGACCTACTGTCCCAGAGGACCTGAAAGTCCATCTGGTCACCAGGACAGGGCAGGAGGATGCCCAAGTGGAAGGCCAAGTTGATGTAGATCTACAAGTTGATTTAACTGTGTGTTTATGGACTATAGGAGCAACCCAATGTTCCCAGACTAAACCATTACAAAACGAGGAAGAACATGCATGCTTTGCATCCATAGAGCCAAGACCCAAAATCAGACCTGGAGGGGTGAGCACCCTTCCAATATTAATCACGACTTTTTAAAGTACTTAAGATATTTATCAGGTTGGACTGAGTTTATTTTACTGTATTTACAAAAGCTGTGCTTACTGAGAGTATATAGAAATGTACTAAGGAAGATGAAAAATGGCCGAATATGACAAGTCAAACATTGACCATAAGAACATCATACAGGAAACAGTAATGAAAACAGCAGTTGAAATGTCTGCACAGTACACTGCTAAAAGTTTGGGAAAATAGTATTGAGATTTTGAAATTTGACAAAACACCATTTAGACATCAAATCTCTTAAGTATTGTTTACACTTGCCATGACCACAGTTCCATAGCAGTATGTGAGAAGATATTTAACACAGCAACGGTTTGATAAATTTCTATATTTACAGTGCAATCCATCCCCCCCCCCCCCCCTTATCCTGGGCAAACGTGCTCATCCCAGGAAGCATAGGGCTCAGCATACATGGCGGTTAGGATTACAGTATTATCATGCGTCTCAAGCTCAGACAGAAAGCTGGGTGGAAGCAAAAATGAGGGATGTCTGGGGGTCCCCAAGGATCAGGGTGGAAAACACTGCTATAATCTGTCGATGTTCATTAAGTCTCCTGTTGCCTTGTGCCTTTTTCAACCATACTGGCTTTATTGCAGTCATAACTGTCAATCAGTGATGTCACCCTTATTAAATCTTCTTAAATTAAGAACATTGGGCCAGCGGTGTTGGGAAGGGTATCATGTAAATTTAACTCAAATGACTGAGAATAAATCCTATATAATCCAGACGTTGTTCTGGTTGCACCTTTTCATGACTGAGGCTTTGATAACCAAACACAAAGTTGTGTGGTGTATCTCCAGCCACCATTATGACAATTGACATATAGGAGAATGATTTATTATAAAAGACTGTACATACATGTACAAATTAAACATGGTGACAATATTAAGTTCCCTCACCATTACAGAACGAAATGTTACAGAATACCTTTAAACTGCGAATGTAACAAAAACAGACAAAAAGTATCAAGGCAACAATGTTAGCTGTAAAATCCTGATTTTTTTTTTTTTTTTTACATTTATGGTCAAGACACAAACTAGTTCCTTGGGATTGATTGCCTTAGGAGTCAAACAGGAGATGAGAAAGAATGTGCTAAGGGTAAAAAGAGATATTCCGAAAGGTTTAAAAACAGCTGGAAATCTGGAAGAGGTACAGAATGTTTGAACTAAAAATACACGACGACAGTGACAAAACGGCCATGATGTGCATTAAACTCATTAAACTCATTAAATCATATGCAAATGCAAAATCGGCCCCATTGTCTCGCTTATGAAACACAGTGCAAGATAGCATGATCACCTAGCATTTTGTACTAACAATTCAATATGGCCATTCTTTCAGCCAGCATGCTCAAAGACAAAACGGAGTAGTGGTTAGCCATTTAGAGGACCCTTACGTATGCCCTATATTTACATTTCAGAATGCTGAAGAACCACTGTTAGCAGAGCTACGGAACAATTCATACACCGCAAAGACCAATACAGAAGCTGTCCTTTGTTGGAGAAACATGGTGATGTCGTGTGATTTTGGATCGGTCCAAAACAAGTGTCAGAATGAACATGGAGACTACCAGACGTACGACTCTGCAATAAGCTCTATAAATATACAATTACAGCATAAAACGTCCATGGGAGCAAAAAAATAAAATAAAAATCGAGTGCTCACTGTAAATATTACGTCATCTTGGAAGCGTAATGGATTAAACGCCTAGAACGTCTTCTAAACTGCTTACACACGTCTTAAGCAAGATAAATACATTTTCATAAGCGGATTGGACATTTGAAAAACTTTAAACCAGTAGTTCTGACAAAAAAAAACAACAAGATTTGTATTTCACACTCGGAAATCTGGCCTTCTGTCGAGTGAATTGCTGTAGGTGACAAATGGCACAGTTTAAAACCTGATTCAAAAAATAAAAAAGGAATTTAAAAAAAGCAATCCTTCGACATGTTGCATAATCACATAACTGCTCAGCATAATCAACAGGCACACAGCATTATACTACCCACAACCTACTGCTCACAGTATATAGAATTTAGTCACATGACAAATTACCACGGAAGTAAGCAGGTTGTCACTGTTATTTTAATTCGGTCTTGAACACACTCATTCCCTCATCTATCCGTCAATGGTAGGTGTGATTCTTTAGTCCACCGGAATGTTCCAGCTGAACGTTGTCCCATTAATCTGCGTAATGCATGATGGACTCCACGTAGTTTCCAGGAAACAGACCCGTCACGCCATTGCAGACACCCTCGAACCAACCGTCATCATTCTTCTTGATGATATAGATGATAGCACCCTCCATAAAAGAGAGTTCGTCGTCTTTGTCCTTCGTGTAGTCATAAATTGCAACAACTGAATGCAAAACATAAAAAATGATTACTGTTAGGTAGGGCCTGTCAAAAAACCAAGTTCATATCCGCAAAAAAGGCCATCTGCCTGGTTCCAGCCGCATCTCCTGTTTAAATGACATTACTACACCTATTCAAAGCCACACACAACCACAGTCATCATAAAGAGCATGAAAGTCAAGGTGCAGTACTGTGCAAAAAATCTTAGGCAGTCAAAACAAGTGATTAAATCTATTTATCTAGGTACTAAGTAGGGGTGCAAATCACAGCTTTCCTTGCCATACGATACAATATTGATTCCTTAAGCCAACGGTTCGATTTATTTTTTTTTGATAACTCAGAAATTACCACGATACTATAGGATACGATTTGATTCAGTTCGATACTGGGGTTAGTATTCGAAATGATGAAATTTCACAAAATCTTTTACATTTCAATGAATTAAAAAAGGCAAATATAATTAGCATTTTATCATATTTTATTGGGAACTGTAAACAAAATCAAGTATCAACGTAGTCAAGTATGTCCCGTAAAACAAGCAAAATAAAGTGCAATAAGCTAAGCTGCTAAGCTGACATACGTTGACAGGCATGACAGTATAATTCCATACCTACATGAAGATCATTTAAACAACTTTCTTTGGTTGCCTAAGACTTTCACACAGTACTGCATGCCTACTTGACCTGTTGGTTCTTACCCTTTTCCAGGTAGGTCTTAGGGGCCCAGTGGGGGTCCCCGTCAGCATAAGGGTCGCTGTAGTGCACCATTGCTGTCTCCTCATCCTCATAGTCCACAGGCGGGGGAGGGGGCGGCGGCGAGTCATCGAACATCAGCGTGTCATCGGGGGGAGGAGGGGGAGGAGGGGCGGGGTTATCTGTTACTGGAACAGCGTGCAGACAGACACAGCGGTCAGAGCTCTGGAGCAGGGGTGAACCCGAGGAGACCTACAGCGAGTGTGCATGCAGACGCTCAGGGATGGCCCAGTGCCCCACAGCCTGATGGGTAACAATAACCAGCTAATAACCAGGTTTACCGGCTGCTATGCAGTCCTTCGTATCACCAAAAGTTAGCAGCAGAGAGCACCCCAGGGGTCAACCTTGGACTGCTCTCATCCTAGTGCAGGGGTGGGCAGCCTTATCTTTAAAGGGCCGGTACGTATGCAGGTTTTTGGGATAACCTTTAGGTCAGCTGTTCAAACCCAGGTGTGAGGGCTCTTCAGCCAATCAGTCTTCTAATTAGTGATCTAAGTGGGGAGTTGCGTCAAAAACCTGCATGCTCACCAGCCCTTTCTGGGTAAGATTGCCCTCCCCTGTCCTAGTGATACCAGGGGGATGTTCAAACACACCTACGACTGTATTTTTAATCTGGGCCAAAAATGAAGGGAAATCTTCACAATCTTCCAGTCTATTGATAATTGTGTGGGCAATTTACCTGTCATTGGCAACAGTGGCAATGTTAGACACAAGACACAATGCAGACAAAACTACAGAGTATGAACAGAGACGGCAACGTCGGCTAACCCAGGGACAGGCTTCGTGGCCGGCTTTCCCCTCAGACACAGCTAGGTGGCACTACTTGCGTCATGCTAAGTGGCATCGATGTTGACTTACTGTTCTCCTGAACCCTCGCCACAAAGCCTGTGAGGGGTATCTGGGGAGTCAGCTGAGGCATGGGAGGTGGAGGGGGAGCAACAGACACTGAAAACAGAGACGCAGAAGTCTGAGGGAGGGATTCAAACAAACAACCGACCGGCCAAACGAGGATCAAAGGGCTACAGACAAATGCAAGGGTAAATCACAAGAAACATAAACACTGAGGGGAGGGTACAGGGGCAGTGATCCCTTGGACACACTGAGTGAAATAAATAAATAGATATTAAATAGCCATTTCTTGACAGACATTCATGAACATTAAAGACGAGATCAGAGTATTGATTGCCCAAGTGTCCACTGGGGAAAAAGCATTCATATTCATTTTTCAGTCATTATGGACGACTCCCTCAGGTTAAGTCAGTTTCGGTGTGACCAAACTTAAACTATACTCTGCATATCCAGCTTTCCGCTTCAGCCAAAACCGCTATTCAGCTGAGGTTCTGCAGCATGATCTCTGCTGCTATCTACCCTCCAGCAGATGGCTGGGAGCAACAAAAATAAATACATGGCTCTCTTTCCCTGGGCTATACCCATCATGAACAAGTGACCCCCTCCAACACCCCCACTGACTCAAAGATGAAGGTCAACTCTGCTCTTAGCATCTTTCAAACCTCACACCCTCAGTCAATATAAAAAGCGCACACAGCCCTGTTAAAATGGCAGGTTTCTGTGATGTAAAGGCAAAGGTAGATCATTTAAACATTTTCCCCACCTTTAATGTAACCTGATATCTGTACAATTCAAATGAAAAACAAATCTGGGGGGGGGGGAATCTAAAAAAAGAAAAAAAATGTAGAACAAGCTGGTTGCATAAGTGTGCACACCCTTAAACTAGTACTTTGTTGAAACACCTTCTGTTTTAATTACAGCATTCAGTCTTTTTGGATACATACCTGCCGTCAAGTAACGTGACCGATTAACCCCGAATACAGTTCCACTATCCTAGTAGGATTTCCCTGACATTTACTCAGTTGCATCCTACACCAAAAGCCATGGCTGGCAGGGAACTTACAAAGCATCAAAGGGATCTGATCGTTGAAAGGTGCCAGTCAGGAGTAGGGTACAAAAAATAAATTCCATGGCATTACATACACACCAATATATAAACGACACATAAACAAAGGTATTACTTTAGGGGTGTGAACACTTATGCAACCAGCTTATTGTAACTTTTTTATTCTTCATATTTTTCTCCCTAACATATTTGTTTTTTTTTATTGAATTGTACAGGTTATAGGTTACATTAAAGGTGGGAAATTTTTCCTGGTTTAATTTTTTTTACATCACAAAAACCTGCCATTTTAACTGTTCATGCCCACTGTAACGTCACATGAACAGACATAATTCCAGAACAGCAAATGTCTCTATTCATGCTCACAAGTTCACATTCCGCTTATTCATCTATTTATTTATATTTATAGCATATTTATATATGTATGTGAACCTGAGGCGATGCAAGTTTCTCTGTGTGGCCACTTCTAGGAAAAACCTCTCAGACACTCCTGTTGACATTCGTGGCGAGTAGAAGTGATTCTGACTGTGTTGATATTGGACACTGGAGTCTTTACGGTCCAGGTTTGCCTCATTTAAAGCTAGTGCCTTCAGCTGTATTATAAACAAACACGATGTACAGAATGCAAGACGAGGACAGCTGCCATAATTTTTCCTGTTGCTCTTATCTGCCATCGTTTTTCCTGTTGCTCTTATCACACTAATTATTCATTCATGTTTCAGCATCAGCCTCGATCCTCTCCCAGGCACGGTTAAATGTACGGTTTATTGACGCACTGAGAATTCAAGTCAAATTGGGAGAGAGGTGGATCCTAATAATATCTTTACTTAAAATTAGTTCAAATCTGTGATACTTTGCTAATTTTTTTTTTGAGTCCTTGTCTCAAATCCACGTGCCTGAAAATTTGCAGTCTAAATGCGTGAAAATCTAAATGTTATGGCATTTGTTAGATAAGGGTCTCTTTACTAAGAAAGAGACTCAAAGTTGCACATGAAGGCCACACACACTCAGTAAATGTGCACGCCGCTATGGAGAGATGGGGAGGTGGACAGTTCAGATCCAGGAAGTACAAATCCAGACCAAGATTTTGTTCCAACCGACCAGTTAAGTATAAAGACTCACATGCACTGGGTACTCGGCTGCATGAAACAAAATCTTGGTCTGGATTTACACTTTCTGAACCTGAACCTTCCACCTCTGGAGAGGACCTCGGCATACTACAAGGGAATCTTACTTGCGTTTGGAGGGTAAACGGGGCCGCCATTGACATGTGCCTGGGGCAATGAGAACTGCGATGAAACAGAAGGCGCGCGGCGGTATGTGCCCGTGGCGGACAGCGTGGAGACAGACGAAGTGCTGGAGTTGTGGCGCGAGATTTGCCGGGAGATGGTGCCAAACTGGGACATGGGGATAGGTCCGAGGCCAGGCCCTTGAGGAACCGAGGATACTGTGAAGGAAAGGGAGAAGCGGAGCGTCCAGTCAGAGAGCATGTAGGTCAGAGCAGCGTATGGCAACCTATCTATAACATCAGCAAAAGCAACGGGGAACACCTCTGACGAGGGTGTCCTGGTGACCGCAGAAAACCACATACACGATACGCAAGTAAGACCCTCTATCTCCATCATCCTTAATGAGGCTACTGAAAATCAGCTAAACCTGCAAGCCAAAACCACGGTGTAGCTTTGTCTCCAAGCATTTCACAAGTGTGTAAAACAAATTGCCATGAATTATGCATTGTAAAAATTGGCAAACCACTGCATAATGAATAGGCAGAAATATAGGAATATGAGGAAATAAAATATAGAATTTCACTACATTTCTATACAAATCATTTCCATCAACTCTAGCTAGCACGCAAAAAGAACGCAAGACCAATATGAAATAGCACTAATACCTTAGGAATAGAAAGCAAGCTCACACAGAATCTCACACAGAACCTACACGTGACCAAAATAAAAACTGCTATAACAAATAAGGGCAGGCAACAGCATGGTTGATAATTCATTGATTTGTTGCTGATTAATTTGAAATAAACGAATGAGTCCAGCAACTTAAGATTTATAACAGTCAATGCAACCTATCCCCTCCCCCCAGTCCTACTAGAGAACAACCTGCTTTCCATTGTCAATGACCTGGATGTGTTACTATGGCGACAGGGTCCTCTGTGCAATGGTTCTATTCCTGGGGTGTGGCCCCATCCTGTCACTGGTAGGGAGTGCAGGTTGATCTGTCCCCCACCTCTCCTTCTGACAGGCTGGACAAACGCCCCCACCTCCCTCACAGGACTGCATGGCCCAGTTCGCTAGACACACACACACACACACACACACACACACACACACACACACACACACACACACACACACACACACACACACACACACACACACACACTTCCGAGTTTCTCGCTTTTCACAGTTACAATGAGTGTCGAACAAAGAAGCAGACATCATGGAAGGTAAAGTTGTTTCAAAATGATTTCGGCATTTACATAGCTATTTTAAGACATCAAAAAACCCATAGCTGTTAATTTTATAGTAAGTATAGTAAGTTCATTATTAAAAAGCTACTGTATTACGATACAAGAAAGCGATACACAGACAGTCAGACAGACTGTCGGGCATAACACAGGTTACAGACTTTCAGTGACTGTGTTCATCCAGATGTTCGCCTTGTGTGTCCATTTGCCACCATTAGTAATATGTGCCCATTCACCCAAAATGCATTTGACCACAGTGTGGTGTACTATTAATGAGCCCACTAACTGCCATTTATTTTCATACTGTCAGATGCGTTTGAGGAATCAAATACCTAACATTCTTTCCACAGCAGGTCCAGAAGCCGAAGATTAACATAAATGCACGTGAAACGTATTCACTTTCCCAGAAGAATCATTCAGCACTAGGTTTAGCTAAACATAGTCATCGTTGACTTAAAGAAAACAACTTCTGGAAAGGACACGGTTTGTAACTCCAATCTCAGAATTCAAGATGGCTGCACACTTTCTCAACAGAAGTTAAAGGTGTAGCTTACTAGCGCTTACGTCTTATTTGTGGCTCATTAAATCGGTCGTACACACAGTGCTGTCCAGCCGCTATCTGTGGACGTATTGCTGCTGTGTTTGTATGTGCAAAATACAGCATAGCGTGTTGTTATCCATGGCTAACAATCAACCAGGCTAGAACTGGGGCGTATTTCACAAAGTAGGATTTCTTGCTTAAATCTGACAAGTCATCTGGCCAAGTGAACAAAGATAAAGGCCATTTAAACTGGGCTCTTAAATCCAACTAGTTGTGCAGTTAAGCAAGAGATCTTGCTGTTTGAAACCGGTACCTGGTATTGCTAAATGTCTTTCCGAGTTGTACTAGAATGCGTCTTTCTCAGCTCTGACTTCCGACCTCTAAGGTAAATGGAACGCAGCATTGGGTTTGGGAAAAGGTGTGGCCAGCTCTGATTGGATCAGTTATAATTGGATGTGGATCACATGACAGAGACTGCAAAGAGGTCGAGGCTCACCAGGGGGCATGCTGGGAGGGGAGGGTGTCGGCACGGCGATGGGCAGTCCGATGCCACTACTACTTCCGCTGTTCTCACGGCTACCGCTGCCCCCACTGCTGCCACTGTGGAGAGAGGACAGATATGTGGCTAAAGACTAGAATGTCTCACACACAAGGTACCGCATACCCTGGGTGTCAGCAGTGGGTTAATTTTCCTCTCATTCCCCAGGAATGAACCATGAATCATCTCACCCAAATTCTCTCTATACGGTATATAACAATGGGGACATCTCACTATTCCCCCGAACTTCTCCATTCCAGAATTTATTCCTGCCAACATTTTAATTATTAGTGATATAGAAGTATTAAGATTCTAGAGGTTGTTACATGTGTTACTGGTCAGAAGCCAATGAGACGTTCGACCATCCATCCATCCATCCATTTTCCAAACCGCTTATCCTACTGGGTCGCGGGGGGTCCGGAGCCTATCCTGGAAGCAATGGGCACGAGGCAGGGATCAACCCAGGATGGGGGGCCAGCCCATCGCAGGGCATTCACACACCATTCACTCACACATGCACACCTATGGGCAATTTAGCAACTTCAATTAGCCTCAGCATGTTTTTGGACTGTGAGGGGAAACCAGAGTACCCAGATGACAACATGGGGAGAACATGCAAACTCCACACACATGTGACCCAGGCGGAGACTCGAACCCAGGTCCCAGAGGTGTGAGGAAACAGTGCTAACCACTGCACCACCATGCCGCCCCCGACGTTCGACCAAATAATATAAATTGATATTCATAGTAAGACCCTAAAATGTTTGGAAATCGTGTGTGCTTTAAACAAAACTCAAGATTTCTGGTACAAAAGAGGAAAAAAACCCAAACACTACAGTTCACATGCATTTATTTAGCTCCAAGTCAGAAAAATGTTGGGATCAGACAGCAGAGTTAGTCCCTGGAGTGATTGGGGGTTAAGGGGCCTTGATCAAGGGCCTGGGGGATTTGAACCGATGACCTTGCGATCACACGCAAAGCGTTCCAACCCACTGATCCACACACCGCTCAGTGTCAGGGTTTAACAAAAGAGGCCCTGCTAATTACAAGGCTGGTCCAAAGGTCTCGTCGTAGAGGCGAAAGGAGTGAGGCGGAGGTAGCTGAAGCTGGTACTACATCAGCTATGGGGAAACCCCAGAGAGCGAGGGGGTGTGGGATGGTACCTGTGGGTCCGGGGTCTCTGGTTGAGTGAGGCGGTGCGTCCCGGGCTGTGCTGACTACCCAGGCGAGCTGGACTGGTCATGTAGTCAGTGGGAACTGTGGGCGGCTTCACAGGCTCCAGAGTTTTATATGGCGTGTTCCGCCTGACAGGGAACATACAACATATGAAGCAGCACCATGTTAAAAAAAAAAAAAAAAAAAGAGATTTTACGTGCTTTGCAAACTTCAATGTACGGAACAGGTAACCTTTCCTGATACTCCAACCCACACACAGCCTGAGAATGTGCTGCAGTCAGGTCGAGGTTGTATCATTCGCCTACCCGAGGGTGCCCCGTCCTGCCATTGGAGGGCTGGGCGGCTTCTGTGTGGGCGGATTGGTCCTCGAGAGCGTTCCCCCGCCTCTGATTGGTTGGTTGTTCCCATGCTGCAAGGCAAACATTACGGTAAGACTGCAGAATTCTCAGCGCGGTTACCAAAAAAATACATAAATACAGAAAGAAATCCGGTATCTTCATGGAATAGAAGCGGACGCCAAGTGACGTTTGCCAGATACTGCGGTACGACGGAAACAAAAAGGGCTGAGGAAATAGGAATTACACTTGAAGACGATGACTAAATGCTGGACAGCAGTATCACCTAAAAGCCAGTTCTTGAAATATGTGAATTTGATGAAAATATATATTGTTTAATATTCTAACTATTGATGGAGGAAAAAACGAAAAACAGATCATTATAGACAAAAATTGTGTTAGAATGAAAATGGTCCTATTTTTAAATACAAGCGCATTCATGACGTCTTGTCAAAACATGAATTAATTCTGCGGCTGTACTGTACTCTGCTCGCTAACCAGCCAGTCGAGGTGTGAGGCAGGGGCGGGTAAGATGCTCGCGGCGAGGCATTGCAGAGGTTATTGCAGCATACCTATAGCAAAAGCAGTGTGGATAATGAATTCTTACCTTGGCTTTTAGCCACTTAGCATGGGTGGGGGAAAAGGTAGCAAGAGAGAGAGAGAGAGAAAGCACATGTCAAATAGCTAGCCTGAGAAAGACAGTGCAGCTACTGATATATAAACCCCCCCACCCTGCCAACACCCCTCCCTGTGCAACCCCCACAGCAGTTGATATAATACAAGGCTGCAGATACACAGTTGCGGATTACGGCACGACTAGACAGAAAATAGATATATGGATCCATCAGAATGCACCTCAATCCCTCAAACTTCCTGTGGTGGGGGTGGGGGGTGTCCCAGCGTTTAGACCTCGAGATTTCCTACACAGTCAAATCCACACACCCAGGAACATGGCTTCCATGCTGAAACAGTCCGAACAGACACCCTCTACTGAAAATGTCCTCCGATGGAGTAAGTAGGAACACCAAATGGTGTGTGATTCCTGCTTCTGCCTAAAACAGCCAGAATGGCATAAACGGTCCCATTATAAATGATTTACAGAATCTATCTCCCCGAGGTTTCCTGCAGACTATATCAGACGGCAAGAAATCGGGTCATCTGAAAGGATGCGAAGACGTATCAGACAGTCAGTCATTTGCGGAGGGAAGAGTATCCCAGCCAACAGTGAGTCAAAGAGACAGAACGTGTGGAGATGTCCAGTGAATCAACTGCACGCCAGTTCCCGATACTTCAGCTCAGTGTCAACACAGGAATGACGCATCGCAACTGGGAGTTATGCGTTAACCTTTCAGGGGAAGATCAACCAGTTAAGGAACTTTACTTAGAACCAAGAGCCTTACACGGGTCCCTGTTGGTGTATGCTGGAGCCCTGCTATAGCAATATACAGTTGTACACAACAGTTAAAAAAGAGAAACAAGACAATATTTAAATACAACAACATTTTGAACCATATTTAGAATGTGTCTAAATTGCCCTTTATGTGCAAGCGTTTGTAGATTCTGTGATGGACTGGCATCCTGTCCAGGGTGTGGCTTGTGCTTCCCGGGGGAATACCCACACTGGACCAGTGATTAAAGAAAAATGGATCAATATGATTAGTATAGATAAAGATCTATTGCGACAAACAAAAAAAAAATTAGCCAATTGTGCCTGGTAGGAGTTCCAAATATACGCTATGACATCATCGTGAAGTGTTTCCAAGTGAACGCATACTGGCCCCAAGGCCTGGGCTTCCTGGCATCGAAGCCTACATCATATCAAATGCAATTAATGTAATGCCTGCTTCTGTCAGCAGAAAGCACCACGGGGGGGCTGGGGGGAGAAGGCATCTTGTGCAGAGAGCAAAAAACGAGAGAAAGAGGAGGAAATGTAGATGAAAGAAACAGATTTAAGAGCATCATTTGCATTTTTAGATCTCGTTAATACGCATGAGCAAATAGGCTGCGCTGAACTCCAGAAGGCGAGCGTTCAGCGGCCCCCTGTCAAAGGCACAAAAGGCTCCTTTTCCAGGCCAGCCGAATGACTCTAAACATGCGCCAAGGTCAAAGCCGTCTCCATCAGGAAGGAAACCGAGATCTGCGAGAAAGAGAAGCGGCGTCAAGGCACTGGGCTCACCCTCCAGAAAGCGCCGCGAGGCCGGAAGCTTCCCGCGCGGAACGACAGGAGTCCCTGCACTCGCTCCAGGCCACGACAATCACAGCAGCTACGATGTAGCAGAAGGCGTCTGAAATAGGGCGGGACTTCCTGTCTGCGCACGTCAACTTTAGCTACCTCTTTGTCAAGTTTCTTCTCTTGTTTACATTTATACAGCATGGGGGAAAATTTTGCATTCACTCATAGCCAAAAAATCTTTTTTTGTTTAGTGTCTCCATTTAGTTGAGTGTCCGTGACACTTCATAGCTTGTTTATGGTGTTGCTTAGCAGGGCATTTTAATCCAAACGTAAAAATTTTTGCCATTTATACAGCTGGGTTTTTTTTTTTCTTTTTTCTGGAGCACTGAAGAGATCACGCTCTTCCCAGCAACTCCAACGGTGTCCGAAAGTCTAACAGAATAAACCATGAACCGTGAAGTCGCCCAAGTGATGTTGAGCCCTCCATCTGGAGAGTTCGAAACGTTCTCACACACAAGCGAACGCTTGAGCCAGATCCCAGTGAGCTTTCTGCCAAAAAAAAATAGCAACAGGTTCGAGACACAGTGTCCCGTGAAGAACGAAGTAATGCCTCCGCCGCACTGGTAACAACATGGGAGAAATCCAGGAACGTGACTCGCTTATAGCATCTCCATATATGACATACGAGAATATGATTCGATACGATATCTTTATGATTCAAAGTGCAATAAAGGGTGATATGGAGCATAAACCCTTTTCGCTTACCCATCATCTACATGGAATGAGATGCCAGGCAGTAAATTGCAGCAGAATTCGATCAGTCTGACAGGATAAATCGCCTCTGTGATTTATGGGGAGACTAAGGAGTAGACCTTACAGAGTACAGTCACTGGGTGCTGATGTTATTAGTGACAGCCATGCTCTGAGATCTGTCTGGTGGTGGTGTCTACTTACAAAAGGCTTTCATGGCAAACAAGGAAGCCTTCAAGAGAAAGAACAGACTCCCGGAGAGGATGTCGGAGAGACAAGGTCAGTCCGGCTTGGCCACCAGGAGACAAACTCCGTAGCTTTTTCCTGTATCTGGTAGCGCTGTCTTCCTGCACCCCGGCCACAAGCACCGTCAGCAGATCTCCTGGCTCTATCAGAACACCTACGCCCTCCTCGCCGTTTCTACTCTTTGGTCACGCGAACATATCAACTGAAATCAATAGATGACCGGAATCTCTAAACTTGACCAGAAACCCAACTAAAACGAGAAGATCATTGAGAAGCATGAAAAAGTACGGACAAGCACATATTCCGCTACTGGCCTACCTTGACCCCATGACCCACGTCATCCAGCACGGTGTAGTCAATGGGTTTCCGGATGTATCTCACTGGCCGCTCCATGTTGGCGGGGGCGATGATTTTGTGGGTCCTCGATGTGTTCTTATTGGTGGTCAGGATGCCGATCTCGCGCCTGGCCACCTTCTCCTTGTGGATGTCCACTGTCTGTAGAGGAAGGGAGCAGCAGAGAGAGAGAGAAGCGATCAGGCTCAGTATGAACACTGACTGACAGCTGGTTTTACTGTTATAGGCTAGGTAATGGGACTGAGCACAGATGTTTAGGTATACTGCAGAGATAATAGACCACAAAACACGCATTTCAGAAAACGACTGAAGACCAGCTATATAAAGACCACGATGACGGCAGAATACGGGACTCCACACTACGGATGGGGGACAAATGGACAAATATACATGTGTTAGCTGGTCAGGTATATGGTGACCATCTATCTGATCCATGCTTCTTCCAGCATTGAGCAACCCTACCCCAGGACACACAGTGTGCAAGGAAGGAGACACCCTGGATGGGATGCCAGTCCATCACCAGGGCACTGGGCAGAGGACAGAATGGATGGGATGCCAGTCCGTCACACGGCACACACTCCCAGAGATGTTCACAAGTCACAAAATTAGAGCTCGAGTCGAGTCTCAAGTCGACATCATTATTTATCAAAAATGTAACCGTCTATTTGTTTTGCTCTATTAGTGACTGATGTAACTAAATGGGAATCACCACATTGATTAGGTTTATATTACATTGGTCCCCACAATGTGATATAAACCTAATCCACACACACGCACACTCATATCTATGTGGGGACTGTCCATTCATTTCTATGGGCAAAACCATAATCCCAGTAATTGTAACCTTAATCCCTACCCAGCCTTAATCTTAAATACAAGTGACCAAATGAAATACAAGTCATTTGGCATTTTTAGCCTTTTTTTATTATTATTATTTCGGTCACATTTTTTATTATAAAATTTTTATTTCCCCTTGAGGGGATTGAAAAAAAATGGTCCCCCCAAGATGAAAATAACAGGTTTTTAATCACACCGTTGGGACATTTGTTCCTCACAATGTAATGTATACCTGGATCTCTCTCTCTCTCACACACACATTCAACTGAAACTTTTCCCGACATGATTAACAAAAGGGTAAAAGCTTCCTGTGTATGAAGCAGCCAGACCGAACCATGCCAGACTCCGCCCTCAGATACGTTACTGTGATGTGATTGGCTACCGAATGAGCATAACCCAGACCTGTTTCCCGTGCTGCTAAAGTAAACGCATGTTAAAGTAAATCCTGGTTTTTATTTTAACACATTGTTCTAAAACAAAACTCCAATTAATGCCTAAAATTCATTTGTCTGGCGTTATTCATTTGTCTGCTAAATTATCAGATTTATGACAATCTATGCTGATCCGTGTCACTGTATAACAGTCTATTTCTAAGCAGTGCAATGTAATGTAAAATAACATTCAGAATATCCCACGGTTTGCACATCTTTGTATAGCTGAACAAGTTGCAAAACAAAAATCGTGTTTGTTGATACTGCCTGGTGTCACGCTTCTTCAGCTTCAGTTCGCGTGATGCGTTTGACGCCCTGATGTGGCACGGACTCACCTCCATATCGCACACTGAATGCTTCGCATGCGTAGAAATTTCAACCGAGCCTTAAAGACTCTTATTGCTCATGAGTTGCTATCAACGAGTCGGACTCAAGTCTGAGGAAAAAAATTATGAGTTGCAAGTCGATTCAAAAGTCAATTTAAGAGCGACTCGTATCAGAGTCCCTATTTCTGATACAATCACACATAAGTAAATTAGATACAAAAAGACTGCAGGAAGAAACCCAATTACTGGGACACACACGGAGAAGACATGCAAATACACAAACTCAAAGTGCGGGCAGAATCTAAAGCCCTAGCCCTGTAAAGAACTGCATTAATAAATTTCTTGCTTCAATTTCAGTTGTCAGGCATACCAGGAGATAATGTTTATCAATTTCAACTCCTGAAATGGCTTTCAAATTGTTACAAATTACACTTCAAATAACTTAACTGTTTGAGTAAATAATTAGCTGTTACACTTGATTAAGAACATGTTTTTTGTTTATACGTGATGCAACCAAGGGAAAAAAAATTAAAGAGACAGTTCATGCTTGGAGAAATTCTCAGTGAACTATGTGGAAATCTGATTAAATACACGGTAAACCTCCATCAAGCTAATGCCTTCTGAGCGAAAGACGCTAAATATAAAATGTTTCAAATCCCTTTGTCCCAGGTGCAGCTTATTTTATCGGCATGTCAGAACAGTGCCAGTTGCATACTACGGTGGCCTGTTCAATGAGCAGATGAACATGCCAGGCCCGTTAATTCCAATGCGTCGCTTCTGAAATCACACTGGGAAGAGCCCACCATCACTGCCTTAATATAAACAAGGCTAGAAATAGCTCACACTTCATGGCATTATTTATAGGCGAATGGTCACACCTGGTCCGACGAGTGACGGAACCGGCATGGGTGGGATTTCTACGGTTTCCGGTGCCTTCCTGTCATGAAGAAGGATTAGGCTTCAAGCCAAGAACCCTGCTTTGCAGATCGCTACGGCTGTACGGAGATTGGCGCATCCTTCTCGGAGCATATGCACGCACGCATACACACAAACACACACACACTTCAACTGCAGCACACCAAGGAAGGCCAGCACAACACAAACACACTGTAGATACGCACGCAAAAATTCAACAGAGCATCTTTCCACTCCCGCCACGGTCAATGGGAAACCGCGTGTCACACAACAAGCAGTTAACAGGCGCACTGTCACGCCCGGCTCGTACGATCCTCCTGTGTGCCACGCCCCCTGATTATCCACGTGTGCTTCCCCAATCGTACCCAGCTGTGTCTTCTTGTTTCGCCCTGTCTTCTGTCTATTTCAGTTCACGTCTTCCCCCGCTTTTTGTCCATCATTGATGTTAGATGTTAGTATCGTTGATCTGTCCTGCCCGTAGCCTTATCCCCTTAATAAATCCCCAGTTTTCCCCGTATTCCGCCTGCCTGCTTCATCCTTGCCCGCTTTCTGCCCGTCGCTACCCGCGAACCCTGACACACACAACAAGGTCAGGTTTTTTTTTTTTCCTTCTCAGGTCAAGCTTTGAATGAGCTGGAAATACGCATTTTGTCGGAAGACCCTTCCATTGCAGCGAGACAACATTTCATATCAAAACTACAGTGTGGGAAGAAGTTTCTGGAAACAAACATCAGCATGACACCTGTTGCCAACCACAGTGGAATCCTGCAGGTTCTCAAAACCCTTTTTACATAGCAAGCCTGCCAAATTCAGAACAAAGGCCTTCTGTGTATGCGTGCTTAGCGCTCAGCATGACGAAACAGCCACGATATGAGGCCCTTTAAACGGCGTGATTCCGTTATGAGATAGAGCTACTCTTAGAGAGATGCGCTTTTTTTGACGCAGCACAGGGCACCCAAACCAATAAACACCAAATATTGTGCCAGAAACTGCAAACGACTAAAATAGAAGCACAGAAAAACACTGACAGCAAAAAGCAAGGTGTGTCCCAATGACCCCCCCCGGCCCTATTCACGGAAAATGAAGGGTGAACGGGTGCCAGGTGGCAAGTATAGTGCAACACAACCTATAATTTCACTCCAAAATAAATAAAGACAACATTCTCCCTTGGCCATATCAAATTATATAGCATAATTTTCCAACCCTGACACTGGCTACACACCATGTATATCATTCTTGGGTGCGGATGATCTTATAATAAAGATTTACTGAGATATTTTGCCCCATGCTACTCAATCGACAAGGACATACAGTGTGAAACAAGGATGGGGGGGAAGCATAAAGATACAACCGCCAATGATCTCTGCAGTTTGCGCGTGCATTAGTCACAGGGACAGCAGCTGGAAGCAGATACTGTCCGAGTCACACACACCTCTGACTGCTCGAAGCTCACCAATGGCCCTCCAGAAAGACGCCAAATCGCTGCCACACTCCGATTCCCTCACTGCATTAATGAATATCCATGGCCTGCTCTTTCACACACTGGGACAATTTCAATGAATCACAATTACCTCACTGTAAAACTTTGTACTAAACCGTAACATTGCACCACTCGAGCCATTTTATAAACCATATGCACTATATGTATATATACATTGTATTGATGTCTTCAAATTGTATATTTTTACTGTTTTTATTGAATACTATAGAGAGGAGTTGCACATAAAGGAATTCGGCTCAATTCAATTCATAATAAACATAAATGTGTTTCAATGAAACATCTTAGATCTCAATGAAACAATCTTAGAATTAGCCTGTATCGACTCTGTCCCATTTACACTAAGCAGAGGCAAGGGAAGGGGGGGGGGATACTATTGGTTAAAAAGTATCCATTAAGCTGAAAGTTTATTGGTTCAAGAGCTCAGAGCACTAGTGGTGAACAGATTCAGTGAAAATATACAGTTAGGAAAGAGAAAATACAGTAATAGGCAATGAGACAAGTCCAGAGTGAGAACAGGATATAAACTTTTTACGAAAATGTCCTGGCACACATATTTTTCTCGCTTTTACAAAAGAAGGTCAGATCACCAGCTCTGGAACTTCATTTGGAATTTCATTTTTACCTCACTGCAAAGTAAAAAGAAAACATCTTGAAGCTGTCCTACGTTTACAATCATTTGGGAAGGATCAGGCCACTTGAAAAGATGAAATCCTATAGGGATGCAGCAAACTGCGGCAGGACCCGAGAAATGCATATTCAATGAGACAGCCGTGAGAATTCCCAGGAGAAACCAAACTGAGCGCCGAGGATTGTCTATGCGCGTGTGTGTGTGTGTGCGCGTGTGTGTGTGTGTTTGCACAAAAGATTGAGCGCGGCAGAAAATGAATCCTCAAGAGACGTGAACGACATTGAGAGCTGCGTAGTCACCCAGATAAACGCTCGGCCTACATTACATTACTTCGATAAGGAGGGAGAGGGACGTGGGGGGGAAAAAAACATGAGAGATTAACACAAGCCAGGGACTGGATGCTCAGCGCCCACAGAAGTCTGGCAACGTAAAGATCTCTGTACACAGCAGTCTCGTCGATCAGGGTATTGGTTAGAGTTAGGAAAGATATTTACGGATTCCCCAGGAGGACCAATAGAAGAAGTCACAAACAGTTAGACAGTTGGGTGTTTTGGGTGGTGGAGGAAAGAAAAGTGGGAGGGGGAAGGGGATGATTCTATGTGTCCAGGACCCTAATGGCGGGTGAACAAAGCTCTTGCTGTTCGGTGCTCTTTTGCAGCCAGTTCATGTAGTGCGGTAGATACCGGCAGTTCATTTAACAGTCGAGTCTCCGCCGGTTGAAAGAGCAGCAGGCTCCTTCTGAGGTACAGAGATGCCGCTGAGGACCCAAGTTAAAATTTTAAATAGCAAAAAAAAAAAAAAAAAAACATGCTGAAATTGTGACTGACGACATAGCGATGACACATCTGGATTGCAGGCCAAAAACAAGTGTGTAAAATCTCATGTGGGTTGTGGGAATCTCTAGGGCAGTGTTTCCCAATCCGGTCCTCGGGGACCGACAGATGGTCCACGTTTTCGCTCCCTCCCAGCTCCCTGCCAGACAGTCCACATTTTTGCTCCCTCGCAGCTCCAAAAACATGAACTGTCTGTGGGTCCCCCGAGGACCAGATTGGGAAAAACTGCTCTAGGGATAAGGAGAGTCACAGTTGAGACATCATGCAGAACACACCAAGTCCCTTTACCACTTTATGCTGGGATGATCACAGATTCACCATGGGGCTCCATAAAAATTGCATTCTAAATAAGTGGAGGTCCAGGAATTCCTACGAGTTTCCCAAGGAATGTAAAAGAAAGCATATGCAGTACTATAAAATGTCAATCCTCATAACTCAAGGCGGAAAAACTAAAAGCCACTTGAGACCTGCGTGATATTAAATAAAACACCATAACTGAATGAGTCACTAGCAGCCGATGTCCTGCAGCATTTTCCAAACTGTTATCTGTTTTCCGCAGCGAGGAGCACGGACGACTGCCTGCGTCACTCCCCAGCAGACTGGCTGTCAGCTGTAACCTCCCATTCCCCCCCCCCCAAGTTGGCTTTAGCGCAAGTTGCCATGGATACACGCTCTACACATGCACAGACCCCGGAACTGAGGACCAGAAAGGCTTTGTGTGTGCTCAAGGGCTCTGGATCTCATCACATAGAGAAGAACACCTAGCAGTGACGGATGGACTGAACAGACAGGGATGTTTAAAAACATATTTAACCATTAAGCAGCTCTACAATTGCTCAATGAATAATTGACGACAGCATAACATTAATAATTGAATATGCCCTTCCCTCCATTTTCGCGCTCCAACAAAAGACCAAGCTAAAGAACAAGTCTCCAACATTTTTATTTCAGAACGCCGTCTTCAATTTGAAAGTGAGCCAAATTCGAGGCTCAAGCCCTCAACCCGCTTGGAACCATTTTGAAAGTCTGGTCTAACCCATGTCGCCACTCTCTCTCACAGCCTCTCACTGAACTTTCACCTCCATATGACCTTTGGCCCCCCTCAGATAGCAACCATTCAATTGTTCAATTTTTTATGAAATTATATTATTCTTGTGCATGCTTAAGTGTATTCTTCACCAGAACAGGTAGTAAATCGTCCACAAAACGAATCAGGTTCATAAATTAAGGAGCAGGTGTACGAAAAATCGTGCGGGGAAAAATTCATACAAACACTATGAACTAAATTAAACGAGAGTCTGCAATCCGGTTTTGAGAACGCAGCAACGTGTAGCTGAGCGGGTTAGATATGTGTACGTGTCTTGGAGGTTGTGGGTTCAAATCCCACGGCTGGCAAAGTAGTCAAGCTGTGCCGGGGTTGCTGCCTGCTGTCTAATCCGTACTTTGCATGTCGTTTTGGACAGAAGTGTCTGTTCATTGTGTAAAATAAAAAGACAAAATGTCATTAGCATGTTATATCAGACAGTTTTCGTTGTCCTGCACATGTTGGCAGCACAAAGGTTCTCTCAAAAGGGGTTCAGCTAATTCTTGTGTCACTATGTTTTCAAAAAAGGAACACTGGCCTGCTTGGAAAAAGTACAATAAAAAGCTCTGCTTATTTTTGAAATTTGCTTGGAACAAAAAGGACAAGGCAGAGTAAAGATGGCAGCTAAAGGGAGTTTGACCCCATGGCTGCAGCACTGACCTGGGAGATGTGGTTGATGGAGGACTCCATCCTGCGCAACTGCGACGCCTGGATGTCCAGCAGCTGCAGCACGTTGTTCGCCAGTGCATTGATCTGGTAGGCGACGCTGGCCAGGGACTGCGTGGTGTAAGCCTTGGTCTCCTCCAGAGCCTTCCTCTTATCCTGTGCCTAGAGACAGAAGAACACACAGTGTACAGGTCAGTCTAAGGTCACTAACCGCAAGGCAGCCCACAGGCACATACATTTAGGCTAACTACAAACCCTGGGAACCTGGTTTTGAGCGGCAGCACTTAAGGTAAAATTCCTCCAGGAGTCATGCTACATGTCATAGGTGAAAACAACAAACAGTCAATTTTGAATTTCACTGACTGTAGATTTCCAAATAATTTAACAAGACAGAGGAACCACATGGAAGACATTTCCAGTCCATCACAGGACAAACACACACACACACACACACACACACACACACACACACACACACACACACACACACACACACACACACACACACACACACACACACACACACACACACACATACATACTAGAGGAAATTCTCAGAAGCCAAACTGCCTAACCACGCAACTTTGTAGTAGATGAGGATATCTCACGAGATTCAAAACTAGAGACGGAACTGATCTGATAACCACCGACGATTTCGGGCCGATACTGGCAAAAAAATGCTGGATCAGATTTCTGGGGGGGGGGGGGGGGGGGGTTATTGAGGGGAGGTTGAGTAAGAAATTGATCCAATTTTCCATCAGGGACAGGCCTAGCCTGAATAATCGGGAAAACGGTTGTGCCCATAGCCCGAAATCCCATACACAGGAGTGAGGGTCACGAGTTATGAATAGTCATTCAACAACACGTGTGTCGGAGCTGTCATGTCGGCCGTGAGGAAAGACAGTGACCCCCTTAACATTTGCGCATTTGACATTCTCAATTTTGGTTATTAGCGAGTTGGTTGGGAACAATTAAACAGAAATATTTTTGGATTTATTTTCAATTTATTGAAAGATCACAGAAACTCCCGGAGGACACATGAGCCAAAAACAATACTGAGAATGATTTGGATCATATAAAATATAAATATTAGTAATAAATTATATTTGAGTGTAAGTGCATACTATATCTCTATTATTAAAAAATGTTAGCTGTATTTGTGATCGTGGAATCTTGATTTCTCACCATAACTTTTAAACTTTTCAGTGCCATTAATTTAGTCCAAAATGTGGTGCTCCCAGTGTGTACAGTAGTAACTTTGTCAACATTGAAGGAAAATTAAAGTAAAACTGCAGAGTACAATGTACATAACTACTTAAGTCTGAACACAGTAACATGTATACAAACTAGGTGTCTTCAGACTTGTATTCTTTCTAATACTTTAGTTAGAACTTTTGAGTAGTAATTATCTGTGATCAACTGCATATTTTGTACTGGATACTTGTGTATTTTTTTAAATTTAATTTAATTTAACCAGAAATGGTTAATTTCGCTACAAAGAGCAAATTGGGGAAGGCGTAAAAAGACAATTTCCCCACAGGGATCAATAAAAGTATCAATTAATTAAATTCATGTATACAGTGACATTTTTATGACTGACTTCTTTATTATATTTAATTTGGCAACATGTTGTACAAATCTCCACTTTAAGAAATATTTGTTGATTTTTGCGAGAGTTGTCACTGAATAAAACAAAGAAGCAGACTTGTGTAAATCTTGCTGGCTACTAAATGCAGATGGTATGCCATGTTAATTGAAATGTATTTAGACAAATATCTTATTTCATTCTCCAAATTTTAATATCGGTATCGGACTAATAGAATGACATGCCATCTCTAATTCAAACCCTAAAGCAGTTACGTGTGAGACAACAGCATGACCTACATACTTATGGCTGTCAATCCCTCCATAAACTATATAAAAACATAAATAGCTTTTCTTCTGTATCATAAGGCATTATGAGAGTCCCAAACTTTAGAGAACCGCCCAACACTAATCCCAGTTGCCCGGCATTAGATGTTACAGCTGGTTTGCTGTGGAACCAGAATGACTGAACATGCTTGTAATCTTATTTCGGATCTCGGTAAACAACCAACGTCATTTCAAACAGGAAAACAATTTGATGTCATATCTAGATCAAAATGTGGGGTGAAAAGGAGGCGAAAAATTGCAAGAAAGGTATCCAACTCACTTTTCCAAGCCTCCGAGTTTGCATAAAATTGATACCAAGAAACCTAAACACTTGAAAGCACTGAAAAGGGTAAAAATGTATCAGGCTCAATTAAATGAAGGTGTTGGTTGGACAAGAAACACATGGCTACATATTTGGTGCTCAAGTATGAGGCTGGCAAGCATGAGGATAGATTTGCAGAGGCCAGGCTTCCTTGAAGCGAGCTCCAGTGCATGCAGCCTACATCAAGATCAAAACCCAGCGATTCAAATCCTGAACAGTCAATACATAGGACATACGTGACGGAAATTCCTCTGTGGTGTACAGCTGCTACCGAGGTCCTTGCACGGATTTACCAGCATCTTGGCGGCCAAATTTATGGCAGTTGATAGAAGTTCGCAGAACGGCACAGCTGGAGCCCACAGTGAACCGGAAACCCAGCTGAGAAACAACCCAATTCAACGCCGAGGAAAGACTAGTGATCAGCCATTCCGGAACTTTCAGGATTTCAGAAAACGTCTGCGATCTCACAGATATTCAGAATCTGCTCCATGTATGAAAAGAAGATGCATCTTCAGTCACATCTATTTTAATTTTCTCCCTCATGTGCATAATCGTTTCATTCAACTCAATGCATGTATGCTTGCGATGCAAAGAATGGGACATTAGTATGAAATTTAACAGACTATTAGCTCACACTCACTCTGATGTTCTGTTTGAAGGTGCTGTTGTGCAGGCAAATAGGGTAAAACAAAAGGAACTCTGTTTCCGCCGCTACATCACAACACTGTTTGACAAAGGGCGCCCATTTAGAAATGCAACGCTGCGCGATGGAAGCTGCAGCAAGAGGACAGCGCCAGTTTCATCCTTCCGCTCATAATCTATCAGTCCAGGAATCAAGCTTTTTCCCTGGACCAGAGGGAAAAAAAGTGAGTATGAAACATCTAACTACGAAGGCCATGAAACCTTAAGTATATGTCAGATTGGTTAAACGTCGTTTTTAATGAGAAGGCTGAGAATTTGATATCGTACCAGACTGCAGCCATCCAGGAGAAGGGCTGCATAACCGCTGTTCGCAGAGCTGCGAGAAGGATTCCACTGTGCTTGAATAAAAACTACCATCGGATAAAGGGGCATCCGTGACCATTCTGCCTTCATGACTATTCATGTCCAGAATCTGAACACATGAACATCTCATATACCATACATACAAGAACTGGTGTTTGGGCTGTATGGTGGTAGACAAGCACCTGAACAGCGGCACCTCAATCACGATCCAAGGTGTCCCGACAAAAAATGTACGCATGGAAAGCACCCAAACGGACCTTCAGCACTTGAGTCACGATATCAGGTACCACGGACTCTCCACAAAGGATGTGGCCAGCTTGGTAGAGCGTTTAAAGTGGTAAAACCAACATGTTATTCCCAAATCACAAGAATCACATTCGATTTCGTATTAATATGATTATTGTGATGCAAGCTCTGAGCAGCAGACAGAATCCAGTTGGCAAATGAAGGAGGTAGGACCACTGACAAATATGAATGACAGTTTCGCAAGATACTTACCTTTAATGTCCGGCCAAATACCAAACCTACACATGCACACATCCTACTCAGCTCATCTTAGGGGTGCTGTGTGCTTTAGAGTGTTGGGACTCGGTGCCGGTGATAAGAAAGTCACTGGTTTAAATCCCCGTTCGGCCTTTGAGCCCCAAGTGCCCCCAGGGTGCTGGACACTAGCTGACCCCACACTGTGACCCCCCCCCCAAGCTTGCTCTCACCTGTACGTACATCTGTTTGTTTCATGGAGAGCAAGGTGGGATACCTGACAAGACAATTTCCCCATTAGGATGAATATTCCCAATTAAACGAGAATATTTCTGCATGTTGCATAAGATAAAAATATCTAAATAACACTGAAAATGATTTGGACCACATAAAATCAACTAATACATAAATTTGAATGTAATATACTATTTTCTAGTGTATGTTCATATTGTGTCCTTATTATTAAAAGTTAATTTGGGTTAGAAAAAAAAAACTGCAGTATCTAGACATATAAGCTTAGGTGCACCATACACCTTTCCCATGGCAACCCGCCTCACTCATGCGTTAACCGACTGACCGTGGAATCTCGCATTTCTCACAGTAGCTCCTACAATAATGGTATTGAAAAGTTGAACAGTTTTAATAACGGAGTCAAATATCACTGGTGAATTTTCACACTGGCAGGGATCTTCCACCCCAAACCCTGGCAAAAATGTGAAGGGCGACGGTATATATCCACTCTCTTCTGCCATGGTGACAAGATAACACACTTATTTCCTGACAAATTCAAATGCTCTGCATTTCAGTCAGACATTAAAGCTAGTTAAGCATTCACCATTAAATCCTTTGCCACGCCTACTACCCTTTCGAATACTTTAAAACAACATCCAAATGGATTTGTAGCTATAACAATGCTCTACGACACACATACGAGGCCTAATAACCAACAGTGGCCTCTGCCTTTCCTACGAAGCTTAGCAGCCTTTGATTAATTTTGGAGCACTGGGGTGTGACCTGGATTCTCTTATTACAGCGAAGCTATTCATGTGCATATATATTTAAGCTTATATCCATGTATGCCACGACGAGCAACATTCAGCTCATTTTCATTGCCATTGCAATCATCATCATTTTCATATAATTTCATACAGCAGGTGGGTCCAGACGGTAGCTTTGCTCGGGAGGATTTCAAACTGTCCCCAAACCAGCTATGTAGAGATTTTATTTCGTGTTGCAATATTAGCCTTTGCTCTTCTGAGAAGACGTCCCATTAGATGCTGGAACATTACTGGCAGAATTTGCCCCCGTTTTGGTTGGGAACTGGTGTTGGGTGATCAGCTCCCATTCTGAGAGTTTGTGCGGGTCCCACTTCACAGCTAAATTTGCTTCCAGATGTTTCCACTTCAACTGCATTTCACCGAAACATTTATCGGGGCAGAAATTCTGCATAATGATGGTGTCCTATGATGGTGCTGGGTGCTATTAGCAAAAAGTTGCATCACATTTTTTGTCTTTGTAAGATTCTGACTCTTTCATGGCATATCTCAGTATTTTTTTCCATTATCACTCTTACTGCTAGCAAGTGTTTACGTCAATAAAATACGTTTAAGACTGTTTAAATTAAAAAAAAGTGTTTTTATTAATTATATTATGTAAAATCGTTTACATTTAGCTTAAGAGTATAACTGACGTTTCATAACATTGTTAATGTTTATTCATCTCAACGGCGACACGCTATACTGATCATTAATGTATATTTAGCTCCAAAGTTTAATTAATTATTACCATATCTATAGCTTTGAAACAACATGGAGAATTATTGCGTTATAAAGTTATAATTGTAAGAATGGAATGCACAGATAACAAGGGTCCCCCCTCTCAATCTCTCTGCACAGCAATCCATAGCACTTCTAGCAGTGTAGAATATTATATATAATTTGCAGCCTACTGAAAACTTACAGCTGTTTCAGCTATGCTACGGTACAGCGGCGTATGAAAAATTCATACCATACGGGAAAATAAAACTGGTGTAGTGAATCAATGAGTGTAACGCTAAGCACTTGTGCCAAGTATAAAATCACCGATCTCTTCTGCATGACCACTACAGCTGAGTGCTTAATTAGGCCTATACACCTGTGCCAACAATAGGTATGGCTTAATTAACCAATTCCTATAATTAATTCAGACATCAACATACTTATAGCCGTATAGAGTGTATAGAGATATAGTGCCCCCAGCATGTCCTGGGTCTGCTCCAGGGTCCCCGCCTAGTAGAAAGGGGTCAGAACAGATCCCCTCAAAGACAGCCCGGTTGTAGCCTTATAAGATGTCTAAACCATTTCAGCTGACTCTTCTCATTCCAGAGAAAGAGAGGCTCCATTTCAAAATTCGTCTCCATCTCGAGGCTGCTCACCCCGTCACAGACAGTGAACCCAGCACCCCCTGCGCAGAATCCTGTCCGTCTGCTCATACCCATAACCCTCTTCTTCCAGTCATTACCCATAATTCATCACTATAAACATAGAACGAGATGAAGACGGACCAATAATCCATACGCGTCACGTGACAAGTTCGCTCCCAATTCTCCACCGCAAGCCTGTGGTCACCAAACTGATATGCCTGGTCAATCTCACATTCCCTTTTCCTGTCATGTAAGGCAGATCCCAAGGTATCCACACTCCTTCACTAATGGCCGACTCCCCTCTCTCATCTGAGCGGAGAAATTTGCTCTTTTTTAAGTGACAGCAATTGCCTCATATTTGCCTGTGTGGATTCTCCTCCACGTTGCTTCACTCTTCACTAAATACATATTGTGTTTTTGCTGAGGTGTTGGTGGAATCCCTTTTTCTGTGGTATCAAGGGCACCAGCGCCCTGCCTCTGGCAGTAGGCACTTCAATTTGCATCCAATTCGCCAGGCAGAGGCATCTAAAGGCAATTTTTGGATTCTACCAGACTCTAAGAGACATTCAGCTTGGTGTACATAAACTTTTCACCCACTGAAAATATGATACTGTAAATAAAAGTCGAAACATATCTTTGTCTTGGCTATTATTTTGACATAGCCTCTTATGGTAGTGAAGTAGATAGCCTGATCGACTTCACACAGGAAACATGACGTGCGAGGTTGCGAAACACTGAGTTGGAAAGACTTTAGCCTAGTTGTACGCTTTTCCCTTACTGGAGGAAAGCACTCACGCTAAACAATTTCAACTCCGTTCCAAGTACATGTACACAACCTGAACTGAAGAGCATGCAACAGCAATCCGGGAACGCCTTACTCCTTTGGTATTTGCCGCAGCATATATGCCTTCCACCAAGTCCATAAGACAAATGTAAACTATGTTAGAATGTTCCCACAAAACCGTACATCTGCATGAGAGAGAAGAGCTAGTCCACTGTTCCACTGGCAAGACAGAACCCAGATCGTTCTTCCTGAACCCAAGGTTTGATTATTGGGTTTATACATGCCGTCGTGGGGATTCCTCCGGGTGCTCCGGTTTCCCCCCACAGTCCAAAAACATACTAAGGCCAATTGGACTTGCTAAATTGCCCGTAGGTGTGAATGTGTGCGTCAATGGTGTGCGAGTGTGCCCTGCGATGGGCTGGCCCCCCATCCTGGGTTGTTCCCTGCCTCGTGCCCATTGCTTCCGGTATAGGCTCTGGACGCCCCGCGACCCAGTAGGATAAGCGGTTTGGAAAATGGATGGATGGATGGAGAGGTGATATGTCGTGGGGACCATCCTCCTAGTTTGGTGTGATTTAATGTTGATTTATACTTCTGTAGTATCTATGCCATAAGTAGCCTCATACCCTTGTGCCATAGCCTGACACGCAACTCCCCAGAAATGTAACTACAGGCGTCAAGCTACGGCACAGGGAATGCAGCTAGTCAGCTACCTACGGCCTACATTCTACGCAGAAGCATAAATCAGCCTTAAGTGGGCATGATGTGAAAACCTCATTCCCATCTACTTAGCCTGGAGCTCTTTGATAGCGCCTTTGCACTTCCTGCCCTTTCTACACTTGTGCACAATCTTCCTTTCTTGATGGAAAGGATGAAGTTCCACAGAAAGGCTGCAGGCACATACCACATAAATACAGGCACTCGCAAGCTAAGATGGCCTGAGATAGGCTACAGAATTTATAATGATGTCAATGACCTACTGTCCTACGCCTTTTCTTAGGGACAGACATATAGGAACTAGACAGAGGATCACAAGGAAGGAACAGGTTGTGACATTCCATGGAACAAGGTTTCTTATCTTAAAGGCAAAAGTGTGCAAGAAATAGTAGAGACTGTGATTAACCTTAAAAGTGTAACTGTGGAGTATGCAATATACCAGTGATATTAATGTCATTATTTTAATGGGTCCGTCTTTTGTGGACATTTCACTGTCATTTAAAAATAAGTATCTTCGGAGCGTCCAGTCACTACTTGCTCTGATAGTAGATGGAGGTCTTTATCATATTATGTACTCTGTGAAGATAGTTTGAACCTTTACACTAAAATTGGGATTACGATCAGAACAAAAGCAAGCAGAATTAATTTCATCCAGACAGAGGTTGGCCACACCAGCAAACAGGCCGAGTTACCAAGACAAGAGAGAAACTCAATGAGACAGAAGAAATCAATAACAATGTCTGCAAAATCACGTTTTGCGATGATGCCCCAGGCTACGGCAGAAATGGCTCCAAAGACCCAATTCATGATACAAAACGTACAAAGTGGATCAAAATCTAAGGAACCCACATTTCCAAATTTCCTATATGGTTTAGATAAAACCTCTGGAAATTGGAGCCATGAATGAAGACAAAAATCATTTTAAATTCAAAATATTCATTCATTTGGAAGAGGTGCACCAAAAGACATTTGACACTTTTCTGGAAAGAGTCCACAACATCAAAACACTGGCTTTACAGGAATGGCTGGGAGGCATGACACGAACAACACGTGCTAGATTTCCTCAGTCTGAGAGATCATTAATCCTTCTGAGTGCTGCGATTTCACACATCCTCTGGGACAAGCCCACACTTATTAACACTGCTACAAAATCTATCATCTTTTAAAATATCTGTTATGGTACCACTGACAACAGGGTTGGGTGAAGGGATGCAGACACGAAGCAGCCAGTGTCGGAAAACAAAAGCATGCTTGCTGAAGGATACAGCGACACTGAAATCAGTGAGAAAGTGCACATTTGCTATTCAATCCCTATTAGGGACTGGCTCAAACCCAGTGACAGAATTCGTAACATTGATTTACAAAAAACAGTAACAAAAATAACCGGTAATATGATTTTACACTATATAAAGTTCTCAATGACACAAGAAAAACAGATGGTTTATTAATTAACTCCATTAACTCCAACATCCCCGAACATTTAAAGAAAAATGAACGAAGATGTAAACATCGAGCAACAGTTAAATGTTATTTATAATGACACGCTACTAAATATGTCAGCAGCAGATAACAGCAGATCTTTCTCATAGACCAAGTATTATTATTATTATTATTAATAATAATAATATTGATATTAATGATAATAATCATGAAATAATGATAATAATAATATTCTAAGCTTTTGGCACCAAAAATGTCTGAATGGTATCTAAATCACCTAAATAAGAACATTTAAAATACGATATAATTACATCCAACTTGTCTCTTATGCTTAAAAACATACTACAATCAACCTTGGCAGCCAATGGAAAGCAGTGTTCATTTAGCTGACTAGCATTAATAATTTAAACGATAGTGCTCAATCAATTCAATTTAATACGGTTGATTATTCTGCAGATCAACACTTTTTCCCCTGAAAAGCGATTACCTAGTCGATCAAATCTGCCATATTTTGTATAACACAGCTTCCACAGATAGCAAGGGATAATAATAATAATAATAATAATAATAATAATAATAATAAATAATAATAATAATAATAATAATAATAATAATACAGAAGAAGAAGTAAAACCTCCCAATCTAACTATACTTATAATAAACGGTCTCTGTGAATGAATGAAAACATGAAAACGGCCGTGTCCATGCAATCAGAACATCCAAGGGTCAGTAATTGTTATTTTCAGTGCATATAAGCATCTCGATCACCAGAAACCACGTAGTCTTTGCTGATAATGCTTTCAGCCGTGTTATTTAAGCAACGCTCCATATTTCCTGCCTGCTGTTTTCTACAGATCCATGACCAAAAAAAAAAACAGTGACAAAGGCTCTGATATTCACGTCGTTGGTTTCTTACCTGGACATAATTATTTTCACAGTAATCGGCTACCCTCGTTAGGTTCTGGTAGCTCTCTAGCAATGCTCTTTTACCAGCTGGGATTTCTTCCTCTAACAACATTTGCAGCTCTGCCATCTTACATCTCTCCGCATTTCTTTTTTTTCCTTCTCCTTCCCTTTGACTGAAACCACAAGCTCTGTCCCGAAAGCGAGATTCCTCGCCTGGTATTGTAGGAACCCTGGCCTCGCTTTCGCTACACTCGCGGCTCTCCGCTTAGCGTCGATGCGCGTGCCGTTTCTCATCTCACGTAAGCGCACTCGCCTACGATTGGCCAGGCAGAGCGTGAGAACCACGCGGACCTATCATAAGCGAGTGAGCGTCTTCTGCGAAGAGAAACGCAACGACTATAGAGGAAACCAAGGGCATGCTGGGACAAACAGTTTTGCGAAGTAAATACGGAGTATTTTATACAACCATTCCATTAAATAAACGTCATATAAGAGGCGTTTATTATAATTAAACATTTTTACATTTGAGAACCTTCATGCAGTGCTGAAATGTAATATCGAGTAGTTTTTGTGCCTTAATAGAACCCCCTAACCCGAAACAGCAATATTTACTACAACACCCATACTCCTTTGCGCTCAGCGCTGCACTGTTGTATTTGTAGGCTCTCATTGCAACATTACTCCGAAGTCATGAAGTGTTTGGCGCTATGAAAACTACAATTCCCCCAGACACCTAGAAAACCCCGAATCTTGGATTGGAATGTTTTAAAGAGTTCGTTTTATTACAGCAGATTATAAATTTTGAGATGTGAATGTTTTGAGGACTTTTTTTTCTTATCTTTGCGTTTATGCTTTGCACTGTCAGCCGTGACAGGAGCTTCTCGTTCAGTATTGTTTACTATTTTTAGGACCCATTCATATGTTTGTGGTTCAGTTTAATGTACGATAATACTGTACTATTTCATGGCCTGTTTCAATTTCATAAAATTATTGCAGTGTTATTTTTAAGTGTATTTTGTTTTGAACAGTATCAGTAATGTACATTTAATTGCCCACAACACCTTGTTCAACTTTAAATGAGATATGTATTCTAGAAGAGGCTAGGAGGAGTTTTTGTCGATATTATCCTCGATGGAGGATGGAAAATCAGTTCATGAGGTCAGATTTAAAGCTGCAGTAAAAGTAATTAAGAGTTTACCTACTGATGGTGAGGATCATTTACTCGTCGCTGTAGAACCGTGGGGCTGAGGTTAATGTAACTTCTGTTAACGTACATTTTGCCCATAAATCGAAAGAAGCTGGCTACATAATTAGATTTAATGGTTCAGTGTCCAAATTTTAATTGATGCAGTCACTGTTTGGTTGGCCTTCTGCCATTAGATGTTATTAAAATATGATGTATAAATTATGTTTTATAATATTGATTTAGGATGTTCAATTGCTTTAGAAAATAGATTAATATGCATAATGCCATTTTGTTTCACTAATGCCATTGGGTTCCTTTTTAAAGGGTCCTTTCAGCTGTCTGATGACATGAAGCTCAGGTTTTATAAGTATTATAATCAAGTGACAAAGGTACCTTGCAGCATTTGCAGACTTAGCACCTGGAATCCACTTAGATAGTGCAAATGGTAAGACAAAACCTTCAGGCCAAGTTGCATAATTATTTTTTTAGCCTAATAAATCATTCCATAGATGTGTACTGCTGTTGTGTGTACTGTGTGGGATTGCCTAGTCTCACGCATCTGGCGTGACACTCACACTTTCTGACTCTCATGCCCACACAAGAAATATTACAGCAGATCTGTACTTTTTCATTATAAAATTTGCTACTTCAAAAGTGTTGGGGTATTTTGCAAACCTTACAGACTATTTATAAGGTAATAAAACAGTCACATACATGAAGATGAGTGTACAAACTTGTCTCGAATTAAAAATCTCATACTAGTCAGCTGACCAAAACTGGCAACCCTGACTATGCATTTGTAATGTGCTAGAGGAATATTTGTAATGATTAAAATGTATTTAAAAAAAAAATTAAACTTGAATTTTCTGTCTGTGAACCTATCTGAGATTTTGAATTTAACATGACAGCTCTCAATATTCTCCTTGGTTTGTAGAGAAACCTGGAAATGTTTTGGAAATATGCCGAGCGAGAAAGCGATGTTTGCATACGTCGAGGAGCTCAAGGCTGTGAAATGAATTTCCATTTCATTATATAGTATCATACGCGTTGTCAGTGGGTGCCATTGCTTTGTTTCTGTAGATAAATTTGCAACAAATCTTTTAGATTTTGGAAATGATTCCAACGACGGATGGAGTAGAAGAGCCGATGGATGTCCTGGAACTGTTCCATGAGACGGAAGAAGATGCAGAACAGTCAGTGGGGAAGAATAAGAGGAACACACAGGGTGTAACAATAGGTGCTGAGCGTATGTTGTTTATTGTTTAATGCAGCATGTACAAGTTCACACATGAGTCCTGTATGCATGTGCTGTGACATGCTTTACAGAGCAAAACTGATACTCTCTGTACATCTCCCCTAACCTGCTCTCTAGGTGCAAAGAGCAGCCACCTGTTGTGGCATCCAGTGAGCTGGGTGTTAAGGGCCTTTCTCAAGCACCGGCAGACACGCTGTGGCTGGGCTTAAACCGGTAATCACAGGCATAGAGGCTCCGCCCACTGCACCCATGCTGAGCCCATTTCCTGCCTGATACAGCAGTGAACTTTGTCATTGTTAGCAGAAGACAAAAAGAAAACTCGCCACCTTAATAAAGACTGTGGAGTCTAGACCTATATGAACAGAGAATATATAAAAATTATGATGAAAAATATGGTATGATAAGCGAGACATAGCCAGCTGCAATGTAACATTAAAGTTCTCTGTATTTTCTGTTGTTCATTCCCTTTCATGCCTATGTGTCATTGTTTAATTTTCATTCGCTCCGATAGTCGACGTGGTGGACATATTGTGTTCATTATACCATGCAGCATGGATTTTTAGGGGAAATAAATATCCCGTGTTTCTGCGATGTCACCACAGGTGCATGTGGGGAGCAGAGAGAGAAAAGAGTCAGGAAGAGAGTAGGAGGGCACCAATGGAGGACAGAAGAAGTGGAGGAACAGTGGGAAGAATTAACTGGAGAAAGGCGCTACTGACTCACTGTTGTAATTCCTGATAAGAGGGATGCTGTTATGAATGGGAGGGAAACCCAGATCTGGGTTATTTTATTTCTCATTATCAATCGGAAAGGGCACTGATTTCGGTGGCATGGTGTTTCGGCTGTCTGCCACGCTTTTGCTAGAGTCCTGTTACTTTCATTGACAAGTTTAGCTTGCTTGTTCTCCGTCTTTTTGTCAGGAAGCCATGTGCGTGAAGAAAGTGCCGAGAGAGAGGCAGACTCGGAGCCTCCGTTCCAGGCACACGGCCTTGTCCTCAGTGACGCGGCGGAGTGCGCGTCTCCTCTGTGACCAACAGCGGGGCCTCTGTAGGAGAATTAGTCCAGATCACTCAGCGGTCGGTGAAGGAGCTCCATGACATCAGCAGCTGTCGCCATGGTAAAACAATGGTTTCCATCAGTTATAACCCAGCTAGACACTGCCTTGTTTGTTATGAGCAGGGAGTGGTACAGTTTTGGAATAATTCAACTGTGACTTCTCTGTGATGTCAGGAAGTTTCCCAATGGTAAATATTTATCGTTTTCAGTTACAGTAGAAAATGTTGTGTTGTGTACTCATCAGTATCAGGAGATACGTATGTGATTTCCTTCCTTCTGTGATAGTTTGCAGTCTTTTTATCAGACATGATTCTATCAGTGCAGACTGAGGATCATAATTCTTATTCTGAATCCACATTTTTGTTGTTGCAGTTCATTGAATTATTGACAGCTTTGGACCTTTAGTTCTCTTTACCTCATCAAATAAAGAAGGCCTATATTGGCTGTGATGAGAGGGAAGGCCTCTATTGGCTGTGATGAGAGGGAAGGCCTCTATTGGCTGTGATGGGAGGGAAGGCCTCTACTGGCTGTGATGGGAGGGAAGGCCTCTACTGGCTGTGATGGGAGGGAAGGCCTCTATTGGCTGTGATGGGAGGGAAGGCCTCTACTGGCTGTGATGGGAGAGAAGGCCTCTACTGGCTGTGATGGGAGGGAAGGCCTCTACTGGCTGTGATGGGAGGGAAGGCCTCTATTGGCTGTGATGGGAGGGAAGGCCTCTATTGGCTGTGATGGGAGGGAAGGCCTCTACTGGCTGTGATGGGAGGGAAGGCCTCTACTGGCTGTGATGGGAGGGAAGGCTTCTACTGGCTGTGATGGGAGGGAAGGCCTCTACTGGCTATGATGAGAGGGAAGGCCTCTACTGGCTGTGATGGGAGGGAAGGCCTCTACTGGCTGTGATGGGAGGGAAGGCCTCTACTGGCTATGATGGGAGGGAAGGCCTCTACTGGCTGTGATGGGAGGGAAGGCCTCTACTGGCTGTGATGGGAGGGAAGGCCTTTACTGGCTGTGATGGGAGGGAAGGTCTCTACTGGCTGTGATGGGAGGGAAGGCCTCTACTGGCTGTGATGGGAGGGAAGGCCTCTACTGGCTGTGATGAGAGGGAAGGCCTCTGCTGGCTGTGATGGGAGGGAAGGTCTCTACTGGCTGTGATGGGAGGGAAGGCCTCTGCTGGCTGTGATGGGAGGGAAGGCCTCTACTGGCTGTGATGGGAGGGAAGGCCTCTACTGGATATGATGAGAGGGAAGGCCTCTACTGGCTGTAATGGGAGGGAAGGCCTCTACTGGCTGTAATGGGAGGGAAGGCCTCTACTGGCTGTAATGGGAGGGAAGGCCTCTACTGGCTGTGATGGGAGGGAAGGCCTTTACTGGCTGTGATGGGAGGGAAGGCCTCTGCTGGCTGTGATGGGAGGGAAGGCCTCTACTGGCTGTGATGAGAGGGAAGGCCTCTATTGACTGTGATGGGAGGGAAGGCCTCTACTGGCTGTGATGAGAGGGAAGGCCTCTATTGACTGTGATGGGAGGGAAGGCCTCTACTGGCTGTGATGGGAGGGAAGGCCTCTGCTGGCTGTGATGGGAGGGAAGGCCTCTACTGGCTGTGATGAGAGGGAAGGCCTCTATTGGCTGAGATGGGAGGGAAGGCCTCTACTGGCTGTGATGGGAGGGAAGGCCTCTACTGGCTGTGATGGGAGGGAAGGCCCCTCACTGCCCACAGAATAAACACTCAATGGGCTCTCCTCTTTATCAGCTCAGTACAAAGGGGAGCAGCGAGGTGTCATGTGACTCCGTGGAGCGATGTGGTGAGATTATGGTGAGAGGCCTATGCTCCAGTACGTATTTCACATCTGATCTCACTCCTTGCACAAAATTATACATCTTCTATATTTGTCTATCTGTCTATTAATACAGACGCTCCTCTACTTACGAACTTTCAGACATACAAACGAAGCAGACTGTAAGTCCGAATTGTATTACTTGGGCTCCCATTTCCTGTCCGCAACATAATTTTTTTTCCTGCACGCCAATTCAGCCCAGTACGACTTCTGACCGCTACTCCCGCCGCGCAGCAGCGTAGGTTGCGTACTCCCAGCATCCTAGTTCTTTGTACTTACATAAACCCTTAAAATGTTGTTGAATAATGACTTACGAACACTTCATGTTATGAGCGGCCGTTCAGAACGTAACTCATTTGTAAATAGAGGAGCGTCTGTATTCATGTAGTAATTTTTAAAGCATAATGGCAAAAATGCTAGACGTTTCCTAGGCGTTGGCCACACAACTGGTGCATGTTAATAGACATGGGAAGGAAAACGAACCGCGTAGAAGAATCTCATGTGGACACAGGGAAAACACATAAACTTCAGGTCCCGCGCTGGGGGTAGAAATCAAACCTATCACACTAGGGGTGTGAGGCTACTGTGCTAATTACCAGTGTTGTGTCTGAGGGCATACTCACACTTGGCCCGATTGCCTTATACTGTACCCGAGCAAAACTGCCCCACCCATTCCCACCCCCCGCTGGTCTGCGCACACATTGCACTTAACAATCGCTTTTGTCATCAACAAGCATCTGTTTGTGATGGAGAAAACTTAGGAAGTGCTATTGCACTACAGGATAGGATTCATTATTAATGTACTAATATTGTGACGTTTTTTGGAGTCGTTTTGGGCACGATGACACACACACACACACACACATTTGTCAAGTATGCAACACAGCCCGGAATACCACAAGTTCAGGTTGAGAAAATACAAATCCAGATCAAGGTTTTGTTTCAACCAACCAGTTGAGTACTCTGTGACTGACTCTGACACTCGATTGGTTGGTTGAAACAAAACTTCGGTCTGGAGTTTTACTTTCTGAACCCGAACTTTCCACCTCTGTCTGTAATGGATTGCATGTGTGAGTAACTTCCTCAACACTGCTGCTGGTTTGATTCCCGCTAATCACACATGAATCTCAGCACTGTTAAGTAACTGGATGCCAGTACTACTGAGTAAGATCTTTAAACATAACTACTCCAGGGGTGGCGACCAGTGACTGACCCTGTGATCTGATCCCAAACTTCTCACCTATATTTCTCTGGAGACCAAGATGAGCAGAAAACATCATTTCTGACACAGAGATTTATAAAGTACAACAATAATTATCGTTAGAAGACCTTGACTAGGTAACTGGATAGTTATCAGTATAAATGTGGCTGGACACCTGACCAGTCATCGCCTCTCTACAAATGGCGATCACTAGGATCGCGTACCTCTCTAAAGGTTTCCTTTCTAGATGTCAATCGAAATTGTAAGTCGTGCCAAACACCCCGGTAATCGATATTTTGCAGTATTTGCGTTGCACGGTGTTTTCTTTTACTGGGCGTCTTGTAGAGAAACTCCGCATGTGAATCGGGTACTTACTGACTGGGCAGACGTGAGGAGGACGTGAGGGAACTGCGTGTGCGATGTTGAAGAACAATGAAGCTCATATAGAAACAATCAGGGAGGTAAAAGGGCATGCAGGCTGCAGACATATGCTATGGACTGAGAGGGAGTCAAGATCAAGTGAGAATTGCCTTGATGGAAAAACAAAACTGAGTCCATTCTTATGCGGACTTGAGACCAGGCTTGAATACCACAGCTCTGCTATTTCCTAAGCCAGCAGGCTGCACTCATGCCGTTGATCAGTTCCTTATTGCCGTTCCCCATATGACTGATTTCTGCGTTCCCTTTCCCCCAGTAAACACTCCAAGGCGCTCATGTCTGACCTTTCGCTTTGTTGTGCTTCTCCCTTTGCTGTGCTTGTAACAGCTGACTTTTGCTTACATTCCCGCTCGCCGCTTTTCTTAGGCTCATCTTCCATTTCCAGATTAAGTCTCTACCCCTCCCTGTCGTCCACTTAGCTCTTCCAGCACAAGTGCTGCAATGTGATTGTAGTGAATTGTTCTAGAGGATTAAATCCAATATCAAATGAAAGGGCAATCGTCTCAAAAAAAAAATTAAGGAATAGTTTTGTTCATCTACAGAGGATTTTCTGTGTAACGGAAGGAAGCAGTGTGACACGTGGCTCTGAGAAAATGCGATATAAAATGAAAAATTTGGCTTCTCATTTGCACTGAAGTGCTGAGGTAACAGAAATGATAAATCCTGTAAATATCAGCTCTCTCTTGTCGTGTTTTTTTTGGATTTCATCTTGTCAATAAAAGTGTCTGACCATGGAAGGCTAAATAAATTTTAACTGGCACCTCAATGAGGTGATTTACTACCTGAATAATTGATCAAAGTCATATAAAGATGGGATTGATCGTAAAAATCCACATCCTTCAGAATTAGGAGCGGTCTGGCAGTGATTGGCGGGTAAATCTTATCTTCCTCAGTTTGGTGATTTGAAGCAGTATATAAATCCAGCTGGATGGGGCTTGCCTTAGCCTGCTAGCGTACAGAGATTCCTCAGCCACAGACAGAAGGCTGCAGATCAGGCTCTCAGACTGAATCTGTGTGTATACACATAGCGATTTGACTTTCTCCATTCCAAGGGTTCCAAAGAGCTCCCGAACCAACCCCTTCAGTGGACCATAGACAGCAAACCTCTGGTGTCCTCAACAGAGATGAACATGCTGGACAAGAAGACATTCAGGGACTCAAAGGGGTCCAACTTAAAGGTGAAAATCTGTACCCAGCTAGCAATAGCTTAAGGACTGAAAGGAGTCCAGACACATATATACATATATAACATCAATACATATGTTAAACAAATGATGTCCAGAACTTAAAGTGTTTTCACCACGTTATTTGCATGCAGTTTCAGTTAAAAAAAAATTATAACATATATATAATATATGACGGGGCGGCATGGTGGTGCAGTGGTTAGCACTGTTGCCTCACACCTCTGGGACCCGGGTTCGAGTCTCCGCCTGGGTTACATGTGTGTGGAGTTTGCATGTTCTCCCCATGTTGTCGTGGGGTTTCCTCCGGGTACTCCGGTTTCCCCACACAGTCCAAAAACATGCTGAGGCTAATTGGAGTTGCTAAATTGCCCCTAGGTGTGCATGTGTGAGTGAATGGTGTGTGAGTATGCCCTGCGATGGGCTGCCCCCCCATCCTGGGTTGTTCCCTGCCTCGTGCCCATTGCTTCCGGGATAGGCTCCGGCCCCCCCGCGACCCAGTAGGATAAGCGGTTTGGAAAATGGATGGATGGATATAATATATGACATCATTTGTTATATTTTTTTATGAAACTGCATACAAATAATATGGTGATGAAAGCACACTTTAAATACAGGACATAATTTGCTTAATATATGTATTAATGTCATAAACCCCCCCCCCCCATCCCCCTCCCCTTGTACAATAGTCTTCATCCTTGTGCCATTCCAGCCTTAGCATATGTCGTACCCTAACCCTGTTTAAGGCTCCAGGTTGTCCAGCTTGGGCTTGCTGAGTCACTGGGACACAGGGGGTGATTGTGAACACTGCGGTAAGGATGGCAGGACCGGGTGCTGTTTGGACAGGCAGGTGGGGACAGCACTCATTCAGCTACAGGAGGACGGGAGGTCTGCAGCGCAGAGGCTCCACGCCCAGGAGGTTCTGACAGTGGCGCAGGTAAGTGGCGGGACCTACAGGAGCCGGGAAGTCATGGTCCTGTACAGCGTCCAAGAATGGGCTGGAGTCCCTTCATTCTATTGCAGTTCACTGGAGCTCATAATGATTGTAGTGCTTTTTAAAATGCACTCAGTGGCATCGTGACTAGACCCAGTCATTGTCTATGTACTGGCATCCAGTTACAGTTCCTGTCACTGCAGCTGGACCTAATCACTGTCTTACTACTGGCATCCTGTTAGAGACCATGTCACTGCAGCTGGATCCAATCTCTGTCTGAGTACTGGCATCCAGTTAGAGTTCATGTTACTGCAGTTGCCCCAGTTCCAGTATCTACTTGTTTACTGTCACTACATTTAGCCACAAATGTTTTGTTTTAATTCTGTATATTAGGGAAGATTATTATCCCAACAAAATGATCCATCGTTTCCTGCACAGAAGGTATGATAACAATTATTTACCCTTGCTAAGATGTGCACTGTTTAAACAGCAGTATTTTCAGTTTATTAATTTGTTGGAACAGAGAATCAGGACCTTTTAATGGGCTTGCTAGAGAACATTTACATTATATTTTCAAAATTCTGACCCTTTTTTTGTAGTGAAACCAGACTCAATAAACCAAATAATTGCAATGTGGAACCCAGAAAACGAATCCTTCATTAAATAATGATAACAAATAAACAGTTTTATGCTGTCATTACCATATTTGGTCTGACTATCTCAATGCTTTATATGAGAATAATGAATTTTCTGTATCCGGGATGTTACGCAGTGAGCTAAAGCAGTGTTTCCCAATCCGGTCCTCGAGGACCCACAGACAGTCCATGTATTTGCTCCCTCCCATATCCCTGCCAGACCATCCACATTTTAGCTCCATCCCGGGGAGTAAAACCTTGGGCTCTCTGCAGGTCTCTGAGGACCGGATCTAGAAACTCTGACCTAAAGGATGCTTTGATTTCTCAGGAACCATCCCGGTGGCCTCTTGGTGTCTCTCCAAGCACCGCTGCAGTAGTTTTGCCCTTAATTACGCATTGGCTGGTGCAGCTTTACCTGCAGCGACACAGAAGGCAAAGGCCTTACGTTGATCTGGGGGGACAACAATATTTACATAAATTAGCCCAGTCGGCCCAGCTTTCAGTGCGAAGGCGGGTTTGCTTATGCACATCTGGCAGAGGTGGATAGTTAAGGTCCAGAAAGTAAATATCCATCCATCCATTTTCCAAACCGCTTATCCTACTGGGTCGTGGGGATACGGAGCCTATCCCGGAAGCAATGGGCACGAGGCAGGTAACAACCCAGGATGGGGGGCCAGCCCATCACAGGGCACACTCACACACCATTCACTCACACATGCACACCTACGGGCAATTTAGCAGCTCCAATTAGCCTCAGCATGTTTTTGGACTGTGGGGGGGAAACCGGAGTACCCAGAGGAAACCCCACGACGACATGAGGAGAACATGCAAACTCCGCACACATGTGACCCAGGCGGAGACTCGAACCCGGGTGTAAGGCAACAGTGCTAACCACTGCACCACCATGCCACCCCCAGTAAAAATCCAGACCATGCTTTTGTTTCAACCAATCAGTTGAGCATACGGAGTCACTGTCTGAGAATGTTCAACTGCTCGGTTGAAACAAAAGCATGGTCTGGATTTTTACTTTCTGGACCAGAACTTTCCACCACTAACACCTGGTATATCCTTCTGACTAATGCCTATTTCTCTTACAGAAAACTGACTTGACAATCAAAGGGCCCTTGTAAGTCTGCTCCAGTGATGACCACCATGCAAATGTTTGTGAACGTTGATCATCTTGGAATTATCCATTTCTGCCCGTATGGTTCGTAAATTTGGTCTTATATACAATCTGTTCCATCGAGATATGGCAGTGTAAAAAAAATTAAAAAAAATGATTGTGTTTATGATTATGTACTTTGATGTAAAGTTCAGCTGACATTCATGAAGAAATTCAGATAATTAAAAAGGTTTGCATACTTTTTTTTTAAAATCATCCATCCCCCCCAACAAATGTAGTTCGCTTCTGACGATGGAATTGGACCTTAAATTGGTTCTCATTGTGTAGTTAAGGTGTCTCACATCACCATGCCTAGCTTTAATAGACTGAAGGAAAATTACTGCTAATGCACACAGTCCAGGATATTTTTGTATGTGGTTTGGCAACAGTAAACAATCTCCAAATGCAATGCATGTGCATTAATCATTCTGTGGATTTTCATATCAAATATTCAGTTAGCTTACCCCTGAAATGCTTGGTTATGATGAAATTAAAACAATGCATCGTGCTGAACTAATTACTCAAATAGAAATTCTGTCAGTTAGCATTTATGGACAATCTGTTATAATGACTTGATCATATAGGTTTCAAGATTTATCACCGATGTTTAACCCATACTGCTGCTGCTTGGGCAGATATCAGGTGAATGTGCTACTCATTGCACCACCATGTTCCCTCAGATATGCATCTTAATCATGCAATGTTTATGAAGATTGTGGTAATGGGATTTCTTGATGAGATCTTTGGCTGAAGGCAGCATACGGAAATAAACAGTTTTGGTGTACCGTAGGTCTCCGTTGTGCAAATTGGTGAATAAACAAATGGCACAGACAAATCAGCAATATTACAATTAAAATGTATTACGTCCTTGCATCTTTTACAGCCATGGCAAAATTTGTATGTTTTGTAACTTGCCGATTGTAGGAATTGCCCTTTTGCAACGTATGCTATATTTCACTGTAAATTAAACTCGCCATGTTTTAAAGCTGTTTTTATTTAATTTCTGTGTCATTTGTGAAAATTACAAAATTATTACGTATTTTTTTTCTCTCCTCATCCCGAATAGAACAAGAGGTTTCAGAAAAGGGACGGATTGACTTTTCTAAAGGTCGAAACATTTTATCGCAGTGACATCTAGTGGCCAAATATTGTTCAATAAAACCAATAATTAAAAGCAAAAAATAAATGAAGCATGTATAATTTGAACTGTGCCTGTAATAAATCATAATTCAGGATAAAACGTGTTGCTGTCCATATTCCTTAATTTATTGTACTGATCATGCGAATATTTAACGCACTGTTTGTCTAAACGGTTTTGTGTTTCTAAAATGAATGGTCTAATAATCTGATAAAGGGCTAAATTCTGTGCAGTAGTGTGTTCTGATCCCATTCATTGCATAGTTTTTCCTTTTCTATACCGAAACGAGGCAAAACATTTGAAACGTTTCGAAAACGAATTCAATGAAGCCCTCAAACAGACTTTCATTTTCGATAGAGACTTCAGAACAATGTACCAAAGCATTCAAAATGAATAGAAAGAGTGTTCCGAGTTTGACAGCACTTTCGGGAAGCTTTCGGGATCAAACTAATACAGTACTTGCTTTACTCGTAAAACCCGAACTGAGTCAAACGTGATTAAGTTTCTTGTAGCACTGCATGAATATTCCCAATATTAGTAGTAGTTGTTAAAGAAACGACAATTAAAATGTTGAGATCAGTTCGATGGTAATTACAACGTTGAACATTATTTCATCCCGCGGACTTCACTGCCAGATCCCCAAATTATTATACATTTGCAGCAAAACACAGTTCCACGCTGTTACGCTTAACAATGCAGTAGGTACGTATACAAAATTAATCGCAAACACGTATCCGCTGCTTGCACATGCATCGACCCGGTAGTGATCATATTAAACCCGTTGACCCATAGAAGCCATTTGTGGTTTCGCAGCACATTGCGCGCTGGGAGCCGCAGTCCGGACGGGGAGGACTGCAAAGCAACGGATGCCAACACGGGTATATAGTTGTGCCCTGTTGTCGCCGATTGCCGATTTCTACCCAGTGAAGGAGATGTTTTCTCTGCCTACTACGGTCCAGCCACAGGTAAGACGAGAAAACGGGAGCTGCTAGGACAGCATTTCGTCCTACCCCAGGTATAAACACTGCAGGCCAGACAAATTGGTTCGCCGCTTCGGCCTCTGCATTCGTCATATTTTCAAAATTCTTGATGTTACGGCACCATCGGTCAGATGCGATAATCCACCAGATACCGATGCGGCTGATGCAGCAAACTGCAGTTTTGTTAGCTAATGATCTTAGCGCATTTCACAATAACGACCGCTCCTTTGCAGATTATTTTTAGTTTATAGGCTACGCGTCTGAAATTATGTAAAGCTTGCACACCCTTTCTTTGCCAGATAATACATGACTATATGTCTAACCCGTGAACTATGTATATTGTCAAAGCTTTTTGTCTGCGCAGAATGTAGTAATTTGAAAGGCTTTCTTGGTACACCCTTAGTGCCTCGCAGATCTGTCGGGTTAGTTCTTTGCTGCCTTTGACAGGTAACTGTCCCCCTGAGTCACCTGATCAATGCCCTCCATTCATTGAAAAGTCCGCTGTGCAGCGCGCCATCGGAATATCAGCCGAAGGATGCCGGTCTGGAGAGCGCCCAGCACGCCCGAGAGGTAAAGCGTCTCGATCATCATTTCGGAGTTTATCATTGGTCTTTTAGATCTATCCCTTAATGATTCACCTTAATTGAGGACACTGGCAGTGTTTACCACCACTCCAGCTGTGCATTTGTATGCCCCCCCAAGTTTGAGGGCCCCCTGTTGACCACAAGCAGTCACTGCACCAAATAATAAACAAGTGTTCCTTATTTCGGGTGCAGTGTTCTCCGCTAACTCGCTATTTAGCTACAATCTTCTGACTCTACCCACTACCTGTTTATTTAGATTTTGTCTAACGTCTAAGGGGGGCAAAAGTGAGTTTTGGGGAGGGGCCAAAAACAACAAAGCCAGTTTTTTTTTTTTTTTGGTGACCTAATCCACTTTGCCTGCATTATGTGGCTGCTAGTCAGCGTTTGCCGACATGGTGGAGTCCTGTTACACGTGTTTGTACAGTCAGGGGTCAGTCTGAGGGACCTGGGCTTGGGGGACCTGAAGCCAGACCATTTCCCGTTGGTGGGGGACGCTGGGCTCTCCGGCTGGAGAACTTCCTACATCTCCTCAGCTTCTTTCTTCCAGAACAAGTATGGTAAGTCAAAACCTGATCCTTCCCTTTTTCTTCCATGTAACCGTAAGGCCTTTGTAACACCGTGCGAGTGCATACGACTGCTTAGACCTTTTTGTTTTTCCAACGGTATCCTTTTTGTCACCTTCAGGGTTCCCCGGAAGCACGATGGGCCTTTCCAGCTCTCTCGCGTTTTGTAAACAGAGTGCCACACCCCTTCAGTTGGTCTGTGCCGGCCTTCAGCACTGGCCAGGTAAAGCCGAGAGCTTAGACTCGTTTAAAACTAGTTTATTGGAATACAGCTTTGAAATGCCGTGGTACCCATGAAATACTAATGGGTGTATTTCTCTCTTCTTCGGTTTTTCGGGTTTGATAGTGTGGACCCAGAGGCGGGGCTTTAAGACGCTGAAATCCAGAACGCGACGGCTGCAGTCCGGCCACGAGCGCCTCGTAGAAAACGATGGTTTCACGCCGTCCTTCATGAAGGTTGGTTGTGGCTGTCCAGCCACCGTAGGACACCTTCACTGATACACGGTGATAGTGTGAGAGGTCCTGTTCATCATGCCAGTGTTATTTTCGTTTGCGTTGCTCCCCATGATAACTTAACTCAGTTGGGAAGGGGGTTGGCAGCAGGCTCCATCCAACATCTGGATAAGATTTTAATTATAGTTTTCTATATGAAAAGTGTGTTTTGAAAATGCATATATTATATATCTTATATTATAATTATATATTGTATATTATATAATGCATATATATAAATATATATATTATCTTTCTAGAATTTTCTGAAGAAATTTACTATGAGATTTTTTTTCTGGTTTTTTTTCTACTTTCAGATTTTCTAGTGTAGTTATTTGTATAGTTTGATCGCGACGTAGCCAGCGATGTAGCTAGGCCTTGTGTGTCTGAGGTTTTGCCATTTATGTCACCCCCCCCCCCCCCCTGCCCGCCACTCCCTGTGGAGTTCTGTGACCTTTTTTCTCGCTACAAAATCCCAATGACGTTTATCTCCCAGGGCATCCTCACGAGAGACAAAGGATCAGAGTTAGAAGCTCTGGACAAACTTCTGAAGACCAAGAATATCCCAGAAGCCCAGCATGATGCCTTCAAGATGGGTTTCGCGGAGGGATTTCTCAAGGCTCAGACACTCGCCCAGCGAATGCAAGGTGGGCATCTATACAAACACTCCCAAAAAGCTGAAAATTCCAAATATTACCTAGTCAGATATCAGTAATATTAGCTACGTGGCTTTTGCCTTAAGCAGCACAAAGTTGTAAATTATGCAAATATTTTTAGGGAGCTTGTGCGATCTGCTTGCCATGTGGAAATGTTCCAGGTTCTCCTCACAGTGGAGTATATTATTATACAGCTGTGGAAAAAATTGAGACCACAGCAGAATTTTCAGTTCCACTAATTTCTCAGTGTATGGATATGCGTCTGTGTAAAATATACATTTTTTTGCAAACTCCAGCCTGGCTCTTCTCCATTTCTCATTGATGAAGGGCTTCTTCCTTGCTTTATAAGTCGCAAGTCCTGCTTCCAGTAGCCAATTGTGAACTGTCCTAGCAGTGCACTTCATACCACTTAATGTTTCCCAGTCCTTTTGAAGGTCACTTGAGGTCATCCTCTGATTTTCATGAGGGATTCTCGGATAAGTTGATGGTCACCTCTGCTACTACAAAGTCGCTTCTGCCCTAAACCTGGCTAGTTTCCGGTCGTTCCCAGTGTCTCCTGCTTCATATTGTTCCTGTGTACTGTGGTACAGTGTAGCCTTCTGCCAGGAGAACCAGGATTAAACCAGGAATTAAAAATGTAGATTTTGAAAAATATAGAGTGGTCTTTTTTTCCCAAAGCCATAGATTTTGCTTCGTTTCTGACTGTGTGAAGGGATGAGCTGGACCAGGGAAAGGCCGAAATTTCCCCATAGGACACTGATGACAGTCTGGTATCCATCCTTGATAGTGCTGGGGCAGTGGTCCAAGGTGTTGCCTTCCCATGTAGAGTTTTTATAAATTGTTTATATTTATGGAGTCCAGCACTGATGTTGGTATGGTTAATGTCTCCCATGATGATGAATAGTGAGCCGGGCTGGTCGGCCAACTGTTACTGCGCTAACTTTGCATATGACCTTAGAGATGGATTTGCGTTGCCTCTACCTAGCTCTTGTGTTGCTATCAACGTTTAGTATCTAGTGTCTGTTTGGATTTGCTGGTTCAAAATCCCATTCTATAACATTCTATTCAATTCAATTTATTTTATACGGCGCCTTTCACAACAGAAGCCGCAAGGTGCTTTACATGAGTGCGTTGTAATACATCATTTTTACAGAATAACAATAATAATAACAAAAGCGGGAAAAGAAAGTCAAAGAAATGAAAGAAAGAAAAGCCAGAGGATTACGGAGTAGAGAAAACTAAAACCTCCGGGAATCACAGGTCAACTGGCTGCCTGATCCCCCCGCCCCCCCGAGCATGTGGCATGCTAACATTATAGAATAACAAGATGAGCCTGTTTGCTAAAAGCACGGTGTAAACTGTGGTCAAGGTCAAAGCCAAAGTCCATCAATGAACCAGTTCCCCGCGCCAGTCTGCGTAGGGTGGCAGATTGAAGACTGTGCCTGTGATGTCACAGCGCGTAAATTGCATCCATGATGTTACACCTCCATGGGACTGAACCAGGACTCCAGCTCAGATGGTGCCCACTGCACCACCATCAGGACATGTGGGAAGGAAGGCAGATAACGTGGGTGGCAGAAACTCCGCGATGGACATGTATACTGGACTAAAAGGACATGTAGAACAGCAGCGACGGCCTTTAGTGTCTGTTAAGTTGCAGGTAAACTAAGCTGAAGTAATAGGTCTTCAGTTGATGTTTAAAGGCTGATTTGACATCCAGAGCATGAGCTTGCAAACCATTTCACAATATATTGGCCCTGTAGCAGAAGGCTTTAGTGTCATCTGTTTCCTTTTATATATGAGATGACATGAAACCAGTGGTTTGTGTACGATGCACTTTGTAAACTTGAAATAGTTCTGTTTTAGGTAGGCAGGTGATGGACCATTGAGTGCCTAACATGTTCATTGGAGAACCGTGGCATCAGTTGTGAACCTAACAGGAAGCCAATGCAGAGAACTAAGGGTTATGTGGTCAAACTTCCTGTTGGAAATAATATGAGCTGCTGCTTTTTTTTTAATATGTTGCAAGGTGTTTAATGTGTGGCGTGTGATCATTGGTAGTGGCGCATTTCAGGTATCCTGCTACATACATTGGTAGTGGCGCATTTCAGGTATCCTGCTACATACATTGGTAGTGGCGCATTTCAGGTATTCTGCTACATACATTGGTAGTGGGGCATTTCAGGTATTCTGCTACATACATTGGTAGTGGGGCATTTCAGGTATTCTGCTACATACATTGGTAGTGGGGCATTTCAGGTATCCTGCTACATACGTTGGTAGTGGGGCATTTCAGGTATTCTGCTACATACGTTGGTAGTGGGGCATTTCAGGTATCCTGCTACATACGTTGGTAGTGGGGCATTTCAGGTATCCTGCTACATACGTTGGTAGTGGGGCATTTCAGGTATTCTGCTACATACGTTGGTAGTGGGGCATTTCAGATATTCTGCTACATACGTTGGTAGTGGGGCATTTCAGGTATTCTGCTACATACGTTGGTAGTGGGGCATTTCAGGTATTCTGCTACATACATTGGTAGTGGGGCATTTCAGGTATCCTGCTACATACATTGGTAGTGGGGCATTTCAGGTATCCTGCTACATACATTGGTAGTGGGGCATTTCAGGTATTCTGCTACATACATTGGTAGTGGGGCATTTCAGGTATCCTGCTACATACGTTGGTAGTGGGGCATTTCAGGTATCCTGCTACATACGTTGGTAGTGGGGCATTTCAGGTATCCTGCTACATACGTTGGTAGTGGGGCATTTCAGGTATCCTGCTACATACGTTGGTAGTGGCGCATTTCAGGTATCCTGCTACATACGTTGGTAGTGGCGCATTTCAGGTATCCTGCTACATACGTTGGTAGTGGCGCATTTCAGGTATCCTGCTACATACGTTGGTAGTGGCGCATTTCAGGTATCCTGCTACATACGTTGGTAGTGGCGCATTTCAGGTATCCTGCTAACCATTGTATTGAAGTCATGTGTGACTTTGACATCTGTGCTAGACATGAAGTTCACATTACTTACTGCATTAATAAATCGTAGGGAAATTCCATCATTTATGTGACGTCATAATAATCTTTTCCTCCATAGTCAAAGAGGGTGGCTGGATCACAATGGTGATTAGAAAATGGTTAGAGAAGGACTTATTCAATGGACAGATACATGATAGACAAACTCTGTGAGTGATAATTGAGTCTAGTTTATGACTGTGAACATGCGTTAGTCCTGTTATGTGCTGGTAACATTCAACAGGGTCCAGGAGGAACAAGAAACTTTTGCTAAAGGCATCAGTCTCTATGTCCACATGTATACTGGAATCTCTAAGTATTATAATATTCTCTAAGATAATCAGTAAGAAGTTCCCCCGAATTCAGTTAGGGACAATGTCCATGGCCTTGGTGCTCTGTATTCTATCAGTGGTGGATACTTAATGTCTAGAAAGTACAAATCCAGAGCAAGATTTTGTTTCAACCATTCAGTTGAGTACTCTGAGTACTGTGTACTCTGTAAATGTGACTCTGTACTCAACTCATTGGTTGAAGCAAAATCTGATTTGTCTGGATTTGTACTTTCTGAACCTGAGCTCTCCGCCTTTGTATATCATAAGAATATAGATGGGCAGGTCAGATGCCATTTGAAGTAGCACTGCTTGAAATATTGTAAATCTTGTGATTTTTAAATTTGATTTTTTTTTTTTTTTGGAGTTCGATTTTTAACAGTGAATTAAAAATGGCCACCAGGCAGATGCACAGCCAGAGCCCCAAGGTTTCTGCATGCAACGAAAGACTCACTTAATCTTATCAGTGGGTTTGATATTAAGTTATCGGTACTGGAGCCCCTAGTGGAACATTTAGGTTCAAGTCTAGCTCTGGAAATAGTTACTATATTCTTTCTAGGCTTATTCAGTTCCATTTCTAAATGGTTCTTTGATTTAGGGGTTGCTGTGTTATAAAGCATGAGAAAATTCAGTCCCGTACAGCTACAGAGAATCATTTAGAACTCGCGCTTTTCTCAGGAGCCGGTATTGCTGCAGATTGCTGTATCTAATGTACTGCAGCATTTCTGATTTTAATTTCTTTCTGGCTTGGGGGAAATGAAATGTTGTGATGTGAACAGATGGTAATTTGCCTGCTTCCTAGATGCTAAGTGCCACTGGGTGGCTCTGCCTTCGTTTGACAGACTCTCTGAGGAGGACCCGGCTGGTTTTGCTGGTCCTCCTGATCCTGGGCATCTATGGGCTCTCCCGAACGCCCTTTTTATCAGGTAAAGGAACCTCGCCGGCTGCTTATGGTCCCTCCTCTACCACAGCCTGTGTCCCCCATCACATCTTATAAACTGCCTTGTGGATAATCTGTTGTGCTCCATTTGGACTCTTACTGTGATTAGATCTTTAACAATATTTAACAATAACAATATCCCTGGCTATGCAGATGATTTTTATGCATTGAAACTGAATTGTTCCCATTAACCACAAACTGTTTGATACAACCAAACTGAAGGGGAGCGATTGAATCGTTCATATTGTACATTACAGAAACACTTGATCTATAGTGTAAATATTCAAAGTGGGTGGTGTGTGGATCCTGCAGGTTAAGCAGTGGTTCAGAAGATCGTCGGTTCTAATCCCGTGGTCAGCAGTGTGATGCCACTGTTAGGTCCTTGTGCAAGACCCTTAACCCCAAGTGTCCCAGGGGTGCTGGATGCTAGACGATCCTGAGCTGTGACCCCAAAACTTGCTCTTACTTGTGTTTGTGTGTCTCATAGAAGAGCAAGGTGGGATATGAGAAAATGCAATTTCCTCATGGGGATGAAATAATGAATCTCCCTCCCCCATCCCACCCCCATCCCTATCCTGCACAGTAGTCATAGTTTATCATTGTGCATCAATGTGTGAACAGATTAATACAACTAATTAATAGCTGTGCTCTCTGTCTTGGAGATTAAATTCTAACAGCAGATACGAGTGATCTTCCTCTAATAAGTTCCTTTTATTCACAAAGATTGACAGTGTAGATGCTTTGATTGCGCCTTTGTTTCACAGGAAGTGTTAATCCTGTACTTTGGGTTTGATGCATGCATGGCACTGTGGGAATGTGAACTTTGACGCTGCTGTTCCTGACAGTGCGATTCCGAACCACATCAGGCCTGGATGCTGGCGTGGAGCCCGTCCAGATGAAGAACGTCACCTTCGAGCACGTCAAGGGTGTGGAGGAGGCCAAAAACGAGCTCCAGGAGGTCGTGGAGTTCCTCCGGAGCCCTCAGAAGTTCACTGTGCTTGGTGGGAAGCTGCCCAAGGGTAAGAAGTAACTCCCCCGGCTCCCAAAGAGCTGTAGGACTGGTGTCCTCACTGAACATGTCTCCAAGGCGTATGTTAGTGGTGGGCGGAATCACCACAGCAAATCGGCAGCAAGCGTCTACATCAATATAATGCATTTGTTCTTAGAAAGGAGCATTTTTATTAGTTATAAAAACAAACTGTTTACTTTTATGTAGTTGGAAAGTAAAACTGACGTTTTGTTAGATTATTAAAGTATATTCAGCTCGATGGTAACATGGTTTATTGATTTTAACCGTGTACGTAGCTCGATAAGAATTGTCTCACTGACATGCTTTATTAGAATAATAATGTATATTTAATAAAAACATGTTATTTATTATTACTGTATATTTAGCTTGGTAAAAACGTTTGCTTCATTTTTACCATGCTAAATTGCCTTACTGATTTGCATGTAATTACAAACCTAATCATATTACTCATAAATCCAGATTTTCAGGCGTAGACTTAAACTGATTATAAATGTAAGAAATTTATTACTGTTTTTTGCACTATGAGCAACGAGATTGAAATTTCATGCATGATAAGGCTGAGGATAACAAAGGTATATTGACCTAAAAAGGTAAAAAATATAAAAAATATCAAATATAGACGAGGAAGGGAAATAAACTGCTGCTCAGGCAGCTGGGGGGAAATCAGACTGAAAGATGCACACGGTTGAGCAGAAATGGGGGGGGTGTAAATATCGGGTGTAGCCGTGCACCTGCTGACATTTGCGGGCGTTCTGCCAGGCATCCTGCTTGTCGGCCCCCCAGGCACCGGGAAGACCCTGCTTGCACGAGCCGTGGCTGGGGAGGCGGACGTACCCTTCTACTACGCCTCTGGCTCCGAGTTCGACGAGATGTTCGTGGGCGTGGGAGCCAGCCGCATCCGGAACCTCTTCAGTGAGTCACCCTTCCTAGGGCGGCGGACTATGGAGTCAGGCTCCACGCCACACGTTGGGTCATTTTCCGAAAGGGCCCTCGTAGGTACACATCCCAGGCTCTGCCATTTTCACTCTCAGGAGAGGCGAAGGTCAACTCCCCCTGTGTGGTTTTCATTGATGAGCTGGACAGCGTGGGTGGGAAGAGGATCGAGTCCCCCATGCACCCCTATTCCAGACAGACGATAAACCAGCTGCTGGCGGAGATGGATGGGTGAGAACCCCCCCGGCCAGCAACAATTCCTAGGGAGCCCATTTTTACCGAAAGTATTCATTCCAGTTAATGTTCTAACACCTGCAGGTTTAAACCAAACGAGGGTGTCATCGTCATTGGAGCTACTAACTTTCCTGAAGCTTTGGATAAGTATGTTGATGCTTTTTTCTTTAAGCTGACTTTTTATGTAATTAATTTTTATGGCTTCAAAGATTGTTATAAAGTATTTTAACTGGCATCCATCCAGCTATCTTCTAACCCCTCATCCCAGTGCCTCCCAACCCAGTCCTTGGGAAACACCACCTTATCCTGGTCAGGGTAGCAGGGGGGATCGACGGACTAATATAGTACTTAATAACACTTCAGTTAGTTAACTACAGAGGTGCAGATTTCTGGTCCAGAGAGTGCAAATCCCAGAACAAGATTTTGCTTCAAACACCCAGTTCACTATAAAGAGTCACAGTCACAGAGCACTCAACTGGTTGGTTGAAACAAAATCGTGGTCTGGATTTGTACTCTCTGGACCTGAAATCACCACCTCTGGTAAACTAGGCATGTTAACTGGCACTGCCGTAACACTGGAGAGCTGCAGCGCTGACCATGATCACAAGCACTGCCGTAACACTGGAGAGCTGCAGCGCTGACCATGATCACAAGAGGCCTTTAATATTTTTTTAATTTTAATAATTTTTTTGCAGTGCTCTGATACGACCAGGAAGGTTTGACATGCAGGTCACAGTCCCCAGACCAGATGTAAAGGGTCGTACTGAGATCCTCAAGTGGTATCTCAAGAAAATTAAAGTGGATTCTGGTACGTTTTTAAAAAGGATGACAAAGCTTTTGGTTTGAGTCAGAGTGCCAAAATGCATTCCTGTAGGCACTTGTTTGTTTTATGGTTATGGTCTTACTCTTCCGTTCATATTTGTGGATTTTTTGGCTGTAGCTGTTGAGCCTGAGATCATCGCCAGGGGGACGGTGGGCTTTTCTGGGGCCGACTTGGAGAACCTGGTGAACCAGGCGGCGCTGAAGGCAGCAGTGGACAGTAAAGACATGGTGACCATGAAGGAGCTGGAGTTCGCGAAGGACAAGATCCTCATGGGTGAGCGGGGCAAGCCTGAGCTTCCGGGGGGGAATGCAGAGCTTTGTGGCACGGAATGACAGCGGGACCGTCACCTGTGTCCGCCAGGCCCGGAGCGCAGGAGCGTGGAGATCGACAAGAAGAACAGAACCATCACCGCCTATCACGAGTCCGGCCATGCCATCGTGGCATACTACACTAAGGACGCCATGCCCATCAACAAAGCCACCATCATGCCACGCGGGCCGACTCTGGGTCATGTGAGTAACCCACACTATGGGACATGCGCTGGTGTGCCAGTATTCTGTTTCCTGCTATTGTGGTTGGTGGGTATGTGTACCTCTCCCTCTTAAACGGTACAATATACATGTAGAGACTGGACTGGACTGGATGCCATGTTATTATACAGAGCGCAATGAAATTTTTGCTCTAGTCCCAAATGGTGCCTTCACACATAAAAAGTACTTAAATTGTAAATTGACGTGTTTAGAGTACAATGCAGATACAGGACATGACATAATAATAAAATCCTTGCTGTTTAAATCACTCATAGATATGTTTGTGAGAAATTCATTTATGGTGGTATCTTGGTTTGCGAGCATAATTCGTTCCGGAAACGTGCTCATAATCCAAAGCATATATCAAGGCAAATTTTCCCATTAGAAATAATGGAAACTCAGATGATTCCCAAAAATATTCATATAAAAATGATTAATACAAAATATAAAGTAAAAATACATAAAACAAATTAACCTGCAATATACCTTTGAAAAGAATCGTGGATGGTGTGAGGGAAACGAGAGAGAGGGGAAAAGAGGAGGTTTATTTTGTAGGGCGACGTTCACTATAACGGAATCACTGCTATCTGTTAGCTCACTGGAATCTTTTTCTTTTTGTGCGAGTTTAATAAGTGACAGCTAATATGTCCAGTGGCAGCTGCTTTTGTCTCCTTTTCGATTTCGCGGAAATGTGACATTGCATTGTCGTTAAACAGATTCTTCGCTCGCACTACTGCACCCTTATTTGGGTGGTGCTTTTCTACTAAATTTTGACTATACGAGTGAGGCATGCCAACCGAGACCGAGCATGGGCGATGATTACCCACAATCCTGCATCGAGAGAGACGGAGAAGAACCATTGGCTCAGTTCTGATCACATGACGCTAGGCAGATAAACCATATGCATAATAATCATATTGTAAGACCTCGCTCATTTATCAAGTCAAAACTTATTTTTAAATTTTGCTCGTCTTGCAAAACACTCGCAGACCAAATTACTCGCAATCCAAGGTTTTACTGTATATTGACTCCTTTTGGCTTTAGAAATATTGCAATATTTATCGTACAAAAATGGAATCTTTTCTTATTTTTTGCGGCCGTAATACAATGTATGAAATGCTAAATCCTATGAGATGTCTAACATAAAGCAAAATTCAAAACGAGGTATTAAACTGGTAGGTGGCAGAGCAAAGTACCAATGTGAAGTGGAGCAGTGAGTAGAATATAGAGAATGCTGCAGCAGTATTAGAGAATCAGCAACTCGCTCTGGAGGCAGTGAGTGTACAACATTTCATACAACAACCTCATACGCACAAGTACGGCCAGAAAGGAAGGAGCTAACCAAGATGGTTTTTCTTGCACTGCCCCCTGGTGGATATAATTTTTAATCCTCCAGATTGACAGAACTACACATGCAAGTATGACCAACAATCACCGCTTATGTAGCAACAACTTGTATATACGCAAGTATAAAGCAGTCCTCAGTGGGTGGCTGCGCGACTGTCCTTCCATTCTCCTGCAGGTCTCCATGCTCCCAGAAAACGACCGCTGGAGTGAGACCCGCTCACAACTGCTGGCCCAGATGGACGTCAGCATGGGTGGCCGGGTGGCTGAGGAGCTCATCTTTGGGAGCGAGAATGTCACCACTGGTAGGGATGGTCGCACACGCGGGGGTGGAAGAGAGTGAGGATGAAGACCCTCTTGACTTACTTCTGACGTGTGTGTGCTCTTTTTGGCAGGGGCGTCTAGTGATTTCGATAGCGCGACAAAAATAGCAAGAATGATGGTGACCCAGTTTGGAATGAGTGAAAAAGTAAGGGACATCGATCTTCCTGTCCAGTTTTGTCTTCAGTACCATCAATGTTTGCTGCCTTTTTGCTGCTGTAAAATAGAAGCTGGTGATTTAGCGATTTTGTCCTCTCCAGCTGGGGGTCATGACGTACCCTGACCTGTCAAAGCAAAGCCCAGAAGTACAAGCTGCAGTCGAGCAGGAAGTGAGAACGTTGCTGAAGGTAGCTGCCCGCACTATCTTCAGGAAGCTCTGTGTAGTGAAGACAAGAATGTTTAAGGGAAAGACATCCGCTTTGATAGTACATGCAGCTTCCAATTTAAGTCAAATTGAGTCAAGTAAATGTATACAAAAACAATGAGATATATGATGTTTACGGAAGCTCTAATACAATAAGGCAGTAGTTCTCAAAACTCGGTCCTCAGGCCCCACTGCCCTGCTTGTTTTCCAGCTATCCCTGCCCTACACACTGCTGATTACCAGGATCAGTGTTGTTCAGTCAATCAGAAGCTGAAAGACAGTTGGGATCTGTGTGTGGGGCAGGGATAGCTGGAAAACAAGCAGGTTAGTCTAGTTATACTTATAACTTAGTTATAAGTGAAGTTATACTTGATCTTTTCATTTGTATAATATGTGTTCTGTGCTCTTTAGTACGTATTGCTAGTATATTTTTGGCTTATGTGTTTTGCTATAAGGTGTACTGAATCACATGGGAAGGTAAATCTGGCTTGCGTAAAATGTGATATGCTTTAAGGGTTTGTGGAACGAATTACAGCCGAGAGCCGCCTGCATATCAGCTGAAACTGAACATCTGTTTAGCCAGAACTCTTTGGATTCCGCAAAGCTGTCTTTTGTGTCAAACAAAACGGGCGTGATTTTCTCTGTTAAGGAGTCCTACGAGCGAGCCAGGCATATCCTGAAGACGCACGGCAAGGAGCACAGGAACCTTGCAGACGCCCTGCTGATGTACGAAACTCTGGATGCCAAAGAGATCCAAATGGTCCTGGAGGGGAAGACCCTCGACAGCAGATGATGGCCCACATGCTGGGACAGGATGCTGGGGTCTCTGCTCGGCCTTCAAGCACCAATCACGCAGCTTAGACCATGCATCCGAACATGCGGCTTCACAAGCGGCGGCCTCTGCCCCTTGATTTTGGCACCACATGCCTGCTGTCTTCCTGGCCCACAGGACAAGGTTGTCTCAGGGTTAAGCTTGTTAGATTTTCTTTGTGTTTCTTGGCGTTCATGTAGCCCTGTTTTGGTAATACCTTTGTATACACGCTTATTGATTTGATAATTCATTTCAAATTCATGAACAAGTGACCCTTTATTTCAAATACCTCTCATCTGCTACTACTCTATATCTTGGTATCTAATGTTCCTCAGCAATCTGTGTTTTATGCTGCTGCCACCAGAGGGCGCTTGTGGTGAAATCATTATTAGTCAGTGTTTGAGAATTTCATCAGAGGGCGTGGAGGTGCCCTTTCAGAAGTGTGTTTTTTTTTCTGCATATGTAGAGAGAACCTAAGCAGTTTAAGAAATGTTAATACATTTAGCACTTTATTGGATGGGAAAGCATATTTATTTGTATCCGTCTTGTTGAGAAAACAAGTTAGTAGTTTACTGTCTTCGGTCATTTCAAATATTGTATTCAAATTTGTGCATTGGTGTTTTAGTGGTGTATATTACCTTTTTGTTTTCATTTCTGTCGCTTCAGAAAATGAGCTTAATACTTGTATTTTAGAGGAAGAAGGAAAAAGTCTGCTAGGAATGGCACTGTCTGTAGAAAGGTAGTTCGTAAAGGTGGAAGTGTTCAGACAGTCTGTGCTGTGGAGAAAAGAAAATTCCACTTATCAATTTAGTAATTAAGTTTGTCTCCATATTAAGGGTCAGTGTGATATTTTTTTGCCTGTTTTTAATGACTGAAGTTTAGAATTTTTATTTCAGTCTTCAGAAGGTCTGTGTTCATGGTCCGGAGAGGTACAGAACCTGAAAAACATCCTGTCCTGTCAGAGGTTATGCTAAAGTCGTCCTCAGTCACCATACGGACGCTTTCTGATTGCTTTTTCTAGTGCGATTTATTCCCGCATAAGAGTTTAACTTATCTGAAGCTAGTTTTAAATTGATATCATTATATTTTTATTTGTCATTACGCAGAGTACAAGACATGTATAAAGACGTACAAGAGGAATGCTGTAAATGCTTGAATAAGTATTTTTGATTATGTATGATTTGTAAATTGGCTTTTCATGCTTTCCCATTTATTACAATCAAGATTTAAAAAGATGACAAATAAAGCTTGTTAAAAATCTTATGTTTAATGGTCTGTCACTAAGCATGTTTACTGTCACGTATTTCATGCAGTGAGATTATTGCTGGTCTCCTAGCAGTCGTTGATGGGCATGGCGTCTACATGGTTCAGAAAGAGAGTATAAGTGCTGATGTATGTGCTGTCTGCCAGGGAGGCGGGAGACCAGGGCCTGTGTAGGGAGACCGCAGTCACGGGTGACGCTGTCCGCCTTTCCGAGGCAGTCTGTCAGGGAGGCGGGAGACCAGGGCCTGTGTAGGGAGACCGCAGTCACGGGTGACGCTGTCCGCCTTTCCGAGGCAGTCTGTCAGGGAGGCGGGAGACCAGGGCCTGTGTAGGGAGACCGCAGTCACGGGTGACGCTGTCCGCCTTTCCGAGGCAGTCTGTCAGGGATGCGGGAGACCAGGGCCTGTGTAGGGAGACCGCAGTCACGGGTGACGCTGTGCGCCTTTCCGAGGCAGTCTGTCAGGGAGGCGGGAGACCAGGGCCTGTGTAGGGAGACCGCAGTCACGGGTGACGCTGTCCGCCTTTCCGAGGCTGTCTGGCATGTAAATGTCCTCAAGTGAGGGCAGATGTGTCCTGCTGATGAATTTCTGCAGGGCTCTGTGCTCCTGAGCTTGACAATTTTCAGGATGAAATACATTCCCTGAGGATGGATTTCATTGTGCATCTGCAGAAGTAAGGGCAGCGCTGAGGCTCAGTAAGGAGCACTGTTGCTTCATAACTCCAGGGATGGGGGCTTTGAATCCCTCTTCTGCTTTGGGGTTGTTGGGTTTACATTTTCTTCTTGGGTTTCCCAGGTTCTCATGTTTCCTTTCTGTGTAGACAATCAGTTATGCTAATTGGGATTGCGAAATTGCTCATAGTACTGTACTGTGTACATGTAAATTCCCATGCAGGATGTACTCCAGCAAAATGCTGCCTTGGATAGGCTCCAGGCCCTATTGTGACTTTGACCACAAGTCAGATGGTCTGTAGAAAGTGTTTGACAGCTACTGGTGTCACATGTAATTTTCTCTGAGGAAATAAAGAAATTGTTCCTTCTTCATTGTTCCTGTTGTGAAGTAACACACAAAAAACTCACTTACTCCACCCTTCCCCCCCCACCCCAACACACACACACACAGATTCCTCTATAGATGACAGCGGGAGAATGTGTTTCTGCTTCCTGGAATCGATGTCCCACTGTGTGATGTTAAGGGTTGGGGTGTTGTTCTGGCACTGCTCCCATGATGGAATTGGGGCTTTCGCCATGTTAAGGATCAGGGTGGGGGGCGTTACAGATACATTAGATGAGCGGCTCTCTCTGGGCCATTCGGATCATTTGATTCCTCACCGACCTGGTCGTAAGTCCTGCCGCGGTCAGTGATACCGGCAGGGGCCCTAAAGTGGGCTTGGCTGAGACTCCGTCTCACAGAGGGGGAGACAGGGGCACACTACCCATAACCCCAACTCTCATTTGTCCATCACTGCCCACCCAGATAACTCTCCTGCTGAGGCCTGGGAGAAAATTCCCTCAGTGCCCTCCTCCTCCTACCCTACAGTTTCCTCTGTGCTCTCCTATTCTAGCCCTGCTGCCCCTCCAAGGCCCTTAGGTCTTGCAGTCTGGGCGGACTCTGCCTCACCAATACACAGGCCCAGGGTCCGGGAGACATCCCGGACACTCCCTGTTCCCCCCGGTCATGCCTTGGTCCCACTCCCGGGACAGTGTCCTGCCTTTGTTTTGTCCTAGCCTGTGTCCCCTATAGCCCTCTCCTGTGTTTTCATTCCTGTCACCATGGTTCCTCAGTTGCCCACTCTGTCCTGTTGTGTGTATGGTTGGGTGTCCTCTCTGCTCTCCCTGGTTTTGGCTCAGTCTTTTCCGTGCCCTTAGTTATGAGATGTGTTAGGTCCCTTGTCCTAGGATTTGTCTGTCAGGTGTTCCCAGGCGTAGTGTGCTCACTCTGTCTTGGTGTCTCTGTCCTGCTCCCTGGTCCGCGTTGATGTCTGTCCTCGGCCTGTTGTCTGTCCATGTCCATTGTTCTGCCGTGTGTCCTATACTGTCCTGCGGCTCTGGTACCGTGTGGTGTTTGTCCCATGTACCTTGTCAGTCCTACCATGCCCTGTCCTGCCTGATGTCCCATTTGTCCCTGGCCCTGTGTATCCACCCCTGCATTTGGTCCCCTTGGTCCCGTTCCCTGTATGTCCTCTCTGCCCAGAAGGCACGCTAAGAGGGGTACTGTTACGTCCTGCCCACCATGTCCACCTGACCTTCCTGTATCTTGCCTAACATGGCCCTGATGAGCCACACCTGTCGCTTGTTACCTCTCATTAGTCTGGGCATTGATGTCACACCTTCCTGTTGCCTGTGCCCGTCCGTCTGCCACTCTTCCCGTTTTTGATCCCTTGCAGTCCTGTGTGTTTTCCAGTCCCTATTTAGTTTTTTTTTTCATTTAATAAAGCCCCTTTTGTTCTCCTTACCCTTGCCTTTGAGTCCTCTGTCCTGCAAGTAGCGGCAAGTATTTACAAAATGGTGCAATAATGGACATTGCACAATAAAAGGAGGTTCCTGCACAAACACATAAATTTGATCATGTATTTAATGGCTTTAAGTCTTCAAATATTGGGATGTGTTCTGCTTAAGATGCACCTTCCTGGTGAAGTTTTGCATTTAACACCTGGTACATCAGTTCAATGGCTACACTAATTGTCAGCTTTTTTTTTTCCTTGATGCACAATTTAAAACAGAAATTATTCTTATAAAGAGAATATGTATGTCCCTGTAACACGCTTCTTGAGAGCGCAATGTAGTATCACTCCTACTTAATGTATAAATTCACCAGAAAGTTACATGTTAGTTATGTACTGATCCCATGTTCGTTCAGCATTAATCAGTCATAACCGTTCATGGATTTAACAGTCACTGTGTTTGTTTACGATTTGTACTTGAGAAGTAACTGAGTTACTAAATTACTTGTTTGTGCCCCCCGCCCCCGTGATCAACTTCTCTCTTAAGAAACAACATTTGGTTTCACAGTAAAAATGAAGTTCACTTCAAAGGCTGTTTGAATTTCATAGCAAGAAATCAACTTAGTCACTGCTAATTTTGTAATGGATTGCAGCATCTGCTCTCTACATGACTCAAGCTTGTCTAACATTTTACACACAGAATAAATATGATAAAGGAAGTGTACATCCATGATATAATGTGAAACAAGATTTGATATTGTTATATTGATATTTATTAAAAAAGTACTAAATATTTAATGGGTGTCCTAATTTTTTCACGTGACTGCACATACCCCATGACATTATGGGGGTCTGGACAGCCCCCACCATCACAGGCACCATGCAGGCTGGCCACTCTGCAAACCCACCGGAAGACTGCTCCAGGAATCCAAATGCCTGATCGTTGGGGGTCTAATAATCAGAGACGTGACTAATCTTCCCGGGGGTCACAATCAGCGACATAATGGAGAAAGTACCGGAGATCATACCAGTAATCAAACACAACGTCAGCAACGCCGACAGGAATGTTATGCAGGTGGACACCAATGACATTCCTAAAGAGCAGGCTGATGCTCTGCTGGTGCTTCTAACCTCTCTCCCAGTACAGGTGCACGTAGTGGACCCGTTGCACACAGTTAGCCAAAGGATCAGCCGGTTCAGCAGACTGCTGGGACCATACACTTGGCTCACATCTGTGTGACTCACAAAATACATTTCGTCGACAACTTTAATCTGCCCTGGCAATGCAGGTATCTCTTCAGACATTTTCCAGAGCATAAATGCTTATATCAGATCTGTTGTACTACATCTCGCATCCACCCAAGAATCACATTTCAGTCTGCAAAATCCAGAGTCAATTGTTTAAAAAGTGCTTGGGGGCAGTACCTTGCTCAGGGTACCTCGCTGGTCAGGGCTTCAAACGAGCAATCTTTCAATTACAAGTGCGCTTCCTTAACCATTAAGCCACCACTTTCTAATGCAGCAGAGATGTTCAGATAAGTATAATTTAATCAGTGTGAAGTGTCTTAATCTCAGTGAAAAGAAACTAAATCCCCAGGTTCTTAAGGCTGCGGTACTGAATGTCTGCTAACTCAACAACAGATCTTTCATTGCAAACTAGCTGACTGAAAACCAAAATCTTAATGTTGTTTTCCTTACTGAGACCTGACTTGATAGTAATACTGCTCCTTAACTTAATAAAACACGTCCTCTCAATGTTTGTTTTTTTCAATATGTCCAGGTTGAACAGAAAGGGAGGTGGTGTCGCATATCTATATTATAGTACTTTATGCACTAAGCCAGGGGTCTCCAGCTCCGGTCCTGGAGAGCTACTGTCCAGTAGGTATTCTATCCTACCTGGATTCTAACGAGCCACACCTGTTCTCAGGTACATACCAGGAACAGGTGTGGCTCATCAGATGCCAGGTACAATAGAAAACCTATTGGATGGTAGCTCTCCAGGACCGGAGTTCGAGACCCCTGCACTAAGCACATTTCTCATAGGGACTTTCTACGTTTGAATACCTTGCAATGCATCTCACTTGTGATAAATCGGTTCTTACGCTGGTTATCTATCATCCGCCTAGGCTTAGCTCAGGTTGTCTTAATGAGTTTGGGGATTTTTTTTTACTGATGAATATGTCTTAACAACTGGTGATTTTAATATCCATATGGACATGGCCACAGATCCTAAAAGCATAGATTTTATCAGATTACTAAACTGATTCGCTATACAATCTCTACCTCCTCTCCTCGAATGTACAGGGAGGCAACAGGAGACTGTGATCTTCATTCGACCAGTACCAATTCCTTCATCTTATTGACATTAAATTTTAGATGATTCCAGTTCTACCAGTCAACAAAGTTGTCAACCACCAAAAACCCACCAATGAATTTGAAGGCTGATCAAGGCTTATTCATTTACTTAATAATAGCATGACCCAAATTTTGTAGTTATTTGTAATTTTTACTATATGTAAATAGCATTTACAAACATGACCTTTGTAGTAAACCTTATTTCCGCAGATTCTCTTTTTAAATAAAATTGAACAATGATATACAAAAACCTCTCAGAAGAATGAAATCAAATGCCTCTACTGAGCTGTTGAACTGTTATTTACTTGCTTTTATCTGACATCGTCCACTGGATCCTTCTTTTAAGTGAGAAAAAGGCTGAGTTTAATCTCAAGAAATCAAAACAACCAACTACAACTTGAGTATTTTGCAGAATTTTATGGTGATTCGCTGTTGTTGAGCTTGTCAGTAGCGGAGATGTGGGAAGAGGAAAGGTACAGGGCAGGTTTGCACAGGATAACTTCTACTTCCCAGCAGCTGTAGAGGTGCCTTTATCTGTCACGTGCTGTTTGGATACATCATTTTCGGTTTGGAAAGCATATTGAAATGAATGAACGAATTTCTTAACACAGGCAGAACCTGAAGTCATAAGTAAACATTCAACACAGAAAGCATTTTGTTGATTGTGGTTGTGAGTTAGTTATGGCTTCAGTCTCAGTCTCTTTGTCCCAACTAATGATCTGTTCCTTAAATCTTGTTTTCCCGCACCTTGACACATAACAGACTGAACCATTGCTGTTGGTGCTGCAGGACATGCCCCCCACCTGTACAGATTGTGCCCGGGGTGGGTACTGTCTGAGTTGGAGTCCTGGTTCAGTCCAATGGAGGGGTAGCATCATGGATGTGACTCATGAACTGTGGCGTTGCTGGTGCAGCTTTCAATCCGCACCCTGCAAAGACCAGCATGGAGAACTGACTCATTGATGGAATTTGGATTTGCCCTTGACCACATTTTACACATTACTTTTAGTAAGTAAGCCCATTCTTTTTTTTTTTCTAAAGTGTTAGCATACCCAGGGGGGGGGGGGGGGGGGGGTCGGGTGGGCAGTCAGCTGACCTTAGTTTTTTTTTCTTCTTCTGACTGGTGTTTTTAGTTCCTCTCCTTTGTTCTCTCTCGGCTTGCTTTGTTTTTTTATCTCTTCCCCATTTTCCTCTATCATGCGTCATTTTGCATTATCCTTGTAATCATGGATTGCCAAATGCCTGGGCGCGACTCTGTTGTGAAAGTCACTATACAACAATACATTAAAATTGAAACATATTGATACAAATGCAGAGCTAAAGAGAGAGAAGAAGAACTTTCATGTAGACCTTTTCCGCATGCATACATTGTAAGCATACAGTCCTCGTTTTACATGGTAACCATGACTAAACACTTGTGACTCTTTGCAAAGTGTCTAATTTGTTTCAGGCAGTAGCCAATTCACTAAAACGTGGCCTGAACAAGGCCAGTCAGTGAAAAATAATGAAGCTAAAACTTGGGAAATTTCTACTTGCTATTAAACAGTACATATAATTATAGCCTACTGCATCTGAAATAAAGTTTGGTAGCTAAATTAAAGTCTAATATTTAAACATTCGGAGCTAGCTCAGTAACTGAAGATGTTATTTCGGTCAGAGGTCTCTATGGTGGGATAACTCAAGGATGGACGGTACCCATCCAGTGATTCTGAAAGCAATCAATGTTGTTTGGGTGACATGGTCGACGTGTTTTAGGTGTTGCACAAAATGCAGGAAAAGTACGTCTGGACACACTATATTGGGTTCTGTGTGGTCTTGCGCATGCCTTTCCAGGCTGTCCGTTCCTGCCCCAACTAATCATCCATCTTCTATGGGGTGGTGAAGGGTCTGCAACCTATCCTGGAGGCTACGGTGCAAAGCAGGGAACAACCCAGGATGGGGTACCAACCCATCACAGAGCACACACGAATCATACACACCTATGGGCAATTTAGTAGCTCCAATTAACCTCGGTTTGTTTTTGGACTGCAGAAACTGGAGTACCTGAAGGAATCCCCATGATGACATGAGGAGAACATGCCAAATCCACACACATGGAGCTATGGTGAAACTTGAACCCAGGACCCAGACACAGCAGTGCTAACCACACTTTTACCAACCAGTCCCTTCGACCTCAATCAGAAGCCCTTAATCAACACTACTGTTCACCTGATGCTGAGAGAGTAGGCCGCAGCTCTCGACCAACATGTACACGATTGGATTGTTCAGGGTGAGGCGCCCAATCAGGAGCATCTGCAGCTGTACACATGAACACACTGTGTGTCCTTGTCATTTAAACTTCTTATTATTTGGCTCATGTCATATGTTTTTGTTTTGTTTCCGTATATCTGCAGCAGAAATGTAAAAAGAACACGATTCTGGGCAAAATATTAGTCACAATTAATATTTTCTCTCACAATTCTTAACATTTTTTCCGCTTTATTATTATTTTGCATTACATATTGTCCTTTTAAAGACAGAATCCACCATATGTAGAATGTACAACATATCAGTAAACATACCAATATTGCCAACCAATATTTAAACTTTATCATTTTTCAAAGCAGCACCAGAGCTAAGGACACACCTACTTAAATAATGGAGATGATTGCACTGGATGATCAGCCATTTTCTATAGTGGAGAATGAGGGATTTTCATTGGTGTCATCAAGTTTGTGGACGATACCATCGTCATTGGCCTCATCGGTGAGGCTGGTTAGGCTTTCTACGGGATAGGGGTAAAAGACCCGACTGTATGGTGCCATGACTACAACCTCTGGACATTGATAAGACAAAGGAATTCATTGTTGACCAGATGGATCTCCCATAGGGTGACCACCTAATCCATGTCAGGAGGGACACCACAAGCTATGACAGGGTCTGTAAACTACCATTTTAGCCATTTCAGTTATAAGGACCCAGATTTCACTTAAGCATAAAGTTCTTCATGTACTGATTGGTCAGTCTCCTATAATCATGCATGTGTCGCTAATGTTAATGTGAAACAGCTGGATAAATCTTTCAATCAAGGAAACAAACCAGTCAAACCTCAAGAAGAATGGAACTAATTAATCAAACACAGCAATGTTTCAGTTTTAAAGTAGTTTCTAGAACCTGAGGAGATTCATAGTGCCCCTCTTGACATGGATTAGGTGGTCACACTAATCTCCCACTGAGTCAGTGAGTAGTTTCAGGTTTCTGGGCATCTAGACCATCATCTCCCTCTCAGGGTTGGTAAACACTAGCTGCATCCTCAAGAACACTCAACAGAGGCTGTTCCTCCTGAGGACGTTAAAGTGCTTTTAGTTGGGACCCAAACCCCAGTGAATTTCTACCGCTACACCTTGGAAAGTATCCTAACTGTATGCATCGTGGTCAGGATGGGTAACATATCTGCTCTGCGCCTCGAACAGCTACAGAAGTCTGTCCGAACAGCCTCAAAGACCATCGGCACGGATCTTCCCCACCTGCGATCCATCAGCCTCTCCTGCTGCCAGAAGAGAACCAGGTCCACCATCAGAGATGCGAGCCACCCATTTCACATCTCACGCCAATTGTTTCATTAGCAGCTTCTTTCGCAAAACCATGAGATTGCTAAATAACCAGTGACCTGCATCTGTCCCCAGTATTGTATTACACCCTGTTGTTACTATTCTCTATTCTACCTCCACCCTTTCTTAGTAACGTAACACCTCTGTGGCTATTTCCCTTCGATGCAACACCTATTTATTCCATATTTATTGCATCAATATTATTGAGTCTTCTCAAGACTTCTCAAGACCTGTGCTACTGTGTCATAAGAATTATGCTGTGTCACAGGGAACACATGCAACCATAAAATGTGAAACTTCTACATAGTGAATAAGAAAATAATGCAGCTATTTTAGCCATAAAAATCCATTTTAATCTGGGGTACCTTATATATGGCATGTTATCCAACTGAGCGAGAAATCCAGCTTTATGGTACTGGCCTTAGTTACATATCCAGGTGGTGAGTGGTGTTTAGCAAATTTAAGCAGCACTATTTTCCAGGCATGGGGGGGGGGGGCTGCCTGAACAATCGAAACAACGAACAATCGAACAATTATTCTCCCGAATAATCGAAAATGTCCCCCTTTTGAGATTCTAAGTGGCCGACAATCATGCAAAATGGTTCGACATAGGGCTACAAGAATGATTCCTGGTCTTAGAGGAATGTCTTATGGGGAGAGGTTAGCTGAGCTGAATCTGTTTAGCTTCGAGCGACGGAGACTAAGGGGGGACATGATCCAGGTGTATAAGATTCTAACAGGTCAGGATGCTGTTCAGCCAAATGGCTACTTCAATATTAGTTTAAATACTAGAACTCATTGGCATAGGTTGAAATTAGTGGAAGAACATCCATGCATCCCATCCATTTTCCAAACCACTTTATTTATTTTTATTTAAAAATTTTTTTTATTTATTTATTTACCTTTATTTAACCAGGCAAGACAGATTAAGAACATGTTTCTTATTTACAACTGTGGCCTGGAAAGGGCAAAAACATTTTAGGAAAGATACATATATACACTTATCCTACTGGGTCGCGGGGGGTCCGGAGCCTATCCCGGAAGCAATGGGCATGAGGCAGGGAACAACCCAGGATGGGGGGCCAGCCCATCGCAGGGCACACTCACACACCAGTCACTCACGCATGCACACCTATGGGCAATTTAGCAACTCCAATTATCCTAAGCATGTTTTTGGACTGTGGGGGGAAACCAGAGTACCCGGAGGAAACCCCACGACGACATGGGGAGAACATGCAAACTCCACACACATGTAACCCAGACGGAGACTCGAACCCAGGTCCCAGAGGTGTGAAGCAACAGTGCTAACCACTGCACCACCATGCCGCCCCTACAGAAGAACATTTTAAACTGAATTTGAGAAAACACTTCTTTACACAGCATGTAGTTAGAGAATGGTATAGTCTTCCTGTTCAAGTAATGCAGGCTAAAACCCTGGGTTCCTTTAAATCAGAGCTAAATAAGATTCGAATAACTCTGAGCTATTAGTTATGTTCTCCCCAAACGAGCTCGATGGGCCAAATGGCCTCCTCTTATTTGTAAATTTCTTATGTTCTTATGTTCAGGGACAGAACATATATATATATCCCTAATCCCATCCCTAATCATAGCTGGGGTTGTGGGGGGACCAGAGCCTATCCTGGGAACAATGGGGGCAGATAGGAACCAATCCTGGGCAGTAACCAACACACCACAGGGTGTGCACGCATGGAGCCAATTTAGATTCGCTAACCAACCTGCCCTGCATGCTTTTGGACTGTGGGAGGAAATGCGTAGAAACCCAGGGAGAGCATGCAAACTCCAGGACCAGGGACTGAACCCAGGATCTTTTTGCTTTGAGGCAGCAGTGCTAACCACTGCATCACCATGCCACCCTGTTTATTACTTAACATCAATATTCATTAATTTATTAGAACATGATTTATTACACAATTCCTTCTAAAGCATATATGCAAATAGTTTCTATTTCCTGTGAGAAAGAGTTTGGAAATAATGAAACTCCCTTTTCACTGAAAAAAAATTGCAACATCTTATCTAGTTGATGATCTAGGCTGATGCGTTCGATTCCACTTCAGTGAATACACAGAGTGACTGGTGAATTTGCAAAAGATTGTGTGCATTAAGGACACAGGCCTGCATGTGCAGGGTTAGGGTTCCTGATGCTTATCTGGAAGGTTAGCGCTTTATTTCCAGAAAGGACTGGAAGATTAATCATGCCACCCATTAAATACACAGACACACAGTAAATGCAGTTTAAATGTTCTAAAATGTGCACTGGCAAAAATCTGGACTGTCTGGCAGGGGCTCGGAGGGAGCAAAGACATGGACCGCTGTGGGTCCTGAGGACCGGGTTGGGAAACACTGCTTTAGACAAAAGCGTTTGCTAAATAAATACATATAGGTTAAATAGAAAAGCTATGCTTTCTTTGTAATTTTACACACAGAGCAGGTGGAAGCCACTCTACATATGATTACATTGCCTTAAAAAAGACAAGAATTGCACACGTGATTGACTGGCGCAGGTTGATAACAGGGGAGACTCACTGGTTGCTTAGTTCCATTAACGAGTAGGGTATTTTTCTTGCTGTTTTATTAAATATAGACTTAGAGTGGTTAGAAAGGTTACAGCTATTACCGAAGATGCAGTCTGCAGCTGGTAGAGCTGCTGAAAGCACAGTGCTAGACTGTTTTCCATAAGCTACAAATCCATCATGCTATTATACTGTATAGTTAGGTATAAACTATTACCCAGAATTGTTAAGTACTGCACATTTAACATATATATCTACTGCATGATGCTATCTGTTTACTCAGGACATGTTAGATGTGTCATTTGATGGTCTGAATACACAGAGCTTTCCCATCCCGAACTGAGGCTCAAACTAAGCATTAAACCAGTTACACTGCATTTAATGTGCTTCTGTGTATATCATGGTAGATGATTGTACTGGCATATTGCTCACTACCTATGTTGCACTGTCCTTACTGTCTGTGCACAATGTCTTGTCTTACACTGGACGATACTGGCATATGGTGAGAGAACAATAAAGTTCACATTGGCTTTGGAAGAGCCTGAGGAGAGTTAGGGATACTGTCTCATGGGTGAATCACACTTTACACAAAGACATAGACAATGTATAGACATTGCAATCAGATGCATGAGATATGAGCACCTGTCCTGGAAAAGCATTGGGAACAGGTTAATCCATATTAATGCTACGTTTTTTGAATGCCACAAAACCATTTAGATTCAACTGGTATCAGACTGTGGTATCTACAAAGTTGTCTTCTGGTTCCAGTGGGGGGAATAGATGCATTTTTATGTATATGCAGTGCTCTGTCATTTATTTATTTATTTATTTATTTATTGTTCACTTCCTTGGCGATCTCAGATTATTGCATCACACACTGTTGCCAATCAACGATTAAGAAATTAGTATGTTTCTTTGGAAGATGTTATGTCTCGTCATAGTGGAAATGGCCCCTAAATGCTACGATGAGAGCTATAAAAGCCTCAAGGTTACCGGCTTAAGTTATCATCCTGAACCTGGACAGCGCTTCAATATTGTTGCGTCATCAGAAAAACAACCCATTCCAGGTAAAGTTTCATATTAATATTCGCTTTCCGTTTTCCTATTCTCATTACATATTTGGATGAAGATAAAATCATGTATTATTGCTTTGTATTATTGTGTTAAGATACAGGTATAAAATATATTCAGCCTTGCGTCCACGTGTGTTCCCATTCTGCACCCACGAGACGCCAGTCAATCTGGACTTATCTCGATAATTAAAGGGGAGAGGCAACATATTAAATTCAGCACTGTAGTATACACACAGTACTCAATCGCAAATAATAATGTAAATGTAAATTCAAAACACGTTGTATTTAAGAGCGCTTCACCCACAAACGTCCTACAACGTCCGCTTTCAGGCGACTCTCGAGTAATATATATTATTCACTATGGACCTCGGACGTAAATGCGATCGGACGTGACTGGATCAGGCAAAACTCGACGTAAGACTGTCTATGTATATATGGGCATACATATTACAGACATATCACTGAGATGGTATTTAACTTAAGTAATTATGACTGTCTAGTGAAGATAGAAAGTAAAGGTCTGAAGTAGAAGACAGCATTATTATGAATTACATTTTATTTAATATTTAAAAATAAATTGGCACGTTTAATTGTTTATTCATTTACTTATAAATACTTTTGTTTCATTTTGAACAATATGGTGTTCCATATATATATGCAAATTTGTATTTAAATGTCACAATTTAATGCTCTGCGTTGATCAAATAAGTTCACTTTAATGCAACTTTTAAAGCAGAATGATAGGAACTATTCAATTAATTGATCAAACTCATTTTTCGTTTTTATCAAAGCCATTATGTTGAGCCAGCATGCCTTTCTTTACACAACATTTCTTAACATTGTTTTTACAGTGTAGTATAGAATAAATCCCATTTTTCTTGGAGACATAAACTGATCATCGCTTTTTTCCGGTCTGCACCCTACCATGCTGTGACAGCTAGGCTTAAAATCCTCTTGGCTGTAGCCCCTAGTGACTGGACCCAGTCATGTCCATGCTTCTCCTAAGGTATTTTTATTCCCCCCCCATTCACCAGGATCTGTATGGATTGAGGTTCCAGCATGGGTGTCACAGGGGAAGAGATCGCCATTGTCGGCATTGGTTGCAATTTTCCAGGCGGTAAGAACACATTCTAGTACTCTATCAACTGACTGTTTAATTCTATTACCTAAAAGCTACGTTGCCTAATTATAAACATTATATGGCAAACAGTATGTAGACACCAGCTTACCCAACAACACTTTCCAGTATTAAAAGGAAATTTCTCCACCTTGTCTTTGCAGTCATCACCAGTAGAAATTGTGAGATACTTGGTGTCTTATGTACAACATTATGTGGTTCTGTGTGGGTGCACCGGTATATTGCTGGTTTAAGGTCTTTGTCCTTGTAACACTTCTCATGATGCAGACCATCACTATGGTGTCTGTACATTATGGTCATGCTTCCAGTATTTGAACCGGGATAGTCTTTAAACTTATACTAATACATTTACTTATGTAGTAAGTCCTATGTGCTCTGCTTGTTGTAGTATGGCAGCTAGGATGACCCAGCATTATGAGAAATAGGACGATTTGCTTTGAGCACTACAGCTGGAGACTGTCAACCACTTCTCTAGGCAAGATGGTCATGTAATGTGTAGATGACCCTTCAGAATCTCTCCACACCCATCTCCTACATGCCTGACTGTGTTTCAGCTTGACTCCTTCGCCCAAATTGATTCATTTCTGTTAGGATCCTTCATAGTGTCTAGAGTCCATGGAATTGCAGTAAATCAAAGCACAGAGATACTGTATACAGTGTTTAAAATGGCTACTTGCAAATGATAGAGAATGAGATCAAACTTATTTTCTGTATAGTATGAATATGTACATCACCCACAGTTACATAAAACTTTACTCATAATAATATAAACCTTGTTCGTAATTGATAACATTATGTTCTTTTAAGGAGAGGGACTTGACAACTTCTGGAAGGTTCTTCAGGCAGGAAGGAACTGTGCGGTGCGGATTCCAGAAGAGAGGTTTGACTGCACCCATTGGTATGATCCTGACGACAGCAAGCCAGGCAAATCTTGTACAGAACGAGCCTCCCTGATCGATGGGTAAGATGGCACAGTATTTGTGTTAAAGAAAACTGAAACCCAAAATTCTTGACAGACGCATTTTGCATATAAAATTATTAGCGATGCACTTCATGTTTTCAACAAAAAAAAACCAGTTGGCACTTGAATTTTTTACATTTAACTTTTTAATTTACCATTTGCAGTGTAATATGATATATATTGATGAGCCCAATGGATCAGAAAGGTTACAACTGTGACCTAACATGCAGGCTGTGGCTTGAAGAGCTCCTGAAATCGCAGTTCTAGACTGTGTTAATCTCCTCACCGATTTTTTGTATTTACTCATGCATTATTTACTCAAAAACATTGAACATATGCAGAGATGAAATGTACCTGTAAAAGTTACTAGTTAGAATTAGACTATCATTAGAGCATAGATGGTATCCTGTAGATGACTAATATGTAAGTTAAATGTTACCATAGGAGCTGATTCTTGATGGATTGTATTTTCTGGCATTGATATTACCACTACATCCTGGCTCATTACTGACTTGATCCTTTAAACTAATGTATAATATGATCTTAACCCTAGATAGGTTTGTGAGGACATGAGCACTGGAAACAAAAAGCTAACAGTGTAGCATTTCTGATACTGCTACAGGTTCAATGAATTTGATCACAAGTTCTTCAACATTGATGATGATGAAGCTGGGCTGATGGATCCTCAGCAGAAGCTCCTTTTAGAATGTTCCTACAGGGCCCTAGAGGATGCTGGGATTCCAATGGAGAAAGTCAGTGGGACCAGCACAGGCGTGTTCATAGGTAACATTAATATTGTACACAAAACCTGATCAACCTTCTACTTTATCACTTAAATTCTGACACATCTGTACTTTTGTTTTTCCACTTTTGATGTTTTGACTTGATTTTTGGAAGGTCTCATGAACCGGGATTATGAGCAATCAATAGCAGCCATCAGTCCAAATGTAATAACTCATCGCAATAGTACCGGAACAGCAATGAGCATCGCTGCAAATCGCATATCCTACACTTTCGACCTGACTGGACCCTCTCTGGCCATTGACACTGCCTGCTCCTCCTCGCTTGTAGCCCTGCACTTTGCCGTCCAGGCTATAAAAAACGGTAATGCCTTATTTCACGTATAATAAAGTGCAATGGAGTTTACCCTTCATTCAGTGAAATAACAAGGAAGAGGTTGTGTGTGATATTGAGAAACATTCATTGAACTGAGTTGAAATTTAAAATGCCTCTGTATAAAAGTCTCAACTTTCAGTTTGTTTTTGACATAATTGCAGTAGAACATTTGCAACTCTTTTGCTATGCAAATATGTTTCCACACAACTCATCATGCAATCCAGCAAAGATAATCTTATTTCTCCCCCCCCCCAGTTAATTCTAATTTTTGTTTTACAGTCACAATTGTCTTTCTTTTTATCCACAGTATATAAAAATCAGTGCTAGAATGATCTCAAGTTATGTTTGCAGCATAGCTAAGTACTGTAGCATTTGTTAGCTCAATCGAAAATCCATTACATCAAAGTCTCTCCAAACTATATGTAGACATAGGAGGCGGTGTTCCATAGTTTTGGGTATAAGGTGACAAACCTTGTCTTTCCTTTGTTCCTTACATCAGGGGACTGTGATATGGCTCTCTGTGGCGGCGTTAGCAACATAATGGAGCCATGGACCTTTGTTGCTTTGAGTAAAGCAAAGATGATCTCTCCTGATGGAACTAGCAAGCCATTTTCCAAGCATGCAAATGGTTATGGGAGAGGGGAAGGTTGTGGGATTGTCCTACTGAAGCCACTCAAAAAGGTGAACTAACATTCTACACAAGATGTTTTGTTTCATCCAAAAAGATATGAACCAAAACCCAAGCAGCAAAATGCAGACTGTGACATAATACTATACTGTGACAAACGGCATCCATTATCAATATTCATTATTTTTTTGTTTTTTAATAACAGGCTCTAAGTGACCTTGACCATGTGTGGGGTGTCATAACCACAAGCGCTGTGAACCAGGATGGCCATTCTGTCACTCCAATAACCAAGCCATCTGTGGTCCAGCAGAAGGAGCTACTGCAAGTGATTTATACGGACATTGATCCATCTCATATCCAATATCTAGAGGCTCATGGGACAGGAACCCTGGTTGGAGATTCCACTGAAGCAGAAAGCATCTCTACAGTCGTTGCCAAAGGCAGATCTGCAGGATCAGCACCACTTTGTATGGGCTCTGTGAAAGGTAACATTGGGCACACAGAGTCTGCAGCAGGAGTGGCAGGACTTATCAAGGTACTTCTGATGATGCACCATGAAGTCATAGTTCCTTCAGTCTTCTACTCTGAGGACAGTGCAAGTATTGATGCCCAGGCATTACGAGTGAAAGTTCCAGTGTCAGCAGAAAAGTGGGAAGTGGGTGGTCCATTTGGAAGGGCTGCAGGTGTGAACTGCTTTGGGTTTGGGGGAACAAATGCCCATGCAGTTGTGAGGGAGCACAAGACGGTTTGTAGTAACCAATCAAAGCGTTTGCCTGTAATTGTCACTCTCTCGGGAAGCAGTGAAAAGTCACTCACATTGATGATGGAGAGCACAGCTCAACAGATAAGCTCTGATGACACTGTACATCTCCCAAATTTAGCATATACGTCAACATGTAGAAGAACTCACGCAAAACACAAATATAGGAAAGCTTTCCTGGCATCTTCTCTTAGCCATTTAGAAGAACAACTGAAATCTTCGCTCAAAAGAAAAATTGTGCCATCAAAGGCAGATCCTAAGGTAGTCTTTGTGTTTTGTGGAAATGGGGTCACATACAAAGGCATGTGTAAACAATTATTGAGGGAAGAGCCTGTTTTCAGGGAAAAAGTTAAGGAAATAGACAGCATCTTCCAAAAGTACAGCCAAACAAGTATCTTTGAGATGTTGGAGAGTGATGGTAATTTCTCTGAAGCAGATGAGGTCCAGCCACTTCTTTTGGCCATTCAGATTGCAATTAACTGTCTCTTAACACACTGGGGTATCAAGCCAGATGCAATTATTGGGCATTCAGTTGGTGAGGTTGCTGCTGCTCATTGTTCTGGTCTCCTGTCCTTGGAGGATACAGTGAAAGTAATAAATTTTCGAAGTTCTTTGCAAAGTCGGGCGAATTCCGGGAAAATGCTTGTTGTCGGAAACATAGAAGTGTCAGAAATTGAGAAGCTACTTACTGCTTACACAGGAAGGATTTCCTTGGCTGCGAAGAACAGCCCTCGGTCTTGTACCTTAGCGGGTGATGCAGATGCGGTAGACGAGCTTCAACAGGAGCTTCAAAGCTCTTTCCCAAACAAAAACTTGTTCATCCGTGTTTTGAATGTCACTACAGCTTATCATAGTCATATAATGGATCCCATTCTGACTGAAGTAGAAAAGAGCATAGGATCTTTGCAGGAGAATGAAACAGTAGCAGAGCTTTTTTCCACAGTGACAGGAAAGGCGTTTTGCAAAGGGGAATTTTCAACTGGAAAATACTGGGCTAGAAACATAAGAGAGCCCGTACTCTTTGACCAGACTCTGAAAGCAGCAGCTGAGGGAAGGAAAAATGTAATTTTCGTTGAGATTGGGCCCAGACCAGCCTTACAAAGGAACATTATAGAGACTCTGGGAGAAGACACTATTGTTTTTTCCACTGCACAGCCAGAAAAAGACCACGTAGCAATGCTTAATGTTGTGTGCAGACTATTTGAACTTGGAGTGCCAGTAAACTGGGAACAGTTTTACCGTGGGTACGAGACATTGCCAACACCGTACCCAAGGTATGAATTTGACCGAACCAAGAAAAGTCTGTCTGCCAAAGCACAAGCAGGCAATGGAAGTGGGCATCCTGTGCTCACCAGCACAGGTCCCAACAGCTTCCTTTGCGACGTGACTTCTGAATCAGCATCCTATCTTTATGAGCACAAAAACAATGGTGTCCCAATCATCCCAGGAGCCTTCTATGTTGAACTGGCTCTAGCATCCTTCATTGCAAGTTCAAAACCAAAGGTCCCCCTCAATTCATTGGACCTAAACATAAAATTTCAAAATCCATTTGTTTTGAGCCATAATTCTCCTGCAATAACAGTACAACTTGATACAGGAGAGAATGAAAAGAGTGTTAAAATATATTCTTCCTCAGCAACTTATGCATCTGGGAGCATCAAGCATATGCCATCATTAACAGCAAAGAGACAGAATGTTTCACTCGATCATATTTTAAAGAGATGCACCTCAATTTTGCAGTCGGAGGAATTCTATGACACAGTCAGTCAGATGGGATTCCAATATGGCCCGATTTTCAGAAACATTGGAGATCTGTACTGTGGAGAAGAGTTTACTGAAGTTGTCACCCTTGTAAAACTTCCAGATGAAATTCTGAATGATCTTCACGATTACTGCATCCACCCAGTAGTGTTGGATTACTTCATGCAAATGGCAGCAGTGATTGGAAAAAGTCGATCATGGGCAAGACCAATGTTCCCATCATCGGTGGGTTCTTTAACAATATCTGAACCTCTACAGGAAGAAATGTTCTTCTATATACGCAAAACTCAGAGTGAAGCCGACTTCTATGATTTATGCGGTTACTTCTTAGACAGGAAGGGTCAGGTTTTGGCTGAGCTTAAACATGTGAGAATCACTTACGTTGGCAGTGACCCTTCTGATGTCAAAGATTTGTTCTTTGAAAACAAATTTGATGTAACTGATGAAGAGAAGCCAAGCACCAGTAACAAATGCAAAGCTTTTGTGTTTGCAGATGACATAGGGTTAGCTGAGGAGTTAAAACAGCATTTGCACCCAGATTCGACATATGTGCTACCAAAGAATGAGAGAGAATTATCAAATAGGAATGCTGTTGACGTTCTGTCAAAATTTGATATCCCCAAAAAGAAGTATGATGACATCTTATTCATGTGGGGTATCGGAAACATCACAGATCTGGATACAGAAAGTACTCTAGAGCACTTGGTAAACTGCTGTGAGGATTTCCGGCAAATTGTGCTCAAGCTTACTGAGGAAAATTTCCCCCATTCTATCAGAGTCATAACTTACAGATCAACAGAAAAGACAGTCGATCAGATCACTCCCGGTTTCGTGCTTAGTGGCCTAACCAGATCACTTGCAGTGGAGGTGGAACTTATTACATTCCAGTTCATTGATGTTGGGTCACTTTCAAAAAATGACATTCAAGCTCTCAGTCAGGTGATTCATTCTTACCCCTCTGCAAAATATCCAGAGGTCACTGTAAGCCAAGGCCAGATTTACTCTCTTACCCTTTCCAATACATCTTTCAAAGCTCTTGACAAGAGAAGTGTTCGCCAATCTCAGTCTGAGTGTTTCACATTACAGACTGCTGACCCTTACCGGGTTACAAACCTGTCAGCCATTCCCTTCAGTAATCTCGATACCAAAGTTAAAGAGCAAATGGTTCAGGTTCAGCTCAGTAAAATTTGCGTCCACTCATCGGACTTTTTTCCAGTCAGTTTATCAGATTTGAATTATGGTCAGACATTCTACTGGAGTGAACATAGCTCTAAGAACCACAACCTGCTAGCTCTTGACTTCAGTGGTATAGTTACAGCTGTGGGTAGGAATGTTACTAAATTTAAAGTTGGCGATCAGATTGTTTCTTGCTACCCAGTGGTCGCATCCTCCAAGCTCAGGATTCCAGAATATGCATGCTACAATTCAAACATGCTTTCATTTGCAGTAGATGTTCCATGCATGTCCTACTTTGTGATATCCTGGGAGATCTTGCGTCGCATGCTGCCTGAAGTGAAGCAGAATGGATCAGTATTGGGCATCATTTCATCAGAACGTAACTCGCATCTGGCTCAGGTTTTGACGGCAGCAGTGAAAAAAGGTGGATGGAATGTGACTGTGGCCACAGAAGCTAGTGGAATGTATGATGCACTCATCTTTTTATCTCCAGTAGATGTTTCTTCTGTAGCCCAAGCCTGTAACGATTCTAAGGTCAGACAGATTGTTGTAGTCTGTGGTGGCAAAGTGCCAACCGCTCTCTCACAAACTATCTTGAACAATGAGAATGACAATGTTCGCATTGAAATCCTTCAAGTGGAACAGATCTTACAGAAGTCGTACCTCAAAAGTCAGAGGGAAAATATCTCCAAGTGGCTTACCTCAGCTCATTTTAGCTCAAAAGATTTCCATTTTCAATGCAATACTTTCCAGACAGCAGTCTCTGAAAATAGTGAGCCTGAATCCTATTTTAATTCAAAGACACTGCCTGTGATTGTTCTAGCTGATGAGAAAATGAAGGAAATTTCAGAAATACCTGTGCATGAGGAGGAAAAGCTATGTTTTCTTAAGAAAGCTGTGTACATAGTATCAGGGGGGCTTTCTGGCCTGGGGTTCGAAACTGTTAAGTTTCTTGCTAAACGAGGAGGAGGTCACATTGTTATCCTTTCTAGAAGGAAACCTACACATGAAATGCAGGTGGAGATTGATGCCATACAGGATGCTTATGGAGCCATTGTCACATGTAAACAGTGTGACATTTCAATTGCTTCAGACGTCACAGCAGTAGTTCAAGACGTCAGCCGGAAATTCCCTTCCTCTCCAATTAAAGGAGTGTTCCATAGTGCAGTTGTGTTGCATGATGGGATGATTAGTGCTCTTCATAAGTCACACTATTTCAAAGTTCTGAGACCCAAGGTTAATGGGGTGCTGAATCTGCATCATGCAACAAAGGATTTCAGATTAGACTACTTTGTGTGCTATTCCTCTGTTGCATCAGGCATTGGCAATGCAGCTCAATCAAACTATGCTGCAGCCAACTCTTTCATGGACATGTTTTGCCATTACCGGCGAAAACTTGGCCTTGCTGCGCAGACCATTAACTGGGGGCCATTGAACTTGGGTCTCCTGTTGGACAAGGCGCATTTGCAGTTACTTTTGGAAGATAAGGGGCTACTTGTAATGAATGTATCAGAGGTCCACGAAAGCCTAGAGAGATGCTTGCTCCAGAATAACGCTCAGCAAATTGTTTGCAAATTCAGCTTCAAAAACATACTCAGCAGCGTCTTGCACCTCAATAACTTTATGAATGTACGCTTTCTTCCATTAATGGAAAAAATACTCCACAAAACAAAGCATCTCAATTCCATGGACCTGAATGTGACTCGTCCCACTACATCAGAGGAGTATGTCAAATGTTTGCTTTGTGAAATCTGCAACATTGAAATGGAAGAACTCGGAGATGACATGACACTTGTAGCCCTGGGCATTGACTCGATGCTGGCAATGACCATGCAGAATCGCATCTATCAGGAAAGACAAATCCGTGTTCCTCTTGTAGTGATCCTTGACCCAAATGGCACAGTCAGTTCCTTAATTTCACTTTTAATGGGGGACAAAACGGCAGAGATACAGGAATAGTTTTGGTGTAGGTGTGGAATATTTTGCTCAGCAGTAGTTCCTGTTTTAGGATTTTAAGTCTGTTGATGCACTTGATACGTTGCAGTGACCCTTTACACACGTTATAATGAATAATGGTTTACAAAGAACACTGTCAGAGATTTAATATGAATATTGGTTAATCACAGTTAATTATAATCACACAGTTTGATCAATAATGAAAAATCTGCAATAGCTGGGATCACTTATTATAACTGTGTATTTTTATTTAAATTACTTGATTATGACACTTGATTATTTTTTTCTCTTAAAGTTTAAATGCCAAAATTGGTGCCATGATTGTGAGGGTCAAATTAAATCCAAAGTGTAGACGTTGCATAGTTATTGCGCTCAACTTATTATTTTTTTCTTCAAGTTTAAATGCCAAAACGGGTATCTTAATATGTACTCGTTGATACAGTTGATACAGCTTTAACCTTTTCTATTGCATTTTTTAATGAGTTATGCTTAATCATGTTTTATGTAAAACAAATGAAGATCACTTTCAACACATCTCCCTTAATGCGTGTTTGCTCTCGGCATTCTCATGAAGGCAACTAAGATGTTTTTTTGTTTAAGTAATATTACTGAATATGCTTTTTTTTCTTCTAAAGTCGGTATTTTCACATTGGTTAACCTACGCTAGCAAGCCAGCCTCACTACGGAGGGTATCAGAAACGAGTTAATTTGTTCGTGTTAAATTAGTGTTACAGAGTGAATGCTTTCTAAAGACAAAAGTAAACAGCAAATCTCTAATGACATGTTTATCAATGCATGTATGTATATATTCGCGTGCATAGATTATAAACCGTAATGCTGGATAAGATTGCCACTGTGTGCTGTGCCCTGAAAAACCAATGCCCAACTATGGTTTAAGTTTAGAAACATTTGCAAGTACGTTTTTTAACGTTTTACATGATGTCTGGATCTATCTGTACGAACTCGTTGTATACCGAGCCCGTGTTCTGCTTGCCACTTACCTTTATTGAGCATGTTTAAAATAAAATATACATCCAATGACATTTTGTGGTGTTCTTGACTCTTTTTCTTTTCTTAAACACCTAAATGACTGGTGCATTTTGGTAATGAAAATCAGTAACTTATTACTGATAAAGTTTCATAAAACGTTGCATTTTTGAAGAGAAAAAAATATTGAAATATTAAGTCTGTTAACCAAATGTGTTTACCTTCGCGATACACTCAAAATAGCGGGTGGGGGCGTATCAGACATAGCAGACACGTGACTGACAAAGACCAATTGGTTATTTAATTTGATGGATGGTGGTTAGACCTATCGCTGTCTTTGGAGGGTGGGTCCAAATGCAAGAGAGGGAGAGATGAACGGTAGAGCGGTGTGTGGTAGAAGAGAGACAAATGGCGGAGATCCTGCTGGTGCATCGTATGGGAAGCTACCATGTATTTGGTATTTATGTTAGTCATATTGTTTGAAGGTGTTGTTGAAGGAGTTCAGTTCGCGTATGAACAATACCGACTGCAGCGGAATTGATTTTCTTTTATTTAAGTAATCAGTCTACAATTAGGCACCGCGAGTTCATTCGCGCGGACTGAGCTCTTGCGAGTGACGGTTGGAGTTGCCACCATATACGCGAATTGCCGAAAGTGGAGGATCGAGACCAAAGCCATCGCATTCGGACGAGGACATCTTAGAATGAAGTTGTTTTGCGACGTGGCCTAAGGCAAATGTACCATTTGTGTTTAAATAAAGAAAAGCAATTTATTTTATAATAATTTTGATACTATAACCAACATGTTTTATTAGATTATGAATATATATTTTGTTTTTAACGATATATTTTATTAATTATAATATGCAGATTATAGTATGGGCACTTTAATATTTATGTTTTGCAAGTTATGTCATCATCGCAATACTGAACAATGTTATTGCGCATTTTCATCATATCCTGCAGGACTTCATGGTGAGTCATAGCTGTAAAATTACGTTTCATATTTGTCTAATAGATACGATCCCTGATTGGAGGCTTGTAGACAGTCTATTTGAGAATCACTTTCATTGCACATGTTCTTTAAGACGTTCCGAGCCTCTGGGAACTGTGGCTATCCCTGCTTATGTTCACTTTCCCCTAGGCTGCATTAATAATGCCACTTATAGTTCACCATAGAATATCCAGCAGGGAGGAAATTTCACAAACTGACTTGTTGCAAAGGTGGGATCCTACCTATGACTCCACACTTGAATTCATTGAGCTCTTCAAAATGACCAATTCTTTCACAAATGTTTGTAAACCTGACTGCATGGCTAGGTGCTTGATTTTGTACACCTGTGGCAATGGGTCTGAATGAAACACCTGCATTCAGTGATTAAGAGGTGTGTGCCAGTGCTTTTGTCCATATAGGTCCCTTGCACAGTATGAGCCGAATTTGATCACCCCTGTCACGGGTCCATGTATTCACAACCGATGGGAAGCCAGTCGCAGTTGTTTCCTCTTTCAAATATCCAGAATACATCCCCTCAGGAGACTGCAGGATCAGGAAATATATCACAGGATCAAGTACACTTTCTGCAGCAGTTTCAGAAAAAATATGTTTCAAAATAAAGACTTTTATCTTCACTCTAAGCTTGCTGGGAGATTTTCACTTTTAGTATCTACAGCACATTCTGGGCATAACCTGGTATGATCATGTGGTATATATTGACATACCTGCAGAAGAGGATGAAGAGTAAGGATGCCGCGATAAGGCAGTATCAGGTGCACTGGGCTGTTCGACAGAATTGTTGGAAATTCACACACAAACGCAGTGTCTTCACTTAGCTCACCTGGGGGAAAGAGGTGCTTCAAAGGTTTCAAACAACAGAGGAGAGTTATAGCCATAACTGCGAGCGCAGCAGTAAGTGTAGCTGCGAATAGATGCTTCAGCTCTCACAGTTGACTTCATTGTTACATGGAAGTGCACCATTCAAGAGACAGAAGTGGAAGTCATCATCGGACAAGATGCATGGTATCTACACATCTGCAGGGATACAGCCTAAGTTTGATTCTTTTTTTTTGTATGCCCCACAAAAACCTGCTGTGATACAGACTGAATTAAAAACGCTGATACACATGAAAGTTGCTACATATTCAATGAAAGGAGCCCAGAAATAGTGATGTTAGTTAGGTTTTTCTTATCTATTTATCAAACTGAATGTTGCACCTACCCTACACCATCTTCATGCAGCCAAGACTTTGGTGATCAGATATCTGGGATCAAAACAAACTGGCACCATCGCTTACTATATACTTTTATAATCTTTCTGCAAGTGTTCCAAACTGCATTTTGCAATGTCTACTTTGATGCCAGATTAATATAAAAAAAAATATTTTTAATAAAAATAAAGATGGGTGTAATGCCAAAACAAATATATAAGAAATTTATTTGCCATGAATTAAGTTTGTGATATTGAATGAAATGCATGGTGGTGCAGTGGTTAGCACTGTTGCCTCACACCTCTGGGACCTGGGTTCGAATCTCCGCCTGGGTCACGTGTGTATGGAGTTTGCGTGTTCTCCCCATGTTGTCGTGGGGTTTCCTCCAGGTACTCTGGTTTCCCCCCACAGTCCAAAAACATGCTGAGGCTAATTGGACTTGCTAACTTGCCCGTAGGAATGTGTGTGAATGTGCCCTGCGATGGGCTGGCCCCCCAACCTGGGTTGGTCCCTGCCTCATGCCCATTGCTTTTGGGATAGGCTCCGGACCCCCTGCAACCCAGTAGGATAAGTGGTTCGGAAAATGGATGTATGAATATATGCCCTGACAAACCAATGCCCAGCTGTGGTTTAACTTTAGAAACATTTGCATGTAAGTTTTTTAACGTTTTACAAAATGTCTGGAAGGATCTGTATAAACTCGTTGTATACCGAGCCTGTATTCTGCTTGCAACTTAACTTTATTGGTCATATTTAAAATATATTTCCAATGACATTTTTGTGGTGTTTCTTAAACACCCAAATGACTAGTGTGTTTTGGTAATGATTATGGTAATTTTGTAATGAAAATCAGTATCTTACTGATTACATAAAACATTACATTTTTGTGGAGAAATAACACTGAACATGGAATATTAAGTTTGTTAGCCAAATGTGTTTATGTAACCCTAATTCTATTGAACAAAAAAAAAACAGGGTAGATTTTGGTAGCAAGAAAGTAGTAGTTTAGGTGCCACTATTGTCGGCGGAAAAGCTCAGCTTTTCACCCCAGTCACTCACAGCGACTTCTAAAACAGTTCATGAGTCTCCACAGAGCGTATTGACAGAGCACAGAACTCGATATTAAATACAGTATCTCGTCTTTATGTTCACATGTGAGCGATGCGATACCCAGTGGTGACATCTTATGGCCAGAATAAGTAAGCAGTTTACAGGTTGAGCTTTTCAGTTTTGTGCTGATTCCAAGTGATCTGAAGAGTTCTTCAGAGATTACATTACACTCAGCACCAGTGTCAAGTTTAAAAACAATTTTCTTGTTATTTTGAGATTTTCAGTCCATCTCTCTTACATTAGAGGCTTTGGTTGTGACCGTTTTGATTATTGTTATCAGCTGAACATGCAAGGACAGGCGTACGACCATGTGCTGTGCTCTTTTTTAATGTCGTCTCCTTTACTGATGTCATCAACTACGGTTACCCGTTAGGTACATTACAACTGGAATGTCATACATAGAGATGCTGATTTAAGAAATAATTTAAGTGGTTTCTTAATTTTCTCCAGTGCTGTATGTGGGTTGCTTTCATGCATGTTTATTAATCATATATAAGCATAATGCGAACGCCACAGAAATGATTCACTTTGGAGGTTTGGTGGGCTATTATCAGTGTAACATAAGATGTTTCATAAGTTCACAATGACATTTTAACAGTTTTCATAATGATGATTGGCTCCAGTTATGTCCATTTAATCATTATTGCACTTATTTAAAGCTCTACGACAGCGCTGCTCGGCCTTCGCTTATAATGGTTTTACAAATTTTAATAGAGCTTAAAACATCCGTGACATTTTAGAAATTCGTACACCAAATAATGTAGAACGGTTCACGTGCTTCCTGCGCATCACTGCGGCTTAGATTGGAATAGACCGAGTAACTGATCTGAGATCAGAAGCTGAATCGCCGACCTGCAGTGAGCCGCGCGCACGATCAGTTCTGGGTTCGGTGTCCGTATGTAACACGTGTGTCTATAAGGTACTGCGTCACCAAGTCCGAAACCTGACAGCTTCCCCAGGCGAATAATCTGCGGCCAGAAACAGGAAACATGGACGACGAAGTGTTGACAACTCTGAAAATACTGATAATCGGCGAAAGCGGCGTCGGAAAGTCAAGGTTAGCGAGCCTCCTAACAATAACACAACAGTAACGCGTTTCCTCAAACCGCTGGGTTTATGGCCCATAAGTTGAAAGTTGAATTGGTATTTATAAAAGAAATATTTTTCACTTCTGTTTTAAGTTTTATATTATTGGGTAGCTTTTATTATGAATGTCCTTATGCTTAATTCGTCGTACTGCATTTGTTCAGATGGCGTTGCCAGTTGCGTTTTTCACATTATTAATGTCACCCCGATTAATGTTAACAAAAGCAATCTGAATGAGTTTAGTGTTTGTCATCATAGATGTACTATGTCCAAATGCAGTTAGTGATTGTCGCTACCGGTCACCGCGTTTACGTACGTGTTTATTTGTATGTTCATTTAAAGACTTAGATTCTAAGTTAAACATTGGTATTTGTACTTGCATGTGTTAATCCCCGTGTCTCCGTTAGAGGTCGCTTTCTTTATCGGTCCAGTTTATTTTTGATAAAACAAAAAAGACATTTAACTATTTTAGTGTGTGTTTACAAACCAAGAATGAAATCTACTATATTTATATGTGTTAGTGTATCGAAGAAAAGATAGGAATGTAATTACTGAAAAAATACGATTTTAGATGCCACTTCAGCGTATGCTCTGCTGGCTGTATAGTTCACATTTTCCGTTCGATTTTATTCTCTGTGCCCCCTTATTCATTTGAAAGTTAGAAGTATTAACCTGCGTTTGTCATTGGAACGTATTTATTTATGCACCACCTAGTGGTAGACCGCGAAAGACGGTGGAACATGCGCTATTTTTGTTTCATTTACTGCATAGTGATACATTTGCATTAGTAAATATGTGACCCATCACCACGAAATGAGTCTTATGGGTGCAGTTCTACCAGTACGATTTAAGACTCATTTCGTGGCGACTGGTCACATATGTATGCAGTACGTGCTGTTTGGACACATATTTATGCAAGTGTTCCAAGAAAAATGTTTCAGAACAAGTTTTTTTTGTTGCGTGTGTGTACAGTACAATGCATTTTTTACTTGCAAGCATTCCACAAACTATAATACCAGTTAAATGCAAGACAAATGTAAGTGCATCACCTAACAGTGATTACCAATAAATAGCAAATAATGGAAAATAACTCCATTGTAGACAAACTGAGCATTTATGTATCTGAGAGGTGCATACATTATATGCATAACAGCGTGTCAAAGTGTTCATTGTACGTGGTAAGATTTGTTGTCCAATAAAGGGTGAACAGAGTCCTTCATGTTTTGGCCTGCCTTTTTTTATAGAACATGTGATCTATTTGTGTGCGCTGTGTTGTGAGGTGTGTCTTGGTAATTCACGTTCTGCTACATGAAAATGTTTGAACTTGCAACCTTCTGCACATAAAATATCCATGCCTGAGTGTGATGAGAAATTTTCATGCTGGGGACTGACATGACTCAACACGGACTCTACACCATGTTGAATGATTAGGACATATCAAGGGAGGAGTCTTCTTAAACTGTTGTCAAAAGCCTGACAGTTTTGATATGGGAAAGCAAATTAACTGTTTTTCACACTAATAAAATCCAAACTGTGGGTGAGGCAGTATGGAGAGACTCATAGCAGCTTATGCTTCACACATGACACACATGCCTATTGTCTTTGTGTGTTTTTCTTTTTCTTGCATTGTCCTATTAGATTAAAAAAAGACTTTGTAGTTGTTGTTTTTTTGGGAGGAGTACTTGCTAACTAGATCTTTCCTTTTGGTAGTTGGGTGGCATTTGATCAGTTTTGGTCATTAAAAAATAAAAAAAAATAACTGTGCTGAAATTATTTTTTTCCCGCCAACCTCAGTCTCCTGTTGAGATTTACTGATGATATGTTTGATCCAGACCTTGCAGCGACAATAGGTGAGTGGAGATGAGTATGGCTAATCTGACTATCTTGTTGTATTTCTATAGTTGTATAGGTGTCTTAGAAGTGCAAAATGCAGCTTGAATTCAGTGTTTCCCAACCCGGTCCTCAGGGACCCACAGACAGTCCACGTTTTTGCTCCCTGCTAGACAGTCCACGTTTTTGCTCCCTGCTAGACAGTCCACGTTTTTGCTCCCTGCTAGACAGTCCACGTTTTCGCTCCCTGCTAGACAGTCCACGTTTTCGCTCCCTGCTAGACAGTCCACGTTTTCGCTCCCTGCTAGACAGTCCACATTTTCGCTCCCTGCTAGACAGTCCACATTTTCGCTCCCTGCTAGACAGTCCACATTTTCGCTCCCTCCCAGCTCCTAAAAACGTGGGCTCCGAGGACCAGATTGGGAAACACAGAGCTTGATTTGTTCTTGCCAGCGCTGTATAGTTGAGCGCTTGTCTGATTTGCTCTGCTCAAGGCCAACTACGCACAATGGCTAGTCAAAAAATAATATCTGTAAAACAGTACTGTGTAAAAGTCTTGGAGAGTAATAAAACAATACGCTTAAATGTTCTTCATATTGGTAGAACTATGATGTTATTGCCTGTCAAAATGTGTTACCATAGCCATTTTATAAACCTCTCAAAGTCACCCCAGTATTTTATACTAACCATCCAAAATAGACATATATTTTAATCAACTACCAGCATACCACGTTTGGCTGATAAGTATTTAAATTTCACTGGTAGCTCACATAATTAATGAATACATGGAATGGCTGGGGTTTGGGAGGGGATGCAGTGTTGTAGCCATCCAACAAGGAATCAGTGACCTTTTGATGAACAGTGGAAATTCTTGTGTTTTATTGTAGCTCTGTTCATTTGTATATATTTCACTATCAAAAATTGTTTTTCTGAGCAGATATACGCTTTCTACATAGATAAATGGTATTACGTATTTACTTTGATTTGCCTAAGACTTGTGCCCAGTACTGAATGTATGTATTTGCACACATGGCTTGTGTGTGAACCCCACAAACAGACAAACACACCCATAAACCCTAATATGACCCTTTTTGTGATTGTTACACTGATCGATTCTTAATTAGAAAAATAAGCATAGGCCCCTTGGCGAATATCTATTCCACCAAAATCAGCATCCCAACATACATGACACACAATTATTACGCGATATAAACAGAGCACGATAAAAGCACATCATCAGATACAGTCTGCAGCAAGCGATACATTCATGTATAAGATGCAAATGTGACTATTGAAATTAACATTCAAAAGTAATATGAAAGTGCATACACAAAAGACATGGACAATTTTGTAGCTGAGTAGAGTGCATGATTAGTTATTTTACCTGTAACTAGATTCATGGCAAACCATTCAGTCATATTTACCAATATTTGTTTGAGGCCTCTCAGGTTCACGCCATTCAATATGTCACCAAATACACTGTTGGTCCTTTCTAGACATAGAAGGCAGGTTTTTGCTGTCGGGTCAAGCTCAGATTGACCCAGGCATGAACGTAAAGGGAAACGTAGATAATGGAGATCAGCGCTGTACTATTAAACAGTTATATTGTACAGACGCAGAGCCTCCAGGTACCATGACGAATAACAAAAGTGATTTGTGTGTGTATGTCTTAGGGCTATGTGAAGAGAAGCCTTTCAAATGTACCTGTATGTCTGTAAATGACAAATAAAGGCTTTGGGCAGCAAACACCAGTGACAGCATTGACTACTTAGCCTGCAAACTACTATGTGGTCAGAATCCACTTTGTGACCATAATAATGCAAGAGACTAGTGAGGTTCGTTAGCGTGTACTCCAAATTTGCCGTGAAGGAAAAGGATGCGTCTTTTGTGCTACTCCTTATCCTGCAATACAGGTTTAGTACTATAGATGGCACTATTGTACAGGAATAGTTGTTCTATAGTAAAGAATATTTAGAAGTGGCCACATCCGAACGTGGAATGTCTGTGCTTTTAATGAAATGGCTCGACTGTCACTGGGCGTTCAACTCCAGCCCAGACATTTCAACATTGTATTCTTTCCCTTTTATAAATGTAGAAGATAAGATTCAATACTGATGACTTAATACTAAAAAAATGAGATTTTATTGGTGGTTACCTTCTTTTCTGCAAGATTTTATAGTACTACTTAACTGTTCTTGTGACAAATTTATATGCAGAAATTTCATAGCGTTTTCATATTTATGAGAAGAAACTGATATCAAGTACCATCATGATAGCTTATGTACACTAGCAGCCAAACTTGTGGAAACACTTCCAACACTTCCAATTCCAGCAATGTTTAAAGCAGGGGTCACCAACCTTTTTGAAACTGAGAGCTACTTCACGGGTACTGAACCATACGAAGGGCTACCAGTCTAAATATATACCAGTCTTGTATACTAAAGTTATATAAACTTCATAATAAACATGTTTTTTTAGATATTGTCATTTTCAAATATATATAAATGCAAATGTGATTAAAAAAGAATAGCAACAGGATATGATTAAATTTCAGACACTGCTCACTGGTGAGTTGTGCTATTTTTAGAACAGGTCTGCGGGCGACTCATGTGGTCCTTGGGGGCATCCTGGTGCTCGTGGGCACCATGTTGGTGAGCCCTGGTTTAGGGATTGCTGAACTTTATTCCAATTACTCCAGTCAACGGCGTAACTGGAATCGTACAATGTATGACATTTTGTAAACATTCTTGAATTGTTTATAAACATTACCGCCAATATTCGTGCAGAGATTTTAAAGGTGTGATGCTAAAAATGCTAGCTGTTTCCACAATTTTGCCCACCAGCGTATGTCACTTAATTCTCCCTTTTGTCCCTTAATTTCCCATCATGTTTCTGAATCCAGGTGTTGATTTCAAAGTGAAAACCATTGCAGTCGATGGAAACAAAGCAAAGCTTGCAATTTGGGTAAGAGCATACTGGAATGAAGTGTTTTAGGGTAACTATGGGGTGTGGTTATGTTTGGGGGGGTTGAAGGGGGTCAGGCCATCCTGCATATGTGCTTCTTCTAATTATAGTTATATTTCAAATTTTTATGAGTATTTTATCAAATATTTTTGAGTAGTTGGTCTACTTATACTCCTGCCTTATTTTTAGGCTCATTTTCAGCACGCATTTCTTGCTGTGGTTGAAATCATAAGTTTTTTCCAAATGATAATTTAAGCGTCTTCCTGTTTAGAGTTCGTGACATTGTAGTCGTAGGTCTCCGCCAGTATCTTCATGTGGAGGTTCTCTGTTTTATGCAGTATGCTTTAGCCAATTAAAGGGTTTCCTCCTCCAGGACACAGCAGGACAGGAACGGTTCCGAACTCTGACGCCAAGCTACTATCGTGGGGCCCAAGGCGTCATCTTGGGTGTGTGTGCACATTTAAAAAAACCCTCATCATCTGCAGTAGCATTTATTTGCCCCCCCCCCCCAAAAAAAATCTGTTTTAAATATCGTTTGGTTTATTATTTCTGATGATTATTGTTGTTGTTCGTTTTGTGGTTTTTTTATTATCAACAACAGTAATGCTAATAATTTTAATAATTGTCTTATAATCATTGTTTATGGAGAATGTTGTTTTTTGTGTCTCTTCCCTCTTTTTAGTTTATGATGTTACAAAACGTGATACATTTACCAAGCTTGATAACTGGCTAAATGAGTTAGAGACGTACTGCACAAGATATGACCTCGTGAAAATGCTGGTTGGAAACAAAATTGATAAGGCAAGTGTGTTGTGTATGTTTTACTCATTTTCTGTAAACGACCTTCTGCCAGGAAAATCAGAAGTAGCATGGCTTTCTCTCAGTAAAACTTTCCTCTCAGATAAATATCTTTCTTCGCCCTCTGTCTTTCTCCTGACAGTAACAAAGTGCTTAATGAAATTAACCTTACTTAAAGATGAAAAATTTTAGGTTGTTTTTTAGCAGTTCGTTCAGAATTGTTCTGGAATATTGCACTGTTGAGAAAATATAGACTTTGATAATTTGCTGTCTTTTTCCCACCATAAATAGTTTTTGTTCTACTTTTTTCTGTTTTCTTGAATTTTCAGCGGGAGCTCAGTTCAGCCTTTTTTTTGTACAAAGTAATGTAAGGCTAGAAGAAAAACAGACAGAAATAACAGCCCTTTTTCTGTCATTGTTTTAGGAAAACCACGAAGTAGACAGGAACGAAGGCCTCAAATTTGCAAGGAAACATTCCATGCTTTTCATTGGTAAGAAAGTAGTTTTCTCTCGTTTTGGCTGCCTGTCATTTGTTACTACAGAAAGATCAGTCAGCGTAGCTGCTTTTCCAGTTGCCTTTCTAACCCTAACGTGGAGTATTGTGCTTGTATTGCATCAGCGTTATCCAGCCTCTTATATGATTCTCCTAAACTAAATTATAGTTTATTGGACTTTTCCTTCTTAGGCTGAAAATAGAATTAAAACAACCCACTTTAACGGATGTGGCATGTGCTAAATCTTCGCTCAGATGACTCGAAAAGAAATGGTACACTTCCTGTCACGAACTGCCTATGACCAAACACTTATTGGATGCATGTGCTGCGACTGCGATGGCCATAAGATGTTTTTCCCGCTATGCCTGTATCTCACCGCAGCCCTAATCTAAAGCAGTGCCTCTTTGGCTGATGTAGCCTCGCGTTCTCTGTTGCCACATTTAACGCTAATAAGTGTAGCTCCTGTCCCAAATCAACCCTTCCCTAACCCACCTTGAAACCGCCCAATACCAACCCTGCCAACCCAATTATTTTCCCAGTCTCTTTCTGGAAAGACCCGGCTATCCGCAAACTAACCCGAGCAAGTACTTCAGTATAGTTCATCAAACCAATACAAGACAACCCAATACTACCTCAACCTAAAATCATCTCCTAGATAACCCACCCCGATACACCCCTTCCTTCTCTCTCCGGAATCTAACCTTTTAAAAATCCATCCACATGCAGAGGCAAGTGCAAAGACTCGTGATGGGGTGCAGTGCGCGTTTGAGGAGCTGGTCGAGAAGATCATCCAGACCCCGGGACTTTGGGAGAGCGAGTCGCTGAGTCCAGGTGTGCAGCTCTCCCACCAGGACCAGCGGAAGGGGAGCTCCTGTCGAGGCTACTGCTCCTTGGTCTAAGTGCAAACTGGTCCTTTCGTTGAAGGAAAGCATTGTTATCTTCATCATTATTCAATGTTAAATGACTTAATCCTATTCCAGACCATACTTGCTGTGGTTGCACCCGTCTGGGGGTTTAAAGGGGAGGCGGCCATTAAGAGATGCTGCCGTTTGCACATTATAAGCTTCACTACTTGAGTTTGTTTAGGATTTCGTAAAAGGCACGTCTACTACTGGCAGAATCTGGGTCAGGGATACCGGTGCAACTGTCCTGTTCCCTGTGTGCCGCCAAACTCTCCACGGTGGCGGACTGGCAAGGATGCTTTGTAGACAATGTCACTTAGCATCACTCATGATGGAAGCTAACTGTTTAACTACTAGGCGTTTTAGAATAAAAGAATACTTGATGGCAACTCAGTTATAATGGCAGCAAGGGAATGTAGTTATAAAGGAGATATACCTCACAGTCCGTTAATATGTAGAGATTGCTGTTACACACTGACTTTTGTTTCTGGAACCTGCATGAGCAAAATTAAACAGCCAGAACTGTCGCTAGAATGTTGTTTTTCCCAGAATTTCAAGCAAAAACTGCTCTAACAAAGCCTTCTTTTTGTTTAACCAATGAAAACCCAGCCGGTTTCTGTCTGGTTAAAGAAATATGGATTATGGATATTTAACAGCCCACTTGTTCCCAGAATCGCCTGCGGATGTTTTTGATTTGTGTCTGAAGCATGGGGGCAAAAAAAAAACTAGTGTTTTCAAATGTCAGATATGTTTTATAAATTGCCAGTTTTCCCTCAGGTTTCCTAATACATGTTCTTATGTAGTCTTCTGTTTCCTATATTCATGCTTAAATGATCTGTAGCTGACCCACATACAGCCTTGAGAAGTGGATGTCCTTTGGATGTACAGGCCCACTTCGTTTGGCATTCGACTGATTGCTTTGTTTTTTAAGAAACAGGTGTCCAGTAACTAATGTCTGCTCTTCCAGCAGAAGTGCACTGGGTGTCCTGCTTACCATTTTAGCTCCGTCTTCCGCTGCAGAGATTCTTGTTTTACGGCTCTTTCCTTTTCTCATGTTTAATGGTTTTTAGTGCCACACTAAGTCATTCGTGATGAGAATCGGTGCAGTGGTGCATTCGGTCCTTTCAGTCAAAGCCCTAAAAGAACTGGCCTTAACATATGTCCTTAATATATTTTATTCTTGTCTTTAATTCATAGTATCTATGTTAATAAATGTGTTTTTATACTTAGTTCACGCTTTTTCATTACTGTCTTGATATTTTTGTGGTATTATTTTTGGGATTAAGGAAGCAGTAATGAATTTTTTTTTTTAACCCAGTAATGGTGACTGTTTGCTGTTGGGTAAAATGTGTATCTTTTGTGCGTGTGTGTATGTATCTATGTAGATGCAATAACATTTACTAATTCATTGTAAAAATCTATAATAAATCCAAAATATGGGTTTTTCAGTACGAAATAACTGTAACTAGCATTAATGTGTGAAAACTTTGTGCCTGCCAAGTATTTTATAGTTACTAAGCCTGCAAGACACATACCCAAAGTATGTAATAATATATGAAACCAATTTACTTGGGCTACTGATTTTAATCTGGTAAGTAACTCGGTCCAAAGGTGGACTTAATGTTACAATAAAAAATTTGAAATGGCTGCCGAACAGAAATACATCATGGTTTAATTTTAATGGCAGGTATTTCGGCCGATTCCAGTCCTTGTTATTTTGGCACACCGTTGACGTTTCATGGTCTGCCTTCAGCTGGTTGTGGGGTACGCTTATTTTTGGGAAGTACGCTGAGTGAGCATGCAGGCCAAACTGCTGTCCAAAAGCTGCTCAGCATTCAGACCTGTGATGAATTTAAACAATATTTTGGACAGATGGTCAGGAAATGAATTGTTCCAGGAACTCCTTGACTTGGCTGCATTGGGCAACAGGAGCGCGGGACGGGCGGGGGAATCTGGGGAAGTGGAATTCCAGAGCGCTTGTGAATGTCTTGGCCCTGGACAGAAGTGGCAGATAGGTAAACGACAGCAGATAGCATGTCACTGTAAGGCCTGTTCGTCAACGAAACGTGATGCTAAATTGTCTCTTTTATACACAGAAAGACCATCGATCATCTTGACATTCATCGTGCCAACTATTTTGCACCAGAACTCTTGCCGCACATCAATTTCTGGAGTAATCAGCTTTCAAGTACTAAGTATTTAAACCTGTTGCTTCCTGAATGTGCTGTTATAAGAAATCGTTTATGCATTTTCCTGCTCTCTGCCATGATAGAAAAGAATGAGCACGGATTTTTATTCACAAGCTGACTACTTCCAAACACCCAGAGATACCGCAAAAAAAGACTGCAGCAAAAACCTGCATGACACAGAAAGAACATGCAGATTCCACACATTCCTGGAGGAGGTGGAACTCAAACCTCCAACCCTGCAAGTGTGAGGCAACTGTGTTACATTTTTGAATTTTTTTTTTTTCCTGATTTCATGCTTTGGTTAAGTTCAAACTAGGTCACATGTCCCATCACTGTGCTTTTAGATACAAATTAGCTTGCATGACTGACACTCTGGTTGTTGTATGGGGCAAAGTGATGGTCACCCTTGTCCGCTTATGAAACAGTTTTCCATACATTAACGTTACTTTACGTTTTCCATCCATTATATTTATAGAAATAGATCTTTACTGTTCACTATGTATTTCCATCTGCCGGCAATGGGCTCTGGCTCTACATTTTTCATGTAGAAACTTTTTTTTTTTTTTTTGCTTCCATTAAAATGTTTTTCTACTTGGAATTTATAGCTTTCCGTTGGATCGCCTTGTTGGACGGAACCTCGAGTCATTGTTAATCTGCACGGTCTCAATAGTCTACTGTATGTCTGGAACGCTTTTTTGGTTTCCTACTGTTTTGGAAGGTTTTTGTGACACCTTCTGATGAAAAAAGCAGCAAAATAAATATTTCCTAACAAGGAAAGCATGGACCATGAAGCAAAAATCAGTGCTTTGTTTACCTAGACGGTATAAGCTTATTAAAAATGACAGGTGCTCTGCCGTTATTTTTTTAAAATTGTTAATACATCATAAGTGCATACATATTGTGTGCAACAGGTAGAAGTAATCAGCATTTAAACTCCCAAAACTGCTGCAGTTCACAGCCCCCAATCCCATCCTTATTCATCGCGTTTACATCCAGTGTCCATTTTCAGTTCCAGTATCCTGAAGATGGAAGTTACTAACTGTTTTGGGATTGAAGGTGAGGCTAGTTTGTTTTTGCTCGGTTTGAAGGTCGTCGCGTTCAAAAAATGTGCAGCGATGTTTCTGTTTTGTCTCCGCCGTGCAGATGCGGCCGCCGAAATGGGCCGGAGCTTATATTCTGTCGCACTGGGAAGCGATTCGACAGCTGCTGACTCGTGTCGTTAAAGCGGTCCCCGACTATCATCCTGCCTCTCCTGAGATGGAAATCAGACACCGAGGCCACGTCCCTACAGCTTTACGCTGGCGAGAAAGTACGTTTACATCATCGTGGATAGGGATAGAGTTAGGGGTAGACTTACGGTTACGTTGTAATATCACACTGTTTATTTTGTTAACAGACATCCTTAACGAGACTTAGACTGCTTCTGATTTTTCCTCACTATTTTAACCTGGATATTTCCTAAGGCAGTGCCATCCTTTGACATCCACCTCTCTAGTTTCGACTCTAGGAGCATTTCTGTGCCGCTGCTTACCTTTTAAGCTTAAATTTTGCTAGGAACTTGAACTCTTTATGATGGAGGAAATTGTCATCTCATTCGGTTGATTTTTCTATTCTGTCATTCTGTAAGGGAAGGTGATTAAGAGTTCATCTCTACCACAACTAACCGGGGAAGCAGGAGCAAGGAAATGGAGAATCAGGGAATACAGGGTTTATTAGTAGTCAATCCTACACAGGGCACAGGAAAACACGTAACGTCAGTAACAGGACTAGGGAAACACACTCGAACGCAGACTGAAATACACAGGACTAATTAACAGCAACAGGAAACAGCTGGTAACCACAGGGATTCCACACGAGGTAGATGAGGGGGCGTGGGACACGGGAGGATTGGACAATCAGACTGATATGTTAATCAGCTTGGCTTAATTGTACCCTGATTCTAACTGGCACTGTGTATAGTGTAGCCTTAGAATGAAAACCAGATGTCACTCGGTGTTCATACTTCTTTCCCATAACAACGGCTGTAGATCAGATGAGGGTAAATAGTCTCCCCCTCCGGGACAGACAGAACAAGTGAATCCTGATGACATCCAGACCAAAACAATCACTATCACACTCTTCGCGTGAATCCGCGCAAGACCGTTTGTTTCAAAGCTGAGGACTGAATATGAAAGGACATGCCAAGGCTGAGAAGATTAATAGAACTATGAAAATAAAATAATAATATATATGAAGTAGTGTGTTTATATTTAAAATTTCCTATCAGACATTACTGAACTGTCTGAATATCTTAATGCACCCCTAATTCCAAAATTAATTCCTTAAATATTCCAGTCTTTCTGTCTATTATAGAATGTGCGTAATTCCTAAGGCTGCAAGTTGAAAGTCGTGTGAAGCTGTAAACTCCCTTTTCCAAATGGAAGTAATTTGCTCGGAAGCCTTGCTAACGCTGCCCTGATTTAATTTCTGTGGGTGTCATTTCTAAAATAACACTGCGCTAATAGGGCTTACAGAAATGGAAAGCAATGAGGGGAATTCGCCCCCCCCCCCTTTTTTTCCTTGCACAAAAGTGGGTGACAGTTTATTTGTGCCTTAATCAGACCCTGCAGATACACTGAGTAGGGTGACAACTTTACTCCATGTCAGGATGGACACTGTGAGCCAGGACAGGTTTTGTAAACTACCGTTTCAATTACAAGGACCTGGATTTTGCTTTGTCGCCGAGTTCTTGCTGTGTGCTGATTGGTCGGTCTCATATAATCATGCATGTGTCACAGACATTAATGTGAAAGAGCCGGATGAGTCTTTCAATCGGGGAAACTGACCAGTAATAGCGCAAGAAGAATTGAACTAATTAGCCAAACACAGGAGTCTTTCGGTTTTAAAGTAGTCTGTAAAACCTGAAGTAGCTCATAGTGTCCGGATGTGGATTAGGTGGTCACCCTACCTGAGAGGGAGTCTGCCTTTGAGGACGGCGGTGATTTGGTAATAACTCTATCTGTGTGTGTGTGTGTGAGCAGCCTGACCTTGCATTGTCACTGGGGGATGGTATGACTCTCTCTCTGGAGATTAGCAGATTCACACAGATGCCGCCCCTTTGGTCCCAGCGATCCAGAGTGAGACCTGAGATTGCACTTTATTATCCTGCTTGCTGCCAAGGCTCATTCCTGTAACAGCAGGCTGGTTTGTTTTTCTATTCCGAAGATGGTGTTTCCACTTTGTTGCTCCAGCCGGCCGCGTCAGCGACCCTCTGCCCTGATTTCCTGGTGCTGCATTATTATGTCTGCCTTCTCTTTCTGACTGACAGAGGGGATAGTTCCATTGTTTCACATCTCAAGGTTTCTGTGTTCAAATCAGATCGCAGGTCTGTCCTGGCGGAGGGTGAAATTTTGACATATTGTGTGTGCAGGGAAATGTGGATGGATGGAGATTTAAGCATCTGAAAGGATTGAAGCAGGGTGGTGGAGTTCATGTTTTTGTTTAAAATACTTGCTTTATTTCTCTGTTTTTATTTACACTTTTTGAGTAGTGTTATTCTTTTTAAAGGCTGCAGAGCACCTTTCTGTTGTGGTTCCATTGAATCATGCCTCTGGATTGTCTTTGTCGCAGACATTTACTCCACATCCCACCACTCAGCTTCACCTAAGCACTGCAGAGACACGGGTCAGGGGGTCTCAGGGGATTCCTTGCAGAGTATTCCCCTAGACAATCCACGTTTGTGCTCCATCCCTGCTCTGGGGGTCCCAAGGACCGGTTTGAGAAACCCTCCCCTATCGAGTCCCCTTTGCTGTCCATAAATTGTTTTTTTAAAGTTATATATTATTTTTGTCTGTAATAGTAACATCATCCTGAACGTACACCGCTGCTGAATTAAATTTTTCATTTTTATGTCCTGTTTACTAATGGATCATCATTACCAAATCATTAAAATGGGATCTGAAACTTGCTAAATAGCTTTTGTCCTGGAAACAAAATAATTGTAACGTCCATCCGTTTGTTTATCTATCTTCTGTAAGCAGTTATTCAGTTTCGGATCCTAGTGAGCCTGGAGCCCATCCCGGGAAGTAGAGAACGTGACGCAGACACACCCTAGATCATTCTGAATGCCAGCCCGTTGGAGGGAACGCACCACATATTGTCTGGGGGGGAGGAACATTTAATCGCTCCTTATAGCTCTGGATTATTGCTGCTCCACACAAACCAGACGCTTGGAACTGTACATATAAAATTATAAGAAAAGAACAGCCTTCCTTCCATTTCCAATACATAAATAAATGAAATGCTGGCCGGCGCTGTTTCATTTGTCAAGATGTTTATTCATTGTAAAATTCACCTTTACAAATTCATATGCAAGCAATTTCCAGCATAACGTGATACTATGCACTTTAGCACAGGATATGAATCCAGTCTCATTTCCGTCTGCATAATTTAACAAAGAAAACAAGTCAACAATTTAAACTTAAACCATTTAAAACTTAAGCTTAATTTATAGTTTTTTTTATAGTATGAACAATGTTTTTGCTGTAAAAGACCTTCTTCTTGTGTTTCATTTGTCTCCTGGCAGGAGAATGCATTTGGGTGCAGTAACATGTGAATGATGGTTATCTCAGACTATGAGGAGTAATGATGTGAATTTTGATAAATTGTTAACAGGTTTGAAAACCATACTCTGGAACTGGCCCTACTTCGTCTTTCAAAAACAGAATGTGATTTCAACTTGGCATTAACAAAGTCCTAGGAAAAACTTGCATAAACAATATCCACAACACTCGGTTTTCTTATTGACAATGATGCGCTAAAATGGAAATTTTTCGCAATCGCACATTTCCCCGTTTCGGTAAGTGTAAAATTTATTTAAAAAGCAGCCAGTTGACGTACAAATATTACTCAGGACATTACTGGCTTTGTTTATACTGTCATACTGCAGAGCTTTATGTAACTATACACAACAGATTTAACAAGTATACTATGCACATAACAGATTTGAAAAGTAAAAGGTTTCTGCTACAGAGTAACTGCGATAAAAACAAAAAAGCTGGGATTTCAGGACTTGGAGATGATGTAAAACACACTGCAAAATCTGGCTTTTTGAAAGCCACTGAGCACTGGGCTGCGACCGGAACTGAGCGGAGAGAATCGTCTCCTTTGGAACTGTATGTACCTTTCTCTGCAGATACCTGAGATGAGGCTGTTAGCTTTTGTAGAAGACGCAAACTTAAATAAACAAAGCCACTCATAAGTTATCAGAGGAAAATTCAAGTGACTAAGAACATGTTGGGTTTTTAGAGGAAAAACCTTAAAATGCAAAGAAGCCCAATTTGATCCTTCTAAAATACAGTATAAACTAAAATATACAAACAAACAAAAATAAAATCGGGAAACCACAATAAATCAGCAACAGTGGAGTAAAACAACACAGAGTTTTCTGTACTTCTTTACTGCGCATTGCCGAATCAATTCACAGCTTACTGTGGGAAATCCTACAAGTCCATGCTAAGAAAACCATGTGACTCGGGGACGGACCACAGCCATTATTCCGGGGAGAGCTTCCTTTTCAGCAGGGCAGAGGGTAGAGTGGAGAATGGTGAGAGAAGGCCTTTATAATTCGTGTTTTGGTAAGGAAGACAAAAAAGAACACGTGCGTGAAGGACAGCCCGGCCAGATAACAAGTGATGAATTTAAGGGATGAAGGTGGAACATAACAAGGAGGGCGATGATGTCACTCCGTCAAGCGGGAAAGTGTCCCCTCCTTACATTGGGCTGTCCCCGGCAGGCTCTCTGAGGCAGACTGTACACATCCACCGCCAACCTGACCGCCTGTTTCCCAAGTCATACCACATCAAAGGGCATTTCAAACCCCACCATTGCTTTATGGTGGTCAACTATAGTTAGTTACCAGTTCAAAAGGATGCCATCTTTTTGCCATTACAAAATATGCTGGAAATATCTCAAAATATCTTTCTTCTCTAAACACCTTAGTAATCTTAAAATAGATTATATTTAAAGTTGTAAAGGGGTAGAGTGATGCTTCAGTGGCTTTACTCCTCCGTCATTGTGGATTATTTGTATATTCTCTTCATATTTGTTTCATATGTGTGACAAGCTATGCCTCCGCAGTCCAAGGACATGGATCTGAGGTCAATCTGTGTCTTTATATTTCAAAAATCTGCGTGTGATGGACTACATAGGACCATCCTGTGTGTATGTGTGTCTTTTTGCCCTATGATGGATTTCCTGGGATTATCCCGTGTGTGTGTGTGTGTGTGTGTGTGAGAGAGAGAGAGAGAGAGCGGGTATACTGGTTTCCTGGTCCCCATAAGGGAAAACTCTATTTTATAAAAATCAGTGACTGCTATGAAAAAACTAAAAATGCAAAAACTCTTGTATTTTGCTTGGTTACTTATGGTTATGGTTGGGGCAGGGTGGGGGTTAAAGTTGTCATAGTTAGCGTTAGCATTTTTCTTGAATGAGCGGGCCCCATAAGGATAGGTATACCATACGTATGTGTGTGTGTGTGTGTCCTGTGATGGTCTTCCTGGGATTATGCCAGGATAGACCCCAGGCTCTACATGATTTACACTATAAAAGATGTGATAGATAATGGATTGGAAATTTGAACTGCTGTAATCCTGCTGTAATAAGCGCTGAAAAATGTTTCATTAATCTTATTGTCCAATATTAGCAATCAGTTGATTTTTATGCAAAAAAATACATTTTAATAAATGTAAATGCAATAAATTTTTATACTAAAATTCCGTCTTTGGGATATATGGGGATTTAAGATGCTACAGGCTTTTTCTACATGTACATTGAATAGTTGGGCTGTTGTGTTTCTGAGAGTTTATTAAGAGCCTAGAAAAAGGACTTTTATAATTAAATTCTACAACAATATGAATGATAAACATCTTTTACCTAAACATTTGACATGAAAAGGCACTTCTGGCATTGTAAAAAATACTAATTTAGGAATTTTAAAAAAAATAAGTTAATATATAGTGTTTTGTTCATAATAATGCAATTAACATCTGAACAATTCCTCTTACATGAACACTTGTTTAATGTACAAGGGGTGGAAAAAAACTAAATGCTTCTCTCAAGCCAAACACGTGTTAAAATTTCTGCACCACGGGAACTTTGACAGTCTTTACTTCTGATATATGGGAGGACTTCTGAATGATGCGGCTGGTCGTTCCCGGATCGCCGTCCTTTCCCTGGGCCAAGTTTGTCAAGGCCATGGCTGCGTGGATCTCCTTCCAGTATGTCTTATCCTTGTCCGTCCCCTTTCCCCGAAGCCCGCTGCGATGAAACAGAGCACCGTGAGGTTCTGCATCTCCGAGCCTTCTCATTTACTGTTAATGATTCGCCCCTCATTAAGTCAGTACTCAACTATGTGGAAGGAATCGAGTGTGAACTCACTGGTCACTTCTACTGGAGCCGTGGTCCAAAGTCTCTAAAGGAAAATGGCAAAAACGTTATTGTGTTAACATCAGGGTAAATGAGGATAAATTACAGAAAGTTGAGGAGTTCTGTTTGTTTAGGGTGAAGTCCAATTTGACCCGGTCAGCTGTGTCTGATATTTATTTGTTGGTGAAGACATGGATTATAAACTGATCAGCCGTAACTTTAAAACCACTGACAGGTGAAATTAATAACTGATTATCTTCACACAATGGGACCTGTCATGGATGTCGTCATATATCCGGCAAATGAACAGTCGGTGCTTGAAGCTGAGAATGGGACAGAGTAAGGATCTGAGTGGCTTTGACGAGAGCCAAACTGCGATGGCTAGACGACTGTGTCAGAGTATCTCCAAAATGGTAGGTCTTGTGGGAGGTATGAAGTGGTCAGTACCTACAAAAAGTGGCTGATCATTGATGCGCACGGGAAGCTAAGGCTAGCCCATTTGGTCCAAATCCACAGGAGAGTTACTGAACCACAAACTGCTGAAAAAGCTAATGCGGGCTATGATAGAAAGGAGTCAGAACACACAGTGCATTGCATATGGGGCTGCATACGCACAGACCGGTCAGACTTCCCATACTGACCCTGTCCACCATCCAAAGCACCTACAATGAGCATGTGAGAGTCAGAACTGGACCGTGGAGCAAAAGTGGCCTGGTCTGATGAGTCACGTTTTCTGTACCATCATTTGGACAGCTGGGTGTGTGTTCAAGGTGTTGATTTGGTCTCCAAATTCCCCAGATCTCAATCCAATCGAGCATCTGTAGGATGTGCTGGACAAACGAGTCTGAACCGTAGAGACCCCACTCGCAACTTTCCAGATGTGAAGGATCTGCTGCTAATGTCTTGGTGCCAGATACCACAGGACACCTTCAAAGGTTTTGTGGAATCCATGCCTCAGTAGGTCAGAGCTTTTAAAATTAGGTTACATCAGCAAAAATTTAAACCATGTCACCTTTCTTTGTTTTACCTGCATCTGGGGCGTGTAGTGCCGCCCTCACCTGAAGACCGCTGTTCACATTCTAAATAGCCACATTTCCACGTATTCAAATCGCATTCGCATGGCAATTTGATGAACCGGATACATCCCCATCAGCGCCATAAAAGGGGGGAGGGATGTGGCCAGGTGTCAAAGGCTCATTCATACACATGAAAGTCTATCCTATTTTGTTAATCAAGTGTCTCCTTGTTTTTTGTACTTTTATTGGTTTTTACTGACTTTATTTGTCAATGACAGTGATAATGGTTCTTAATGCTGCTGTTGACTACTGTTCACTTTACATGGTTGACGTAAAATATTTTAGAACTTTAATTTGGTTCAGATCTTTTTTTTTCTTCGTTTCCCTCCTCTAAAACCAGGAGCGTCTTATGGTCCGAAAAATACGATACATAATATTAGCCAAGTGGGTCAATTTATAAAGTTGTAGGTGGGTCATATGACCTAAAATTATTATTACTGTATTTTTCATTTTTCTACGGTGATGGTATTATATATATATATATTGGGCGGAGTAGCATGTCCTGTCTGTTTTTGTAAATTATTATTATTTTATAACACGTCGGAGTTATAATGCAAACAGAATGACAATCTGCTTCAGATGAAAACAGTGCATTTACAAAACGCAGGGTTGCCAACTTAGGTCCGCTGGCTGGCGTTAGATTTTCAGTTCGAGACAAGTCTGGGCACTTTACATGAATGTAACAGTTTTATTACCTTGTAAATACTCAGTAGGGTTTGCAAATTACCCCCAAAGCTTTTGATGCCGGTAATTTCAGGTTTATAATGGAATAATATAGATTTGCCGTAAGATTTCCTGCTTGAGTCTCAAAGTGTGAGTGTAACGCCAGATGCGTGAGAGATGGCAACCTTGAAATCGTACATTTTTTGTTTCAGCAAAGTTGATTGGTGTATATATATATATATATATATATATAAAAACATTTCTTTATAGAGTTAAATAATGTCAGCTTTGACGAACACGAAGTCACCAATAAACTACGTCTATTCATCCAGCATTTCATGAAATACTGCGTTTGAAAACTTTTCAGCTGTAGGATTTCAGGACAGAGCAGTCACTCTATTAGGAACATTACGGCTTTTTGGTTCAGGGTTATTAGAATCGCTGCCGTTATTAACACTAATGGCACATTAATGCAAATGAAGGGACTGTTTAAGCCAAAGTACGTCTTGCGTAGCGGGAATTTGATGTTCATTGGTGCGGGAAATGGGCGGTTCTAGTGTTACTCGGACAGTTGTGCCTTTTATCATGCACCTTGCATGAAGGCAGCGGCGCATATGTATGATTTAGCAAATATGTTTTACTTTTAATATATGTGTAACACAAAATCGGTTTTAGAACTTGTAATTTTTTTGTCGCCACACCTTGTCAGAGTGTGTTTAATAGAAAATTCACACAACACAGATAAACCGGTTACATAGATTATATAAGGACAGGTAGTCCGATGACAACTGAAGCTTTGAAGAAAATAAAATGCTTTTTTATATATATAATTAGGCAGTTGACCTATCGCTATATTAGCGGTATAATGCAAATCCATATAGTGGGGGACAATCACACTGGTAATGAGTATGACAGAAGTGTACCGCCCACCTCTAATATAAAGACATTTCTATATAAGTATAACACGAAGGAGTTGCTAAATTGCCTGTAGGTGTGCATGTACGAGTGAATGGTGTGTGAGTGTGCCCTGCGATGGGCTGGCCCCCCATCCTGGGTTGTTCCCTGCCTCGTGCCCATTGCTTCCGGAATAGGCTCCGGACCCCCTGCGACCCAGTAGGATAAGCAGTTTGGAAAATGGATGGATGGATGGATGGATGGATAACACAATGGCAGTCATCAAAAATGAAAAGATTAAGTGGATATACTGGGCTAATTCATCATTAATTTTACCAATACTCATACAAAAAAAAAAATAATAGTAACCACTTATAGAAACATAGCCCCATATACCCAGGAACATTCTGGAAGCCCCTGTTTTGTTCCACTGGCAGAAACTGTGTTTAACATTTTAAATACTCACAGGGGACTTGTCTGATTTGTGAGGCGACCTTGAAATACTGGCCAGCTGCTCCCGCTTGAGAAATCTTCCTTCTAGGAGTAACTAATCAAACCATCTAGGAAGCTCAAACTCGCTCATATAGTCTCATAAAACAAATTCTGGAACGAAGCTGTCTAAAACAGCAGGTGAATGTTTTCTCTAAATCTGTTATGATTTATTCTTTTTTTCCCTCAGAGGTAGGTAGGCAAGACTGTCTGCTGCTAATTCTTTAAGGTCATTGGAAAAAAAAAAAAAAAAAAAAACAAATGACACAGACTGTTGACAGAAGCGAGCCAAAGGAATGACCTGGATTCGCTGTACGATGGATTCAGCAGCGGGCACGGGGGAATTTCGCAGCACTCGGTGTGCTGTCCTATAGCGGAGAAGTTTATCTTTCGGGAACATATCAGTGGCTCATGAACCCATATCACACAATCGGTCCAAAGCAGCAACTTGTATTTCACATAGAACCCACGAATAGTGGAAAAGCGTCCACCCACCCACCCATCTTCTTGTACTATTCAGGGTCACGGGGGTTCCAGAGCCTATCCCAGAGACTACAGGCACAAGACAGAGAACAACCCAGGATGAGGGGCCAGCCCATCGCAGGGTACACACACACACCATTGACACACACAGTGTGGGCAGTTTGGTAACTCCAATTCACCTCAACATGTTTTTGGATTGGGCTGGGTAACCGGAGTAGCCGGAGGAAACCCCGCGACGACATGGGGAGAACATGCAAACTCCACACCCTGCCGAAGGCTTGAACCCTGATTCCAGAGGTATGAGGTGACAGTGTGAACCACTGCACTGCCTCAGGAGAAAAAGCAGTATGGAAGTAAGAACAATGAACATAAAGACCACAGAGCTGCATTTTATAGCATACAGCATTGTGTTACAAGTCAGCAGAGAGCATGTAGCATTTAGCATATAGCCTTGTGTTACAAGTCAGCAGAGAGCATGTAGCATTTAGCATATAGCCTTGTGTTACAAGTCAGCAGACAGCATGTAGCATATAACCTTAAGTTACATGACAACAGAGAAAACTCCCCAGTTCCCCTCTGCTTGATTCCATCCATCACCAACATGGCTAAATGCCCTAACAGGCCGTGCACCAGTGACATGCAGAAACTTCTCAAGGACCAGCTGCGTTTCTGGGGTGGTCCCCCTCAGTTTTATTTTGTATGATCATTGGTGATTGAAAAGGCGCAATTAGAACCTCAAAAGTGCATTTCCATGCAATGCAGGCGAAGTGAAGGCAAACATAACATTCCTCTGGATTCTGGGAAGAAGAAAAGTCGTCTGATTTATCTCTGTTATGTCTGCTCTTTTACTGCCTTGTAACTCCTCTTGCCAGCCTCATTTGCGTTATTGCTCCTACTTTAGTCAGAGGCATCTTCACAGAAAGGTTTGTGTCGCGTCCCTGCAATCGTGGATTACTATGAAACCACCAAATGTGCACGATATGTCTGTCAGCTGGCGGCCATGAAGGTCACCCACATCTGGGCAAACATGGCTAACAGCTTTCTAAGATTATTTTTTTCCCCAAATGTTATCTGAACAGGTTTTGTTTAGACATGCAGTGGCAATACCGCTCTAAGTGGCATTAAGAACTATCATGTAGCTACCGTTTTCATTAAACAATAATTCAGAGTAATCAAAACAAATGCGCCACTGAATAGAACAGGAGGTCCATGCAAACATCCAGTGTTTTATGCAATTTTCTGCGTGTGTTTTTGTTAGGTTATTGGTAAGGGAAAGCTACAAAGGGTTTGTTTATCTCCTTGGTGTGATTAGGGCTGGGCAATAAAGCCAAAAATAAAAGAATTAAAATACATACATATTTTATGTTATTGTTTTTTTAACCGGAGCTGCCAGATCCACGTTAATAGCTGCTAGAACTCAGACAGAGAAAAACACAGGTCCCGGAACGTATTCCGGCAAAATCCATCACAATTTAAGCACTGCAAACAGCATGTCACATTTCACAAACCTAAGGCAGAAGCTGAACAGGTTATTTTGGTCGGGGCTGACAAAACGTCTAAACTCGCGTTCTCTTTACGGTTTCTGAATTCTCCATGGGTTCTTACCGTGTGAATTTCTCATGGATCAAATTTTACTGTGGAATTTCGTTTGGAATTTTGCTGGGTTACCCTGATCGTAGGGGCTGTTTTGGACTTACCTGCTCTCCCAGGGGTCTGTATCAGAAGCTAGATTTCTTGCATAGCCAGGTAACTTGTTGGATTTAAGGTAGTCTGGGTAAAGTTTTAGTGAACAAAAATGAAGTACATTTAAACCGGTCTACCTTAAATCTGAAAACTTATCCAGCTAAGCAAGAAATCCAGCTTCGTCATACACACCCCTGGTTGCCATGCATTGACTGTGTTGTCTTTCATTTGACTGCCTGCCCTATTACATTCTTTTATTTGCTCAATAAATCCTCCATTTGCATTTTTACGGCTGTGTCTGTGTTCCATTGCCAGTGTTATTTAAATGGTGATCCTGTTAACTGGGGACGAGCGTGTTCACGCAACATGCATTCACTTATTTTTGCAGCAAGCAGATTCATCAAGTTTAGAGAACAAAAAAAAAAAAAGGTAAAAGACGTACGCTAATGAAGAAAAGTACGTCCCACACTTTTGTGAAATATGGCAAACATGCATGCAATTGTACAGGTGATATACCAGCCTATGAATATAAAATGGAATCCGTTACGAAAAAAGGTTGCTCTTCAAGCACATATTTTTAAGTGCCTTGAAATATGTGCATGCACAATTTCAAATATTTTCAATTTTACTTGAGGAATCTGCAACCATGCATCTGCAAGGACAGGTAAACACTGGCCCATGAATGTGCTTATTACAAGTTAACAGGATTACCATTTAAACCATAACACCAGTCCAGGAAAATTGTGCAAATGCTGGGTCTTTAGTTATATCAAACTTTTATTGAGCATTTCTTATATTTGATATTGAGGAATATTATATCGTGATAATTTTTTTTTTTCTACTTTATCATCTAGCCCTAGGTGTGATCGTAAATTTTGAGCTCTCGGTGTAGATAACTGACAGGATGATCAGGATGAATTGAAATTTGTAAAGCAACCCTTGTACATCAAATAAAAGCCAGTTTTAACCAAGCTCACCAGGTCCACATGTGGTTATTAGTAACATATACAGGCGAAAAGAAAGAGAGACTCCTTTATGCATACTAAAGGCTGTGCCGAATTAGACACACAATAAATCTGCCAATTTATGGATGTATTTCAAAGTCTCCTTTCCCAAAAATAGAAATGTGCATGAGGACTTTGTGGACAGCGGCATTCACTGCTGTTCCTACACTTTCCGAAAATGTGAACAAGATCTGCCCGCTAATATGTGGCACACATTTCCTAAGTCTTCAAAAGCACTCGTGGTCCACCGAGGAGAAGCTTAGCTTTAACTTCAGCCACATGGAAAGGCACTTTGTTGCTTGAGGGGGGAATGGGGATGGGGGATCATAGTACACACAATACACACAGCGAGCGGACCAGCAAAACTCTCCAGTCACTTGCATTGAGTGAAGCTACAAACCCACTGATTGGACAGATCAGCCGGTAACCGTGACCAAACGATTCGGACGATGCATCTGATTGGAAATGACAAACAGTAACTAAAAAGGAAGGAAGGCTGCAAACTATGTAAACGGAGAGGAATTAAGCACAACGGGATCGCAGCGAAGCAGCTAAAGACACTGATCTGAGGGAACTTGCAGACAACGACACTGGATACAATCTGACCCCTATAAACTATAAAGGGATGTAATTCTGTTAGAAAGGAGGTTATGAAAAAGAATAACAGCATTTGGAAGCAATCCGTGTAACGAAACACCACAAATGAACCCATGGCAACAGAACAAAAGAAAAGAGAATAACTGTTTTAAAGAAATCGAATTTTAAAATAACACAGAATTTGCTTGCTCATTATTTACCACAGACCTCATCTGTCATTCCTCTCTGTACATAGAATATTCTGATTGTCTACCATTTAAAAATAATTTGAAAACAGACTGCAGTCCTCGTGCTGCTTCCCTGCGGTTTTTGACCAGGATGACTACACTTTGGTTTTCACTCCATAAAAACGGCCAAAGCAGTAATTTATTCGTGAGTAATTACACACCCAGAGCGCTCCAGTCTGCGCCGATCCTTCGAGATCATAAAGGACGTGTTCCGTGGAGTGGCGTGGCCTATGGCTGTCCCAGGTCCAAACCATCAGAGCAGGTTTTGGGGAAAAAAAAACACAAAAAACCTCGTCTTGCTTTCCCAAACTCCTCAGTGTGATCCGCGGCACACCAAACGAATCCCGAGGAATGGAGCGTTTTTTGAAAGGGACGCAGAGATAGGAGCTGAAGCGCCCCGTTCGAAAGGACTACTTTTCCAGTTGTTGCAAATAGTCGTAGAGAATATCTTATCATCTCAAAGCAATACTATAGTCAACAATAATAGCTACAGAATCTGGGGGATAATGAGAACTGGGCTGTTTTGTGCATTTATGTACGATCATTCAGTCAAACTTCTGTACTGGAATGGTACGGTCACCTTACGTCCGGGTTAATCGCTGCAACCCATATGACCAAATGCTGCGAATTACAGTGGAGTATCAAGTGAAGGGAAATGCACCAAGTTCCAATATATAGCAGCCGCCCGGTATCATCACGCAACGTTTTCAACACTCGTACACACGTTTACTTCAAAAATTGCACGGCCCTACGTGTCACGTTGCTGACGAGTGACGTCAGCTTCCGGAAAGTCTCAGGAAGTGACGTCACTTAAACATTTCACATTTGTCATATTTTGTGAACGACAGAGCGTCATATACTTTCTCATTTCACCAAATATGGTAACCCCATTAAAACATATCCCAGACATACAGAATACCTGTATAACCTTGTTGTCTGCAAAACACCCTCCCTACACTTGCCCGAGCCGTTTCCTGATTGCTGGACATCATTAAGTGCCCAGAAAGACTGAGTGGCCTTGCGCCGCCCTGACACATGGCGTCGTTTTCAACTTTATGCTCTCAACAGAAATAGCAGGACAGCAAACCCTGAAGATCTCAACTACAAACCAAATGTAATCGATAAACAAGAAACGAAAAATATAAACCATGTCCTCATTATACATACGTTTTTTTTGCACGTTCTCAGGGAAAGAAAACTGTAAATGCCATCCATAGTGCTCTAGGTTCCCTCTTATGAGGTAAAATGTAGCTTCTTATGCTAAATTCCTTAGGCCTGAATTATGTTTTCGTCAACTGTATTCTCCCTTTTCTGTTTCTGAAACGACAAGTGTGTTTTTCTTGCCGATACAAACCAATTAAGAGACAGGCCTAGTATTTAGCCTGAATGACCCACCGCAGAATATGACAATAAAGCAGATATGCCTCTGCTTTGTGTACTTTTCAGTGGGAAGTAATTAAATCATTCTTCGTATGAGCTTTGCAAGGCTTACTTCGGCCATGTCACCAGTCTTTGACAGATAGGGCAAGATTCTCATTCATTTTCTGCTCTAAAAAGCCTCTTTTCTTGATTTACTACTTACCTAAGGTTTCCCTCACTATAATGCTTGTTTTCACTTCCATGCCCTATTCCTCCACAGTTTATTGAACTGGATGATGTTTAGCACAAGAGAGATATATTTTGAAGTTAAAATGCAGGAGATGGTCATTTGCCTGGAGAGGGTTTCTCTGTGGTTTGCAGATGAAAGGCAGCCCCGTCGCGTTAATAATTACAGGCATCGCTAAGACAACTTTCCCCTTCAGTGAAGTTTCTGGTATTTAAGTTGGTAACGCTAAACCGAACAAATGTTTGCTTTGTTCTATGAAGCTATGGAACAAAGTTTGTTGCTGTAAGATGTTTCCACTTGGAAGGAGAATTTTAAACGGGTTCGAGACGTAGCACAGTCCTCAAAGATATCGCAACCGCCTGGAAGCGGCCACTGGCCATCTGAGAAGCCCTTACAAGCTTTTGTAGCTTCTTGAAACACCAGAACACACTTCTGTTACTGTAGCCTGTAATTTAAGACAAGGCCTCAAACAGCGTGCATGAAAAGTACATTTCAATATGGTAATGTATTCTGAGACCTCAGTGAGACTCAGCTACAGCAGTGGATTTCTCGAATAATCATATTCCTCCCCGTCAGAGAAAATCAAAATCACAAAGAATTGTCCATTTTACACATCAACTATGGGTAAATACTTCTTTTGAAGTACAGTTGGCTCCAACCTGAGAAGACAGATGTTGCCATTATGAAAAGTCGCTGTTAATGGAAAAAGCAAAGTTGTCCCATAAAAGCACTCAACAAATGTGGCCGTTAATATAAAAAATTAACTCACGAATATGAAAAAATCCATGAATGCCAAATTGCTTCTAACTGCTAAAGATGAATGCAAACTGAATAAAAACTGAATGCAAATACTAAATGACAGTTAATGCTGAAAGAAATGGAAAGATTACAGTTTTCTGTAATATTGGGTCAGAAATTCCCTCCAGACCAATCTAACAAGGACGACACAATGTAAATATGGGCTTTATTTATGGGTTAATTTATTTGCTTCTCTATCAGCATCATTCATGATAATGCCAAAATCCCTTTCACAAGACATTATATGCATCATATGAGTCAGAATTCTGAGTAAAGGCAAATTACGGAAAGAGATTCTTGGCATTCAGTTCACGGTTTAAGTGTCATTTACCATAAGACCCTTGGCATGTGCACTAGTATTCTGTAGCACCTCTTTTCATGCCGAGGTCTTTAGCTTCCTTCTGGAAGCATCAGGAACATCTAAAGCCACCTACACCAATGATTTAGCTTATTTCGAGAATCAGTTCATCACGCAGCAGAGCCAAAGTAACATCTGCTTATTTTCTCCCAAACGTTTATCCAGTTAAGTGCATCAAAGAAGAGGACAGAAGTATGCATATTCAAAGCCACCGACACTAAAGAGACTGGACCTGCTCTGCTCCCGTCAGCCAAGAATAAAAATCTAAAATGCCAGACGATCTGTAATCGTCAAAAGCTGAACCAGGTCCTTCACTGCGAGATGAAATTCAAGGAACATTCAGAAGGAAGTGATGCAATCTTGAGACTAAACTTATTTCTTTTTCCTCACTACAGCGGTTTTTACATTCATATTCAGCTACAAGGGGCTAACAGGTGTTCATAAAAGCTTCCATATTAGTGCCCAGTTTCCAGGACTTTCCGTGCACTGTCTGCCTGTGTCACACCCGGTACCCATAAAAGCCATGCTCTGGTTATATTTCCAGCAAACTCCTGCATCCCTAAGTAACATTACAAACATCATTTCTGCGTTACAGAGAAAATGACTAACTGGTGTGTGAATGGAAACACTCCCTTTCTGATGAAAAGGATCCTAAGTTGACTCCTCTCAAATAAATTGTGTACGATGCCTATATTACCTATTATATATAAAACATAAGCATATTAAGCTTACATTTCATGGTATTTTTTGTGGGTATGATGTCCTGCAGTAGATTTGGCTTTAAAGATTGCAAATCAATACGCATACTGTCTTTTTTGACCTTTTACCTGTTTTTGACCATATAATTCTGAATCCAGGGTTCTACTAAATCTCAATAACAGGTGATAACACCCAGATGACGTCATTAATGAAGGAGTGGCTCATTGTCCAAATGCTGCCAACAAGAGAGAAGTAGGAAGACTCTCTGCTCTTTCAGGTGTAATAAAGGGACGAGCGTTAGGTCATTACCTGCACGGCAGACGAAGTTTGCCTCGTTTTCCAAAGGCGACGCCGAGAGCAGCTCGTCGTCAAACTCGTTGGAGCTAAACGATCCCGAGTGGTTCCTCCGGCGCGAGTCCACGATGCCATTGGAAGCTATGACGTGCCGCAGCGAGTCGTTGAGGTACCGGTGCAGCAAGCTGCTCTTGTACTTGGGCGGCGACACATAGTCCTCACCGAGTGAGGTGACGGCCCGCAGCCCCGCCCCCGTGGCCACGCTCTCGTTCTTGATGACGCTCTGGTACATGGGCTTGCTGAACTCGCCGGCGTTTGACTGGGTCCGCAATGGCGCCTCTCTGCCTGCCACAGTAGGGCCAAAGTGAGCAACGATATATCTGGGTCCTCCTCATCACTCATTTCTCAATAAAGCACCTTACAGTATTTTACTATATGGGGCAGTCTGTGGCTCTGTGCCCATGACCAGAATGTCATTGGTTCGAATTCCATGGCTGGTACAGTAATCATATCACCTTTGGATCCTTCAGCAATCCAACCGTTCCAAGGACTTTAGTTGACCCATTAAATTACATTGTTTTAGCAGACAGTTTTGCCTAACGTGACGTACAGCTGAGTAAGCAGAGTCAGCGTGTTAAAGGAGCAACTGGGGGTTAAGGGTCTTGCTCAGGGGTCCAACAGAGAAATCACTTTGCCAATCATAGGGATTTAAACCTGCAACCTTTCAATCCTGGGCACAGAGTCCTAACCCACTGGGTCACACCATCCCTACCCAGTAACCCTGCTCTCTGATCTTCACGTGTATATTACTTTGAGTGTCTGCTAAAAAAATTACTGTAAAAGGTACTATTTGTTTAAATATCAGTGTTCATCTGCACAAAAAAAACCCTTTAAGTTATTTCGAATGCTGGCTCCAGATGAGGAAAAAATCTTTAAAATTCCTTTGAATTCAAAGTCAGTATTTTTTTTCATAGAAAAATGAAAGCAGACATTCTTAATGTGTTTGCATGTGGTTATAGAAAAATTATTATTGATAATAAAAAATCTTTACGATATAAAATCTGAGAAATGCACGGGCTTTCCAAAATGAATAGTTGATGTCCGATCATCAGCTGCTTCTGCTGTTAGTCGGCAAAATTCAACTTCACTCTCATGTATCAGGGTTACTAACAGAGGTGGTACATCTTTGCGCGGTGGAGACCTGAACCAGCCACTGGCAGATTACACTGCAACCGCAGGCTGCATTTTTTTTTAACCAGCAGGTGTCACTGTAGGAAAGCCGCATTGTTTTCACTGGATCGGCACAAAGTGAGCTGGAGTTGCAGAAACAACACTGACCTCCATCCAAAGAACAAGAGGGGACGGACGCAGTGTGAAGACTAGATGCCTCATGCCAAGCATGATTCATTCTCACATTACTAACAAAAAAGAATGAAGAGCAGTTTATGGAAACGGCTGAGAACTAACAGCTTTCCTCCAGCTTCTACACTGCAGCCTTGACAGAAATGCTCTAGGTACTGAGCCCCTCGCTCCTGTTATCTCCCGGATCAGCACTCACTGACCTCCAGCTTTAAATGCAGCTCCCCGTCAGTCACTTTAATTAAACGCTACCCATCTGACAGTTAGTAATACTTAAGGGGCATGACGGTGCGTCTGGGTGTAGGGTGTGAGGTACGTACCCTCAGAGCAGCTGTCATCGCTGCTCACGCTCAGTCTCTCTGCGTTCCCCTGGACGTATTTATTGTAGAGTTTGATGCGCAGAGCCCAGCTCAGGTCTGGCTGCCTCACTGTGTTTTTCAATCGGCGCCGAGCGTTGGCAAACCAGTTGGATACCTGCCAGGGCGGGAAGGGGGGAATTAAAATTACATACACTGCCATGTAGGGATTTCCCACTCCCCCCTCCATTTGAGACATACACCTGCAGCTAGAAACGGAAACAGGACTACCTCTAACCACTTCACTCTCATTACTCCATCCATCCTTTCATCCATCCATCCATCCATTTCTATAATCCATATCAGGGTTGCGGGGGTCTAGAACCTATCATGGAGACTACAGATGCGAGGTGTGGAACAACCCAGGTTAAGGCGCCAACCCATCGCAGAACACACTCACACATGCACACCTCTCATTACTCTAATACTGTACATTACTTTAGTACACCGTATTTCAGTGGTCAAAACGACCGTGAGCAAAAGGGAACATTCGTGTAACAGCCCAGTCACGAAGGACATAATTCAACTTCATTACTTCGCCACTGGTTTCTACCATCCGCTTTTTCCGGAGCCTGTGACTTCACTAAAATGCTTCCTTATATATGTGTTTTATTTTAGATAATGAAATTACACCGGCGCCAATTCCGTAACCGGCCGTTTCACATGAAAAAGACATTTTTGGATGCCGAGTAAGAATAACAGTCGGAGGATGTGATTTACGAATGTCTGCCCATTTTCACCGCTTTGTTTCCCATTAACCGAGCGGCTCTGCATTCTCCTCAAAGCCACATCACAGGTCCGTGACACAGCTGGTACTGTCGTATGCAGCAAAAGGCTTTGCAAGCTGGCATTTATCGAAAAACTGCCCGAATGTGACTGGCATCATGTGACGGATCTTCCTCATCACCTCCTTGACACATCTGATTGGTTCAAACACAGGGAGTGAAGCACTGCTTTGCATGACGCCTGCCTGCCCATAACCCAGACAAACGAGTCACATGACACAAAGCTTCTTTAGCCCTACAATGCCTTCCCTGTCTTGGGGAGTCTTCATGTCCCCTCTGCCAAAGTAGTCTGGCTTCTTCACACTATTTCAGCTCTTCAGTGTTAGTTACTTTACACGTTATTCAAGTGTTGCAAGGTACCGTGATGGTTCGCTGTTCAACACAGTAGCCTTACAATTGCGAGGCTGTGGGTCTCTTATGCGTGTGAAGCTTGCACGACCTTTATGTGTTCGTGAGGCTTTTCTCAGCCCAAAAACATGCAGTTAAGTCTCTTGGCGTCTGTAATTTGAACCGTGTGAGTGCGTGCCCTCGATGGATGGATCGGCATCTACTCCAGAGTGTCTCCTGCCTTGTGTCTTGTGCTTCACCGAGTTAATCTCTAGGCCCACACGTATGTCAAACACTTATATCAATGAATGTTAATTTCACCTTGAGGCTGAAACTTAGCGGTCTTACTCACTCACCTGGACCAGCGTCATCTGGGAGCCGAGGGCCAGCAGGATCTTCTCGGTCTTGGTAGGGTAGGGGTTGTCCCTGTGCTTGTAGAGCCACTGCTTCAGCGGCCGCGCCATGTCCTGCAGTGCCTGCCGCTTGTGCCGCGTCTTCCCGCTACCCTGGCGGGACCTACCATTTATATTTATGCGGGGGTGGAGTCATTTAAGGTTAAGGTCATCGCCGTCTCAGCAATATGCTACTACGAAAGCTAATTCTGTTATAAATAAAGGAAATACGGATATTGACTAGTCTAATTACTTTTTATTAATTTTAACATCTGTTAACAGTAGTTGCGTGTCACGTTTCCTGGCTGGTAGGTATTTAGACAGCAAGCTTTGGTAATACGATCACTAGTATTATTCAGATAGACAGCAAAATGTGTATAAAAATACATAAATAAATACAGATTTAATCTGGTTTTAAAACAGCATTTTAAAACAAATACTTCTTTCGTAGACATATCATAGCATTGGGAATGCAAGAAACCAAAATTTCTTCCTGTCCTCCTTGTGTATCCTGTCATATGTCCTGGGCACTAACAAATAACTAGGTTCTTCACATCGGTAATGAAGCATATAACCAGAAATGGCTTCTTCTCCTCTTGGTGTCAGTGGTACGGGGCAATGAATATGTTACATTTACATTCCTTAATCCACGTGCACAAAAGACCATCACAGTATACAACCCAGCGCCGACCGACCCTGTAAGTGATACAGGCGATCACTTACGGTGCCTTTTCATTAGGGGGCGCAAAAGAGCGAGAGAGAAAAAAAAAACATCAGAAGAAAGACCTGATGGCATTCCGTGACATTACAGTTATTTACACTCGTCTAAATTTTTCACTACTTTTCATGTAAAACAGACGCACGCTAGCTAGATGGCATCCAGATGCCATGTGCTACTGGTATGTTTTTAATATAGATGAATTGACAAAATCGTTGTAGCAGAACACCCTCATATAGCCAATCAATTCATTGATTTTATTTTTATATATATTGCCTACTTTAATTTATTTCACGTAACTTTTACTTACATTCACTAATTAAATTAAGTTACTAGGTCTAGATAGAAAGACAACCTTGCAGTAAGGTAATAGAAAACCATCCTGAGTGTCAGTATGACCTCTACCCAGCTGTTGAGATTCGAGCTTTTGGTACTACGATATTCGCAACAGCCGTAATTGTAAACTAAACATGTCCTAATTACACCTCTGACCAGCTGGACCTAGATGCACTGGTCCGAAGTCTCGTGTATCTAGCTGTTTGTTTTCTTTGAGTCAATGCAGGAAAAGCACGGCAAATGGGAAAAAAAACATTACATTTTGCATCCAGAAGTTGCAGTACACACTTCTAAAATTAGCTCCTTTATTTGCTTTTGCTGCCACACCTCGTAAAACTCGATAAACATATCAGCTGAAAGAAACGTCTGTATTTGCGTGTCCTGCGTGTATAAAGCCGGTAATGCATTTAAAGTCCCTCGGTAAGTGCATAATGTCGCTTTAATTGTATCAATAAATATAATAAATTTAATCTATCAGTGATTTACTGCGGTTCTAATTCAATCATCATGCACAGGGCATTTCCACAAGCGTGGAGCCCGTAGAGGTCAGCATTGAGCTGACAATCTTTTTCGACCGTTTCAAATTTCCATTTGACCTCACATTTGCCTGAGGCTGATGCTCTGCAAATATTTTCCTTATAAACCAGTTCTGAATGAACCACCTAAAAGACCGGTGTCTTGCTTGAGAAGTCTGGCGGTACTCACCATCAAAATATTTCAGAACTTAAACTATTTGCAAAGCAGCTCCGTGCAGTGATTCCACTGTCCCAGCTGCAGAGACAGCTTCAGTTCATTCACAGTGTGTCTATATTTTTTCCTCCTATATTTATCTGTATTTCACTCTTTCTATAAGACAGTCATGGACAGACTATTTCCCCCAAAAAATGTAGGTCAAGTTCAGACACTTTTGTCCATTAGCATGCAGTTTGCATGTTTCGTTTGTAAAACCACTGTTTGGGTGTCTTTTGTTAACCGTTGTCAAAATGTTTATGTACTCGACATACCGACTGAAACTATAGTTAGTTCGTACTGAAAATGCTCGTACACCTTACTAATGTTTTCAGACATTAAGCGCAAACATGGATAATATTTACCCGGAGTATACATATGCAGTATCTGATGACTGACATATTTAAGTACGTTTCCTTAACATTATAATGGCTCCATGCCAGCTTTTGAAGCCTATGCTGCATTTTAAGTTCTGCGCTATTTTGGAAAGAGCACTTTGTAAGCAGACTTTGAGAAAGCTATCAGTCTCGACCATTGCGAATTAAGCCACGTGTTTTCTGATGCATTAAATAAATCCGTGATGCAGTTGTTATCTTATATGCCTTTTCCCTTAATTTAAACAGAAACTGCGATACATACCCAGATCTTCTATGCCTGATGACATGGTTGTCCTTGATTGCTGGAGCGCTTGACAGTATATCAGGGTGCTGTCCTTCGATAACTTCTATGTAGTTTATGCTGCTCCGTTCCACTTCATTTGCATTGTCCTCGAAAATGACCGGGTTGGTCAGCTTGTTGAAAACAATGGTGTTCATGTTTTTAATCGCCCTCCGAGGTCTCTTTAGGTAGTCTATCGTTGCACTGAACTGGAAAGCTATCGATCCGAAAGCTGCAATACAAATTATGCCAGAGTTTTAGCATCTTTGTATTCACATGAAAAACTGATTGTATTGATTGTTCGGACGTATGAATTGCGCATTAAATTCAAACTTCGCTGCAGAAGCAGAAACGTAACATAAAGCGCAGCTGCACCACTACTAACACAGACTACACATTCATGAAAACGTGCAAAAATGTGTATTATGAGCTTTTCACCGTTTCACTTTGCAGCCGAAATTAAGGTACAGAGCACGTAACGAAGCGTGAAAGCCTTTGTAATTTTATGGTTTTCATGGAATTAGCTTAAGATTTCCTTGTGTGCCATAAATAAAATGCTACTGAAATCAGTTAAAACATTTAACTTATCCCGACAAGGTACAATAGTACGAAGCAATTCTTTCGGTGACAGTTAAGATGCTACAATCGACGCCCGCTGCATGTTTGATGTATTTTTCTTCCTTTAGGCATCAGTCCCCACATCCCCATCGAGAATCGAATTGAATTGAATTCAAATGCATTTTTTTTCTCTACATGATCATTCGTTTCAGGAGCTCACGCAATCTCATTTTACACAATTTTCACGAAACAAACTCCGTTCGCCGGTAGAATCATTTTGATGTGCATAAACAGCCCATCATTTGGACTTTTTTTTTTTAAGCAAATTGCGAATTGTTTAAACTTGAGAAAAGTGAGGTTCTCTCTTTCGTTTACTAACAATTCCTACCTCAAATGACGCTATAATTTATAATATAATCATTCATGCATTATATATAGCAGTTACCTGTGATGGGACTGATCGGCGGACTGTGCACTGTACTGTCCCTCTCTCTGTATCCCATTCCCTCACATGTTTCTTGATGGGGTCCTGCGCTCACTTCGCGTAAAGAGCGGTAGCCTTGTTACTTTATTCAGCGAGTCCGGGAGCCGTGCCCGGGAATATGAATAGCGCGCTCAGCTCGCGTTTCTCAGCTAAATGGACCAGTCAGTGAACATAAAGTTAATGCGCCATGCCGGTTTCCGGCACAGAGGGACTAGACGGGACGCGTTGCCTGTCCTCTTCTGGACATCATCCAGCTCTTCTGATCGCTGCCACATTCTGCTTCAATTTCATGGAAGCGATCTTTACTTCATCAGCAATGCTGAACACGCCGAGCATTGTATTTTCTTTAGCTTAATATATCGCAGGTTATAAGGCACCTGCGCTATAAGAGAAATTTGATGAATGTCGTAAAAAAAAACAGTTAATTTGTATACGACTACGAGTAGCCATCCACCTACCCGTCGATATTCTAGTTATTTAGTGAGACTGGATGCGATCCCAGCACGCACAAGGTACCCTCTATACATGATGCCAGCATACACCAACCTAATTCGAAATACAGGATTTTCTTTCTAAACTGCGTTTTAAGAACCTCGTTTAGATTAGTAAAATAGAGATACGATGGAGATATCACAAATGGGTAAATGCAGTTCTGTGTTGGCTAGGAGACTACATTAAGATTTTTTGGCGATCTGTTTTATGGTCGTATTATCGCCGGCCAGGTGAGGAAGGATATAAGAATTCAAAATATCCTACTGTTTCGATGTGGAGCAGGCAAAGTCAGCTATAATAATCAGCTTTACAGTTAATGGCTAGCGGTAAAAACAAACTTACCTGGAAAGAATATGTAACAGTATCACTCTCTGAATGGAGAATCAGAGAGAAATAAACTTCGGTGTCCAGATTCAGATGGAGATTGTTTTTTCAGTTATTTAGCTGAACTTGGGAGAGCGGACTGACAGACAGGAAAGATATCAATCAGCTTCAGTATTAATGGCTGGGTCACGGAAAGGACAGCTGTTGAGGCTACAGAGCCGCCGCGTTGAAGCCCCCCCCATTGCCCCGCGTGAGCTGCAGGCAGAGGAGGTTGGGAGGGGGGTTCCTGTTCGCCCAGGCCAAAGGCAGCAAGCCCACTAAAATATTTGGCACACTCTAAATGAGTGTTATTCATTAGTTTTTATGTTTAGCTGTTTACTGTGTTTTTTTTTTCGTGCAGCTTTATACCCAGTTTTATATGCTTGCTTCAATAATGACATCTATTTAAAATGACAATTACCTGTTTATGTGTAATAAATTAAATTCCAGTTACAGGGGATGATATCCTGGGAGGCGACCCTCAGACTTTGGTCCCTCTGTCACTTTAAATCTCAAAGTAGAGCCACTTCCCAGAGACATGTATTTAGCTAAATAAATAAATAAATAAATAAATAAATAAATAAATAAATAAATAAATAAATAATGCAAATCGATAGACATGCGCTATTCTATTTTTGCTGCCATGAAAACCAGCGCTGTTAAGAGTGACACAGGACTCACACATAGAAAAAAGACGTAACTGAATTGTCTGTGAGTGTTTTCTTTTGTTTTTACCAAGTAAAAGTTCTTTTCTAATTTCTTTAGGAAAGCGACACCAGAAGTTTTTATGCAGCATTTAACCACAATGGAATAGACCTGTTAGTCATTTTAATATCGACATTCAGCTTAAATTATTACTGACTGCGGAAATCAAATTGCTTAAATTATTCAAGCTATCTTTTAAAACAGACGAACGCTGTACTCAGTGCAGTGTTTAAGACTCTGGTTCTTAATTGTATATCTATGTTCTCTCCGTTTGTATAGCATATAAGCAATTACGGAATGCATGCCATCATTAGTACCATTAAACTAACAATTACCATGCTTCAGACAGTTATTTATTTTAAGGCTGTGTTTTTATTTAAATAAGCCTAACTACACCCAGCCCATTAGAACATAGTTACAGTCTTTTAAAACTTTTTTTAAATAGACAATATTCCTTGAATTATTAATGAGATTTTTTTCCAGGGTATTTAAAACCTTTTATCTCAGCAGGAAAGTATTAACACTAATTTTCTGAATGCTGTTCACTTCCCCCAGATAGCTTAAACATCCATGGAAAGGGTATTGAAGAGTATAGGTGGGAGTATTTGAGACACGTGTTGTCAGTGTCATGTTCTGTTTTTGTTTTTGTGCAGATACCTGACAAGCATCAATATCTACTGGACGAGAGGTGTCCTGCCAAAGAAGACTAACACGAGCGGATCCAGGCAACCAAGTTTATTAGGGGTTAAACAAGGGGTAGTAATGAGCCGGGTCCAAGTGCTTGTTAATAGCTGTCCGATCGCATTGCCAAAAGCCAAAACGCAATCCAAAGCCGTGGTCGAGAGAGGGGAAGCCGAAGGTCGAGAAGCCGGTACATCAAACCAGGGACGTAGATGACGAACACGGGGGAATACACGAGGGGCTTCACGGGATGGGCGGAAGGGCAGGCAGGAGGCGCGCGAGGCTCGGGAAGCACGTGCATAGCAACAATACCTCGCACTGTGCTGTTGCCAGGGTGAGGTTTAAGTACCGTCCGTCAATTGGTGGTAGTGGGTGTCAGCTGTCTTCGCGATGTGGGCGTGACACAAGGTACCATAGAAGTGCTACTCCACCATCACTGCATTCAGTTGTCCTACAGGGATATTTGTTTTTTTTAAATTAGACCTACTTCCGTATATTTTCACCTGGAACAAAAGCAAATGAGAGGGAGGAAGCAAATGAAAGAGGGAAGGCAACAAACAGCTTCTAGGTGATGATGGCTTGGTTATTGCTAAGATCTGGATCTTGAGATCATCAGATGTGTGTGTGTTGTCCACCTGGAGGCATCCTGAAGGAAAAGGAGCCGAAGGAGAAGCTCCTCAGGAACCGGGCAGGCATGAATTTTATAAAAACAAAGACATTGTGGTCAGCACTATTGCCTCATAGACTTATGAATCCAGCCTCACTGGAACTGTGCTGGTTTCCTTCAGGTGCTCTGTTAGGCTGGACTAAAACATTGATTTAATTTCTTGACAGCTGACAATAATTTAATTGTCATGGAAGGAGAATGCCGTTTTAGATGCCATCTTGCATTTCTTGCTTCTTCGCTCTAAAAATAACGAAGGAATTTCAGCCAAAAGTCCATCCATCCGCCTATCTTCTCGCAACCACCCCCCCCACCCCTTATTGTCAGTTATAAAAGTTAGATCTAAGTCAAATTCAATTTTCATCCATCCATTGTTATCCCAACATAATCCTATGCAGTTCTGCTGAGCTAAAATCTATGGGCACGTGGCAGGAAGTTACCCTAGATGGCGTGCCAGCCCATCACAGAGCACACACATACACGCACAACTCAAACAGGGGGGCAGGGGACCCAGAGGGAGAACATGCAAACTCCACACACAGAGCCCGAGCAAAGGGGCAAAGACTTGAACGCGGGTCGCCACAGGTGTGAGCTGACTCTGCTAAACACGGTGCCCTTTGGTTTAACTTCTTTAATATTTTTTCTTTAATGTGACTTACAGGCCAGCATGAACAATGAAACGCGACAAAGTTAGACCACAGACAAAGTATTGCAACTTCATATGAGTTACTACAATAATGCTCTGAAAATCTCTATATTAATAATAGATACGCATGATGGAAAACCATCTATCGTGCTATGATACTGTATAAGGTGAAATACAGCTTGAATGGCTGAGACCTGCTGTGTCACAGGTCATTTTTCTCCCAGGCTCGCCTCTGTTTGCAGGGTGTTTCATCAAAAACGGTAGATGTCAAAATGCATCCATAAATTTTATGACGATCATACAACACTGCGGTATTCGCTTTCTTATTTATTTGTCCTTTCTTTGCCAAGCCAAGAAGTAAATTCGGTTTTATGGTTGGGAATGAGGAGATTTATTGGGGCAATGAAACAGCATAAAATGTCTTGAAACCACTCAGCAATGCACATTAATTTCATTATGTACTTAACCTTTAAGGAATATTAAAATCAGGAAGCACAAGACCCACGTGCAGGAAAGCAGTTTTTTGCAACATGCCAGGCAAACAACTGTAGAGCCGGAAACTAAAGGAGGTCCACTACCATGTGTGTCTTGGCAGAGGTAAGACACAAGGCATGACATAAGCCCCATGTGAGAGGCCATAGCTAATGGAACATGGTGTATACCTTGTTTTTGTTTTGGGGTCCACTGTGTGTTTTAATGGCAATAGTGATGCAGGACTTTGGTAAGGACTTATATTAAAGTGATCTTGCGCTTCTCGATGGAGAAAAACCACTACTGATATTTGGAAGGGAATTTAACTGTTCATTAGTTGCTTTATGAAATTTTTTGGACGCCATGCCTCGAGAGATGTGGGAAATCTTTAACTTCAAAGATTCTAGCAAAAATAATTGAGATGCACTGTGACTGCTGTCTTCAGCATTTTCAGTTTTATCACTGGGGTCCAACCAGATTCAGCCGGCAACAGCCAAGACAGTAACGTAGCAGTGGCAACAAAATATTGAAAATATATACCTGCAATTAGGCAATGTGCTCATTTCAGCCAAGGTTGTTCAACATGAACTTGAAATCTATGTGCATCAAACAAACGAACCGGTATGTCCTTAACGAAAGTGATGTTTGTTTGCTTAGACTAGTCTGCAGCTCACATCAGTTTTAAGAAACACCCCAAGACCCATCTGTCCCACGAATACCTCTACTAGCCTAATACCACTCCATGCTCCTTGAATGGTCTTAATGTGTCACGTTCGCCACAATGAAAAGTAGGTTCTTGCTTTGTTTGGTACATGTTGTGTAGCTCTCTCCAATGCAGGTGCTCTTGTATCTGGGCATCCGTTGGAAGCTCAGCCTAGCTGCATTTCTGCACAGTCGACTCCTGTTTGATTGTAATGTACCATTTGCCTGCCTTGTATGTCACGCTGGACAAAAGGAAATAAATATAATGTAAATATAATGTTATCTCTGTCATTGGATGAGTCAGATCAGGCACTCCCACAGCTAGATCAAGCTGACGTCGTTTATGTTTTCTTGTAGCGCCGTACAATACATCTACTGTTCGAAGGCGTCATTTCCATCACTGAGAAAATCCTTTCAGTATAGATAGACAGAAGAAATATTCTCAGAGAAGCAGAGGTGGGCCTCTATAACAGCAATCGGTCTTCTTTGGTTGTGTGAGGTGATTACGTTTCAGTTACATGTCCACATCCTTGATCACCGTGCTACTAATTTATCTGCTGACCAAGACCCGGGTTGCTGGATAATGATTAAACACCCTGGACAGCCCAGTCCTCAGGCAGCATGGGGTTATAACAAACTGGGCATCTCACCCATTCCTTTCCCGTAGCAAAACATGCAGCATTCTTTAAGATGAAACACGCATAATCTCCAGGGATGTAGGCAGTCCTCAAAGAAATGCTCTTCGTATTGCAAAAAATATGATGTATAATTTATCATACATTTCCCGGTGAAAAATCTCCAGTTAATCTCCAGTTAAGAAAATCACATTCTTCTAATTTGCTATGAAATGGGGTGTCTTCTTTGACTGCAAATTGAGTTTGCATGGAATACCACTGCGAATCTGTTTTGTCAAATGGTTCCCTAAAAATCTGAGTTGGCTAAACTCCCCGCTGTTTGCTTTTTTATGTTTTTATTACATCACTCTTTACCACAGATGGTCCTCTTCAAAGACATACTGTATGCAGGATGATGATAGTATCTCACATAATGAATACTCGGTATATGTAAAGACTAATGCTGAGCAGTAATGGAGCTAGCTTGTAAACGACATTTCTTGAATGCTATTTCAGATTTAAATATTGAATCCCATGCAAGGTCGAGGAGTGTCTGGAACCTATCCATGAAGCCACGGACGCACGGCAGGGAACAATCCAGCATGGGGTGCCAACCCATCACAGGGCACACACACCATTCACACATGGATAATTTGGCAGCGTAGCATGTTTTTGGGACAGTGGGTTGAAGCGGACTGAAGTGCCCTGACGGAATGGGGAGAACATGCTTTCCCCACACACATACAGTAAAGCCAGGATGATGACTCAAACCCTGCTCTCCAAAGCTGTGAGTCGACTGCAACAACAAATGTGCTGTGCCAGCAAGAGCAAATCAATAATCCAATCAAGAATCCATCCATCTATCCATCTATATATTTTCCAAACTGCTTATCCTTCTAGGTCATGGGGGGTCCGGAGCCTATCCCGGAAGCTATGGGCACGAGGCAGGGAACAACCCAGGACGGGGGGCCAGCCAATCACAGGGCAATCACAGGGCAATCAAGAATCAATAACACAATTATTTAGAATGAATTATACACTACCAGTGAAAAGTCTTTGCACACCACAGGTTTTTAACACTTTTCCATTTATTTCATAAACTACTGTACAGAATTTTTTATTCTTGTTAAGCACTGGAAAATTGAGTGAACAAATACAAAGTTAAATAAAATGTTTCCTTTCCTTTATAACATGGAAAGAGTATGTACTGTAACAGTGCTTGTCGGACATCCTATTAACTGGTTGTGTGGTGATGGCATAGTCAGATTCTAGGCTGTCCTTTAACTTTAAATGAACTAGTTAACTCTTTCATCCCGTGAAACAGAGCAATATTTAATGTCCCTTGTAGAAAGACTGCCTCGAATTTTCTCTGCTGTTAATACTGCTAAAGGAGGTCACTTTGAAAGGTACTCAGTAGGTGAACATACTGTACATTTATTTGTTAACAATGAACATTGACTGCATTTTTAGTAAATATTAAGTGAGTAACATGCAAACTTGGAAATCTCAGTGTGTGCAATAACTTAAGACTGGTAGTGTGAATATGTTATGAATTCATGCAGGTATGCTGGTTTAAATGAAGTGTACTTTGCAGTTTTTGGTAAGATTTCAGCGTGAAAGTATAGAAGTCTTTATTTATTTATATATCCATCGACGTGATATAGAATTCTGGTTGGATTGGATGCCAGGCAAAGCCCTGTAAACACAGTTACCCTCACATATGTCTTTGTGGCTAAAGCTCTATACTTTTGTTCGACCGAGTAACACAACCAGATGTCAGGCTTGTTTTGATCTCGACGTCGCGTACAGAACAGGAGCAGATGGTCCTCGCCGAAAGCGGCCTTGTAGGAGTGGACGACATGCGGCGGATGGCGTGGCTGTGGACCCAGGGGAAAGGGGACCACGTGCTACCGCTTCGGACGGCAAGAAAAAAGCAGATGGAAAGCGAGCATTCCACTACAGCATGCGCAGACAACACCGCCAAGAGGGTGCTCAAATAGCTGCACTCTGGCCCAGAAGCCCAAGAAACACAACATGCAATTTTGCAATTTTAAAGATCAGGGAATTACAGAAGTTTTTGCCGGGGGTGGGTCAGGGCTACCTTTTATTTTATTTCTTTTTTTTTTTATCTATCCAAAACACAGCTGTTACTTAGTGACTGTATGTCTACAAACTACAGTAGGCGCAGAAGTACAATATGTTTTTAATGTTTCATTCGTAGTTTACTGTACATGGCAGCACAAAGAAGGCAGTTAACACAGCGGTAGCAGCATAATTCAAAGACAAATAAACTTTGATCCGTATAACTCTATTACTGTGTGGCAAGCGCTGATTACAGTCTTCCAGTCAGATAATAACATGAGTCACACAGCCGGAGGATTTCCCATTGTCTAAAGCACCGATTATGTCCAGCTATCACCCTCCTTCACATTAAAAACCTTTGATCTGAAATCAGACATTTTGCTTTAAAGACTTTTAAGTCAAGTTTAGCCTAATATTTGTGGTTTTTCTTCTCACGTGCATTAACAGTAGTTGTAAAAATGCTGTCACGTGTTTCTTTAGAACAAGGCTGCAGACAGCCACTGGCATGCAGCACGTTAAGCGATTTTATCTGTAATAGAGCGAACGCAGTGCCTCATTTCAACACCCCCGTTTGGCAACCATGACCACATTGAACTTTTCACCCTTCCAGAAAATATTTAAGTATAATTGAACTCACTTTGCACCCTAGCCTGAGCTAGCTGCAGTTGATGACTGGGGAAGGACAGTCAATGCATTGTTAAATGAGGCTGGATAATACATTTGCGGACGGAGAATCCCCCTGTTGCACAGAACTTCTCCATGTTTGCCACAGCAGCCTCCCTCGAGCTCTCTGCGTGCTCCACAGAAGCAGAGCACTCCGTTAGCGCTTAGCCGTGGCGTAGGCTTAGCCATCCGGCAAATGCTTTCTTTTAAAGAGATGCTCTGTCAAGTACAATGATTTGTAATCCCTCTGCTTTGCAAATTTCATGGAGTGAACTTTTCTTGGCTTTCTATTAAAAGTCCAAAATTTAAGGTCGGCATGTCTTTTAAAATACATTTTAAGCTGTTAGCAAGATTGTAGATGATATATTGCTATTACAGTACTAATGTCAGAGGGGGCAGGAACGCAGTATTGGGAATATCGTATTTTTTTCACAACTCACTTGTTTAAATTTCATTACATAGTTGGTCCTAATCCTTCATTTCCCCACCGTCTGAATAACGACCCCTCCCCCAGTTCTTAAGGCTAGTACCTGAAGTCCGTAATATCTGAGTGCATTTACGGACATGGTCTTGCTGTCAGAGCAAAATGAAAGTGTTTTCGTTTTTATGAACAGAAGAACAAGAGATATATGTTACATTCAATTGACCTGATTTTATTTTGTAACCATAATTTTATGAAACGGTGATTAAGAAAAATTACTATTGGTGAACTATTCAATACATATCTGCTAGACCTTTTATTGGAGCACTTCAGTGTTAAAAAAAGTGTCTGTGCCTTTTGTTATTTAATTTTAGCCAAAAAATAATACCAAACCGTACAGTTTAGGGTGAAATAAGTGTCCTTCTTGACCTCTTTACTTCTAGGCTATAAGCTGAAACAATGTAATCAGTTAGATCAGTGTTTCCCATTCCGGTCCTCAGAGATCTACAGACCGTCCACATTGCAGGGGGGAGCAAAAATGTGGATCGTCTGGCTGGAACTCGGAGGTAGCAAAAACATGGACTGTCTGGCAGGAACTCTGAATGTATTAGATTGTGTGATAGGACCTGTGTGATAGGATGATTTCCGACATATTTGAAATCGAAACCCCTAGAATATTTTGTCCTGTACTCCCCAGAAAAATCACACTTTTTCAGTACCGGTAAAATTACAGTACTGATAAAAGAACACCAGGTACCACTGTGTAAGACATGCAACGAGCTACTTTACAAAGAACAACCAAATCCCCACTAGGGCCACCTAACAGAGACCTGCATTCCTTTCCTCTTCTGTTGGGCACATTAACGTAATTATTGTCTCACTCTGTGTATCACATTGTGTTTAGAATTCTCATTGTTACGTCAAAGTCATTTATTGTTCACAGAAGTTCTGAACATTCCACATATGGAGAGTCTCAGTTACCCAAATGTAGGTCAGAGTATGTAATTTATCCAAAATTGACCATTATCTTTTTTATTTTTTTTTTTACTACTATTATTATTATTCTTTTGCTTTAACTGCTTATGCAGAACAGCGAGCACAAAGCATAAGGCAGAGGACATCCTGGATGGGATGCTAGTCCATTGTAGGTCATACACACATGGATTTTTGACTGTAGGAAGAAATCAGAGAACCCAGAGAAAACCAAAACACAGGAACAACCTGCACACCGAAACAATGTCAGCAATCAAAGCACCATCCCTGGAAGCATGAGGCTGTGGTGATTTACACTAAGCGGCAGTGCCAGCCGTGAGCCTATCAGAGCCTGCTCATCTCCCCTTAGCACCTAGCCATGAGCCTATCAGAGCCTGCTCATCTCCCCTTAGCTCCCAGCCGTGAGCCTATCAGAGCCTGCTCATCTCCCCTTAGCTCCCAGCCGTGAGCCTATCAGAGCCTGCTCATCTCCCCTTAGCTCCCAGCCGTGAGCCTATCAGAGCCTGCTCATCTCCCCTTAGCGCCCAGCCATGAGCCTATCAGAGCCTGCTCATCTCCCCTTAGCACCCAGCCATGAGCCTATCAGAGCCTGCTCATCTCCCCTCACTACCAAGTCATGAGTCTATCAGAGGCAGTTCATCTCCCATCACTACTGAGTCATGAGCCTATCAGAGCCTGCTCATCTCCCATCACTATGTAGCCATGAGCCTATCAGAGCCTGCTCATCTCCCCTTCGCGCCCAGCCAGAGCTTCTGAACTTGCTCAGCAGTGTGAGATGATGTGGATAGGAGTCAGATCTGCATGGAAGGTGTTAGGATGAATGCCGGAAAATAAAGACCTGCAGTAAATACCACACTAATGATCAAAACATCTTTCACTCACATATATAGAAACAGTGGCTCAGCAGGGGCAGTGATACCCTGGCACATTAGAGGGGGCCATGAAGATGTCATATGGGGAGTTTGGGCGAATGTTTACTTTTTCATTTGTAACCTCGTGACTTGTAACCAGAAGAGAGAGAGGACTGACACAGGGAGAACACAGGAGACAGGCATTTGCAAGAAGATCAGAGCTGAGGGAGGAGAAGTAACGGGGGCTGGACGTGCTCAATCATGGAGAGCAGTGCAGGACGGCGGAGTTGGGAGAGTAAGAGAGACAACGCTGAGAGACGCCTTGCTGGAGGGGGAGACGCATTGACGCCGGGGGGGGGGGGGGGGAGTACTGGGCCCTCTCCCAGTGTTGAGCTAAGTGGAAGCCCTTTTGTCCGTAGCAGATCATTAGGTTGAGTCGGCGCCCGATCTGGGCTTCATTTGGGTCACTCAGTTAAGGGTGGCTCTCCTTTTGGTAGATACCTCATCACCGTGCTTGTTGATGAAGTGAGTGTGCACGGGTGGTTTGACGTGTGATTATTATTGCAGTGCTCTGAGGTGGGAGGTGTGTGACGTGTGGTTTTTGCCATGACATAAACCTGGGTATCTCTATAAGGTGGTTTTAAAGGGGTAGGTGAATATTGTGTTTCTAAACCCTGGTTTTTATGCTCTATCTGTTTTGCTGCTAGCAGAGTCCCCACTTACCTGCCTTGTTCTTGTGTCGTCATCATAGGCCTGGGGGGGACAGAAACAGACCTTTGGGGGATCAACCGCCTCATGGACATCGCCTGGTGGCTCCGACTCAATAGTGGACTGTGAAGGGATTCCTTTATTGGGGTAGTTACTCATTTGCTAACTGGCAGTCAATTTGTATGTTTTTATTTCTTGTATAATAAACTGGAAAAATACAAGCCTACAGCTGTCCGGGGTGTGTGGACTGTGTCATACCAGCACAACTAGTCAGAACCGAATTTGGGGGGGGGGGGGGGGGTCCTGGTGCCCTCTTTTTACATCAGGTGGCGTAGTCGAAGCAGATAAGGATTACCGGGGCAAAGTGTCCTCCTTTGGGGGGGGGGGGGGTGGGTTAACTAGTGTGTATATATGTTTAGGTCGCATGTTAGTTTATAAACAGTTTGTATTGCCCCCTTCCTTACATGTGACGTTCGTCACGTATGTGACGTGACTGTGACAAATACAGGAAATTATACAGAACACCAGGGGTGAGGGCAAGGTGACATTGTGTAAGGGGGGCAGAATTTCTAGCTAGGCCCCTGCACACAAACACATTATTATTATTATTATTATTATTATTATCGTTTTTTTAGAGCTAATATACTGTATAACCTTGTGAAACCCTCTTTTGTTGTTTTATTTGGCAATTTTTGTCATGGTTCTGAAGATTAAAAGTTTATAATGTTGTATGATGAACTAAACGAAATGTGTGCCTCCAAGCATTTCGCCAATTGAGCGACGTGCCACAAGCGAATGAAGCGAAGCGCAGATGCGGACACGTGCATCATGCCTCAGAGTACACAAGGCAGCGGCGCGCTTATGAAACCTGATCGGCAGATTTTCGTTTGAAAAGCACAGACCCTGCGCCGGCAGCTCTGCACGCCTGCAATACCTTCAGATGAACATTACTGGTAACCACCACCCATGTTTTCTGATCTACACCCAGTTTATTTCATGACTGACGCTCCTCAGCACAAAGGGTTATGATGATTGTGAGATGATTTATCGCCTGGGTAAAATAATCTCCAGACTACTGGAACCAACACAAAGCCAAGTGCAGGGCATACTGATATAGCGAACGAAAGAAAACAAAAGTGCAAGGTATGATGTGTACACGTCTGGTCAAGCCAGGGGTTAATTTATTAGGGACTTTTTCGACTTCCGTTGTTAATGGGCCACACGTGCTTCACTGGAAACGTACCGTCATCCCCAGATAGGCCCAGTCCCCTAAAGTGGAATGCTGATCGGAGCATAACGAGCTGAGAATCCGCAGTGCCGGCCTTGCTGTATAAAAAAGGCGAAGAAGACATTCATCTCGTGAAACCCGCACGAGTCACGTCTTCCGGTTTCTGTCTCAGGCATAAACGAAATTCAGTATTTTAATGTGAAGATGTTTTGGTTTGAATTACAGAGAAAACAGTTTTAAAGCTGTTTTTGTACAGTTTCCATGTCTGTGGGAGAAACAGTCCTTTAATATAACTTTTTGTTAATAACGTTGTAGAATGAAATATATACGATGTTTTTTTTTCTCCCTTTCCTGACGCAATAGTTGAATTACTTGTCAGCTCAGATTAAAATGCACTCTGCTTTTTCTCTCTTTTCTATACTTCGAATACCGGAATGATGTGGGGGAAGAAACCTCAGACTGATGTATTTTCCAGAGTAAAACGCTTTCTTTTCAAAGCTTAATTTCCTCTACTAGGCTTAAGGGACTGGAATATCCACCACTGGGAAGGAAGATGCATCCTAAATGAGACCCTTAAATGAAAGCTTGAGCTCATAGAGTATAACCCTTATATCCTGGAATACATGAGCATGGGTATTCATGTGTAGATGCTAATATCTGTATGGAATGAAACATTGTCTCCTCTGATATGTATGTGTGATACATATACAATAGTAATCAATTCCCAGGACACAACTAAGGGTGAATACTGCATCATGTGGCTGGCGTAGTGATTTACCAGTAAGATTGTTAATTTTGAGAATGTATATTCAAAGAAAATCAGAAGAATTTCTGAGTAAAGATCAGATTTTTCCTCCCTTCTCTCATAGATCTTTGAAGTTGAACTTGACTGAACTGGACATTAATGATTTTTTATTTTTTTTTGAACACCCAATTTTCACTGCAACAACTTACAGCCATGTGGTTCATGCAAAGCAGTGAACCGCACTGGTTATAAATGAATCTCCGGCAGAACTGCACCATTAAATGAACATGGGAAAAAATATTTGGCTGCTACTGTGAAACCACTTAAGCATTTATAGCACATTCAAAATGGGGGGAATTACTTTAAATTTGCATGATTAAAGGGTTTTTTTCCCTCACATATATGCAGTTAACTAACAATTATATTATTTCTTAAAACTTTCAAATATTTCTCAGTACCATAAAAACAAGTACAAAGTAGTATAAGCAACCGAAGAGCTATTGAGAAACTCTCATCTGCGCTTGACTGTGACAGTCTAAATACACAATGGAGAGCAGACCGCTGCTGTTTAAAGTGGAGAATCACAGGTGTTGTTAGCTGGTCTTGCTCATGGTTATACCCACAAACAGCTATACCCATAAAGGGATTCCCATTCTATTTGATGTTCTTTACTCTAAAAATGCTGCCACATTTTATTCTCATACCTATGTTCTATCTGACATTACTTACTGTAAAGTGCAAGCAGGTGACGAAGATAACAGCAACAGACGGCAGTGATGACAGAAATGCAGTCCTCCTTAAATATTAAACAGTTGTGATGATGGTGTTTTTGTGGTTACAGGAAGTTTCCCAATTGCACCGAAGAGCTTCCTCTTCGTAGATTCCCTGTGACATGTTCATTACCTCTTACCCACTTACGAAGAACCTTAGAATAACTAAACGCATGAATGGAACCATCCTCTTTGGACAGCGCTGTATTGCAAAAGATGAAGTACATACGTCCCAATGTCATGTCATGACTTGTGCTGCCCGGAATCTAACTCCTACGTGGGTGTTTACAGAGATGCTTTTCCTCCTAGCTGTATATGTGCTCAACAGAAGTTTCACTCTTCCTCAAAAATAGTTAACAGGAATAAAATTTCAGGCTACTTTTAAAAATAACGTTTTTCAAATACGCAGTTTTTGCTCAGTGATTGAATTAACAATGACTTAACAATGAACATTTTGTACACACTGTAAAAAGATCATCTAACATCTAAGACGTAGAACTGCAGCCCACCTAATGGCCAAGGATGATACATTGGCCACATACCTCTTGGGCTGTGGTTATGTGGAGTGTTCTTGTTTTCTACGTCCTGTGGGTTACTTCTGTGTTCTCTGGTTTCCTCCCGTAGTTCAAAGGCATGCAGTTAAGGTTAATTTGCCCATTAAGGTTAAGGTTAATTACATGGCCCATAATGAATGACGTGTGTGCAAGTATTTGTGTGTTTGTGCCGTCCGATGGGCTGCAATCCTATCTAGAGTGTACTCTGCCTGTACGATGCCTGTCTTGAGTGGAAGGTTCCAGGCCAACCCACAGCCCTGCTCATGATAAGCCATTAAAAGATGGATGGATGAATAGACAGCAAGCTTAAGGCTGTGTAAAAGGGAAATTTAGTACTTGCCATTAGCCTGTAAAAAAATTACTGAAAGGACACCCTCTGATTTCAGATAAATGGACATGATTAAACTAGGGTTTTGAAGACTTTAGCAGAGAACGTCGGTGCTTCAGATGAATACTGCAGTGGCTAAAACAGACCCTTGACGTCAAAGCAGTAGAACATCTTGGAATTGAATCGCAATGCCGAATTAGGGTGAGGCTAAGATAGAGGAGTGGAGTACAATGCCACAATCTTTCTTCCATAAATGTTAAAGAGACTAAATGTTGTCTATTGTAACGTTCATTTCTTGGAATAAAGGCATGTTTTTTTTTCACAACTGAATGTGTGCCATGACTTTTGGCAAGACAGATGTGTTTTGACACATTTCATCACAGTAAATATTGTTGATTTTTATTTGACCTTTTTGAGTGATGATGTCACAAAAGCCCATTATTGAGTAACCATGATCTAGTAACAGTGGGATGAAGTTTTGAAGAACATTGTTTCTTGGAAGGATTTAAATGTTGACTTAACAAGGGAAAGGAATCAAGGTGGAGAGCTGTAATTATGTCATAATTTTCCCAAACTGAGAGTGAATATGGTTCACATGAACCTATGCTTTTCATTTGACAATAAATTCTGAAATTACTGGTAAAAAAAAAAAGGCAGTGAATGATGACAGAGGAACTAAGGCAATTGCTCTGGAAAGTGCTGTGCAACGTTTTCAAAGTATCTACTCCATCGCATCAAAAAGCACATTTCTGTGAACACCTACCTGTTGTTTTAATGTAAAACAATACACATAGGTTCTATGAATAAGCACGCAGAACAAATGTCGAGATGGAGTTTTATAACAGATTAAGGAAAAGGCAAAACATCTTTCTCACAGCTTAATGTTGAAGCAAACTCTTCCCTCTAAACATCTTTATATGCCCATTGTAAGATTGTGGTTACAGCTTTTGCATAAGAAGGCTGTTTTTCAGACAGCTGCAACTCAGTTGCACTTCAACATAAAGTTCTTTATATGAATCCAGTGCTAATTAAAACGGGAATTTAGGTTTAGAATTTCCTCGTAAAGGCAATGAGTTTCAGATGATTCTTCAAAAAAAAAAATGTGAATGGTTGAAGATTCGATTTAACAGAGTTACACTGAGCATCAAGTTTGAAAAGCCATCGCGTTGAAAATGAAATCCCGTTTACTGAGATGCCGTAAACGAGTTTTTACAGCTTGGGTTGGTTTTGGAAGTGTTTTGGAAACCACTTCATAGTGTGCATGTGCTACTGAAGGGCTGGAAAGCAGAAAGGCTAACACAAGAACATGCATTCACACCGTTAGCTTCCAGGCATCACCAGCAGGATTTCATTTCCTTGTCCCCCTATGAAGACATTGTCTATTTAGTCTCATTATACGGGATGATAATCTCACAGCCGTACGCTAAAGGTGAGAGAAATCTAAACAAACCCGCATAATCTAATCAATAAGCCTTCCAACAAAATCTTCAAATGTACGTCCAATAAACTGACTTAGATCTTCTAACTGTTCTAACTGGAGCAATTTCACAGCTCTTCTCATAGAGCCATATAGAGATCGCAAGTCTAAGCTCCGGTAGAGTCGAATTACAAATTGGAAGATATTCAGCCTGCATTTTAAGATTTTAGGGCTGGGGGGGGGGGGGCGGGGTACTCAGTACTCAGATGGACTCAAGCAAATCAGGCAGCCAATTTATTTGCCGTATCTTTAAAAGGTATTCCCCGTAAAACGATCCCCGTCGGCCATAATTCTGGAGGCGCACCTGGGCTCCCTTAGTAAAAGACCAGAGATAATTCGATTCTGGAACTTTATTTCACCTCCTTCGCACGCATATGATTCACCTCCTGCTGATACCATGGACCACTGAGACCACATATCATTAGTATGAAGGTGAAGATGTTATTGCTGGTGAAGTAATGGGGGTGTCTCATTGATACTGATGAATTACTCCTGATAGGAATTGTAACATTTAGGAATTTTTGTATCTACTTTGAGTGACAGCTATTCTATATACAGGTTTGAAATTAAGATAGTAGCCTACTCGTGGCCTTAACTGATAGATAATGTACAATGTGATGCATTGTTTGAGCACCTGATCACAAGTTAACATGTGAGCGTAATTTATGAGTATAATGCTTTGTGTTGAGATAATACCCAGGAGCTTGCTTTGTGTTTACAGATATGTCAACCTCTGTTCACTCCAAAAATCCTCTATTATCTTAAACTTATAATACAATCTATGTACAGTATATGCCTCTGATACTGTGGTATTTAAATTACAGCAACAAATATAGACTTTTTTTCTTAAGTGGGCTAATAGTGCTTGCATTTATGAATATTATTGTAAGATAAACATCATTCCAGAAGTTGTTAAAAATTACCAGTACATAATGACATTTTGGTATTTAGCATTAACATTATCAACATTAGCAGTGTGGTTCAGTTAAATCACCGCACATCTTGCATGTTGTAGATCAGGGTTGATGTCCAGACAACCAAGAGACTGGATATTCATCTTGACTGCCCAATCTCATGTCTTTCCTTTACCTCAGGAATCCAGCAGCTCATGATTCACAGAAAATTAATAGTTTTACAATGCGAATGAAAGCTGCCGTGTTTCAATCACACACGCAGCACCAGAGTGGAACAAGGTATCTGCCATCCTGTGGCAAACAGTCAACACAGCAGTAATCGTGACGACAGGGTTTATCATGCGCTGATAACTATCCGGTCCCTGGGGGTAGACCGCGAGCTCCTCAATCCCATCCAGCGCACCTCCAAGCTTAATTCCAGAAGGTACCGTACCCCCACATCAGCCACATTCCAAAGGTTTAATGGTCCCAATCTTAATGTAGGAAATACAACTACTTCTTCACACGTGCTGTGAAAGTCTTAAGCTTTGGGTATTTAACCAATGCTGTCATTACATCACGTACATATATTTTTGCATTCAATCATTTTACTTTTTTTCCCATTCCGATGCATCATTAACCAAGAAAATAGTTACCACATGTTTCGCCCGGATTTGGAGGCCTTTCTGTCTCTGTGTTTGTGGACGCTAAAGGAGTGTAGCCCAGCACTCTAGGTCTCGTGGCCACCGCCTGAATGTTTGTCTATACACGTGCTTTTTTCACCAATGGCCTGGCTTCCCCCCTTTGCCCTGATTGATTCTGAAATGCACGCATGCCCTAAAAACAACAGCACTTGAGTCTTTCTGCTGTGATTAGCGCTCCTTGTTTGACATGAGTGGCCTAGCTAGCGCCTTCCAACTTTCTGTCCGTCTCTGACATTTTTATGGCTTTCAAATTACCCAGGGAGGCTTTAAAGCCAGTTCCCCACATTACACTGCATTCACTTACTGCAGTGGACATTTTTTGCTCCTTCTTACACCAAAGCTGCAATAAAATCTGACCTCAACCCCTGCTAACAAAAATCTAGTTTTAAAATACTGAATGTAATAACGATATTAAGCATTGTAGGTGACACCTGAAAAAAAAAACTTATTCAGTGACAACTTGTGGAAGAACCGGGTACATGATTATCAGCTTCAGTGTGATTTTCATGGTTAACCCTCCTTTCCATGATAGTAACTCTCAGAGTAATTCCAGACCTGGATAAAAACCTGAACAGGAACGTCTGAACGGAGGTATACATAAACTTTGTGTGTCACATGTTGTTTTTTTCTCCCCAAAAGTTCTGAGAACATGCAAGTCTTTGGGCCAGTCATTTACTTATTCATTCTGTATTGATGTTGGTAAGGTACTGCTGGAGGCATAGTAAATCCGACATGTTAGAACATCAACCCAGAGTAAGGCAGATGCTGGGCTACAGTTGATGCACCAACACACTGTCTCATCTGAGGCCTACATCTGTAAATGTGTGTAGGTGCTGTCTAAATTCCCTACATCTAATAAATTCAGTTTCACTGAAGAACAAGCATGAAATGCATCCTTTGGGCAGTAAAAACCACGGTGATTATTTTCAAATTACACACTGTGGCTGAACGCAGTACAAAGCAGCTTGCTAACTCCAACCACACACAGCTTAGCTGTACACTACATTTTCCCTGTTCATTAAACGCTCCATCTACTGGGACACGTTGAGAAACATGGTTTGATTTTTTTATTTTTTTTCCAGGGTCACGTTTAAAATTTACTCTTATCACCGGATATTGGGACATCTGGTAAAGCTAACGATGCAAATATGGACCTTAGATTTATTAGCAGCCTACTGTTCCTGCATACTTTGGTGTCTGGAGGGAGGTTTCAAGGATGTCCCCAGTCTCACACTGAGCAGGAGAATAAACAGTGGTAAATCAAGTTTTATGGGCATACTTTGCAAGCTATGAAATGCACAACTGGGATCCCAAGTGGAAATTCCCAGGTAAGGCACTATTTAATTTACAAACAAAACCACTACCATAAGCAGCCTTTGACACAAGAAGCCCTCTATCAACAATGTAATAAGCTACACCTTTGTAACGTCAAGGCATGACATGTTTAATCCCCTTAGCTCCACCTATGCTGTTATGTCGCTGTCTCGGACATGGCCGAATTATTTTTACCAGTTGTCCAGCAGGCATACTGGTTTGAAGCTAATAACTTTACAATCACATAAATAGTTTAAAGAATGACACTGCGATATTGTAAAGATAGCCTGACACTGGAAAAAAATGTACTCTGTCACTGACCGTCACCTACACCTGTTTGGCGGGGCTCCAGTTTATCGTTTACTCAGGAATAACAGATGGGTTAAATGCATCCATAAAACGAGTCTTTAAAGAGAGTCTTGCATGTGACCCCAATATAAGCTCCTGTAGCCCCATGTGCAGACGGGACAAGACCCTTAATGGTGTAAAAGACTCATATCCCCCACAAATCATGGGAAGTTTACATTTCTGCACTATTTATTATCTCTGCACTATTTATTTACCGCTTGTTTGCACCTTGCACGCCCCGTTGCTGAAATGCTAAGTGTAATATATGTTACTATATGTTGCACCGGGGCCATGGAGAAACGTTGTTTCATCACTCTTTCTACGTGTATGAAGCTACTGATGTCAATAAAGTAACCTTGAACCTTGAAACAGTCTTTACTTAAGCGTAGGGACCCATTACTACTCACCATTGTCATTTAAGTATCATTTATGGCAAAATATATAAACACTAATCAACAATGAGTTTCAAAAGATTAAATACACAGATCACATATTGTAATTATACCTTTCAGTTGCAGACACATCCGAAGACCCTTTTTACTCTATTGCGTATGTAATGTACAGGGTCTAATATTTAAAATGATCAGCCAAAAACTTAATGTAATTAACTACAGGAGGCGAGACTAAGACTTCTGATTGGTTGGTCATGCATCCTCTAGTTGCTTGGATCCACCTGCTGTGCAATCTGATTGGTTATTGCTATTTTGGTTATTGGACCAAAAACATACAGATGATGGAGCTGAACCTGCCAGAAAAGCATTGGATAGGAATAGTCACATTACTAAAGTGGGTCTTTAAGGTAAACTCAGTTTCTCTCTATTCGGAGTTTATTCCCTCAGTACCTGTATGTCTACTTCCTAGAAACTGACCCCCAACCCAAAAATCATTTAGCAGTTTAATAAAAAAGTGGTAATAGTAAGTCCCCTGTGTTTGTAGATTGTCAGGTCAGTCAGGGGTGGTCCTGGCAATACCACTCCACAGACTAGGATAAGTCAAGGTTGGTTTCCTTTAAAATTTGGTACATAGTGTGCTTAATGCATAGGGCTTGTTGCATCAGGTTGCATGAGTAGAGCTAATGACCATCTAAGCCTTGGAGCAACAATAACATCACAGTAAGACTGTATCACATATCAGAAGAAACCATGAAAATCCCACCATACATGCAACTAAATATAGACTGCTAATATTTTTCCAGGATAGTGTAATCTATAAATATGCTGCTTTATATATATCAAGTAGAACAGTAATTACTACCTTGTGTTTTTAAACATGAACATTTGTTGCTTGAATTGGAAGTATGTCCTGTTATTAGTCTGCAAGCAATAAGGTTTGTTATACAGACCAATTAGCTTCTTTAAAATCCATTAAGGTAATAGCATCTGGGAGCCACCTACGTCTAGCATGGTGAACTGGCAGGTTTCCCAAGCTAAATGAGCTTCTCATTGACCATCGTCTGGTCTGGTTGCTTCCCCAACACAAGAATCTAAACAACAGATTAATAACAAGAGTTACCAACGGTGTAATGTAGACTTCCAGACATTGAATGGCAGGTCCCATTGAACGGTTTAGCTGAAATTAAATTAATGCTGATTTTTCATTTCAACGCCAGTTCATAAAGTGCCACCACATAAAATTTCATTTAAATTGTTAAATTCATCTGCCGTCCATATTCAGATTTGGACATTTCAGGTCCAGAAAGTAAAAATCCAAACCAAGATTTTATTTCAACCAACCAGTTAAGCATAAAGAGTCACAGTCACAGATACTCAACTGATTGGGTGAAACAAAATCTTGGTCTGGATTTTTACTTTCCGGGCCTGAAATGTCCACCTCTGTCCAAATTAATCAGGGGTGATTGAGATATCGTGCATAGGTAAGAAAACTATGCACAATATATGGTAAAAAGTGAGTTTTACATATGGTAAAAACTGAATATGTTAATATGTGTAACCATAACGTATTAAATGTGTTAAATCATTCCCAGGAATAAGTACAATGACAATAAATGTCTGAACGTGTTTCACTCCTTGAAAAGCCAGTGTGTATTTTTTAGTGTAACTGAAGCATCTGGACAAGCAGCCAACTGCTCCGATGACCAGGATTGAGGGACATTGATGCAGAAAATGGCCCAGCCTTTGTGCCTCCGTCACAGCCAGGTTCCATAGACATCATCAGGCACACAGTAGCACATAGTGACAAGAAATGTCACTACCGTCCAGCCACAGAGCCTGCTAGTAAAATTACTAGTTTGAACCCTCATGAAATCTGCTTCCGCCCCCTGGTCAGCAAAGTCTATGGAGGGGAACCCCCTCTTCGGTCAACAAAAATCTATTCAGGGGGAACCGGATAACCCTCCCCAACTCAATCCGAGAATTCTACAGAGGGCCTATGACTAGGTTGCCCTCAAAATGCTAAAAATGTTTCAGTTTTATTGGACTGATTCCCAGTGTAGATCTAATGTTTTGACACGTGGCAGACACATGTATTCATCAAATTAGCTTCCATGTAAATATGTCCATGAAAATAACTCCACAGCTCCAAAATAAATCCACATTTTGCATTTAAAATATGATGCAAATGATGACATGGAATATTGTTTCGGTTGGTTTGTTTTCATTTAGAGGCAGTGAGTGGATGTTAGAAACAGCTGGGTCAAAATTTGGTCATATCATGTCTGTCTTCCAGCACAACGGGGTACGTGCAGTACATTCGAAACTCTAAAATAAACACCCAAAACAGTCCAATGTGTGACGATTAAACTAAGCAGTCAGTAGTTTACTGCAGTGAACTCTTACACAAGACGTTTTGTATTGCAATTCACTTGACTGGCACATAGTTGCAAAGACAGGTGTGTAAACCTGGAGTACTGACCTGGTCTTGTGAAAACAGAGTATTTTAAGCAATGCTGGACTCTTAAATCTGCTCATAAATTATAAAAATAATCACAGTGATCTTATAGTAGGACGTTAGAATTTGTCACAGACACTAAAGGAGTGCTTTTCCTGCTCCCACTATTTATGTATAGAGATAAATAGGGTATTTTAATAATCCCAAACCAGAAAATCAGGAGAAGCAAGTGTTTCTATTCAGACCAAGGCTGAGACATGAGCTGTCCAGCGTTTCATGCTTCTCCTTGTACTGGAACATAAACCAGCGCTCATGAGATTTGCCACAAGAATGATTTGGCAACGGCAACAGTGCAGGCAGAATGTCTTCATAAATCACAGACCAAGGATCTATGAGTATCGCACAAAAACATCTGTAAAGAATAGCAACATCTGTTCACACTCTGAAACATACCAGCAGTACCAAAGTCAGTAAAATTGCCACTCTGAATATTTCATTATGTTATATTAAGTATGTGGTGTAATTGAAAATTCAGTGACTAGCATCGCTTACAGTGGCCTGCCTTACCTATGCACAAAACTTGATATTTTTTTGGGGGGAAATTCATTAATTTTACTCTAAATTCAGATCTCTTTTTGGTTAAGGACAGCGACTCAGCAGTTCAAGTTTCTAGAGGCCTGCTGCTGTACCCTTGAGTGAGGTTCTTGCGTTGTTCCTTTGAAAAACTTACCAGTACATCCATTTTCTAAACCGCTTATCCTACTGGATCGCGGGGGGTCCGGAGCCTATCCCGGAAGGAATGGGCACGAGGCAGGGAACAACCCAGGATGGGGGGCCAGCCCATCGCAGGGCACACTCACACACCATTCACTTTCACATGCACCCCTATGGACAATTTAGCAAGTCCAATTAGCCTCGGCATGTTTTTGGACTGTGGGGGGAAACCGGAGTACCCGGAGGAAACCCCACGACGACATGGGGAGAACATGCAAACTCCACACACATGTGACCCAGGCGGAGACTCGAACCCAGGTCCCAGAGGTGTGAGGCAACAGTGCTAACCACTGCATCACCATGCCATCCCCTTTCCAGTACAAGCGAGTACAAATTACAAATATTGATATATGCAAATTATTTTTCAACTTAAGTGATGCTGATGACAATTATTAATATTATTAGGCACCTTGCATAAAAATCCACCAGTATGGCTCGTGTATATGTTATAAACCTGAGAAAGTCTTGCCTTACACCGAGCATTGCCCTCTACGCACTGGGGGTTTCTCCCTGCTATTGAAGGAGCTTCCCCATACCAGGGATCCAGTGGCTATGTGGAAAGATCAAACAAGGCCACAGAGGGATGTGCTGCCTGCACAACTCTGCACTGGTACATTTAACCTATTTCTAAACATGATCATGTCCACTGTTGTAAGGACTCTTTAAATTACAAATATATGAAAACAATTAATTTCCTCCGAACTCGCAAGTTTTTCTCAGTTTTAAAAATGTGCTAAATTATTATAAATAAGCTGTCCTGACAGTCCTATAACTTCCATTCTAGGATGTTATAAAGTAGAAGTATGTGAAGATTCTATGAGAGTGACTGCTTGGTTATCCATAGGCAGCTGTTATTTTTTTCGAGAATTCTCAGCCAGTGTTGCCATACTGCCAGGGAATTCACTTCCCTGACTCACCAGTAGAGGGAGAACAGCAACTGTTCCTAAGGATCCGTCGACGGGAACTTGTAAGCGAGAATGTAGTACAGCAATATGGTAACGTCACAAAAAACTAGAACCATCTTTTTCTGTTTTCCTTGTGTGCATCAGAAATGCATCTTTAAGGAAAACTCTCTAAGTGTCATATCAGGCTGCGTATTGCGAACTGTAATTAAACACATTTAGATGTCAAATCTTAGTGACTAGAGAAGCTGAGTCACTGATTTGGGGCGAATTGTTTATTAACTGTGAAGAACTTTAAAATATACACGCTCACCCTCGACAGTGTTGTGTTTGTCTGATTTTCATTCCAGTTCATATTAATAACACATCTGCTTGTCATGTTAATGGAAATATGCTTTCCATCATCCAGGGAACTATTCTGTACCATGTTGTTTGCAAAATCTCCCACATTGATTCCAGCTGTTTCTGGGCAAAAACTGTACATCGTCTCTTATTTAATTAGGCTACACGTTTCTATCTCTTTACTGTTGTACGCTACCTGCAACAAGTCATGTTAGAAGTGCGGAATTAAAACTTTATTAAGTATTAGGAAATTTGCTCGCAGCTTGTAAGCCTGTGGAGGAAAAAACCTGGGATTTTCTTTACTTATGCAGTTTGCAAAGTATGTATATATCATTCAGCAGTACACTTAATATATTTAATCAATGTGATAGATATATTATTCAATAGAATAACAATATCAAGCTAGAAAGGCAATCTTAATCGGGCTAGAAGGAAATGAATTACGTCCTGCATTGCAGAGGATGTATCAAAATCAGTTTAGGTAATTTATTGCTATTTATTTAGTAATTAAGACTGGCCTGCACAATCAACTTTAGGAAGACTAATGTCCATAAATGCTGGTCTATACAGAGAGAAACCCCATCCTGTTCAGAAAATAAAGGATATTTACTTTGGCACTCTCCACGTCGAAGCTTCTGATGCTAATAATTTACTGAAATGACAACTGGAGAAAAATCCTATCAGTAACTTAAATGTGTGGTTTCCAGCCACTCTGAGAGCTGGGAGGTTCAAGTCAGAGATTCGCCCTGCTGAAACTTGAAGTTTAATCTTTTTTTAGTATAGTACATATCAAAAGCAACAAAATAAGACATTTTCATCTCATAATATATAGACTCACTGACCTAATACGACATTTGTTCATTGTTACTGAACTCAACTGTTTTCAAATACCTACGCCCGATTCATTTTAGACAGTAGTAGCTTAGTTTCCTGAAAGAAATTAGCGAGAACACCCTAAATATTTGCTTTGAACATGAAAGCCTTAACAAATTAACTCTGAGTGTAATATTACTCCCTAGATTTAAATGTAAATGATCTTGGAATCAGTAAAAGAGATGTGCAAGAATATAGTTTTTTCCATGAATCTTTTTTTTTTTTCTTTTTTATTATGTACGATTTGATATCGATCTGTAAAATTCACAGATTGATCTTTTAGGCTAATTTGCTTTTTTTTTGTCTCGAGGTCCCCAGGGACTGGCTTGAAAAACACTTGATGATGTAACCAATCGACAAAGAAAGCATTTCAGGTACCACCCCAAAGTATCAAAATGCCGAAGAAATACCCCAGACTGTTTGGCCTTTTTGGTATGGGGAGGTCTGGTATTGGTACTCAATGGAAAAGTGAAAGTACCAAAAGAGAACTTACTAAAACGTCTGAGCTCTCGATTGAGATATTTGCCCTCTGGTGGTCAGGTGTCAGAAGCATCACTGCACCTCAAGCGGCATCACTAGTTAACTTTACACTTGGAAGTAGCTACCTTAAACACGGTGAAAAACGGTCTGAAGTCTGGCTGTATTTCACTCAAAAGTTTCTGTACTTGCTTGTCCTATTCAGGGTCATGGAGAGTATGGAGCCTGTGGGCAGAAGGCAGGGGGCAGCCCAGGATGGGGGGCCAACCCACCGCAAGGCTCACTCACACACCATTCATTCACACAGGCACAATTTGGTAACTCTAATTAGCCTCAGCACATTATTGGAACATAAGGGGAAAGCAGAGAATCCAGAGGAAGCCCCATGATGACATGGAAAGAACATGCAAACTCCACACACATGTAACCTAGGCGGAGACTCGAACCCAGGTCCCAGAGGTGTGAGGTGACAGTGTTAACCACGGCACCACTGTGCTACCCCACATAAATTCATTAATCAACTAAACAGATCCCTATTGCCCATAACAAAGCACTATTAACTGCCAGGATTTTATTCTGATCTATTAATCCCTTTACCAATTTTGTATTTTCTTTATTGACTATGACAAAGAAACAAAACACTACAACTCAGCCATAAGTAAAAAATAAAAACTGGAAAAATGGAAGCTGGATAAAATGAGACCTGTTCAACATGACTAAGAAATATAGCTTTAAAATATGATGAAACGTTAATCTCCAGGATTCTTCAGGTTTTTCATAGAGCTGCTATGGGTAATAGAGATTTAAAGTGCCTGTCTTCTGAATCTTCTCTGCTCCAACCAAGAATAATCAGTCCTCAGTGAAGGTAAGGAGACCACTTACAATACAGATTCTGTATCTGATTGCTGAAACGTGGTAGTTTGAGCTGAATGGCAGTGGAAGTTTCAATAATTGAGCAGGGCTGGTTTTGGTGATGTCTACAGACAGACACCTCCGTTAATGAAAGCCAGCTGACTCTGTCTGGCCTGAAATATATGGATCTCTGTGCCCCTACAGAAAATAATAGAGCTAGTCAAAATGCTTGTTTTTCTCTTTTTGTGTTTTCATTTTATTTTAATAATTGCATCTTTGCATTGTTTTCATTTTGCTTTCGTGGGGGGGAAGCTTGACTCGTTCGTGCGTTGGGTTTTTAAAAGTAATAAATTGCCTTTGTTTGAGTCAACCCAGCTGCACCGCACCTCCGGTCCACTATGTGGCGCTATGTGGCACTTAAGTGTAAATAGCAGTTGGCAGAACAGTCATATCAGGCTTTGTTTAAATACAAATGGATGCAGGAACAAAATCACAGCTGTTGATAATAAACACTTTAGAATTCCTTATCACAGCACTATCTCTTTGTGTACAACAATGCACATAGTTAGAGGTTTGCTTGCGCTGATCCAGCCAGCTGCTGGAGTTTGGAAAAGCATCTGTCATTCAAGTCTTTTCCTATGAGAAACTCAAACAAAAGTCTTCACAAAGGACTTCTATTCAAAAAAGACTTGGCCCCAAAACATCGAGTCTGCAAAACCACAACATAGTCTTCTAGAATTCTTTTTTTTTTTTTTAGAAACTATAAAACTGAATCTTTCTCTATAGCAAACACTTGGTTTTCTGTTCAACAACTTGAAGCAGGGTTGATTGGTTATTTCATCCAGTAACTTTGCTAAGGAAGACTGCCTTACTGTGACCTCAGTGACTCCATATGAGAAAAGCTTTTTCCTTGTGTTAAGAGCACTTTAAAGCAATAAAAACCTTTAAGAAATGATTTTAGCGAAACCACACTGATCATTGTTTAAGTTATTGTAGATTTTCAGATTAACATGTGTAAACCATAACACAAACTACATTCTGTTGGAACAACAACAATGTATTCTCCTTTCGTGGTGCGGCTTCATTCTGACGATGTAAGATGCATGCAGAAGCAAGTTACCAGCTGTGGTATAATAATATATGGATGGTACCTCAGTCGCATTGCTGGCTAGCTAATAACTTGCCTCTGTGATGTTGGAAATCGATGTGAAACGTGCTGAACTGTAGCTTGAATAGGCAGAATAGGGACATTATCCATCCATCCATCCATTTTCCAAACCACTTATCCTACTGGGTCGTGGGGGGTCCGGAGCCTATCCCGGAAGCAATGGGAATGAGGTAGTGAACAACCCAGGATGGGGGGCCAGCCCATCACAGGACACATTCACACACCATTGACTCACACATGCTTTCCTACGGGCAATTTAGCAAGTCCAATTAGCCTCAGCATGTTTTTGGACTGTGGGGGGAAACCGGAGTACCTGGAGGAAACCCCACAACGACATGGGGAGAACACGCAAACTCCACACACATGTGACCCAGGCAGAGACTCGAACCCGGGTCCCAGAGGTGTGAGGCAACAGTGCTAACCACTGCACCACCATGCCACCCCTGACCATGCACTCCTGAGAGCTAATACAATCAGCCAGCAGCAACCCTGTAAGGCCCTCAGCCTCTGTCCAAAAGTGCAGCTGTGAGGAGCGAGACGGAACCAAGAAAAGGAACTACTAGCTCTGCTGGTTGGTTCTGCACAGACCCCTCCAGGCCACAAGGCAACAAAGCATCTAGAACCAGAGCCTGCCTCCCCCTCCCACTACCTGGCCTTTCATCGCACTACCCATGATGAGGATGGGGGGGTGGGTCATTGGCCAGGAGTGAAAGCAAATTCATCCAACCAGCAGGGTGAGTTTTGTGAGATGTCCCTAAAGTAGTACAGATGTTGGTTTTAAATACCCAAGCTTTGCATATAATTTTAATATTATTTGATATCTTCAATGGATGTTAGCCAAAGAGGGAACAACTGTGCAGTCTAAAGGAACAATCTGAATCTATTTAAAGACTTGAGGCATATTTCAGGAAATGTTGGCTCCCGATTTCCTGAAGACTAACATTAAGAAATAACAATAATGTCAGAAAGGCCAAAAAGCATAGTCCATTAAAAATTTTGCTGTGGGAAATGTGAATCTTCACAAGATGCATCCTGCAATTTGAAGTCATCTTCCATAATATTCACTGCTTACTGTTAGCAAATTTTTATAAGTGCAGCAAAAAAAATATTTCCAATTATACAACAAAAAGCAATTTATGTCTGTTATTTGAAATCTTACTTTAGCTTTTCATGTATATTCTGAAGTATCTAGAAAAGGGATCACAAATATGCTGCAAATTACTGATGTAAAACAGAGTCTCCATACATCTGAAGTATAAAATGGAAGGAATAATCCTAAACAGGTTATGACATTCAACAACAGGACTTCTTGAATGAATAGTATCTTGCATCTTAATGGAAGGTTGGGTGTTTTCCGTGTGTTTTGTGAAATGTAAAATGATTGTATATGTAAACCTTTCAACAAATCAGAAAGTTCCAACTATGACAGACATGTCTAGGAAAATTGTCAACACAAAACAAGCACCCAATGAGATTAATTCTGCAGGGTGGAATTGCAAGTACATCATTATAGTATTTTGTTTCCCACAATGTTGGAAACATTTATGTGTGTTTAATCATTTCTGGAGCTCTAAATGCTCTCATTCTTCTAGAACTAATGCGTTTTTCTGACATGACCTGGTGCCAGCTTCATCCCATGAGATGAACATTCTGAGATGGCAATAGATGGATGCCAGAATATGCTGTTTTTGCAGTGTTTTTTATAGTAAATACATTTATTAAAAAAGTGTACATGAATCCTGTAGTTCTTGTTTTTGTACTTTTGTAATAACCTTTAGCAATGGACAACACAAACTGTAGGACATTCTTAGGCTAATATCCAGCACATTAAAGTAGTGTGATGAAAAACAAATGATATCATCCTAGTGAAATGGCATTTCGCTCTACAATACAATCACTCAAAGGACAAGGAAATGATAAGACAAATGTGTTAACTGCTGTTTTCTACCATACACGCAATTGCTACCATGCTATTCAATGCTGGCCTCCCATCTTGGACCTGTATTGTTTCATCTGCCGAGGAACATCGTAATATCATACCAACACGAAGATCATCCATCCATCCATTGTTTGAAACCGCTTGTCCTATTCAGGGTCGCAGGGACATGAGGGTCGTTTGGACATCCTTTTCTTTGACTGCCATGGACTGTTGCACATCACTCTGTTACTATTACTATTGATATTGCTGTTGTTTTCGCTGCAAATGCTTATGGATGTATGTCACTGGATCATTTCGCTGAATCAATTTCTCAACAGCGCAGAAGGGTGTTCCTACTAAAACTTGACCTGGCAATCTTTTGACCGAACTCGAAGAAAGTTAAAAGGCCAGGTGGAAGGAAGCCTATTACGGGCCTACACTCATCCTGCTTCTCCTCTTACCAGAGATTTCCCAGACTACACTGTACTGCATCGACTATTACCACTGGCATTGAACTTCTCATTATTAATGCAAAGATGAATGTTTCTTCTCTGAAGATATTTCTCTAACTGGATGTCCTAAACATGTGAGATCATTGTAAACTCTGTTCATCCTGCTCATCTTGCAAAGTCAGGAAATGTTGCCAGGCTCAGATATATCTCTTCGGAATTTGCCGTTAGCATAAACTGGCTGCTTGTGGTTCGTTCTGTTGATTTACTGCAGTCTGGACAGCTTCATGACAGAGACGAGGAGGCTGGCTCATAAAGCTGTCTCCTTCCACCTGATTGGGCTTCATATCACCGCAGTTAACGACAGTCAACCGAACATCACCGTCACCCCTTTATCTTTTACAAATGAAAGCTCTTTACTGGGAATTATATCGAACTGATTTAGAACATGAGAGGTCCCAAAACCATATACCACATGATACAATCTGCTTTCTTGGTATGTTTCCATAATATTAATCATAAATAATCTTCTCCTTGTATACACCTGGAGGCAATTAAATTTAATTGACTCAAAGTTAAGCACACTCTCTCAAGCCAGTCTCTCGAAATATTTGAACCTGACTGGCCACAACTTCCACTAATCCTTTGGCACCATGTCTACGATGAGTAACTGGGATGTTACTCCGCTGAGTTTCCTTTTGCTTTCTCCTTATAAAGCCCATACAAAACAGTTACGAAAGCAAACAAACACAACTAATTTATTGTCCTGGGTTACTGTTGTTTCATATACACATATTTACCACTTTATTATTTACAGCTGCTCGCATACACCTCTGAACAAAGCAAATTGTGTGGCTGCACCAGAACACATAAAGCATGTAGACCAAGACAGAGGATCAGTTACCGTTTTACATTTGAATAGCTAAATTGTCTTTAAACGTAGTGCCATTGAAGGTGCTGAATGGGGTGGTTCCAATATCTCGGAAAGAGATAACCTGCTGGGATTTTCACACGCTACTACTAGTTTACAGAAAATCGTGCGATGGACGACAAAGCACCAGTCTGCGGTATTTCTGTGGCTGAAAATTAGTTCATGTGAGAGGCCAGAGGCAAATGGCCAGACCCGCTAAAACAGGAAGGCCGCAAATGTAAAAATTACAAAATAACGACATGCAGGTTGGTTTCATCACAAACCCATGAACCTTTTCTACTGACAAAAGGAGGCCTTGCCTATTACTAGCTAATCATGCTAAATACGATGGCCACTGACTCTAGGAATTACAATTGTGCTATTTTGATAGTTGGGTGAGTTGATATGAGAACTTTATCTACATCACTGACGCTGCCCTCTGAGGCACCCAGAAGAAGAACGGCTATTGGAAGGCAAGAGGTCTCAGCGGAGATGTATTATATTTGTATTTGGATGTATTTGGCTTCTGCAGCTTCTGAGTTTGGACTTGTGTCATGTTTGTTTCATAAAGAGCGGTTTAAGGAGTCTTTCTGATGGAGAAGCACAGCTGAAGAATGTCCTGGGCAGCCACAATACACGACTGGGTCAAAAATCTGACAGCTTCAGTTACACTATTTCAAATTGCGAAGGAGAAAACAACGGCAGACCACTTCTGGTCTTTGCCTGAAAAGCCTTACGAACGGGCAGGCCTGGGAAACGGGCCCCTCAGGTGGGAAGGTAGAGGAAACGAAGGCCAGATTAGTCTGGAGGTCACTGCCAAGAAAAGCCGCTGGGACTGAGGACTCCCAACAGAAACTTTATAAGCAGCTGGAGCAGAGCGACTCAAGGTATTGACCAAAATATGTTAATTTTAAAATAGCTCAATTGCCTGTGGATTGTCATTTTATAATTTCCCCCGAAAACAGATCTAACACACCAGCAAACTATCATACAATTTCCTTTGTGTCACATACCAATAAGATTAGGAAACTATTGGACATATAACCTGGAACGTTTACAGGGACGGTCGATGGACAGGAGACACCACGCAAGATGAATAATCGAAAAAATGAAACCAGGCGTACCAGACGTAATTCAGCAGGTGCTTTCGATTCTATTTACTATGCCAAACTACTGTTCCCAGTGATGGATGTAGCAGAGTATCTCTTTGTCTTCATGAAGAATCCCTACACTGTACACAAACTGGGATTTAGGACTGAATATGGAGAAACTGACAGATTCCAGGTAAAGGAGTTACTGTATAAAATCATAAAATCACACGGAGATATTATGCCTGTACATACACACATATATATATATACACACACACACACACACACATAATATTATTGCAGGTGCCATCCTATGACAGCATCACACTTGAATTCACGGATTGAGAGGTGTGTCCCAATACTTTTGTCCATATAGTTTATGTGTGTGTGTGTGTGTGTGTGTGTGTGTGTATGTGTGTGGAGGGGGACTATGTATATATATACACACACATACACACCAAATACTGAGAGAATCTGGGCTAGCGTGACATCAAGATTAGAAGATAACCATCAATAACCATCAATATGCAGATGACACCACATAAAAAAATGAAGAAAATCTAAATTGAAAAGTTGAGACTATAACTCTACGTGAAGTAAAGAACGGATCACAGAAGCAGCAGCAAACAGTGTGTTGGTGGTGAAGTCAAAGAGTTTATGGGCAGCTTATGCCTCCTTGGAACAGTCATCAAAAACAACGGACCTGCCAGTCAAAAATACATAACAGAATACGCATAGCAAACACATTACACATAGCTGAGATGAAGGACCTTGAAAAAATCTTCAAACGTATCTACATGTCTATAAGAATAAAGATCAACGTGGATAAGAAAGCTGAATGACGAGTAAACAGGACAAGAAGAGCATAAAGCCTTTGGATACTAGTGGTAGTGAAGACTTTAAAGAATAACATGGACTGCAGACAAAACAAGCCAGTGAATTCTTGATCACATCAAGCCTGAATGTCCACATGAAACACAAACAAGCAGAAGATCTCACATGATGAGAATGACCGGTGCATTTGGAAAAACTACAGTGTTTGGAAAAGTGGAGGACAACCAGGGACAAGGGAGATAGATTCAATAATCAGAAGAATGAACATGCCTTTGAGAAACCTGACAACGAGCTCAACAGACAGAATGTTCTGGGAGAATGCTGTCTTTTATTGCCTCCAGGAGTCAGCACCTAATAAAATCTTAATAGCGTGATTCCTATTAAGAAAATGGAAGTGTTATACTCTACAAACGACTGCAGAGGCTAGAGTAGACACCGTAAGCTTCCCAAGTAATCGTTCCTTTACCTTTCATGAATCACTCAAGCTAACCGATGATGATAAAGGCAAGTTGAGGGCAATTAAGTAAATTTCCAATTCATTGCTGTAAAGGCAACACTTCACTGAGACCTAAACATATCATCTGACCATTTGTTCGTGCGCAGAGACCTGGATTAAGTTCATTCACTGCTTTCTTCATAGCCCCACTTGTGTTTTACTCATCACTTGCATCTAGGAAGCAGTGTGGTGGGTGTTTTTACTGCAGATCACTAAAAATGTGAGAATTCAAGAAAATCACATATTAAATTTCCATTTACCCCAATAAATTACGTAAATATCACTCATTTATTTCAGATTTTAGCGATTTGTGTCCAACTATGACTACTTAATCTGGGTTCACTGAAATTAAAAGCAGGTCTAGTAATGAACAAGGGGCACTTGCTTAAATATCCTGTACAAATATGGTACATATTAAATTAGACTTGTATTTGGAATACCATCTGACGCACATCACCATTGCGCTGCATTCTTTTGTATTTCCACAATAGCACATTGCAAACTGTCCGGCCAATTCTCTGCAATTAAAATGTAATCTTAAGTGGCTAACAATCTGTAAAATAGTAACTATAGGAATGTAAAGAATCTTCCGCTTGCAAAATAAAATCCTTAAATCCAGAATGTCCAGTAACGCACAGCTATATTATTACTACTGTGAATAACAGGGAGATGAAGGTCCTTTGATTTCATAAAGTACCATTCTCCTTAATTTATTTAATTATCATGAAAACCTATTCTCTATAACCATAAAAATAGAGTTATGTAGTGTTGATTTTTTTCAGGACTTTGGAATTCAGGAATTTGGGCACACTGTTGATGTACTGCCTCACGTTTTTACTTCCAGTCAGAATAGTTCATCATCTGGAGGGAATTAGCAAATAAAGGCATTCACTAATTGACTAATGATTGGCTTGAGCTTGCCTTGGCTCCTTGCTGCTTGATAGACCACAGTGCGCAATCAATCAAAACCCTACTTTGCACAAAACGCTTCTCCGCCATATAAAGACAGGAGACGTTAATAGTTTCCACTAGTTATGTACTTTTCATTTTGGATGCCCCAAGTTCTGGGACGGTGGCTATGGTCGAGACATCCTTACTAGACATCCCTTAATAGTCTGTTCGATGATATAGAGTGCAGACAACACTGCCTGACTGCCTTGTACAAGCATTCCATAGTTTGGCCTCAGAAAATTTATATAGTATACATAAAAATACATGACCATGGATCATTAAGCATGATTGCTCTTGGGATGGGTCAGATATCTTCATCTCAGTCAGGTGTTCCTATATAACTGCCGTCTTTCTCGTTGAAAAGCAACTAAAAATACGCATTCCATTTCAGCAACCATGGTCCCTGTGACTTCACATCTTTGCAGCTGACCACATAAAATAAACTTCACAAGTTATAAAAAAAAAAACACTGACTCTCTATTTATTTGAGAATATTATCAAGGAATTGCTGCCCGGAGCAGCATTTTTTTTTCATATCCTGGTAGCGATTTTCAGAGCAAGATATCTGGCTTGAACGCAAACAGTGAGGCAGCGTTTAATTGGGAATTTTGATATGCACGATGCGCATGCTGTCAGTTTAAACCCATAAACCTTGGAAGCTCCTCTTACTGTTACTGACAGAGATCACGCTTCCGCCAGTGGCACCTGCCAACGTACAGTAAATAAAGATTCTCACTTCCCATTTGACTTGTGAGCTTCTAGTTCTCCTTGGAACCCATTTAATCTTTTGGAACGTTCTTATCAATTGGCTCTTCAAGCCATTTGTAGAGTATGACTGATGTCTCTGGTAATATGAGGGGATTATTTTCTGGGCGTATAACCACAGACTCACGGGCAGATGAATGCATGCATGTATGCGCAAACAGTCTTACAAACTGCTGCTTAGCATCAGGCAGCCTCAGGGACCGGGAAGAAGTCTTTGGCCTAACAACGTACATGTCCATTCTTATATGTGGAGACATTGTTCAGTTCGAATTCCCTGCAAGGTAGGAGAACCTGTTCTTTCAGGTGGAACTCTGGAACCACTTTTGATTTTTGTTTTAGCTTTATTGTTTTGGGTTACATTTTACAAGAACAAGTGCAATGGAACTCCATGCTCGTAAAAGTTTCTCAATCTGTGATGGACCACAGAAGGCAGGTAGTCGCGAGTGGCCAATAGCTATGTAGGGAACGTTCAGAGCAAGGTGGAAGGCCTTGAACAGCACCTGGACGGAATCTGAAACACTTAACAGGAGATCACGCGGAGACCTAGCAGTGAACTACACTGCAGTGATCCAAAGCAACATCTTGGCAGTTCACGATGTAAAATAAGGATAAAAATATTTGGGACAGATACAAAGGAAGAAGCACGTTAAAAAGCTGAAAAAGCTGCAACAGTTTCATTTAAAATTAAGATTAAACATATGGCCCCCTGTTTGTACTGCTGCAAATTTGTCTGGCATAACACATGTAACCAGCTACGAAAGTGAGGCCTTGAAAATAGACCACAGCCTAATTAACAGACGCGGATGGCTTAGATTTTCCCTTTGAGGCTTTGCACTGTATGTAAATGGATGTGTAAGTCTTCTTTTAAAGCACTAATTTGGTTTCTATATACAAATGTGGAAAAATGACTCTAAGTATAGGTCTTTGCTGGTCCTGGGCTTTTTTGGCAGCAATGTAATATCATTTATGATGATATATTGCTGGAATATCTGCTGGTGGTCTTGTTCTTAAATCTGTCAGTCTTGCAGGGAACTTCCTAAATAGCTGATGCGTGACAAATAAACCACCACCTCAAAAATACGTTTTTTTGTTTTTTTTTTTACTATTAATACAAACAAGTTCAGACCTTTATTTTCATGACAATATGGCATGGCACAGCACAGCATGAAAAAAGCACATTCAACATCAAAAACAATGACAATTTCTCATACGATGATCTTAAACATAAAATACTCCAGCAGATTCAACAGGAGAACAGGTCTCATAACATAAAATGAAGTATAAACAAGCTTCTTAAGGAAATGCTTATCAGAAGAACCTGCAGAAAAACGAGGAAGTTAGAGATGTCATCTTTTGTTCAAGGAGAGTGTACCTGTCTCGGAGGTTAAAGGATACATACGTATGTATGTAAAATACAGACCTCCTTAACTGATCGAACATCAGAGGTGGAGATATCAGGTCCAGGGAGTACAAATCTAGACCAAAAGTTTGTTTCAGGGTGGCATGGTGGTGCAGTGATTAGTGCTGCTGCTTCACAACAAGAAGGTCCTGGGTTTGGTTCTAGGTCCTTTCTGTGTGGAGTTTGCATGCTCTCCCTGTGTTCCTGCGGGTTTCTGCCAGTGGTTCTGGTTTCTTCCCACAGTCCAAAAGTATGCAGGGCTCGTTGATTGGTGAGTCTGAATTGGCTGTGTGTGCCCTGTGCCCTGTGGTGTGTTGGCACCTGCCCAGGGTTGGTTCCTGCCTGTGCCCATTGTTCCTGAGTTGGGCTCCTGTGACCCCAGTTGGGATTAAGTGGTTATGGAGATGGATGGAATTTGTTTCAACCAACCAGTTGAATATAACGAGCCACAGTCACAGAATACTCAACTGGTTGGTTGAAACAAAATCTTGGTCTGGATTTGTACTCTCTGGTCCTGAAATTTCCACCTCTGTAAAACACACATTTATTTATTAGGAACTTTTATCTAAGGCAACATAAAATTGAGACTTTAGGGTCAGCCAGTCCCTGGAGTTATTGGGATTAAGAGCCTTGCTTAAGAGCCCGATGGAAAAAATCAGTCTTCCAACTGTGGGATTTGAATCACAGAGTCCGAATGCACAGAGCCATACACCACCCCCATGTTTTTAAACACAAGGTATCTTTTTCGTTAAAAAAAAAAAAATCACTTATCAAATTCAGGGTGATTAGGCAGTCTGGAACCCATTCCAAAGTATATTAGGTACAACACAAGGAGGACCCTGGATTGGATGACAGTCCATCATAAGGCACACCCACCATGGAAAATTTAAACATCTCTTCTCATCTGACTGGGAGTTTTTGAAACGGGGGAGGAAACCCATTCATCACGAGGCAATGATGCAAGATCCAAACACAGAGCATGGAGGTGGGAACTGAACCCAAGATGCTGGTGCACTGAGGCACATTTGCTCTGTACATTGATAATTCAGAAGGAATGATGAGTGGTTTTTCACTTTTCAAAATATATAGATGAAATATAAAAATTCGTACAAATTTTAAATTTATAAGAAAACGAATAAGGAAAGAACTAAGCGAAACAACAAAAGCTATATAGACATGAAAGTGAAAACAACGGCGTTCACCATATCTGAATGATGTATTAGGAGGAGGGGGGCATTTTACTCATTTAATAGGCCAGACATTCTGGTCAGAGAAATGCAGTCAGCAAAGAATAAAATACATCTGTGCAGTTTCACTAAACAACAATCTTTCTTTCCAATCGTTTTTCCAGCCCAAGTTCTTAATTACATAAAGGACTGCCAAGGTCTGCTATAAGCCGTCAAGATGCACATGTTTAACCTGAATTATAACCTAAAATTTTAACCTAAATTGCTAAAATGAAACACAGTATTCTTCAATCAAGCGAAAAAGGAGTACAATTTTAGACGCGGGCAACTCTGTTGCTTCGTTACTTGTCGTGTAGCAATTAAGAGAAGGATAATATCTGGCACAGACTCAGATGGATTCTGTAATGGACATTTAAACTTTTAAACACGACTCATTGTGGTCAGATGTTTAGCACACAGAAAATTCTTTGAACATTGCAGCAGCAGCCTGGCTTTCCGACAGAATTACAATGACGGGTGACCGTAAAAGTGTTAGCGGGACCATAGCAATCTCAGCCCCCATGTTTTTTCACACAGTCTGGGCCGAATGTGTGGAGACCAGGCCTATATAAACTCTCCACCTCCATGCTAACAAGTCAGGATGCTTTGTTCAGTGATCCATTGGTACACTTTGTAACTTTGGGAAATTTCACGACGCTGAATGTGAAAACCAGTGGGAAAAAAATTTTCTTCGAAGGCTTATTCACTCACGTTTTGTGTGGTTAATGAAGGTGTCTAAGAGCTCTTTGGATGGTAAATTTTAATACTGTACGCTTTCTGGAACGACAGTCGTGTTTTTCCCCCGAGAACCTTGTATCGCCCTTGAGCAAACGCACCTTCTCTTCTTCTTAGCTCGATGTGTCCTTATCCTTTTTCCAGGTCCGCGGCTGGATGTTTCCCCAAAACCCCGAATGGCTTAAATTTTGATGTCCGTGTGTAATTCATCGTCTGCACTTAACACAAAAAGAGAACAAGTCCAGTTGGCTGGAGCGTTAGGAGTTTTAGGATGAGCACTGGGTTTGAACCAGAACCCTGCCGTGTGGAAAATCCTACCATCTGAACATCTCCAGCCACCTGGCCTAGATATTTTCACAATATTACCATTATTAGCATCCATTAGGAGCAACTGCAGAGAATAATGCAAAGCAAACAGTAGACCAACATGATGGATCTTCATACTATTTCTGTGAGGAATTCACGCTGGAAAAATATTAGCATTAGGACGCGGTCATCTATGTTTTAGAAAATACCACAGTTTCTGGCTTACTGCAGATAAAAGTTTCACCAGCGAGGAATGAGATGTTCAACGACCTCTGGTATGACGACTTCGGGAAGCATCTTAGACAGCAACTAGACATTAGCCGCTCAGGGCTAACCCGATGGGAACCAATTCCAGTACGTCTGTCTCGTCCACTCAGCAGTACCCAGAGTGCAGCATCGCAGCCGCAGTTAAAACAAACATATCTTGTGAAAAGTTCCGTAAAGTTACACAGTTCGTTCTTTAGGTTTTAAAAGTTTATATCCGAAGGAGTGACATTTATTCCATTTTTAAAGGCGTCATCAGCAATACATATTTAAAGAAGCCAAGGAGGAAATGTCAAAAAAGGGAAAACGAGAGGTAAAAGCTACTAAAAATGTTCTTCAAACCTTATTGTGGTTAGCCAGTGGCTAGAAAAATAGTTAACTTTTCCAGGAAGACTAAGTAGCATTTTCCCCTGCAGTTCATCAATCTATCACAGCAATGAACCATAGCAGGTGGTGTGGGGAGGGAAGGAGGGAGGGAAGTCTGTTGGCTCAAGTCCCAGGAGGTTCTTGACTGTGGCACCTTCCTCAAGGTACTTTACCAGAATCGCTTCAACAAAAATCAAAACATACAAATGGATGAGGTGTAAAACTGTGGCCTGGGTTGGCAAAAACAAAGTAATAAGAGGAAGATTAATATTAGAAGGTAATAAGAGTAGTTAAGGAGAGGAAGATGAAACTCTATATCTTAAAATGAGGAGCCTCTGTTGATAGTGGTGCAAATATCTACTGTAGGTCTCACCCTACTCTGGGGGCCGGACTCCGCCCAAAGCTGTACATCCAAGAGACAACCTGTCCTTGATGAAGGAGGAGTAGGACAGCCTGACCTCCATACTCCCTGAGCTCTGGGAATCAGCAAGAGAGAGATCTCTATTACTATGTTATTCTGTTCCTACAGTCACATGTATCCCACAATGCAGCAGTGAAGATCAGTGAAGACCAGTGAAGCAGCAGGCAGAGTACATCCTGGTTCAACACTGGCTAGTCATGCCTTTGGAAAGTGGAAGAAAACCTGCATACTAAGATGGACGTCACATTAGCAGAGAGCTCTATTACTATGTTGTTCTGTCCCTGCAATCACATATATCCCACAATGCAGCAGTGAAGATCAGAGAAGACCAGTGAAGCATCAGGCAGAGTACATACTGGTTCAACACAGGGCAATCACACCTTTGGAAAGTGGAAAAAAACCTGCATACTAAGAGGGAAGTTACATTAGCACAGGAGCAACATGCAAAATCCATGCACACAGAGCTGAGTTCGGATTTGGACCCATAAACCAGATGTTACAAGGCGACATTCAGCCTTCAGAGCTGCACTGGGCATGGAAACATTTTTGCGATTCTTAGTTGCTCGGAAAATAAATCTCTCGCTCGCATTTTCCATGCAAATCCACGGTGATTTTCAAAACTGCCCAAACCTGCCCATTGAACAAGATACTTAATAAAGATAGCAGAGGAAATTAAGGAAATCCGGATCACAATGCGAAAACCATACCTCACTCTAGTGTAATGACTTTGGTCTGAGATGTAACCATGCCAAAAACCATTGACTTATGTCACTGGAAATATCTGAACAGTTCTCTCAACCACTGGGCAGTTCTGCATATTTCACTAGATCAGAGTACCAGACTCACTGGCAGAGTATTTTTCTCCTGACCATGTTCTACATTCGTGATCAACAACACTTGTTTTCATGTAAGTTAAAGTTTGCAAATGGCAGGCCTGATTTTCTGTGGGTCTTCCACATCCAAAAACAGAGGATCACCTTTCGGTACATTGTGATTCCTTATGTTGCCCTACTGGCTTGTTGGTAATGTCTCCCCGATCCTGCTTTCCCACACCTTGCTTGCTCGACCGTCACACGGATCATTACAGTTTCCACTGAATTATACACTCCTACACACAAGTTATACATGAGACAAGTCTTGCAACCAAATGACACAACAGGCCACTGACTAATTATCAGAGGGTGAATAGAGCTTGTTGCCAGTGACATTTCTAAGAAAAATGCACTAAGGAAACCCCAATGTACGCAAAACCAATATGGCAATTTGCCCAAAGTCTCTTAATTTTGAATTCTTTGTTGATTTGAAAAATTGTCTCATTAGGTTCTTGCTCAAGAAGTGCTTTTACATGTATGTACTTGGGCATTCATTGGCAACTAGCTAGCTGAGCTTATGAACAGTTACCTCCTCAACAGCCTTGTGTTTGCAGTGAGCTATTTGTCTCACTTGTGCATCGCTTTTGACAAAAGCATTTGCCGAATAAAAGTAAATGTAAAAATAAGTAGCCAACATCTTGCTTAAGCAAAGGTCCGTGCCTGTTCACACTACTTCATGTGTCGTGGTTACTTTATACTCTGCTGGGCTACATACATCATACAAAGTAACAAAATCCAACGCATCATCTTGTCATGGCCTGGCGAGCCTCAAACCCTATCCTTCATCACCCCCCCGCCCCCCCACCCCCATCCCCCCCACTGTGGTAACAGCCACGGTGGCTGTTTTCTTTGAAGGCCAGCAGCTGGACGCCCTACAGAAGTGGAGTGCGCTGTCATTCACTGCCCGTGGCAAGCAAAAGAAAGCAGAGGCCAATGCCAGACAATGAGGAGGTGAGCTGGCGTCTCCCCAAGACTAGGGGCTGCTCCTCCTCCGCACATCCGCTCCTCCTCCGAGAGGGGAAAAGCACTCAGGCTCTGTGTGCAAATGTCTTCGGGAGGATCTCATGCTCGTCCATGCTGGGGGTCAGAATCAGACAAATAATTAATTAAACAAACCTTAATTGTAACATCCAACCATCCATTTTCCAAACCGCTTATCCTTCTGGGTCGCGGGGGGTCCGGAGCCTATCCCAGAAGCAATGGGCACGGGGCAGGGAACAACCCAGGACGGGGGGCCAGCCCATCACAGTAATTGTAACATATTTACTTGTATTGTAGCACAGTATATTTACTCATACTTAATTTACCCATACCTAATGTACTCATACTTAGTTTACCCATAGCTAATATACTCATATTTAATTTACCCATACCTAATGTACTCATACTTAGTTTACCCGTAGCTAATATACTCATATTTAATTTACACATACCTAATGTACTCATACTTAATTTACCTGTAGCTAATATACCCATATTTAATTTACACATACCTAATGTACTCATACTTAATTTACCCATAGCTAATATACTCATATTTAATTTACCCATACCTAATGTACTCATACTTAATTTACCCGTAGCTAATATACTCATATTTAATTTACCCATACCTAATGTACTCATACTTAATTTACCCGTAGCTAATATACTCATATTTAATTTACCCATACCTAATGTACTCATACTTAGTTTACCCGTAGCTAATATACCCATATTTAATTTACACATACCTAATGTACTCATACTTAATTTACCTGTAGCTAATATACCCATATTTAATTTACACATACCTAATGTACTCATATTTAATTTACCTGTAGCTAATATACCCATATTTAATTTACACATACCTAATGTACTCATACTTAATTTACCTGTAGCTAATATACCCATATTTAATTTACACATACCTAATGTACTCATATTTAATTTACCTGTAGCTAATATACCCATATTTAATTTACACATACCTAATGTACTCATACTTAATTTACCCATAGCTAATATACTCATATTTAATTTACCCATACCTAATGTACTCATACTTAATTTACCCGTAGCTAATATACTCATATTTAATTTACCCATACCTAATGTACTCATACTTAATTTACCCGTAGCTAATATACTCATATTTAATTTACCCATACCTAATGTACTCATACTTAATTTACCCGTAGCTAATATACTCATATTTAATTTACCCATACCTAATGTACTCATACTTAATTTACCCGTAGCTAATATACTCATATTTAATTTACACATACCTAATGTACTCATACTTAATGTACTCTTACTTAGTTCATCATGTTCATCCTGTGACTGCATACAATTCAGTCAGAAGTCAGTGACTTCCATTTCATCTTCTTGAGTGTGTTCTGCCGAAGAGGCACAGGTCGCTTACTATGGCAAAGTCACCCCTAAACATATTTTTGGTAATTTACAAATGAATAAATGATATTTTGGTATGTGGCTCTGTGGGTTAGGACTTGGAATGATGGGAAGATCACCGGTTCAAATCCCAAGGCTGACAGAGTGATTTCACTGGGCCTTTGAGCAAGGCGTTTAAACCTGATTGCTCCAGGGACTCCCTCTGTTCCCTTTCTCTAATCGGTCCTCGGGGTCTCCCAGATGGTCTATGTTTTGGTCCCTCCCAACTCTCAGGGAATTGAGAGCAAAAAATGTGGACCGTCTAGGGGTTTCCAAGGACTGGTTTGGGACACCCGGCTCTATGGCACTCCGAAAAAGAAACCGTCTGCTAAATAAATATAATTTACCTAAAGAACTCAAAAATTAGGTATATTTCAAGTATCAGAGTCCTTTAAAACCAGCCATAGCAGCACAAACATCTTCCATTAACATTATTAACATACGTCCGAATAGCACTGCTACATTTCCAAAGTATTTTAAGTTTTAAGCCCCCCCCCCCCCCCCCCGCACCCAACTGGTACAGGAGCAATGTGTTCTTTGACGCTGAAAAGCATAGCCGCAGCACAGCCTTAAAAATGGCCCACAAGCTTACCACAAAATGCAAGGCTTAATTTTCAAATAAACAAGCAGGAGATGAAGGCATTTTTCTTTGGTATCTGGGGCAAAGTACCAGGTCGTGTTGTGCGTTTTATTTAGACTCGTGCAGACTTTTCATCTTAGATGTTTAACGGGTCACAAGGACTATTCCTCATTTTGAAAGAAGATGGCGGTTCGGTGGGTCTCGGCCTCATCGGGTGCTGCCACGGCTGAGGGTTCAGAACCTACCTCTACTCTATGTGTGAACTTTGCATGCTCTCCTTAGGTTTCATGACTCTCCTCCATAGTTGTTCCATTGTCTTCCTTTGGTCCCAAGACAGGCATTTGGATTAGCTGATGTCCCTAGAGAACCTGCACTGTATGAATGCATGCCATTGACTACCATTCACGGTGCCTAGGGTGCACCTCTGTCCAGTACCCTACGCTGTCTGGGATGGGCTCCAGGACACTGCTCAGAATAAGCTGTTGGAAGATGGATGGATAGCTTAACGGCAGCTCAGGGAAACATCGGCCAGGTATGAAGACCGATGAAGCATTAAGGGTAGGGTCCAATGCAAGAGTGGCTGAGAGTGGCTGAGACCTGGGATTCATAGTCCTAATTTCAACACTGCAGCTTCAGTTATACACTAAGGCAGCCCTGGACTGGTAGCCCAGCTGTAATTCCCATGCTGGTTTGGTACTGGTGTAGCTGGTGGTCCTGCACATGAAGCTGCTCCACCAACAAAATTTTGCTGATGACTCTGGTCCACCAACACCAAAACACAACATAACCTGCTCGCGTCATGCTGGTCACATTGGTACCCAGCTATACTAGTCCATGCAGGTTTTTGCAGCAGATAGGCGTGTAGTTCTCCACCTGGGAGTCTAAGATAAATTAAAATATAACAATGTAGATTAAATGTAGTCAACAGACCGACTGGGCCAAACATATCCATCGCCTTCCTGCAGAACCTGAGTAGTAGGCTTGTCAACCCAACCGCATTCTGGGGCGTCTAACTGCCAAATGCCATTTAAACTCCTCAGAGACCCGAGATAGAAAGAGATGGATGGAGCATAATCTTGCGGCTACTGCTGCATCCAGTATTTGGTTTAACGTATGATTAATAAAACCTGAATTGGTGCCAGAATAGTTCCCTACCTCGGTTCTCCATCAAGATGGACATCTCGTGCATTCACTTAAATTGAATTAGAGTGGTTTTAGTAAGGTTGGCCTTCAGGAATGAGGTTACGTAATGGGTTTTAAATGTGTTTTAAAAATTGTTAGTATAATTCCGTCTTTGATGTGTTTCGGAGACATCGGCAGGCATGGATTTTTTTCCTTAGATATAAGATTTAGACTCCCTCACTGTTAGACTCCCCTGCGATATACGAAGCCGACAGCTGCTATGTTTTCGTTTTCTGTTGACCCTGTATTGTCTGTGTTGATTTATTGTATCCACCTATAGACTTAAACAATTAATTTGGAGAAAAGCAAATGAACACACACCAAGCTTCTACTGAATGGAAAGACGTGAGGCCCAAGCCAAACACAGCGAAGGAAAATCGGTGTGTTTTCTTGGCTCGTCTTACAGTCTGTGAGTAGAAAAAAAAATTATATTACCGAAAGCCATCCTCAAATAAAGCTTAAACAGAAAGAGGGTACAACGCATGAAGCGGATTCCTGTTGTATGTGCTGGTGACAGTGAGTACCCTCAAACACAGAAGATTATTCCGAACGTGCAAACATTAAAGTAACTGAACTGCACGACATTCTGTTTAAAAGTTCAGAAAGCCTCAAAAAGGAATGCTTTGTTCAGTCAGGCCGGTGCAAACAAAACCTGCAGAATATGAGAAAAAACGTTAACCATCCTTCACGGTTAAATGCCATCTCAGGACTCACCAGCTCATTTTGAATGCTTGCCCCCATACTATGTTTTAACCATTAATTAGTTTGTTTTGATGTCCACATTGAGGATGAGCCATGAGAGCCGACAGAGCCCCCTCGCTACTGTCAGAGTCCCCACGCCACTGTCAGAGCCCCCTCACCACTGTCAGAGCCCCTTCGCCACTGTCAGAGCCCCCGTACCACTGTCAGAGCCCCCACACCACTGTCAGAGCCCCCTCGCTACTGTCAGAGCCCCTTCGCCACTGTCAGAGTCCCCACGCCACTGTCAGAGCCCCCTCACCACTGTCAGAGCCCCTTCGCCACTGTCAGAGCCCCCGTACCACTGTCAGAGCCCCCACACCACTGTCAGAGCCCCTTCGCCACTGTCAGAGCCCCCTCGCTACTGTCAGAGCCCCTTCGCCACTGTCAGAGCCCCCGTACCACTGTCAGAGCCTCCACGCCACTGTCAGAGCCCCCTCGCTACTGTCAGAGCCCCTTCGCCACTGTCAGAGCCCCTTCGCCACTGTCAGAGCCCCCGTACCACTGTCAGAGCCCCCACACCACTGTCAGAGTCCCCACGCCACTGTCAGAGCCCCCTCACCACTGTCAGAGCCCCTTCGCCACTGTCAGAGCCCCCGTACCACTGTCAGAGCCCCCACACCACTGTCAGAGCCCCCTCACCACTGTCAGAGCCCCTTCGCCAGTGTCAGAGCCCCCTCACCACTGTCAGAGCCCCCGGGCCGCCATCAGAGCCCCCTCACCACTGTCAGAGCCCCTTCGCCACCGTCAGAGCCCCCTCACTACTGTCAGAGCCCCCGTGCCACAGTTAGAGCCCCCTCACCACTGTCAGAGCCCCCTCACCACTGTCAGAGCCCCCGTACCACTGTCAGAGCCCCCTCGCCACTGTCAGAGCCCCCGTGCCACAGTTAGAGCCCCCTCACCACTGTCAGAGCCCCCTCGCCACTGTCAGAGCCCCCTCACCACCGTCAGAGCCCCCTCACCACTGTCAGAGCCCCCACGCCACTGTCAGAGTCCCCTCGCCACTGTCAGAGCCCCCTCACCACTGTCAGAGCCCCCACGCCACTGTCAGAGCCCCCTCGCCACTATCAGAGCCCCCTTGCCACTGTCAGAGCCCCCTTGCCACTGTCAGAACCCCCTCACCACTGTCAGAGCCCCCTCACCACTGTCAGAAACCCCCTCACCACTGTCAGAGCCCCCTCGCCACCGTCAGAGCCCCCTCGCCACTATCAGAGCCCCCTCACCACTGTCAGAGCCCCCTCACCACTGTCAGAACCCCCTCACCACTGTCAGAACCCCCTCACCACTGTCAGAGCCCCCTCGCCACTGTCAGAGCCCCCTCGCCACTGTCAGAGCCCCCTTGCCACTGTCAGAGCCCCCTCACCACTGTCAGAACCCCCTCACCACTGTCAGAACCCCCTCACCACTGTCAGAGCCCCCTCGCCACTATCAGAGCCCCCTCACCACTGTCAGAACCCCCTCACCACTGTCAGAACCCCCTCACCACTGTCAGAGCCCCCTCGCCACTGTCAGAGCCCCCTCGCCACTGTCAGAGCCCCCTTGCCACTGTCAGAGCCCCCTCACCACTGTCAGAACCCCCTCACCACTGTCAGAACCCCCTCGCCACCGTCAGAGCCCCCTCGCCACTATCAGAGCCCCCTCACCACTGTCAGAGCCCCCTCACCACTGTCAGAACCCCCTCACCACTGTCAGAACCCCCTCACTACTGTCAGAGCCCCCTTGCCACTGTCAGAGCTCCCTCACTACTGTCAGAGCCCCCACGCCACCGTCAGAGCCCCCTTGCCACTGTCAGAGCCCCCTCGCCACTGTCAGAGCCCCCTTGCCACTGTCAGAGCTCCCTCACTACTGTCAGAGCCCCCACGCCACCGTCAGAGCCCCCTTGCCACTGTCAGAGCCCCCTCGCCACTATCAGAGCCCCCTCACTACTGTCAGAGCCCCCACGCCACCGTCAGAGCCCCCTCGCCACTGTCAGAGCCCCCTCACCACTGTCAGAACCCCCTCACCACTGTCAGAGCCCCCTCGCCACTGTCAGAGCCCCCTCGCCACTGTCAGAGCCCCCACGCCACCGTCAGAGCCCCCTTGCCACCGTCAGAGCCCCCTTGCCACTGTCAGAGCCCCCTCACCACTGTCAGAGCCCCCATGCCACTGTCAGAGCCCCCTCACCACTGTCAGAGCCCCCTTGCCACTGTCAGAGCCCCCTCACCACTGTCAGAGCCCCCATGCCACTGTCAGAGCCCCCTCACCACTGTCAGAGCCCCCATGCCACTGTCAGAGCCCCCTCACCACTGTCAGAGGCCCCTCACCACCGCCAGAGCCCCCTCACCACTGTCAGAGCCCCCTCACCACTGTCAGAGCCCCCATGCCACTGTCAGAGCCCCCTCACCACTGTCAGAGCCCCCATGCCACTGTCAGAGCCCCCTCACCACTGTCAGAGCCCCCTCGCCACTGTCAGAGCCCCCTTGCCACTGTCAGAACCCCCTCACTACTGTCAGAGCCCCCACGCCACTGTCAGAGCCCCCTCACCACCGTCGGAGCCCCCGGGCCGCCGTCAGAGCCCCCTCACCACTGTCAGAGCCCCCTCGCCACTGTCAGAGCCCCCTTGCCACCGTCAGAGCCCCCTTGCCACCGTCAGAGCCCCCTCGCCACTGTCAGAGCCCCCTTGCCACCGTCAGAGCCCCCTTGCCACCGTCAGAGCCCCCTTGCCACTGTCAGAGCCCCCTCACCACTGTCAGAGCCCCCATGCCACTGTCAGAGCCCCCTCACCACTGTCAGAGGCCCCTCACCACCGCCAGAGCCCCCTCACCACTGTCAGAGCCCCCTCGCCACTGTCAGAGCCCCCTTGCCACTGTCAGAACCCCCTCACTACTGTCAGAGCCCCCACGCCACTGTCAGAGCCCCCTCACCACCGTTGGAGCCCCCGGGCCGCCGTCAGAGCCCCCTCACCACCGTCAGAGCCCCCACGCCACCGTCAGAGCCCCCTCACCACCGTCAGAGCCCCCACGCCACCGTCAGAGCCCCCTCACCACTGTCAGAGCCCCCTCACCACTGTCAGAGCCCCCTTGCCACTGTCAGAACCCCCTCACTACTGTCAGAGCCCCCACGCCACCGTCAGAGCCCCCACGCCACCGTCGGAGCCCCCGGGCCGCCGTCAGAGCCCCCTCACCACTGTCAGAGCCCCCTCACCACCGTCAGAGCCCCCACGCCACTGTCAGAGCCCCCTCACCACCGTCGGAGCCCCCGGGCCGCCGTCAGAGCCCCCTCACCACTGTCAGAGCCCCCACGCCACCGTCAGAGCCCCCACGCCACCGTCGGAGCCCCCGGGCCGCCGTCAGAGCCCCCTCACCACTGTCAGAGCCCCCTCACCACCGTCAGAGCCCCCTCACCACCGTCAGAGCCCCCTCACCACCGTCAGAGCCCCCACGCCACCGTCAGAGCCCCCTCACCACTGTCAGAGCCCCCTCACCACTGTCAGAGCCCCCACACCACCGTCAGAGCCCCCTCACCACCGTCAGAGCCCCCTCACTACTGTCAGAGCCCCCACGCCACCATCAGAGCCCCCTCACCACTGTAAGAGCCCCCTTGCCGCCGTTGGAGCCCCTGGGCTGCCATCAGAGCCCCCTCACCACCATCAGAGCCCCCTCACCACCATCAGAGCCCCCGCGCCTGATGCTTTCACAGCACCGCAGCCGAAGATAAAATTCCACAGGACTTCCTGTGCTTGCTACTGAGCTAAAGATCCTTGCGCTGCCTAGTCCTTCCTTGTCTATGTCTGCATATGTACATCAGTCCTCATACGGTCTTAATTTAGTTTCATGGTGATTAAATGATGAACTGTCATGAAATCTAATTACGTGCTACATATATTATTGCACATTCCAGTATTCTTCTATCTCAGATTATGTCAGTTATGTCCTTATCACCTCTTTGCTTTATTTTCATCTTCTCTGGTGTCTGGTATGTTGTCTGGTTCTGACAGCGACAAGTGCATTGTGGGATAGTGCGTGGAGGGGCAGGATTGCTTCTTCTATGTTACATATCTCTATACCTCTGCAGTCCTTTTGCTCAAATACAAATCTGTATCACCACAAAGCCTTTTTTCATGTACAGGTAGTGTCCTTTGGATGAACGGTACTCGTTTTATTAAACAGTGTAAGGCTCCTGTCATCTCTGATTGGTTCGTTTCACCCCACATGTCACAGACATGCCTGGTTTTGATAACCACCGGCGGTATCAAAAGGGCAGACTGATCCCTAATCTGAGAGAGGCCACTTCCTGCTTATGACAAGGGCTAGTTAAGCCCGAATCCAAAATCAAGGACACTTAATAGCATCTCCCGGTCCTGCACAGTAGGGCTTTTATGCAGTGATTAATGAACTCTGGAATATGGTAAGAGATGCCTCTGGATGATTGAGGTGAAATGAGAGCTTGGAGCTGGAATGGGAAAAACATCTGACCCGGCCTGCTTAATGCTTTCCACAACATTGAGAAACTGCCAAATGGCTGCATATGGGTTGAAGAGAGCCTGCGTTCATCCTTCTCAAATAGCTGCACAGTGTGTTACAAATGGCATGCGGACAGAGTCACACAGACCGCAAGGGTACCGCTGTGATGCAAGGCGCGGGTTAGGGCTCAGTAACAATGAACCGGGTCTGTGTCTAAGTCCATCTCTCTGCCACCCAGGTCCTGCACCCAGGCCTGACTCACTGCTCTGCTGCGTTTCCACTCTAAATCATTAGCATTTGCTGGAAGGAAGACAATGCCTACAGTCGTGCCACATGACAAAAGCAATATCCATTTAAACAGGTTGGTAAAGTGGTTTATGGTCTTCTAAGGGGCCGGATTCCTGAGCCCGGTGATAGGACGCTGACATCTGATTGGCTGCAGGGCATTCCAGCATCTGCAGTGGTAATGGACGGGCGGGGGGGCGGGGGGGGGGTGTCTGTACATCCTCACATGCAGCCAGCCAGTACAAATTGCTGGCCTCCTCTGTTCCAGTCGATATGACAGGATAATCTCAGCCCTTTAGAGGCACGTTAACCCTTTCGGGAAGCTTTCACCAGATGATATTTATTTGCTTTTTTTTTAATCTATTTGTCTTGCCTATTCAAGTCCACTGTACTAATGAAGTGCAGGTGATTGCCTTGATGTTGAACTGAAAGAGCTAATGAAAATCTAACGGGTTTAAGGACAAGACTTTTTTTTTTATTTTATTGGTTCTTTCAGCGGACTTCGATGTGAAGGAAATTCAGCCCCATTTCTGGTGCTTTAGGTGATTACATTCAGGTGCCATACGATACCAGTAGTGATTTCTTTTATGAGAGAGATCGCTTGGGTAGGACAGCCGCGTCGCTTCTGCCAGCATTAACACGGACCACAGCTACGCCATTCAGGTGGTGCTCCACCGTAAACCGTAATGTGAGGCGTGTCTCTAGACCGTCAACATATCCAAGTTGGGGATGCTTAGAAATATGCCCCCCCTCCTCTTTACCGCGAGTATCATAACAACAAAAACCAGAAACAGCATTTATGCTTCAGATACTCCAGTTCAGCTCTCCACACATCCTTACCTTCTGTGTAAAGTAGAAACTGTATTAAACAATCGGTAACACTTACATATGGAATATACTTCATTTGTGGTATTATGTGCTGATTATCCCATGTTTGTTTCTTAATCCGTATGTCTGGACACCACTGGGGCAAAGCAGCTACTGTAGGATTTCATGTGGGGTCCCCTACATTGTATCGTATGACAGCACATTAATTCCAGGGACGGGATTCTGCTTTTCCTTTCAACCCCACAAAGACCGCTGGACACATTCTACTTCACAAATGGTTGGGATATTGAAACGACCTGCTCTGTGGGGTTCGGTTTATCCACAGGGACGCAGGTTTATGTATTTATAGTGTGGGCATTTTGTTACATAGCCCCTGAAGGAGTCATGATGTCGATATGCTTTGTAAAGGTCTTTAACTGAAGAGTGACACCCCAGCTCTCTACGGCAAGCAGTTAAATAAGCGATTACAAATTCATTATTAAATGCCTGGAGACAGGAATTCTGCTATCGGTCTCCGTCGTCTCGTGCATTGAAAGCAGCAACCAACCACTGGCAGTGAGGCCAAAATCCCACCAGACGACATTTGCTTTTGCTGTTAACTTTGTCTCCGAGACTCCAGACGACACCCTCCCAGGCTGGCAATGGATTGGCACAGGGGACCATATAAAGTACCAGGTTTGACGCGGAATCATTGCCCTGATGTGCATCTCATGTGTCAGAGACAAGGAGCCGGCCAACCATGCATGCCCAAGGAGTTTCTCTTCTAATACTTAATCATGCTGCATCCTACAGCTGGTCGTTCAAAAAAATCAGATTTTCATGGCTTCGGCATCCTTGTCCCTGCCTGACTAGATGTTAAACAATGCAAAGACTTCATATTTGCAAACATACAGGATTCCTTCATTTTGAAACTGCTCTGCCAGCAAACATAATACGACAATAAATGGAAACAAATGTTTTCTGGAGACACTTATATAATAATCTATAAGGTAGTCTGGGTAATAAACCGTCGTCCTGGGGAGCACAGTCAACTCCGACGCAACACCAACCACATGCTTTCTGCAGTTTGCTATTAGTGCCAACAGGAGTAGGAAAATTACTTGGTGCTTAAATCGTTCTCCTGCCATCTTTTGGCTTCTGTTCTTCTTCATTTTGTGGCCCAGCGTGCAGATTAAAATGATGTTATTACAAACCTACCCCAGTTTTTCCATCAGCCGTTTCTCGAACACAGGAGCTGACATTCATCACGGCCTGTTCCCTATTGTGTTTTTGGCTGTTTCCGTCAGGTTGTTTTTGGGGGACGTCGGGTTACGAAGACAGCGTGAAGAAAAAAAAGTACAAATGCTTCCAGTGAAATTCCTCGGCGTCAAGGTATCTAACATTCCATACACGCTTTTCCTGTTAGGGCCTCCTCATAATTTGCTAATAAATTTCAGGGAAATGGTATAATTTCTCTCTCAGGTAGAGATAAGCCTTCCGGGATTAAACTATGGGCATCTTTAATCATTTTTTATTGTCCATCTGCATACACCTCAGCACAAAGAATCACAAACCCGCCCCCCCTTCTCGGTAATTACTTACCCGCTCGATTTCTTTTTGCTCCTCATGGAATTTGAGACAGCTTTTGTCATTTCCATACCAAGAAGTGCATATTTCTGACACTGTGCAAAGCCTTGAACCGAGCAGTGAGTCTTCTGAGTAAGCAGTACTTGCTTAGTATGATACATACGAGATCCGTCTTCATAGGCTTCCATAGCCTTCTAGAACAGAACAGCTGGCAGTCCCAGATCTATAAGGTCAAAAAACAAAATCAAACGATTGTGGCCCCCATACAGTAGAACTACTTAGAACAATCTCAGCCACTCCTTTATTTTTTGCTGTTACTTTCTAAATGTTAGAGGAGATTTAAGACTCAAATGATGCTCTTCCATCCATGTAATTCTCTGTTCTCTCTGCGTATATTTGTTTACGTACATTAATCCCACTTATTTTCATAACTTTAACAACTCAGTCCTACCCTGTTCATTATGTTTCCTGAGCTTCAGCTGATTGGTTCATCATAACGGTTACTTAGCATGTTTCCTGTGGACAATTTACATTGGCACTCTGTGTATGTTTTTGCACACAGTGTTTCTCTTATAGCGCTTTTTACTTCCAGTACAATATTTTAATATCTCAGAAAGATGGCAAGAACAACAAAATATGGATGGAATATACCATCTAAAAGACTGGGGACATACTAGGTGAGATGCCAGTCTTTTACAGGATACGCACAACCAGTCAGACACTATGAGGGGTTTAGTGACATCAATGCAACTACCTGTATGTTTTTGGATAGTGAGAGGAACCATGGTACCGGTAGGTACTGCACACCCCAAACACTGTCCATCCATCCATCCATTGAACCACCCATTCATCCATCCATCCATTGAACCACCCATCCATGCACCCATGCATCCGTATTATAACCTCTTATCTTGTTAAGAACACCTTTCACCTGTGTGCCTTAGTCTCCTCTCAAACTCCCCTTTGTATGAGATACCAATGACAAAACCTTATCACGTTACCCACCCTGAAATCATCCGAGAGAATACGAGTGTGTAGGAAACCAAGATTGAACACATCCACCAACACAAAGCTGAAACAAAAATAACGCTTCCAGAAAACCAGACTTCCAGAGAAAGCAGGTTCCAAACTCGCTGGAAAACCCTTCCCCGTGATCTTATACCACAGCCCCAAGGGTCCAGGACAAACTGCACTGGCTGGTGAGACAGCCTGCTGAAGCTGCAATTTAATCATCAGTCCATCGTGCTGCATTAGTCAGCGGGAAATTCCCAGGAAGCATATGAATGGCATTAACTAGACTGGGTGTGGCAGTGAAGCCCATTGACACTTAATGCATCAAACCAGTGACTTATGGGTCAGCTGGCAAAACCGACTATCAAATGGGAGGCTGGGCATAGAAGAGCAAAAAACTGAGTCCTCTGTCCGGGAAGAATAAGCCTGGCTGACTTAAGAGTCAATAAAACATGTCTCTAAAAACGTCTACAGCAGGGATGGCCAATCCTATCCGCAAAGAGCTGGTGTGTATGTGGGTTTTTGGGATAACCTTTAGGTCAGCTGTTCAAACCCAGGTGTGAGGACTCTTCAGACAGTCAGTCCTCTAATTAGTAATCTAATTAGGGAGTCGCAGTGAAAACCTGCACACACAGCGGCCCTTTCTGGGTGAGATTGGTCACCCCTGGTCTACAGGAATATGGATGCTTATGCAGAGGTGGCTCAATGGGCAGCACTGCCACCTCGCACTGCATTTCCCGTTACATCTTGCAGTCCAAAAGAATTCAGTTCAATCAGTAGTCATTCATAAATTTCCCATAATGCATGATTATGTTGGTGTGTGACCTGTGATCCCATCCAAGGTGTTTCTCTACCTGATTCGCATTGCTTTCTAGGATAGTCTGCAAGCTCCCCATGACTCTATACTAGATGGACAGATGAATGTTTATATGCTACTGTACTGCAAACCTATGTGATACTTTGAAACCATGTACAACAAACCTATGTACAATACAGTAGGCGATATTGGAGATTGGTTGGGTTATTTAAATGGTCTGTTTTAAAGACCCATCATTGTGTATTGGATGATAACGCATAAGACAATTTTAGTTGTTTGTTAATGTATTTGTTTAGGTGTTTGTTTGTATATTTGTTTGTTTCATTTGACTGAATGGAATGCAAAACCAAGTCAGATGGCCTTGATTAGCGTCCCGTGAACGGGCCCCTACAATGGAAAGTTTGGCCTCAGCTCTTCAAGGGAGAAATGGGAAATGAAGCATGTTTAAAGGTAACTGTAGACTCGAAAGTGCCAAAATAATATGGCTGTTAACATGACTCATAAGGAGTAAATGGGCCTAAAACACGTTCCCTGATTCAGTCAAGCGAGCATTTGCTGCTGATGAGCCAAAGAGTTTTGCAATGGGACAAGGGGTGTAGCGTGGAGGACAGGAACATGTTTAAAATTAACACGCATTGCATGGGAGAGCAGGCATGCCTGTTGATGACCAATCAGGGCAGGATTGGATTAAAAGCAAATACATTAACTAAGAAAAACAAACAATGTAGCTCTACCTAGCTCGTCCAGAGGGAGAGAAGTCAGTCTGTTGCATTCACGATGATGAGGAGAAGGGGTCCGACTGAGCCTACCACCGAGACCTGCATGATCCTCGCATTCCAATTGCACGGGAAGCACACGAGGTCAAAACGCTATTTATCGCTAAGATAAACACACCGATATATTAAAGTAGGGCACGTATGTTCATAACATAATGCAATGAGACTCTCCCGAGGACAAAAGCAGATTGTTTGACGTTGGCTTTTCCAGGGAAAGTAAACAAAGACAAGGAAAGGAGGAACATGATAGCAGCGAGCGTTCTGTGCAGTTCTGTTTACACTGTATTTAACCACCACTCAGTGTGCCAATGGACACGCTATAGTTTACAGCATCGGGGACATGAGCTAATGTACAGTCAGGGGTCTTGCAACGTTAACACAGCTGCAGGTAGCGGTTGCCGCATCTGTTTGTTTCCAACCTAAACAGGAAGCGACGCTTTGTGGGAGGAGCTTCCTCTCTGACAGAGAAGCACGAGGCTAGAGCGAATCACGGACGTCTCAGTAGCTGTTTTTGGAGCAAACGGAGGTAGCTCATCCAAAGGAGGAGTGTAGGTGGGTGCCAAGAGCAGGGTCTGCACTGTGGGCAAGTTAGTGACACACTGTTCACTTAAAACCTATATAAATGCACTGTGGGAGCAATCTAAAGAACATACAACAAACCTATGTGGACACAGGCAGAACATACAAGTTATGCACATACACAGCTAGAGAAGACGTGATATCTAACATTAAGCATAAAGAACCAGAGAGCAGATTTGCAATCAGTAAAGACTTTGTAAAAATTTCTTGACCCAACCATCTATTTGTATTATGATTTCTTTTTCTTTTTTTGGCTTCTTTTGGTGAATTATCATGTTTAGACAGCTGTAGCCTTAAGAGAATATATGGCTACTGGTTTTATGCAACCTGCGGTCTGAAGATTTGCTTGAGCTGTGACCAGCCAACCTTTTATCGCTGGGGAGACACTTGACCAGCCCTTTCATTCTCCTTGCTCTCCCTATGAAAACAAGGTCATTATGTACAATTAAAATGAAAACGTAAAAGGATTGAAGAAACTACGCAGTCAGTTAAGAGAATATTGAACAGTTTGATCTGCTCTGGATCATATATTTTTATTTTAAAAAATGACAAGAATCAGAACATTTGAGCAAGCTCAAGTAATGTTATTGTTTTGAAGTTCTGAGAAGCTGCGGTCCAGCACAGAAGAGGCCTGTCATTATCCTACATGGGAGAGATCCAGTTGACCTGACAGAAGAAGCTGTACCACCGCACAGCGTTGCTGCCTGTGTAATGAAAAGGGATGCGTGGATCCACATATGCGATGCTATTGAGACTTGTCCTTTATGGCTGTTCCATAGTGGATCATGAAGGAACATGCGGTCAGCTGCCTGTGCATCCCAGCTCTCCAGGAGCGTTTGTTTCTTTCGATAACTACTACAGCCTCAGAGGGAATGACTAGGATCATATGCACCCTGGGGGGGAGGCCTTCAGAATGGCAGGAGAAGGCAGGAGATCACATATCCCCAAACGTATTCTATACATGCACACCTACACACTACTAAATGCGCTACACACATACACACACACACAGCTACAATGTTCCACACACAGACGCTGCCATGATTCTCCATACACACAAGCATTTACAGATGCTTATTAGGGTGGCCTATTGGTAATTGGGCACAAACCTTATTAGGATGTCCTGTACACACACACTCTGTCACAATAGTCTGCACACAGACGCAAATAAAATAATCTGTACGCAGTGCTGCAGTGATTCTTCACTTAGATGCTGCTAAGACCCTATATTCACTGTATTTGCCCTGCTGGGGGGGGGGGGGGGGGCGGGAGACAATATATGTTTTGACATCTCAATGGACACACAAGCAGTAGTCATATCATGAAAGGATGTGGTGTTGGTAAGATTTTGAAATCATTTAAAAATAATAAAGATTTCATCATTTAAAATAAGACTAACACTGTTTAGGGTACAGTGTCACGATTAAACATAATTTAACAAAAAAAAAATAACTGATCCATATGATCGAATGATTAATTTTTTTCTGATAAAGAACTACAGTGTTCGTTTAGATGTGTTTTGTTGTGCAGCGAACTGGCCTTAGTAATGCCTCCATGATATAAAATCAGCAATACGCTTTTATTTATTTATTTGTTTGTTTGGGCAGGGGCAGTCCTCCATATTTCTGACGTCCCTGCTCACTCCCCCCTCCCCCCCCACAAACACACACACACACACACACACACACACACACACACACACAGAGGTTTGCAATTATATCTTTTTGGGGACTTTCCATTAATTTCTAAGGGAATAATGCTAATGCGTATGGCTACCAAGCCATAACCATAAGTAATCAAACAAAATACAAAACCTAAAAAATGTCTCCACACTGAAAAGTAACAGGTAAATACAAACCCATAGCTGTGTGTGCTATACTGGTATACGACTGGCAGTGCAGTAGGTTTGGTTTGTTTTCAGCAGAATCGCCAGAAACACGTGAGTAATGTCTTGTGCTGTGATGTTATAACGGCTATGATGTCACTAGGCGATGGGAATATTTTATCTCCATTATAATCTTATAGGATCACCGTTGTACATGTGGTCTGTCGTTGGCCGAAACATAATTATGTGGCACATGGTTGTATAATAGACACCTGAACATACTGTATTTTTGTGAAAGACTTGAGCACAGTTTGCTGAAGTAGTATGTATTTCAATGTAGAGAGCAGAAAGCTTCGGTATAATAGAGATTCAACCATAACCCGCAGTCATCGGCAAATAAATGGTATTGAACTATACTCTCTGAGTCAGTACACAGATGGGCTTTATTGCAAAAACGTGCATGAACTCACAAATAACTTGGAAGCTGAAGGGAAAATTCCAGACGGATAGAAATGTGTTATAAATTCTGTTGGAAGCCATTCATCTATCTATTGTCCATATTGCTTATCCAGAACACAGTGACAGTGAGGCAGGTGTCATGGATCCGTGTGGATTCGGGGCGTGGGTGAGGCGTGGTGCAGGCAGGAACAGAGGGCGGACGACCCACTGGCGGCTCACTGGAATATAGGGGTTTATTTAACAAAACCGAAGACACTGGAAACACTTACAAAAAACAAACACAGATCGCGAGGGGTCAAAAGTACAAAAAACTAATTACTAATGGGGCAGGTAGTCAGAACATACATCACGACAACATCAAACATCATACGTACAATGAACCACTGGGGAACTACACGCAGAAACTAGGAACTGACAAAGAAATAAGGAAAACTGAATCTACAGTAACACGGGAGAATAAAAAAGACTGGAAAAACCCAATCAAAGCACAAAACAAGAAACCAAAACAGAAAACAAAGCACAAAATCACAGGAACTAGAAAACACTGATGAAACACTAGGGAACAAACTACAGAAACAAAGGAGGTGGGATTCAAACACACAACAGAGAGGTTAATAGGCAGCCGTATGCTGAGTTCTCTACAGACTGACAACAGGGGAAGATAGAGAAGACTGGGACAAAAAGGTGCTGACTCTGACTCTTTCTGGGATCTCATCCCAGAAAGTAAATAGCATCAGATTGGAAACACATTGGTCAGGATGCCAATCCATTTCAGGGCATAAACCTGCATATTATGGCCAAGTGAAAGATACCATCTGACCCATCTGTGTGATTTGGACTTCGGGAGGAAACCGGAGGATGGGTAGGAACAAGAAAACATGTCAATCCCTTATGCAGAGCTGAAGGTGGGATTCAAACCAGCAACCCGACAGACATGGAGCCACTGTGTCACCATAAATAGAGGTATGTTAATAACTTGGTACCCCAATTGCGTTCACCTTGTGTGCTTTCAGTTTTCTTGTTTTGTGTTTCTCGATCCACTTATGACATTTCAGTCTACATTTAAAACACACCCTATGTATTTAAATGTCTTGTCCTGTCCATTTACACTTACAGTATGCCCTCTCAAGTTAAAGCAGTTCTGTGGATGATTATTTAAAAAAATACTGCAGGACTTATAATATTTTAATATTGTTAAAATAGTCACAGGATCACTTAGGCATTTGGGATTTTGACACACTTTGCATAATTGAACATCCCTGCATGGAATATGCCTGCAGTGTAGGCACATTCCAAATGGGACTATGTGGGTGTTCCTTTTCATGCTTTATACCAAGCTGTTTGGCAGGACACTATTGGGGAACAATTTGTATGGTTCCTGGATGTCAGAGTCACACATTTGCATTCCGTTCAAGACTTATACTGACGCGATGGAAGGAAGGGATACAAAAAAAAAATCCATAATGAAACACGTTGATTTGCGATGTTCTCCTTCAGCTGAGAGCAGGGTAACAGACAGACTACAGATGCTCAAGCATAGTCAATGGTCTACATCTGAGACATGAAAAAATGTGATTTTATCATCACTCCTAAAAACAGATAGAACAAGACAGCATTGAGATTTTTTGAACACTATACAAACAGAGAAGGAAGACATGTTTGGTTTGAAACCTTTGCATCTTTGCATATTACTTTTTCTTGCATATATATGGAAGCAGGTGCGTTGAGTTGGGGGCGGCATCTTGCCTTATTATAAAATATTATACAGTGTGTCTGCTGTCTGCTTTAACTAGCTGTCAACATGCCGTAGTTCTAATGGTTATGTTTACATATGATGACAAAAATGCAACTGGCGGAAGGAAGTTGTGGAAGGAGCGACAGCAATCATAACTCTTACAAAGTTGCGTTCTTCAGAACCGAAAAGCATTCTGCACTAATTTCAGGAAAGGTGCTGGACAGGCTCAGATCTGTTATCCTTTATCCTTGGCATGCCAGTATTTCTGAGACAAAAAAGGAGTGACGTGACCAATTGTTAGGGGAGAAAGAACAACCAATAGGAACATCAGGCTCTGGCAGAGGCTTGTGCCCAATTACCAATAGGGCTGTCAACAACTCTCTATGCTGGAAGACAAATACAGAATTCTGGACTAGAACAGAAGTTGTGTGAGCTTACATGATCCTTGGTTTGGAAGTATCTGGTTAGAAGTGGGTAAAGGTGGTCTAGGGAAAGGAATTGGAAATGAAGACGACAGAAAGAGTTTTAAAGACTCAGATTAAATAAACCTATCCTGCAGAGATAACTAGAATGACCCTAAAAATTAGCCTCTAATACAAAGAACTAGAGTAATACATAATGCTCTCTTCTTCATCTGCGATTTAAATACATCTTTCAAAATCTTTGAATTTTTCAGCTGCAGTGTGATGCCAAGGAACGACTACGGCTCTGAGCTCTGGAGTGAACACTGGAGTGCAATCCAGAACAACTGACGCGCGATTTTCCACCCGCTCACCATCCAAGATGGACCTGCACCAAAGCTGTCAGTTTTTCTCATAACTTATCTCAGCCTAGACGAGCACGGAAGTCCAGAATATTTTGGTCACGAAAGGGAGAAAAGTAATACGGTTTGATTGTTAGGAATCACACTTTTAGCTTTTTTTTTTTTTCGAGGTGTGTGACAAAGGACGTAGGTTATGTTAACGATGTGGCCTCGTGGAAGTGCTTGGAAAAGACCGAGTCCGTTTGGGGAGTTAACCATCATCAAATTGCATCATCTTGGCTCAGCATCTCAAGGTCATCACCTGCTTGCATGAGATTGCTCTGTTCTCATTAAGATCGGAGTCTAAAAGAAACGCAACAAACATCTGAGAGCGAGAGAATAACAACATTGTTGACTTCAATTTGCCCCCCCCCCCCCCCAGCTGTTCTTCTGCAGTGGCAAGTCAAATTTAGGGCCGTGAGTAAGTCCAGAACTCATCTCGCCTCACTCCTTAAGGGACATATTAAAGAGTAATGAATTATTCTTACAGGAGTTTGGCCTGGCAATCAGCTGAAATACTTACTGATTTTATCTTTGCTGTATCATGTTTTTGTCCACTCCTGAATTTTATTCTTAGATATTTCAGCAAATCTACTTGAAGGGGCACCAGTAACTTAGGAACTCAGTTACTACTGAAGTACTCATGAACCACTATGACCGATTAATGATGAATAAACAGAGGATCAGCTTTTAACACTTTGTATCTGGCTAAAAATACATTACTGTACTACTAAATTATTTGTGTGCCCTCACGTAAAGGGTTACTGATGTTTCTTATATTAAATAATCATATATTCCCACTACTGGCATCCTGTCCAGGTTGCACCCCAGCCATATACTACATGCTACCTGGGATGTCCCAGATGATCCTGAATAGGATAAACAGATATGATAGGACATGACAGATATGCGAATATGGATTGATGGATGGATGGATGGATGGATAAGTGGATACATTCCTACTTAACAAATTCTGTTAGGTCACTTAATTCCTAAGCAACTTTACGTTTGTACAAATTGTAAGTATTCTTTTCGGCAATATCAGTACTCAGGAGTAACAAAAATCATCATTTACAGTGAGGCAACCTTCATTCAACCAGTAAGAGGCACGGCCCAGTCTGCCCGTCTGTCTAATGGTAGCCTGTCAAGGTAAATCACAGTCCCCGGGTGGCTGTGCGCGGGCGAAGAGGGAGAGTTCCTGACTACTTTCACTGATTTACAGAGTGCTGCCCTCCATGCAGGAAAATGATGGCGACTTATATTTGGGTCTGAGAAGACCATGTCTGGCTCTTATGATCAGCAGAATGTTCTGATACATCTTCACTGAGATTTTCCCTTTGCACATGTGCACACTATTAGCGGCACTTTGGGGTATTCATTATCGCAGCGGAAAAAAATAAAACAAGGCAAACTGGCCTGACACAAGAAAGACAGAGTTTTGGCTGATGCGGACAGACTGGGATTGAGGGCCGAAAAGACATATTAAAACTATTATAGTATGAAAAAGGTTATAAGAAGCAGATGCACTTGGTGTTCCAATAAGAGGATGTATACCTGAAACACACTAAGAGGACAAAGAAGGCCTTTCTGTTATTGATGATCATGTTGGAAACACGATACATTAGCACAGACAGCAGGACCGATCTAGAGAAAAGAAAAGCCCTCGGTTTCGAATCCTGAAGTATTATCTCCCTCTGTATCTGACTTGAAAACAGCGCAGCCCTTCCTGGGATCTGAACCCACAGGCTTAGCAGGTTGGAGATCTGTGGGCTGTGAGTTCAAATACCGTAGCCGGTAGAGTAATCGCATTACCAATGTGCCGTTAAGCGAGGCTCTTGACTCCGACTACTACTGGGAGACTGGGTCACTCTGCTTTCTCGCTTGCATGTCGCTTTGGACAAAAGCGTCTGCTAAATTAATGTAAATTTCATTAATCAAATGGGAATACTGTTGTTTTTTTAACCAGATCTTCTCATTTTTCTAGCTAATGTGCAGAACTCATTACGATGCATCATTAGTATCAGTATGACAGGACTTGCCTTGGGTTTGGCTTGGTGTCTCATTCTGCTCTGCCGCCTGGTGTCGTTTTAAGCATTATTGCCCCCCGGGACTGAGCACTTCGTGGATGGATCAAAACGAAGAACAGTCCAATTAAAGCATCCACAGTGCGAAACTGGGAATACAACAACGGAGTTCGGAAGAAAGTCAAGCACAATTCAGCTCTTTGTGTCTGCTGAGGACTCGCTCTGTGTAAGAACAAACCAACCAGAGGAGCACATCTACACAGTGCCAAATGCCGCTGAAAATCGAGGATAAACACGTAGACGTGGGGGGGGGGGGGGGGGGCAAGGTCAAAGGTCAACAGCCCCATCAACTAAATTAAATTACCGCCAGAGTTACAGCTGAAACTTCAGACGAGGTGCCGTGGTCTGCAAATAATCACTTCCATAAATCAAAGCGAGAGCTGGCCAGAGAGCACGGGCCAGGGGGCTGCACACGGGCTCCCTAACAGGGCTTCGGATGCAGCCGCAGCACAATGGGAATGATTCCCTCAAGCCTTTATTCTTCACGGGGTCATCAATGATCTCCCTAAGCTCTGTCGGAGAGACCACATCTTCAGCAAAGGCGCAGCACGATCGTAGGAGAGCAAGTCACTGAACGGGCACACACACACACATTAGCATGCACAAACACACACATGCATGAACATAAACGTTAAGATATATCCTTACAGATGTACATAGATATATAAATAATTAGAGGTTGATAGACCCAATTGTCTCTGTAGCCCTGACATGTACCTTGGAAACGAAAATGAATCGGATTTAATCAATCCGAGTTCATAGAAAACCAGGTGGGACATTCAGCATCAGGTCAAAACAGTCTGGTCATACCAGACACCCCGTACCTCTGAACAGTGTATTAGTCAAAGACCTTGTAGGCTCAACGTCTCCATGCACACCCACGTATTTAACGAAGAACAGACCTCTATGAGACCTGTAGGCCACGTGACGGCCTCCTTCAAAAGCTGACCTCTGTCATTAGCCTGTCCATCCGTCACCGAGATAAAGTCTGAGCAGCAGAGGGCTAAATAAACCAGGAACATTCATATCTCGCCGCTTCAGTCTGAGTCACAGCATTCATGATCGATACCTTAATGGTGGCCCCAGTGTGCAAGTTCCAGTTCACCTTGACCCCCTGCAGAAAAAAGAACACCAAGCCGATGCTATCAATTCTTTATTATCTCCTCAGGGGCTGAGCAAATTTCACCAGTGGGACAATAGCTGTCCAGTGTCTTTGAGAGTAGTTGAGGATCACTTCACAACAGTCATGATAGTTACTGGTTACTCTGGGATTGTTGACGAGTTTATTCTCTCGGTGATTTAGTTAGTAAGGACATTGTGGTGGCAGACAAGACTGGTAGGCAGTCATTATAATGTCAACAGCAATTTCCTCTCCTCTGGGACAGGACATGCTGTCCCCATGCTGTGAACCTTGGTTTGGCAACATTAAATTGCTCCACGGGCTTTGTGGCTGCCGGATTTGACCATATAGAACCAGGCATTTTCGATTAGAGAGGAATGAAAACGGAAAGAAAAATAAACCAGCACGGGGGGAAAAAAAATTCTCAAATGTTTTCAACAGGTGTAAACACCCCGTTGTGAGGGCCACCTTTGGAGGCATGGAGAAATGGGATCCACAGCCAGTAAGCCCTGTACGTAGGAGTCAGCCATCTTCCTCCTTCCCAGGAGCATCGCAATAAGCCAGCCCAGCCATCAGCCATCAGGAAGGCCAGGGTGCTGACAACTTGTTGAGCAGCAGAACGTTGTACACATCATTCAGAAGCCGTTCACACAATGTGTGTTTGACATCCTGCCTGCAATCCCTAGCACTCTCTCTCTCTCTCTCTCTCTCTCTCTTTCTCTCTCTGCTAATCAAAGAACACACTTCAACACACTTCTCTTGACCTGGTCAGAACTTCTTCCCCACTTAATTTGCTTCCCCACAGCGCTGATTTTGCTTCTCCGTCGCGCCCCATTGATTGAATTCTATGTGTATCTGGCTTTCATCACCAAGCGATGCCAAGAAGATCAAGGGGGCATGTCATTGGCCCTTCTGTGGCCAATGAACAGCAGCTGACACTCGGTTCTGTGCAGGTATTCGTGGACGGGGATTTCAACCAGTGACCAGTGGTATCTATTCATATTCTATAGCGTGGAGGTACAGAACAATGAGCATATGCCGCAAACAGAAGACAGTACCAACACTCCTGGAAGATGGATTCTGGAACCAGATGAAAAAATTACATCTAATAAAAAAATTACATCATGGAGATCCTCACTGTCAAAGAGAGAGAAGCCCCTCTTTCCCCTCAGAAGCATAATGGATGTTATTCAGAAAAAAAAGAAGAGAAGGGATCATTCCAGAACAATATCCTGAAGCGGGAACTATCGTCATGGAATCGGCAGCCCTCCTGGCAATGGAAGCCAATTAATGATCAGACACAAGATACAGGGTCACATGATGAGCTCCATATGTGCAAACTACTCTGAGGAATATTACTTACTCTTTATTTCTGACACAGAAATGCTTCTGATTGTTATTGCAGCCTCAGCCAAGACTCCATAACTTAATCCCACCCCCCACCCTGCCGTGATGAGAACTGGAGTGGCGTTCATCTGCATCCGATCATTACGCCTGTCCATATGAGGCGAGGGGAAACAGTGCACGTGTCATGGAGGATGTGAAGACAAGCGGGCAGAGGGACATCGTGATGGTGGTTTCAGGGGCAAGTCTGGCTTGTTTCAGATACACTCCAGAAGGACCACGAACATCATTAGTGCAGGCAAAAGACAGGACAGGGATGGATACTCTGCGCTTGCAACATGAACGAACACATGCATAAACTAAAAAAAGATAATATCCTTAAAACACAGATGCTAGCCATCTCTGATATAACAGCAAAGAAGCAGTTTTTGTGACTCATCTTGGAACGTTGTACTAGCAAGACAACTCCTTTGGTTTCCATAATAAAGGTTCTTAACCCTGGAATACAACAGCGCAATATCCAGCTCTACAAATTGGTGCAGAACCATAACAATGATCTACATGAGTCATAGCTGACAATGGAGGGATGCAAGACTTCATTATTCTGTTGCTGGCTTGGACTCAAGAGCAGCACATGTCCCAGCAATCAAATTCTCTCCTATGTCCCTTTTTCAAAACCTTAGTCCACAATCATCTCTAATACCTGAGAGCTCCCTCCTGCTACCAAATTATGGACAAGAAGAAAACGACCAGATAGCTAACAATGTGGAATTATGATGTATCTAGTATTCCAGTGTGAATGTTGAGTTGATGCATGCAATGACATTACATGGGCTTAGGTAGACAAAATAAGAGAAACTCCATGTCAGAAAGAAGTTAACTTTAAGGAAATGGATCACAAAGGTGAGTCCTATTCAGCTGAATGCCAATTAGTAGTATATTGATAAAATGGATCTGATAACAAACACTTTGATTTGAGTTTTCAAAGGAACATGAGGTAACTAGTAGAGTTTCAAAATACCCAAGCAGTCTGTGCCTGAATTGCCGATGCACTGCTTGTAAAAACTGCAAAAGTACCTCATGTGATAAGGGGAACAGTCTCGAATACCACAACGGCACATGCCAAGCGTGGACAAATTGCATCAGCAAAGAGGAACACTGGTCACAAGTCAAAAGGTCACCTACGAGGACAGACAGAGCCTTAACAGGATTGCATATGAACAACACAAAAGTACAGCCACAAGACTTAACACAGAAGTAAATAAGCAGTTCTGTGACTCAGAACTGTCCATTGTGAAGTTCACAAAGCTAGAGTTTGTATGGTAGATCTGCCCTTTACCTGATGTAAGAAGCACAAAACCTCAACCTACAGGTAATGGAAAAATCCATATAATATAGTCTGATAAGTCATTGTTCAATCTTTCTGCTATATTCTAACAGATTTACTTTTTTCGAAAGGGGCAAAGGATGCTCTCAAGCCAAAGTGACCGCTAGTATGATTAACCACTCGTGGGACTCATCAGCTCTAAATGTTCCTCTGCATGATCACAACAAGCAAGGAATATGAGGTCATTGTACAGGATCAGCTGCTCCCTGTGGTGCAAACACCGTTCCCAGAAGACACCGACTTGTACGCTACAAAAACAGTCAACAGTGGTGCCATGAACACCAGTATAAAGTCAAATGACTTCCATAGTCTCCTCAATCACACAACCTAAATATCACTCAACCTTTAGGAGAAGTTACTGAGCATAGAGTAGTAAGTAGATTTCTGCCTTCTTGATCTCAAAGTGGACTGGAGATTTTTTGCTCCCTGGGAGCTGGGAGGGAGCAAAAATGTGACCTATCTGGTAGGGAGCCGGGAGGGAGAAAAAACATGGACCGACTGTGGGTCCCTGTGCACTGGACTGGGAAACACTGCTGTAGTCTATACAAATGGATGCATTTATATTTACTATTAATACATTTTTATAATGTGTTTATGACACCATCACAATTATAATAAGAAAAACATAACTGGCAAAGATACATTATAAAATGATACCTCTGTAGTATTCGAATTGGGTGTGCCATCGCAAGCAACGTATCTTAGATATGCTGTCGTGAAATTCAATGTATATTGTGTGGCCATTCAGGATATTATGTAGTATTTATTGAATTCCAAGCAATCAAATTTATTTTCATATTTCACCATAACGTGCGTAACAAAGATTTTACAAGAACAGCCACATAGTCTGAATTACTGTTATATGATTGTAAAATCTAAGCGAAAAACAAGTCAGAAGATGACAGCGGGGGAATAAAAATGTATAAAAGGATAAATCTTTGGCCAGCTGGCTAGACAAGGTCCCATCCACCTCAGGAAGGAGATGGGATGAAGGTCAGTACAGATCACACACTGATGTCACTGCATGTGTGTTGATTGGTGTAGGCTTTACCGCTTATGTTCACTGGATCCAGCAGCAAACATGAAGCACCGCAGTTCCAGTAGCTGCATGACGATGGTTACGTTTCTGCCCAGTTACATGCTTTTTTTAAACGTTATTTTTATTACTATCAATACCCCAATTGGGGACACTACCCACTGTTCTACTTATTTACTGTACATACTGATATTTTCATGCACAAAAGCATCTCTCTATGAGGCCTTCTGCTTCACTGTCTACAGTGAGTGAGGAAATGTTCTCTCAATTTGGCGTGTGTTGTTATTAAAAATCTTATTTATTTTTTTATAAGCTCTGGAAAATCTCTATTGCAAAATGCTTTACTGTTACAATGTGTGATTCAGACATTACTGACTGAATGACTAGCTTCATCCAGACCAAGATGTTGGGTGAAATATCTTCCTCACAAGCCCAGTTAAGTCGCAGTCAACAGCACACAAGATGGAAAACTTCCAGACTCATTTTAAAGGTGTTGAAATCCTAAGACTGTAACATTTCCCTTGATATTAACAGCATTTCCAACAATAAAAAGTATGTGTTTGTCATGTCTCAATTATTCAGCACTGAGATTACGATGAAGGGAACTTAGCAAAGTGCAAATTCTAAGAGTCCAGAGAATCTCCTACATTTTATATTAATGTTCCCAAAAAACAACTTTCAGCAACTATTTTTACACCATTTAATTGCGATATGTATTTTATTTTTCAAACACGTTTCCCGCTGTGCTGGAAACATTTTTACATAATAAAAAAAAAACATCTTCTAGCCATATGACCCAGTAAAATAAATCTTTTCTAAAAACAATGTTTTATTGCACAGGGGATGACTGCAATGCAAACTTCAAGATGTTCCTAAGAAGGACCAGATGGAAAGGAGAGAAACATGGAGGGCTTCGGTTAACATCTTAAGAGAAGAGCAGCAACACAAGAAAACATCCATTTCATATTTATCATTTCGGGCATATGCATGCAAGAACCGGGAAAGACGCCTTCACGAAACCTTTTCTACTTCTTCGCAAAAGAGAACTTCAAAAACCTCTCGACTACATTAAACTCCACTAGACCATGTTAGCCTGTTGAGTGGAAGAGGGGTAAATATTTTCGTACAATGAATCCCAGCTCCGATTCATTTCCCCATCCCCATATTTTGGAAACAGAAAATGGTTAGGGTGGCAACGTGCTAACCTTCTTCAGTTTCCGAAAACATTATAGATAAAAGCACATCGCCTGCTACTTCTGTTCCATTCTGGTTCATTCTCCCTCCCCAGCGTAAAGTATATGTTATTCAGTGTGCTAGTGTCAACATGTCTCAGCAGTTAGGTTTTCTCCAACCATCTATCACATCTCTCAGCAGCCCACCTAGCCCTGTAGCTGCTGGTAGGTTGGGAAACTTTCGCTTGAGGGCTCTGTCACACTTGACTTCCCATTTTCTTCCTCCCTGGCTCGGCGGCAGTCAAGTGTTTGAATGTGATATGCACCCAAGGTCTTATCACGAAAGGCTACACTTCCAGTCCTGCCCTCCTTGATAATAGCCAATCACAGACCAGCATGGAGCGGCTAGTGAAAGTGCTAGCATGGTAATAATAATAATATTCAACATATGAAACGATTTGTATGCCGACGAAGCTTTTGTTTATGACTATGCATTTAATTGCAGCAAGCGATGCTTTGAGCGAGGATTTCGATGAAATCTGAGAACTGAAATCTGAGTAGTACACCCACAAATTATGACATATCACTCCCAAGGAATGGAGAAATGACAAGTTGTACCGACCAGAAGGGCACGCCTATCACGAAAGGTTCCAAGCATTAGCGTATGAAGATCTATTTCAAGGGCAGACTGACCTCTCTGGGGGGCCCTATGCTGACATGGGTAGGGGCCCCCTAAATGGGCCATTGGAGCTATTTTATTGGGGCTGAAAGAGGAACGAGAAGGAGTTAAAAACGATGGAACATCAATAATATGCTAATCAAAGTGCAGGGTGCCAGTGCTAATACTTACCTATCGGGGGGGGGGGGGGGGGGGGGGGGGCATTGGGCCAGCTGATAAATCAGCCAAATTTAAGATTTTTAACCAAAACTTATATAAATGGTTTGGAGTGGATGTTTGACATAAAAAACCAAGTTGAGTCGAGACCCCCTTTTAGATTTTCGGGCTCAGGGTTGTTTTCCCCTCCTCCCAAAATTCTGCCTTTGATCTGTTTCAGTGGCTGTGGGGTCCCATAATTCTCTTTTCAGTTAACGTCTCCAAATAGTGCGCAGCTCTTGCACAAGACCTCTGTCGTACGTGCCTAATGCTGAGATGGTGACGGCTTTACATTCCGGAACGTCTGGAGAAGCTGAGCATCGATTCTCTCAGAATAAATCACAAATTCAATCTTGGCATTGAGGTCTCATTAGGAGAAGGTCTGCAGCTCTGGAAAATAAAAAAGCCCATTGATATTCCCGCTATGTGAAGCTGTTATCAGCAAGAGGAGCAGCTGGGTGCAGGAGTAACAATGTTTATATTTCTTTGTTAAAAACAGCCAGGAGCTGAAATTAATACTTTGATTACTGTCAGCATCAATTTTTATGACATGTTTGTTAATAATTTCCTGTTTTTTTTCTACCACTGTGTATTTATCTTAGTTGGCTTGAGCCAGAACCAACATAAATGCTGACAAAACTGCACAGGGAAGCTATCAGATCATCCATCTCCCACAGCTTCCCCCGACATCAACCGCATTCCCCCCCCCCCCCCCCCCTCGCAAACACGCCCACAAAACTAACATCCAGAATTCCCTATTCTTTCCTCACTGAAAGCACAGCCCAGATTTAGCTTGATTGCGGCCGTCTCTCTTGGTATCCATTCTGCAAGCTGGTGCCTTTTATTTGAACCTGAATATGTTTGCCACAGAGACAACTTGTCAAAGATGTGTTGGTAATTCTTGGACCTTGTTCGTTAAATCTACCCTAATATTCTCAGTCGTCTTGTCGGCTTTTACTCCTTATCAGCTGAAGGCTTCAGGTGGCTCTGTGTTACTGATCATCCCGTCAGCTGGAAATCCATTCAAAATGAGATGAATTTGTTTTGCAGATAGAGCTGCTATTCATGGAGGCCAAGAACCCATTGGGGACTCTGGCATAACAATGACGAACTGATCAATGGAAACAAGTCTTAAGTACAGGAATAGTACAGGAAGTTAACAGGATGTTTAAAAACTTCATCTCGTCTCTCAGTTAAAATAAATGAAAGCAACCTGCATTTTCCTCCATTTAAGCGCTATTTCAGGTCCATTTGTCATATTAATAAAGCCCAAATACGTTCTTTCTGCACTGTCTTTGATTTGACGTGATATATTTGGTATTTTCCCTAAAAGAATTATGCGCTACGATTTGCGTGCCTTTCGAATGTTCTACCGTGATGCTTAACCTCATCTGCAATTTGTTTGATGAAAATTAAAAATAGCATTTGCACAAGGCGAGGCAGGTGCTGCTGTTTAGGCCTTTATGGTATGAAATTCTCGGAAATTATAACGGAAAAAAACTGGAAGTCCAGTATGTGGGAAAGCAAGTGTGGAAATAAATGTTATGCTGAGTCTGAGCCGTGCTTGTGAGAGATGGACAAAAGGTAAACAACGAGATAAGATATAAACGCAAACGCATAAGTGGATGCATATATAAGTGTATGTAGTGTCACACAATGTGAGTCCAGATGTTGTGACAGATGTTTTTGTTCATAGTGTGAATATGAGAGTGCAACACTTCATTCTACAGTAAGAGTGAAAGTACAAACGAGAGCAGAGGACTGAGTGCATGCGAATGTGTTTCTGCCATTGGAGGGGCATTCCTCTTGATGTTTGTGTTTTTTTCATCAGGTTGAGCAACTCCAGGTTCTCACCACAGACTGCTTCATTCCACAGCTCCTCCACCAGCTGGTGGAGTAATGGCCCAGCAATGGGTCATCTTTCCAAAATCTATGACGTTCTTTTGTGCTCAAAGAGAAACCCAACCTGCTCCACGGAGCACGTCTAAAGTAAGTCTTCCACTTTGGCAAAATTCTTCCACGGGGATGTTAGACGTCTCGGGCTTAAGAAGTCAGCGGCAGACGTGGACGGTCATCCAACTGCGTCAGTACGCCTGATGTACGGCCAACAGTGGCATGCTTATAAAAACGTTCTGCGATAGCTGTACCAGTGTGACATTTTTCAACGTGTAAAGGTACAAAAATCTCAGGCCACCTTCATTTTGTGAGCAGACCTGAATCTGTTTCAGAAGACTAACAAAAGCCAGTTTTCCACCGAGCTCATTAGGTTAAATAAAGACTGTCGATTCAATAAGACCTTAGGTCAGAGCCAATGACATTAATGAAAATGATTTAGTTAATGCCATGACCCCAAATATCGTTTCATCCAGCTGGTATACATCTCGACCCTGTGGACAGATCTACTCCCCCAACCTCCAGGGAAGACAAAGTCCACAAAATGGACTGAAGACGTCTTCCCAAATAACCCAATGGGCAACTCTAATGTTTGCAAGAGGAGCAGGGAACAAAAATGGAAAATGTGAGACAGTGATGTGCTGAGGTTAGCATTCCTGGAAAAGTACAGCGAATGAGCTATATCAAATCAGCGTCCAGATAGGCGTCACATATGCGAAGGACGGTATCAGTCGGCGCACATGCCGAACCGCAAGTACATTAAGCCAGTTACGCTGCCGAGAGCCGAGAGAAGACAACAGTAAATTTCCACCATTTTATTGTCACAGTAAAAGGCTTCGTTTCGAAATGCGGGCGTGCCAATGGAAGAGGAGATATGTTTCACCACACGGCGTACACAGTCTCCTCTCTTCCGTGGATATGTCACTGTTTCCATTCGCACACTACTCTTTCTCGGTCTCTTAAAAACACCAAAACTATAAAATTTGGCTTTTCATGGTGCGCCGATAATCATTCTTGGACGTGCCTGTTCCATCCATTCTTTTTCAAAACCGATGCCGTCACCAAGACATCACTCATGCGCAAGTCGTTATAAATCAATCGCTGACAACGTATTGTTGAGCTGTAATCGACATTGTTGTGCGGAGAAAATGAGATCTCAGAGTACATCTGCGAAATGTATCGAGGACCTTGGGGCTAGGAAAGAAGAACTGTTGGTGCGTTGTGTTGCAGACAAAATCAAGGCCTGTGGTACAAGTGATGACAGCTAAACAACAGAGAGATTTTGAAAACTTTGTCGTGTGTTTTCATCTGCACATAGTCGTGGAAAATTTGCTAAAACGTTATTCATATAGCTTATTTCACCTTGAAATGCTTTTGCACTGTTTGCTTTTATGCCGTATTTCAGATATTTTCAATACTGTTAGCCTGGCATAACACTGAAACACTGCATCACAATAAAAGAGAACTGGGGCTTCTTTATATATTATAAAGAATGGCAAGATGGCTCAGACAGCAGCATTGTTGCCTCATACCTCTGGGGTAGGGGGTTTCAATACCCCCCTGTAAAGTGCATTACATTTGTGACTTTAAGACGGACTACACTCAAAAGAACAAGAAACTAAAGGGACCATGAGGGGTCTAAACAAAGGCAGGTAGGCAAGACAAGACACAGGCTAGAACTGACACTAGGAAACGTAGAGTAATCACACAGACCTGGAACCAGATTAGCAGCAGGGAACATCTCATAGCAAACACAGGCAGGCAACAGATTCACATTCGGTAACCCACAGAGGATCAGAGCATGGGCACGCACATATATGTACTGGTAAAGAGGGGTAAACGAGGGACAGGTATGGTTCACTACCTATCACTCAGACATTAGGGATTAGGAGCTACCAGGAACACAGGAGATACAAGGAATATAGGATATGGAACTAAATCTGGGCACCGTCTGGGTCTTCAGCCAGCCTAGAACTCACATCGGTGTCGCATGGCTCAGCTGCACGCTCAGCCCATTCAGTCATACGGTGGTACGGTGGGCTACAAAGCAAGGGAAACCGTGAGGAACACAGGGGACATAATGGGATGACCTGCGACACTCAATGGCCAAACAGGGAACTACAGACATAGAGACTAACTAACTCAAACACGGCCTGGACTGGACGCTAAGAAAGACCAGCGACACATGCTTAGGACGATTAGGAAGACAAAGGACAGACCAGGACAAAGCAGGAACCGATCCTGACATCCCCACTCTGATGCTCTCGGGTTTACAGTACTCCCTCAGGCCAAAGTCTAGCAGTATGTCTTTGCCTTGAAATTATCCATTCTGTGTATGTGTCCTGTGATGGACTGGCATCATGCCCAAGGTGTCCCCCTGCCTTGAACCTTTTGGTGCAGTGGAGAGGCTACAGGTCCCCAGCAATTCTGAACTAAAACAAGACCGATTAACAATGAATGGTTTATTATTATGTTGATGCAACAGAAAACCACAAAACATAGTTTACATAACTAAATTTTACACAATAGCAATTTGTAATGTGATCATCACATTTCTAGGACACAAAAGAAGTTCTCAGGGCAGAATGAAAAATGATTGATTCAGAGAGACTGGGGGAGGCAGGACCAAGACATCTGACTGGACTCGCCTACTCTACAATCTGATTGGTTATCTCTCTGAACCAATCATTTTTCATAATGCCCTGAGAACTTCTTTTGTGTAAGTAAAACTCCCATGGTCACAAAAGAAGATTAAAGACACAAGGGTAGCAAACAGTAGTAAAGTTTTAATGCAGGATGGTTTTGATAGATAATGTTTTTAGGGAAATAGGTGACAGTACAGGATAAAACTGACCTTTAGGTCACAGGTTCTAAAACTGCTCCTATGTGCTAGAAACCTTGCACTCTGATTCACATTATCTGTCATTATAAAAATGTATAATTCCCAAATGATACCAGATCACCAACAAAGGATAACGTCAGGGCATTGCTGCCCTTGGCCTTTGCCCCATCAACCTTCCTTTGATGTCCTAATTGCAGAGGGCCCTGTTAGCATGGGCCCCGTAGTCATAAAACCACCGCACTGTTCCTGAATAATAGAGAGGCAACAGTGCAGATGGGAAGCTGCCAGAGAGCTTTCCCGCCGAGATCTTTGCGGCCACCCAGTGGCGCAACACACACTTCCCGTCCTCTCCCACAGCTTTAGTATAACAGATGTGAGGGCTGTGGAGCATAGTGGAGCATCAGTGCTTCTGTGGTAAACAGAGTCACCAGTGACATGGGCTGGTGGGGTGCAGCAGAGCTTACAGAGGGCCGTGTATTGTGCAGACCGTTTCCATGCCGATCCCTTTACAAGGGATAATGTGTTTATTCAGGAGCAGGTCCAGCAGAAGAGCATCCAGCGATGAAACATGACCTTTGCGTCTGTGCTGCAGTCTTGGAAATTTCAACATGGGACTTCACAAGACACATACCCCGGTGAGCAGAGATATCAGCCGCCGCAGAACGGACCCCCCCCCCCCCCCCCCTCCCCCCCCCCTCCCCCCCCAAAAAACCATGATGTCCCTCTATTTATGGTATTGAATAATGGAAACTTAAAGCAGAGCGAGATGTTGGGTAAGCAGGCCGTAATTAAATCAGCACCGTAGCTGCAGTCCCTGGCCACGCTTTGAAAGGGGACGCGGGCGTAAGGCGATACTTTAAAAAACACAGACGTGCTCTGGGAAGTTCTGCTATAACCCGTTGTAGCTTTTAATCGAAAAAAGACAGGAACCGTCTCTTTTTTTTTTTTTGGAGGGGGGGGGTGGGATTTCGAAAGAGACCAGTGGCAAGGCGGCTGTCAGAGACGACTCCCGCTCCACACATCCAGACCATAAACCCCCTGCAAGTCGCTCGGCTCTGTGGGCGCTGGGATTTGACAGGGGAGGGTTCGTTTTTCACCGTCTGTCATCCTTGCCCCCGCAGTGCCGCAGCAGGGTCCGCACAATGTGACCATGGACCCTCGACCCTGCTGCAGATACATCTTAGGAAAGAGTGGGGCCCCATCACTACACACAGCCCTGCTGTATTCCCATCCAAGTCTTGAAAATGCACCACTTTCCCAAAGAAGCAACGTGACAGCTGCCAACACGTGTCTGTAAAAGCCATCGGGACGCTATAGCAATACCTCACCTCTTCACTGTGTCCTTCATCTTCCTTTGATCTGGGACTAACTACCGTTTGTGTTTTGTGTCTTTCCTAGAAGAAAAGTTAAGAAATCCCTTTCAGGCTTCATTTCCTTGTTTTTTTTTGGGGATTTTTTTTTGCTCATAGGTGATCTGTGACCAGTAAACAAATGTATCACGTCAGACTTTCGTAATGAAACAGCGGGATCTTGGACAGGGGACACAGAAGAGTCATCGCACAGTTTCACACAAAGTGCTTCTTTAAAAAAAAAAAAAACTCCTGTTCTCCTTCATCAGGCAAGAAGTTGAACAGGAGACTCCACAGGGACCCCCCTACTTCACAAACTAAGGGCCTGGTAGCCTGCTGGACCACGGTGGGACACTGATCTTAATTCTGCTTCTCATACATTTCGGGGATCAGTCTTTTCTCAGAAGGACCTTGAAAGCCAAGGCCCAGCTTGAGGGAAAACAGTTCTTAAACTCTGCTAAAACCAGCCAAGGTGCATTATCAGAATAATGATTCCACTTTAGACAGACCGAAACTACACAAGAAGGTGACCACTCAACCTTATAGGAGAAATAAAAATTGTAGGGCGCATCTAGAAGAGCCCATCAGCTATACATTTCCTTGCCTTCTCGGTAACATTCAGAAAGTTTCCATCCATCCATCCATCCTGCTGTTCCCATGATAGGATCACAAAGCAACACACCTACACATGGTTCCAGCCAATCACAGGGCACGCACACTCACAATCACACACTTACGCACAATTCACAGATGCTCATTCACATAACTGCATGTCTTGGCACCACATGGTGGAATCCACAAAAACATTGGTGAAAAGCATGCAAATTACTCACACACACAGCTAGGGGAGGGACTTGAGCCAGCAAGCTTGAAAGGTGTGAGGCAAGGGCCCCCACAATATTATTAGGGACATGACCCTACCATCCATACTCAAATCTAAGTTCTTGTTGAGAAGCTACATTGCTACCCCCTGAGCCTTAGGACTATTCCCTTGAAGAGTAAAGTATCACATTTCCTCAATTGAAACCACTAATTGATAAAATGCTAAGCAAACAGTCACAAATTGATAAAAAAAAAAGTAAGAATAATCAAATTGATAAATAAACTGCCACAATTAGCTAGCTGGATGTGTAAGGAAACACCTGTCAGAGACAATTTAAGAACCCTGTTGTAGAAAACGGCATTGGCGAGCCAAAGCGGTAGCTGCAGCCTGTTAGTCAGCAGCATCACTGGGTTCTGAGGCTTTCAGGGCCTCCAGCCTTAATGAAGTGGGATTACTGGGATTGGGGTTTATATCCCAGTGTGAGGCATGGATAATAAGAGTAATGAGCGCAGCTGGAAAACAGCGTGCCACAACGCGGGGCCTAAGGAACACAGCTGCGGAAAGGGTGCTGATTGGGAACATACGCTTGTTCTTCATGTTCTTAGGCATGGAAACCACAATTTAGCTGGGTTTGATAACATTTTTCATACTTTCCAAGGGCCTGTTGCATAACGCCGACTCTCCAAATTAGGGTTAGCCAACAAAAGCTGGGGTGAGACAGGGTATGGCTTTTACATACATCCACAGGTCTTTTTATGATACTTCTGGGCCCTCGAAGCCAGGGAAACCACAATGTACTTGTCTCCGATAATATTTTTCATACATTCCAAGGGCCTGTTGTGTGACCCTAAGTCCTCAAAGGAGAGTTAGCCAACAAAAGCTAAGGTTAGAGTTAGAATGGTGTTCACAGTCATAAAAAGGTGTTTTTATGCTGGTTCGGGATCCTAATATGTGACCCTCCGGCACAAAACCGTACGGTAGTCACATGGAGACGTACAGATTTTCCCGAGCGATTCTAACGCGCCCGCGTACACAGGATTACATTGAATAGCTATCGAAAGAAATATAATTACGTTCGTTATATGGAGAATGACTAAACGCGGCGGAAAAGAGCATCTGCATTAGTTTGGAGTTGCTCTGGCAGTCAATCGGTGGCGACTTCCGTACTGTTTTGTGCCGGAGGGTCACATATATGCATCTGTGTGGCGGGTGATACCTCAGCGCCACACTAGTTCAAATGGAATGGAACAGTGGAATGTGTTTTTCCGGGGATTGGAGTGCCAATCCTACCATCAACCCCCAAAACTGTCCCTGAAAGTTGGAGGACCTGCTTGCGGGGCTGGATGTAGCTTAACATCATACCCAGGGAGAAGCAACTGCAGGATTAGGGTCTTCCTCAAGGGCCCGATGGAGTAGAATCGCTCCTGCATTTACAGGATTCAAACCGGCAACCTTCCCGGCGGCAGCACGGATCCCTTAACCTGAGCCACCGCTCCACCTAACGAGGGTGTAGAACTATCATAGTAGCACCCTTAGATATGTGTAATGGCCATAACCTTTCTAACCCTAACTGTTGTCAGGATTTGGGAACTCAGGGTTAGACAACAGGCCTTTTTAAGGCAAGACAAATGGTATCAAACCCAGTTACATTGTGGTTTCTCTCAACACCTGGCCTAGAACTATCACAAAAAGAACTTTTCTAATCCTAGCTTTTGTTGGCTAACCCTAATTTGGAGTTCAGGGTTACGCAACAGGCCCTTGCAAAGTATGAAAATTGTTATTAAACCCAACTATATTGTGGTATACCTTGATACAGGGGGCCAGAACTCTTTAGATATCTGTTAAAGTCAAAACCTTTCAAACCCTAACCCTAGCTGTTGTTAGCTAACCCTAACCCTACTTGTAATCGTAACCACAGGTGTCAGTCTAATAGCCATTCTGATGCCAACCCCAGTTTCAGCTTTGCTAGAAACACTTACACTCAGCCTTGAGGAGCAGAAAAAATTATTCCAAATTCTGAGTGTGGAACTGTTTACGTGTGAGCAGCATCAATGCAAATGCAGAATTAGGCACGACTCCACCACATTCTGTAAAATTGCTGACCATTGAATATGTAAACAGTAATGTAGTGCATGGATAGTGCAACTGTGACGTTTACCCAACAGAGATTACGCACTGGCTTACACAGTTGTCTGAATACTCCCTGAGCGAAATGTGCCTTGTACGTCTTGTTAATTTTAATGATACAGTGGTGAAAGACAGAAAGGGCGCATTCTTAACGTGCTAACGCATTAACAAAATGTGCCCGTTAACATCGATTTTGAGCATGTTAATGTTGAAAAAGAAGAGATGCGCCTATTGCAATTTTTTGGCCGATTCCAATTTCTGATTTTTATGCAAGGATGACGTGTCGATACAGATTTTTGCCGATTCTGATTTTCTTTCTAAGAACTATAATTGACAGTATATACAAACAAAAATCAACTTTTCTTCAATGCAGTTTTTTAGCAGGAAATTTTCAAAATGGCGACTGGTGTGAAATAGGTTTGTAGACGGGGTGGAAGAATTTTTGCTACTAGCCAGTATGGCTAGTCCTGTAACAAATATGTGATACCTCATGCATTTCTTTTTGACTAGCCTGTTTGGTTTTTTTTTATATTCACTGTTAGTCTAAAATCTTAGCCTCAGCCAAGTGGACAAGCTTAATTTCCAGCCCTGTTTGTACATGCATATATCAAGTGACCAAGTGAAACTTTTTACTGTTATAATATTGCTAGCGTGTTAAATATAAGTGTATATGGTGAGACCACAATAATTTTCATCCTGTATTCATGACTACATATCTGGTACAGAAACAGAGGGACCTTGAGTCTATCCCAAGGATAATGCAACAGGAACGTCCTGGACAGGATACCCATTCATCACAGCACACAATCACACACACACAAACAGCAAATTCACCTACACACAGAAAAGTACCCAGAGCAAACTTACACAAACTAAGGCAGATTATACACACATACACACACACACACATATACAGACGCTCCTCTACTTACGAACGAGATACGTTCCAAATGGCAGTTCGTAACTTGAAATGTTCGTAAGTCGTTATTCAACATGATTTTAAGGGTATGCGCAAGTACAAAGAACTATGATGCTGGGAGTTCGCACGCTACGCTGCTGCACGGCAGGAGTAGCGGCCAGAAGTTGTACTATGCGGAACTGATGCGCGGAAAAAAAATTTCTGTTGCGGACAGGAAACGGGAGCCGAAGGAACTTACAGTCCTCTTCGTTCATATGTCTGAAAGTTCGTAAATCGAAAGCTTGTAAGTAGAGGAGCGTCTGTATACATACATACATACAATCATACACACCACACACAGCTGGGACAGGATTTAATGCAGGGATAAGGCTTCCATACACCACCACCGCCTTTATGACATTTTAGTAAGATGAAAACATCATTTTTATGTAATGGATTTTCAATTCTGCATAAATAAAGAATTTCATATGATTTGGACAGTTTGTTTGGGCATAAATCATTGAATAAAACAACTTACACTGAAGTAATTCCGCTTACGTCTCTCTAATGCCTAATGGAACTTGAGATCATTATTATTAAAATAGTAACCAAGCAGTTTTGTGACGTAATCCTGATTGATTATCCAGCAATGTCTAACATGCAGCTTGCTAAAACAGCCTGTTGCTCTGCAAGACATTCTGCATTTCAACTTGCTAAAAAACTACTGTAGGATTTAACTGATGAAACACTCCCCGAGCATGTCGGTCTTTTTAATTATATGAAGTCTGCCACACCTCAGATACCGCGTGGCATTTTTCTACTAGCCAGAGCTGCTGCCCTGATCTGTGTCCGATCGGCTCTGCATTTTCACCAGAATGACAAACTCAAAAGCAGTGAGGGTCTGTGGCCTGTACTACGAAGCGGGATTACTGGCTCATCTGGGTAATTTGTCGGATTTAAGGTAGTCTGGGCAAAATGTAAGTGAACGAATATGAAGTCCATTTAAACTGTGGTACCTTAAATCCGAGAAGTTAACCTTGCTTCGTAATACTGTAAATGTAGTACAGACCACTGGTCGACCAGACCTACAGTCAACCTTAAAACACTGAATACTACACAGTCACAGGTGCTTCAAGGCGTACCCACATTGCGACTTTGCTGCACGAGCTGCAGTACTGCTTAAAGATGGCTACTCAAGAGCTACTCAGCGCAATATATTTCATAACTATAATAGGTAGGTTTCAGTCGTACGTTTAAAAGCATGGTTTACCCGGGGTAACCCAGACGCTCCAGGCCTGGCTAAAAGGCAGCTGGACGGGACAGCGAGTCGGTGGAAAAACCGCGTTTCCTGGAACGAAAGTCGGCCTCACAGCCAGCACTTACTCAGTGGAGGTTCGAGTGCCAATTAAATCGAGAAGAGTCGTTAAAGATGAAATCAAGGCTGCCGGGACCTGGGAGCGGCTCTCAGGAAACCTGATAACCCGAGCGCAGCCTCTAGAGAGCCTTAGCTGCTTCACTGTCGAGCAACAGGCACCTAATTCCTGTTTCACTCGCACAATTTAACTTAATTTACTACTCAGATATCAAAAGACAAGTGTAGCTTTTGCACTTGTACCTACCATAACTTTTTTTCCCAGAATGCACTGCCATCCTTCAAGAAAGAATGCCTAATTTCTCAACCCAATATATCATCCCTTTCCCATCCTAGTGCACCCCACCCCAGTTACGTTCTGCTCAGGTATTTGTTTGGGAGACGTCGGGCGCGTCACTGCCAGTATAGCTTAGGGTTCTGTGAGATACTCATAAACCCGCATCTCTTAGACATTAGAACAGTGGGACTTTACAAAGCAAAGGCTCACATTGGCCGAGCCCAAAAATGAATGTTTCCCTCTGACACTGAGGTGAGCTGACAGCATCTGGCAGGAGGTCAGAGAAGCGGAGTTGGGTTCCTGAGCAGGGGAGCCATAAAGGAGGGGGAGGGACAGGTCACATTCCCTCAGGGGGGGCGTTCTCAGCTGCCGGTTGGCACCGCATGCAGACACCGTTTCAGCTTCTTGGTTGGGGAATAGAAGGAGGCCTCGACAGCTGGATCAGAGCACCTCAACGTTCTCACACCCACGCAATCACACACACGCACAGCTGGCGTGAGAGTCTGATCCTGAAGGTCCATGTCAGACGTCCAATCAGTGCATCCGGCGGAGCCAAAGGAGGCCCCGTCCTCTGTTACGATATCGATGCTGAAATAGTGCAGGGCGCCTGACAGGGACCTCTATTTATCCATAAAGCAAGTGCCTCAAAAGGACAGCCCCGTCCTGTGCAGTCCTTACATTACCAGCCTGGCGCAGTATCAGAGCAGGAAACGAGCGGCATCATTCCTCAGTGTTTTGTGATGCCAGCATCAAAACGCCGTCTCCGCTACAGCTCTGCCAAGCGCCAAGGGGCACGGCGCCCGGACTGCAGTGACACCATCGATCAATGCCTCCAAAACTCAGAAGCAGAAAACACGCAGTGAGCGCGGACTGATTTCATTCCCTGTCGCTTGATTTGCAGCTGCCTTATCTCTCATGGTCGTTTTTTTTTTTTTTTTTAAACTACGTAAACTGAGATTTAAAAAAATCTTTATTCATCATGAGGGAAGTTATTTGACCAAGGCATAGTTCTCCTTATGCGAGATTAAAACAACAAACAGAACCTAAAATGCCAAAAATAAAGAAATCAATGTAATACAAGAAAACAATACAGAGCAATGTAACATAGAGTAAAGAATACAAGTACAAGCGGGTCAGTGTGGTGCTGCAGTGGTTAACACTTTCACCTCGCACCTTTAGGTCCTGGGTTTGAGTCCCCGCCGGGATTCCATGTATGTGGAGTTTGCGTGTCCTCATCGTGTCGTCGTGGGGTTCTCTCCGGGTGCTCCAGTTTGCCCCCAGGGTCTAAAAACGTGTGGAGTTACCAAATTGCCCATAGGTGTGAATGTGCCATGTGATGGATTGGTGCCCCACCCTGGGTTGTTTCTTGCCTTGTGCCCATAGTCTCCAGAACAGGCTGCAGACCTCCTGCAAAACTGATAGGACAAGCGGTGTCGTAAAATGGATGGATGAATGGACATACAAAAAGGCATAAAGAGGTGCAGAATGTAAGAAGGTGACCAAAGTGGGAATGTACATGTGCGAAAAGGTGCTTACAGAAGACACTGTGAAAGCTTTGGGGAGGGTGAGTGGTGTCATCCAAGATCCAAGATCAGGGCTGCTCTCATACATCTGCCATGAGACTCGCACTCAGGGAAATCTTATGACAAATCTATATTACTCCATCATATAACTGAAATTATCTACATCAAAAGTGTTGGGGTAGTTTGCAAAGCCTACAGATTATTTGCCAGGTAATAGAACTGCTACATACATGTAAACGTGAGTGCAGGCTTGTCTCGAACTGAAAATCTCGCGCCAGGCAGCTGACCAAAGTTGGCAGCGCTGAAGATGCTAACAAGCTAAAGTAGCTACTGTAAGAGCAGATGGGGTTTACTGCACAACGTCAGCCAGTGCGGAGGACACAAGCCCTCATTTAATGCACCTAAGAATGTTCACCATGTCCTGAACTGCTGCTATGATCACATCAGAGGTGCTACATACTGAAAAAAACTGCTGCAGATAAAGGGTCTTAAAACCCATGTGGGCCCTGGACTGATTGAGTATAAGCCGGCCGTACCTGTCAAAGACCGTGTGACTCCCTAGGCAGGCTTCACCGTCGTTCCGAGACAAAGAGAAACCATCTAGCTGAGGGGGTAACCCCCCCCCCCCCAGATGATGGCCCCCTTGGTAGCTGCTTATGTCACCTGGTGGCTGGACTGTAAATGGGGCTAATTCAGTTGATTGGTGTATGTTGGCTGAGCCTAATCAGAGCTAAAATAACCTAGGAGGGCAACCTGCCACTCTACTGCGAAACAACTGACGCGACGTGCGCCTTCCGCAGTATATTTGCCGATAGCATTCTAATGTTCTGTATCTCATCTCATCACCCATAAACCAAGGAGCACAAGGGAGCCCGCCGCTCACGCATCGCTCATTAAACGGGTCGATTATGGTGATTTACGGGCTCTGGTGGAATTTAAACAACGTTTTAAACTGACAACATGGTGGGTTAGACCGGAAAAACAATTAAAGGGCAGATTGGATGTTACATTTCAGTGTGTGTTTGTAATTTACTTGGAAACGTAATTTAGCCTCTGAGAAACATGTTGAAGAACGGCCAAGGTTTTACTGCTATGTTTTTGCTATCTAGTCAGGGTGAGCTCCTGGGTTTGGGTTTTGTTATTGAGACTAGTGTGGCGGGGGGGTTTGTCCAACCTTCCATCATGCTGCTGTGGAGCCACACTCCCCCCAGCCACAAGGGTCAATGTGATCAACGTGCTCATCAAACGGGTCTCGACTCCAGATCCCGGCAGAGTGACTCACACATCGTCACCGATGATGAGAAGCTTGACCCCCACTTCATTTTTCACCAAAACCTAATGCTGTCATTTGCTTACAGGGCGTATCTCCCTAACGCAGCCCCCCCCCCCCCCCCCAAAAAAAAAAAGCTCTGAGCTGCCCAACCCGCTGTTTTAGTCACCGGCTATTCCAGCCCCCTGATGGCTCTGAGTCAGTATCTCCTCTTGCATACACTCAGATGCATCAGCCCCCCCGCGGCTTCCAGCTGTATCTGTCTCTGCCCCATCACTGCCAGACAACTGCCGCCCCAATGGTGACACACGTACAATGGCAGATCTCAGTTCTGTATAATCGGCCAAGAGAGGTCTTTATCGAACACTTCTCATATGTGCAATATATATTAGAAGATGGTGATGTCCTCACACTCCAGGCTTAAAAAAAAGGAATCAAAAAAATTGTTCCTATCCATTTTCTTTAACCACTTCTGTTCAGGTTAACTGGGGGGGGGGCTATGGACACAAGGCAGGGAACAACCCAGGATGGGGCACCAACCCATCACAGGGCACACTCACTCACAGACACACACCTATGGGCAATTTGGTAACTCCGGTTAACCTCAGCATGTTTTTGGGCTGTGGTGGAAACCGGCACCTGGAGGAGACCCCACGACGACATGGGGAGAACATGCAAACTCCGCACACATGGAGACATGCTGGAGACTTGAACCCTCATGCCGGCAGTGTGAAGCGACACTGCAAACCACTGCTTCACCACCCCGCCCCTCAAATATATCAACATAACATTAAATATAAATATAATGAGTTTATGCTAGGAAACTATCTGACGCTGCTTCCTGCGTTTTGAAGCGCAGCCTATGAGCAGAATTAGCTAGCAGAGGGCAGGGGCAGCCCCTGCGGCCAGAACTGCTCCAAAGCCATCGCTCCATCTGGATCGGGACCGGGCCCATAGCGACGCCTCCGCCCCTGACGCGGCTCCCGCCCCTCCGCCCGCCGAGAGCAGACGGCACGTGTTTCGTCCATTAGCGGCGGCGGCTAGCTTGTCTGCCAGGAATGAGAGCGACTGAATGTGCTGTATAAACTATCTGGTTAAATGGCCACGGACGATGGATTCGGGGCGGCGTCGCGTTTAGAGCTCGCATAAACGGACGTGATAGATGGACAGGGAGGAACAATGGAGCGGAGGGTCAGATGATTCCAGAATGGAAAGAGATTAGAAGAGGAAAAGAAAGAAAAAAACGGAGATTAAGGCCACTAAGTCCGCCCTCCACCTCCTTGCCACGCTCTGTGTCACTCTGTGCCTTTATGGGGCTCCGTCTATGTTTATAAAGGTTTCACACCAGAGCCTGGGACTTTAAAAAAAGCCTTGATGGCAAACAGAGAAAAACACGCACATTCTGTTTTAAAGAAGGAGGCAATCGAGGTTTATCGTGTGGAGCAGATGGGGGCTCAGCTCCTTGGGAAGGTCCGGTAGGATGGCTTCTTCCTCCAGGGCTGCAGGGCTACCGCAGGGACTGGTCCAGCACTTTACAGATTGCTGGGCAAAAATAAAATAAACAAGAAATTAAAACCCTCTCAGGAGAGCTGACGCTTGTCAGTGCATGCTCTTGTTCAGGCGCCACCCCCAAAAGATTCAACAGCGGAGGAATCCACAAGGTCCCTTGTACCCTTGTGTTGAATCGCACGATGGAATAAATGAAGAAAAAAAAAATACAGTTATGAGCGCCCTCTGCTGGAATATATACGTATTTCATTAACCCACATTAAAGAAAGATAACATTGTGATTTTGGGGCAACCTTCCACTGCTGATTAGGATCACAGGTTACATTCAGTCTTCTCCATTTACCATTTGTTTCAGCGTGTTTGCTGGTTCATGACGTGTGATAGCATTCAGATATCAACTTTTAAAAATGAATCAGAGTAGCTGCACTTGCCCAGGCCAGGAGTGAGATGGGAATATGGTTTCCCTATAAATGTCATGGCACAGTGGTTCACGGTGTGATAAGCAGCCCTGAACCTTTGTAAAATGTACACCTGTTGGGGTGAATCACGTCAGGAGTTCCTCAAGTCCATGTCGGAAGAAGAGACACTGGACTCTTGGTGAACTCCATACCATACCATAAAAGAAAATAACAGGAGACGGAACGGGATGACGTGATGGAAAGCTGAGCAGCACGGTTACTCATAAGCTGGAAGATCAAGGCTTGGGTCAAGGTCACCCCGTTAACCAATCCAGGAGAATCCAACTCTTACGAACCAAAGTTTATGAACACAAAGTTTGGTTGAGATATTACATTTTTACGCATATTATAGAGCCTGGAATTTAGTGTCAGTGTCCTTTAGCATTATTATAAATCTCTCCCACTCTCATGAGACAGTCGAGAGGTGATGGGATCTGTGCCCCTGACTGGAAGGTTGCTCGCTCAAATCCTGCAGCTGACGGAGCGATACCACTTTTGGGCCCTGGAGCAAGGCCCTTAAGCCCAAATCGCCCCGGGGTTTGGTCTTTTAAATGTATGCTGCTTTGGATAGTGTGGGATTGTACCATCACACACATGGCCCACATCTGAATCAATGTGTGCTTGCAGCTATGAGGCATCTCAGACTCTAGGGGGCAGAACTTCATGCTAATTATGCAAGACAAGAGGCTCTATAATACGAAAGGCAGCGTAAAAGGTGTAAGTTTGCCAAGTGGCTGAAGCTGTGAGTACAAATAAATATGGGAGCAGATTTGGTAAAACACTCTAGAGGAGAGAATGCTGATTAGGTCAGTCTAGACAAAGTAGCCCAGCTGTTTCGAATTCACATTTGATATGAAAGTTGAAACATTTACACAGTAACACAATTACACCACTTCATATATTTGTGCTTTCAGAGAATGACATAAATACAGACTCTTGAACCATGAATCCTGCTCAGATTGGTGTAAATAAAATCAAATAAGTTTACTCTTTATCTCTGTCTGAAAGCGCCAAACAATTTGTATGGCTTCGAATGTATTAAAAATAATATTACTGGTCTATCCCTTGTCAGTTTCTTACTGGCTTCGATGGCCTTGGTTTACAAAGAATTGGGTCGTAAAAACCAAAAAACAAAACAAAAAGATCTCTGGGATTCATGTTATTTATCTAATCAAAAGAACGTGACATTTGCAATAATTCACCATTGGCAGGTTTTGAAGAAAATTATGGTAGATCATAATCCTATTGGGGATTAATAAATGGGGGGGAAAAAAATCAACTGAATTTCAAGAGTATGTGAAGGATATTTGGACTTGGGGTCTCCATTTCAAAACAATACGTTTCAGTAAATACAGCTCAGGAAAGCTGATATTCGGCAGAGCTGGAAGGTCACCTTTGGTCTTAATTTGAGCTCTGTTTGCTGCATTGTCTGTTCCATTCGACTGACTTTAAATATTTGCGTTTACATGAAGTTAAGCACCATGCCCGGCATCCTTGAACCAGGTTTCCGGCATTTTCTGAGTAAGGTCACTGGGTAGCAATAGCCTGTTTACGTGGGCCGTGTGCTTTGGATGGGGATGGGATATATTATCTCTTTAAGAGAAAAATGTTGTTTGTTAAAAAAAAAAAAAAAGTACAAATCTGTCTTTTTCAATAACCCCAGAAAGCCCCACCGGCCTGCTGCAATGGAGTGGAAAATGCACTGCGTGGTGCTGGGGAGTCCGGACACATTCCAGCGGCCATAATTCTTGGTGTCGCAGAGTGTTTTAATTTAGACTGCGACAAAAATGGCCGCAGCTGGAAGTCGATGAAGCGAATGCGGCGGGTGGTCAGCCCCCCTCCCCCCCACTCCCGCCAGCCTCGTCGATTTCCAGGTACCCTCTAGGCTTCCCGTCATCACAGAAAAACTTGGGCCGAAAGATATTTAATACCTCCATTCCTACCATGTCTCTCGAAGCTACACTATTAGGGCCGGCAGAGAGAGAAAAGGCCACTTAAATTGTTTTTAAAGTAATCAGACGAAAGGCCGTTTATCAGAAATATGCACGAACCTATTACTGATAACTCGTTTAACCTAAATATGTCCTGGTATGGTTGTTGGGTCCTATTTAACTCTAGAGAGTTATAAACCTTAAACCCTCGTGCACATGGGATTAATGAGGAGTAGATCAGAGTTTATATGGCTTGTTACTGACTCAATTTATTATTAAAGATCAACCTGCAGGCCAGATTTTGTTTTCTACTTTCGTTTAAGTGATCTGCACTGATTAGTGGAATATAGACATTACATCATTTTTTTACTCTCTGTCATTTCCCTTCCGACTCATAAAAAATATCTTAAGTGGCCTGTGTGGGTGAAGACCTCCAAGCTAGCGGCCCCCAGGTTATTTAAGTTTGAGACCCCTGGCATTGATTCTGCGAGATGTACAACCAGGGCTATGAATGCAGCACCAAGCAGACATCCTACACTAAACGGTGCCAAGACCGGGCAGACATCCAATGAGAGGGAGAGATGAGGTCATGTGACAGACGAAGGACCAAAAATACATGCAGCGTACAGCAAATTAGGTGCACCTTGTGGAACATGGAGGGTGGTCTAGGCGGATGTGTTGTGTGAGAAGGGCAGAACCGCAACAGCGTCCGAGGGGCTGGACACAGGGCCAGAGAGATATGGTAGGAGATGGGAGCTCGACCAGGAATCCAGCTGGGGCTGGAGAGCGAGAGTGACCCAACGCCGCAGTGCGACGGGGAGTCACGTGATTCATGGGAAGCGGACGCAGACACTACACCGCCGCTCCCCCTGGCCTCACGTCCCAGGCAGGACGTAAACCTGCTGGCAGAGGCCCACAGCAGCTGTGAGAGCACCGAGGGCAGGGGGTACCTAAAATGCTCAGACAGGGGGGGGCAGGTTCAGAGCAGTATGTGGCTGCAGGCTGTGGAATCACTGCACCACTTTCTCATCAAAAACACTATTCAAAACTACTGTCTACTGCAGTGTTTCCAAATCCTGTCCTCGGTGACCTGCAGACGGTCCGGTCCAGGTTTATGCTCTCTCCCAGCTCTCACAATAAACGAGGACTGTCTGCGGGTCCCCGAGACTGGTCTACTACATTCTGCTGAAAGCAGACGAAAACAGTCCCTCCTCAAACGAATATCAGAAACAGCAGCTTAGCGGATTAAAAATCTTTGCCCACGCCCACAAGGTTATGAGTTCAAATCCCGTACTGGCAGAATAATTTTATCGCAGTTGGGCCTTTGAGAAACGCCCTCAGGCCCAGATTCTCCAGATGCTGGCTGACTCGCAGCTGCACTTTGCTTTGGACAAAAGAATCTGCTAAATGTATAAATGCAATAATGGAGGATTTCTTTAACTCTGACGACTTTCCGTCCACTTTACAGTAATCACCCAGTAGGAGTGTGGCTTATATTCATGCAGATTTATTCATAAAAGGCAATGGTCTTTTTACTACTTGATTTACTTTCTTTACATTTCTACCAAAATTAATGAAGCTTTATTTTCCAATTTCACAACTACAGGTCCATAAAACATCTTTACTTTTCAAATATCCCATCTGGTTCTCCTTTGAAACATATACATGCACAGGTAAGAGCACAGCTTGGAGAGAGAGGGCAGAGTTACTCATTTACCCAGTACCTCAGAATATTTTTCGAGTGGGTTAAGGGCCTTACTCAAGGTCCCAATGGCAAAGAAACTATTCTGCCAAACACAGGATTCAAACCAACAACCTTCCAGTGCCAAGCGCAAAGACCTATCCCGCTGAGCCCCACATGATTAAATAAAGGCTACACAGTCTCCAAAACACAGCTGTAAGGTACGTTTACAGCTCCAGGGTATCAAACCTGTTACTCTCTTATTATCACACAAATCATGGCTCCAGTGAGAAACTGGGCCCGTTCGGGATCATAAAGAAATCAGCTGTCTCGATCCATTCTGGGCTCCCAAGCGAGTGGATTTTCCCTCCCCACTCATTTGGTGAATTTAGTGAAAGTTAAACACATGCTGTGTACAGCCGTATTACCCAAAAGCTTCATGTGAATCCAAAACACACTGCATTAAAAGTCCAAAAGATACAAAAAAGCAAAACCTGACCACAAGAAAATCTTTCCACAGCCTAAGCGGTAAGACCAGTTTTCCAGTTTTCAAAAGTGTTTTTCAGGTTTATTTTTCTACTCTTCGGTTTCATTTATTAGATTTTAATTTGGAAAGATTTTTCTTCTAAAGGGCAGAATAGCACTTTAAATTGCCTCTCTCGCTACAAGCAAATTTACGGCAAAACCATTTACACCATTCCCAGGCTGACCTTTAGCTGTTCGAAATACGAATACTTTAATTGGACAAAGTGTTGCAATCACAAATTACATCTAAGTATGCGAGGGAAAAATGTGAACGCGTGCAGGGAAATTGGCTTTATGTAATCAGCATATTTGATTATATGTTTGCCTCACTCTTATGTTTTTCCAGTAACAGCATCCAACAGCTTAAAGCAAAAGAACATGCTTCACCTGTTACTTATGAAAGTAAGGAGGAATCACTTAAAGATGACTCAGAGAAAGGTATTCGGATCCCTACCATTTTGCATGGCAGTTAAAGTTTTTATCCATCCATTCATCCATCCATCCATCGCTTATCAAGTACAGGGTTATTAATTTGCACTTTAAAAATGTGTCACGTCCAGCATCATTACATCACCACCATCTCTTTTACACAACCACTGCGTGCATGCAAGTATATATCGCTGCAGCCAGGAGCCGAGTGTCTAGTGGGAGGGGCAATGTCAAGTAGGAGGAGTTTATCAGGAGGGGATTATGGTTAGGGCATCAGATGATAACAGTCTGCGATGGGCTGCCCCCCCCCCCCCCACCATCCTGGGTTGTTCCCTGCCTCGTGCCCATTGCTTCCGGGATAGGCTCCAGACCCCCCGCGACCCAGGAGGATAAGTGGGTTGGAAAATGGATGGATAGATGGATTATAGCGGTTATAAGCCCCTCCCACATTGCCCCTCCTACTTGACATTACCACTCCCATTCGACATTTGGCTCCTGGCTACAGCAACGACGCTTCGCATCCTTATCAACCATTAACACCACTGCAGGCTTTTTTTGTCTCGAATATTTTCACCAAATTCCTCTTAATTGATTCAACAGGAGATGGTCTGGACTTTCACTTTACTTTTGCCTGTACAGATTCATCTCGTTGCTACCAACTCAAAGGCTGGTGAATATTTAATTTTCACTAATTTTCCCTGTTATTCATTGCAATGAGTTGGTAAGAGGTTCTCCATGCAGAATGACAAACGGATACGAGTAACATGGGAGCAGCATGGGAATAGAAACTTTGAGGACGAGAGTGTGGGGATGGACAGAGTAAGACAATAGTTGTTTTGGCATCAGCAAAGGGAAAACAGACAAGAAAAATCTGGCACATGGTCTCATAAAGGGCTACAGTTGGGCGTGAGGTTAGGCCACAAAGTCTAGAGATGAGGGGCAGACTTACTGTGCGCCAAGGGTAGGGAGCTGCCTGGGGCCCCCAAAAACTAGGGGCCCCATGAAGACAGTATTTCCAGATGTTACATTTATGGATCTAAGATAATAACGATCATTTAAATTATAGCAACACGTCTGTTATTTGCATTTTCAGTAACAATTTTCACTACAGGCAAAGTTGCTCCCCCTCCCGGCTCTAATGGACTATTCCTACTTTGCGACTTTATGCTACCCAGCTTTCTTCTCACACAGGAGTCTAGCGGAAGCTACCGGTTGTTTCACTGCCAAATGAACTGGTACAAAGTAGAAACAGAAGAAGAAAATGGTGCAAAGACACAAGATTAACATTACATCACCCGTGCCTTTGATCCCGTTAGAGTGGTAGACAAATTGTGAGCCGTCAGGACGGGAGCCAATCAAATGAGCGAATGCAAAGATTCAAATCTAACCCTGGCAAAAGACGGACCAGTTAAACTTCTCCAATCTGACCGATCAACCCGCTGGCGTGATTCCCCTCTCCACCAATCAACTAATTTTACTGACGGCACTCGCATCTCCACCCTGATCAGCATATTTTACCACTGGCACCCTGTGCTTTGACAAGCATATTATTGCAGTTCTATCATGTTTAACTCCCTCTTGTTTCTCGTTCGACCCCAAAAAAAATAGCTCAAATAGCCCACTTAGGGGGCCCCTACCCATGCCAGCCTAGGGCCCCCAGAGAAGTTAGTCTACCTCTGCTAAAGACACATACTGGCCAAAAGAAGACTCAATCTAACATAGTAACTGGGAATAGGAACTGGTATGTGTAAGTGAACCCGCACACATATCACAGGACTTCAACCTGCCCTAGGCGGAATCCGTTTCTATGCTTAATAAAACATGTATCGCCAGTGCATCCTGACGTATAATGTTTCCATCATTATCAGGTTGGTGTGCAGATTTACGGACGTGCTTGTTTGCTTAATAATATCTGGAAATGTCTGCTTGTGTGACTGCAAAAAAACAATAGGAACGCTGTTATTCTGCATTGGGCTGCAGGTAACGACTTATCCAACCATGATCCTTGTTGAGCCTCGAGGTCCATCAGGATGGTGCGTTGACGACAGGACTTGAGGGACCTCGCCTTCACCATGCTGTGTGCAGGTCTGCCAGCCTCGAAGATCAGAGGAGGCTGCATCATCTCTTACATCAGCCAAGCTTCCGCAGCACGAGCCATAACCCACCGTGAGCTTCCCGCCTTTGAATTTACAGCGTACAGTTGGCAACCGGGAGAATGAAAGACTGTAACTTTCAACATGGGCCCAGACCTCCTACTCTGACCGTTTCTCCGTTGTGAATGAAGTGCTGGGGAGGTTTGCCGCACTTCCTGTCTGCCAACTTCCTGTTTCCTTGCATCGTGTGCCATTGACTAACAGATGGCATTGTTATTAATAAGAAAGCATGAATGCAGATGCCCTTAAGTGAAGTGCACCACATGAATTGCTTTAGCAAAACTCCGTAAAGCATAGAGATGGGAGCTGTGCCAGTCCGCTTTGCATAAATGCATCGGCTATTTGCAGAAGAAAGTGGAAAATAAGATCAAGCTGGCGTGGAAATAGGAATCACGAGAGCAATTTTTGTTATGGCTACAGAACCGGCATAAAGAACTTAAATGAAATGAATATGCTAACTGTACTTGATAAGGGCACACAGCTCCAGGACCACAAACCACAGGGATGGAAAGAGAAATTTATTTATCCTCGCACAATGCTTCCCTGCTATATGTAAGCTAACAAATTTCACCATAATTTTTCCATAAGTCTAAAAAAAGAGAAATAACGAAAGTTACAAGTGTTAAGTCGTTCAACGCTGAAAGACGAGGTGTTCTTCTAAAAATGGCTGATGTATGGTTTTTACAAATTCAACATATCACCTTTGACCGCGGTGCTTTAGACATCTCCTGTGCATGTCGCTACCGTGCTATGCAAGCTGGCCAAGGGCCACCACAGAACTTGGATGGCCCTGTGATTATCGGCTACACCCAAGTGTGGGCCTCACATATAAATCCTTTACTGCCTTTCCGGTACAGCCACCTGCAGCCCAGAAGTTTATATCAGCCCTCCAGTTGAACTTGCTCTGCTGCTTTTCGTCCAGCCCCTGCTCTTTTAAAAAGAACCCTAAATATGACATGAAACTGGCACCTCCTCTTCGCTGAGTTCTTCATATCTGCCACAAGGGACACTCTGTTGTCACTGGTTAAAGACTGAAATACCATTTGTCAGTGAGGTGTGTATACAAACTGCTCTCATGCTGCGCCTCCCATCTAGTGGGCGCAAGCGGTATTACAGTCAACTTGGTGTTTATTGAGCAGAAATCAATTAACCTGCGCGGAGTAGAACTACCCATAATGCACTTACAATGCATTCGTAGGACATTTATTGTAACTTTATAATGCATTTATAGAACATTCATAAGCAGCATTTATTAATGCATTAATATCCTACCTTACTCTAACAGCTTTAATATACATGAAAAACAAACATTATATGACAATAACAAACATTATAATCGCAATCATACAATGTTTGTTATTAATATATTTTAAAACTGTTAAGCCATGTTACGATGTTAAGATATACTTACATACCGCTTACTAATGTTTTATTCGTAACCTAATATGGTCACTGGTGCAGTTGTTTCGACTTGATTTCAGTGCCTGGCCAATAAGATGTACAGATATTGTATATGCATTTCTGCCATGTTCCGCGTGCGAAAGCGGCACAGTCAGCTCAACACACCCATCCCTTGTGTAACTTAAAGCTGCTCAACCTCATGGGAGGTATATTTAATTAAGCAATGAAAATTAAAGTCGAACAATTGTACTCCAATACATCACGGCTGTAATTTGGACGGCAGAATTTAATCACAGTCGTAATATACTGCAGTACAACCGCATGACTTGTGAGTGTGTTATTGCTTTTACACAACAATTCATCGAGTAGCATGTATAAGTAGACAGTAATAAGCCACAACAGATAATACTTTACAGGATCTTAAAAAATGTTTATTTTGTTAAATGTATTAATAGTTATAAATGTAATTGGACGTGTACGATTTAGAGAATACCACATCGTGACCGTAAATAGTATCCTAGCATGCAATATCAGATTTTTACCAGACTTGTTAGTGTCTTTGGTTTGTTTGTAGTTTGCCTCTCGAAAAAAAGAATATCGCTATGAATGTAGTTAAATATTTTATAAAGCTTTTAATATGGTTTGACTAGTTCATGTTTCTTGTTTGTTTGTCTCTCTGAAAAAAAAATTTCACTTCAGATCTGTTCAAATATAAAGCGACAACACACAGCAGCGTGTTCATGGAGGCAGCCATGTTTGTTCCGAGATGTAGCTCGAACGGGAGATTGTCGGACGTGATGTCACTGAACTCATAACTGAAGTTATGAGAGAAAAACGAACGCACCATCTCTATGTGGATTTTAGCTCAGCTTTTAACACCATATTGCCCCAAAAATTGGTGTTCAAACCGACAGTCCTGGGCCATTCACCAACCATGTGCTATTGGATTCTGGACTTCCTGTCAGGTCGCTCCCAGGGTGTCAGAGTGGGCCCACACACCTCCACAGCTCTTACAGTAGCCTAAGCACTGGCTTCCCACAGGGCTGCATGCTGAACTCCCTGCTATACACTCAACACCTACGACTGCACCCCTGCCCACCCCAGCAATCCTATAATAAAGTTTGCGGATGACACCACAGCGATTGGACTTATCTCTGGGGGGGGGAGGAGTCAGCTTACAGGGAGGAGGTGGAGAGGCTTTCCAGGTGGTACAGGGACAACAGGCCTGGTCCTTAACACCGCAAAGACCAAGGAGCTGATGATGGACTTCAGGAGGAACAAAACAATACATCCAACCATTCTACATCAACAGTGACCGAGTGGAGAGGGACTCAAATTTCCAGTTTCTGGGCATCCAGATTGAGGAGGACCTGACCTGGAGCGCCAGCACCACAGAACTGATAAAGGCACAGCAGACACTCTACATCCTGAGACTTCTCAGGAAGAACCACCTCTCCCAGAAGCTGCTGGTAACCTTCTATCACTGCTCCATTGAAAGCTTACTAGCCGTGTGGTGAAACAGCTGCACAGTCACAGAGAAGAAGGTGCTCCAGAGAGTCGTCACTACAGCTCAGAAAACTACTGGTTGTACTCTCCCCACCCTAGAAGAACTTTATGCTTCCCGCTGCTCTGAAAAGGCAGAAAAAAAAATCCTTAATGACCCAAACACATCCAGGACACTGTCTGTTTGAGCTGCTGCCCTCAGGCAGGAGATTTAGAGGAATAAAAACAAAGACAAACTGGTTAAAAAACAGTTTTTATCCTAAGGCAATTATGCTAGTGAATGCTGAAATGAAATTATCTAATTTCTGGTGTTATTAAAGAAAGCGGAGTGCGGGCACAGGTGGGGGGGGGGGGGGGGGCAGAATGACTGCAAGGTGTATTTATGTATTTATTAAGTTATCTTGGATGAATGTAGTACAGAAGAGGCACTTTGAGTTTGTTGTTGTTTGACAATGGCAGTAAAGTATCTATCATCATCATCAAGTGACACCAAGTGACAGTTTGCAATTTATAAAGTAACTGCTTACCTGAGTTGACAGTTACAGTATCCATGAATGTATTTTATTGCATTTCCTGAGTGAAGACTCTCACACATCACAAAATGACAAAATCTCTGGAGTGTTTCAGACGGTTTGACAAGATTTGTTTTATGTGTCTGTTTGATCTTGCGGAAGGTCGTTATAATCTTTATAACGATATAAAGATTAAAATCGGGCCTCTCCGGCATGGACGGGGCTCTCTACTGGGGGCTGGTCACCCCCCAGCCGTCTGGGTTCCTAAGGGCCCTGGCTTTGGCTTGTATGGGGGCGGCCGCCCCCTCGCGAGGTCGGCTGCCTGTTGCCTCTGGTTCTCTGGGGCTCATGCCCTTTTGCCTGCGGGGGCAGCATCTGGGACCTCCCTCCTCCCCCGGCTGGAGTGGGGGCAGGGCTGTCGTTGGGACGTGGGGCCCCGGCTCTTCCGTGCTCTTCGAGGGCTGCGGACGTCCTGGGTCTCTCGGGCCTGTCTCCGCCGACCTCTGGCTCTCGTGGGGTGTGGTTGTGGCCTCCCACCCTCGCTATTTAGTACATTCCATGTTGAAAACGCAGGCAGACATGAACCCACACAACACTCACACACATACTCGCACATCTCGCCTACACAATTGAACACGCATGTACATACACTTGCACGCAACCCTCCAAGCACACACAAGAATTTTGTATGTTTGTATAGCTGTGTTACTTTCTTCATTCTTTATTTTTGTTTGTGCCATTTATCCATTTTTGCGCTTCTTTCAGATGCTTTCAGATGTTGATCTTTTCCCTTTTTTTCCTTCCCTCTCCTTTACACATGCAGCAGTTGGAGATTATGCTCTCTACTCTACTCCTGTCCTTCTTGACTTATCTTTCTCACTTAATCCTTCTTTTTTGTTCTTTTCTTTTATTTCTTTTTATTCCTCCTAATCTGTCCCTCCTCTTCGGCCAGCTCAGCCACTGCAATATTTTACATCTGCTAAAAATGAAATCGATCAACATGAGGGGCCCATACAGAGTTTATAGAGCCCCTCATGGTAAAGCAAACATGTTTGGCACAGCAGTGCATTCAGACCATGATTCTGCTTGCTAAAGCTGAACAGGACAAGTGGGGAAAAAAAAGATTAAAATCAAAATTGCAATTAAAGTAAAAAGAATACTTAATAACACTGACATAATATTAAAGAATGATTAGGCACTGGAATATATATATATATATATATATATATATATATATATATATATATTCATATGCATATGAAATGGACTATTACTACAAACTTTCCTTGTCTTTAAACAGACTGACCAGTCTGAAAATGATGGACATTAACATCTACATCCTTAGAGTACGGAAAAATTACCACGGACAGAGGCCTCATCTAAGGATCGGTTGGGATAGTATCCTACATCAAAAGAGTCACTGAAATTCCTGCATCACTGTATTGGATGTCTGCAGTTTTGTGACACTGGATGTTCTTTGTTTCATTTACAGTTTTGGTAATATGGGTGTGTAAGGCTTGCCAAGTAGATCCAAACTTACAACCATCCATTACATCCAGGGACCGGAGCCTATCCCTGGAACAAGGGGCACAGGCAGGAACCAACCCTGGGTAGTCGCTAACACACCACAGGGCACAGGGCACACACTCATAATTACAGGACCAATTTAGACTTGCCAATCAACCTGCCCTGCATGCTTTTGGACCGTGGGAGGAAACTGGAACCTCTGGCGAAAACCCACATGAACACAGGGAGAGCGTGTGAACTCCACACAGAAAGGACCCAGGACCGAACCAGCAGCACTAACCACTGCACCACCGGGCCGCCCGGTCCAAGCTTCTCCAGCATTATAAGTTAAAACACCGGCATTTTGGATGTACATACCCTTTTAGGACAAACTGAGGAGAGTCTGCAGGCCATGTGAAACGTTCTTCTGTTAGATGTAAAGAAGAGAAACAACAGAGAAGCTGTGAAAATCATTATGGAGAAAACATTCGCATGCCAGAGAAATGAAGTGGTACACATGCCGCATAATTATTTTCCCTATCTCTGCCATGTTCTCAAATTTGGTCACAAACTACTTTAGACTTCTATTCTGTCTTAGTTCACCATATTTACTTGGGGTATATATGGTCCATATTCTCATTCTTCGCCTCCGCTATACCTTCGAGGTACTTCAGAAAGGTTTTATGGAACTAGATGCAAGTCAGCTTTCTAACTAAATACTAGCTCTGAAACACAAGCTTCTTCAGTGAACTGGGTTTGGAGTTTAAACACTGTCAATGGATAGTGGGATTTCTTAGTGGCATGTTGCCATTAGAAAGCACTTGTTTGTGAGAAAAATAGAAAATGTTCTTTTTTTATCTCATCTGCACTTTCAAGCAAATTGTGTTGTACCTTACATATATTTTTTCTTTACTCATTATATGTGATTTTGTTCTTGCTCTTCGAAAAGTCCGCAGTGTTGCTATTGTCAGTTTATTGTGAAAAGGGTTTTAAGATTAAACCCTTTTTATGGGTTTAAAACCACTGACTATTGTATTTTCCTATATGATTTTCTTGTTATGTTTACTCCAACCTTTTAAATGGAAATATAGTAAGAATATTGTGACAGAAGTGTCTTCTTGCATCTTGTCAATGCAAATCTTTCATATTACTAATTTTATTTGCAAATAAACGAGCAAAATGCGTAACATTGGCTCTCCATGTGCAACGCATGTTAACCTTAAAAAAAAAAAAAAGATTAGCTTTACTATATTTTAGTGGGTAAGTAGGACATGATAAATGTACTTTAAATGCCCACAATACATTTGCTTAATGTTAGCCTTTAAAATAAAGTTAGTTTTACCATATTTTACTGGGTATGAAAGGCATGATGAATTTACTCTAAAGGCACACAATACGTTTGGGAATATTTGCGTTAAAAAATGTCAGATTTATAGTTATTAATCAGCTACTGTGAATGTGATGGAATCACTTTACCGTTACGCACTAAATTTATGCTGCAGTAATTCTCAACATCATGCTGGATCTATGTGAATCAGTTAGTCAGTGAATGTTGAGCAGTTCTGATGTGAATGAAACAGCTTGACCTCCAAGAAGTAGGTAAAGCAAAGGATAAAAATTGTTAAAATTCCACATTCCTTGGCCTTTGACACTTTGTGAGATGTTGATTTTAATAGTAAATTTTATCTTAATTTTAGCCTTTTTTTATTTTATTGATAGCATTTTCACTCACGTTTAATGTTTTAAGCTTTATATTTTATTTATTTTACTTCGATTGTATTTTTTAGTGTGTGAATGTTTTAATGTCTTTTACTTATTATGCATCTGTTCTCTATTTTTATTCCTCCGTGAAGCACTTTGGTCCATAAAGTGTTTAAAGTGCTTTACAAATGAAGCTGGATTAGATTGGATTTTGTTCATGTGGAACCGATGTACATATCAAGTAAATTCAAAGAACTTTTTTTTCAATGTATGTTTATATTGATTGTAATACCATTTACTTAATGCATTATAATATTCATTGCTCAGCCGGGTCACTGTTACCTCAACCAGGAAAAGTCTTTATTGATCTGTTTAGTGACATTTCTTTACACAAATCATTGTCATGTCAGTAAGAACATCAATCCAATGTGGAAAAATCATCAGTTCCGTTCCCCCATTTCTGTGTCACATGGTTGCAGTGTTCTATTGCCATCCTGGTGGAGTAAATCTCCATTAACCTTGAATTACTCTGCATGGGTATTTTAATTAATGATGGACTGACCGTGTTAATGTGCCTGTGTCGGAATTATTTAACTCTTCCTACTTGCCGTCAGTTTAATGCTGATTGTGATTTCACTAAATTACAGTAATTTTGGGGGATGAATTATATTGCTACGGAAACAAGAGTAATTGTTATTTTTTTCTTTTTAAGCCCAGGACCAATTTGGGCACAAGCTGTAGTGTATGATGGGTTAACTGCTAGTCAAGTCGGTGACTAAATTACATATCCAGCTGATTGATTTAGTCAAAGGCTCCAGGTCAGCTGTGATTGTGTGCAAGATAAGCAGTTTGAAAATGGATGGATGGATGGATGGATGATTTTATTAATATGCACAAGGGCTGCTTGGAAGCAGAAGTACAAGACGAGCTGTGTTTGAGATATAATGAGCATTTGACAGACAGGAATGACACTGCTGTCATGTTAGAGTGCAGTGAGGTGCATCGCCCAGTCCAATCTCTGTACCAAACATCAAACCAGAGCGGAGAATTGGCCTACACACTGACCTCGATTTACAACGTGACCCGTAACACATCAACGGCTTTCCAGTGATGGTTAGCATGACAAGCCAAATTTTTATTACAAGACCATTTGGGAGTGTGTTCAGTAAAACAGTCCACGGAGAATGCACATCAAAATTAAGTGGACCAGCCCTGTATTTTAATCATATATAATTTGACCTGAAAAATGTCAAAAACTTGGGACAGAACCAGTGTAGCAGTTACACATATGGGCAAATCGCCATTCACCATTCACATGCTGCATCACCAGCCCCTGTGGTCTGCTTGGAAGAGGGGCTGCCCAACATGAGTCTGTGACAGATCCAGGCACAGAGGTTTGGGTCCTACAGTTCTAAATGTATGCTGTCTGTGCTGCTCCCTCTGTCTACTTTCTCTCAAGCACCACCTCTGTGCTGAGCAGCCTTCCCTGACCTGCAGACTGAATTCAGCGACGATCCCGACGCCGAATCAGTTACGGAGAGACGTGTCAAGTATATGAGTAATGGTGCAGACATTCAGCATCCATCCTTCCCAAGGTCGACACAGATGTTCTTTCAGTTAAGACTGATTATTACCGTAGTCTGCAAAAGCACAAGAGGAGCAAAATGTTCCAACCGACGTTCAGCTCCGTGGCAAACCGACGCCAGACGGAAAACCAATCCAAGGGCCACACATCCAGAAAGCACAGATCCGAGAAAAGGATGTCAATCCTGAAATCTGCCATTACAGAAATCTGGGGAAACTATAATATCTCACAGATGACATATTTGATCCAACATATCTCACATTTTTACCCGCGTTGGACACTTTACTGGAGAGATTTAGGTAAACGTAAGGTCTCAAACTTTCGGTGAAGCGTGCCGACGATTCCAGCCATGCCTTGATGCAGCCACGTCCAATACGGGCCTGGGGTAAGAAGTGGACAGAGAGAGACACCGTGCACACAGAATGCACACAGGAAAAGGTAACTTAAAGACATCGGCAGAAGAAGACAAAATGAAAAGAGGACAACATGCATTAGGAGATTAAGGGGGGACATGATCCAGGTATATAAGATTCTAACAGGTCTGGACGCTCATCAGCCAAATGGCTACTTTAATATTAGTTTAAATACTAGAACCCGTGGCCATAAGTGGGAATTAGCAGGAGAACATTTTTAAATGAATTTGAGGAAGTACTTCTTTACACAGCATGTAGTTAGAGTATGGAATAGTCTTCCTGCTAGTGTAGTGCAAGCTAAAGCCATGTGTTGCTTTAAATCAGAGGTAGATAAGATTTTAGCAACTCTGAGCTATTAGTTAAGTTCCCCCCAAACAAGCTTGATGGACCGAATGGCCCCCTGTCGTTTGCAAATTTCTTTAGAAGGGCAGCTATCAAATCGTCAACCCTGGAGGTGTGAAGTCAAAAAAAAGCACAAAAAAGTGATTAAGTTAGATGGTTATAGGGGGACATTATAGGGGATGGTTATAGGGGGACATTATAGGGGATGTTATAGGGGGACATTATAGGGGATGGTTATAGGGGGACATTACAGGGGATGGTTATAGGGGGACATTATAGGGGATGGTTATAAGGGGACATTATAGGGGATGGTTATAGGGGGACATTATAGCGGATGGTTATAGGGGGACCTGCAGTGTCTGAGGTAAGGGATGCCAGGAAAGTCAGACAAAATGAAGCTGCTTTGATTCACTAATGATGCCAAGAGGCAACCACATCCTTCTCAGTCCATCAGACTGAGGTCTCCTCTCCCAGACTCCTCCTCCAAATGTCCTCCAAACTTCCAGAACACCAAAGTTGCCATTTGGGTTCTGGCTCCACTGAGTTCTGTGTTTTAATTAGGATTTGATAACTGCTGAACTTGCCAAAATTGAATCAAAGCAAATTGAGTCATGTGACATTAATTCACCTTAACCATACAAGAACCAAGAGCATTTAATTGATAATTAACAGCTACTTAAAACCATTTTCGTCGAAAGAGGACAACAGGAAATTAGCCTTCAGCAGTGCCTGATTTCAGTCTGACAGTTAATCAAGAGTAATTTGCTCATCAGTATGAATAAGACCAGCATGCTTTTCATCTCGCGCTGTGAGACTAACATACTACATTTATAAATGCAGCACAAGCTTTTATCCGAAGTAAAATACAATTGACAAAGCAGGGTTTGTATGCTCAGTCCCTGGAGCAATTGGGGTTAAGGGCCTTTACCTGACAATGAAGTCATTTTGCAACTGTAACAGGTTGTTATTTTACTTTTAATTTATAATTATACAAGATTCTGTTTTCCTTTTCCTGTTTAACCTGATGGGTACCATATCCCTTAAATTTCCCATGATGCTCTTGTCCTGCATCGCCCCTCCCTCTGTCTTTTCCCCTTTATAAGGGTCCTGACCTCATTTCCTCTTCCCTTTGGTGTACTGCACATGCAGGAAGAGGTGAGGATCTAGTGGCAGGGTCCCCCGAGTTAATAAATCAGTTGTATAATTATTTGATTTATTATTTATCATAAGTAGGGGATAGAAAACACGTCTATACATAAGTATGTACATTGTTTTACTTTGTGCAGAGAGAGCGAGAGGGCCAGAGCAGACGAAGTTTACCCCTTTCCTTATTGTTCCCAACAGGTTCAATAAAATTCGGTAATGACAACGGCGTCTGTAATATCCCTTCCTCCTGCACCCCTCACACACCTGATAATACCCTAAAACACAACGCAGAGTACAGGCAGGGACTGACCGGTTACACAACCATAGGATATGAACCAACAACCTTCTGATCACTAGCACAACGGCTTTACTTGCCACGCTGCACGCCACTTCCTGCTATTACTGATCTGTGACTTCATGGATAGGCAGTCAGCTTGAACAGCCAAACAGCCTATATGTTCTGGTGAGAATAGTGTCTGGAAAAACTCTACACACACCGAGAGTGACGACAGGAATAGCACTCCTTGTGAAAACACAATGCAAACCACAGCGTCTCTGTGACGCCCAGCACAGTACTGCAACGTATAAGCTCCCTGTTTCTGACCACACATGCTACATCCTGCGTTAGTCTGCGGTGGAAGTATTACAAGCAAAATATCGCAGATAATGAGCTCGCCAAGCTCAACACATTTGTCAGGTACCTTTCAGCAAATGCGCGGCAACAAGTGATACAGGAATTTAGAAAATAAGCGAAAGACCAAAAGGTCTTGAGAATACAAACGGTTGACCCTTGACCTTTAACGTCGTTTAAGTAACCTACTTAGAATAAAATACTGTGAGCTCCATGCTTCAATTTGGACTGAACTGTCAGCATAGCACGTTAAAAATGGGATCTATGATGCCTTTTGCGATTTGGCCTCAGTCCACAGCCAGCAGTGACCTACAAGGGTAGCGATCTCTAACTCAAGGCTGTGCAAATTACTGCAGCTGACAACAACATCCACTGCTTAAGCTCCTGAAGCTGTAGGTGATTTATAGTTACAATGGCATTACGGAATGCATTGTCTGAGATGCCACATTCTTAAAGCTCATTAAACGAAAACGTTTATTTGCTTATAAGTGTGTTGCCATCCATCAATGCATCTTCTACCCGCTTCTCCTTAGCAGAGTTGCAGGCTAAGTATATTCCTATTGTTAGTAAGTTTTTGAATGCATTACCTGGTAGCATAGTGGCTCAATGGATAGCACTGTTGCTTCACATCTCGAGGCCTGGGGGGTTTGAATACTGTTTCTGCTCTGGTTGGTATATGCTCAGTTACGGTATATGCATTTATGATAACCGGTATCTATAAATTGCCTGTAGTGGCGTGCAGTTATATGTCCTGTGATGGACTTGTATTCCCTCAGGGTGTACCCTAGTTTTGAGCCCTATATTGGGCTCCAGAAATCCAATACCACCCAGGTTCGAATCTCCGCCCGGGTCACATGTGTGCGGAGTTTGCATGTTCTCCCCATGTCGTCGTGGGGTTTCCTTCGGGTACTCTGCTTTCCCCCCACAGTCCAAAAACATGCTGAGGCTAATTGGAGTTGCTAAATTGCCCGTAGGAGTGCATGTGTGTGAGTGACTGGTGTGTGAGTGTGCCCTGCGATGGTTAGGCCGCCCATCCTGGGTTGTTCCCTGCCTCGTGCCCATTGCTTCCGGGATAGACTATGGACCCCCCGAGACCCAATAGGATAAGCGGGTGGAAAACGGATGGATGGGTGGAAATCCTATACCAGAGAGCATACATACACCCTGATCAATACAAATGGTAACGCTTTACATTAACTACACCTTCATAATGCCTTTATAATGCATTCGTAAAACATTTATTGCATCTTCATAATGCATTCATAGAACATTCATAAGCAACATGTAACTAAACCTTAACATTAAGAACGAACATCATATGACAATAACAACCTTTTCAATCAAATGATGTTTGTTATTAATGTTAATTAAAGCTGCTAAGGTATGTTAGGATGTTAAAATATAATTACATGCTGCTTATACATGTTCTATGAATGTATAATGAATCCGTTATGAAGGTGCCATTAATGTAAAGCATTACCAAACAAATAGTAATACAATAACACAGAATCTATAGCCTTCTGGGCTTTTAAACTGCCAAAAGTCTGGTTTAGGCCTTGATGACCCTGAATTGGTACAGGGATGACTGCCATGGTAACGGATCTCTATCTTGCCCTGAAGGGGAAAAGCGACAGCGGTCACAGTTTGCTATTTAGCACCCAGCTGTTTAGCACCTGAACCACACTCTGTGACACTTTGTCAGCCTGTGCACTCACCCAAGTGCTGGGTGAAACAGCCAAAGTTCAGCTTTGCGAAGATCTATCAGATGCACGGTCTGCATTTCAACTGAAACGCGATGCAATGAAAACAGTGTGATCATTCCGCCCTCCCCGGGCTCCCGGAACTGGCCGCTCCCCTGCCTCCCCCAGCGCAGCGAAATCTACCAAAGGGAACCTCCCTGTGGACCTTGGTTTTGTGTGGGAGATGAAATTATGAAATTTGGACCTCGGGGAATAATAGCTGAATACCTCTGCCTTGTATTGGGAAGACAAATCTGTTTACAGATATCCAGAAAATGAAAATGCTTATATGCATAAAGAGTTCCCAGTAAAATAATCCATATTGTACATTTCGCAGGTGATGGTCAGGTGAATCTTAATGTGAATAATATAAATCCCTTGACAATGAAGAAAAGGACAGCAGTGGTATGTACAGTCAGCTCAAACAGGCAATCTGCTGCATGCTGAGTGATCTCCATGGGAACAGTGTCTATGGTGACAGCAAATCAGGGTGAACTCTGCAGAGGCAAATGATACGGGACGATGTTCTCACAGGTACTCAGGTCAAAGGTTATGAGACCCCAATTAATTAAAAGGCAGAAATAATCTTCGATGGCTTTGTTGCAGATTCAAATCATGTTAGTTTGAAATCAATGCAAGCTGTCCATATGTCAGAGCAATCATTCATGGCAGAAAAAAGCAGATTACTCTCTGTACACATTTATGCATCACAGAAGGACAAAACCATTATTTAACTTAAAAAAAATCTTTCATAGAGGAATCAGACAAAAAATGGCATCTAATTAAAACACAACACTCATCATCATGTTATTTTATTACTATTATTTGTACTTTGTTTCAAATGATGACTCCCGCAACCTGCTGTTAAACTCACATTAGCAGTCTTAGACATAAATAATCTTAGATACAAATAATACATTTTGATTGTATACAAGCAACAACTACATAAATAACTGTCTGGAATTAATCGTCTTGTAATTCTGGTATCCTGTTGTTGAAATGCATTGATTCCACTCTGTCTTCCTGTATAGCGTCTTTATTTTAACGATTTCAGAACAGATGCGTATCCACCCCCAAAGTTGTGGAGGTTAGATACTTTTCTTATGTTATATCTGATATTAAAAACATTGAAACATGCAGTGTCGCCAACTAGCCACGAGGTGTCGCAGTATATCGGGTGCTTTAATTAATAATTCCGGTAATAGAGACTGACATGCCGGTCTTTGATCTTGGCGACCACCTGTGCTCGTTAGTTTTTATTTCGAGCGGATAATTGGCCTTGTTTAATCTTTTGACTGTGTCCATTTTCAGTTACGTTAAACTGATTTCAGTTCGGAGGAACAAGATATTTATTCTTGCATTGTAGGTAATTAGTTGTTTTTTCCTCCAAATATCAAACGAAAAGTAGATTTCGCTTTCCCTTGACCTCTGTTCGGTTTGTCCCGAACTCCACTGTCCTGCAGTTCATTACCAGGTTTTTTTTAGAAAAACATCCGGCATATTAATCACGTTGATAATCACGTTTTTGCTTTAAATGCACTTCAGACGGGAACAAACGGAGATGCTCTGATGGTGGACAGTGCACGTAACGTGCATAAACAGGTACGCACGAATAAAGGAAATAAAAAACGGGTTTAAAGTGCCCCAAAACTCAACTAAAGGGACGTTATGCGATCGTTCGGTCTTGTGATGTTTACCCCTGTAACGTCTGATACATTAAATAATAGACCGACATTTCTACATTTACAAAACTTGTTTTACTTCACTTAAACATTTCAAAAACATATGTCCATTTTTTTAAATCATACTGGACATCTCAGGCATTTCTGGAAATAATTTCAAACCACTTATTGAAACAAAGACATATTATGTTGCATTTGGAAAAGATTTGCAACATTTTAAAATGTGTTTCAAAAGCCCAGCGTGCATCGCCGGATGGGGCAGCCCGAGTTCCGTCGACGGGGGCCCCGGGGTGTCCCGGATGAGGCTCGGCTTCCGTGCGGGGCGGAGGCGGCGCAGCTCAGTGCATCGGAGCGGGAGATGGAGCGAGGGCGCTGTGCCGACTAGCCGAGGCTCACGGCATCGCAGACAGCCGCAGCCACCCAGATAACAAGTGAGGGGCGAGTCGCTGAAGACAAAAAGCGAGAGAGAGAAAGGAGGAAAAACAGAGTGCAACTTTCACCTCCGGCCCGCACACACACTAACACGGCATTGATGGTGATGCATGCAAGGAAACAGCCGAGACTGAGCGATGGGTAAACTGCTCCGGCGTCGCCTCCAGCGCCCCGCGCCCTCTGCGCGAGCTTAGGGCCGCGCCGCCATCTTTGTTCAGACCAAAATAAGTGCAAACTTAACCGAGGGGGGGCCACTCCGACTCGCGAAATTACTCGCTTTGCTTCTCGTTATTGACTTCTAAATTCTCCTTAAGCTCGCGCTGGTGCTTCTTTTCTAACACCTCTCCGCCCTGTTTCCGTTTTATTTTTGCTGTTTTTAGGTGCAGCGAGCGAAGGGACTCCCAGCCGTACCAGGTATCCGCGCTCCGCCGGAAACGGACAGGGCAGAACGGGGACTCGGAGCAGGGCAGGCCGCGGCGCCCGTGAACGCCACCCAGACCCAGAAACCAAGCCCCAGCATAAAATATCCGCATTTTTCTTGCGCGTTATGCCTGGAAAGATGGTGTAATTTGCCGCTTTCGCAGTGGAAGCTTAGCTCGAACGGGGCGTCTGGTTCATTTTTACGTCGCTGAGGCCTACAAGATTAACCGGGGCTAATGGGGCGAATTATGAATAAGAACAGTAATATTGCAATTGTCAGAGTCAGTGATTATTAAAACCTATTAGAGTTGTCTTTTTGTTGCAAAATTAATGGTATATAAAAAAAACTTACAAAAAGAAAATGGGCGTCAGCCTGACATTAACAAGTTGGCTAGCTTGTTAGCAACGCCAAGTTTTTCACCGTATTGATGTGTCCTCCATTTCAAAACGGAAAACCCAAATAATTTCACTTAATAATCTGTGGGTGTGGAGCCGTGCGTCTTAATACCTCGATTCTTACGTGTTTTTTTTTCTATATTTATAATTATAGTGTCACTATATTTTGACGTAGCTATGTGCTTCTGTTAACTGTTTCAAGATGCTGAGACAAATTATACCGTTTTTTTTTTTTATAAGTGTCTGGTTTTCAGGTGTATGAACCTACGTTTCAGTTTGCATGCAGGTGTGCACTTTTCACGCATAATCAAGCTGTCAAAAATTGAATTATGATTTGTGAGAGTGTGTTTATTTGCTCTGTTCTGGCCTTTAAGGTGTAAGGCTGTTTTTGCATTGCAGAGCATTAAATACCCATCGAAGAGTCATTTGGGCAGTGATCACCGGCATGAGAAGATGCGAGATGCCTCAGACCCAGCCCCACCCTACAAGATGCTCCGGCGCTCCGATAGTCCTGAAAACAGGCAGGGTGACCCCTTGGGCCACAGCAAAGCGAAGGCGACCCACCAACATCGGCTTAGAGAGAGAGATGGAGGTAAGGACAGTGCACCCGATTGGTCTCTGACTGCATGCATCCATTAGATCAGCTGCACAAGTGGTGTTAAGGTCGGTTTGAATCAAATCCCTTGTTTCTCTGTGCTGTGATTTCTTAGACGTGTATTTAAGCGATGCAAGTTGATACGTGCACTTTTTCAAAAGTCAGCGGAGATGTCAACAGTGTCACAGTGCCATTTGTTTCTGGGAACATCTTTGTCACACAAAACACACTCCTTTAAAAAAATTCTTTTCAACGGAAGTTACCATTATTCTTTCACAAGCTTATCAACCCAAGTTAGCTATTAAAAAGTGAATTAAGCTTGTTTTTCTATAGTGCACGTTATAATAGGGCTGTCAATCTCCAGTCCTGGGGGGCCGGAGCCCTGCACATTTTTTGGTTTCCCCTTATTTAACACACCTGATTCACCTCCATGCAGCTCCTTGTGCTAATTTTTTTTTGAACAGCATGGCCGCTTCAAAATATTAGATAAATATAAAGATTTCAGGTTTGCTTGTGACTGTGAGTCAAATCTTGGCATTTTACACCTGCATCACAGGCCAGATAAACGCACATAATCATACAAAATTTATATAGAAAGGAGCCAGCCCACAGAAAGCAACCTATGGCAGGATTAGTGAGGGTCAGTGTGGGATTCAAAGGCCAGTTAGCTGTCCTGCCCAGGAGGCTGTTAACAGCTTAACCCAGGTCACAGTGGTGCAGTGGGCTTCTGTTCTTCAAAGATTTATTTGATGTGACCAATGAATACAGTTGCTCTCCTGCTACATGCTGATTTCTTGCATACTTAAGCAGTATCCACACTAACCTCCTTATCTCCCGTATCACTTAACAGAAAGGAGTGCTCTATAAGCAAATTTTTGCTACTAATACATTTAGAAGTGGTTGTTTGATTAATTATTTGCCATTTTATGTAGCCAGGTATTTGAATGGGGTTGGTGTTGTCGTATTTTCCATTTGAATTAAAATTGTGAATTATGTTAGGGTTACTATATTCTTGGGGACTGAATTTAATAAAACTTGCTTGATGACTGGAATAACTGAACAGGACTGCAGGACAAGTAAACAAAAGTGTCATTTTAAACTGCAGATTCTCCTTAACTTAAAATGGGGTTGTGTTCTTATGAACCCACCATAAGTGGAAAATATCGTAAGTCGAGAATATGATGGATGAATAAGTAACTACTGTCACTGAATAAGTAATTACTGTAACTATATACCAGTAAGGGAAAAGTAAGCAAATGAATACAGGTTAATTTAGTTAAACAACAATACAGTATGATTAACTTAAATTAAACCCTGTATGAGATGTTCGTGCTTGTGATCACTACAGAGACTTGGAGCGTGGATGTCTGGATGCTACTAAGGACCAGTATCAGTAAAAAGTATCAAACCAGCATATTGCTACCGGGGAACAGATAAAAATTCAAAGTTGACTATGGGATGTGCATCGCTATCGCACCGTCGTCAGGTCAAAATATGTTAAGTCAAAACATGGTAAAACAAGGAACACCTGTGTATGAAAATCCCTTAGCTTGAAAACAATCATTAGGGTGTATGGTCAAAATCGGCGTTTTTTTACAATATACATTTACAATATAATGGTTTGCACATTGCTTATTGGTTTGTGATAACATGGAACTCTGTGGTATTGTGACAGAGGTGACATTGAAAGCTGAAATATGTTCTCGCTGCTTCGAAAGTGAGCAGTTTACCATACAGAATGTGTCCCTGCATATTCAATAAATCCCAGCAGGAGGTCAAGAACGGAAAGCTCGACAGATTTTTGCACAAGTGTCTGATTCCTTTCATGTCTGATTCTTTTCCTGTCGTGCAAATATTTCACACCGGTCTCTCAAATGATTTTGTTTTGAATGGAAAGTAATTGTGTGTATAAATATGGGGACATTTTGTATTTAATTTAATTTGTTCCGACATCATGTGTAATTAGTTTCTCATTCATGCAGTTGCCTAGCTGAATGAAACGTTTCCTAGTGTGCGAGCATTTAAGGAAACCTAATGCCATATTACCTGTCTCATATATCCAGTTTATGGTATAGATTTTTTTTTTTTTAATTAAGCATTATCGCTACTGGAAGTGTGCTGATAATAATCTGTACTGTAGTGGAAGGGGTATGTATGCGTGTGCCACATTCATTGCACAGATGCTTAAAGTCAGTTTGAATGTCCTTGGAAAATGTCTTTAAATCATGCATAAGTCAGGTGCTTCAAGACCTGGGCAGTGCTTTGTCGTCTTGGATTTTGCCTGTTTCTGTCTGCAATCCAGAATAAAAGTCAAAGTCAAATTTCACATAATGTCATCGGGAGGGAGGGTCCAAAATCACCAACTTGTATCTTAATGCTTGTGTGTATAATATAATATAATAATTTATTTATATATATATATATATATATATATATATATATATATATATATATATATATATATATATATATATATATATATATATATATATATATATATATATATATATTTATTTATTTATTTATATTTTACCTGTGTGTTAATGGTTTGTCAGTGTGAACCAGTTGGGGGTACAGCAGCAAAGGGGGGTTGGTTAGTTGTGTAATTTCAATACAATACAGACGCTCTGCCTGGTGTATCTCATCCCTTTCAGTCCTTTTTCCCGAATGTTATAATTGGCCCGTATAATACCCTTTTCTTCTGCAGATTGTTAATGAAGATGCTTAAGGATTCATCATGTGCATAGTTTTGTGGAACCTATTGTTTGGAGAGATCTGTGACGGGCTTGGTACTATGTTAAAATGTTCTCAGATCTTGTCTTTTAAAGGGTTACGCTTTAGTTGAGCCATTTTCCTAATACTCAATACCCACGGATGAGCTTTTTTTGGGGGGGGGGGGGGGGGGCTCTATGCAGTGAGCCGCTTAGGTCTGAGTTCACCTGGTAATCCTGTTAATTTGATTGGTTATAAATTCTTCATCTGTGACCACCATTAAAAAGAACTATTCTCTGTTTTGTGCTAGTTTTAGCTGTACTTGTAATGAAGACACAGTGATTTTTTTTTTTTAGATGCACTGGAAGTTTTCTTACATCAAAATAGTTGGTTTTTTGTTCCCGCCATCCTGACCTGGCTTGTTGCAGTGCTAATGAGGGATCCTGCAGTCCGTGTTGCTGATTTTATTATTATTTTAAATTATATTTGTTCTAAGAACTTTATTTTCTTTCCTCTCATCAAGGGACCAGTTATTCGCCGCAAGAAAATTCACACAACCACAGCACTCTTCAAAGCTCAAATTCACATTCTAATCCAAGCAAGACATCAGAAGCAGTAAGTATTTTTTTCAGGTGATTGGTAGCATTCGATGTGCTCATTTTGATGCCGATAGTTGCAAGGGAGTTTCAGGCCACAAAACAAACATTCATAATTTTTACGGGGTGGGATGGTGCAGACCTTTTGGGTTTTTCTTTTAATTGCTAGGTTTTGGAAAGCTGGGTGTTTGGTTTGTCTTGATCCAGGACGCATTATCACTGGCCACTGTGATGCATTTATTTTGATACAGAAAAGTGCTTCATCCCACCTAAAAGGGGTAATTTTGGGCCTTTGCTTCATCACTTATGGTGCCGCAGAGTCTCTGTTCGTGTTGAATCTCAGTTCCACCCTCGCGATTTTGGAATACTGTTTACTGCGAATTGTAATCTTGTCCAGGTAGTAGTAGGTGCCAGTTTGCCTGGAATGATCGTTTCCTCCGGTATTAGTTATAATTATTTGTATTGGATGTTTTAATATTAAGCAGTAATGCTCCAGCCATGAAGGCTGTGACCCTTACTACATCAACTAGGGCTGCACGATTTCACATTGGGATTTAATCACAACTGTATGGTGCGTGTACAGTAATCACCAGGGCTTTACAAAAGCACTATTCTGACGCCATAAATGTGCATAAATTTGGTGTATTTTTATTTCTATTAAGTGTCTGACTTTACACTGCAAAAACTACTGCCACACCACTGTCTTTTTACCTTGTTTTTCCACAATATCAGCCCTTTTAAATGATGTGGCCGTTGAGCTGTGACTTTCTTCACCGACTCTTCCATGCTTATCGCTTCCATGATTTCACCAAGACAAATGCATTGGCGTCCGCTAACCGAGTTTTATACATGCATTTCATTTTCTATCCTATCTGGCTTATGGTGAGCCCAGCTTGTTCCTCGCATTTACCTGAGAACCGGTGTGGCTCACCAGAAGCCAGGTAGGATAGAAAACCCACTTGATAGTAGCTCTCCAGAACCAGAGGTGGAGACCCCTGCTGTAGAGTGGTGTCTGTAGCTGGATTTCCCGAGGTCTCCCCACCCAGCTGCCCCTGAGCAGATGGCAATTCTGTCTCCCACTGGATCGTCTTTAAATTGAGCTTCCTGCCCTTTCGTTAGTGTTCGCCAGTGAACGCCAGTTTGTGGGCCCTCATATGTTCTCTGTCTGGGTTTACAGACACCCTCAGAATATCTAAATATTGCAATCCAGTAAATAATAGTAGGTGCCTAATTACCTGTCTATTCACATATTGTCCATATTAATAATCCTGCAAAGCTGTAATTGGAGAAGAGGTAATTACATCGTTGTTTTGAAGATAATGGTGGCATGCTAAAAGGATAGAAGTTCATTTGGTTAGAGTCTCTGCAAATTAGAATGCATTCTGCGTTTAATGAACAGACCGAACCCCTAATGGCCATAGGTTTTTTTGCTTGTTTTTGTTCTATTTTGAAACCAATTATTTACTTGTTAGAATGTGGTTTCATAAAATTATTATTCCCGGGTTTATTAAAACATGCCTCCCTGGACACTTTCTTGTTCGCCCCTTCTGCCATTGTCCCCTCTCGAGGCTCAGACTACGCGCATAAACAGGCCCTCAGCAACACACTACCTAAGACTGTTGAACTGCCCTGTTACGTATGCCATACTCTTGAGGTATATGCTGTGCCATGTAACTGCACAGCACAGTCTGCTTCATCTCATCCTTGATTATTGAGCGTATGGCCTGGCATCCCTCGTGTACCCAATGGTGAACAGTGGTTTTGCTCACCCAAAACACCTCTGTCATGACCCCATGCTCTGTGCAAGTGGTACAGTCACGATATACTTCTCTGTGTGGCCCGGCAGCCTGTCGTCGTCTTTTTTGCAGCACTTTCAGAAATGTCGTAGCCATGGGGTCTCGGTTGAATGTACGGCGATGATGTACGAATGCGCATTTCCTTGAACTGTAGCCCAAGCATTCCATAACCTCCAATTTGTGAGAATCGCGGAGAGGTTTGAAGACATTATATAATTAGTTGTTCTAGAGCTACCAACTAGTAAAAAGCACGCTCCAAGTACAAGAAATGTATTTTAATCTTGGAGGATGGTAAATGGCCAGTAGTATTAACGTGGCATCCGTTACTGGAAATGCAGCGTATTCACAGTTTAACTGTGACTTATTGAAAATTTGCTTATTTGTACAATAATTTGGGCACAGCTACTGTCTTGGTCCACCCATAGGAGTAGCTAAGCCAAAGTATGCTGCTAGCATCTGCTGCTGGGATAGCTCACTCTGTATTTAGTGGTTTGCATAGCTTTTCTCATGCTGTAAATCTCATCTGTGGAAGGATGGGATAATGCTGGCCTGCCTGCTGAGGACAAGCCTTAAAATTGTGGGCTCCAGTGCAAGTTGATTTGTTTTATTGAATAAATTCCCATACTGAGCTCTTAACATTCCTTCGTGTTGGGGGTGGGGTAGGGATCGCAAAAAGATATTCCATATGGTACTTGTGCATATAGAATAGCAATGAGGTATTATACTGGCTACAGATGTGATAATGGAAAGTGACACAGAAGGAATATGGCCTTTATTTGGGATTGTGAGTGCTCTAAGCAAAATGGCGGGGAGCAACTAAAACGTGATGTGGGCATTTGCTCAGGGGTATGTTATCTGTGTCCCAAGGAATAGCAGCGTCTTCATAAAGGGCACAGGTGATGTGGACGAATATACTCGTCTGAAGATGCTCCCCCTTTTTTTATTTATTTGCCATGCTTCCTGCTAAGCCGAAAAACGACTCCTCCTCCGCCAGAAATGCAGAAATTGGCTTCCGAGGATCCGACAGGAAGTCGCATCTGATTTAATCCTCCCTTGAATCTGAGATGGTTCATTTTCGGTGATATTTGCCCTGCTTCTCTCCCATAGCCCTACGAGCCAGCAGATGATTGGTCAGAACACATTAGCTCTTCTGGGAAGAAATACTATTACAACTGCAGGACAGAGGTTTCGCAGTGGGAAAAGCCCAAGGAATGGCTGGAAAGGTATTCCACCCTTTTCTTCTCATGTCTTTCTACCTTTTTTTCTCCTGTGTTGGTGCCACACATGGCACTAATTCATGGTTTGGTTTTCTCATCAGAGAGCAGAGGCAGAAGGACACCAGCAAGCTGGCCATGGTCAACAGCTTCCCCAAAGACAGGGACTATCGGCGGGAGGCCATGCAAGCTGCAGCGGGCGGTGGCTTTGGCGGCACAAGTATGTCTGCTGCTATTGGCCGCTGTGTTTATGGGAGGGGCAGTCGACCAATAGCTGCCTCTCTGTATTCTGCCGTTTAGCATCTGGCCCTCAGCTTGGTTGTGTTCTAGGTGCATTTGGCCTCCAGAATGGTGTGTGTTCCTTTTTAAATGCCAAGGGAATTATCATTTTGCATTGTTCTCTATTGCAAGGCACCCCATGAAAGGATTGTGGTCATCTCCCCGCTCCTGGGTTGCCAGACCAGATCCACCCATTTGAATGTTTTTTCCATTTTTGTGCAGTTGTTCTTTGACAGCTTTGAGTTTCTTACTCAAATCAGTCTAGTTGTTTGGGTGAAAAAATCGGACCTCACTTCATTAATTTGATGTGGACCAGTTAAATAACTGTTGGGGTACATCTGTAGTGTAGGGACCGTGTTGGTGTTTACTAAGGACAGGCATCTTTACTTGCCTTTGTTACTTTATTTCTGGGTTAAAAGAGTTTTAAGTTTGGTGATCAGCAGTAGGTAGCATTCTGGTGACGTTTAAGCCATGAGACTGGGTCACAGGGTCTGGACCAGTGTTTTTTTTTTGTTTGTTTTTTTAATCTTAATTGCTTCAAAATATCAAACTCAGTAAATTAACTGTTTACTTAAGGTGGATTTTAACAATGGTGGTAGGTAGAATCTGTAAGAAGTTTGAGATTGCGTGAAGTAGACAGTATGGGTTTGAGCGTAATGTTTGTCTGCAGCTTGGCATTTTACGGGGCTACACACGTAGCGCCGAGTGGGAGCCAAGTTAGGAAAATTACCCGAGTAGCATGGCAGCAGCTGAAAGGGTCCTTAAGGCTGCAGAAAGCTTTAGGAAGTCGGACTGATAAAGCTTGTGACAGCCAGCATCAACTGGACTGGCTGTTAAAGTTCATGAGGATAGATGTGCATACGTACACAGTATGTGCATACTTTATTAATCCTGAAGTAGCACAGCACACACATTTAGACAATAATGAACAGTAACACTGCAAAGAATATTCGATTAAGTATTGCAGTGAATTATGTCATGACTAGTATTAGCACTCTTGTGCAGTGGGTTGGATAGTGAATAATAGGAATAAATGACAAATGAAACAAGTCTGATAAGCTACGAAAATAATCTGAAATGGTCCATTTTATTTGTTGGCAAGATCCATTTGAGTGGAGGGCCGCTAACTGAGTCCTTGCCCACAAGTTTGAAACAGTTTGGAATATGAGGCACTGCGTGAAATTAGCTGTCTGAGCACAGTGTCCCCTATAGGACTGGGCTCCCTCAGTGAGGCTCGCACTGCCAAGGGCTGATTGCCATAGTGCTGAGGACTCCCACTTGTGTCCACAGAGTGCACTCCATCAGATAAGCCTGCGTCACATTCCTGCGCGGCCCAGTCATTGCCAGCAGCAGCGACCTGCTCCGGCTCGGGCCTGATCCCCGCGAGCTCGGCAAGCGTCGGGTCGGCCTCCACGCTGCCCGTATCCCCAGTCCCTCAGTCGCCTGCACCCCCCCTGCTCCAGGACCCTGGACTTCTGCGGCAGCTCCTTCCTGCCTTACAGGCCACCCTGCAGCTCAACAGCGCCACCGTGGACGTGGCCAAGATTAACGAAGGTGAGGCGCACCCCTCCCTGGCGCACCAATGCCCTGGCTGAGTTTCCGCTGGCAGGCCGGCGGGGGTGTCTTTGAGGGACACGCCTGCCAGAGCGGCCAGGACCCAGATACCACAAAGGGCCAGGTGCCACCAGTGGTATCTGATGCATGAATTTGACCAGCTAAGAGCAATTGAGAACTTGGGCTTTTGATGTGGAAGCACTGTTATACCATAGATTTGCGACCAACTGAAAGCTCCGGTCCTTGGAGGGTTCCTGCTATTGTGCTCATGAAAGAGCATAAATGGAACTTCTCCCTTCCCGTTTAATCCCCCCTTCCTGAATTGCATGTGGGGAGGGCAGGTACATGCCTTTCAAGGGGTCCCCCTCATAGCGGCCTTGTCTCTGCGTTGCCCCCCCCCCCAGCTCTGCCTCCCTTACCCCGGTCCTTCCCCTCTTTCTGGCACGGCCTGCAGCTCGGCGCTGCTTGCATATCTTCCGCTCCCCCCCTTCTGTTATCGTTTAGTCTTCCTAGCTGCTTGTGTGTGTGCACGTGCATGCCCGTGCGTGTCTTTTATCGTTACTGTGGTTCTGTACCATGAAGGCTAGCTTTAGCATTCCAACCTCTGTTTCTTTTGAGCTCTGAGTTTAGGATCGGAAGACACTGGGAATTCAGCCTTTTTGAGGTTTTATTTTTTCTTTTCGTCTCTTGGGAGGATGTATTCTCATACCTTGCCGTGCTGTCCTGGAGGTTTCTGCTGTGTGTCAGTAAGGAGGTTGTTCAATTGCAGCCCGTTGGGATTGGTTGCCATGATATGAAATAGTCAAGGCGAAATTTAGATGACTGCAGTTTAAAGATGTTTCTGAATCTGTAGATTAATAGAACTTTTGTCATGTGATTGCTTTTGCAATTTTGACCACTTAAAACAACTGAAAATGTTGCTGGTGACAGCTGTTATTTATCAGCATTCCCAGTGTCCTGATTTCTTGTTATCATCCATCACCCACTGCTGTTCAGGTGCCATTGTAATAGAATCACTTCTGATGGGATGGTGCCTTGAGTTAGCTAGTGGGATTGACGGTCAGCAGTGCAGTGTCTTTGCAGTGCACAGGCTTTTTTGGTCGTGTTTGACCGCCCTAGACAGGAAACGTCAGCACAGGAAGCTTCTCAAAGTATGCCTGTGTGCAGTCGCTCATGATGAATGGTGAAGTACGAATGGATAAAAATTGTAAATTGAACTGTGTGTGCATTTCCCATCAGGGAGTCCTTGCTAGTGGACGGCAAACTTTTAACTGAGTCACAAGCAGCCATGTCTGAGCAAAACGCTTTTTGAAATAATGAAATGAAAGAGCTGAGGTCAGCAGGTAGCTACCCCTTCCTCCTAAGCTTATAGCCTTATCCATTTGACGGACTGAAGATGGTGACTCCCTGCATAATTTCAATATGGACCTTAATGTTAAGGCTGAATTTTGGCACAGATGCTCCAATTTTGATTAAATTAGGATTCACAAGCTTTCAAATCGATTCAGTCCAACGCGATTCCGATTTGATATCAGTTGGATAGCAGCTTTCCATATTTGGACAGATATTTAAAAAGTAATGGAACATTCACTGGAAACATTGTGAAAACCACTGAAGGAAGGCCAAAAGCTTGTGTAACAAAACCTTTTTATTTGAGGATCAGATGGCTGAAGTTCCTTTAACTTGTCCCTTTCAAAGCACAGAAATGTCTTTCTGAAAATAGAAATGGGAAAGTCTAAAACTCACTTGCCATGATTCAGAAGGACTTGGATATATGCCAAAACATAATCTTATTTGAGAAACATATGGATATTGTTTAGAGCCAGGGAATCGGCCCTGATCTCACAATTCGATTTGATTTTATGTGCCTGATTGGATTCAGTGTCGATTCTGTTCAATTTACATTTAAGACACACATTCATAAATGGGCGATTTCAAAAAACAGGCATAGTACTGTAGCATCATCATTGCAGAACAATGCAACGTAATTGTATGTTGCATTACATGACTAAAATAAGGTAATGAAAACCAGTATATAATAAGCATGCCATTTATTCTTCCGTTTACCTTTTGAATATACCAAAACATTTTGTCTGAAGTTTTCCCTCCGCTGTTCTCATACCCGTCCGGAAATAATTATACCTCCAGACTGGTGCTTTCATTTTCTTCAATTTTACCCACAACGTTTGAAAAAACAGGTTTCACAATATTTTCATGACTGGCAGCAGGTCCCATCCAATAAAATCAATTTATTCTCTTTACATTGTTTGCTTTTATTTCTTTTATATAAAAGCAAATATATAAACAACCAGTAAGCAGTGTATTGAATATGACTGGTGTGAGACTAAAGCCCCAGTTGAATTGTTTGCATTCATGTTCTCGGAGTACTCTGTTACCATGACTGACAATGCACCAAGATGGCGGTGTGAGGCGATTGAGCAATTCTGTTACAACCCTTCTACAGGTGAGCCACCTGCCAAAGTAGCACCACCTATATGATAAGAGGACCAATACAAGTAACATTCATTTTTATTTTTAAATTGATGGAGGAAAAGGTATTAACTAGATTAATCTTGGATGTTGTCAATCAATATCGAATTGTGAAAACCAGGATCGCGATTAATCTTAAAATCTATTTTTCCCCACCCAACTTTGTATTTTTGGTGGCTGTATGCGTTGCATGTCTCGTGTGGATATATGCAATGGGGAGAGTATTCGCCTCATTTTGGTGACATTAACATTGTCAGATGTGCATGGTTACCTGTGGGATCTCAGAAATGGGTCTGTCTTCCTCTCAAGAGACTTGACGTCCGTTTGTGACCCATACAGTATGTGACTGCAGGGTTCAAAGCCCTGCGAGGTGCAGTTGAACTGCTGCCCCTTTTAGAAGGCTTTGTGCTACATGGATGATATGGAGAGAAGCAACCCTGCATGACACTTCCTCTGCCATAAAGCGCCTCCAGGGAATTAGGGTCCGAGGTGGCTTCTGGGTCAGCCAAATCGCAGCAGGATGATGGATGAGTGCAGAGAGAGGGGAGGGAACGGCGGCCGGCCTCACGTTTGTGTCTCTCTCTGTGTTTCCCCTTTTTTTTTTTGTTTTTTTTTTTGTTTTTTCTTTTAGCCCTCACAGCTGCTGTCACGCAAGCTTCATTGCAGTCTATGCTTCATAAGATTCTCACGGCTGGACCGTCCGCTTTCAACATCACTACTATGCTTTCCCAAGCTGCTCAGCTGTCCGCTCAAGGTATGGCTGCAGTTGGAAGTCGCAGACCCTGAGGTATTCTGTCCGAGTCCTTCAGCAGGATCTTGTGGCATATGAAGGTTCGCCTCTGGTTAAATCGCGTGAAGGGATGAAATATGAAGGCATATTTCAGAATTTTTATGGATCTTTGAATGCAAAGTCGCACAAAAATTCCGGTCGATTGTGACCAGCTTTTAACGAGGGGGGCCGTAGATGCATGGAAGGTGTGTCTGCTGTTTATGAGGTTCCCTTCATGTCCCTTTGTGAACGCTGTAAGTGCTCAGAACATTTCTGCTCCCGCAGATACATCAGGTTGCCATCTCTGTGTGTGTATGTACGTTTGTGTTGCCACTGAAATTTGACGGATGCACATGCTAATATCTGCTCCCCTTCCCCTTCTATCACGGCATTAAAAAAACCACAGCCCAGCAGTCCAGTCAGTCCCCCATGTCCCTAACTTCGGACGCCTCGTCACCAAGGTCGTACGTGTCGCCCAGGATAAGCACCCCACAGACGAACACTGCGCCTCCACTCAAGTCCCTTTCCAGCACGCCGCCAGTGTCGTCACAGCCAAAGGTAGGCGCCACCTCACACAATGCACGATGTCAGATGAAGGGAGGGGTAAGAAGGAAGACGGAGCCTGGCCCGACATGCCGGCTGAGCGCGTCTGCTCTCTCGGTGCTGCTCTGCAGGTCAGCACACCGGCACCGAAACCTGGACCCTCACCACAGGCGGCGGCACCTCAGCAGTCGCTCCCAGCTGACAAGCCGCTTGAGCGGGACTCTCCACGCAGCCTCCAGAGGCAAAGGTAACGTCTGCTCCAGCCGAAAATGTCACTGGGCTTTTTATCTTCGGTGTCCTTAACTCTTACTATAAAGACTGGAAGAAACGTGGTAAAGAATTCTGTTTTGCGGCAAAAGCTACCCCCTCCTCCCCCAGTATCGAGGATAAGCCAGCATACCTTATTTGGTTTTGCTTATTTTGTGATAGGATTGGTGTTTTGCTGCCATCTTTTGGTGTCCTATGGAACTGCAGGTGGCATCCTGCATCTGTGACTGCTTGGTGTTGATGATTCAGGAGAGCTGTTGGCTAGATGTCATGCTGGTTATGTTCCTAATGTACAGCCAGTCCCTGGTTCAGGCTTCATGATGGGAGTCTTGAAAGTGCTGAAAAATAAATGATTTCATAACCCCAAGTGGGCTGTATAAGTGGCTGCAGAAGAAAACACACCCTTTCCCCCTGTCTTACAGCAGTCAGAGGAGCCCCTCCCCTGGTCCGAACCACATCGCTGCCGCTTGCAGCAGCAGCAGCACCGTAGCCCCGAGCGGTGCCACGACCCCCAGCGGCATGCCGACGAGGCCCCCATGCACCTTAACCCCCACGCTAGCATCCCATTTTAACGAGAACCTCATCAGGCACGTGCAGGGCTGGCCAGCAGAACACGTCGAGAAGCAGGTATGCATGGCTCTGCCTGTCACTTTCACTTTCAAAACAAGGTGGGGACGATATTTGACTCGGCAGGTCAGGATGCCTCGTCTTTGATCGGAAGGTCACTGGTTCAAATCCCAGAGTAGACAGAGCAACTTCACCATTGCACCTTTGAGCAAGGCCATTAACTGCAGATTGCTGCCGCGACAGTCTGACACTGCATTCACTGTGTATCGCTTTGGGAGAGAGCGTCAGCTAAGTAAATAAAATGCATTGTTACCGTATCGGCGTGTATATGCCAGTAAGATGACCCCTGCCTGGTAATGTCTAACACCGCGCTGTTAATTTTCCTCCTCCAGGCCTCACGGTTACGCGAAGAAGCCCACAACCTGGGAAGCATTTACATGTCTGAAATTTGCACAGAGCTGAAAAACTTAAGATCTTTAGTGCGGGTGTGTGAGATCCAAGCGACGCTGCGTGAGCAGAGGTACGGCGGGCCGTCCGCGCGCGGGTGCACTCTGCTCTGTGCGCTAGCTGCACTTCTTACCCCTGCTGCAGACAGCAGTGGCTGTTCTGTTTGCAGACATTTCAAAAGGCAGGTTCGGTGTTGCTGTCTCGTAGAGGCTTTGCATATTTTTTTCACCTGCAAAATTTGATTTCCTGAATGAAGTGATTAATATATATTCGACTGCTTTCCTGTAATGCACTTTCATACTAGACTGTAACCGGATATAAAGAGAAACTGTCGATACGCAGATTCCTCTCTTAATCCAAATTGTAAGAATACTAATAATTGGCTTGTTTAGAAATTACCCCCCTGCAACTAGCAGAGTTATTTCTAGTCATTTTCTGCATGTTTTGTAGCATATTGCAGTATGGTTTTTAGTCACTTACTGTAGAGACTACTGAAAAATTTTATGTTTAAGAAGCCAGATTTTAAATAATTTTGAAATATTTGCATAATCGCTTTGATTATTGAAAATGGGTATTTAATCCCCCCCCTTCCCCTTTCTACCAGGATACTATTTTTGAGACAACAGATTAAGGAACTTGACAAGTTGAAGAATCAGAACTCCTTCATGGTGTGAACTGGAGGAAAACGCAGCTTCACACAGCTGGAACTGAAGAACTGACTGTCTGTGGCCAGTCTTAATGCTTTGGGCGGCTGTTTGGGTGGGCTTCGGACCATTGAGCAAAGCTAGGGGGAGGCGAGGAGGCATCCAAGGGCCAAACCAGGTTTGGATTCTAAAAGGCCTTAATGTAGAATTCCTGTAGATCTGTCCATGTTGTAAATACATTTCGTAGAGTGAGGCATCAGAAGAAAGAGCCACATGGGGTTTTAACATCGAGACTAACAGACACCAAGGTGGCTGAGCTTTGGCCTTCTCTTATTAACCTGTCTGCAAACTCTAGCTCCTCTCCATGAATCACGGAGTCAGTGGCTAGGGTTTGTGCGCCACGCAGGAGAGACGTGCGTCCCGGTCTGTGCCCTTCGGTTGATTTGATCCCAGTCTAAAAGAATCAGAAGCCAGACTTGGAATTCTTAAGTGCTCTTGACCCCCAAACCAAGCTTTGGGAAGATGCAGGAATGACAACCTGCTGGAACAGAAGACAACCCACCCACAGCCCCATCCCTGGAATGGTTCTTGTCCAGCTGCGATGATTCACAGATGGGATTCCGGCGAGCGGTGATGTCACACTTTGGTCGAGAGGTCACCTGATGGCCGAGCACTGGGAGCCGCCGCAGCGTGTAACAGTGCTCCAAATGACAAGCAAGGTGCCCCCGCCCTCACTGTCTCCCTCCTTCTGCCCGTGTAATGTCAGCACCTCAAGAGGACGGTGTCCATTTACCATCTAACATCCCTATTTAGTTTCCAGATTCCTTACTTTTTGTTACACAACTGTACTTTCAAAGCAAAACGTGCAAAGTTTTAGGTTTTCAATGCACCTTGAACCAAGATTTCATTCCTATGTACAGTTGATCAAGTGATACAAGAGGTAAGTTTTATGAATAGTTGCAGTGATTACTAGTATATCTGATGTATTCATAAATTATTGCTACACATTTTTCTTTGCACCCTGTAATGATGGGTCGTGTGTGCTGCTGGGCACACTGGCTGAAAAGGGGCGACTCGAGCACGGAACCCCACGTGGCAGGGTTGGAGCGGCGAGGTCACAAGGTCAAATGTGAAATGTATGTATTGTAATAAACATACTAAAATTGACTCAAAACTGGTCTGGTTCTTGTGCATCAGAGGTAGATTTCCTGGTTGTCCAGGAGGTAGTGCGGATAAACCTAAAAACAGAACAAACCTGAGAAATTAGTGTGGTGAGTCCCCCCCCCCGGCCTGATACCCATTTGCACCAGTTCCCTAATCGAAATCAAGCATTCCCAACCTGTTTTACATCGTCTGCTGCTTCTATAAAGAAAACAACGTGAGGGGATGAAAGTAAAAGGTTCTGCAGCCTAAGTGGCTCTTTCCAGGCTAGTAGTAGCTTGCAGCCGGTGCATTGGCTACCCCTGGTCTAAAACATGGCCATAATAATTTGGTGTCTGTGAATTGCCTGTGATGTGTGATTGTGTGCCCTGTTATGACGTGGCACCTGGTCTAGGGTGTCCCATCTTGTGCCCTGTGCTTCCTGAGTTTAATGAAGGATTGCAGAAGGACACTGCAGAATGGTGTATGACTCAGAGCGTAGCAGTGCACTGACTCTTGCAGAACTTGGGGTTCAGCTCTTACACCAGCTTATAGTTCACACCGTTATGTCTGTGTGCTTTAGTTTGTTCCCACAGTGGATATGGCAGGACTCTTCAAATCTGAACCTGGATTCCAAATCCCGGCCTTGTTCTCAAATCTCATAGGTCGTTAATCACTGGTTCTGATTGGCCGGGAGCCTTCACACCTGGCTCACAGGTAAAGGAAGGCTGGAAAATCAGCATTGCTCGGCCCTGGAGAACCCTAATTTGAATAGCACTGAGGTTTTGTACAGGTGAATTGGGTGTGTCTGCCTTTCACACTGTGTGCACACCCAAGATCAGGGCTGCCCTATCATGCTCCTGGAGAGCTGCCACCCTGCAGAGCTTAGGTACAGCACTAATTTAACACACCTGATACAGATAATCAGGCCCTAAAGTTATATCTCAGTATGAGAACCAGCTTTACTTCAACATAGCTGACTCTAATACTGAGGTGATATTGAAGGGCCTGATTAACTATGGCAGGTGTGTTAAAATGGGGCTGTACCTAAGCTCTGCAGGGTGGTAGCTCTCCAGGAGCAGGATTGGGTACCCCTGCCCTAGAGCAGCGATTCTCAACCCACGGTTAGTGATCCAAATTAGGGCTTCGGCAAGTTCTTAAAGGGTCGTGAGGCAGAGTTGGAAATGTAAGCAAGCTCCTATGCCAATCCACGATCAGATTTTCCAGCTGCAATCCTAGAATTAACCTATATGACCGGGTCATGTGTCTGCAAATGCTTATCAAAAACTAATGAACACTCAACCAAGCCAAACCACAGATGCTTAATTTAAAATTCATTGTCACATCCAATCAGATTTGTGCGATTGCCATTTATGCCAATCAATGCCTGAGCGTGCTGTGTGCTTGACCATAGGATTAATTTCAACCTATATTTGATACAGGGCGCCCACTGGCCTAGATGCACTTTGTGTTCTTGGGATAAGCTCTGGTTAAGCAGTATTAAAAGAATGGAAACTAACTTCTGTTATTCACTTAAATGTATATGCTTAGTATACCCTGATTGTAATTAGCATCTGTATTTTAGAATTATGAAGGTATCGATTGTTTCCGCATTGGAGCATTTTAGGATTTTTCTTCAGTCTTAGGTTACATTACTTCATGAGCTACAGAGGTAGTGGATACTGGTGGATTATCCTCATGAAGAAAGCTTGAGTTTCAAGTCCCGATGTTCACTAACACCCCGAAGGATATAGCACCACTGGTGACATGCGGGAACCGTGGCTAACGTGAACTCACTTTTGACTGGATTCATGCATTTGCTGACTTCCAACTTTTGCCAGTAGATGGCAACATTGAGTTAAGGCATCGAGACTATACGTCTTGCTTATAAACTGCAGAAGATCGTAATGTTACTCAGTAATAAACGCATTGAGCCGCAAATGAATGAAAAATCTTAGTAGAATTTTACTGCAGTCACGTAATTCATTTCACGAAATTAATTTGCCGACATCAAAGCATGCCGACCCATACAAGTCATTATTGTTTGTGTGTGTGTTTTGTTTCACTGAATTCACGAAATTTCATATGCTCCCAACCAGGGAAGACGTGTACCACAATATTTCATATAGCTTCATTCATCTCCTCAACACCCCAACCCCCCCCCCCCCCCCCCAAAAAAAAAAATAAAAAAAAAAAAAAAATATATATATATATATATATATATATATATATAGAGAGAGAGAGAGAGAGAGAGAGAGAGAGAGAACTTTTCCAATACAAAACACTACGTGCTTGCTCCCAGTAAATTGGGTAATTAAAGCCTCCCAAAAAATTTGGTAAGGATGAAACCATTTACCAGGAGTCGGAATTAAGTGCGGTAAATCTAACAGCCTGTTCCGTCCATATGTATTGCTCAACCCATGACAATATCCAGTGGTACAAGGGAATACTGTGCATCTTCCGCTGGAATGGGATTTGTAAAAAAAACATTAAGTTCGCAAGTTTCTGCGTAGTTTCTATTTTTACATCTGAAAATATGGCAAAAATGCGTAATGCAATGTTATTTCATATCTGAAATTACATTTCATCCTTTTTAGAATCTTCATAAAATATAACTTTTTTTCATAGGTCATAAGTGGATGTTTCCCTACAAAAAGCACTTCAGTAACACCTTAACTTTTTTTTTTAATTCTACAGTTATTTCTTAATTTGACCTTTTTAACCAGTTCTGAGTGGCCTAATAAAATGTTGTATTTGTCCATGTTTTGATATACGTCAGACACCCACGTGTTTTTAATGTTATTGTTTTGAGTACAATAGAGCGCAAGACACTATCTATCATCTTCTATCATCTCTGTGGCGCCATATTTTTCCATCCCTTCCTCTTGATGTCTGATTTCACGAACGCTTTTTTTTTTTGCCCACCCACAACCGTTCATTTACAAAACGAGATAATCACGATTTCCGCAAATCATCTTGCAAGGCACAGGTAAACTATGTACAAACAATTATCGTTAATTACGTAAAGTCGTCATTAACAGGTAGTATACTATTAATAGTATAAACATGAATTAAATGTTGCATGTAAGCATAGCCGCTGATAAATTAAGATACCATTTTGTAACGACGAATTCCAATCTTGAAACTTTACGTGTCTTGAAAACCGGATTTTATTAGTGTATCAGAGTATTACATTATATTGTGCTCCCGCTTTTCTGAAATAAGTAATTTATATGTTAATAAGGGTAAACGAATCTATCTTTTCGAACTGCCGTTCGCAGAAACCTGCGAACCTGCTACCCCCGCGCTGAATCATACTTCGTCATTTCTATCCGCGAGTGGGCCGGGATTTAGCTGCACGGCGCACCAATCGTTAAGCTGATACTAATTAATATGTAAATGACGCACAAGCGGAGAGGGCTGCACGAGCCGATGATGAGAGCTGTGCAAAGAAACCTTTCCTCTCAGAAGTCGCTGTTTTATTTTTCACGAGGATCACTGGTGGGAAGAGAAAAAAGCCTACTGGGATATTGGCTTGGTTATACAACGACGGACATAAGCTGGTTCACCAGTGAATGATATTAATTTGCTCAGACCTGCGGAAATATATTCATTTAAATTCTTTTATTTCTAAAATGTAAAAGTCCTTGTGATAAACGATGATTCCTGCATAGTTTTAAATGCAGGGCAAAGCTGTTTCTCATATTAAATGCACTTTGGTTCCACCTGGAACAGCCGGGCGCAAACAGTTACCGGAGTCCAGCGCATCTCCTTCGTCCATGCCGCTGTTGCGAGACGATCTTCCATAGGACTGTCGGAGGAAAGAGGAGTTTATTATTCTTTTTTTTCCTAAATGGATCGCCATACTAGTTTAATTTCTATTTGGCTTCAGCTGGAACTTTGCGCCATGGCTGTTCTCCTAATAAAAGGTAGCCGTCTACTTGCCCGATTGTCGCTGGGAAATTTAGTGGCTGAACGCCCGTTTTTACCTGGATAGTTCCGTATTTTCTACCGTCTGTTTGATAACCTGAGTGTAGTACTACTTGTGGTTTGATGCGTTGGACCTGACCACTCCGGTTTCAGGATATGCCTGAAAAGCTGTTAAATCTACGATGATCACATAATCCAACAATAGAGTTAATCTGTTGTTAGAGTTTAATATTCAGCAAACATATTACATTAGGCGTGTTCTTCATAATGTCGTTCTCAACGACAAAACGTATCTGGGAAACTTCGTAATTGTTTGACTTTTGGATGATGTGAGTTAGCGTTTGATTTTGTATAAGTAAATGAAGTGAGATATGCTTAGATGGTGTAAGACTTGCTCAGCATAAACGGCTTCAGATTTACAGTATAGGAAACGATTAACATTTGACTCCAATCCGAGCAAAGCTCAGGTTTATGAAAAATAAAACCTGGGTCTTCAATTCCAATCCCAGTCGAAAACTATTTACCGTGGCTAAGAGACCGCTGATTGTAATAACAAGTTTTTATAAAATAGGGATCCTGTAGCTGTGCTACTTGGACACCTAATAACCAGACACGCTTTTATAGTATCATTATCAGATTTAGGTGTACGGCGGCATTTCTCCAGAGTTATACATTTGCGTAAGTGAATCATGCACGGTTGTCATTTATGAAATTATTCAGCTATGACCATTTCCGAAATTTATATAACCAATGTCAAAATTAATTTGACATACTAAACGTTTTACATTTAAAACGTGTGCATTTGCGTATTGAAGCGTTGTAATCTTTTAGTCACCATGGACTAACTGTGCTTTTAATTTCAGTGGGTATAAATATTTATTTTAAGAGTACATCTGGATTTGTAAAACGGCCTTAGGGAAGAGGTCTGTTGAAGAGTACCCTAAATATATTCTGCATGTTAAATAGTTTCATGTTTTGACCAAGACTAGCGGCTAAAATGGGTTAATTTCACTTTCACACACACACACACACACACACACACACATATATATATATATATATATATATATATATATGTTTTCACCCCATGGTTTGGCTGATCCTGCTGTCTCAGTTTTATGTCACTTTGCATGAAAGCCTCCAAATTAATGTCGATGTAAATTTGACTAACTGTATGCAGATAGCTGAAACCACAAAACCGCCTGGGTGATATTTTAACTGCGATATATTTCCTTCGCAGGGGAAATAAGATGTTACTGTGACGCCCCGCACTGTGTCGCCACCGGCTACATGTGCAAGTCACCACTAAACGCCTGCTTCACAAGGGTCCTGGACCCCCGCAATGTGAACTCGCCCCTCGGCCACGGGTGCGTGGACTCGCTCGCCCCCCTCGACATGTGCGCGCCTAGGGGCGTGGAAGGCGCGCCGGGGGGCTCCGGCGCGGCGCGCTGCTGTCACGACGATATGTGCAATTACAGAGGACTGCGAGACCTGGAGCCGCCTAAAGGTGATCTCTCAGTTTCAGGGCGAATCCTTACTTTATTTGCCGACTGAAATACGTCCATGGATGCAGATACTTTTCCTCATTGTAATAGGGCTTGCAAAGGAGAAACGGGAGAAATAAATCAATAATATGTTTATGCAGGCTTTCCTGTGCCTATAATAAAAAAAAGGGTTCTCATTTTATAGCTAGAAGCAATACGAGTCTGTTTCTTCTACGCAGGCTTTGAGTTTCATGGCATTGTGATACCGCGATATCAGCATGGCTTTCACTCTAGATAAGCACCGCGTTGAGTTCACAGAGTCCTGGCTTACTTCACCTTACTTCTGATCATGCTTTTCCGAATGCGATACCCGTTCAGTTTAATCGAACTCGTTGGGGTTTTTGATTGGGTAGTGTGCACTGATACTGAAAGTAATTGGAGGTTTTGGAAATAGAGGCGATGATAGGGATACTGGGGGCCCTAGGTGAAAATAAAAAAATCTACAGAGCCCTCCAACTCCCCCTCCCCTAGCACGGTAAAATTGATCTCCTTTTATTGTTAAGTGTAAATTAATAATGTGAACAAAGAGAATTTAATAAACTCGAGACCTTAATTTTCACTTTTGGAAAAACAATATACTATGTAATCGGTCACCTTTGGTGGTGGTGTCTCTGCTTGGAAATGCATTTCATTCATTTATTCATTCATCCATCCATCCATTAATTTATTTAAGCCAAAAACAACGCTCATAGTGTCGTTTCCAATCGTGTACATATCACAGAATGCAGGAGTGTGGCGATGAAGGCTAGAAAACAGTAGATCCAGCAGAAGGATTTATGTCAGGGTGTTATAAATCAGTGCCTCTCGTTGTTTATGAACACGGCCAATGTGACTAAATGGTTCCAATGACTAAAAAGTCCTGCAAGAGCCAGGTAATAACTTGGACTTTTTTGATGAAATATCCATCTGCACCGTAATAGCTGAGAGGAGTCAGCTGGTGAGATGGTGCTTGAGGGAAATGAACGTTAGATGTTCCTTGGAGAGGACTGCCTTGAGAAAGGTACTTAACCCGAATTCCTATAGACTTCAAGTTTTCTTTACGTCTTGTGGCTTGTCATCTGGTCTCCTCAGAGCACGGCAGCCGGCACGAGCAGGACGGCGGCCCCCGCAGTCTCATCACCAAGGTTCAGGAGCTGGCGTCGGCGAGGGAGGTGTGGTTCCGCGCGGCGGTTATCGCCGTGCCCGTGGCGGGCGGCCTTATCCTGGCACTGCTGGTGATGCTGGCCCTGCGCATGCTGCGCAGCGAGAACCGCAGCCTGCGCCTGCAGCGGCAGCAGACGCTGACCCGGCTGCAGCACGGCTTCCGTGGACATCACCATAGCAACGAGAAGGGACTCCACCCGGCTAAGTTGGACCTGGGATATGGGAGCCCTGTAGCCGGTTTCCAGGGTGACGGTGCCTGCCCGGCCTGCGACAAGATGTACACGCCGGTCTTGGGGGGGCAAGGCATTCTCTCCCTGGTACACTGGGAGACGTACAGGGGGCCCCGGAAGCAGGAATTTGTCTGACCTGCCCTTTGGAATCAGCCGGAACCTCCCCTAACCATGTGGTCAGACTGTACCATTTACAGAAGGCAGGGGGGGGGAACTGAAGATAATTTCTTTTCTTTTTTTTTCTTAATTGCACTTTACCTGAAATAAAAGCTCTGTCCACATGGAGCTGTAATTTAATTTGAGGCCGTCGGAGACGGTTGTACTTGAGCCCACTGGGTCCTGGACTTCTGTCGATTGCTGAAGGATTCCAAAATATGTATTGTTTGCACATCCGTATAAAAGAATAGGTGGTCTTGCTTAAAATGGAAGAAGGTCACTGAGCTGAGTGTAGAAGGCTTTTTGCAGAGGGAGGATGTGTAAATCAGTGTTAGGAATGCACCTTCCTTAGTCTCTTGTTTTTTTTTTGTCTTAACATTTTTAAATAGCATTATTTTGACTGGTAAACACTTGGTTGCTCCCCACCCAATCCTCAGATGTAGGGGGCTTTCAGAAGCTGAAAGAGTTCTTACATTTACACGGAAGCATCTGGAAGCTGAAACGCTGAATCAATATAACATAGTTCATGTAATGAATATGCACAAGCTAAACTTCTAGCTGGTGTTCAAATGTTTTATTGACTGTACCTATGAATAGCTGACTTTCTAATGGTGTCAATTGATTTGGTTCGTTTGCTTTGTTTAATCTGTCCTACTACCACTAATCCCTTGTTTTGTAGTGTTAATTTATAATATGAGTCTGAGTAAAGTGACTGGTATGCATCGTTAAAAGTGCACAATGCACGGTTACGTTTCAGTGTTTGTTCGGCCCGATTGGCTTTTGGTCTTCTGCTCATCCTGTGAAGAATTCTCAGGGGCAGCCGTTTTCGTGAGTTCGTTTAGCAGCTGTCAATTTCACAATCGTTGCCACAGCGCTGTCAGCGTCGTCCATGCTGAAATCACCTCCCTGCATCCCTTGAATCCCCCAGAATACTCATCCCCAAGAGAACGGGGGTTAGTCCGCACAGTCAGGATTTGGAGAAGCGTAAAGCACCTCGAGGCTGATCGTTCTTTTAAAACTCCAAGGGGCTTGTTACTGTTTCTTTGGGTGGGGGTATCGGGGGAGTTAAGGTTCGTAAGCGTCTGTTGTCATTAGTGTCCCTCACCAGCGGCTAGTTGCTGCCCCAGGGCTATTAGTGCGGTATTAATAACAAACCCTGAGCCACCTATGCATTAACACTCGTCACTTAGCCACTAGTGTTACTGAGACGGGAACAGGGTCGATTCAGAACATTAACCAGGATGTTAAATGTGGCAATGCCCTGCCCCCATTCCCCTAAACCCCAAAGCAGTAGTTTTCCCCGTTTTGAAACTCATTCCTGCACCCACCTCTTCTTCCATTTCAATCCTTTTGAAAATTCACAAAAAAAAACACATCCTCATAAATACAGAAAACAGCAGGTAGAATTCATGGCCCCCAAGTCCTGTGCAGCATCAATGTATATTCATCACTAAAACAAACGTTTTCCTTAGAATAATTGCAGTTTAGTTTAAAATGGTTTAGTGTGTCCAAGGAAACTAAAAAGTTAAACAAGACATGAGTCATTCAGTAGCAGCAGAGTGTACAGGATGTTGGGGGTGGAGAGTGGGGGTGTCCACAGCCTTATCCCTGATGGACAAGCGTTAAGTGGAAGGTTGGCGTAAATATTTAGCCCCTGAGAAGCACGGCTTTTCCAAGCTTAGGAACATATGCACGTTTCCCATGTGCCTGTAGAAAATAATCATAATATCCGTCAGCTGGTGGCCTAGGAACTAAGGAGCTGGAGCCGGTTTGACTCGGCTCGTGTCTGTAGGGGGGGGTAAGAATCGTGATGATGCTGTTCGACAGAGAACTTTACCTACGCAGCTGGGGCTAATGTCTAATTGCGTAACCTTGCAGAGGTATAACACTGTTAAGTTTGCTATAGTACCATGAGGGAAGGAAACCAGTAAGTTGACTGGGATGAATGTCATAAGGCGTCCTCTTAAAATCAGCCTCACTGAGGGACGTCCGGGGAGAGTCGCAAAATGAACAGAAGACAAAGAAACAGGCTATTCCAAACCAGCACTGGCTCTCGTATTGCAATTATGGAGCCACTGCAGGGTCCAGTGTGGTTCCACTGAGGTAGGCCGGGAATAGCTGCAATGCATTGTGGGAAGGAAAGAAAACAGCCTCTGCCTGGGCGTTCGCAAACGGGTCCGCGGTTGTGACATCGGCCCCCCCCCCCTGCCCACCAGGCTGGCTGCTGCCTGCTCTGCTCCCCCCCTGTTTACAGTGCACACGATGCAGTCGACTGGCAGTTGGTGGAAGCTGCTCTGACACCCATGAAGGGGTTCATCAAGTAGGGTGCCAGCTATAAGTCTGGGCTTACTTTCGGTAGAAGTGCAGTTCTTAGAGAAAGGCGACAGCTATCAAATGAAGCAATGGAGGGATATCCCCTTTACATATAAACATAACTGTTATTGTTTGTGACAATGCCTGAATGGCAGTATAGTGGAGACCTGGAGCACCTATCTGTTTAGGTTCCTGAGCTGTGCATCGATGCTGTGCTATGTTGGGTCCTGACCTTTGACCCCATGACCCCGGAAGTGAACAGCCACACAGAGGTGAGCATTTGCCCAACATGTCTAAAGAGCAGGCCAGACAGTTTTTCTGGCACCGGCAAAGGTGGAGAATGTTCAGAAGAGACCCTCCTGGTAATATGAGCAGTTTCTGTCTGAACCAGGAACAGGTTTGATTAGACATACATCTGCCCTCCAGAGCTGGCCTGGACTCTCAAACATCTGACACCATGTTAGGTTTCCAAGGTAAAGAATCCTGATTTGTCTATGAAAAAGGGTAGTGAAAATGAATCAGTTTAGTAATTCGCCATCTGCATAAAAGCTGCAAGTAACAGAACCCACTGTAGGTTAAAGCATCAACTATGCCAGTTCATACTCATGTTGCTGAAAAAGAGAGTTTTTGCTCTCGATGGATTAATTACCTACATCATCACTCAAGCATTTTCTCCTTTTTTTTTTGGTGGGTTAGCGGGTGGAGTGTCTTGACTTTTGTGTTCGGTGTGTTTCGGGAGAAAAGTACATTCATGTTGTGCGTGCATATCGACTGCCACCGTCGCAGAACCAGTATGGCCGCCCAGGACCGAAAGCCAAGCGCCTGACAGTGATGTGTTTGTGGAAGCTTGGGTCACTTTTGCATGTGTTGGATACTGCCACTGTGTCTCTTCTGCGTTTCAGAACTCCTTACCGCTTTTAAGTTATGCTCCTCGCATACTTTAACATACATGTGGGAACCCTAAACATTACTGACATTTTTTTATACCTTCTAGGGAAATGCATTTATGCAGGAGTCATTCCAAAGTTTGCATGCCTTTTGCTTAAGAAGTAGTTAGAGTTTATGTTTTTAAGCCCCTAACAGTGTCTAAAGGGCTACCTACTTTTGATTGGCGAGGTCATTATGCTACTCACCTGTGACATCTCGATGCACGCTGTGTGGGTAAGTATCCTGACTTTCTGGGCACAGTAATGGCCACCTGGTTGATTTCATCCAGTTCTCGAAAGCATATAAGTAAACTTCTGTCTATCACTGAAAGGAGTAACAAAATGGCTTTCCAACAGGATGTCAACTGGATTTATTAATTTTAGGGATTTCCCAATTCCAACTTGTTCCAAGGAGTTACCTGTGTTTTGATTGGTTCACTGTCTGGTTTTTATTGGCTATTCCATCGCATCATTGGTGAAAGAGCTTAAAGCACCACCCACCACCACTCTCCTTTGGCCAATCAAATTACTATGTCATTAAACTATTAAGTAATATAGGGACATGAGGAAGTTTCATTTAATGCTGCCCACAGGGCTTCACTCAAGCCCAGATTAAGGCCATTTCCTTAAGTGTCATATTAGCTGCTGCTAAATGTAAGAATAAATTACATTTTTTTCATTAAACTGACTTGCAGACCATAATTCTTTAAAGGGTCATTTTTCCCCCAAAGGATAAATATGCTTTAAGCAGGTTAAAGATAAATATGATTTCCTTTGTTTAACCGAGAACTTTTTCCCTCCAAGAGAAATTCTGCGGTCATGCTCCAAACCGAAGTCCTGAAATTAGAGGCAGAGTCGATTTACAGTAATCTGATTACAACTGAACTGTGACTGGTGGGGGTGGGGGGGCAAAAAAGCAAAATCATAAAGAATTTCATAATCAGATGAATGGCGATTTACTGCCAAGCTTTTCTTTAATGTTTATAGAATCCTTTGAAAACATTTTTATCTACCTTCTAGGACAAAGACACATTTTCCTTGATCATTCAGTGATTATCCACCAATGATTCATGGGAAATATATCTATGGCAGTTAGCACACATCAAAACCATGAACCCGCCGTATAGGAAGTCGCAGGAAGGCCAGAGTGAGCTGACCTATTTAATCTCTGCTGTAGTGAAAGTTACTGAATAGAGAATAGATTATGAGCTGCGGGTTGGTTGCCAGCTAAGCGCTGCATGACCTCACCCCGCTTAGCCACGGCTCGCGGTCCCAGGCTGCGCCATCGCAAGTGTCTTCTGCTTTTCGTCTTTTTATTATTCCTGCTATAACTTTGCTTACTTCCCTGGGAATATTCCGCATTGCACCTGGTTAACTCCGCTTCTGTGATTACTATTTATCGACACGCTACGCATGACCTTCCTTCTTCTCTTTTCCCATCTGCATCCAGCTCAGAGCCACCTGGCTCTCCACAGATCATTAACCGGGCCTAGACATCCTCCTTGCAAGTGTCCGTGCAGAAAGCATCCATGGGTTTGGCAGGGTCCAGTGCCCTGACGTAATCGTCAGCGCCGGCAATCTATCATTCCATCCATCCATCCATCCAGAACTGCTTACCCATTGCAGAGTTGCCGAGGATCAGAATGATATCCCACAATGCACCAGGAGAGCAGTAAGGACACTCTGGGCAGAATAGCATTTCGTCACTGGCCTCTTCTACAAAGGCACTATTTAGACAAGAGGTACACCACAAAGTACAGCCGTATTCCCACAAGAAAATGTCAGCTTCTACTGGTTTTTGAAGGCTATTCTGGGATCACTACGGCACGGTGAAGGCATTCCAAATGATGATATACTGTGTGAAGTCTGGGTTGCTGCCTGTTTATGCTGAAAGAGATTGTTATGCACTCTGCCCATGGGTAGTATTGTACTTTGCCAGTGTGGCATAATGCTAGAGGATCCTTAGCTGATTCATCGATCATCAGCCAAGACATATTCTTTTGCTGTCTCGTTTGCATTGAGGTAAAGAATTCCCTCAGAAAGAAAAAAAATTGATTTTGTCAAAATGACTGTAATACCTATAATACCGTAATGTTGTGTGTAATGTAGCAGCAAATATTTGAGCCACTGGACATTTAGCATATCTTGAACCTGATTAGTCCCCTGCTTTGGGTCACATCAGGTCATGGCGCTTTGTTTAAATTTTGTTCTGTTCCCCCATCTGTCTCCCAATCGCTTTTCGTAGTCAAGGTCATGGAGGGGGCCTGGTGCTTATCCCAGACAGCATGGGACACAGTTCCTTACTTAATGGTCTATATTTGTGGTGCTCAATCCTTGTCTAAGCATCATCTCAAAATTATGTGCATCCTTGGATAGATGCTTAGATGGTAAATACTTCACAGTTTAACGTTTCTCCTCCATCGAGTCTGATTTCTCAGGGAATACAGCGTGGAAACTTACGACAATGGGGGATGCGTCAAAGTTTTAGTGTCGCACAGATAACTGCAGGTATCAGAGCAATCCGGAGCATCCTTGAGAGGCTGTGTCACTCTCCCTCAATGGGAATGTTTTTCTCTTGTGGCTCGTGTTTGTAAATATGCCCGATTAGATGTGTACACGCACCTGGGGAGCGGGCAGATGACTTGGGGCAGCTGTTCTTTCTCCTCTTGCTCTGAAGTTCAGCTACTTTCTTTTTATCTTCTGGGAAAGTGTCCGACAAACAAAGCCTCCATTACAGATGTGTTTTGGGCTGACTTCTGGTCCCTCCCCCTGCTCATGGATACCATCTCCTGATTGGCTACCAGGAGAGCAGGTACTCGTGAGAGACACTGCTGAGGCTTCAGTTATTTTAGACCTTCGAGACGGTGAGATGTAAAGAGATAACAAACCGGAGCTTGTCAGCACACGCAGCCAAGGGCTTTGTCCTTTTGCGAAGCCGGTCCACATACTTCTCCAGGCCGTCATGTAGTCTCCCCTCATAGCCAATGCAAAAAACCGGGTCGCCCTCCTGAGCTACCCACCGTATGGGAGACGATCGACTCCCAAAAAATATGAAGGCGGTCTTAGGTCATTCCTGCCCATGACTAAATATTTTCAAGAATCCATAAATCATAATGGGAATAATGGAGAAGAAGCTCTGGACACTATTCCTATTCCCTAACTTGAGTCCTCCTGCACATCATTCTCTAGAAGTATTTCTAAAAGGCATTAAAACAAGATTTGAAAGCACTCTAAGCTGACATTTGAGATCCAGATTACTTCAGATGGTCAATAATTAAAACCTTGTCCACTCTGATGTCTAATTTTATTTTTTACAATGAGGGTTGAACATCCGTCTCCAAACTGCTTTCTGTCGGCGTCCTAGAGCCCATCACGGGCAGCGTAGGGCACCTCACACAATGAGCCATTTCGGGACACCTGTTGGCCTATCTGCACGCTTTTGGAAAGCAGTGAACCTGGGAGAGCATGCAAACTCCACACATACTGAGGCAAGATGTGAACGCTGAACTTTTGGAGGCGTGAGACGACTGGACCACCGCGCCAACACTAATTCCAGAAAGTATTATATAATAAAACCTTTTTTTTGTAATCAAAAGAAATCTGACTGCTAATTTGCATCTTCATGCACTTGTGACTCCCCTAAATGAACTTAAAATTAAAAATAAAACAAATTCAGTTTCTTCCTGCAGCACTTATGGGGTTGGGAGGGGGAGAGGGAAAGGGGGGTTACCTGGTTGCAAGATTAATGTGCTGGGGAGTTTTGGGTCACTGTTGATCCAAACTGTCTCTATGCCGTGCTGGAGCAACACATTAGTCAAAGAGCAGGACCCTCCCCCCCCCCCACTCAAGAGTGTGAAACCTAAAACAATTATCCATATCTTGCAAAACAGTGGGTGAGGGGCTTGAGCTTGCATCTGAACCTTTTTTCCCCCTAATTGTTCTGCGTCGTTTATACAGATCTGAGAAGTTCTGCATAAAATCTTGCGTGATTCCAAACCAAATTCTGTTTGGTACTTTTGCAAAAAAAAAAAAAAAACATTTGCAAGCATGTTGTGAACTTAGATTTTGAAAAAGCAGATCTTGTCTCACTGTGCAACATTAGCAGTTGTTAGTGAGAGAGTGTGTCATACAGTACTGTTGATTTATGTTTGACATGAAGAGCTGATTTTAAAAATTAACACAGCTGTTAACTAGGCGTCTTGAATGTCGAAAAGATCTCTAGCTGCGTCGTTTTATCATTATTTTGCCTTACTGTACTTTATAATTTTAGCCAATGTCAATTCCAACCTACCTCAATAAATAACGCAGTTACTTTTTTTATGTGTTGTAGTAGCCGCAGAAAGGGTGTAAAAATACCCCAAAATAAATAGCAGTTAGCATAGAAAAGCTGAGGTCAGGATGCAAAAATGGTAGAATTTATTTATGGTGTTTTAATATTATTAGTCACTTTGCTATGATTTAATTTTGGTGTGTGTGTGTGTGTGTGTGTGTGTGTGTGTGTGTGTGTGTGTGTGTGTGTACCTGAATGGAATTCAAGGCAGCCATGCCAAACTATAGCGTGACATTTAGGAAACACATCAAATCACCCCAGAGGGATAAATAAACATCAGTACTGATTCAAGAGCACAGAGTCACAAATGGAAAGGATTTGGGGTCGGTCTGGTCCCAGGATGAGAACAAAGAAAAATGCGAAACTGCGAAAATGTCATTAGATATATATACAAATTGAATGGGGTGTTGGGTCTCACATTTGGTCTTAGAACTTTTTATGTTTAAATTATTGCCTGTTATTCACATTTCCTAATGGAATGCCGTAAGCACAGTCAGAGGGGTTTAACGAATAAGTGTTAATTTGTAAGGAGCTGTATGCTTGATGGGTAACACTGTGTCTGGGGTTGTGTGTTCAAATCCCATCTGCGTCTGCATTTTCTCCCTGTGCCGTACATGTTTCCTCCCACAGTCCAAAGACATGTGTTTAGGATGACTGGCATTTCTAAGTAGCCATATTGGAATATGTGGTTAGATAATGGGTGAATAAAATAAACAGTCTCCCCTCCCCCCACCCACCAAAACAGGAAAATGCAGTTGAGTGGATTATCTTTTTAATCGTCTGTCTCTCCGTGCCATCATAAAGAACTAAATGGAACTACTGGGTTTTTAATAGAACACTTGGGTATTTCTTAGCTTATTTAATATAAATGAGCCATAATCCTGTTGCAATATGCAGTATTAGCAGTACATGTGCAATGACAATAGACATTCATTCGTTCATTCAAGTTTCAATATGGACGCTTGTGATAAACCTGAATTTATTCATTGCTTGCAACTTGCATATCTAAAGCTATACATCAAACCTGTTTTTTTTTTTTTTTTTTTTTTTAACAAACCTTATATGAAATCATGTCTGGAAAACAGGATTTGTTCCAAGCCTAACCACAGAGAAGCAGTGCAGGGTGAGGACGCTCCGGGAGTCTTTGCGAAGCAGCCCAGGGCACAGGGAACTCCTTGAGGGTTATGCCAGTCTACCACAGGGTGAGCACAGTGGGAATCTCAGAGACACTAAGTTGCTTAACTGCTAGAGGAAACCCACACAGCAGAGAGAACACACAAGATCTCCACAGAGACATATACAGACGCTCCTCTACTTACGAACTTTCAGACATACGAACGAAGAGGACTGTAAGTCCAATTTGTGTTCCTTGGGCTCCCGTTTCCTGTCCGCAACATCAATTGTTTTTTTCTGCGTAGCAATTCCACCTAGTACGACTTCTGGCCGCTACTCCCGCCGCGCAGCAGCGTAGCATGCGTACTCCCAGCATACTGGTTCTTTGTACTTGTGTATATCCTTAAAATGATGTTAAATAACGACTTACGAACATTTCAAGTTACGAACGGCCGTTCGTAACATATCTCGTTCGTAAGTAGAGGAGCGTCTGTATACATTTATATAGATCATTTTGTTGTATTCGTTAACGGTAAAAACTGTTACAAAAGGCAATTCCTTTAATATAACATCATGCACCATTCATCGTGCATAGCTGCCCTAAAGAGTTTAAGAAAGGTTTAGTAAAAATCATCAGCACAGGCAAACACAGCAGTTATAAGAGCCGTCCATTAAAATCCCTGCAGGCCAAAAACAGCAGGGTGACGAAAAAAGGCTGATGGTTCTGGTGTCGAGGAAAATGTGAATAAATGTGTAGGTGCTATTAGAACAGAAGGCAGGAGTGGTCTTCAGTTAGGGCTGGCCAATGAAGGTATGAAGGTCAGCCCGGCCTGAGCTGAGATTCTAGGCCATTCTGCTCAGTGTTTGTCCTGGGTAGAGACGGCAGTCTTGGCGGGAAAGAAAGGAAGCGCATAATCAATCCATCATGGTTAATGCTGTGATAAAACCACCCATAATCTCTTAGAAACAGTAGGTCTTCAGTCTAGATTTAAATGCTGAGCCCGAGGGGGAATCCTTCCCTGAAAGCCAGTTTTATGAAGCGGGAGCCATTAGATGGAAGATTTACTATCAACAGTTGTTTTGTTTAATCTGGGAATTACAGTAAGCGAGCGGGAGGAAACAACTGGCCAGTATTGTCATACAAAGATAGCAAACAGACAGCAAGAGAGTCTCAAAACAGTTTTAAAGTGTGTCTTCATCCATCTTACATCTGTTTATCCGGTCTAGGGTCACAGGGAACACTGCAGAGGAGGTACCGGTCTATTAGAGGACAGAGACGATTGCCCATTGGTTAGTTTGGGAAAAAGGCTTTAACAGTGGATTGTCTTGCATCTCACTATAGTGGTGTGAGAAGATGAGATGTTCATATTTGAGAAGATTCTATTGGTTGCTATAAGAGAGGTAGTATTGCAGGGGCAGCTTTAAGTGTGTATAGCAACTTAAACGTTTTTTTGTTTTTATCAGCTTTGAAGTGAAGTTTATATTCATTGCAGAACTTTGACTCTCACTAAAGTGTATTATTCAAGCCGTGCCAAATTATGAGTTCCACTACATTGCAAAACAAAATATTTTTAAATGCAAATGTTGTTACTTATATTAAGAAATTCTACAAGTAATAAAATTTGCATTTTTGTCAGAATTTTTAAACATTAATAGGGGATTAAAGCTTCTCAGTCATATCCCAGTAGAAACTAAGGTGATTATTCTGTCATTATTCTCAAACTAGCCCAACTGTGTGACTTTTCACTCTATCAGAGGTGAATCTGCTCTCCTCGGGTGGTGGAGTTTGGTGGCTCATAGTTGTAAATTAATGGACTAAGTTTGTGGTCGGTGCAGCCTGGCATGTCAGAACATGGAAGAGTCCACCACCGCCTTCCTCTTCTGACAACCCAACCCGCAGAAATTTCCAGAAGGAAATGAGAAGCTTATAGTGATATTTCTGCGGTGTTTCTCATCAGTTGCATTCTGAACACTACAAACATGAGTCCTACAGTCGATATCTCAGCATTGCAATGAGGAATCATTTCCAGGAATCTCTAGGAAGGTGCAGCTATATCTAATGCATAGATCTCTGCAGCGTCTTGCTGACAATTCATATGATCTCATCTTGAAGCACCTCCTGACATTTTCACATGAGATGACTATCTCAACCGCTTCTACTTTCCTGAGCCCCACTGATAATATATCTCAGCAAAATATCTCCGGTGTTCCTCGTATGGTTTTGTTTTTGAAGCTGTTGTTTAATGGTGTTTATTTCGGCAATAGCAATTTCAAAATTAATTCAGGAAACGGGTATAAGATTTTACACCTTTAAACATGAGCTTTCCTTCTGCTCAGAGCATTCTGTCAGCATTCTACATGGTCTGTTACTTGTTTAGATGACAAAAATCGATATTGTTCACTTTTCAGCTAAAACTATTAAAATATGATCTATACTTTGCTTCCAACAGGCTAAGTATTTTGAGTTTTCTGAGAAATTTGAAAAATTTAATTATGAAAAATTGCCACAAAAATCTGAATGAAATTTCAATTCTTCTTGAGTATGTAAGATTTTTAGCTGAAATGCTAATAATGTGAATTACATGGCACATGACCACATACGTGGATAAAAGTGTATTTAAGTAAATGTTACACCAACAACATTAACAATAATAATCCATGTACAGTATCTTCTAAGAGGGGACAGTGTGGAGGCATGGTGGTTAGCACTATTATCTTGTGCTTCTGGGTCCAGGGTTTGAGTCACAATCACAAAGCTGAATTTCTTACTTAGCCAGATAACTTGTTGGATTTAAGGTACTCCAGTTTAAATTGACTGCACTAGCATTTAGCCCAGGCTACCTTAGACTCAACAAGTTATCCAGCTAAGCAAGAAATCCTACTTCATGATACAGGCCCCCGTTGTATTTTCTGGGTTCTGATTGACAGAGCTATAGACCAAGAAAAAGCTGAGACCGCCCTTGCTAGTATCAGGGAAAGGACACTATGTTTGTAATCCCCTACTGGCTTCTCTGATAGCAAAATGTCAGCTTGAGCCATTGTGAAACAGGGCTTCTACAACAAAAATCTCGCAAAAGGAGTATCACCAAGAAAATTCAAACACAGATTTATTCTGGAGACTGGTGAATCCAACAACACCCAATTCCCAAATATCTCTTGGTAATCAGTCTACTTTGAAAGATGGGAATTTTAGCTCTCTAGGTATGTTTAAGCTAAATCATTAGCTTCTGCTAATTTCTTTTTTTTTTGTGGTTTATCGCGTAGCATCATCAAATTAAATTTTGGAGTTAGCAGGTTAGCGGTTATCATAACTAACTTTTTCGGTTAGCTGTGTCCTCCACTGGTTGTAGACGTACTGGTTGTAGACGTCCCCCCAGGCAGTCTAAGGCACTATAACCAGGATGTAAGTTTATCACAGGGCACACTTATACTCACAAACACACACCTAACTGCAGAGTATTTGCACTGTATGAGGAAACATGGTGGACGTGCAAATTTCACACACTCGTACATGGCTACGGAGGTATCTACAGCTTTGTGGGGACTCTCCGTTCGTTTCTCCATTCTCCTTTGTTTTACTGATGTTGACAGAGAGGTCATTGTCCTGGCACCAGCTGGTTAATTCCTTCGCTTTCATTGTCCATAATGAGGCCCAAGGATGTTGCGTCTACAGCAAACTTCAAGATGACGTTGGAGCTGTGTTCTGCAGCACAGTCGTGAGTGAAGAGTACAAGAGGGGACTGAGCAGACAGCCCTGTGGTGCACCCGTGTTCAGGATCAGCGGGGAGGAAGGGGCCCTGCCCCGCAGAAAGCTGAAAATCCATCGGCAAATGGACCTTCCCAGTCCGAGTTCATCGAGCTTGGAGACAGGTTCACTTGGAGCTCTCATCGGTGCGGCCACCTTGCAGCATGACAGGATGCATATAGTAAATGTAATATATACATGACCACACGCACATGCAAAGCTACACACACACACGTTTGAATTCACCTCATTGTGGGGACCATCTATCCATTTCTATGGGAAAATCCCTAATCCCAACAATGACAACTTTAACCCGAAATAAACAAGTGACTAAACAAAATACAAAACTTTTGACATATTTCGTTTTTTGATTGCAGTCACAGATTTTTATAAAATTGAGGGGACAAATTCAAAATAGCAGGTTTTTATCACATTGTGGGGACATTTGGCCCCTACAGTGTAATATGTGTGTAACCCCCCCCCCCCCCCCCCCACACACACACACACACACACGCACACATACTGTAGATGGGTCAGAATTTAGGATTCAAATAACAAAAACATACAGTACTGTGCAACAGTGTTAGGCAGTAACAAGTAAATGTTTAAATGATCTTCATGTTGGTGGATAACTATTAGCGGTGGACTGGTAGGCAGAGCCCCCCTCCCACTGGAAATCTCACATGTATGCAGAACATTCGTGAAAATTTAAGTGCTGATGTCATGTATATTACATGGGGCTCGGCCCATGCTACTTTTATATCTCATCTTTATGTAAACAACCACATTATGGTGGAAGCCATAACACAAATAATATTTGGTATAATACTTCATTTTGAAATGTAACAGTTTGTAATGTTTTATAGTCAAACTATGTTGTCGAGGCGTGTATTTAACGAAAAAAGCATGTTTGTGGAATTTGATAACTACCGCAGTGCATGATGGGAATGGTATTTGAAGGCTCCTTAGGTTTCATCATCTGCAACTACTCGAACTGGCATAGGCAGGCCCTAGGGGTGAATTTGGAAAGGGGGGCGGTGTGATCCATTTTTGCCCCAGGGCCCAGTATAGAGTTGTTCCGTCACTGATAACTGTGATATTATGTCTGTCAAAGTGTGTCAGCTTACCCATTTCAGAATCTGTCCTAACGTCACCCCAGCAATTGCAGTCATCATCCAATACACCCATGTGTGTTTTTGACTCAACCACTATCGTACCTTATTTGGTCCACCAGCACCTCATTTAGTTATTAAACAAAGTCAATTAAGTGAGCTTGTGGTGAAATGTAACGAATATATGAAATGGCTGTGGTACCCCTTAGGAGAGGTTTGGCAGCCAAAGTGGCATTCATGTACTGTAATGTGAAATTGAATGTTTTTTTTTCTGAGCAAACATACACTGACTCTGTAGATAAATAGACTAAAATATTTCCTCTGACTGCATAAGACTTTTAAGCAATACTGTACAGATTAAAATAATGTCTGCTGGGAGTGACATGCTACATGTCACTACTCTCCGGAGCCATCTTGAACATTGTGAACTGTATATGAGGGAGGTAACAGTAAAAGGCATCCTGGGTCCCATCTGGAGACGGTCCTCCTTGATTGGACCTTCCCCTCTGCTCTGGGACTCCCCATTCTAACTCCACATTCTGACTCCCCATTCTGACTCCCGATTCTAACTCCCCATTCTGACTCCCCATTCTAACTCCCGATTCTAACTCCACATTGTGACTCCCCATTCTGACTCCGCATTCTAACTCCCCATTCTGACTCCCCCCTTCTAACTCCCGATTCTTACTCCCGATTCTAACTCCCTATTCTGACTCCTCATTCTAATTCCTGATTCTAACTCCCTATTATGACTCCCCATTCTAACTCCCGATTCTAACTCCACATTGTGACTCCCCATTCTGACTCCGCATTCTAACTCCCCATTCTGACTCCCCCCTTCTAACTCCCGATTCTTACTCCCGATTCTAACTCCCTATTCTGACTCCCCATTCTGACTCCCCATTCTAACTCCCCATTCTGACTTCCCATTCTAACTCCCACGTGATGGTCATCTTCCATATCCACCTAACTCTTAGGGGCTATGTACTGCTCTTTGTGCTTTCAGGCTCCCTACACACTTTGCCTGACATATTCTCACCATCACATTGTTACTGGTACCGCTGGAAAGATTTAAATTATCAAGGAGGACCTGTGGGAGGTTTTAATGACAAGGCAGGCCACCGGGGGCGTCACGTCAGTTTTTCATGTCTGCCAGACATGGCGCCGTCCGTTGCTGAGGCCATGGGGCAGGAGGAGGGGACATTGGCGCCATCCGTCCCAGTCTGGTGGCTCATTGGTCCGCTTCATTGTCCAATCAGAGCAGTAGACAGACAGTCATAAGCAAAAAGTCAGCAGGAGGGTCAGCTATTAGTTATGTCAGTTATGTAATCAGCACTCCATTATTTTTTACTCCTGATACAGCAGCTGTTTACTCGTATTTATATACCACAGAAGGAACATGTTCATATATGTTAGTGGCTTTCATTAAACCAGGAACACCAATTTATACACCATGAAAGCATCTGAGGTCAAATTACCAGTGAAGATGCCGGAGCTCTCCCTGGTCCCTGGGGACATGCTAAGTCATCTTCAGGAAAAGGCGAAAAGTTCATCCACATATTTGACATAATATGTTTTTGGACAAAGTTGTCCTGTGTTCCTGATGACACCGGAAGTCAGAACATACATGTTCCTGCAGGATGAGGGAGGCTCTGTGTTCCAAGCCCTCTAAGAACTCATTTGAGCACTTTCTCCTGATGGAATGCAGACCTGTGCATGGACACTGATGATCTCTCTTGCGCAGATCCATTTGTTGTGCTCGTTATCTATAGGATCCTTGTTAAGAGGGCTTTGTTTTTCGGGTGTCCCTGGTGTACCTCACTTCTGCCCACATGTGTCCTGTCACAGATCTGGCAGGGATTCTGAATGCAGGTGTCCGATCTGTGATTGAGACACATAGGCTAAGCGTTTCCCTTGAACTCCCCTGATGTGAGTGAATTCCGTGTGAATGACTGTGAGTTAAACAGGTCGAGTGAGAAGCTGTGACACACACACACACACGTCGGGTAATCATATCTTTATGGGGACCGCTCATTCATTTCTATCGGAAATAACTATGCTAACTATGACAACCTTAACCCCTACCCAGCCCTAGCCATAAGTAACCAAGCAAAATACAAGAGTTTTTTCATTGCAGTCACAGATTTTATTAAACTGGTCCCCATAAGGGGTAAAAAACAGGTATTCATCACATTGTGGGGACATTGTGTCCCCATAAGGTAAGGTATACCCGTTCACACACACACACGCATACACAAGATGGACAATGATGATGATAATGTGGACATAGCAGGTTACCCCTGGAAGAGATGCACATTTAAAAGCTCAAATTTAGAATACAAGTATACAGACAGTTCCAAAAACTACAGTGCAACTCTCTGTACAGTGCAATGTTCTGTGTTCATAGGGTATATCTATCTTCTCCCTTCCTCCATCTTTGTATTCATACAGCATCTTAATATGAAGCACAAGGTTTAATGGGGAAGCTCAGATGTAATCCAAGGCTGACTGTATAGACAGCGGTATATTCATTTCAGAGCAATCACTATATAGAAAATAAATCCGAGGCAGCGCTGAGCACGAGGAAACATGCAGGTACCTGCTGGATGGGATGGCAGTCCATTGTAGGAGACATGCAATGGAGAATTTAGAGGCACCAGTTTACTGAACTCCAGGAGCACAGACTGGGGGTGACCTTTAAACCCCCAACCCTGGAAGTGTGGGGAACCAGTGCTACCACCCGAAGGTTTTCTGCATGCATTCTGGATGTAGCATACTGTTTCAGGATTTAGTGTATGCTTTCTGGATGTAGCATACTATTTCAGGATATAGCGTATGCTTTCTGGATGTAGCATGCTGTTTCAGGATGTAGCATATGCTTTCTGGATGTTGCATGCTGTTTCAGGATGTAGCATATGCTTTCTGGATGTAGCATACTGTTTCAGGATGTAGCATACTCTTCCTGGCTGTAGCCAGGATGTAGTGTACTGTTTTTCTTTCAGTTTGCAGTCCTTTGCATATGGTACTCTTATGCAAATTTATAAGATGCCTTTGCACTGTTTCCCGTAAAATAGTGCTTTCTATTGTGCTTATTGGCACCGAACCACAACCAATTGCGGTATGTTTGTCCATGCTAGCCATAAAGTGTTCTGCATTCTGAGTATATATATATACCTCAGCAACATAAATGTTTTGGAAATGCATGATAGGCAATAGATTACAATTGTCTTGTAAGGAAAGAAAGCTAATGTCACACTTTTTCCTTCCATGAGACAATGACTGCGATAGCTTCCCCAGACCGTTAAACCTGTCATTGAAATTTTCCCATCTTTGTTTGGCCACGTCTGGCATGAATTAAGGATGTCTGGGAGCCTCTGAAAGCTCATAATACTGCTCTCTTCATTAGTTGAGTTGTTTGGTTTGTTTGGAACATGTCATGACTAATGTCCTCTTAAAAAAGGTCACACGAGATTCCCAGAACGGAAGGGAGCCCGAGGCTAGGTGTACTGATAGGATCGTCCTGATACGCTCCTGGTATCTCCTTTCTACCCTGGCTGGCCCAGAACCAAAGGTCCCTCTGAACCTGCAGTCTCGTTACTCTACGAGACAAGGATGTTGCTTCAACATCAACAACTCATGTGCTCCTGTTGACAGATGAAGTGGCAAAAACCTCCCCTTTGCCATGTAAAGACCATATTAAAAATTAGCCGATTCAAACAAGCTAGCAGTGTTCAGTCTAGATTGTTATCCTGTTACTTGACAGAAAATTAAATGTATTTCAGTCTTTGAAGTGTATGTACTTTGAAAGATGGTCTGATAAACTATGATTTGAGGTGACACAGTACTGTCTGTAGAAATTGTATAGGGCAATGAAGTGTTGCTTCAACACGGGGATAGACTATAGCTAAACTACTGTAAAATTAGTGTTTATTTATGACATGCATATTATTTTTTGTTATGCTATACTACAGTTCCCAGAAACTAGTTGCTGTTGTTTAAGAGGATCCACATCACTCCCTCTATTTTTCTGTGATTTCTTTTTAACTCCGCATATTAAAAGTTAGAATGTTAGGCATGGTGGTTTGTCTCTGGTCTGGTGGTTTCCAGTAGACTTTCACTGGACACAGCTGGTTGGCTCTCTGCTGGTGCCATGAAATCTGTAGACATGGTACTGGTCTGGAAGCAGTAGCAAATGAAAAAATGGCAGATTCTGAAAAGAATTACCCCAACACCTCCCACAACAAACCAGGAAAATGAGATGCCAGTGTGCTCTGAGTCAGAGGACTATAATTTAGTCTTCTAACCAGCTCCTCCGGCCCCAACTCTCCTCCCCGCACCCCCACAGACTTTATTAAAACAGTCAACCCCCCCACAGACTTTATTAAAACAGTCAACCCCTTCCAGCCTCAATGTACCCTAGACTCTATGGTGAGTCTAATTATGGAAGATTGCAGAGTTTGAAGCGATCCAAACAGGCCCAGCTTATAACTCTACGTGTGTGCCGAGGGAGGGGGCAGGGAAGACAGGGTGGTGTCAGTAACGCGCTACCAAATGAAATCTGAAATTTTATCCCTCATTTACCGTTTAATTTTCTGCATTTAAGATTTTTTTGTTCTGCCCTATAGAACTAGCGCTACGTGTCTCGTATGTGTAACTAAATATTTGCAGGTCTATACATAAAGTTGACTTATCCACAGTGTGTCTGCTATCATGATGTCCTCCTGAATTTATACGATCAAATGAGAAACCCTTTATCCAAAACCCATTGAGCAGGAAGCATTCTAGAGCTACACCGTGTTCACTCTGTCCCATTCTAGTTCTAGAAATTTGACGGCCTGCTTCTTGAAATAAGGTCGGTAAGTTTAGGCCTTCGAGGCCTGCAGGGAGAGCGGCATGGAAAGGTACCAAGGGATGGGAAGCAGAGTTCTCTGCACCCTCCCCATAGGACGCCTGTTTGTCCTGGGAAAAGACAGCTACCCTGTTGTTTTTCCCTGATGGTAGACTCATATGACATAATGGCCCTGTCTGGCTACAGTGTACCTGGTTGACTCACGCCTACTATAATTTAGACAAGCCGTGCCTCATCCTTCTCAGGTGCCTATCCATTTAATGTGCCACAGTGTGTATGTGGCTCTCTTTTGTTTGCACTGAAAATAATAGAGTACATAGAAATAACTCCTGTCTCTCAACGGGGCTGCAGATCCATCAGTCCTGCAGGTCAGATTAACCTGGACACTGTTGTATTACTTAAAATGGTTCAAAACCTAGACAACAGTTTGCTGTATTTAGTGATGATTACAATGTTATTCATGTCTAGTATTCCAATGAAGGAGATTAAGTATGATATGTAAGGGACACTGTTTGTTTTAAGGACTTTCATTAGATTGCTTTTAAGTTCCTAAGTATTTTCCTTACCCTTGTCACACATTTGACTGGATGAGTTTGCGTCCATATTTTCATTAGTATTTCTCATATTATTTTTCACTTCCATGCTCCCCCCCCCAGATACATAAGGGAATGATCTGGTCTGATGTCTCTGAGAGTTTCGTCAGATTAGTCTCTGCCCTGCACCCACGTGCACATGTATTAATTTCTTGTCAAATCCAGTCACTTCTGGTTGTTTCCAGTTACCCCCAGTATGCAATGGGCTGCTCATATGAGGGCACAGAGTGTACGGTTGGGGATTTGGGAGGGGGTGAACTGGTTGTAGATGAATGTGGGACATGGTGTGATGATGAGGGTTGTGTAGACCCACACCATCCTGTATTGCTATTTCAAGACAGATTGGAACATTGCCAAAGTGATGTCATCAAGAGGGCAGTGCTTATAGGTCCCATGTAAAACCCCAGACTTTTGGACCCAGGTATTTTTCAGAGGTGAAGCTTTGTCCAGAGAGTACAAATCCAGACCAAGATTTTGTTTCAACCAACCAGCTGAGTACTCTGTGACTGGGACTCAACAAGTTGGTTGACACAAAATCTCGGTCTGGATTTGTACTCTCTAGACCTGAAATCTCCACCTCCACCCAAACATAGCTGGGGTACATCCCGAAGAAGGCAGCAGTCCATCACATGGCACAATCATGCTACAGGCAATTCAGAGAGTCCTGTTGACCAAAGTGCTTATCTTTGGACTGTGGGAAGGAACTGGAGTACCCAGATGAAACCAGCATAACACAGGCTGGGGCCTGAATTTAAACCCTCAACACTGGAGGTGTGAGACAACAGATCTACTCACTAAGACACTGTGTCATCTTTAAGTAATATCATGTACTTAACAGCTATACCCAACATTGTGGCTAAGATGGTGAGTGCTGTATCTGTACCCAGAGTTGTGGGTTTGAATGCACATTTACATTTATTTAGCAGACAATTTCATCGTAAGAAATGTTCAGAGAAAACCAGGTTGGACCCTCCCTGGAGCAATTAGGGTTAGGGGCCTTCCTCAAGGGCCCTTTGGTAAAATTACTTGGTGAATTACAAGTGATTAAAACTAGTAACCTTCCAATCACAGACAGAGTCCTAACTCGCAGTAGATGTGCAGTTAACTGAACTGGTATATCTGCATTTTCTTTATTGCATGCTTTTGTGTGAGCCATGATAGACTGAAATCCCATCCAGGGTGTGTCTGCTTCATGCCCAATACCTTCTGGGACAAGCTCCAGGTTCACATTGACTCTGCAACGGACAGCCCAGTTTGGAATATGAATCGCAAGAAGAGTACTGCTTAGATATAACCAGAGGTCAACATTTCATGTCCAGAAATTAAACATCCAGACCAGGATTTCGTTTAAACCAACCAGTTGAGTATAAAGAGTCACAGTCACAGAGTACTCAACTGGTTGGCTGAAACAAAATCTTGGTCTGGATTTTTTTTTGTTTGTTTCTGGACTTGAACTGTCTACCTCTGGATATAATATTTTCTGGGTTCATTGTTTTTGCTGAACCAAAAACGCTTTATTGTCATGTTCATTAAGCAGTTGTGGCTTAACTATTGTTGCATCAGCAAATTGGGGGAAGCCAATAACTACAGGAAATGCTGTGAAACAGTATGTAATCCTGTGTTTTTTTTTTATTACTATTAATAATGCTTCCCTGAGTTTCGAGAGGCAGGGATAGAGAAGTCAGGTTACAGTTGTAGTATGCAGAACTCTATACAGACGCTCCTCTACTTACAAACTTTCAACTTACGAACTTTCAGATATACAAACGAAGAGGACTGTCCAAATTGTGTTCTTTAGGCTCCCATTTCCTGTCCGCAACATCAATTATTTTTTTCTGCGCAGCAATTCCGCCCAGTACGACTTCTGGCTGCTACTCCCGCCACGCAGCAGCGTAGCGTGCGAACTCCCAGCATCCTAGTTCTTTGTACTTGCGTATATCCTTAAAATGATGTTAAATAACGACTTATGAACATTTCAAGTTGCATGTGTCTGAGCCGGTGCATCCAAACAGTCACGGCTGTCGCATAACTTTTGTCAGCATAATGGGTTATTAAACCTCTCAGTGTCTCTTGTTTCTCCAAGAGACAATTTTCCAAGACACAGGATTCCGGGCAGACAGCTTTAATCTCCCAGAATAATAGCAAGTCGCTCTCTGGTTGTCAGGAGGGTGCATCCAGGAAGGGATAACCCTGCCCTAAGGGTCACACTGGTTGTTGGTGAAACAGAATACTGGCTCGTGTTACCCCCCCTCCCCCCACACCCGCTTCCCCCTCCCCCCACACCCGCTCCCCCCCTCCCCCCTCCCCGACTCCCACTCACTAGTGGGTGTGAATTTCTGCAGAAAAATAGAACTGGTGGTTTACACTGCATCCAGGGCAACTGGAAGACAGTGCAGCCAAATTCCTTGGATGTATTTGGGTCTTAGTATTGATAGCGAACAAGATGTCTTGACATCACAAGCAATAGGGGAACTTGGGGAACGTCACAGATTGAGGGCTTGAGGACATATCAAAATGAACCTTTCGTTAGTTGACTTGCTGGAATGAAAATGCAAACAATTGCTGAATGAACGTCACGAATCACAAATTTCTAGCCTCTTACTCTCTTTTGTTATGCACATCTCAAAATATTCATTTGTTGCAGGATTAAGGACGCAGATGCTTTCTGGTCAATTTTGTGACAAATGAATTCCATAAACGCCAAAGTGGACCTCAGTCAGCTCAAAGAACAAATCACTGTTTCATACTTGAATTAAGTCACCTTTGCATAGAACTACTTTTTGTGCCACCCCTGGTCAAGCGTTGACATTTCAGTTGCAATGGGACAAGCACTCCTGACTCCCGTTATGTGATCGCAGCATTGGCAAATAGAGGCTAGCAAAGGCGTTAATGAAATGTCGGCTGATAAATTTCCCACCCAAAAAGATAACGGAACGCTGATGACTGTAGTGGTTTCGCAGGCCTGTCATCCTTGTCAGATAAAAAAAAAGAAAGAGACCAGGAGTGGTGTTTAGAAGTACACTGCAAAGAACATATACAGTCAACCCTTCCACATCGCAGGGGTTAGGAGCACAGGCCCTCTGCGATCTGGAAAAACCACATAAATTTTTTTGGTCTGCTTAGTACGTGAAGCGAGGAGATATGAGAAACGCGAGATTCGAAGATCACCGCGAGGTCACTGCGAGATCACTGCGAGATATCACGTGAGAAGCCGCTGTAAACGCGCTTGGTGTCTTCCAAGCCAGCACTGTACATATATTGTATACATATATGAGTTGCTAAAGTTTTTATTGTATTGTTTTAGCTGTATGTCGTCTGCTAGTCTTCGCCTGTTGTCTGCAACTTTTGCAAAACTCTGAAAAACTCCCAAAAAAAAATCCGCATTTCATTTCTTATCCTGACCCTGGGATATATCGAAACCACAATGGGGAGAGTTGCAATGCAGAAGGGTCAACTGTACTTCTAAATATATCGATAGTACAAGCGTATCAAGATGCCCTCGTCTCCACTGTCAGCAGAAGCACATAACACTAAAGAAGATAAGCAGAATTCTGCTTCAGTAGTTATTATCTGTCAGGAAACCAAAATACCTGCTGTACGCTCGACCCTAATGGAAAACATCCACCTCTTGAAAGGAGAGGGCAAACCCCATGCGTGTCATAACTGTTTTACCGGCTTTAAACATTATGGATGTGAGCTTTGTGACGTTCAAGAACTCTGCAAAATATCAATGCCAAACCAGCCCCCCACCCGTCCCTCCCACAAAAGATTTTGTTAACAACTTCAATGGAGACTGAAAGTCTCACAGAATACGTGGTGGGGGTGAGTATAACGTATATCCGCCTCATCTGACTGCTCAAGGCCGAAACGGTATCGAGACGTATCGCCATCACGGCAGAGATATACGGCTGTGGATTAATTGCCGATAGTATTTTTTTAATTTGCTCAGCAAGTGGGGGAATTTAAGGAATCGAGGTTACCGACTCAAATGAGAAACATTTAGATATGGGTCTTCGCCGCAGAGAAAATGATTCTGTTTTCTGACAGCTTTTTTTTTTTGTTGTTTTTTTTTTGTCATCATGGGTTTAAAAGGGAAGCTACTGTACAGTATCTATTAAGATTTTCCACTGGTCGGCGCTATATGTGAAAGGGTTAAAGACACAGCCATGGAAAAAAAAAAATTTCCGCTTATTTCTCAATGTATGGCTGTGTGTCTGAGAATAATATGTAATTTTTTTGCAAACTGCTTCTCATTGATGAAGGGCTTCTTCCTTGCTTTATGGGACTTCAGTCCTGCTTCTAGGAGCCTAGCAGTGCACTTCACACCTGCACTTAATGTTTCCTTTTGAAGGTCACTTGATGTCATGTTACGACTCAGGAGAAACTGCTGGATAAGTTGACGGTCATCTCTGGCATTAGGGAGTCCCAATCGCCCTCTACCCGGCTGGTGTTTTGGTCATTGCCAGTGTCTCCTGCTTCACCTTATTCTTGTATACTGCTGTCTTAGAAATTTTGAGTCCGGAAGCAACCTGCCTCGCAGCGCAGCCCTTCTGACAGCAGAACCAGGATTAAAGCAGATTTTAAAAATGCAGATTTGTTTAACAATATAGAGCGGTTTCTTAGTTTCTTCAATGGCTGTATTTATGGAATCGTACTTATTCTACATTTTAGATTACAGTGGTCGTGAACAAATGCAACTTTCAGATTTGAGGTCACTGTTAAATTAATACCGATGAAGGTTTCTTAAGAGAGTTTCACAGACATGGGGGGGGGGGGGGGGGGGGGGGGGTTACTTTGAAAGCCGCCCGATTCGGCAGCCTTTCTCTGACCCTACAAGCACAAAGCACAGCAGGGCTGCGCGACACTGCAAAGGCCCGCCCCGCACTTCCAGCTTATGTGATATTTCAGTACAAGACATGTAATTAAGGAGCCCTCTTCCCCTGCCCCCCCCCACTGCCTGTCATATGAGGGAAGGGTGTGTGTCTGCCCCCCCCCCCCCCACCCATTTACCCACAGTTCTGTCTAGCTGTCATCTTTGTCTGGCCAATGAATAGTTCGCTTGTAGGCCCTCATGCTGAAAGCCCGTAATCTTGTTCCCTCCCGTAGGCAGACATTTACAGCTACATCTGTATCTACTTTGCCACATTGTTAATCTTCCCTCTCTCTCTCTCTCTCTCTCTCTGTCTTCCTCTCACCCACTCTCTCCCCATCCGTCTTTTTGTTATTAAACGTCCCTGCTGGATCCTTCTGTGAGCAGTTATTAACGTCCCCCTTCAAAAATAGATAAAAGTGACCCCCTGTCTGTCTGCATTTAGAGTGGTAAAAAACACAGGGCCACAGCACCCCACCAAATACCTGTCACACGCACACACACACACAAGACTGTATTCATACCTTTGTGAGGACCGCCCATTCATTTCTAGAGCATAACTGTAATCCCAACAATGATGACCTTAAAACCCTACCCAGCCCTAACATTAACCATAAGTAACCAAACAAAATACAAAGTATTTTGGTATTTTTAGTTTTTTGATTGTGGTCACAGATTTGTATAAAACTAAGTGTCCCCTTGTGGGGGGCTGAAAAAATGGTCCCCACAATGTCAAAATAACACGTTATTATCACAGTGTGGGGTCATTTTGGCCCCACAATGTAATGTATACATAATCCATTCACATACACACACACACACACACACACACACACACACACTCAAATATCACCCCTGCTGCCGCCATTTCCATTACCCCAGCACTGTGCCCTCTGCTTGCTGCCCTTTGAAAAAGCCACAGTAGTTATGGATAAAGGAAAAAGGGTAGAAGACTGAGCTGGATTTGGATGCATCAGCGGAACAGCATGGTGCTGCCTGTCTGCCTCTTAATGCCATGTTTTTGGGATATTACTTAATTAGAGACTCGACGTCGCCCATAGCTGGTGGTTTGATGAATGTCTGACAGCATCTCTGAGGCACAACCTTAAACAAGTTTGATCAGGATCTTCAATTAAACGCCCTATTTATAGCAGAGGGGAAAGATCAGCATCAGGCTTTGTCTAGGACTTAATTGTGTCAGTCTCCTACATTTAATGTCGGTCCTGCAGCCGCAGTCCTGCAAACATCCCGTTTCATTACGGGACACAAAAAGAGCGTCAGCAGTGTGGGTGCAAACAGGCGCTATTATAATAAAAAGCTGCCGATTTTGTTCCTGGTGAGGCGAGTCCCAACAGGTCGAGCTGAAAGCTTGGACCACTCACTGGCACATTCATACTGGATGTTTACTAAAGCGGGTCACCCTGAGTTCTCTCCCTCAAGGGTACAAGAGCAATATCCGCTCCGGAGAAGATGACCCATTACGGTTCCTTACCTGCTGTGCCACCTGCCTCCTTCAGGGGTGGGTGACACTAAACAGGTGGGGGGGGGGGGGGGGACAGCAGCTAGAAACCAGAATACAAGCTCTGTTTTCACTCTCCAACCGTCACTTTTATCCAAAAAGATTTATGATTTTATCTGCTTAAACAGCCGGATATTTTACTGGACCAATTCAGGTTAAGTACCTCGGTCAAAGGTACAACAGTAGAACCCCTACTGGGATTAAAACGCTAAGAGTCTGGGCTCTTAACAGCCACGCAGGCCACCGCTCCATCTCTTTATAAAGGGCACTGAGTCCCCCGATGGTTTATGTATTTGGTTCAAACAGGAGGGTTGCATTAGTGCCACAACCAGCTACAGTCAGGAGAGATCCAGGCCCACCCCCCCCTCAATACACCCCCTTAACTCTAACCCTGAGCCACTAAATGTCTCACCGTAGCACTGAGGGCAACTCTAAACAATGTCAGGGTTTTATTTTTGCCTGTAAATTCCTGTTGGCTTGCTAAGGTTTACTTGTCAGTGGATAAATAATATGTATGAATCTGCATGAACAAATGAATAAAGGAGGACTCAAGGTATCTAAAACAGAAATTATTTTGTAATTTACAGATTTAATGCCAACACTATTAGAAATGTTATATGGGAGTAGCATGATTGCTTTCTTATTCCCATGTACAATAATCACTACGACCCTGACCAGGGTAAGTAGCTAACAAAAGTATGAATTTATACCGATACGTTTAATGCATGACCTCCTGTATGCTGATGGTCCACTTTTAAAAATGAAGCTAATGTCACCTTTAATTTCCATAATTAATCTTACTGCCTACCTTGATCCTGCATTTTTTCACAAAGCTGTTCTGTAATAATGTGATAATGTCGTGGCCATGAAAGAGTTTTCCGGATCACCCATTAGAGGCCTGTGTGGGAGGCTACAGTCAGACCCCTAGGTTCAGTTTGTCTGCTCAAAATTTCACCCGCCCGCTACCCCCCAATGCCGCTTTACCCCCACACGACCCCCCTCCCTGAATGCCCACATTCCTGTATTTCACAGCCATAAACAACCATTAACTTAATGTTTAAAAATAATTAAAGGGCAGACATCTGTGTATCCTTGGCAGCCAGTGAGGAACTGATGTGCATAAATGACAACCCCTCTGATTGGCTGGATCCCGCAGTGTTCCTTCATAGTTCCCGCCCACCAATATGTGCCCTGATCTTTATAGGCAGTTTAGAAACAAAGAGGAGGAAAAAAAAAAAAAAAACTGAAAGAACCATGAAAAAATACACACATGGTAATGTTTAGCTTCTCAGTAGTAGCTGCGATGTTATTTTTTTTTCTTCCGTTCTCTCAATCTCTCCCGAAATCAGGAACAGATTTTTCTTTTCCTCCCCTAAACATCTTACATTTGGAGCGCTCCGCGAATGTCAGTGGAAACCGAGGTTGGTAAACTGCCGAAGAAAGGTCGCGTAAATCTCATAATTACAGGCGTAAAGGAGCGCAGGCTTTTCGAATTAAACCTGCCGACTTCCCCTTTAACAGCTTCGCTTAGGAGGGCCTCGTGTCAGTCAGCTGCACGTTCCGGAGGTGGCCCCAAGTGCCCGGCGACTGTCCCTGCCCTATCATCTGCGATCTGCCTGCTCAGTCCGGAACAGTTTGGGGAATAATGTGCAACAAAAACAAACAACACCCAGAAAACATACATAGGACTTCTTTCTAAATCTTCCTGAGGGATGGCAAAGGGGATGGGGGGGGGGGTGGTTGGAGGGTGGTGGTAGCTGAATAAAAGATTTTTTCCCCAACAAAATTAAAACCATAGGACATTACATATGACACCTTCTCTTGGCAGTAATCAGTCCAGCACAAGTTATAGAATAGTAACACAATGTATATGGATGGATGGATGGGTGATAGAAGCCACCGGAGGTGACTAATGGCTTACATAGCCACTGTTTGATGAACGTAAGGTTTTAGAGATGCAGAGTTACTCGCTAAAGCCGGTAGACGTGCTTTCCGTTGTTTGTTTATGTTAATTAGCGCGGCATACTGGCTCTTCTGAGAAACTGGCCACACAGTCATGTGACATGGGCCGGTAACAGAGCCACGTGCATCTTACGCTTTATGTCAAACCAGAAATGCAAAGGCAGGTCTGGTAAACAAATCGCTATCAGCCTTGTGTTTGCTCCAGAATCCCCCCCCACCCCCCCCACACACACACATTTGCTAGTATTATTAAATGGAAGTCGATTGTCTGGGGGGAAAAAATCTGGATTTGGATCATCGCACAACCTCCTTAGCTATCTGTTGTTTTGTCCCCATGGCTTAATTATAAACAAACATTTATATTTATAATTGAGAGAATGCCCCCTTTGTTAAGGGATTAGATGTTTATCCTCATAGCCAAGATTGTAAAGATGTGATCCCAGAGAGAAAATTTCCTCTGTGTTTATATTTCAAAAAGCAAATAAAAAGAAGCGAAGAGTTTGTCCTTTGCTGTATGCAGACTTGCCTGCGAGTCACTGGGGCACAGTTCTCCTTAAAGAGGAAGTGAAATTATTAAGAGGAACTATTCACTCAAAAAATGAGGTGACAGGAGCTGTGACCTGGGGACAATGTGGCCAGGTTTGTGTTCAGGCCTTAATCATTCTTGTTCATGCAGATTCAGCCGAGGAACCTTTTTGTGTGAAGCTCAGTGAAACGTGTGTCACAGTCTCCTCTGCTGGGACCTGAAACACTTATTTACTGGCCTTTCTGTCGAAGTACTGACCCACAGTCAGAGGTGGACATTTCACGTACAGAAAGTAAAACTCCAGACCAAGATTTTGTTTCAACCAACAAGTTGAATATAAAGAGTCACAGTGACAAAGTACTCAACTGGTTAGTTGAGACAAGGGATTAGTCATTCTGGACCTAAAATATCCACCTCTGCCTATAGTAATCACTTAGCCTATCCTGAAGGCTACAGGGACAAGGCAGGGAACAACCCAGGATAGGGTGCCATTCACTCACACCTACAGGCAATTTGGTAAGTCCAGTTAACCTCAACAGGTTTTTGTGTGTGTTTGGGGGGGGCTGTAGAACCCAGAGTAAACCCCACCATGATATGGGGAGAACATGCACACTCCACACACATGGAGCCAGGGTGGAGACTCAAACTGACCACTGCATCCCCCACACCATCCACAGCATTTGGGTTAAGTGTGTTTTTAGAGGGTAACGCGAAGGGTTCTTTGGGAATGCAGGCCCCTACACTACAGGAGCGGCTACCTAAACTTGTCACAAATCATTCAGAGAAGCAAAACTACTAATAATGAATAATACATAGAATTCCCCCTTTTTCCCTTCAGGTGATACATGCATATTGATGCAGAACACCAGTATCTCCACGCATTTCAACCAATAAGGTGGTGGTGACGCAACCAGTTTGGTTTGGTCACGCTTTCGGCCCCGCTAGTAAGCGGAGTCATGTCACCGCGGTTACGGCTCCGGTATGGCTTGCCTACTTTACTTTACTGCAGCTTGGTTCTTGGTGCCAGTGAAAAAGCACCATACTCTGTGTATCCTTATAACTCCCTGTCACGTGTAGAATCTTACTCTCCATTCAATTTAAGGACCTTCACCTTAAGGTTATGCAATTATTGTTATTATTGCTTTTTCCCCTTAAATTCCATGTTACATACTTCAGTTCCTGCTTTACTTGCAATATATTCTGACTGGTATAAGCAGCAAGAACAGGTTCTCCAATTCCAGTCCTAGAAGGCCACTTTATGACAGTTTTCAGACTTCCCCGCTCAAGCACTTTATTCAGCTCACCAGCCAACCACCAACTTTAGTAGGTGTGTTTGAGCAGGACGATCTGCAAACTGCCCTACCAGGACCAGAATTGGGGAACTCCAAGCTAGAGCTGCACTGTCCTTTGGCCAATGGCGGGTTCTTGTTTTTTTAGCCCCTCCTCCCAGCACTCTCTATCGTAGTGACTGTGTGTGGCCAACAGGGGGCCCCCAAACCTCAGAGGCCCCATGCAAATGCATGCTATGGGTGATGGCAAACACTCTGGCTTGGTACCTTTCTGCGCAGTATCTCAGCGTCATTGACTCCTCTCGTTGTGCTGCTGACGGTGTCTATCATGAGCCCCAGGACACTACGTAAACACGGTAAGGTCAGGCAGCCCGAGGAACTGCTATTGAGACTACTCAGTTGGGGAGGGGGGGAGGGGTGTTTTGTTCCCTTGAACAAGAGAGGCTCTTTAGTTCTTGGTTGCAAAGGCTCACAGAGCTGACAGCAGAACTTAAGTGACAAAAATGACACAATCAGAGGAGGATAATAAGAGTCCCTTGAAAAGAGGGAATAGAGGCTCGCACTGCCCTAGGGAGGCAGACGGGCAGACTAGGAGGCTCCTTGGGTGGTACGGTAATGAGGTTAGGAGACGCCCGAAACCTCAGCAAAGTACCTCTCACTCAGGTGCCAAACACATCCTGAAAAGCGTCGAAGCACAAATACCTGCGTCATTATGGGGTGGCAGTTGCCATGGCTGTGTGAAGTGGGCCGCCCGTGCCTGTGGGCGGCAACAGTTGTAAGTGCTGGGGCCCCCAGCTGCGCCCCCCCCCCCCCCCCCCCAAGACATCAGTCCTCACGCACCTCTGTTAAACAAGCGGAGGCCTTATTTACGTCCCATCGCATAAAGAGCTTTTGTTCGCTTTCTTTGCTCATATATTTGACTTCTTTTCAAACAGACACGGTTACGAGAGGAGAGAAAATGTATTTTAAGAAGCGGAATGGTGAAACTGCCCAGAAGCTGTACTCAGTCTGCCCTAAACTGTAAACATGCTCAATCTGACACTGAAACGTAAAAAAACACTGGCAAAGGAAAGTTATATTTTTTTCGAACAGGATTCAGAGCAAATGTCAGAAGTCTATTCTTTTCTGCAATGCCTGATGTACAGTTCTTGTCAGCAGAGGACTTTATGAGATTGGAGCTGCTTCTACAGAAGCAGACAATACAGCTTTTGATGACCCGTAGGCCTGACGGTCATGACCTAGAATGGGTCGGCTGTACTTCCCTTCAAATAGGTGCATAACCTGAATCTCAGCTTTAGGGCCATCAGCAACATTCAGATCATTTCTCACACTGCCCCCTGAGGAAGAAGCCTCCTGAGATGGTTCCGGACCAGTTCTTTGAACCTCTGTCCACCTCAATGCTATCATGGAAACAATGCTACCTGTCAAAAACACATCCCACAATGCACTTGTTATACAGTGTAGAATCCACGCGTCTCTCATACTTAGTTTATTACAGCTTCTTAAAATGTGCTTTTATCTAGATTTCTGCAAATTTCACATAAACACGGAAGCACACAGCAGCAACACCGTCTCAAGTGCACTCTGGTGAATGATGTTATCTGTAGTAAACAGTTTTAAATTCACCAAAGTTCGATGGAAAACAACTGGCTCAGTGCTGCAACGCCTCAGGGCTGTTACCCTCAGCATATTTCTTTTACTTAAATTTTGTGTTTTATTTCATGTGTTGGACCAAGAGAGAGACTTTTAACATATCTACCTACCACGACAAACGAACTGCATAACTCTTTGAGAAAGCTCAGTGAGATCATTTGAGCAGTCCGGCTGTTTCTGAGCGCTTTAAGTGGGTACGGTCTACGGGTGTGTTGCTGAGGTGATTGCCAGGACTAGTGGGTGGTCAGATGATCCGAATGGTCTTAGTCTCCAAAATGTTGCCATGGTGCCTGCAACTCTGTAATACAGCACACGCTCGACATAGGAACACATAATACCTACTCACTAACAGCGCCATCTGCTGGTGTTCGTGGTAGACTCCTGCCTTCCTATGGCGGAGAGAATATGACGGCACACTGTGATCACACTGTCGAAAACCAAATGTGTGCATTTCATAGCAGTTCGTCATATCAGAGTTACAGAGCAGCATTTAGGATACTTCAAAGTTCCCTGCTGGATAACCCCTTGCCAGTAGACAGGCAGCCTGGAGGCTCAGGAGGCCGCCATCATTACCGTCTGCACCACGAGACCCCCTCCCCCAGACCCTTTCTCCAATTCAATATGATCCCAGAGCTGAATCGATGGATAAAGGCTCCAAAAAGAGACTGAAAATCCATAACTGAGGAAAAAATAGAATAAGGTTTGTCTTTAGGTAATAGCAGTCCTGCCCGTTGTCGTGGTGTCAAAATACAGCTGTGAAACTTAGAAAATCTACCTACAGATACCTTGACTGTGGACAAGTCAGGGCCCAGCTGAAGTCTCAGATGGTCACAGTGACGGATGCCCTGGCGAATACTAGAAAGATCTCTGCATCTTAGCAGCAGGTCAAGCCGATCTTAACGACCATGTGGAATCTTAAATCACGTTGCAGTGTGACTACCCACCATATTGAAAGTATAGTCAGTTTGGCCGTCACAATAATAACTTGTGGCCTTTCCTTGTGTTGTCTGCATCAGATGGGGGAGGGGGGGCATTATATCAGTCTTATTATATCAGACTAGTTTTAGTCAATAGAATGAAGAAGCCGTGGTCATATGACCAGTCCCGCCCACCCTCAACGCCACCATTTTCAGAATTTAAACACTTCAGTACCTCTCCAATATTCTTATCATCACCAGTACAAGTTCCCAATTCAAACATGTCAAATGAACCTTTCTCAATTAAGCCTTCTGCTCTTTGTTTATATTCACAAAGGAGCTCAGCCATCGGGTTACTCAAAATTCACTGTGGAAAAACATACACTGTCATTCACGACGATCTGAAAACAAACAGTGAGAGACAAAAGGAGGGGCTTATCAGGTCATCAGACCCTCTGCATGGTGAGCGTGCTTCTCAGTCAGGAATACCCACTGCCCGTGATCCTGGGCCGTCCCGCCACTGTGACGCCGATGGAAGCGATTCTTGCCAATCTCGTTGTGATCACCACCTAGGATCGCCCCGATATGATTCTCCGGCTCCGCAAGCTGACATACAGGCAATAACCGTTCCTGTGGAGGAATAAACAACAAAACAGCAGGCAGGTGGCCACTGAGACCTCACTTACGAAACACGGATGAGTGTTTTATTTCATTCTCCCTATCCCTCTTACATTTAACGTCCATTTAGCAGACATTTTTATCTGAAAGCTGCATAAATGTTTTGGAAAAAATAGGGTCAGATAACTGAAGTGCAAATTTCCAAAACTCACTCTATTCTATCACTCACTCAACAGTCTATTTTCTGTTGTTTCTGAGATGAGACCATCAGTGACCTGACATTCGACATCACCTGAAAACGGTTTCAAACGATACGACAAGCAGTGTGTTGCAGCATAGGGCACAGCCAAGGCACACGGCTGGGTTTGTCCGCTTTCCTGTTTATCTCTGCTGGCTGATCACCGTGTTTAGTTTACAGGTAACTGATAAAACACAGGCAGGAATTTTTACAGAGTCAGCTGGGTGGACTGGCTTAACAGCCACCTCCACCGGCATTCTGAAGTCCAGTCGCTTCTAGAACATTCTAGGAACCGCCTCATCTCTGTATCCCTTCACTCAACACCACCGTTGAAGAAATGTTTTTTAAAGTCTACATCTCCTTTTTTAAAAAAAAGGCTGAACATTTCTTATCAGTGTCTATTTTTTATTAGTTTGGGGGCAATGGAAATCACTTTGTGATTTTCAGACCACCTCTATTTCAGCGCAGAATCTCTCTCAGGAAGTAATTTAAAGCCAGATGCACATTTACGTTCATTTTGTGGAAGCTTTTATCCAAAGCAACGTAGAACTGGGAGAGCAGGGTCAGACGGTCCCTGGAGGAACTGGGAGAGCAGGGTCAGACGGTCCCTGGAGGAACTGGGAGTGGCGTATCAGACGGTCCCTGGAGGAACTGGGAGAGCAGGGTCAGACGGTCCCTGGAGGAACTGGGAGAGCAGGGTCAGACGGTCCCTGGAGGAACTGGGAGTGGCGTGTCAGATGGTCCCTGGAGGAACTGGGACATCAGGGTTAGACAGTCCCTGGAGGAACTGGGAGAGCAGGGTCAGACGGTCCCTGGAGGAACTGGGAGAGCAGGGTCAGACGGTCCCTGGAGGAACTGGGAGTGGCGTGTCAGACGGTCCCTGGAGGAACTGGGAGAGCAGGGTCAGACGGTCCCTGGAGGAACTGGGAGAGCAGGGTCAGACGGTCCCTGGAGGAACTGGGAGTGGCGTGTCAGATGGTCCCTGGAGGAACTGGGAGATCAGGGTCAGACAGTCCCTGGAGGAACTGGGGAGAGCAGGGTCAGACGGTCCCTGGAGGAACTGGGAGAGCAGGGTCAGACGGTCCCTGGAGGAACTGGGAGTGGCGTGTCAGATGGTCCCTGGAGGAACTGGGAGATCAGGGTCAGACAGTCCCTGGAGGAACTGGGAGAGCAGGGTCAGACGGTCCCTGGAGGAACTGGGAGAGCAGGGTCAGACGGTCCCTGGAGGAACTGGGAGTGGCGTGTCAGATGGTCCCTGGAGGAACTGGGAGATCAGGGTCAGACAGTCCCTGGAGGAACTGGGAGAGCAGGGTCAGACGGTCCCTGGAGGAACTGGGAGAGCAGGGTCAGACGGTCCCTGGAGGAACTGGGAGAGCAGGGTCAGACAGTCCCTGGAGGAACTGGGAGAGCAGGGTCAGACGGTCCTTGGAGGAACTGGGAGACCAGGGTCAGACGGTCCCTGGAGGAACTGGGAGTGGCGTGTCAGACGGTCCCTGGAGGAACTGGGAGAGCAGGGTCAGACGGTCCCTGGAGGAACTGGGAGTGGCGTGTCAGACGGTCCCTGGAGGAACTGGGAGAGCAGGGTCAGACGGTCCCTGGAGGAACTGGGAGAGCAGGGTCAGACGGTCCCTGGAGGAACTGGGAGTGGCGTGTCAGATGGTCCCTGGAGGAACTGGGAGATCAGGGTCAGACAGTCCCTGGAGGAACTGGGAGAGCAGGGTCAGACGGTCCCTGGAGGAACTGGGAGAGCAGGGTCAGACGGTCCCTGGAGGAACTGGGAGTGGCGTGTCAGATGGTCCCTGGAGGAACTGGGAGATCAGGGTCAGACAGTCCCTGGAGGAACTGGGAGAGCAGGGTCAGACGGTCCCTGGAGGAACTGGGAGAGCAGGGTCAGACGGTCCCTGGAGGAACTGGGAGTGGCGTGTCAGATGGTCCCTGGAGGAACTGGGAGATCAGGGTCAGACAGTCCCTGGAGGAACTGGGAGAGCAGGGTCAGACGGTCCCTGGAGGAACTGGGAGAGCAGGGTCAGACGGTCCCTGGAGGAACTGGGAGAGCAGGGTCAGACAGTCCCTGGAGGAACTGGGAGAGCAGGGTCAGACAGTTCCTGGAGGAACTGGGAGTGGCGTGTCAGACGGTCCCTGGGGAAACTGGGAGATAAGGGTCAGACAGTCCCTGGAGGAACAGGGAGAGCAGGGTCAGACATTCCTTGAAGGAACTGGGAGAGCAGGGTCAGACGGTCCCTGGAGGAACTGGGAGAGCAAGGTCGTACGGTCCCTGGAGGAACTGGGGAGCAGGGTCAGAAGGTCCCTGGAGGAACTGGAAGAGCAGGGTCAGACGGTCCCTGGAGGAACTGGTACTGTCGTGTCAGACGGTCCCTGGAGGAACTGGGAGAGGAGGGTCAGACAGTCCCTGGAGGAACTGGGAGTGGCGTGTCAGACGGTCCCTGGAGGAACTGGGAGAGCAGGGTCAGACGGTCCCTGGAGGAACTGGGAGAGCAGGGTCAGACGGTCCCTGGAGGAACTGGAAGAGCAGGGTCAGACGGTCCCTGGAGGAACTGGTAGTGTCGTGTCAGACGGTCCATGGAGGAACTGGGAGAGGAGGGTCAGACAGTCCCTGGAGGAACTGGGAGTGGCGTGTCAGACGGTCCCTGGAGGAACTGGGAGAGCAGGGTCAGACGGTCCCTGGAGGAACTGGGAGAGCAGGGTCAGACGGTCCCTGGAGGAACTGGGAGTGGCGTGTCAGACGGTCCCTGGAGGAACTGGGAGTGCCGTGTCAGATGGTCCCTGGAGGAACTGGGAGAGCAGGGTCAGACGGTCCCTGGAGGAACTGGTAGTGTCGTGTCAGACAGTCCCTGGAGGAACTGGGAGAGGAGGGTCAGACAGTCCCTGGAGGAACTGGGAGTGGCGTGTCAGACGGTCCCTGGAGGAACTGGGAGAGCAGGGTCAGACGGTCCCTGGAGGAACTGGGAGAGCAGGGTCAGACGGTCCCTGGAGGAACTGGAAGAGCAGGGTCAGACGGTCCCTGGAGGAACTGGTAGTGTCGTGTCAGACGGTCCATGGAGGAACTGGGAGAGGAGGGTCAGACAGTCCCTGGAGGAACTGGGAGTGGCGTGTCAGACGGTCCCTGGAGGAACTGGGAGAGCAGGGTCAGACGGTCCCTGGAGGAACTGGGAGAGCAGGGTCAGACGGTCCCTGGAGGAACTGGGAGTGGCGTGTCAGACGGTCCCTGGAGGAACTGGGAGTGCCGTGTCAGATGGTCCCTGGAGGAACTGGGAGAGCAGGGTCAGACGGTCCCTGGAGGAACTGGTAGTGTCGTGTCAGACAGTCCCTGGAGGAACTGGGAGAGGAGGGTCAGACAGTCCCTGGAGGAACTGGGAGAGCAGGGTCAGACGGTCCCTGGAGGAACCGGGAGAGCAGGGTCAGACGATCCCTAGAGGAACTGGGAGAGCAGGGTCAGACGGTCCCTAGAGGAACTGGGAGAGGAGGGTCAGACGGTCCCTGGAGGAACTGGGAGAGCAGGGTCAGACGGTCCCTGGAGGAACTGGGAGAGGAGGGTAAGACGGTCCCTGGAGGAACTGGAACAGCAGGGTCTTGCTCAGAGGCCCAACGGTGACATCACTCTCCCAGGCATGGGATCATGCATGTCATTCATAAGAAAACTTAATTACATTAATTTAACACTCACAACACAACAAGATTTCCATTTTTCATTCTTCAACTATTTTTTATTAACTATTAACACAGCAAAACGTTTTATATCTGTACAAAAACTGTCCCCGCAGGTGACAAAGTCAAATAATCTAGCCTGAATCAAAAATTCATATACAAAAACATTTATCTTTAAGCATACATTTATCTTTCAAGCATGTTTTCATCAAAATGCATGAAATGCCAGAGAACAGGACAAAGCCAAGACAAACGGGCAAGAAAGAAGGACTTTATTAGAAGCTAAGTGTGATTTTGGTTACCTCTACATTTGCATGTCACAGATGAATTTTGCCCTGGTGCCTCATGTCTGTGGGGTTGTGGGATCCCCCCCCCCACCCGCTGTGCAATTTCCTCCAGACACTCTCATTTCCTCCCGCAGTTTAAAGACATGCAATTAGACAAACTGGTGTCTCTAATTTGCCATTAGTATGTGGGCATGTGTATGTGCGCACCCTGTGACAGACCAACATCCCATCCAGGGTGTCCCCCTTGCCCTGTGACGGACCGACATCCCGTCCAGGGTGTCCCCCTGCCCTGTGACATACTAGCATCCCGTCCAGGGTGTCCCCCTGCCCTGTGACATACTAGCATCCCATCCAGGGTGTCCCCCTGCCCTGTGACGGACCAACATCCCGTCCAGGGTGTCCCCCTGCCCTGTGATGGACTGACATCCCGTCCAGGGTGTCCCCCTGCCCTGTGACATACTAGCATCCCATCCAGGGTGTCCCCCTGCCCTGTGACGGACCAATATCCCGTCCAGGGTGTCCCCCTGCCCTGTGACGGACCAACATCCCGTCCAGGGTGTCCCCCTGCCCTGTGATGGACCGACATCCCGTCCAGGGTGTCCCCCTGCCCTGTGACATACTAGCATCCCATCCAGGGTGTCCCCCTGCCCTGTGACAGACCAACATCCCGTCCAGGGTGTCCCCCTGCCCTGTGATGGACTGACATCCCGTCCAGGGTGTCCCCCTGCCCTGTGATATACTAGCATCCCGTCCAGGGTGTCCCCCTGCCCTGTGACATATTAGCATCCCGTCCAGGGTGTCCCCTGCCCTGTGACATACTAGCATCCTGTCCAGGGTGTTCCCCCACCCTGTGATGGACTGGAGGAGGGAATTGTAAGGACCGAGCATGACGTAAGAGGTGGATGACCTATTACTTTCACCTTGAACCTCAATGACCCACCGGGTCAAGCTCACTGGTTGAACTTATGATATCAAAAAATATGGCTTATATTTCAAGATATTTTGTCACCTTCATCTTCTTCAGTTTGCGCCACATCCATCAGTGTGGACTGTTATATAAATAGTGCAATAAATACCACAGTTAATAACTCTAGTTTTTACTTGAATTTAGAGGGTAGACAAATAATGCAACACACTACACTATAACTTAGCAACTTTAGCTATTAAAGCACTCCGGAATTTGTTTATCAGTGTGTATGGGGGCGTCACCGTCTCTGAATATGGGAACATCGTGAGGGACGAGTGTTTGTACCACAGGGTGCACCCAGTCATATAAGATGACATCATATCCCTTGGTCACAATACGACCATGCAAAGCAGTCATTAATACTAATTATTCCCAAAAGATGGCTGCCCATGTCATTACAGATCCTGTTTAACAGCTGGCAACAGGCATTGCTGTTTTCAGGCACATTTTAGCACGTTAAAAACGTAAGCCCATCCGAAAATGACTCATCTTACCTTATTAGTCGAGGACCCTGGTTTTCAGCTCCCTACATCAGCTACTGTGTTTGTCTATTGGCCCTGGGTACATATAGATCCTATACAGCAGCTCTAACATAAACTCACAGATCACAATGTACAGTCTTTGTAGAGATTGGAACAAAGAGGTCGTAACTCAGTATTGTCGTCATCACTCAGGCCATAATTTCATGATGAATGTCCTCGTAAGTGTCTGTTTATCCCTGCTGGTGAGCTTTTCTTTGCTCATACATTTTTCTTTGCTCATACAGTTTGTCAGTGTTTGAAAAATACTGTCATGATTGTGGCCGCTTTTGCAACTAATGCTAAGTTCAAGTTTTTGCGATTTAAGCCCAGATTTTCCGATTTCTGTGATTTTGGAGATTTTGCTGACAAAACCCCCCAGAACAGAGACAAATCGGTGTTCGATCGGCGCTGGCAAATAGGCGCTCAATCGCGATACGACGGAGTCATTGATGTGTCCCAGATGTCTGGCAGATATCCAGCATGCTAAGACACCTGCAATTTGGGCACCAACTCTTTGCCCCTTGGAACTCTTGTTGGTCGAATCATGTTTTTTACAATGTACATTTCAAAGGCTTGGCTGTCTGACCACTTACAGCTGACATACTGCAGGATAGCATTCAACCTAACATAGCTCACCTTTGTAGTTGCTTTTGTAACTGCGAATTATTTACTTCACAGTTAAAGTCCTTTTCATGTGGAGTTTCCATCACAACAGAGAAACTGTTCAGGGTCAACAAAAGATGCTTGAGTCAAATTCATGTCATTCATATTAGACCCTTTTTTCAGTACTATTCCTCTTATCTCTTATGCCTGTCTCATGCCTACTGTCCTTTCATTTTGTGACGCAATATTATTATTTTTCCATCTTCTAGCTGTGGGAGATAAACTGACTCAAATCCATGAGAAACGTGTAAACTCCACACACACAGGAGTCGGGATGGGATCTGAGACCAAAACCCCAGAAATATGAGCCTGAGGTGATATCCAGTGAACCACTGTACGCGTATCAGCTACTCAGGAGAGCTGTAGTTCAGTTATTTGAACCAGTTATTTGAACTGGTTGTATTTAGTCCCATTTTGTGTTGAGCGACACTGACTATGCCCACGCAGTTTATAACTGAGGTTTCTGAGTATTTTGAGTTGCAGTGTCCTCCATATGACCACAAAAGATTTAAAAAATGGTGCCTGATATCATTTATGCATGAAGTGTGTGTTTGTGAGTTTATAATCTTGAAACATGTGTCCTACTTTGCCACTGAAAACAATTCTAAGTAACCATTAAAGCAGATATGTACAATGCATTATGTACACCTTCATAATGCATTATAGTGCATTCATAAAGTATTATAACCACGGCTATAACTACTTATTATAGCCATGTTCATTATGTATTATGAATGCTCTATAAAGCTCTCATCTATAATGCACTATAAATACCTTCATAATGCAGTACAAAACATCCTTAATTATACTTATATTGACCATTATAATGCATTATGAAGATATCTATAATGCATTTTAATTATTGCTTTAAGTATAGTGTTACCCAACTGTGAAACACTTTGTCAATGTAAAAGACAGTGAGTTAGAGTGTGTGTGAAAGCTAGTGAGGTCAGGTGATTGTCCAGCACACGCAAACGCTCAAGCTATTGGAACTCAGACAAAGGTGCGATTTGTCAGCTGCATTCACCCACGTCTGCTGAAGGACCGTATCCAGGGGTGTGGAGCTCTGGGCGGATTATAACAGCGAATGATGGGTGGGGGGAGGAAATCACTCTTGGCAATGTTCTTGACAATCTTTAGTCTCTGCTACGGTCTTGCCCCTGTAGCATCGCCCTGGAGGACGACTCATTGATAGCTGGATCCCTGATGGAGATCTCGCAGCAGTCAGCTGTTAGAGGCACACTGTGAGATTGTACAAGACCACTACAGCAGGAAAGACCATTAATCAACAAGATAGACACTTAGAAATCACCATGAAATTTCATACATTTGTCTATAGTAAACAATCCCCGTAAGGAATTTTACATGTTGGTCTAAGTTACTTTGACATCATAAAGAAGAACAAGACTTGCGTGGGTTCAGACATTTTCCCATGGCAGCTACAACATTAATGACGTCCTACACTGAAAGCAGCCTTCGAGCCACGTTATTCAGATCATTAAAACACGACCACAGCGGAAATTGTGCTTCCACACAGATTAAAGTAATTAAAGGCGTCGGTTAGTAAATATCTAGCACGTGGCTGCCGATGAACAGATATTTATTCACACAGCATCAAGTCACATACCCAGTAGGGTGAAGTGTATTTGGATTTGATGAAACGCATCAGTATCTCGGGGACAACTACAAGGCAGATGAACAATGTCGTATTCAACGCCATGACAGAACAAAAATTTAAAGAGTGTTTAAACAAACTGTTGCCAAGCTAATATGCTTCAACTTTGAAGGCAAGAAATTGTGTATCTAAATAAGTATGTAGACGACAAGATAGGAGAAGAACACCAGTAGGAATAAAGCAGTTTTCAGCAAAGTCTTCCATAAACTATTTACTACGAACCTACATCTTTCCACTCTGCACCCCTCTGTTCATCTGTGGCCCACGTGAGCCGTGTGACACGTTACCCCGCCTTGGCAAAGCGTGGTGGCCTGTCGTTGCTGGGGGGCTCATATATCCACCGTTTTATTACGACATCGCCCTCCCCCCCCCCCCCGTACTTTCCGATGTGAAATCCGCCGCTGTTTTTGAAGATCTCCACTTCCTTCCGTTTCACGATCATTATAAAGAAATCAAACCCAGCGACCATGGGAACCATCCATGAAATGGGCCGTTAAATTCTGTCGTAAATAAACAGTTGTTTTTTTATTTATTTATTTATTTTTTTAACTCTTCGCCACGCAGAGGCATGTGCTGCAGGGATCTGGAGTCTCCATAGTGTACATCAGTGTACATTAAAACTGCTTTAATACCGGAAAATAGAAGGAAGCCCCCCCCCACTACCCACTCACCCCACCCCACCTCACCCCAGACTTGCAGCAGCAGTATCACTTAAGGGGGCTATTTATTTGCTGGAAACAAAGAGAACCGTTTTCTCCAGGAGGATGGGGTGCGGCTCCCTGCTCTGGACAGTCTGGTGCCAGGAGGAATTGCATGGGCGAGCCCCAGGCCCCAGGCAGAACCGCAAACAGGCCCGCTGCTTCTTCCTCCGGCTCCATCATAACCCCCTCCGCTTCCTAACAATCTTCTTTTGTTGCCGGCTCATAAACTCGTTCTCCTTTAGTGTGTCTTATTCCCGTCTCCGGAATGCCAGCCTCCGGAAAGCGGCCCTGTTCTGCCCGCAAGACCAGCGATTACTCCTACAAAGTAGGCTTTGCTTGTTTCCCAAAAGGCACTACTATTTTTTTCCAAATATTTTTTTTTTTTATATATCTTAATCAAACTTAGGAAGTTTCAACCGCCAGTGTAAATTCAGTCGGGTTCATTTACACTCCAGGGAAATGCAGGTTTCTGGAAATTTCCTTATATCCAGCAAGCTGCGTGCTTCCAGAACAGCAGGTAGGGGCTGTGCCATGACTGTCCAGTGACTGGTGCTAATTAAAGGAAGCTACTGTGAACACTGGCCGCGACTAACTGGTGTGGTGGTAACTCCGCTGGTAAACGATGCAGAATCACATCCCACTGGATCTCATCGACCTCCGTGGGACCACACGCGATGCTGGGTCGGCAATCCGCAATGCTGCAACGTCACCACAGCACATCAGTGTGACACCTTTAACAGGCGGGAGATGAGCGGGAGATGAGCTGACCCAGACACCAAGAAAGCTTTACAGTAAAGAGGGCTGAGGACGTTGAAAAGAGGGCTGAAAGAGAACCTTTCGTTTACGAGTAACAGTCCCCATAACCCTGCAAATGTAAGGCCACCATGCTGCCCACATACTTCTGAATGCTTGAATATTGCATTCATAGAACATTCAGTTCGCCTTCTTGATGCATTCATAATGCATTCATAAAACATTTATAAACATCACATATGTATCCCTTAACATCCTAACTTCCATTAACAGCTGTAATATACATTAATAACAATCATTATATAATAATAACAAACATTGTAATTGTATAATCATGTAATGTTTGTTATTAATGCATATTAAAGCTGCTAAGGAATGTTAGGATGTTATGGTTTACTTGCATGCTGCATATGCATGTTCTATGAATGCATTATGAATGCATTATGAAAGTGCACTTAATGTAAAGTGTTACAGAATGTTTTACTATGCAATTTTGATATTTCTACACAAAATTATGTCGAAGGTTTGACATGACATAGGAATATATTTTCTATCATGACCTGCCAAACCTTTCAGTGGCCTGAAGTGATGTGAATATACTTTAATTTATGAGTGATTTTCCATACAGACCTGCACTTGAACTAAAACTATCCATCCATCCATCCATTTTCCAAACCGCTTATCCTACTACTACTACCTACTACTGTTTTTGGACTGTGGGGGGAAACCGGAGTACCCAGAGGAAACCCCACGACGACATTGGGAGAACATGCAAACTCCACACACATGTGACCCAGGCAGAGACTCGAATCCGGGTCCCAGAGGTGTGAGGCAACAGTGCTAACCACTGTACCACCATGCCACCCCAAACTAAAATAAAAATAAAAAATAATGTCTTAGTGATGATATGTTTTGCAGTTTAAAAGTAATTCTGGTCTCACATTCTTCTTCTTTTGGTTGTTATTGTGTGTTGCTTGTTGTTGTACTGGATTAGTAAATGTGAAATGGATGGATGGAGCATTTCTGGAAATATTGAGAAAAGAGGTTATTTCTTGCCTGTAAGATGATCCATCACATTTCTGAGTTTAATCCAGGGTTCTCCATTGCATCATGGGTAATTCTGGCCATCGGAGTGTGCTTTAGGTGTCTGATATCCGTCGTGTTGCCCGGGAGGGGGGCTTTGTTTGCTTCTGTGTATTCTTGGGCAAACACCTCTGTGTTTGTTTTTTTGTGTTGGAAATTATTGATAGGAGAGTAAGTGGAAAGTCCCTCACGGTTAAAAAAAACAATATGGTTGCAGTGAAAAGTTTGGAGACATCAAGCCTCCTACAAAGGAGAGAGATAATGTCACATCACATGACCTGGCCACCTGACGTAAGCACAGTAGAAATGACTTTGGAGGAGGTTGACCAGAGAGTGAAGGAAAAGCAGCCAATGAGTTTTCAGCATATACGTGGGACTTCCTCCAGGACAGCTGGAGAAGCATCCCAGGAGGCCACCTCATGGAACTGGCATAGAGGAGACAGTAGGATCAGCCAGTCCCTGGGGCAATTGGGGTTAAGGGCCTTTCTCAGGGGCCCAATGGTGTGATCACCCTGCTGACCATGGGATTTGAACCAGCAACCTTCTGAGTCCCAACTCACAGAGCCCCCCCTCCAACAAATTATTTATTATGTTTAATCCTTTTTCATCAGTGCATGATTCCATTTATGTTCTTTTATAGTTTTGATGTCTATATAAATATTCAAAAATGTTGAGAATAGTACAAATAAACCTTTGTATAGGTGGGTGTGTCTAAACTTTTGACTGGTACTGTACTTTGTGTTTCACTGGTACTGTACTGGTATTTTCTTGAGCAAAAGTGTACATGAGGCCAGCATGGTGGTTCAGTATTTAGAACTGCTGTCGTGCATCTTCTGGTTCACAGTTTCAATCTTGTTCCGATTTCCTCCCTTAGCCCAAAGACATGCAATTTGCTGAATTTTAAATCACCTTCAATATATACCCTGCAGTGGTTTACCATCACATCTAGGATGTGATTTAGTCATGTGTCGCGTGCCCGGATTCAGGCCTCCCTGAAAAGGTGACTGGTTTGGAAGATGCATGAATGGCACCTGCAACAAATTCCTCCCAAAGACTTCAGTGGAAGTGATTACCAAAAGATATTATATTTCAAAAGCGATTCAATACCCTTCATTACGAGGCTATCTATTTTATATACCAAAGCCAGATGGTATTCCTTGGTTTTCTCTCATGAGTCATTCTTCATACAGCATTGAAAAATTAAATGGAAACTTTGTCATTAATCAGTTTAGGGTATAATAGATGTGTCCGCATCCCTTTGGCTGAATACTTCACATTCATTTACTCCTTTGGGTTTTTCACATTAAATATCAAGCACCGTGCATTCGCAGGACGAGTGCATTGCTTAATATCATCATCAAGCAAGTGGGAAGTATTGAGTAGCATGTTTGACTGCAGTCTTGGACGTCTGCAGCTGCCAGTGACACTGACAAACACCCACAAAACGTGCCTGATTAGTTATCTTGGACAAACAGTGCAGGGGCTCTGGGCTGCGCTATTGTGCACGAATATGACATCAGCAGAGAACATTGTACAGAGTCGTTCGGTTCCTAAGGTTTCAACGTTGACTTTCAGTGTCAAGAACGGTTCGTGTTAGCTTCCGATCGTCAAGCCGCCGAATCAAACTATTGTCATTTTGAAATTTGCAGATGTACGGTGAAACAGTTGTACACCAGCTTGGCAAGGAACATGACAACAAACTCACAAGACAATAATGAATAAATAATGAATGGTAATAATTAATTACTGGAAAAGCACCGCACTCTGGAAACGGAATCATGGAAGTGTATTTAACTAAATGATTTTCAATAGATGGGTTTTCGGGTGGGATAGTGCTGCTTGTTTCTTCAGATTGTGACTATGACAGAAGTAACATACTGAGTAAGTGGTCTCATTGCTCTGACTTTTTTAAGCGACGCCAACCTCCTGGTCTTTCCGACCTGCGTTTCAGCAAATGGGACAAACCGAGTCGTGCTTTTACCTTTCATTTTGTGTCACCACGTATTTCATCTGGGGTCAGGTTTCATATTTGATGTCGGATATAAAATTCTTTTCTCTGGGGGTTGGGGGGGGGGGGGGGAGGGGGGGAATGTGAAATACTTAACGGTCAGAAATTGAAAGACACTCACTGGTTTTACTGCAGCCTGTGATTCTCTCTGGCCGGCTTCAGAGACTTTTCATTTTCCTTTTTTTGTCACAGACAGAAAATAGCATGCCTCACAAAAGTGAAGTCACCCTAAGTAAAATAAATATGGGCAGGCTGCTGGGTCTCCCTCGTCATGCTGTAACTTACGTGGGGTCAGTGGTTTTCAAAATTGTGAGCAAGCATGTAAAATACACCTAATTCCATTCCGTTCGTCCTGTTTCGAACAGTGACGTACTGTCTGTGACTATTGTAATTTTTACACAGCGTGTTATTTAGGACAGATTGAGGAAGCGTTTTAGCTAACAGGAGGGTCTTGGAGAATAGTTTCTTTCCGGAAAGGCCTAAGTATCACTGGGACTGAGTCGACATCTTTAGCAGAGCAGAAAGCATTTAGCCAACGCAACAGCTTCCATGACATAATTACTTCTATCTTGTTCTCACCTGCCACTGGACTGTCAGAAAAGACAATTACCCAAGGAATAATTTTTCGTTCTTGGAACATTTACTGAAGGTAAGGTATGGAAATGTTGAAAGGGTTCAGTTTTCCTGATGTTCCTAGAACGTTATCCCACTGCTACAACTGCTTCTACAAGTAAGACTAATAAAACAGGTGAATGGTCTCGTAGGTCAGCCAGTGACATGGTTACATTGCACCCCTGAGGTCATGGGTCCAAGGTTGGATGGTTCGTTCACATAATACATGTATGGCACTTTCATGAAATCTTTTACTATAATGAGATATTTTTTTACATTAATTGTGTTAAAGGCACCTTCAGGTAATGTTATTGTACTAACATTGACATTGTTAAAATTAAAAGTGTGGAAATAACGTTACATTAATGTTACAGTGAGAACGTTCTCTGTCACGTCTGAGAAGACCTTTAAATAGCATTAGCTAAAGTTCTGGGAACGTTCCCTCTTAGCTGGACAGTCATGGGCACAGAGGCCTTGGAGAAACCAGCGACGAAGCTCACCCTGTTCAGAATCCAAGGCCTCAACCTTATGCATGCAGGAGGAGGGCCGAATCGGGGGCTGAGATGGATGCTGAGTCCACAAAACGCTCCCCAGGCAGGTGCTCTGTAAAGTTTATCTTCTCATCACCCTGGGGCAGCATTATCTAAAGATAAATATGGAGCCTCTTACAGGAAGCACAAGAAATACGTACAACTCCCACACTTAATAGACTGTAGACGTGTTTTGCTGTCATGCTAATGACTTCTGTTGTCCTCCGTGTGGTACAGCCTCCGTAGCAATAATTCACCTCTATTTTTACACAGGCATGAAGAAATATATCCCAAACAGTAACTCAAACAGAAAGCGATGCTGGATTTCCTTGCCCGAATTTTTGTGTCACTGTTGTGTTCTTTTAATATGAGAAGCCTGTATAATATGGGAAGGTATGTCTGGTGCTGATGAAGGACCATGCCAGGCTCTGAGGGTATCGGCTTCCTCTGAGCCGCGCTTCAGAACCACCGACGACTGATACGCCATAATGAATGCGTGCCTGATGAATGAACTGTGACATTATTGCTGCAACAGAATGTGCTGGACCTTTCCGGAATAGACTATTTAGACGGCTTTGCAAAAGGCCGTCGGAGTCCAGGCGAAAAAGTCTGAGTACAGAAAAACCATGAGATGGCACATATAGGATTCAAGATCATTATTTGCCATAAGCAATGCTTGCATTGGAATGGTTAGTCATTCAGGAACACTCAGTTAGTCTTAAGACAAAACAATATGAAAGAAAATACAATACAAGACAATACAAACCAATACATAACAATGTAAAACAATTCAGAGAGTGAAAAATAATACAAAATGGTGTAAAACAATACAAACAGTGCAAAACAATAAAAAAAGAGTGTAACATAATATAGATAATGCTAAACAACAATACAATACAACACAGTACAAAACAATACGAATAGTGCAAAACAACACAGAACAGTATAAAACAATACAGATCACGAAAAACCATACAAAACAATACAAAACTAGACAATATGCAGTCAGTGACTGTTAAAATGCAGCTGCAGAAACTATACATGCCATGAATATGACTGTTATGTGTAGTGCAACCTGGGATAACTGAAGATCACAGCTCTTCAAAATCTCACACATAGCCTGTTAAAGGAGCAAATTTTTGGTCTCACTGACGCCTTCTGACCTTTGTGAAATGATTTAACAAGCCAGACACAGACAAGTTCATAACCAGTTCCCGTCAAAATCTGATCTCGGGAGTAAAGTGTGCTCTGTGTGTTTTAACGAAATACAGGATGTTTACTCAAGCCCAGTAGCTGTTACCTCGAGAGACATTACTTTAAAGCAAGAAATATATACAACCACTTGTTACTATAAATGGAACCATTTTCATTATTCCCACAATAGCTAGATTAGGATTCCCACCAGATCTGTACTGCTTACAATATCATTAAACAATTTGATTTTAGAAATTTGATCTCGCTCGCCCTTACAGTCTCATTGTCGTAAATATTTGGTCAGTTGTTCATAAGTTTCTTCAAACAGAAGCTCAGTGCCCAGTGAATTCTGACTGAGCTTTATTATCTAAACAGAAACCCCAGAAGGCCTTCCTCTTCCCATCTGAAATATTGAAGGTACCTGACACCTTCTGACTTTGAAGACAAATGTACATGCAGATGTTAAGAGATGTCCATGTGGCTGGCCGTCACCATGTCTGGGACATGTGGACATGCATTTTGAAATTTAGAGCAGTTGGATATTGGTGGTAGACCAGAACTAAGCAGACAGCTTCAGATCTCAATATGGAAGCATCTGTTTATATCAGGCATATGGACCTGGACCAAGGTGGATACGGTATGGTAATAGGTACTTTCTCACCGAAGTTCCGGAACCTAGTTCCTGATTCTGAGTTCCTGGGCCGTCTTGACCGGAAACTTTTGTAACTCCTGGCCGCTTTTGTATGTCGCTTTCCCACCACACAACAGGAACTGTCATCTTTATGCTTAAACATGGGAGCACCAGAAAGCTCACAGCTTAAACTTCACACACAATTTCATGTGAAACTGCACTGTCATCCCAAAACAATGGAGAAATAAACAGGTCGTTTTGTTAGTTATTCGGGGAATCAGCGCAAAAACTATGGGGCAAATCACATGTTATTCATCTTTTATTTATACAACCTGCGACATGTTTATAATTTATTATTAAAAATGGGCAGCAGATCGATATAAAAAAATGATGTAATATTATTCCAATAATAAGTGCTGGACAGTTTCACCGTCTGCACCGGCGATACTAAACAGAGGTTTGTCAGATATTAGTTATTAGAATTTTCTGATGCAGAACTACGGAGACACAACCAATAAAAGGTACTCAATAATGGATTTAATGTAACAATGTGGATACAAAAGTAATTCCATATGCTAAATTTTAGTCCTTTTTTCCTTGTCATTTCCAAGTTAGACCCGGTGCTTCTAGTTAACCAATCAACAAATTTTCCTGGTATGCCCCATCCAGCAATTCTTAGTCAGGCAAAAGGAACCTACTCTGGAGTAGGGACTAAAAATGGTTCAGGTACTACTTCGGGACAATTGTCAGTCGAGCCGAGTTCCTGCAGTGGGAATGCAACAGAAGTTCCCGGTTCTGATTCCTGCGGTGGGAACGCAGCAAAAGTTCCTGGTTCTGATTCCTGCAGTGGGAACACGGCAAAAGTTCCTGGTTCTGATTCATGTGGTGGGAAAGCATATACATAATATCTCACTCTCCTGGGAAAGCAGAAATTCCAGCAAACTGATGATTACATTGCCAACCAGGGTGTGAGCCACTCTCCTGCCAGAAGTTATATTTCATGAAATATCGAGCCGATCCATCTTCGGCCTTAATGTTGCAATGTATCGTGGATATGCTCCTAATATCTGTTGTGTTGTGCTGTTTCTATATCACTTTCTCTAATGATGATTAATGTATCACAACACATCCATGGGACTCTGTTGTGAAAGGCACTATATAAAAATAAATTGAATTGAACTGCTTATTACTGATCCAAATACATCTTATTAAACTAATGCATTATTAAAAACCCCACTACTAAAAAGCCTTCATTTTGTTTGAATTGATCTAATTCTAAATGCCATGTATCTCACTGACCCATATACTTTCCCTACTGGTACTACAGCTGTTCTTGGACACTGCGATGCAACAAAAGTTATTTTCTCCAGCGGCAGTGTTTGGCACCATTCTAACCACACATTTTTGAGGGGCCCCTTAACTTGGAAGCCCCCTATTGGCTACAACAGTCACTACATTAGGGGGCCGCAAATCAACTTTTTCAGTGGGGCCCCAAGAAAAACAAACGTGCCCCTGATTGTTTCTAAATTAAAACATCACTTTATATCATATAGACCTTTATATAATATATATATATATATATATATATATATATATATATACTGTGATGGGCTGGCCCCCCATCCTGGGTTGTCCCCTGCCTCGTGCCCATTGCTTCCGGGATAGGCTCCGGACCCCCCGCGACCCAGTAGGATAAGCGGTATATATATATATATATATTTACACCCATTTCCCAGCCAGGTAGGGGCTGTAGCATTAAAAGCTTAACAGGATAGCATATAATACAGTAGTTGCAACTCATTAGTTAGCCTTCATTTTACCTTAGCTGCTATTAATTCTGTGTCAGCTCTTTATCCTGAGACTGGAGTCTGTGTTTAGATGCTAATTCATCCCATGTGTGTCATTGAGAGTGAAGGCCAGGAATTGGCACAGCCAGGCGCCCTTCAGAAGTGGCATTTGGCCATAGCTACAGCATAGAATTTTATACAGCTGCTCCTGTGCTTCCTCATACACTCTACAGACACCGAGGCCGAATGGGCTCGTCCAGCCAACACCAGACACATGGCAGAGTGACACTCTTTTCAAAAGCAGTAGCATCAGTCAGGCCTGCGACTGACTTTTATTTATAGCTGTTAAGCTGCAGAAAAGTAATAGCTTTTGCGTGAGATTTCGCGTGAAATAATCGACACGTTATATAATCGAAGTCCGCGTATCGTGCAGTGTTTTCCGTATTATCCCGGAGCGAGACGAAGTTGGACTTGCGTCCGTGATGTTGCTATGCCGACCGGTGTCGCCGTGGGCAACAAAGCCACGTCTGTGTGTGAACATGAAGGCCTCTGCTTTCCCGTAACACAGTCATGTTGCACTGAGATTCCCAAGCGGTGCCTAGCGATGCAAATGCGACTCTCTGAGTTTTAATTGGAACAGAAACTGAGACTTCGTTGTTGTGCTGAAGTATGTTCGCTGACATATAGCGATGATAGAGAGAGAGAGAGAGAGAGAGAGAGAGAGAGATCATGGCTGTTCACTGAATCAGAGTCACAGAGAGCCTATGATGCATCCTGGGAGGCACAAAGCAGAGGGACGCCCTTACACAGACACACAGACACACACACACAAACACACACACACACACATATATATATATTATATATATATATATATATATATATATATATATATATATATATATATATATATAAATATATATATATATATATATATATATATATATTAGGGGACTAATATACATATACAGGTTTGTGGGGACTCTCTATTCAATTCTATGGGCAAAACCCTAATCCCAGCAATATCAACCCTAACCCCTACCCAGCCCCAACCATAACTATAAATAACCAAGCAAAATACAAGACTTATTTTTCATTTTTATTTGCATTCACAGATTTTTATAAAATTGAGATTCTCCTTGTGGAAACCAGAAAAAAATAGTCCCCACAACTTGAAGATAATAGGGATTTATCACATTGTGGTGACATGTGGTCCCCACAATGAAATATATAACATAACCCCTCCCCCCCCCCCCCCCCCCCCCACACACACACACACACACACACACTCGCCTTAGAGACAGCAGTTTTCCTCACTACATGTCTTTGGACTGCAGGTGGAAATCAGAGAACCCAGAGGAAAGACGGGAAAAATATGCAAACTGCAGAAAATGTAGAGACTCCTTTTAACATTGTTGCCTGGCACTAATCCCTGTAGCGCTGGTAACATTCCGTAGCCTGTTGCTTATGCAGTCAGGGTTGCTGCCATTAGTGTCGGACATTGCTTGGATGATTTCCCCTTTTTCTTGTTTTATTTCCCAGCCGTTCGTGGGAACGTGCCAAAGGCCTTTCTTTACGTGCTGTCTCCCTCGTCTTGTGAGCTTCCTGTGTGTTTTCCGTTCCACTCCGCTTCATGTCGTCCCGATGCCCCACAGCTTCACTTGGCGTGGAGACTGACCCAATAGCGGCAGGAGAGGAAGCACCACCTCAGTTCCCAGCAATATCCCAGCCGCCCCAGCAAAACACAAAGGAAAAGACGCCCTCATGCCCTAAACGTTCACGGCTGGTTTTATCGTGCTGTATTGTGTAGGTGGCTCGGGATGGCCATATCGTTTCAATTAGTCAAACTTCTATTGTTTGTATTTTATTAAAGCACGTGGCAGGAATCCCAGAATGCCTTGCTCAAAGTGTGATGTAACTCAAATACTCAAAATTTCAAATATGCTACAAAATGTACCAATAATTCTTTGACTAGGGCCTTTGAACAGAAGCTAATTAACATAACCAAAGGGCACCTCATTTTTGAAAGACTTGTAGCTAAAAAAAAAAAAACGACCAGTCAATGGTACCTGATGTTCAGGACTCATCTGGATTTATTAAACCACAACCCTGCCCTTGGATCCCTGATCTTGATCACTGCATGGTGACATTTTTTGGCCTAACGCTTTATAACTGGGACCAAAGAAGTAAACTTTGCAGGTGACCGAAGCTCTATTCCTTATTCAGTCACCTGCAGCAGTTGGTGACGCTGGCAATTTTTAAACTGATGACTGAGGTCTGACAGGTGTTCATGAGCAGGAGAGAGGGGTTGTGTTTTCATCAGAAACAAATGAAGCTTCTGATCACTAATTGAATCAGTACAGAGATTCTTTGGGAAGAAAGAGAGAGGAGCTGGACTGGAGAGGATTCATTTCTCACAACACTAGGGTTTCCAGTTCTGTTATTACTGCGAGGGTAATGCTAACTCAACGGACTGCAACAGTCAGTGTATTGCCCTGAGTTGACAGAGCTGGTCGCCCGCATCGTACTGGCCGAACAATGCACAGGCCATGCAGTTAGCTTAAACCTAGGGTTGCCATATTTGGTGAGACAAAAAAGAGGACGTGTCTGTGACTATTGAAAATTGGTATATTGTTGTATTGAAAATTGGTGTCTTTTCCCTCACTTGGTACTCCACTGTAACTTGCCACACTGGGTCGTATGGATTGCAGTGCTAATCCTGGATAAACTGCCGATTTTTTTAAAAAACTTCTCGGACGTTCTGACAGGGGTCCAAAAAGAGGAGGGAAACCCGGATATATGGCCACCCTAGAGAAACCACACAGCTGGACATCAAGACTCCACTGCAGAGTCTTTGGAGCCTTGTCTAGTCCTGCTTCTAGCTTCACTCACGGCCTCGGATGTTATAGGTAAGTCATCCAATAAGATGTAAGGATGAAGGAGTTTCCAGCACATACAGAAGACGAAGAGAAATGTATACATTTTAGGAAGTTGATCCTGCAAAAGGAAACTCATCGAGTATTTTAGGTTTGAAGAACATTCATGTTACTGTCTCGCAATCCTCAGACCTCTTGAATCACTTGCTCTCTATATGTCCGCTTACTCCATGGGGATGGAAAGGTTCTGTTGTAGGTCTCTACACGTTCTCTACACTGTCGTTATCTGTTGTGTTTGCTGGAAAGGTTGTCATTCATTATGTGCATTACTACCCCCGATTTAACCTTTTAAAAGACCAGCTTCTGTGTTTCTAACTCACTGTAAAGAGAAGAGTAAAGATGGGGGGGGGGGGCAGGATTATTTTTAAGGTGGCCATAGCGACCTCTGGGTACCTGCCCGCCCCCCACCCCAGAAACACCATCGATGGGGCATGCTGGAAATCCTGCACACAAATCCAATCTAGCAAATACAAAAGGATAAAGCAGAGGAATTTTAATCCTGCAAGAATTTCCATTAATCACCATAATCCGTGGGTATCAACGGAAAATAAATGATGCCGCACTGCTGCAGGGTTTCTGTGCTGTTCGTGGGGAGATGTACTGCACGCATGATGCGGGACCCTAGTGACTGCAGGACGCAGGGGAATCCAGCGGGACTGCTGCTGCTGCACTCGGCAGGCTGACTCGCACCGGGGGGGGGGGGGGGGGGGGGGGGGCTGGCCGACCGTGCCCAGGGTTCCACGCTTCTGCACCCATGTCCCAAGGCGTGCCCCCACCCCAACCTCCATGCCCCCACCCATTCACCCCCATCCCCATGCTGATATAGGCTGCTGCAGATTAATGCATGCGCTATTCAGGGCTACAGCGCAAAGCCTTTGCAAAATCAGTGGGCCCACCCTACCTCGGAAAAAATGTAACAGTGAGACTTATTAAATCTGGCTGATGGATTTGCTAATCCCGCCCCCCGATCGACAAACTTTACTGACAGCCAGCACCCCCCCCCCCTTCAAATTGGTGAGTTCTACTACCAACACTGTGCGGACTACTGTTCTGACGTATTTTAAATTCGTTTTAATTTCTTTTTGTGCTTCAACTTCTCTTTCGGGGCCCCCGGCGAGGTTAATCCGCCCCTGGATATGATAGCAGAGGAACGACAGAAGCATGTATAAGATTCAGTGGAACTGATTGATTCTTAAAAGTTTGCCCTGGATCATCATCCCAATTCGCAGCATTGCAAGGCAGTGATCGAATAGGAGTCAAATTATATATCTCTCATATGTGTAACAAGCAAACCCAAACTGCTTCCCTATTCAGTCAGTCCTGGGCGCTGCTGGAATGTCTGCTCGTGACTGCCACCTCCAGGCAACATGGTGAAATTGTTTCAGACCACCTTCCGATCCAGAACATCCCTTTGTGCAGCAATTGTGTTTAGGTTCTCCAATCATTTTTAATCCTGGTTTATAGAATGATGATGTACAGGAAAGATACACGCTTTACTTTTGAATGTCTTTAGCAAAAGACTGGTTTTTAAATTGCTTACACCCTTCTAAATATGTGCATTAGTTACACAAATGAATGAAAATGTCTAGTGTTTAATATTTCACCATGTGATATAAGCTTAATTATGATGAGCACCTATCTAGTTTCAGGTAAAAGGGTATTACTAGGAAGACCACCGTTCCAATTAATCAGCTCAATTACTGCATCAATATGAAAAAAAAAACAATATAAGTGATTTTTATTTTTTCTTGTTTTTTGTGTAGTATTGCACTTATTTCATGTTATATGTGCCTGTTATATGTTTGGTTAGTAGAATTTCTGATCAATGTGCCCTTTAGAAAGTAGGTCAGGTTTAGATGTGGTGTAGCATTACCTCAGTTCATTTGGACACCCAAGGGAGGGCGCTGGTCAGGGGGGTGGGGTATTTTTCTTCGGTCTGATTTTGTACTCCTTAAATATATGAGCATGGACGGGGAGAGGGTCTTATTGAAATGAGGTCACAGCAGAGCTCCATGTGACCTACCACTAGCAATGGCTTGGTGCATTGGGGGGGGGGTTTTCACTGACTGTCGTCCCTGTTTCCCATCACGTCTGACCCCAAGGTACAATGGCAGGATGCTGTGTGGGAGGTGGCTCAAGGTGAAGGCTGGGGTTTTCCAGAAGCTTCCGGTACGATCAGGGTTCATCGGTCTATTTTGGAAGCGTATAACACACTGCTGTTTGGACTGTGAATTAGAGTATATGATGTTGATGTTTTCACTGTATGAGTAGATGCCCCCCCCGCCTGCCCATACTGGATATGCAGTTGATGGATGCCCATCTGCTGGGTCAGCATTTAAAGCATGAAGCACATTCTATATGTTTTACATCATTTTTCATTTGGCGTTTCCAAGTGCTAATTGGCACTATTGTAGCATAAAACACATCGAAATGGGCAACTGGAGAGCCAAACAAAATACCGTAATGATAGCTGCAAAAGTCACTGGAGTATTCCACTGCATTATGATCATGAAAGCCATATCTAAACATCTCGTACAACATATCTTGTATCATGAGATCAGTCATAGAACATGTACCCCCCTACATAATCGCACAGGTCTCTCCCAGCAATAGATGGTATCATAGTTTCAAGGCTTTTAACTTCTCTATTCAGCCAGTTCTCAGCTGCCCTGCAGTGGGACAGTATCTTTCAATCTCACCCGGCTGAAGCAAAGCATGTGTCCGTCAAAAACCTTCCACTAGTGAGAATCAACCAATTCCAAAAAGAACTTTGTCCATCGCTGCGCTTTTATAAAATACTGCAGCAGCAAAATTGGAGGCAACAGAGACACAAATTAATGTTTTATTATTCTGTGGTTTGCCTGTATTTTGCTTTGAACCACATTTGTCTGAATTAAAACAACATTTAACAAAAACGGGAACATAGAATCTTCGCTACCATGTACAACGTTTGCTGTGTAATGCTAATTGAACAAATGTGGTTCTACATGTATATAAACAAAGTTAACCAATCAAAAGACCCCCCCAGAACTCAAAAAGGGAACCGCAGAATTCCTGCAGGTCAGGTTACAGCCGGATAAACTGAAAGGCTGGCAGCAGTGACTTCCAGTTGCACACTTGGAAATGGATTTTGAGTAAACGGCTGCCTTTTTAAAAATGACATCCTCCATACCCCCTGCAAAAAAAAATAAAAAATGACAGCACGGAAAACCCCTCGTTCTCCATTTATTAAAGAACTAAACAAGACTAGGGGTCAAAAGGTCAGTGCTCTCTGCACTCCGTGACCCCATAACTGCAGCAAATGTCGGGTGGAATATTCCGGTGAAGTGCGGGACAGAGCCAGGTTCCAGTCCCGGGGGGGCAGGCATGCCCCCCCCTCACAGGGCTGATATGGAGCCGTGGATCATGTCCATTAGGCAAATAGAAAAAACAGAGGAATAAGACAGGCACTCATGGAAATGGGATTATCAATGGCACAGAGGGAGAGACCACTCCCCTCCATAAAAGAGGGGTCTCACCGTTTGGACTGTACCACCCGCCATTAACTCAGATAGTGGGTCAGAACATATTTCTTGTCCTATTTTGGCTACAAATCAAATATACACAGATACAAAGCAAAGCAAGTAATTATTCAAGAGCAATGACATGCGTTTTGACAGTCTTTATATCTGTTTTATTTGGTTTCCCGTTCTCCTGGATTAAAACACAGAAGACTGTCATATTTGTGCCTCTCACCCCTTGAATGTGACTGCAGTCTGCAGTGAACAGTCCTGATTCCAGAAGATGCCTTCGGACCAGCACATACACAACAACATGCAGCGAGTGGTGGTTAAAGCGCCCAGTTAACCACAGAATGACGCAGCTGTTTGCCCCGGTCCATCTCTGTCAGTCACGTCGGACCACCAGCCACGAGACAGGAGATGCTATCTTCCCCCTGACGGTCAGGCAGGACTTCGAAGAACATAAAGGAGGAATTGTCCTTCGCCGAACAAATGGTCCACAAAACCATTAGAAACCATAGTTTATAAGAGGCATTATAACTAAATTAATCATTGAGGTATAAACGATTAGGTTTGCAGACACTAAAGGAGAAAATACAGTGAAAAAGCAATACTAGTCCAGGCATCACTTGTAACAAATATGAGCATTTATTAGTTTTCAGTTTTTTTTTTGAGCTTATGATGACTGAATGACATGAAGACAAGCAAGGTGGGGGGCAGGGAGGGGGGAGGCTGGTGTGAGTATCAGCCATCCCATCTCCTAGTGGGAGTCAGGCAAGGCGGTACAGCAGGGGTCCTCACCCAAATACTGGGGGCAGGACTTGTATATGTATGCTGGCCTTTGTCTCAGTCATGTAAAGAGAAAAGATCGGAACCACATGTTGATGGGATTGCATCTACGCTGCCGGATAACGGAAACAAAAGTGCCATTCTGGTCTGCGAGACATGTGTCCTTCTTTCGTGCGAATGCTGCTCTTCAAAGATCTTCGCCGTCGCCCAGGAGTGTGGAGGTCTGTGGGGGCGCCTCACTGATCTTCCCTCACCCCCAAGTGCGTCTCCATCACACGATGACACCCAAACCCTCTGAAGCGACTCTTCCCACAGAGCTCAGGCCACCGCCCACGCGGCGGAGGAGCTTCACCCCCTCTTAGCACTGCGCGTGCTGGGGCCTCCGGTCGAATGGCAAGGCCTTGTGCTCCATGTACAAGTTTGGACAACTTCACCTGGCCTAAGAATATCACAGACCCAAAGGAGAAGAAATATTTCCAGCCCAGCAAATGATATGTGTATGTCTGCACTGTGTTTTTAATGGTGCCACCCTAACATTATGCCGAGATTGGGTCGCATTTGCTTCTTGAGCAGCTGCAAAGCCTCATACGTGTCAGCAAAGTCTGGGTCAGAGATCAGGCTCAGCCAGCCCAGCTGGAGCCGGCGGATTTAAGGGCCTTGCTGCAGTGATATGATTATTCTACCAGTCACGGGATTCAAACCCACAACCTTCTGTACAGTGGCAGATTTAAGGGCCTTGCTGCAGTGATATGATTATTCTACCAGCCACGGGATTCAAACCCACAACCTTCGGTACAGTGGCGAATTTAAGGGCCTTGCTGCAGTGATATGATTATTCTACCAGCCACGGGATTCAAACCCACAACCTTCGGTACAGTGGCGAATTTAAGGGCCTTGCTGCAGTGATATGATTATTCTACCATCCACGGGATTCAAACCCAAACCTTCTCTACGCTGGCATGGGTCCTTCACCCACTTAGCTGCACACTGTCCCTGCATTTTATAAGTGCTTTTCTTCCATTTGTATTAGGAGAACCAGAATGAACCAGTTGAGTTTTAATACAGGTAACTAAAATTAAAATATTCATAAAACAGACATAAACACTGGCAGATCAATCACAAATGCAGACTGACCTGCTTTATGAGTTCATTTTGGGCCACCGCTACAGATTCACTGTGATGGGATATGAGAAGGTATCAGCTGGGGTCTGTTTTCTCCCTGAACCCCCGTGACCCCTGAACTGAGGGGGAAATCCGGCCACACAGCACCAGCACAAGTCTGATCTTAGCCCAAAGTCTCTGATCGGTGCTGTTGACCCACAAGCACCACAGCCCCCCCCCCCAACCACAACCCTCATCTGGAGCAGGAGATTGAGACTTCAGTCGGGCATGAAACCGGACCCGACTTGAAACAGACCCGAGACAGACCTGATACATTGAAAGTTAATAAAAAAAAAAAAATGACTAGCAAAATGTTTTGCAAACCAATACAAGTTGTTTTTTTCCTCTTTTTGTTCTGCTGATAGATGGTCTTTGCTTTCGCCGTGTCGGAGTTTGAGCTGAGATGCTAATTAGACCGAGCTAATCTCATCTTATGACGGCATCTTTAATGGCGCCGTAGAGTCTTAAGCTCACCCTGTCAGGTCCATTTCAAAGGCTCTTAGCCGTGTTCAGATCCACTGAAGTGGAATTAGCATTTATTTAAATCAGCAGTACACCAAGTAAAATGTCTGCCTGCTTTATGAAGTCAAGCAGCTTTGCTACAAGACAGTGTTATCCTCCAGCCTGCCTCAACAAACAGAACGGCCTTTTTTTTTTCCAGCGGAGGACACGCATAATCATCTCTGTCTCCGACCGCTCAAACAGACGCCTCTTCAACATGGGTTTTTGTTCCAGAAAACTGTCTCCACGACTTCCCCTGAGTTCTCTTTGATTGTGCTTCGCCGGCTTATCATAACAAGACAGGCTATTCTGTTTCACAAAGAGATAGAGCAAGACTGATGAAAAGAGGACCTGTGTTGTATAGGAATACCCCAGCTAATGGCTACAGAATGGAAAGACGGGAAATTCTGTACGCATATATGTATGCATGTGGCCGCAAAATGTATAACAAAGTGTGATAATAAGTGTCTCATGAAAAACATTCCTAAACAATAAAAATAAATACATTTGATATTGGTCAGGCCTTTAAAATGCATGTTTTAACTACGGAGGATGAATGATCTGACAGTAAATACATGAAGCGATGGATGCTGCAGGGTCCATCATTCATATAAGTAACACGCATATCATCATATTAACTGCTGTTTGCAGTCAGGTGTGTTACTGAGGGTAACGGCCTCATCGCATGGAAACTGGCCAGAATAACCGACTGATCGCATGGATCCTGGGTCAGGGTAACGGGCTCATTGGATCCTGGGTCAGGGTAACGGGCTCATTGGATCCTGGGTCAGGGTAACGGGCTCATTGGATCCTGGGTCAGGGTAATGTGCTCATTGGATCCTGGGTCAGGGTAACAGGCTCATTGGATCCTGGGTCAGGGTAATGTGCTCATTGGATCCTAGGGCAGGGTAAGGGGTCATTGGATCCTGGGGCAGGGTAACAGGCTCATTGGATCCTGGGTCAAGGTAATGTGCTCATTGGATCTTGGGGCAGGGAAACAGGCTCATTGGATCCTGGGGCAGAGAAACGGGCTCATTGGATCCTGGGGCAGGGTAATGTGCTCATTGGATCTTGGGGCAGGGAAACAGGCTCATTGGATCCTGGGGCAGGGTAATGTGCTCATTGGATGCTGGTCCAGGGTAACGGGCTCATTGCAGGGTTGCAGGGCCTCTGTCTGTTTATGATGTTGTTGAGAAGCAGCGTATTGCTGAACCATTCTGATGTCTAATGCAATCCCTCTGGCTGATGTAACAGCAGGAAATAAGAGCACCAGACGATTGCAGTACATCATTTATAAATCTGAGTGCAGTTAGGCTCATTTGCTTCTCTAAACTACCCATAGTGTATTTGCCTTGTGATGGACTGGTATCACATCCAGGCTTTGTACTGTCCAGCCATGACCCTCTACCCCCTGGATGGATGGATAGATTTCTAAGTTTATATTCTGGTATAACAGGGTTTCATGCAGAAGTTCAAGTGGAAGTATTTTAACTGTAATGATCTGCGATACGTCCATATTCTGAACATGCATAGGTTTTTAATAATATGTCAATATGTAGATCATATATTACATGTAATACTGCAATCTGCAGTACAGATGGAATATCCACCGTCGATATGGCTTTGAATATCACCCACCTTTGTAGTTTTCTTATGAAGTTGAGACTTGCTTTCTCTGGTTTAAACTTGCAAACCATTTGTTGCAACCATGTATCTGAATTCCCCTGTTGCCGTTTTTGTCGCCCAGCCGCACGCCATGACTATAAGCTTCCGTTTCTGCGACGGAACACAGAGCCACTTTGTAACACTCGCTGGAAAACATTGGTGGTGTTTTATGTTCCGAGGGACAGAGCAGTAACACAGATCCTTGCCGTGCCACAGCCGTAAACAGCTCGTCATACAATGAAGTTAGAGGTTCCATAGGTGGTGGAGGGGTGCGGGGGGGGCGGGCGCCATAACATTCGTCTGAGGAGAAGAGAGACTTTGCTTCAGCAGGACTACAGCCCCTGCTGATTGGACGGTCAGGAAGGCGATCTGGCCTCTGTCTAGCTGAAGTCATACGACAGGACGGGAATGGTTATTCCTCAGGATCCCAGTAGCCGATAAGCAGCAGGAAGGAAGGAGATCTTAGACTGTGTCTTTTCAAAATAACCAGACTCACATCCGCAGGTTCAAAAGGAGAAGGAAAAAAAAATACCCAGAAAGCTTTGGCGCTCTCGGAGCAGGGGACTTCATTAGGAAATGTATTCGTTCCATGGTCAGTCTCGTGGTGCTTCTCAACCAGCTTTGTTTTCATATTCCGCAAAGGGACTGGGTGTGGTGAAGTTTGATATGCCAGCTTTAGAAAAAGCTGGCCTTATTTAAGTCATGGTTTAAAATTAACTGACAAAACTTTTCACTATTATTACCTTTCCTAATATGGCTAAATACTAGTATTCATTTCCAAGACCAGTAATTTTAGAGCATAATATAGACTCCCATATATACAGTTTACTCAATGATTTTTAGGAGAGAAAAAATGGTCAGTTCCTCTGGAAAAATGGGCTATTGTTTTTGTTTTCCAGGACCAGAATAGTCCTTTTGGTATAACCCAGAAAGGTCAGGAATGGTATATTGGAATCTTTCGATCTGTGTCTTACATTCCAAAGTATGCATCTTGTTAACAATGGATAATTACCCAGAATGCCCCTGTCTCCCTTCATACGAGTCCTTGGAATTTGGGAACCATCTCAGTTAAAGGAGAAAAGCAGAGCTGACAGCAGCTACAAATCAGAGAGTTACGGCTTTTTTTTTTTGTATATAACGTATGGTGTAATGGGCACTACAACAGAGGACGCGAATGTTCAGTACAAAGGGGCAGACTCAGAACGGGCAGATCCTCGTTTAGAGGTGTCAGATATGCTGGATCTGGAAAAGCTGGTCAGACTCTGCTCAGATAGTGAAGGGTGACCAGAGCTTACTGATTTTCAGAACATGAATTAAAACAAAATTAGGACAGACAGACCAAGACTTATTATTTCCTTATTTAACATACATATTTTTTTTTCACTGTGAAAGTTGTCGGTAATAATTTCCCCTGTGGCATACTCTATATAGATCTGTTCAGCTGACCCCCAAGTTTCAAATGTTGAAACTACTGTGCAGCGTTGCCTTCAGACTGAATACCAATGGCATCTACTGCCCTCTGCTGGAACAAATGCTGAATTACTCTAAAATCATGAAAAGGCGGTTATCATGCCCCGTGACGTCCTGGAGAGTTTACATTTACATTTAAATTTCATTTACATGAAATTCACATTTTGAGGGTTCTTAAATAATAATTGTCACTGATTAGATTTATCTATTGTTGGCTAATTAGCTACACCTGCTTGTTAATGCAAATCCAGTTTATCTGAATACATGCGGCATTTAGACAGGGTGAGGGAGGTCATTATGGATAATTGAATGTGTGAGATGTGTGATCTAAGCGAATGCAAACATGGTGTAATTATTAGTGCCATATATAGTGGGTCTAGCATCTCAGAAACAACCACCCCATTGGGATTTTAATGCACTACAGTGTCTAGTGTACTGCTGTTCAAATCATGGTGCTCAAGGTCCAAGCACTGCTGATTTTCCAGCCCTCGTTATCTGTGAGCTGGGTCTGTGGCCAATCAGAATCAGTAATTATTAAACGAACTACCGGGGAGAACCGAAAACACGGCCTGGATTTGGAACTGAGGGTAAGATTTGAAGAGCCCTGCACTAAAGTTTACAGAGAAGGACGTGATGAACAAAACAAATGATTGGCATTTCTGTGGCTGAAAATGCCATGTTAATGAGATGTCAGAGGAGAATGAGGGTATATCGCCAGCGTTTTATTGCCAGTATCTGTTATGTTGTAGCAATAGAGCCATTTTTGCGTTTCTGCTTTTTCACAGAAGCAACGTCACATGATTTGAATCATCGCTGCAATTTAAGGTCAGTGCTGTGGTTTCAGATGTCTTTTTGATATCCTAACGTTCAGTGACTGCTGCATGTATATGCGCGGCTGCCAGACCCGGTGTGGGCGGACAGACAGGACAAAGAGTCTGCAGGAAGTCCACGGAACGAGCAGCTCGACATGCACCTTCTCACACGCTGCCTCTTTGTCCGCATCCTGCTGCACGAGTGTTCACGGTGAACCGTGCACCTGCGAGCGTGCGCTCTGAGCGTCCCGCTTTCGTCCATCTGGGCACAGGTGGGGGCCCCAAGTGGGGAAATCAAAACAAAGGACTACCTCGGAAACCCACTTCCTCTTTCACTCCGCGTTCACTGTACCCAGTTTTTTTTTTTTGTTGCCTTTTTTGGCATTATGCAGAGGTACCTTAAAACTAGCCGGTTAAGGTTGAAGAGAAAACAGCAGCACAGGAAGCAGGGGGCTGTAGAGAAATCGAAGATGAGGCCAGAAAAGTTTCGCTTCAGCATGTGACCCCAGCAACACCATTATCGGTACGCTCGGTGTCATTATCGTTATACGCTCGGTGTCATTATCGTTATACGCTCGGTATCATTATCTTTATACACTCGGTACCGTTATACACTCGGTATCATTATACACTCAGTATCATTATCGTTATACACTCGGTATCGTTATATGTTCGGTATCGTTATCGTTATGTGCTCAGTATCGTCACACACTCGGTATCGTTATACGCTCCATCATGCTTCGACAGGGATATATCAGCATTTCGGGTCACTTTTCGGAAAATGGACCTGTATGACAGGAGGAAGGATCAGAATGGGACTTCATGTGGGTGTGGCTTTAAGAAAGTGACAGACAAAAAAAAAAAGAGAGAGAGAGAGCCAATGAAAAAGAAATATTCAGGGATAACAAACAGACATCAGGTCTCAGGTAGGGGTTCAACTGGGAGAATGGATATCAATAACAAAGCGTCACCGAGACAAAACAGGCGTTTATTTATGGTTATCAGTAAGTAGGTGCAGGTGAATGGAGCTGCCACCTGTCAGCCACCCCCACCCACCCCCCCAACCTACAGTACCTTATGAAAACCTTTAAGCCTTTGGCCTTCTAATCTCTGTACAACTCCAGTGACCTGAATAATTCAGTTCATCCGTTCCAAATAATACTGATACAACGTTCATAACAGTCATTAGGAAAGTTCAGTCACTTTTACTCTATAATTGTGTTTTTATTTAAAATCCTTTATGATAATCTAAACCTGCTGAATCATATAAACACAGTATACTTTTATCATAACTACAAAGGGGAAGACAGTATTATCACAGGGACAGTCAGCAAGTCGCAACTCGCAGTTAACAGGACAATTTGCACGGCAACTACTCACTACAGTTACTTTCCACACGGAAAAGCGACCTGTGAAGATCAGTCACGTCACCTGACATTCTTTCCCTAAACCAGTGCATCTCAACCCAGTCCTCAGGGACCCCCAGACAGTCCACGTTTTAGCTACCTCCCAGCTCCCAGGGAATTTAGTGGGAGCAAAAACACAGGCTTTCTGGGGAGTTCCCGGGGACTGCTTTTAAGAAACACTGCCCTAAATGATCGCTACAAGAGACTCGCACAGGAAATGCAGGCATGTGTCTGCAGACTTCACAGGTAGCATGGCAGGAAGCTGTGGCTTAGATAGAGATAAACCTTCATTCATCTTATCAGCTGACGTCTTCTGGGCCTTTCTGCAGAGGCATCTGTGCAGCTGAATTGTCTGACATCCTGCCAGATAGCAGCGACGCTGCTAGTGGCTGCTGGTTAGGCCAAAGCCTAAGTCCGGAATGCAGTTCACGGGTTTTAATGTGGCCAACCCCATCGACCTGACATGCAGACACACTTCGTGGTGGTGTCACCCAGTCCCCAAGGTTTGCGCCACTCGCATAGTTTCTTAGTCAATTAGCCAGATGCCCGAGGTTGGCAGAGAGCGAGTTCTGTTCTTCTTAGACAAATGGCATCCATGTGACTGGACAAGGACCAGTCTTAGAGACGAGCGAGATCTTCGGAGTTTTATCAACAGTAGCCAATCTAACTGACCAATCACACCATCATGGAGTAAGAGCGCAGCGTCTTATCAAGGGGTGCCGGGCAGTCCCCATTTGTGAAACGCAATCCCAGCATGCAGGGTGAATTCTGCGTACCATCATGCAGCTGGGCATGCCGTGGAGGCGGGGCGCTGGAAGCCTCTTCCAGGGCGGAGTCCAGGCTCTGGCAGCGCGACTGGACCTTCCTGTGGGGACGGAGGGCATTGTCCAGGAGCAGCTCAGCCGCCGAAGCCCGTAGCCGGGGGTTCCTGTCCAGGGCCCGGCCCAGGAAGCCGCGCAGGGCAGCGCTGCAGGTGTCCGCGATGTCCTCCAGGGGCGGGGCTTGTTTGTGAATCTGGGGGGGGGGACAGCAGACATTAGAGGCAGGAGTTATGGGATCGACACGGGCGATGGCAGGCACCCCCGTACCAATTCGCCAGTGATTTCTCGAGTTCTTCTTAGATGTGTCGCGGAGCGAAAACCGCATCACTGCATTTCAGTGAAACAGAGACATTCTGTTGCCGGAACTGCGGTACGACAACCACAGGTGCCGCGCGGAACCAGCAGTGTGGAGACTTCGATCTAAGAAAACGGGGTAAAACCCGCAAGATTCGAATCGCTGAGTTTCCAAAAGAAAGCAGCACCTTTTTCACGTTAGAAAATGCACACGAAGCATCGAGCGGGCGGCAGCTTCTGTCTGTCTTTCACTTGTAGTCAGAGGTGAGATTTCAAAGAAACTCACCCCATCTTGCTTCTAATTATTGCTTTTTTTTCAAAACTACTCCCTGAAATCTCCACAGCCAAAAGGAAGTGCACAGTATAGACCATCAGCAGACCAACTGAAAGTAAAATACTCTTAACATCACTCTCTTTATACTAATGTACTAAAATATTATTATATAACCAGGCACAATATCGCTGTCAGGAGGTAAAGATAACCGATAGAGTACAAAAATGACACAGTACTGTTTAATACTGGCAATAAACACTTTACCTCACTGTACAAACAAAAGCACTTTACTGTTGCAAATTCTGTTATAAAATGCAATTGTACCAATTAATACTCAGCACATCAGTGTCCTAGGAATTTCGGGCTTTAATATTTCATTGGACCACCATTAGCTGCGATTATGGTGCACATTTGTCAATGTATTGTTTCCAGGTGCCTACGTAACATCTCAACATTTCTTTCCTCCACATTTGCATTAATTTCTTGTTGAGATCTTGTATTGATAATAGGCGAGTTGAACCACCCTGTAAACTCTACCTCAGAATCAAGACTTGGTCAATTCACGCGTGAAAATGATTCCTCATGTTCCCTGAACCGCCCTTTGACAGCTGGAGCCCTATGAACCTTGGCATTATCGTCCTGGAACATGGCCATGCCGTTAGGAAAGGAAAAAATCCATTGATGGGGTAACCTGGCCATTCAGCAGATTCAAGGCACTCAGCTGACTTCACGTTATTGCTGCATAACGTGGCTGAGCTGTAATAATGATCCAATCACTGGCTCTTAAGTATTTGCTCACTTAACTTCAGACGGTGATTTTTTTTTTTTTTTTTGCCCAGGCAGTGTAGCTAGTTCAATAAAACCATTGAGATTAAACGTCTGGTTAGATGTTACCATTGCTTGGCCTTAACCACATGGGCAGCTGCTGCCTGTTTCATCTAACTCCTGGTCAGTACTGATGAGGACACCTACTATATAGAGGTAGGAGGGGTAGGCCGATGGGGGGTATCGGCACACCCAGGGAGGGTGTCCCGTCTGCATGTGGATGATAGCAGCCCCCAAACTGTAGATGTCAGCCTTGGTAGTATGGCCCCGGCACAGCACCACCTCCGGGCTCATGTAAAGCTGCAGAAAAGATAATAATCGTACAGTTCAGTCTGCCAGACATCCAGCACAGGACCTACATGAAGCCGGGGGCCATCTTTAAGGACCCCAGCCATGCCAGTTACAAACTGCTCTCACTCCTAACACTGGACAAACTGACTCCAGAGCAGCTTCCACCCTCAGGCAGTGAGGCGATACTCAACAGCAGATCAGGCTATCAGTACAGACAACCTTCATCTGCACATTTTAAATTTGCTTATTTTATTTAAAATATTTTATTTACTAATTTCCTTTTTTTATTACCCATTTGTTTAGCAGCTCTCATGGAAAGTTATTTTGCCGTCTGCATCTACTGCTGCTTCTACACTGTCGTGCATTTAACCTTGAATTAGACTTGATTTATTTCTCATGCTTGGCACTGCATCACTGCAATGTGCCTTGTATGCAGTGGGGCTCAATGGCAGATTTGCTTGCAACTTTCAAGCCAATATAAGTGACTCTGATTAATATGACATTTCAATCAATGTAATGCCTGATGTAGACTTTTGTCCGTAAAAAAACCAAAGATCCTTCCTACTGAAAAGCATGGAAACTCCTCATATGGACAATAAAAGGAATCATATTCCTGGATACGACACAGTGCGACGTCATTTTGTTGCAGTATTAGACTGCAAAAAACTGATAAAACAAAAACTCACAGCAAGCAATCATGATACTGAACAGCCAAGTCTTCCCTCCACAACCACCCTGAGATCAGGCAGTAGCTCACCTCCGTCCCACGGAAGTCCTTTGGGTAGTACAAATCCCCAGTCATTTTCGCAGAGAGTCCAAAATCCACCAAGACGGCTTTGGAAGACATCAGGACGATGTTGCTGGCTGTCGGGGGCAAAGACATTTCTTATTTATTGCAATGGCAACTGGAAGTGATCTGAAATCCCGCTACAAGTGAGCGCCAATCAGTGTACCCGTTCATGGTAGGGTTGTGTCAGGTGGCAAAAATGTTGTCCGAGACCGTTTCATTATTTCAGATGATCAACATTATAATCGACCTCAAGCTAAAAAGGAACGGAACAACAGTTTAGCCTAAATATTCCAGGACGACCTACGTTTGATGTCGTGGTGGATGACGCTGCGGGAATGCAAGTAATCCAGGCCCCTGAGGATCTGCCTGGTCACCCAGATGATCTCGCTCTCCCACATGGGCCCAGCACTGTCCAGCTTCTCCAGAACCGAGCCCCCTTCCCCGGCCTCCATGAACAAATGCATGGTCCGGTCCCAGAGCACAACACCAAACAGCTCTGCTATGTTCCGGTGCCGGAGACAGGCCTGTATCTCCACTTCAGAAGCTCCAAAATCCTCCAGAGGAATCTAGTAGAGGTGGAGAAAACCAAATGAAAAACCTCCATTCACCTTTTTCTTAGTCTACAAATTAAATGGTGATGTTTTTTTTATTACTTAAAACTGGCAGTTGGAATTCTGAGAATTATAAGAAATGCTTAATTTGTTTTTAGCTTGTACTAAAAATTACTGTAAACATCCTTAAATGTGATTTTTCCAAGACAATCGATGAGACACTTTCAGTGTCTCACGTTGATCCTGGAATTAATTTCATCCCACAGACATTAAACACTTTGCAAGACGTTACTAACCAGCTTGCAGGCCATCCGCTTGCCTGTTTCTGAGTCCTGGGCTAGGTGGACCCTCCCGAAGGCCCCCTTGCGGACCTGGCCGAGCTGAAGATTCTGGAAGGTTGGCATCCAAGGAAACAGCAAGACGTCTGCATTGATGCGATAGCGTCCTTCCTTCACAGCCAAGTAGGCCTGCAGAGAGAGAGAGAGAGAGAGGCAGGACATCACATCATTATGTGATATAATGTACCAATATTTTGATGGGAGAATTCAGACAGATGCAGTTGCAATGCATTAGCATTAGCTTCAAAATATAACTCCAGTCACACAACAGACAATTCAACCAAGAAGGGTCTTAATTTGGTCAGTGATTTATGCAACATAGTAAAATACCTGAAACCGAGAAGTTTTTTTTTGTTTTGTTCCAGTGTGTCTTATGAGGCGTCGGAGAGCCACATGCTAAGAGAGGAAGAACGTTTCCGATAGAACGTGACCTAGAAAGCGGTACCCACACAGTGCATAACCACAAACAGACTTCCCCAAAACACTGGATCCAAAGCACAAGACGAAGTCAGCAAGCACACTGAAGGATCAGTAAATTACATGTGAGAGAACACGCGTGGAAATGACTCTGAAATGCACACACACGCATGCACAAATTAATCAAAAGCAAAGACGCAGAAGTGGAAGTTCTGAATTGGCACAAACGTTTAACAGACCAGTGACAAATGCAATTCATAAATTTTACTATAGCAATCCAGCCTTGACACTGTATTCATGACTGGCATAGAGGGGAAATATCAGCTCAAGAACTGATGCACATTTTGTAGCGCGGACACCAGCACCTTGGCAGAGCATGAGAACTGAACTTGCCTTGTTGATCACTATCCCCATCTCTTCTGACAGGTCTGGCATGCGGACGCCACTTTGTGCATTTGATATCAGGTTAACAAAATCCAGGAGATCAACCATGGTCCCATATCTCACTCTGTCACTCCACTGCGGTTTAGTGACTAAATCAGCGGACCCAGGACAGTCATTCACCTCCTCTTTTTCTCCCATAGCATCTTGGAAGACACAGTCTTCAAAGAGCGAGCCTTGATCTCCGTGAGGATGAAAAGGGTCCTCCAGTTTCATGAAGCTGCCAATATCCATATATGCCAGAAGAAGGTCGACAGCAGTATGGTTGGTAAGTCTCATAGTATCACTGCGATTGTCTGATCCAGGAGTGAAATGGTTCTTAACTAGAAGCATGAGCACCAGCTGTGACCATACACCTAGTACACACCATTATGGCGTTACCACCAACACCATTCACGATATTCACAGAAAGGGAGTGGCCTATGTCAAGGATTCCTGTCTCAGGCTCCTCCCCTTTACCAAACTTCACAAACACTCTCAGGATTTCGTAATCGTTTTTTTTTTCACTTCTTCATATTATAAGTTTAAGCGAAGTACGTCTTCAGATAACTGATAAAAAAAATGCAAAGCTTAAGTCAACGAAAGTTCATGTGCTTTTTTTGTTTATTAAAATGTTGAAGTCTGCCATATTCACATTACATTGCATTTAAATGCTTACCTGTGTTCTTACTCCATAACAGTAAAACTAAATACTGCAAGGCAAAAACACACTGGGGATAGTCACACAGAGCCAACCTCGCGGCAGATTTATACATGCACCTGCTATAATTTATAAATTGTAGCCGAATTATGAGGTTAAAGTGTATATATTTTCCTATATAGAGAGGGGGAGAGTAATAAACATTTCATAGTGATGGCATTTTTTAGTGATGCTTTTCTGGGGGAGTGTGCGTTGAGGACAGTCACGAAATGGGTGCATGTGTTCCGGTGAAGACGTGGTCGTCTCTACCATATCCGTGCTTTGCAATCCAATGATGAGCCGTTACGCCGCCAATAAGAATGGATGCCACTGTGTTAATCTCCTTATCAGTTAATGCAATGGTCGTGTCGTGAGAAAAGAACTAGTTCACCTCTCACGGAAGGCTTAACGTATTATCCTGGGTGGTGCAGATGGAAACATTGCACGGAGTGTCCACACACACACACTTACAAGAAATACCTACCCCCAGCATCTTATTTCCATATATATGGTACAGGAAACAAACAAATGGTTGCTTACTAAACTTCGTCATTTGCGGCGTCAGACACACTTATTGTAGGGGAATCCCCGTATTAACCGAATTAAATCTTTAACGCTCCTTTCCTAAATCTTCTATCTAAATACGCCTCTACCTGTTACTTCGTTGTACGAGATAGAAATATGTATTCTGAGACTCGACATATACACACTAGACTCCCGAAACCAATGCATGCGGGTTGACATATAGAGCGTATAAAAAATGCTTTGATAACCTTATTTTTTCCGGTTACCTACGAGGACACGGACAAGCAAACTTTCCAAGCTCCAGTCTGTTACTATTTAAATACATAAATCAGCACCGTTCACGCATATTCTGAAATTGCAATCGCAAATATAATGTCGTGTTCTATATATATTTAAAAGGTTAGGTCAAAGAGGAACTGATCACTGTACTGTAGCTTAGCTTACTTATAAAGTGCTTAGGTTATGCCAGAAAGCCCTTTCGGCAGGTGCGCCCGTAGGCAGTTTGCAAACGGGAAACCAGACCATGAAGTCACCGTAGTTACTGGGAGCACGTACAGTTGTCGGGATCGGAAGAGCTGACTCCTGGCTATGAACTTAAGGGCACTTTTCCACTTCAAGAAAGTACCAAAAGTACGGTATTTCAAGGTACTGGTTTTCCACTGGGGTAAAAGCTGGTACAGCTGTTGTGCTCTAAACTGGACTCCTGCCAGGAATTAATTGCCTCCCCTGACGTAATCGCTACAGTGACCGTTTGCTGATTTCTGGTTACTTTTGGTATTTGGTTCGATGTCATTTCCAGGTGTGACGGTGCCGAGTATGAAGCTAATCGCCGCCGTATAGGTAGTAAAAGAAGACAGAACGGGACCAAAGTGCACCAAAGTGTCAAACATATGCATTAGATAGACAACTTTATTAATCCATCCATCCTCCAAACCTCCAAATCGCGGGGGTCCGGAGCCTATCCCGGAAGCAATGGGCACGAGGCAGGAAACAACCCAGGATGGGGCGGCAGCCCATCGCAGGGCACACTTACATTCATTCTCACATGCATTCCTACGGGCAATTTAGCAAGTCCAATTATCCTCAGCATGTTTTTGGACTCGGAGGAAACCCCACGACGACATGGGGAGAACATGCAAACTCCGCACACATATAACCCACGCGGAGACTCGAACCCGGGTGTAATATACTAGAGCATTTGAATTTTTTCGAAAATCACAATGTGGTTTCGGAAACCAGGCTAGGAGTAACTTCAACAGTAAAGAGAAAAATGATTATATATTTAATGATTATACAAGATCTACCTTACTTTGTTCATCGTTGTTTTTATAGCTTTTTGGGCTGCATTGTTTTTACTCACAGGCTCTTTGGTTAATCGATAAAAAAAGTTTCAGATCCCACCCAAAAGTACCGACGTCCCAAAATAGTACCCCGGCTGGTTTTGCACTTTCGGTCAAGTGAAACTAGTGAAAGTACCCTAACGATCGCTACCCACGCTTCTCTGCCCTTTGCCCGAGATAGATTTCCACAGAGTAACTGACCTATTTCGGGTTGGTTTAGACAGCGCGAGCAGCTTGAGGTGGGGGCTGGTTAGTGTAACTAGCAGGGCGTCATGGGCTGTTTTTTTCTGCAACTGATCAGAATCAGAATTTTTTATTGTTAGTTAAGCCACTGCACTTAGCGTTACAAAATGCATTTGTATGTATACGCAGTATTTTTAGGACCAACAGCTGCCTCTCCCGACCACTCTCACCTGAGCCCCCACCTCAAGCCCCATCACAATGGTCACCCAGCACTTACCATGCAGTTGCACATCCGTTTTATTCTGGGCTGCTAAACATCCGCCTCTTCACTCTGAACATTTTCCTTTTCCAGACGATATTTATATTCAGTATATTTTCATGTATCGTTTATATTTACTACACTGTCCACTATATGGGGGGCGGCATGGTGGTGCAGTGGTTAGCACTGTTGTCTCATACCTCTGGGACCCGGGTTCGAGTCTCCGCCTGGGTTACATGTGTGTGGAGTTTGCATGTTCTTCCCATGTCGTCGTGGGGTTTCCTCCGGGTACTCCGGTTTCCCCCCACAGTCCAAAAACATGCTGAGGCTAATTGGAGTTGCTAAATTGCCCCTAGGTGTGCATGTGTGAGTGAATGGTGCGTGAGTGTGCCCTGCGATGGGCTGGCCCCCCATCCTGGGTTGTTCCCTGCCTCGTGCCCATTGCTTCCGGGATAGGCTCCGGACCCCCCGCGACCCAGTAGGATAAGCTGTTTGGAAAATGGATGGATGGGCTATCTATATGTATATTTTACATTTCAATGTATTTTTTGCATGTTTGTATACTATATTAGTAACTACTTTATTTTTTTCTACACTTGTATTTTTATTTATGATAGACAGGCCCATTTTATATGCTATCTACTGAGTTTGAACTGAAATGAATGAATGAATGAATATGAAGTGACAGCTTTCATTATTTATTCAGTCTCTAAAAATTCAACCCATTCCATCCACCTTTCTTTCAACTGCACATATGTACAGGGCACGGGCAGACCTGGAGTCTGTCTCAGGCAGCACAGGGAGCCTGGAGCCTATCCCAGGCAGCACAGGGCACAGGGGGGCCTGGAGCCTATCCCATGCAGCACAGGGAGCCTGGAGCCTATCCCAGGCAGCACAGGGGGGCCTGGAGCCTATCCCATGCAGCGCAGGGCACAGGGGGGCCTGGAGCCTATCCCATTCAGCGCATGGCACAGGGGGGCCTGGAGCCTATCTCAGGCAGCAGAGGACACAGGGAGCCTGGAGCCTATCCTATAAAGCACATGGGGATGCCTGGAGGCTATCCCATGCAGCACTGGGCACAGGAGGGCCTGGAGCCTATCCCAGGCAGCACAGGGGGGCCTGGAGCCTATCCCATACAGCACAGGGGGGCCTGGAGCCTATCCCATGCCGCACAGGGGGGGGCTGGAGCCTATTCCATGCAGAACAGGGCACAGGCAGACCTGGAGCTTATCCCATGCAGCACAGGGGGGTGGCTTGAGCCTATCCTAGGCAACACAGGGGGAGCTAGAGCCTATCCCAGGCAGCACAAGGCATAGGCCTGGGGTACACCCTGGATGGGCTGACAGTTCCACTCTTTTCAGTAGAAGTGCATTCTTTTGGGGGTATTGATAATCCTTGATAAATCTGCTTATCTGGGACATACGTTTCTGAAAGCAAAGAAAATATCCAAACCCCTAGAGGTGAGCTACCATATAAGCGATTTACTTTTTATTTCCAAATAAAAAAGAAATATAACATTCACTACTGTGCCCTTGAGGAAGTGTCCTGTCACACACATCATATGATACATGCTCTTTTCGCCCCCACTCCTGTGAAAAAAGCACTGAAAAGGCAGATGAGAACGTCTGTTGAAGTTCTCCTTTCCATGGCCTGAGTTACTTGGCATTTATTATAACAGACTGAATGTCACCACTGCAAGCATACACTAAGCTTTGTGCAGTTACAGCAAACAGACTCCACCAAATTAACCCGCACTAAATGTAAACAACCCTTTGGACACTAGCCGTAAACTGCGAATTGAACTCGATTGGTAGCAATTAGTACACAAGAAAAAGTCATTTTAAAGACATAGTTCTACTATAATTATGCCAGCAGTGCCCCCCAGTGGTCAAGTTATTCTGTTACAAACTTTTCGCCAGATATTTAGAAGAACGAATGGCAATGTTTTTGTGAACCTTGAACATACATCCATCCATCCATCCATCCATCCATTTTCCAAACCGCTTATCCTACTGGGTCGCAGGGGGTCCGGAGTCTATAACCTTGTACATTATTTTTGCAATCTTAATAGTCCCATACATTTTCTTAAATTTAGTATTTATTTTGAATTATTCAATCCATCTTCCACCAAATCATCCTGGTTATGGTTGCAGGATTTAAATATATTTTTTCTGGGGAAAAAAACATGCTTATATGAAATATCACAATGGGTAATTTTTCTGCAAATGTCCTTTTAAATGAATTCGTATTGAGCAGACTAAATCTGGAGCCATTTTAGACATTAATTCTGCCTATTGAATGTGACATATATATAGTGTCAGTGCTGTTAGCTGACTGCTGAAGTGCATGATGGGAAGTCTGTGCATACCATGGAATGATCACAGGGCTCACCATCGTCCACAGATAAGCACAGATGTTAGCCCTGTATAAAGTTATTCTCAGCCGGCAAAGTAATGATTTATATTTTCAGCACATGCTGCTTCAATTATATAATATGTATTATGAAACTGGATGATGTGTAGTAGGCATCTCATCCTAGGTTTCACCAGGGCTGTAATGTTGCTTGGAGAATTATATTCTCCTCTGCAGTTGTGTTGTAATGTCAGCATGTGTCCACAAGGTGGCACTGAAGTGTTTACACTTACGTTTTTTGTTATCATCGTGCAAGTGTGACTCCACTAACACAGCGAAATTGACCAGGCAAGAAGGTCTGTCCCCTTCATCTGTGCTCAAGTTGTACGATAAACGCATCTGCAATACGTCTGCGCAGCACGTCTGGGGTTTCTCCGCGATCAGCCCTGCTAAAGATGTCAGAACCGCCGTCAACTCAAAGGAATGCCAAAAATGTTGGCCAACGAGAGACATGAATAAAACTGTTTTCTCAAAAAGCACCTCCCTCTCCCAAAATGTAATGTTTTTAGGACCTTGTTGGAGCGAGGCTTTGAATTACAATGTTATTTTACATATTTAATTTGTTTAGATTATTCGGGGTGACTCACATGATTTATTATGTAAGATGTACATAAGAGACTGGGTGGTGGCAGATATTCTGAAGGCCTTATTATGGAGGTGTGTTATAACCATGCCTATCCAACTTAGACAACATATATAAGCGAAGCCGGACTGGAAGAAGAAAACTGAGGACTGTGGAGGAAGAAGCACTAACTCACGCTTCACCTGGACAAAAGACAAAGTTCTGGAGGCTTACCACCTTTGTGGTCTCCGGAAGTCAACATTGAATTGAGGGCACGTCTTAAATAACATAGCTGTATAAGGTTTTTGCTTAGCGTTCTGTATTTACTATTCGAAAGGTTATCTCAGTACAGCCCCTCCAGTGACATGAAAAGCAACCTTTTTTGTCATAAGTCCAGCTCATGATGTTATCTGCTGCTTCAAGCCTTTTATGTTTCTCAGTCACAGAGTGAGCTGCTAGCAGATTCAGACTCACTCCAGCAAAGGCCCATCTTTGATCTGAGATCTCCTGATATGCAAAAAGCCGATGGATCATCCGGTTTCGACTCTCCTGGTACATAGAGATTGACTCACAGTTTCCCTAACAAAGGGGAGCCTTAACACAGCGAACCACATGGCCACATTTATGTAACAGTCCATTTTATTATTAGAGTTACTTATTAGAGACGTTTATACTCAAATTAGTTTAAAAAGCAATTACGAAACTATTAATAACTTGTTACTTGATAAAGCAGAATATATCCTCAGTGTTCAGTTTACGTAAGTTGCTAAAATATACTATAAGAAAAAAAGACTCAAGGAATGATCTGGAGTAACTGCAGCTTCTGATTTCTCTCAAGTGGTTAATTCAGATGGCTCTGCGTGGGTGGTTACGCAAAGGCAATTCATGTCAAACTGGCTAGCTTTTCATTATTTTTAATAACGGGGCTTTGTTGTAGCACTGCACACCCTAAACCTTTCAGGACACCCTAAAGTAACATTTAATAAAATTTCGTGCATAACTGGGAATCATCAAAGCCGTTACTCGGAATCTCTCTTAAAGTTCCGCTTTTGTTTCCTGCCCTGCTTTGGATATTGACTTACAGGTTGGGTCAATACTTTTGCGGCTGAGAAGTATGTTGCCAGGGGAACGCCCCTTTAAACTTTTGCCCTTTTATTTTTACTAAAACATTTAATTCTTTGAGCAGAAGGAAAACATTTACGGGGATCTTAAGAGTATCATTGTGTTGTGAGCTTTGAAGCCAAACCGCAGAGCGGCAGAGCTGCATATGTTCTCAACGGCGTTTTTCAGAAATGGCCTAAATTGTCATTAAATGGTAATTGATACAGCCTTCAGGGCTTTTGAGCTGAGACGTTTCGGTGTCGACTCTGAACGTTAAACTGTGATCTGGTCCCCTTCCCCTTCTTATGTATACAGCTGTTTGGGGGGGGGGGGGGGGGGGGGGGCAGGAGAAAAGAATCACCAGCTCACGCAAGGTGGGGCATTATGAGTGGGTTGGTCCTGGGAATCACAGAAAAGAAAAAAAGATCATTTAATCGCTCAGTAGAGGCGTTTATGAAAAATGTTGTCACTGTGGTGGCATGTGATCCGATCTCTTACAGATACATTTTCATTCCATTGGACATTATCATATGTACACTTGTAGACTGATCTTTTAAGATGGTTTAACCTAGATGTCTAATCACATAAAATTTTTGGTAAAATAGGAAAACAAATGTTTGGTGGCTCTCGCAGCTCTAAGGAAGGTGGTCTCTCCTGAAGGGTTCAGAGGATTTTTCGCTCGGTGCGTTGGACGCCCCTCCGTTTGCACGAGAAGACCGGATGCTCTTCAGGGTTTCTCGGCGGCGCAGTATCAAGTCCGCCCACCTCGTTTGTTTATTTTGCCACTGTGCGCTTCTGTGTTTTTCTCAGATTTCGTGGGTTTATTCTGCTTATGGCGACTTCCTTCCAAACTTCTAAGGGCAGGCAGGGTAACGCTTCACATGAGTTACTGCTGAAGTACAAATCATGAACAAATTTAGTAGCTACTGGAGATCAAAGAAGCATCATCATTCATTGATGATGAACAAACACGAGATCACTAGTGTTATTCATTATTGTATCACTATTATTCCTTCAATAGTTCCTCAGCAGTTCCTTCAGAAGCTCACAAAGCTTTACAGAATTAATAGATATAGTAACAAATAAAGTAACTGTCTGAGATAAATGATGCTTCACGATTCATTAATGATGAGATCAGTATGTAACTAACACTTAGTTTGTGGTTAATTCATACAAAAGTAGCATTATTTGTGCCCCCTCAAATAAAGTGTTATCGACATGCATATAGGCTGATCTGTGCCTCTGAAAAGCCCCCAGTTTGTGGTTCTGTGTGGGTTTGCCCTGGGATGGACTGGTGCCCAGGGTGTGGCACTGCCTTGTGACCTATTCTGCCTGGGATGGACTTCAAATACTTCCCCAATCCTGCATTTGATTAGCAGTTGGAAGATCAATGAATGGATAGATGGAAGGAACATTTTGTTTTGCTGACATTTGTGAACCCACATTTTTTCCCTCATCTACAAAGCAAATCCTGTGTCTTTTCCAAAGCACTTGTTACTCTTCGGTTGACATCGTTGTCTTTGATTCCCACTAAATTGGACACAAAGAAATTGTCCGTCTATGGCCAATGTTTACTTGAATCAGTCAAAATCATAAAGTAGCCATCAGAGTTGACCTTCCTCTGTTCCCCATGGTATTTTGTATATTGCGATGATGTTTTAAACTTCAGGGGACACTAACTGAAAGGCTGCCGGGGTTGATATCCATCCTGAAGTGTTGAAGAAACTGGATGTTGTTGGGTTGGTGTGGTTGACTAGCATCCTCAATGTGGCATGGAAGGAGGGCAAACAGAGGTGATGGTCCCTATTCAAAAACAATGGAGGACTGGACGGTATGTATATAGGGGAAATCAGACTCTTCATTTTCACTTATAAATCCTGAGCAAAGGTGAGGAGACTCCACCTAGTGGTTGAACCTAGAATTCAGGAAAAACTTTGCAAATTCCATCTTATACAACAATGGGCCAACTCTTCTCCTCTTCTCCAACTCCTTTGCACAGTTGTTTGTGACAATATGCAAACGCAGCCGCCATGCGCCTTGTGTACTTGGGAGAGGCATATGACTGCATGCCCCCGCATATGCTGTGGCAGATACTACAAGATACTGCAAAGCACTTCGGTCACTAATGTGTGCTATTCAAATCCTCCATGAATGTCGCAATTTGTACACTTGGCACTAACTCTGAGTTATTTAGAGTGGGCGTTGTCCTCTGGCAAGGGTCTGCACTCCTTTTTGTGATTTTCTGGGCCAGAATATCAACGTGCAGCTGTGTTTTTGGGGGCTAGGAGCAGCACCCCTGCTAGTTACATAATGGTCCTTTGTTTATCACCTAATCAAACCTGGACCTCCAACACCCACTTCAATAATGACAAGCAAAACTGTCAGATCCTCCAGATCTGAGGCGTCGACTCCCGGCTCTGGCGAAGAGTTGCTTTCTGCTCTGAGGCGTTTAAGTAACTTGGGATCTTCTTCACAAGCGACGGTGAAAGGGAACTTGAGACTGACCAATGAGGTGGCTGCAGGTTGTGTGTAGGTCTCCCCGTGTTTGTTTGCTGGGTTCTCTAATTCCCCCATGCAGTGGAGAGAAACGCAGTCGGACGGACTGGAGCCTCTAAGCTGCCAGTAGCATCGGTGTGTGTGTGTGTGTGTGTGTGTGTGTGTGTGTGCCCTGCAGTGGGCACTGACATTCCATGCGGAACACGCCTTGGCTGGTGCCCTGTGCTTCTCTGGACAGGCTCATGTCACCCAGTAAAGAATAAGTGCTTGAGCTCATTGCCACCCCCAGCCTAATTATAATTTTTCCTCAACCGCTCTGAGCAATTGCCACCCCCACTGCACTGGCTCAGCTTTGTCACTGATCTGGTCTGAGCGGGTCCCACCTCTTCCCAGTTGTCCAGTTCTCCTTAAATCTAAACTTATTTTACCTTACACCCAACTCAGGGGTAGGGCCAGTGAGGGGCTGGGGGGTGCTGTAGGTATCCCTATGGTAGTTATAGCACGCCTTAGCACCCCCAGGAAAGTTCTGTGGTTTATTTAGATTTCTTTTTAAAATGTTTAATATGTCCATCCATCCATGAACATGCAAACTCCACACACATGTGACCCAGGCGGAGACTCGAACCCGGGTCCCCGAGGTGTGAGGCAACAGTGATAACCACTGCACCACCATGCCGCCCCGATTCTTCTTCTACTTCTTCTTCTTCTTATTATTATTATTATTATTATCCATCCATCCATCCATTTTCCAAACCGCTTATCCTATTGGGTCGCGGGGGGTCCGGAGCCTATCCCGGAATCAATGGGCACGAGGCAGGGAACAACCCAGGATGGGGGGCCAGCCCATCGCAGGGCTCTTATTATTATTATTATTATTATTATTATTATTATTATTATTATTATTATTATTATTATTGCAGAATGAAATTAGCCAAAACACAAATATGTTACAAACTTTCATCTGCTCACAACCTGCCCCTTTCTTTTCATGGGAGTTTCTATAATTTTATCTGCGGTACAACCTGTCCTAAGTTGGAGTTTTCCTTGCAAAGGCTGGATTGTGGGATTGATAGTCATACAGCAATACATATTAGGTGGCGACACCTTTCCCCTAGTTTCCCTCTCTAACTTTGAACTTTGTGTCTGCACTGTCCCATCTTCATGCTCATAGCTGGCGGAGGAGGAGGCTGTTGCACTGGCCAAAGTTACGCTTCGCATCTGCATCTTCCGGCTGCTCAGGACCCCATTGTTATGATCACTGACATGGGTTTGTGCAAATGGGAGATATTGTGGAAATACAGATTCTGTACCATTGTACCAGTGGAACCCCCGGCTGAGACTCTCAAGACCAGTTGTGTTACGTAACTGTGTTGCAGAAAACCACAATTAATGTTGTGTTACCTAACTGTGTTATGGAAAGACCACTGTTTTGGTTGTTACCTAACCATTTTCCGGAACAGTGCCGTTCTTTCTGCTTGTTTTATTTTTCCGTTTTGTTTTTTGTTCCTGCAACTCCAAACCGTAACTTTAGCCGAGAGCATGTGAAGGAAATGCTTAGAGACATATCACACCTTGATTCTATTCGTATGAGTTTTTTTGTTTTGTATTAATACATTGTATTGATATAGTGATCACATGTTTATTCTAATTTTTTTGCTCAGGAACATGGTGGAGACATACACATAATCACACTAGCACACCGGTAACGGCGTGAAAATAAACACCGTGCAAAATCAGTGGCTGATAAACATCACAGCAGATCACAGCTACACTGGCAGGGATGATCCTTTAAAACATTACATGACAGGAAGCACTGCACATTTTGATGCACTGCACATCTCAAAGCACTGCACATCTCTAAGCACTGCACATCTCTAAGCACTGCACATATCTAAGCACTGCACATCTCGAAGTACTGCACATCTCGAAGCACTGCACATCTCAAAGCACTGCACATCTCTAAGCACTGCACATCTCGACTGTAATTGTTTCACTTTGTAACCCTGTACTGGATAAACATGTAGAAGATGCATGGATTAATGCGATTGCTATTTTTCCGCAGAGATGCCTTTGTGTCTGCTCAGTCCCATCACCAATCTTATATTACCATGGACCAAAAGTGGATTCAATGTAAATGCAAAGTGTTCACTGTTTTCTGACAATTCCACATTGTAACAATTCTAACTTCCCTTAAACGCTGCAATATGCACTGTGGTGTGTGTGCACTGCTTGTGGCCTGGAGCCAATCAGAAGCAGCATAGGCAGGGAAGAACCATCCAATTTTCCTTTTTTTTTTTTGTGGGGGGGGAAGTTGGCTCCCCCTCAGAAGATGGCACCCTTGGTGGCTGCCCCTGTCAGCTAATGAGTTGACCAGCACTGGACACGCACATAATTCCCCACTATAGACAGTTTAAAGACCTAATTCGCCTACTTCCATGTTTTTGTGCCACCAAATGGAACATGTGCAAGTAAATATGCAAACTCAGAGCCAGCTGAGTGCGTAATGCTCTTTAAAGTCAGATCACATCATGTTTGAGTCAGTCTTCTGTAGCAGAGGCCAGCAAAGAGACACGTGGAGTGAGGAGTTAGCCAAGCCATGAGTCCTGGAGGCATTTGATATTCCTTTTATTGCCACATAACCAGGTTAGTGGAATTTGAATAAGACACTTGATCATATGGGGCAACATCTGTTTTAGAACCCTTGTACCATAGGCCAGTTCAATGTTCTTACAACAATGCAGCTACAAGCTGACATTGGGATGATCCATTCAGGTTGGTTGGGGGGAGGTGAGGTTGGGCCAGTTGCTTAACATTCCTAGGGAAAAACGCCTCCCCGCCTCCCTCTGAGCTGTCAGCTGCCCCAAAGTTTTATGCCTCACCCCAAAACAGGTGGCATTACTGCTTTGCCTTCTGTCAGCATAGGCACAAATAAACCCAGAGAAAGTGTAAAACCAAACCCCCCACACCCACAGGTCTGTTTGGTACAGCTCTTCAGCCTATAAAACACTTAGTGGGCTTCATTCCTGCCCGCCTGCTCACCCATCCAACTTTTTTTGTCGTTCCCATAATTGTTATTCCTCATTCTTTTTGTTTCACGCAGGAAAAAATTACAGCCACCTAAACCTACAAAATGAGTTTTATGTTTTAATCTTGGCATAAATTCATAGACCAATCTTCCTATGTTGTCGCTCCCGTTTGGAAGAAAGTTCTGCACCTTAATTGTCTTTTAAATCCTGCTTGATACAACGAATTAGACGGCAAATCGCCCTACATATTACCCTCTGGTGATATCAATATGGCTTCCTAACCCTAACCCACTAGGACCTGGGCCTCCTAACACTAACCCCGTGGGAACTGGGCCTCCGAACCCTGACCCACTGGGAACTGGGCCTCCGAACCCTGACCCACCGGGACCTGGGCCTCCGCACCCTTAGCCCCAGGAACCTGGGCCTCCTAACTTTGACCCCCTGGGACCTGGATCTCCTAACCCTGACCCCCTGGGACCTGGATCTCCTATCCCTGACCCCATGGGACCTGAGCCTCCTAACTGTAACCCCCTGTGACCTGGGTCTCCTAACCCTGACCCCCTGGGACCTGGATCTCCTATCCCTGACCCCATGGGACCTGGGCCTCCTAACCCTGAGCTCCTGGGACCTGAGCCTCCTAAACCTAACCCCCTGGGACCTGGGTCTCCTAACTGTAACCCCCTGTGATCTGGGTCTCCTAACCCTGACCCCCTGGTACCTGGATCTCCTATCCCTGACCCCATGGGACCTAGGCCTCCTAACACTGAGCTCCTAGGACCTGGGCCTCCTACCCCTAACCCCCTGGGACCTGGGTATCCTAACCCTGACCACGTGGGACCTGGGCCTCCTAACCCTAACACCCTGGGACCTAGGTTTCCTAACCCTAACCCCCTGGGACCTACACCTCCTAATCCTGACCCCCTGGGACCTGGGCCTCCTAACCCTGAGCTCCTAGGACCTGGGCCTCCAACCCTAACTCCCTGGGACCTGAGCCTCCTAACTGTAACCCCCTGGGACCTGGGCCTCCTAATCCTAACCCACTGGGATCTGAATCTCCTATCCCTAACCCCCTGGGGCCTGGGCCTTCTATCCTAAGCTCCTGGGACCAAAGCCTCCTAACTGTAACCCCCTGGGACCTGGGCCTCCTAATCCTATCCCCCTGGGACCTGGATCTCCTATCCATGACCCCATGGGACCTGGGCCTCCTAACCCTGAGCTCCTAAGACCTGGGCTTCCTACCCCTAACCCCCTGGGACCTGGGCCTCCTAATCCTATCCCCCTGGGACCTGGATCTCCTATCCATGACCCCATGGGACCTGGGCCTCCTAACCCTGAGCTCCTAAGACCTGGGCTTCCTACCCCTAACCCCCTGGGACCTGGGCCTCCTAACCCTGACCCCGTAGGACCTGGGTCTCCTAACCCTAACCACCTGGGACCTAGGTTTCCTAACCCTAACCCCCTGGGACCTGAGCCTCCTAACTGTAACCCCTTGGGACCTGGGCCTCCTAACCCTAACCCCCTGGGACCTGGGTTTCCTAACCCTAACCCCCTGGGACCTGCACCTCCTAATCCTGACCCCCTGGGACCTGGGCCTCCTAACCCTGAGCTCCTAGGACCTGGGCCTCCAACCCTAACTTCCTGGGACCTGGGCCTTCTATCCTGAGCTCCTGGGACCAAAGCCTCCTAACTGTAACCCCCTGGGACCTGGGCCTCCTAATCCTATCCCCCTGGGACCTGGATCTCCTATCCATGACCCCATGGGACCTGGGCCTCCTAACCCTGAGCTCCTAAGACCTGGGCTTCCTACCCCTAACCCCCTGGGACCTGGGCCTCCTAACCCTGACCCCGTAGGACCTGGGTCTCCTAACCCTAACCACCTGGGACCTAGGTTTCCTAACCCTAACCCCCTGGGACCTGAGCCTCCTAACTGTAACCCCTTGGGACCTGGGCCTCCTAACCCTAACCCCCTGGGACCTGGGTTTCCTAACCCTAACCCCCTGGGACCTGCACCTCCTAATCCTGACCCCCTGGGACCTGGGCCTCCTAACCCTGAGCTCCTAGGACCTGGGCCTCCAACCCTAACTTCCTGGGACCTGAGCCTCCTAACTGTAACCCCTTGGGACCTGGGCCTCCTAACCCTAACCCCCTGGGACCTGGGTTTCCTAACCCTAACCCCTTGGAAGCTGCACCTCCTAATCCTGACCCCCTGGGACCTGGGCCTCCTAACCCTGAGCTCCTAGGACCTGGGCCTCCAACCCTAACTCCCTGGGACCTGGGTCTCCTATCCTGAGCTCCTGGGACCTGAGCCTCCTAACTGTAACCCCCTGGGACCTGGGCCTCCTAATCCTAACCCCCTGGGACCTGGATCTCCTATCCCTGACCCCATGGGACCTGGGCCTCCTAACCCTGAGCTTCTGGGGCCTGGGCTTCTCATTCCACATTTACAGGCAGCAGACTTCTCCAGAATCAGCAGGACTATGATACTGGACATCTGTGTGAGTGCATGTGTGTGTGTGTGTGTGTGTGTGTGTGGGCGCGAGCGGGTATACCTATCCTTATGGGGACACAATGTCCCCATAACGTGATAAATATCCGTTTTTAAAACTCTATTTTATAAAAATCGGTGACTGATATGAAAAAACTAAAAATGCACAAACTCTTGTATTTTGCTTGGTTACTTATGGTTATGGTTATGGCAGGGTGGGGGTTAAGGTTGTCATAGTTAGCGTTAGCATTTTCCCCATAGAAGTGAATGAGCGGGCCCCATAAGGATAGGTATACCCTACATGTGCGAGCGGGTGTGTGTGTGTGTGTGTGTGGGCTGGGGGAGGACATGTGCTTAGGCAGCCTCCCTTCCCACTCCCCATCTGCATCTGGCACGAGGTTTGCACACATGCCTTTGATTTGAGGGGAGGGGAGCCCGGCGGAAGGTTAGCTTACCGCTCCGGAATGTTCCGCCTCCACACAAAAGTGTTTGCTCAGACGCACTCGTCGCCAGTGAGGATTTGGCGAAGCGAGAAACCGGAGAATGCTCACAGAAGTCTTTGCGGTCACTGTAGGGGGGGGGCGGGGAGGGTGGAGGGTCAGCAGCTATAGCAGGTCCTAACTTAACATTTAACTGGTGGATCACCTCAGCTGGTCCTAAGTAGACATTTAGTTGGTGAATCACCTCAGCAAGTCTTAAGTGGACATTTGACAGGTGGATCACCTCAGCTGGTCCTCAATGACCTATTGGTAGGGATATCACCTTAGCAGGTCCTAAGGGGACATTTACTGGGTGGATCAATTCAGCAGGTCCTAAGGGGACATTTAGTGGGTGGATCATCTCAGGAGGTCCTAAGGGGACATTTAGCGGGTGGATCAATTCAGCAGGTCCTAAGGGGACATTTAGTGGGTGGATCATCTCAGGAGGTCCTAAGGGGACATTCAGCGGGTGGATCAATTCAGCAGGTCCTAAGGGGACATTTAGTGGGTGGATCATCTCAGGAGGTCCTAAGGGGACATTTAGCGGGTGGATCACCTCAACAGGTCCTAACGGGACATTTAGTAGGTGGATTAATTCAGCAGGTCCTAAGGGGACATTTAGTGGGTGGATCAATTCAGCAGGTCCTAAGGGGGCATTTAGTGGGTGGATCAATTCAACAGGTCCTAACAGGACATTTAGTGGGTGGATCAATTCAGCAGGTCCTAATGGGACATTTAGTGGGTGGATCACCTCAACAGGTCCTAAGGGGACATTTAGTGGGTGGATCACCTCAGCAGGTCCTAAGGGGACATTTAGTGGGTGGATCACCTCAGCAGGTCCTAAGGGGACATTTAGCTGGAAGTTAGTATATTTATTAGCATATAGGGCCAGCAAGGTGGCTGTAGGGGCAGCACTGTTGCCTCACTCCTCCAGGGCTGGGGGTATGTATGGGGTTTGTATCTCCTCACTAGCTTGCATGGGTTTCCTCTTGCAATTCAGACATGAACTTATGATTTCTTACCTTTCCCAGGTGATTATTTAAGGATATCATGGCCTCAGGGTACCAGATTTGAAGGGTGTCTATTGCACAAATAATATGCTTCTTTATTCATAAACTTTTTCAAAAGATAAAAACTGTATTACATCCAGATTACACTTCAAAACAACATAATCATAAATAACTACATCGTATTCACTAAAGAAATAATTATGTTTTTTTTCACGATTGATTTATTTTTAAAAGCTTTGAAACTGAAGATCTAGAGATGAACCGCTAAGAAGCTTAGCTAAGACACTTTTTGGGATTCTCGAAGGCCTTGTCATTTGCTATAGTTCTCGGGGCCCTTGATGATCGAGTTAGTGATGACAGCCCTCACTGTCTTCATGTTGTGTGCTGGAGGCCCGTTTTAAAGGAGCATCTTCATGTGGAGGATGGGGCAGAAGATGCACCCCCCACGCCACTCCCACCCCCCATCTCCTCCTATAAATATAGCTGCTGTATTTACAGGGCAAGAGGAGTACTATCCTAGATCCTTGGGAAACACTCAAAAGGAGCAGCACCATTAATTATTGAAGCTGGGGATTATTTATAATACTTCTTCATCCTCTCGCCTTGTGCTATAATGACAGACGTGCCACCCCCCCCCCCCCCCCCATAAAACTCATGGCCCCTCATCTGTGTATGTGTCAGACACTTCCGTGGGAGACCGGATGACGGTCCATCCATGGCCCACACATGCAGCGTTGTTTGTTAATGTGAGAAAAGGAAACGTGTCAAAGCCTTTGAAGGGAAGTAGAGCGTGAATCCCGAACCCAAAATCTTAATTCCGGCCAGGGGGGGTGGGGGGCAGTAATATTTCCATTTCTGCCTCCCACAATTTCCACTGAACTGGCACAGCGCCTTCCGACATGCACAGTTAGGCTGCCTTATTTCAATTCTGATGGGAAGTTGCAGGCAGAGGACAGCGGCCGCGGTTCCTAAATGTACGCTGTGGTTTATAACGTGACGCTCACACTACTTAATAGGTGGATGTGTCACAGCTACTTTCGGCCTAATTACAGAGGCCACACAATGTGGTCGTGAAGATGCTCTCGGCAGTGTGTTTTTCTGCATGCCCTGGCATTATGGCCCTTCCCAGTCTTGTGCCATGTGATGCTTAGGGTAGAATCCATTCTCCACCCCCCCCCCCCCCCCCCGCCCCGCCCCCGTCAACTGGCCATGTTCAGAACCCGTTCTAGATAAGTGGCAGCTGAATAGATGGATGGATTGATTTGCTGTTTAAATTTAGTGCAAAACATATAATTCTAGGCGTGACACAATTACTCAAGCATCCAGGGTTGTGGGTTCAAATCCCAACTTCGTGGTGTTTGTGGTGCCTTTGGATGATCTACCCATGCTGTGCTGGCATCTTGCTGCACGTCTTATGAAGGACACTGCAATAGTCTAACCTGCTATACCTTTTAATTCAGTATTCGATTTCAGGGCTGCAGATAATCGCTTTTACTTCTAAGGGCAGAACAAAAAATGATTGGTTCAGAGAGAAAACCAATCAGATTGTAGACGACCTCGTTCAAGTAGCTACATCTGATTGGTTGGTCCCGTCTCCTGTAGTTGCTTAGACCCACATCCTCTACAATATGATTGGTTATCTCCCTGAACCAATCAATTTTTTGTTCTGCCCTCAGAACATTTTTGTGCAAGTAAAACTCCCATGAGCTGGACAATCATTTTTGTCTTTGCACAGTCTCTAAGCTGTAAGAAGCAGATCTTGGATGTAGGGTCAACGTGACTATTAACGCACGGGTCTGCATGAAAAATGACACCGAATGAGGTTTCAGGTGGAGTCAGCAAAACAAAAGTTTGTGTCCTCAGAGTCAATAGCCGACAGCCAGGCATTCCGGTGCTCGTAGTAACAGAGCTGTGCAAGCCAGCATCTGTACACAACATGACATCAGCATAAAATGTTGTCGATAAGGGCAAATTAATGGTGACCAGCGAGTTAACAAAACAGTATTTGTATGGTGAGATTCTAAGATTTAAATTTATAGCAATTCTTGGATATGTTTCTCTTACAGAGTCATGACCTGTGATTCCCCCACGCAGATGGGTGTAAATTATGGAGCGGATGAGGGGTTGTAAACCCCCCCTCCCGGATAATCAAAACCAGTCAATAAAACCCCCTGGGTTAAATGGGTGGAAACCTCACTCCCCCCCCCAACCTTTCCCCATGCATCTTACATACAGTATAACTCGCAGGTTGTGTTTGGCTCAGCCAATTAATACTATGTGTTCGGACAGTTGCCAGTCCAAATACCATGGTCGATGGAGCGATGTCACTGTTGGGCCTTTGAGCAAGGCCCTCAACCCCAAATTGCTCCGGAGACTGACTGGCTCTGCTCTCTCGGGGTAAAAGCAGCAGTACAGCAGCTTTTAGCCTGTTAGCGGTGATGCTAGGTTGTCTGTTTTCAGGGTTTTGAACCGCGAAGTGATATGAACCAGCCCATCTCTGTATAGTGGAGAGCATGAATCTGAGACTGGGGGCGACAGAGGTCATGGGATCACGCTGGGGATGTGAACACCTCCACTAGGCACCGGTCAGGCCACTAATAGGCCATAAAGACATGGATACTGCCTCTCCGTAGCATGTCGCACATGCCCACTGTCAAAGACAACTGAAGTATTCCAGATACTAATCATGAAAAGCATTTGGGCTCACTGGTGCCCTCAAACTGGAAGCCAGTGAAACTATCGCTTCTACCGAATCGTATGTTGGAGCAGAGTGCTAATTTAGCTTTGCTCTTACTGCCCCTGTTAAAAAAGGAAACAATATTTTAACTTTAATTTTTTTTTTAACTTTTATTTAATAACCTGAATTTGTTGCCGATATTTGATGCTATATGCCTGTCAACCAGGGAGCAGAAACAGGAATTTGTCACCGGGCTGAATATTCCCTCAGTGTTTGTTGTCATCAACACTGAGTGAAACCTGACTTATCGCCTGGAATGTGACTCAAGATAATAGTTAGATGATCCTAGCTGGGATGCTGTGGATGCCATTCCCACGACTTACTGGCAGAAGCCATGTGGCCTTCAGACCACAGCCTTTAATCCAGCTCTGCATGTGCAAGGTCTCAAAGACAAAGATACCAAATGTTTGGCAAATAAGGGACAAAGTGGTAGAGCATTATGGAGCAAGTTTAATACAGATCACAGTGAAGAAATTATGAATGAGTGTAACTACAGTGGAACAGGGAGGCAAATTTTACTCATTTCATGGTATTAATGATATGCTGATTGGTTAGTCTCCTCTTAGTGATATCCCCATTGGCTTGTTTCCTCTCAGTGATATCCTGATTGGTTAGTCTCCTCTTAGTGATATCCCCATTGGCTTGTTTCCTCTCAGTGATATCCTGATTGGGTATTCTCTTGTCAGTGATATTCTGATCGGATTGTTTCCTTTTAGTAATGTACTGATACTACTTTAGTAATGTCTTCTCTCAGTTGTATCCAGATTTGGAGGTAAAGACGGTATCTGCCAAAAATACACTTTCTGGAAACAAGGGTACTTCCTAATATTTTACGAAATTCAGCCTTGCATCAGCTTGCGTTCGCATTTGGGAGCAGGACCACTGGACAGTAAGTCTGGGCATGTCTTGATATTGTAACCGTCCATCATATATACACTACAGCATGTATACTGTATTACAAGTTAGATATGGACAGTGGGTCATTATGCAGCTGGCAGCGCTGCCCATTGTCCTGCAACTGTTACAATAAGCGATACACAACCTACAACAGGGGAGCCCTGCACATCTTTGGGTTTCCCCTCATTTAACACACCTGATTCACCGCCTTGTGCTAATTACCACACAGCTCTTGAGCTGAATCATTTATGGTGGATCAGGGAAAGAACTAAGCCACACAGGACTCCGGCCCCCCAGGACAGCAGTTGGGCATCCCTGACCTACAATGTCCAGTTTCAGGCATCTCTCCATCAGTGTATACCATTTACTATAGACCACATAAATGTAAGCAGACATGGAATTAATAACTGGAATTAAGACTTTATTTGTTCAGGTATTATATGAGAATTTAAACAACATATTACAATTTTCAAAACCAAACAGAAGGGGGATAGCACAGCAGTACCGAAGAACACTGTAAAGCGGATTTCTCAAAAGAGTCACTGTTGATAAAAGCTCCATGAACTACTTACACATCTTCCATTCCCAGAGATGCAGGGTGCTTGTAAGTTTCTTGGCACTAACTCTTCTGTCCAGTTCATCCCATAGACCAGACCAGTGTTTCTCGAACTGGCCCTTGGGGACACCTATTATCACTTCCTTCCAGTAGAAAGCTGAACCTGGGAGGGAGCAAAAACACATACCATCTGGGCGGTCCCAAGGACTGGGTTGAAGAAAATTGTCCTACAGGCCTGAAATGGGGAGACTGGGGAGACTGGCCATGTTGAGTAGTTGTTTTACCCTTCACTCTCCGTCTATGTCAATTCCTTCTTGTATGCTTTTGAGGAGAGGTTTTGGTCGCTATCTTGCTCAGATTTACTCCTGATGGGATGACCTCTGAAGTATGTTGCTTGTGATGGAGAGCAGCACCTCCGTTATCAGCGGAGCAGAGCCTGACTACGGGAACCCCACAGGCTGACCTTATTCACTCGCCCTCCCTGTGTCTTACACACACATGGCAGTTAGACCAATATATTTCAAATTTTGACTCCATGGTCCAGGAAACCAACATCCACTCCTGTTAATGAGCATTTAAAAGCAGTGATACTCCACTGGATTTGGAAGGACCCACGTTATTCATTGGCCAATAGGTTTTTTGTGTTTTTGTTTGTTTGTTTGTTTCATCAAAAATTTGGGAGGGGTGTGCTAACAGTCAAACAAAAAAAATCACTGTCGAAATGACTTTGAGCATTTGCAACCACAAGAGTCTGATATCACAAAAGAATTATATATATATATTTATTTTTATTTTTTAATCACGTAATCCATGACTCGATGAAAATGGTTGAGAACCACTGTTTTTAAGTATGGATAATTATGGTTTCGAATAGGTCCACTCCGAACCTTTCACTGGCAGTGCATGTTGGTCGCTGAAAAGAAGAAATACAATTTGCAAGTTAAAACTGACCAGGAAATAGTCAGGAAGTCATTATGAAGCTTGAAACTTAAAAAAAATATCAATGATTGCAAGAAATAAAGATTCAGCCCTAAAGAACTGAGAAACCCAATTGCTGCAACACAGTGAATTTTTTTTTTTTACAATTTTTATTATATTATTCGTTGATGTAAATATTAGTAAATATCTCAGTCAGAGGTACATCAACATGGTAAGAGGCTTTATTAGTACTTTCTATGATGGTGTAGTTAGGGGCCGGGAGTGGGGGGGAGGGGGGGTTAATGACAATAAAAGTTGTAGAAGTTGACTGGGGGACCTCTTTTTAGCAGACGTCCCTGGGCTATTTCAGTTGTCAGGAGCCCCCAGTACTATTTTCTACAATGGTGTAGTTAGGGGCCAGGGGGGTGGCAAAGATAAAAGTGTTTGACCGGGGGTCGGGGGGTTAGTGACAGTAAAAGTTGTAGATGTTGAGTGGGGGGTCTCTTTTTAGCACAGGCCTCTGGGCTTCAGGCCAGAGAGCCTATACATTAGAGCCCTCCTTCTCTCAGTGTCAAATGAAAGCAGCTCCTTGGTGTGCAGACACACTTGGAAGCCCACAGCTGGAGCGGAGTGTCACGTCACGGATCGGGGAGGCAGGAGCAGGGAGACGGAGAATCGGGGAACAAGGGATTTATTGGGGAAAACAGCTGGAAACACGGGGTAATAGAGGTAGCGACTTCAGCGACGGGACTGGGGAAACATACTTAGATACGGACTTAAATACACAGGACTAATGCAAACAACTGTAAACAGCCGATGACATCAGGATTCCACACGAGGTTAATGAGGGGGCGTCGCACACAGGAGGAGCAGACGAGCGGGAGATGACACAGTGCTTCACCATATAGTCAGAGATCAAGGAAGAACTGATGACCATTTGCATTCCCTCAGGTGAGAAACTGAAACTGTATATGTGCCTGCTTTTGTACCTTAGGTCAGGGGGCTGGCTGCCTTTAAATGGCAATGAAAACAAACCAACAAAAGAACAGCAATGAAGACAAAGGGACAGAACCTCAAGCCCTTTTCACTGGGTGAAAAAGAGCCCCTCCCCAAACGACAAAGCAAGGCCGCACCTTCAGACATGTCCATCAGCCTACATACTGACGTAATGCTTCACAGTAACAGGAAAATAACCATCCGGTCTCATGCAGGGGTTCTCATACATTTGGGTCTGTTCAGTATTTTGACTTGTAAGAACTTCCTTCAAGCTAGCTCACATTTTTAGTGACATGTTTAGAGGGGACACAGACATTTCCTGTCATGAGAAAGCTTTTAAGGAGTCACTAAATCTGCTGCCTGCAATGGACGGATCTCACGGCACCATCACAAGTGGAAGAAAGTCATGGCAGGTAGAGTTCCAGGTTGATGGGTGTACTTTGGTGTAACTGGCTCCCTGGTGCCTCGTGTGGGCAGCTGATTCCACAGTGGGTCACACTGCATACGGTGCGGCATCATGGGTAGCATCACCAGGTGTGTTATGTGTCCTTATAAACCACAGACGCTTATACACATGTCTGTCAGCCGTCATAGGCCTGCCAGGTGATACAGGGCCAACCTTCATTATGTACGACTGTGACTAAGAGTCCGATACACAAACGGAGTAGAACAATAGCCCCGACACAGAAAGGGGCAACTACACAGGTTTGCATTGTTTAGTCACCCAAAGTTGTTTTTCGTGTAAAAGGGAAGTGAGGAGCTGCTACAGCTCACGCCAATATGTCGCTGGTTTGAATGCCACTTTGTGAAGTGTCCTCCTGATGTCTCCCCCAGGGATGGTTTTCTTTCCACAGTCCCAAAACATGCTCATAGTTGAACCAGTGTCTCTAAATTGCCCAGAGTGTGTGCGCTACATGAGGGACCAGCATCCCTGCCTCGTGACCTCTGCTTCCAGGAACAGACTCCAGTGTGACACCACGACCCTGCACTGCATAAGCCATTATGCACGATAGCTGAATTTTAAAGGGTAATATTATTATTCTTTTTGTTGTTATACACTGTCAGTGAAGTATGAGGGAAACTTTGGACTTTTGATTGCCGAGTTCTTTTCATGCTCCCATTGAGAGAAAGAAGAGCCGCTGGAAGCCAATAATTTTGCTGTCCGGTTGCATTGTGTCAGTGCAATGAGTGGAGAGGGAGAAAAGATACAGCAGACAATGGTTCCATTCAGCGCCGGGCCGCGATCTGATTGGGCGCCTGATGCTGAGTCGTAGCCGCCAATCCCAAGTAAGGAAACAGCTGATGTCACCACTTCATACTGGAGAGGACGGCCTCATAAAGAAGATCCCGCTACATATCGCACAGAGATGACAAGACTTTTCCATTTGAAGAGTCCTCATTCTGTCCATCACTAGGAAACCATCACATAAAACACTGTCCCTTCCGCAAACTACTATAGCTCTCGTCATAGTTCATTCCAAATCCAGGCCTTGTTTTCGGGTTCATTTAATAATCACTGGTTCTGATTGGCCAGAGGCTTCACACCAGGCTCACAGGTAAAGGAAGGCTGTAAAATCAGCAGCGCATATAGCCCATGAGGACCGTGATTGGAATAGCCCTGCTCTAGTGTCTCCCTTTTGACTAATACTGGATTAAAAATTAAAACATCGAATCCAACCCCGTATTCATAATACCACTGTGAATATTAGGTGTTGTGTTCCTTATTACATAATATGTTAAGTCATGCAGTACATCGGAATGAGCCTTCAGCTGGAGGGTCTACAGGGCCGTAGCATTTGCATAGAGGGATTTTCGATCTCCACATTAGTCCCTAATCTTCCATCCAGAGCAATAAGCTCTTCTATGACAAGAAAGGGGAGAGACGGGCAGCTCAAAATCACCGCGTGGCCATTTGGGAATGAGACCGACGGTAATTATTCAAACGATGCGGTCTGTTTAAATCTCTGCCCCACTCTGTCAGCCGCTTTGATTTTGCAAACTGAAGTTGAAATATAAAATTGGAATATATAATTGCTTGATCTTAAGAGCATCCATATGATATCAACTTGTCAAACTTTTCCACCCAGAGCCCCCGATTCCGTGTGAAATAAGTCATACTGTAGTTCTGTATAAAAATCCTAGAGATACTTATTCCAGGCTGTAATATCTCATTTCAGATTTAAAACTCAATTGAAATGATAAAGAATTCACAGTTGCCAACAGAAGTGATTATAATCAATCAAGTGACTTTTATTAAACCTCGGGGAATGTAACGAGAGACGTCTTCACGTGGCCAGAAGCCCACAAGAACCTTCTCTTCCTAGTCCTGGTGGAGAGCATGTGTTTTGATTTACTCTGGCATGTGCTCCTTTAACCAGGATACCGTTTATACCGCTTTCCACCTTTTGAAATCTCGGCAAACACTGAAAGCCCTATAAATCGCGGTTCGTACCCACGCTGTCACATGGGCTGGTGCCGTCTAATTGTAATGTCATTCCAAAGCTGCTGAAAGTGAAGCCCACCGGGCTCGTGATCCGCATGGCTTTTGGTTCGATACTGGGACTTCCCAACATTTAGGTTGGCCACCAGCAACAGCACATCTGTAGTCAGTTACAGGCAGCACTTGCTGTAACCCCAGGTTTTATTTTGGAAATGACAGGAAGTGTGTTTTGGGGCTTGCTGCGAATGTGGTGGTCTGGGAACCGCAGGGATCTAGTTGCCACTAGCTGTCTGCTCCAAAGGTAACTGGAGAACTTGGAGTGGAAGTCCTTGCTAGCAGATGTATGGATGTATGTATGGAGTCGCTGTTTGTTTTCTTTACCTATAAACCAACACGAGACAGACGTGACATGGAAAAATTCCATTTGCTAACCAGATTTATTAAAAGCGACTTAACCCATTGGAGTACCGGGGTACGTCGCAGAAGCATTCCAGAAGAGTTATACTGGGTTCAACAGCAGTCCTAATTCCGGGAATTAAACCAGCAATATTCTGGGGACTGAACCAGACCGTGTCACCAATTTTAAACTTATTAAACCGAACAAAAACATTTTGCATAAGTAGCTGAACCTTCTGTTTGCGACATACAAGAAAAGGTTTTGCTCAAGATCAACTTTCCACATATACAGTATATTTGAAACTGACCAAAGTTGCATCAAATCAATATATATTGTATAGTACTTATTATTTGCATCTCTCTCACTATACGCACATCTAATTTGCCCTCTATTACCATGTATTACTGCCTTGCAAAACATAGCGCTTTTGCGTTTATATACACATTTCTCCTATTTTTGTGCTTGCAACTCAGCTTCCAAGGAGCCGCATGATATGCTGGACAGGGAACAGGAAAAACCAGCATCTGCCAGTTAAGTCAGGCCGCTATCTGAAACACACAACCCTAATCTGTGGACCTTTCTACAGACACTGGGCACAGGATCAAAGTTAACTTAACCGTGTCATGGGTGGAAATCTTTTAGCATAGGAGAAAACTATGACAAATTCTGAATTCCAAAGATTGTATGCTGAGAGTAAAAAATGCATGTGCGAGCCACGCGGTAAGCAGAAAAAAAAATTATAGATTTAAAAAAAAATTCTCCATAAATTTTATGCACGACAATAGTACAGTTCATGTTAAAAGACAGTCGGCTGGCAAACACAGGGTGAATCAGACCTCTGAATATTTAAAAAAATAATGAAAGTGTGGTTGAATGTAATATCTGTAAGCAGGGGAATTGGCGGGGCAGGGACACTGACAGAAACAGGGGGCCACAGCACTGTACAGGGGGCCTGTAAAATAATACATAAAATAATATAACGTAAACCTGGGGGGGCGGGGCAAGATGTCATTTTGTCAAGGGGGGTGGAATGTCTACTACTGCAGAATGGCTTTCTTTAAGGATAAATTATATTAAATGCTCCTGCCAAATTAATTTCATTAATTGATGTGATTTGTTTCGTGGTTATTTTCCATTAATAATTCTGTGTCAGTAACACTGGCTCCTGCCGAAATCCTCAGTCTGGATCGCATGCGTAGTTTTGTGTGACCAAAGGGTCACTTTCAGCGTCTAAGGCCCAGAACACAAACACTTAGATTTCATGTCACCAAAATCGTTTTATTTTGGACATCCTGCGGTACGCTATGAAAAAAAAAGTGTGTATCATAGGAGCCCACAGGATTGCCTAATCCTGCCAAATCCGTGAATAGTTTCTGCAAATTACAGGCTTTGTCGTCAACTGCATATTTGGAACGAAGTTTTACAGTTCGTGAAGGAGGCGCAGCAAAGAGGTTTGTCATTATAGCGAATTCAGCTTCAGCACAGCATTTCATAAAGACCTGTCCAACATTCCTAATTAACTTCATGTTCCTGACAGTTCGTTAAGGGTTCACGGTATTTTTGGATAATGTGGCAATATAAAGATAATAGTAATAAGTTTTATTGATTTGCTTATTGAAGCTTCCGTTTCAGAACACTTGATTGTATGTGTATAATCGCTTGTACAGTACAGTATGTGTATGTCATCATTAATAAATAACGGACCAGACGATAAATATGCCTTTCTTTTATGCAGACATTGCGTGCTGTCTTACATTGCCTTTGAACTTAAATTTCAAGTGTATAAATGCAAACTTGCTGGTGGAGACTTTCTTCTCCAAGATTTATTTCTAAGGCCGAGTTGTCTGAATCATTATAGCCACCGTGTCGTGTCATTTCTGCAGAGTAATTACTCTCCGGGGGCCCAGTCACATATGCGTTATAAGTAAGACCGTCAGATGCAGACGCAACTGCACTTTTAAAAACATCTCAATATAAATATGCTAACAAATAAGATTCACTGGAGATGTTATTTTAGATGTAAGCAATGACCTCCATAAATTCCTAAATGAAATTAATAGGATTAAAAGAGACCATTTCACATAAAGCAAGCGCTAAATAAAGGACTGCTGTATTTGGCAGTAACTTTGAGCTTGAGAAGTTATAGTTGGTGTAAACAGGAAAACAGCAGATTATTTGATTTCGTCTCTCTCATGTCTGGCTAGACGTGTGAATATTGCGGAACCCCCCCCCCCCCCCCGTCATGTGTTGTAGCCTGGGGGGACGGGAACTACTTTTCTATTACAGAACATTTCCATTCATCCATGCATGCTTTATCTACAAAACGAAGTGTCGTATTGATAATATTTTAAAAGTTTATTTACGGAGTAGTCTTACGCTGTCACACATCGGACACTTTTTACTGTAGATTCAGTTCTACATGATAAAATTGTCATCATTGTTTTTTCCCCTTTTTTTAACACAGCTGAGGTTTAGATAGACGAAATTATCAATGCCCCCAACCTTCTCCACTTTGGGACGAACCAACAGCGAGGAGTGCACAGTGGTGAGGAAAAAGCCGTCCCCCCCCCTCGTTTTTCTGCCGGCCCCAGTAATAGACATGCTCAGCTTGGGCTGCTGCTCCGCTCCCAGCGACCGTAAGCTTAGCACTAGGGGGTGGGGGGAACTGCGACAGCGACGCCAAACGCCTTTCAGGTACGTGGGTCGCTCTATGCTTCGGGGCTTGTTTAAATTAGCTGAAGGATCGTTAGGCGGCGTTTCTCACATCCCGGCTTCTATGCTTGCGGGGGTGAAGGATTTTTTTTTTTATGTGCAAGATCGGGTTAAAATGCAAGTGGATGATTCGCGTTGGAGAATGTGCACGTAAAAATCGCAACGCTTAAAGTTGCGGCTGTCTCAAGCCTTTTAGTTACGGCTTATGGACCCCCCCTCCCTGACGTGCGCGCATATCTGCGATCCCCTGCGCTGGGGTAAGGACGTGCGTGCGCCGCGGAGTGGGATGTGATCGTACGCTGTCGCTTCGTCTGGGAGGCACCGTTTTTACAAACAGATTTTCAAGTTACGGCGTCCAGGAAGCGAGTATCGTCTCTTGCTGTCCCTTTGCCTGCAGTGGTGCGTATGTACCGTAAGTAATTTAATTACTTGGTTTGACTGGGTCCATGTAGGTTAAAAATCCAACAGGACAGGTACACTGCATATATTTTTATTGATCAAGCCTATTTTTTTTACATTATCTGCAGCCTGCATACTAAGTGCAGCAATTTAAGTAGTATACTAATGTTGGATATGTCGCTTAAACGTATGCATTTGACAGATGTTGCTGTTCTTAACTGTGGTGAAGCAGTATTTTCAATACGGCGTCTTCCGAATCCCAAATGCGGGAGTTTTCGCCTTAACTCTCCGCAACTAAGTTCGGAGGGGAGTCGTAGGGCGGGTGCTTACAACTGGGATGTGACACCCAGTAAGCCTCACAGAATGGCGATGATTGTTGTTTGCAGCAACAGAATTGCAGTAATTTGTAAAGGTTTTGCCAAACTGGCATAGCCGTTCAACGGCAGGGACCAGGCGAGCAGCGCAGGTGCGTGATCAACAACTTCGGGTTGCAATGTAACAGTAACTGCCAGTTACTTGGCCCAAAATCAACAAAGTTTTCTCTCTCTTTCTTTCTCTCTCTCCCTTCCTCCTTCTTTCTGTGTGTGTGTGTGTGTGTGTGTGTGTGTGTGTGTGTGGTGCTACTGCTGTACTAGGAAGTCCCTGTGCCCAAAATGCAGTTCCGCTTGCTGTGGTTGACCTTGTTGTGATGGAGAGGCACTAGTGCAGGATCTCAGTTCAGAGCTTGTCACCTCTGCCCACTTACCTCAGCTTGTCTGATTATCGTTCTCTCTCCCTCTGTCAGCTTTCACAGACTAGTGTGGCCAGTCCCCACTCTGCTGCGCGGGTTTTGGCCCCCGTTCCTCAGTAAACAAAACACCAGAAGGGAAGATGGCACCAAGGCAACCGTTTCCGGTAAATGGGGAGCCCGGCGTTCTCCCGCCCGACGGTTTTCCTTCGGAGTGGCGTCCGGTGACTTCAGTCGCCATTCGTGCCGGGTCGTTTAGTTTGGCAGGCGGTCGGCTCGAAGCGAGAACCGCGCTCCAGTCATTTCCTGACTGGTGTCATCAGCTCGGGATGCTAAGTGTTGAGATCATCTCTCTTCTGTAGTCATAATTACGGCAGGCGTCGCTGGTCCACAGCGGGCCAGACAGCCTAAGTTGAAACAAGATGTTTGTGATCCGTGGCGTCTTGTGGGGGTGGGGGGGGTGGGGGTCGTAACTCTGTATACATGAAAGCTGTACACTTTACTAAGCCAGCATGGTACACGATGCTCTGTATGCAAAATATTTTTCAGTAAATAGCAACTGATTAGGTAATGTTAAATATTTTTTCTAGATGGGGAGGATTGTTTGATAATAGAAGCGAATGAGCTGGATGGCAGGCCTTAAACTGTACTTAAACTGCACAGTTAAATTGCGACTCAGAGCTCATTAAATTATTTTGATTGAGCAATTCCAATGCCGATTGGAGCAAAGCATTGTCGCATCACTCCCTAGAGGCAGGTTGAGATTCAGCACCGCGTAGCCTGTCTGTTAACACATATGTCTTTAAATGGGGAACAGGCCAAGGGTGACGTCAATGTCGAATTCTACTCCCGAAAGGCTCCAGTTGTGGGATCCTGTTTTACAGCTCTCATTTTTGCACAAAGTTCAGCAAACATTTACGGCAGAATTTCTGGGTACCGCTGAGAGGAGCTTAAAAACAAACCTAAAAAGTATGACGTCTGGATTAAATCACATTATGAGCAAAATTCTGAAATGTGCTGCAGTTTCGATATATCATCGTATAATTTGCTCTCTGCTAAATTCCAGACTTTCATGCAATGCCACCGCACAGGTAAAGTCTGAACGTTATTGAGAAGACAAGTTCAACCTTTCAAAAGTCTACATGCAACTTTTTAATGACTTTTTCAGATTTTTCAGTCACGTTCAGGCTTTCGTGTGGGATTTAATTTTCCATTAAGGTCAGGATCCCAGAATGGGTCATTGATATATTTTTTTTAAAGCCTTGTGACAAGTGACAATCACAGGGCTATTCTGACGGTAAATTATTAGTTGCTGAGGAAAACTAATTTCACAGCATATCAACCAAATAGCTACACTGAAAAGACACTCAACTGGCCAGATAAAAAAACATTCAATTTTATTTCTTATACAGAGCAGTTAACTGTGACATCTTAGATATTAAGGGTTAGAAATGGTAAACACCAACCACTTCAATTCCCTGTGACTGTCATATTTTCCTACACAAAATTACTAATGGCTAAACAAGTCTTGGATTGAGTCCTCATTTTAGTGAGGTTATCACAGGGGTGCATTTTTTGATAGACAATGACTTGAATGAGGGTCATTTTTTATCATTATTTTTGTTAAATAAGTAGATGACCAGATTATTTTAATTCACCATTAACGGGATGTCTGAGTGGATCCTCTCCAAGCGGGTCAGTCAGTGATCCTCCCAGGCACGGAATCTTACAGGCTGTGGGTTTAAATTAGTGCCACTGATTATTGCTGGAGGACTCTGCATTGGGCAGTAAATGACCTCCATTTGCCACCAGGGGGGGCTGTAGGCTGGCCAGGGTGGATCAGGTAGGTGCCATGTAGTCAGTTCCAGAGTTCTGAGGAGCCGCGGCTGGTTGCCAGTGTTGGGAGGCTGACTGTTTCTCCGACCAGGGCAGGCCGTCATGTAGGGCCATGTGTGACGCATGCAAGCAGGAGGCCATTAACATCGTCGTCAGCAAAAAGCCTCCTGTGGGAGATGCACACGGCGCATTGGTGTCGGGCACTGTCCTGTTAGGGGATAGTTTTATGAATGAGCAGAAGCAGGTGTGGTGGGCGACTTGTGACCTGTGTAATGCAGAGTAACCCCCCCCCCCCCCCCAAACTCTAACACACCTGTTTTCAGCCTCTCTTAAACAACTAGGACTAAAAATAAGATAAAAATGAACCAGAGGGAGGGACCCCCTCTCAGTAATGCATGATCATTTAAGTACCTAAGGACTTAAAGGAGGGGGGAGAGAGGGGGGAGTCATTAACTCTCTCTCTTGGGCATGGGGAGCTTGCATTAAATTAATTTAAAATTAATTTTACACTAGGGATAATATTGACAGTGCATTTAGTCATATTTATGGTTTCGGAGGACCCCCGGGTATCTTATGGGGCATTCTGCCGACACTGAGGGGTTAGGGTTAGGGTATTTTATGGGGTATTCTGCCGACACTGAGGGGTTAGGGTATTTTACGGGGCATTTTGCCAACACTGAGGGGTTAGGGTATTTTACGGGTCATTCTGTGGACACTGAGGGGTTAGGGTATTTTACGGGGAATTATGTTGACACTGAGGGGTTAACGTTAGAGTATTTTACTGGGTATTTTGCCGACACTGAGGGGTTAGGGTTAGGGTATTTTACGGGGCATTCTGTGGACACTGAGGGGTTAGGGTATTTTACGGGGAATTATGTTGACACTGAGGGGTTAACGTTAGGGTATTTTACTGGATCATTCTGCCCACACTGAGAGGTTAGGGTATTTTACTGGGTCATTCTGTCGATACTGAGGGGTTAGGGTTAGAGTATTTTAGTGGGTCATTCTGTCGATACTGAGGGGTTAGGGTTAGGGTATTTTACTGGATCATTCTGTCGACACTGAGGGATTAAGGTTAGGGTATTTTACTGGATCATTCCGTCCACACTGAGAGGTTAGGGTATTTTACTGGGTCATTCTGTCGACACTGAGGGGTTAGGGTATTTTAGTGGGTCATTCTGTCAACACTGAGGGGTTAGGGTATTTTACTGGGTCATTCTGTCAACACTGAGGGGTTAGGGTATTTTACTGGGTCATTCTGTCGACACTGAGGGGTTAGGGTATTTTACGGGGCATTATGTCGATACTGAGGGGTTAGGGTATTTTACTGGGCATTCTGTGGACACTGAGGGGTTAGGGTATTTTACGGGGAATTATGTTGACACTGAGGGGTTAACGTTAGAGTATTTTACTGGGTATTTTGCCGACACTGAGGGGTTAGGGTTAGGGTATTTTACGGGGCATTCTGTGGACACTGAGGGGTTAGGGTATTTTACGGGGAATTATGTTGACACTGAGGGGTTAACGTTAGGGTATTTTACTGGATCATTCTGCCCACACTGAGAGGTTAGGGTATTTTACTGGGTCATTCTGTCGATACTGAGGGGTTAGGGTTAGAGTATTTTAGTGGGTCATTCTGTCGATACTGAGGGGTTAGGGTTAGGGTATTTTACTGGATCATTCTGTCGACACTGAGGGATTAAGGTTAGGGTATTTTACTGGATCATTCCGTCCACACTGAGAGGTTAGGGTATTTTACTGGGTCATTCTGTCGACACTGAGGGGTTAGGGTATTTTAGTGGGTCATTCTGTCAACACTGAGGGGTTAGGGTATTTTACTGGGTCATTCTGTCAACACTGAGGGGTTAGGGTATTTTACTGGGTCATTCTGTCGACACTGAGGGGTTAGGGTATTTTACGGGGCATTATGTCGATACTGAGGGGTTAGGGTATTTTACTGGGCATTCTGTGGACACTGAGGGGTTAGGGTATTTTACGGGGAATTATGTTGACACTGAGGGGTTAGGGTATTTTACTGGGTATTTTGCCGACACTGGGGGGTTAGGGTATTTTAATGGGTCATTCTGTCGACACTGAGGGATTAAGGTTAGGGTATTTTACTGGATCATTCTGTCCACACTGAGAGGTTAGGGTATTTTACTGGGTCATTCTGTCGACACTGAGGGGTTAGGGTTAGGGTATTTTATGAGGCATTCTGTCAACACTGAGGGATTTGGGTTAGGGTATTTTACTGGGTCATTCTGTAGACACTGAGGGGTTAGGGTTAGGGTATTTTACTGGGTCATTCTGTCGACACTGAGGGGTTAGGGTTAGGGTTAGGGTATTTTACTGGGTCATTCTGTCGACACTGAGGGGTTAGGGTTAGGGTATTTTAGTGGGTCATTCTGTCAAATAGAGGGATTTGGGTTAGGGTATTTTACTGGGTCATTCTGTAGACACTGAGGGGTTAGGGTTAGGGTATTTTACTGGGTCATTCTGTCGACACTGAGGGGTTAGGGTTAGGGTTAGGGTATTTTACTGGGTCATTCTGTCGACACTGAGGGGTTAGGGTATTTTACTGGGTCATTCTGTAGACACTGAGGGGTTAGGGTTAGGATATTTTAGTGGGTCATTCTGTCAACACTGAGGGGTTAGGGTTAGGGTATTTTAGTGGGTCATTCTGTCAACACTGGGGGGTTAGGGTTAGGGTATTTTACTGGATCATTCTGTCCACACTGAGAGGTTAGGGTATTTTACTGGGTCATTCTGTCGACACTGAGGGGTTAGGGTATTTTACTGGATCATTCTGTCCACACTGAGAGGTTAGGGTATTTTACTGGGTCATTCTGTCGACACTGAGGGGTTAGGGTATTTTACTGGGTCATTCTGTCCACATTGAGAGGTTAGGGTATTTTACTGGGTCATTCTGTCGACACTGAGGGGTTAGGGTATTTTAGTGGGTCATTCTGTCAACACTGAGGGGTTAGGGTATTTTATGGGGCATTCTGTCGACACTGAGGGGTTAGGGTATTTTATGGGGCATTCTGTAGACACTGAGGGGTTAGGGTTAGGGTATTTTATGGGGCATTCTGTCGACACTGAGAGGTTAGGGTATTTTATGGGGCATTCTGTCGACACTGAGGGGTTAGGGTATTTTACGGGGCATTCTGTCGACACTGGGGGGTTAGGGTTAGGGTATTTTACTGGATCATTCTGCCCACACTGAGAGGTTAGGGTATTTTACGGGGCATTCTGTCGACACTGAGGGGTTAGGGTTAGGGTATTTTATGGGGCATTCTGTCGACACTGAGGGGTTAGGGTTAGGGTATTTTATGGGGCATTCTGTAGACACTGAGGGGTTAGGGTTAGGGTATTTTATGGGGCATTCTGTAGACACTGAGGGGTTAGGGTTAGGGTATTTTATGGGGCATTCTGTAGACACTGAGGGGTTAGGGTTAGGGTATTTTATGGGGCATTCTGTAGACACTGAGGGGTTAGGGTTAGGGTATTTTATGGGGCATTCTGTAGACACTGAGGGGTTAGGGTTAGGGTATTTTACGGGGCATTCTGTAGACACTGAGGGGTTAGGGTTAGGGTATTTTACGGGGCATTCTGTCGACACTGGGGGGTTAGGGTATTTTACGGGGCATTCTGTCGACACTGAGGGGTTAGGGTTGGGGTATTTTATGGGGCATTCTGTCGACACTGAGAGGTTAGGGTATTTTACGGGGCATTCTGTCGACACTGGGGGGTTAGGGTATTTTACGGGGCATTCTGTCGACACTGAGGGGTTAGGGTTGGGGTATTTTACGGGGCATTCTGTCGACACTGAGGGGTTAGGGTATTTTACGGGGCATTCTGTCGACACTGGGGGGTTAGGGTATTTTACGGGGCATTCTGTCGACACTGGGGGGTTAGGGTATTTTACGGGGCATTCTGTAGACACTGAGGGGTTAGGGTTGGGGTATTTTACGGGGCATTCTGTCGACACTGAGGGGTTAGGGTATTTTACGGGGCATTCTGTAGACACTGAGGGGTTAGGGTATTTTACGGGGCATTCTGTCGACACTGAGGGGTTAGGGTTGGGGTATTTTACGGGGCATTCTGTCGACACTGAGGGGTTAGGGTTGGGGTATTTTACTGTCTGAAATTTGTTTGTGGCATATTAGTGCTTTTGTTCAGCTCATCTCTGAGTAGTATTCCGATGAGCTTCTAACACTACGAGAAAGCTGCATTATTTAATACTGCTTCCAAAGGTCATTCCTTTTGTTAATTTTAACCACGCTGTCATGCATTCCTGACTGACTTGTCAAGTCTAAGCTCGGTTGGGAAATCAGAGACATGCAGTGACCCTTTTGATCTGAGACTTTCTGTCTTAAACGCCATGATGCTGCCATGTCTGGGAACCGGAGACCTGTGATGCACGTTAATGAACATGGTATAGACCAAGCCCTGGGGGGAGTGTGGGCTGCGAGAGAGACTGACCCTGCAAGAGACCCCTTACAAGCCCAGGGTGACATTCTTAATTTTTGTGAGCACTTCTGCACTTTTTGTGACTGATTATCCAGTGTTTTGGAGCAATAAAATCCCAACCGACAGGCAACCAATAAGATATCAACTACAGGCAACCAGTAAGATACTCAGAGCGTTTGTCAATATGTGTTGGTGCCATAGGTATTCTGCAAATTACCTTCCACACAACCCAGTAACACTCAGGATGTCAGTCTGATTCAAACACTGTAGGAGTGGTAGCTTAAACAGTTTATAAATATGCATTTTTTTACCTATTTCAGTTTCAAGTTAAGTAATATTGAAATCTAAAAAGAAAATATTTTGGTTCACTTCTGCAGCATCTACTGAGTGGAACAGTTCATGGTATGATGAATCATAGATTTTCCCACAACTTTTCTGAAGGACATCTCAGATTTTGCCCAAGGAAATTTTCTTATTTGAAGAAAATTTCATTTACTAATTACTCGGTCACTTATGTACAATTTGTGATTAAAGAGTTCGGCTGGCAGTTTGGTGAGTCTTATAGACTGAAGCCACGAAAACATCAGTGAGCCGCATACAGAACATTCAGCTACTTTACGGGGACGTGCGTCGCACTGAACTCTCGTGTAAACGATGTGAGCTGTATGCATTTTAACCAAACTTATTTCTTATCAAGTCTAACATTTCAACTTCTTCTCACATTTTGCTTTATTTTTTGTCTTTGTGACCGCGAGATGTAAATCTCACAGATCGCGATGTGCTTAAACCAATGGAAAAAGTTTACCTCAGTATCGGAAATCACCTGCTGTGAAGGCGTATCTGAATTCATATAAATATATATGCTGCCTCCCTGCATTCGTTCCCGGGTCATAAACGAATGTGCCTGGTAATAAGGTTACGGTTATATTCTGTAGTTTCGGACATTATTGCTCAGATTGTTGCTTTTTCAGTGCCCATTTAACTGCAAGTTTAATTTTGTAAGCTGAGAGCAAAAGGAGTCCTTTTTTGATGGCTCATGGTTTTCACCAAAATGCACAAGTTATCCATCATCAAACTCCCTGTTTTCACTGCAGTTAAGTTGACGTGTATCAGTTTGACAGCCTTTACGGAAAAAGCATATCTGGTTTTTAGCCCAAGCAATGTTTTTTTTTGGAATTATTTCTATTTTAGAAGTGACTACTTGTATTTTTGGAAATCTTGACACAAATCAAAATGCCTCACCATGTTAATGATATGTCACAGTCCCCCAAAAGCTGAATTGCAGGCCTCAGGTCCTCCCTCTTCAGTATGTGGGATGTCCTGACTCGACCAGATTGGACTGTAAAACGCTGACGTTCCCAGAAACTTCCAGCCTGGGCTTTACTGCTTTACCGCTCTGTGTAATTGTCCTTACAATTTATCCTATGAAGCGTCAACGGTTTTGTTGTTGAATGCTTAGGCGCTGTAGAAAAGGGAGGAGCTTAGTAACTTGGATGAATTTCTTCTGCAAGGTGGACAAATGAGTGTTTATTATAAGTAATACAGTAAAATCCCATTATAACGGACATCAAGGGACCTGGCAAAACAGTCCGCAGTGTATATCCAGAGTTGCTCTATGCCCAGAACACAACTACAGGACACCATTTACTCATGCCACACCCCAGCAGACACACTTGAGGTATAGATTATTATATTGTACATGTATTAATCCAACTTTACCTGACCAGATGCGTGACTATTAATAATGCCAAATACATATCTGCCCTGGATATCACTGGCACGTCACTTGCCTTGTAGGCGGAGCCTGCATGTCCGTTATAGCGAACAAAACTACAGCCAAAAGTGGCCCTGGGGACCAAATTGTTTGTCCGTTATAAGCGAAATTCCGTTATATGCGAGTCTGCTATATCCGATGCTTTTTCTGCATGTTCGTAAAAGGCGCATGGCCGGGACCAGCGGCCCTCGTCAGTTATAGACGATATTCCGTTATAAGCGAGCCCACTGTAACGGGATTTTACTGTATTCAGTTCAAGGAGTCATTTGCAGGGACCTGTGTATGGTGTGTGACCCAGCGGGCTAAACCTTTGTTCCTGTGATCAGAAGGTCGCTGGTTTGAGGCCCGGCCTCAGCAGAACAGTAACATGTCTGTGGGCCCTTAAGCAAGGCCCTTAACTGCCAGGCATGAAGGGAATTCCCCCACAGGGACTAATAAAGTATCACTATTTTATTCTGCAGTTCCATGCATCACAGGTAGTATTTAAACATTTCCATAAATAGAGTTTGTATTGGAGCCCACCATCACCCTGAAAGGCATGAATATCATACCCTCCCCCATTACTGTAGCCAAGCTCAAAGGAGATGCCAGCATAAGCTTGTGAAGAACTGTTATTTACATGCAGACAACACAAACTGTTGCCTTGAGCGAACCACAGGGCTCTTCATGTGTATCTGTATTGGAGGACATAACAGGGATTACCGAGTGGTGACTGGGAACTGCACAGGACTCAAAAATAAGTGCTGATTTGTTGACCGGGACTCATGTATGGCCTTTCATTACGGATGACCTTAATATCGCGACAAACACAATCAGTGTTAAAAAAATTGTGGCTGACTGGTGCGAGATGTTAACTGCACGAAGTTCAGCAGATCACCAGATAACTGCACAGTAGCCAAGCAAAGTAATGCGCCTTCCCTTTAATGAGATTGCATAGCATACTCGATCTCAAACTCAGCCAAACTCAAGCTTTAAATCCCCAATGTGCTAAAACTGTTATGAGGAGACGATCCATGGAGCGACTCTCAATACAAGGTTTTGTTACACAAGACAGAACACGAAGGGAGCAGCAGAAAGCAAGGGGACCACGAGGGGTCGAAAGCAAAACGGGTAAACCACGATAACCAGGACAGGGAACAACACAGGAACAACCACAGCAAACACGGGAAAGTACCACACCTGCCAACACACACAGTAACCACCACCACAATAACCGTCTCAAGAACATGACACAGGCAGGCGATTATAAATATTGATGAGACATGAGGAGGAGCAAGTCTGCGTCATAGACAATTAACCAAGCACTCATAATAATAATAATCATCACTTTATCAATCCTCTCAACTTGCTCATTGTAGAGTAAGCTGTCCGCGAAGGGCAGCCATTAGGGATTTAGGTAACAAGGGACAGGTAAGGGTAATCACAATCAAGCACTACAAATTCAAAATACTCACATGGAGCACAGGTAAAACAGAATATAACTAAACTAGACACAGGAGGAGTAATTCATACACAAGGACACAAAGGCAGAAACCTAATACAATGCAAACCAAACTCAGAATCTCTAACAAAACTGAGGCTGGCCTCCGGCCAGCGTCAAACGCACAATGGTGGTGATGTCTGGTCTATAGCTGCACACTCAGCCTGCATAGCCACTCGATGGCCTGGGGAGCCAGGAAACCCACTAGGGTAACACCAAACGGGGTGGCCAGGCCAGGAAGAACTGCTGGACAAAACGGGGAGATGTTACATGTAACAAGGCCAGACAGGTACCTATCCTGACAAAAAATATTATGTGAAGCCTAAAGCGAATAATGTGCTTTGCGTGTCAAGGTCTGGAATATACTAGATAGTAAGCTAACATTTGGTACTTGTAGTCAACGTGCTTAATGCAGAAAAAATAAGCAGGGATAAAGATCTGAGCGCTTCTGACAATGGTCAAATTGTTATGATCAGACGACTAGGTCACAGCATCTGCAACACTGCATGGCTTGCGGGCTGCTCATGGTCAGCCGTGGTGAGTACCTACCAAGAGTGGTCCAGGGAAAAATCGTGAACTGCTAATGGGACGTTGAGCAACCAGAATTTGCCAGTTTGGAATGTTACTGAAGGCTGTCCCATCTGGCACGAACCAACAGAAGGGCTACTGTGGCACAAATGGGAGATCATTTTCATGATGATCGCCAGAGTAATGTATCACGGCATACAGGACAGAGATGTTCACGAGTCACAAAGTTAGAGGCCGAGTCAAGTCCGAAGTCGCCATTGTGGTTCCAATTTGACATTACTATTTATCAAAAATTTAACCGCCAATTTGATTTTTTTCTATTAGTAACTGATGAGACTGAATTGGTATCACCACTTGACCAGTTAAAAAAAACTGCTTGGCTTATAGTTCATCAGGCTTATATACATTTTCAGAGTAATTGCTATTTCAAATGCCTTTGAAGCAATACAATTTTAGGAAGAACCTAAGCACTTTTATAATGTAGATTTTAAAACTATTTTCTCCAAAATAACATTGACGAAAACATCCCTTGAGCCGAATACTTTAATAAGCAAAACTTTAATTAGTGTGAACAATCAGAAACGTTGCCCAAAGAGGGTCCAATCTTGGAAGAAACAATCAATTGGGTACACACACACACACACACAGACACACACACACACACACACATACAAACACACACACACACACACACACACACACACACACACACAGCTGAAACTTTTCCCGACATGATTAACAAAAGGGAAGCTTCCTGTGTATGAGGCAGCCAGACCGAACCATGCCAGACTCCGCCCTCAGATACGTTACTGTGATGTGATTGGCTACCGAATGAGCATGACCCAGACCTGTTTCTCGTGCTGCTAAAGTAAACGCATGTTAAAGTAAATCCCGGTTTTTATTTTAACACATTGTCCTAAAACAAAACTCCAATTAATGGATAAAACTGATTTGTCTTTCAGCTTGTGTCAAAAAATAACGTGTTGCAAATCGAGTGGGAAGTCGATTTAAGAGTGACTTGAGTGCAACTCGAGTCCAAGTCCAAGTCCCCATTTCTGACATAGCGCATTGAGCCCTGTTGCGTACGGACCTATGCAACTGCAGAGCAGCCAGAGTGCCCATGCTGACCCTTGTCCAACTTTGAAAACTCCTACAAGGGGCACGCAAATGTTGGAACTGGGCCTAGGAGCAATGGAAGAAGGTTTAGCGAATCTCATTTTCTGATGTGTCACGTGGACAGCTGAGTACGTATTGAGAGTCCGTGGGATCCATTGGGCTGGCAAGTCCGATAGACAGCAACGTAGCCCCATACGCAGCGGTGTCGTGATACGTTACTCCCAGAAACATGTTTAGCGGGTTTCTCCAGTGATGAAAAGTAGGCAAAATGACAAACAGAACACAGAAATATAACCCTAATATTTCTGTATTATCAATTAGGTTTTATAAGAGCTGAGACCAAATTAATATCGGAATTCATGCATTGAATAGCCCTTAAATGATCTGTGCATATTTCAATGATAATGTTAAAAGTAAACTATAGGCTATTGCTTTTGGGTTAATCCATGAATTGGCCTGTTTATTTCAAAGCAATACAATATTTAAATGAGAATGTTTTAGTGTATCGATGTGGTATTGATACCTATGTACGGAAGTTGGGGTTAAAGTTAAAATTTTTGCATTTATTCAACTCTATGCTGGATTCCTGGTTACTGGATAAGTAATTAGGAGATCTACGGATGATTTTCTTTGATGTGTAGGGAAATATGGGTAGCAGATTTTGTGCTTCAACTCAAGATTTGCTTGTATGGTTGAAAGGTCAACAGAAGTTCTGGTATGAAAATCTACCACGTCTGGCAGTGCCCCTCTGTCTTCATTTACCTTCTTGTGTTCTCCTCAGTGATGGCCGACAGTGCACAGAGCCGCTCCGTCCCTAAGCTCTGAGAGCGGCGGTGTGAACCTCTTGCTCCACTCTGCCAAGGGTGTAAGTTCACCATGTACAGTGTGGAGGATCTCCTGATCTCGCATGGATACAAGCCACCGAGGAACACCGCCCCCTTGTCCAGTGAGGGACGCCGTTTTGAGGTCGCAGAGAGCGGGTATAACTCAGACATCCATGGGAAAGTGGACAGCCATAGAGAGCATACCGGCGAATATGGGGAGAGGAACTGGAAAAGCAAGGAATCCAGTGAGGTGGAACTCCAGGGAGACTTCCCTTCCACCAGTGACAGGTGAGTCCATTTCATACCGTGAATGACAGGCAATTCCATTTCATACCGTCAAAGACAGGTGAGTCCATTTCATACCGTCAATGACAGGTGAGTCCATTGCTCTGAAGGTCTTGGGGGGGTGACGAGACCACTGACAATGATAGTTTTTCAGACAAAAAAAGAGGATATTGTCTTTAATAGTCCCCCCCCAGATCCTCGTGGTTTGGGTTGTCCGTGAGTTGACCATGAACAATTAAATTGGGATTTTGTTGGAGCGTGTGGAAAGAAGCTTGCAGACGACACATAAGCCAAAAGGGGTACGTGCAGTAGATGAACATCATGAGTACCATGACCTCAAAGCACACCTCAATCAGTACTCATATTTCTGTTTGTTCTGCATAGGACAGGATCTTTTATTTCTCCATTCTGTCAGGCTGCTTCAACCAACTGCCTCTTGTAACATACAATAAAGTCAATTCATTATTACTTAGGAATGATGCTCAATTAATGGAAAATGTTATGTAATTAATCACTTATAAATGAGTGTGATTATACTCATTTATAAGTTATTCCAAACTCATTTATAAGTTGTTCCCCATTTTCTCACATAAAGCTCTGGAAAGATCTGATAGGATGCTGTATCTTCATTGATGACAAGCTGTCAGGATAAGCAGGAGAGACAGAAGTATGCTTTCCGGGCTCGGAGGTTTGATTTGTCTGGAAATGTTTGATTGGAAACAAGTTTTTGCGAAGTTTAGCAGCTCATGGATGACAAGCTAGGGAGCTAAGAGGGCAAGGTTAAGCATTAAAAACAGATCAGCCAAGCAAGACATCAGTATAGTAACCAGATTGTCAAAGCCGTGTCTTCGGCTTACAGCCAGCTCTACAAATAACCAGGCGTTTTCACAAAATTCGGGTTAATCAGGAATACTTTATTGCCAGTAACCTCACAGTCTTGAAAGGGCTGAGGAAGACCGCTGCAGAATTGAGTTGGCACCTGGAGCAGTCTCAAATGCTCTATTGTCAACATACATGGTTTGCCTTCCACTGTGAGATAAGGTATAACACATGGAGACTATGGGAATGTTTCAAAGGTTACCAAGTGTGCCCAAGACAGAGGGGAAACTACAGTTTTTGTCAGTATGGTGGGAGATGCGGATATGCAGGACGTCCAAGAGGGGAACGGTTTATTTAAGAATATGCAGAAAGAAGGATTGGGAAAATCACCAAATGGGGGGCTGTGGATCCTGGTTCAGAAATAGTGGGTGGGCAGGGGTCCCTTGGTGATAGATTAGGGAGGTGGTGCTCTCCTTAGGGTACTCCCCTTAGGGTGTCCCTTTAGAGTGCTCCCTTTAGGGTACTCCCCTTAGGGTGTTCCCTTTAGAGTGTTCTCCTTTAGGGTACTCCCCTTAGGGTGTTCCCTTTAGAGTGCTCCCTTTAGGGTACTCCCCTTATGGTGTTCCCTTTAGAGTGTTCTCCTTAGGGTGTTCCCTTTAGAGTGCTCCCTTTAGGGTACTCCCCTTAGGGTGTTCCCTTTAGAGTGTTCTCCTTTGGGTGTTCCCTTTAGAGTGCTCCCTTTAGGGTACTCCCCTTAGGGTGTTCCCTTTAGAGTACTCCCTTTAGGGTACTCCCCTTAGGGTGTTCCCTTTAGAGTGCTCCCTTTAGGGTACTCCCCTTAGGGTGTTCCCTTTAGAGTGTTCTCCTTAGGGTGTTCCCTTTAGAGTGCTCCCTTTAGGGTACTCCCTTTAGGGTGTTCCCTTTAGAGTGTTCTCCTTTGGGTGTTCCCTTTAGAGTGCTCCCTTTAGGGTACTCCCCTTAGGGTGTTCCCTTTAGAGTGTTCTCCTTAGGGTGTTCCCTTTAGAGTGCTCCCTTTAGGGTACTCCCCTTAGGGTGTTCCTTTTAGAGTGTTCCCTTTAGGGTACTCTCCATAGGGGGTTCCCTTCTGAGTGCTCCCTTTAGGGTACTTGCCTTAGCATGCTTGTTTTAGGGTGCTCCCCTTAAGGTACTTGCCCTTGGTGCTGGTGAGACAGCAAAAGCAGGTAACATACCCTGGGCCTTCTCCCTGATGCTTTATGTCGCACTGGGGAAAACAGTTACCACCCCTGATTGGGGTAATTAATAGACACCAGACTATTAATAGACATCAGCCTACCCCATGGGTGGTTTCTGGGCTAACCATGTAAAGCCTATTGCTGCTGTTAGTTGGTGTGGTTCTGAAACAGGATTGTTGGTGGGTGGTGGATTCCCAGTGGGTCACCAATTCACATCCTTTCAACAGTAGACTGGCAATGCTGTCAGGAGGAAAAGTCTTTGCAAAACTGGACCCTAGATCTGGATTTTGGAAAATTCCATTTCCTTCCTGACCACTGCGTTCACTGGCTTCTTTTGGTACCTTGCTTTGAAAAGAGTTAATTTCTCTGCCATCAAATAATCCTGCACAAGCACCGGCAGGGGGAGAGCGCATGATCTGCTATGTATGAACTTTGTGTACATCAAGAATCTGGAAGAGGACAACACCGGGCTATACTGTATTCTCCAAAGACTTGGGTACAACTAACCCTGAAGGACAAGTGATGGTTTGCCAAAGATAAAATAATGTTTGTGGGCTACATAATCACCTCTGCAGCGGTAGCTCCCAGAGTCACTTTGGAGAGATTGGAATCTGGTGTTGCGGAGTGATGGCCATGGCAACTACCAGAAGAGGTTTCTACCCCCCCCCCCCCCCTTTGCATCATTTATGAGGTCACTGCAAGATCTTCCCTCAGTAATTCTCAAGGAGGCCTTAACAACCACTCCAGCATCTGAATATCTATCCTCTTATCTGCGCAGTCTGAAGTGTACACTAGAGACAGGGCACAAACCTCTGTTGTTCCTACAGATCACTGAAAGGACTTCCTCCTTGAATTCTGGGGTTTTCATGGAGGCTGATCTTATATGACACTGTGCACTTACTTCGGTAAGCAGTTAATTACAGGAGACACCTTCAACTGAGCACCAGTGAAGTGCACTTCCACTCAAGCAGAGAAAGAACAGGTGGCTGATGTCAAAGTGTTTGTAGACTCTTGTATGATGTTTAGCAACTTCTGAAGCAAAGCAGAAACAAATAATATCCAGAAAGTAGATTCTGTGTTGTTACTGCTATGGAGGTGGGTGACAAATCCCACCTCCCGTCAGAGCTTGGACCAAGAGAAGCTGGGAACTCTTCCTCAGTGGAAAGCCAATAGTTCATCCTACATGAAGCCCACTGTGAAATACAGAACCAGAGATTCTCAGTTGGTTTGGTAGCCAGTCTTGTGGTTTCAGGTTTTCTCCTAAATTTAAGCATAAGTAACACAACACGCTGGCCTGATGGGCAACACTGCAGCCTCACACCTCCTTCGCTCTGGCTTCGATTCTCTCCCAAAGCAATTTGGAGTTTGCGTGTTTTCCCCACATTTATCTGCTCGGTCCTCAGGTTTCCTAATGCAGACAAAAAACAAAGTGTTTTTTTAGTTTGCATTACGTGACTGTGTGTTGTCCTGCCATGGATGTGTAACCTGTCCAGGATTTCTCCAGCCAGGTGCCCAGGCATATTGGGACCCTGTGATCATTTGAAATACCGGTATCAGTATCGTGTCACAACACCAAAAAGTGGTATGATACCATCATTTCACAAATGTCGATATTTAAGAAGTTATGTTACATAGTGATTGTGCCATGCCTGTGCTTGGGGGAGAGAGAGAGTCACACTCAGTCCACGTGTCTCTTGTGGGGAGACGCCACACAGGTGGAGGCCCACTACCCACCGCTAGCCAATAAGCAGGGCGGCAGAAGTGACACATAGTGTTATTTTGGCGTTTAACAGAACGACAAGGGTGAAGTTGCAGACCCAACGGTATGCAGTCGTGGGTACGAGGGGGCAGCATGTCCAGCCTGGCAAAGGATCCGTCTCTCGCTCACCCTGATTTATATAAGGAGTTTAAAGGTCGTCTGCTTGATAAGTTTTAATACATGTTAGTGATGTAATTTAGCGGTTGTTACTGAGCCTGTTCATTCGCATCCCCATTCCCAATGAGAAAAAGTAGGTGAGGATAAATGGCGGCGAGGACACAGAAATATATATATAACGTTACTTCATTATTGATAAGGTTTTATAACAGCTGAGGCCAAATTAGTATCAGAATCTTTGCAATGAATGAAGTTTAATTATTCTATGCATATTTCATTGGCAATGTTAAAACTATATTATAGGCTTTTGCTGTTTAATACATACATATCAAAGCAATAAAATATTTAAATGTTTTACAGTATTGATTTAGTATTGATTTGCTATTGATATCAAAGTATCAGTGCTGGTATCAGTATAATTGTCAAAATTTCGGCATTGATTCAACTCTGACTAAACCCTGTTCTGGAGACACGTTGATATACATTAGGTAAGACTGATGCTTAAAACTTTTTGGGAGTTTGGGATGACTATTTTGGTTAAATTTCAAAATTTGGTTTACGTTTCTTTTTCAACATTATTTTGATGACGAATGATCTAGGAGGATGCGTTTTAAGTGTTTAAAAATGAAAAAAAAAACAAGTAAAATACACATTCTGACATTTCATGACAAGAGATTCAAGATTCAAAGTATTTATTGTCATATGTACAGTAGAAAAGTGCATTTCTCTGAGCAATGAAATTCTTTCTTTGTTGTCAACACAAAATCCCCAGGTACAATATAATAGAAAAATAGTAAATAAATACTTTGAAGTGTAATGTGCAAAAGGTTCAACAGAATAGTACCTTGTGTCATACTGGAACCAGGAGGCAGATTAGGGTGACATTTAACCCACGATCAGCTTCCTAATCTTCAAGTAGCCCAGTTTGAGATCTATGCACTAGCTGTATGTCCCCCATTTATCTGTATTTATGAGAACCTCACCTCTTACTGAAAATTATCATTAGTATAAATATGTAAACAATCTTACTTTTGGTCCTACGTTGCAGGTCTTGTGACGGTAAGCTTGGAATGACCTGCCAGCCAAAACCCAAAAGAGACTTGAACTACTGGAGAAGAAGGGGCCAGGATTTCAGCGTCCTGTTGAACTATGCCGATGTGCGGGGGCCTCAGGGGGCAGAGTACAGGGTTCAGTCACAGGGCTGGGATGAGGCAGGGTGGCCCAGGACGAAGGTGGCGGAGGGACAGGAGCCACGGAGGACAGTGGCGGACAGGAAGTGGCAGAGCTTGGGGACAGAAGAATGGAGACCAGCGGTAGGCCTGGGGCAGCAGCTGCTTGATGGAGAAAGCGAGAGGTGGGCTCGAGAGCAGCACTACACCAAGGCTGAAGAGAGTTCCATCCACTCCAGAAGCAAAGGGAAATCCCAATCTCTCCCCAGGGAGCTTTTATCAGAGAGCCTTCAGGCCATGCCCATCGTAGGCAGCCAGCACATCGATGCTACCACCTTCCTCGGACCTTACAGTAAACACAACAGATGTACGAGCAGCGAAGGCTTGCTAGCAGAAAGGTATCGGCCAGCTGTCCACGCTTCCCTCTTGCCCCGGTTCGGCCGACCGGTCAAGCCACCTTCCTACGACGCCCACCAGCAGACGCGGAACAGCTCCGAAATGCTCGCCGGAGACCAAGGGCCCAGGTGCAGATCCAGGGACAAGTTGAGCGGTTGGTCGAAGACTGGCGAGATGAGGCAGGATAGCTTAACACACCAGCCTGCAGGCTCTGGATTAGGGCCTCCAGGCTATATACCTCCACCTTCCTACAAGAGGCCATTGAATCAGAAGAGGGATCAAAAAAACTACAATGAAGTTTCCCACTTCCGCTTGAAGGAGGATTTGCAGCCAGGCACATGGGAGGCATTGAAGTGGTACTCTAGGCCGAGGGGAGGTTCTTGGATAGACTACCAGGGAAACAGTGTTCCTTGCCAAAGAATGACTAACCCAGAGTACTTGTATCAGCATCCAGGATGCGTGCAGTACTTGCCGTTCAATGACCCACGTTTGCGACACATCTCAGGTGGACAGTGCGGGAACTCTCTGACCGACTCAGACAAGATCAGAAACATCCACAGAGAGATTCCCAATGCTAAAGTGTTAGAACAGTCTTCTCATGATAGTGCCTTTCTACCCAACGAGGGGCCCAACACAGATGTTAGCAAAATATCAGTTAATGAGAATGACAGCAGCAGTGGGTGGTATGGTGGCTTGCACAGTGGGAATGATAATCCCATCACATTTGACCAAAACTGTAACGAGTATCGCACAGAAGTAGAGACAGCAAAATTCGGGCAGAATGGAAGTGCAGACCAAGAGTTCTCTGATTCGACAACACCGCTGAAGAACATTTCACCAGATGCATTGGAGACCACAAAACCAGTGAAACGGAAATCCGAGACCATATTCTGCCTGGTTTCAGTTCCTGTTCATTTGCAGTCTAATAGGAAAAATTCTGATCAGAATAACAACGAAACTCTGCCAGAGGCAGCAGAACAAAGTGCTCCCAGCACTGAAAGCATGGACCATTTGCAAAACCAAAGTCTCCAAATTACATGCTCAACAAGTCTGGAGCTGCCACCACCTTTAAATGGTGTGACAAATAGGATATCTATAGGGAAGTCCAGTCTGAAAGAGTCCGTGCTAACTCAGTCTCTCCAGCCCAGCAAACACATTGGCCTGCGATACTCCAGCTCCTGGCCTGGAGATCAGTACAGAGACCAGGAGACACAGACCTCCTCCTCAGAGGCCCCTGAGGGTTCTTCTCACAGCTGCTTGAGTTTGCAAGCACAAGACCAGGGCCAGCCTGTCTCTGACACCAATGTGGAAGGCAGCCTTAGGACAGACTGTAGCAGCATGTACAGTTTTCATGCCATGAAGGGCCAGAAGACCCTGCAGCCCTCTAGTAACAGTGCTTTTTCCAAGACCTCAACATACTCAGATTGGCTTAACAGGAGCACAGTTCCAATGGGACGTCCGACTAGGAAGCAGAAAGAGAGAGACAGCCTCTTGGTGCGAAATATAGAGGCTGTGCCTGCTCTATGCAATGGTGAAGAAGCCTTCGGTCAGTTCATGCTGAAGCCAGTTGGCCGACGCCCATGGGATGCAATTGAGGAACTTGAATCATTCAACAAGGAGCTTCAGGACCAGTTCAGCCAAGAAGCCAGCGTTGACAAGTGCATCGAGGACATCGACGCGGCATGCAGAGACCTTTTGGAGTGCAGGACCATCAGCAGTAACACTGGATACAACAAAATGCCGGTCCGCAAGCTAGCAAAGGAAATCAGGAACTTATCTGGGGAATCTCACAAGAAAGCTACATCCGCATTCCGCAGCAAGACTGCGGTTGGCGATCCACAATACAGGGAGGGGAAGAGTGCGTTTTCCAGACCTGTGGCTAAGGCAGTGAGCTTTAGCGACCATTTGCAGAATGATGTTCTTATCCAGTCAGAAGGTAGCTCTGAAAACTATAGAACTCCTGGTCAGATGATAAAAAAGACTGAACCCAAATGGGTTTCTAAACCAAGTGTCCCCGTGTCTCTAAATAAAGATGTCGGTTTTACCGAACTGCCTTCCAGTAATGCGCAGTGGGCCGCAAAGGAACCAGTGCACGATGTCTCTACATTGTCACACCCTCCTGAGTTTGAGGATATTTGTTATTCCTTACAGTTGACACACGAATCTGAAACCTGGACCCCCACGAATCCAGTGAAATCAAGACCTCTAGACATGGATGTAATATCTCAGGATCCGTGCAAGGCCTTTAGTTCTGATTCCAAACAGGAGAGCTGGTTTCCTACAACAGAGACAGAAGAAACAGGAAAGAACCGTATTCCCCGATTCAGCGGTGTGAGGAGTGTGAATGTGCCAAAAAGTCACAGGCTTCGTGGCCATGGGGGTCCCATCTGGATTGTGAGTAACAGGCTAACCGAAGAAAAGAATTCAGAAGGAGGAAATGTTACGACTAGTGACTGGAGGAGTCAACTGTCATTATCGGAGGAGCACCTGGAGAGTCTCCATATCAAAGCGAAAACAAATAGCATGCCGGAGGATCTGAGCACTCTGTATGAAGTAAAATGTGCTAAGGGCATTCCAGAGAATGAACCGATAGAGCAGAGGGCGGCTCGGATATTGGGAATAGAAGTGCCTGCGGAGTCTTTATTTGTGGTGGACCAGAAAGGAGAGAGAGAGCTGATCAAACGTTTAGGGAAGGGTGCGGCTTTCCCCAGCCAAGAAGTCCCGGAGACAAGTGGTAATGAAAACCAGAACTTGATCACACAAAGTAAAGAGGTTAAAGATACACTGGCTAATGAAGAGGAGCTGGATGTGGAGCTGACCGTCCCCACCGGTGAAGACGGCCTAGTTACACTGACAGATGGAGATAGCTCGGGGAACTGCCGGGATCTCGATCCAGCACTTCCAGATGAGCTCCTGGGGGATGAAATTAAAATGTGCGTGGCTATCAGTGATGACAACGAGCCTCAGAGGGATGGCGACATCTCCCGGAACCACAGTGGCCTCTCCATGACACCAGAGATGTTACAGGTTTCGAACAGCACATTATCCTGCCAAACAGACACAGAGACCCCTGAGAGGGACAGGGAACCCCATCAAGCCCAGTCAAGACACCTCATTTTAAGGAGCTCTGAAGATGACGTGGCAGATGGGACCAAGATGGAAGAGCAGCTGGTGTCGGAGGACTTCTCCCGGACTCGTCGACCGTCCCGTGGGGGCACGGTCACCAAGCGAGAGATCACACTGGACCTCTGTTACCCTCCTGACAGTGCACTGATGCAAGACATGGAAATGCCATCCTTCTCAGGTCAGAACAGGCAACATGAGCCGCGTCAATATTCATGCTGCATTATTTTTTGTATATAGCAGTGTCTCCCAACCCAGTCCTCGGGGACCCCGAACTGTCCATGTTTTTGCTCCCTCCCAGCTCCCAGCCAATCAGGAACGTCGAATACCTGGTACACGTGCGCTAGGAGCTAAGAGGAAGCAAAAACATGGACAGTCTGGGGTCCACCAAAGACTGGGTTGGGAAACACTGGTATATAAGATCAGATTTTTGAAGTCTTATGAAAGGAAACTTTATAACAAACAAAGTTATGGATATTCATTGCTTTATAACAAGGTGTACATGGGGAAAATTAATAATTAAGTCGTAAACCAGACATACATACATTTTCAGGTAGGTCTAACTTGATTAGTCCCATTTTCTGTGCTGACATGAAATATGTAATAGCAAATGGTTTTAGAAATAGGTGCATTGGGAGGAGAGAAGGACAAAGGAAGTATCATTGTGAATATTACTTAAGCTTTACATAGTATTTGGTTTTGTCTCATGGTCAGATGACTGATACAGTATCCATAACCAAAAGGAATGATTGTCATAGTTCTGAAATTTTGCCTGTAGTGAGCTACTTCTGTCACTAGATGGGGATGTTCTCCTTTTTTTTTCCTACGCTAATCGCAGTCAAGCATATTTTTTTTCAGTGTTAATTCATGTTCCCGTGGTCGTTTAGGCATTAACTTTCACGGGTGCATGTAAACTTGATGCTGGGTTGGAATAAACCTAGCCAGAGAATGTACTTTTTGACAAGAGTGGTAGATTGTATTGTTCTTGCTGTTGGACCAGTAAGAAACAGATAGACTGATTCTTGGCAGATTTGACTATGTCTACAGAGTTGATATAGATGACTCATAATGTTCTTTTTCTCATGCTTCGTGTGCTTTGTGTGGCTTCTGCCTGCCTTTTGCAAGCGTTTCAGCTGCGGTTTGTCTCGCAGGATCTGTCCTAACTGTGTGCTGTACCCCCAGACCCGTATGACCCCAGCCACGTGGAGAGAGTTTAGCCCCAAAACGCCACCTCACCCGGAGATGGAGTTCCCGCACTGTGACGCTTCTTCCTCCCCACAAGAACCACCCGCCCTCCCCCCCATACCATCTCATCCCCACGGTTCAGCAATGGCCTTCTTATTCAAGATAAGCGATGTTTACGCTCCTCTCCAGTCTTAAGAACTGTTCCACAGCTGACACGGAGTAGGCCCCCGGGGAGATCCACCCCCCCCCCCCCCCCAACTGACATATGGCCGTGTTGACTGGCCAGCGTTATGCAATTACACTGCACGGTCATATGTCCTTTATCCCCTGCCCTAATCTCCCTGAAGCCAACATGACAGAGAGTTCGTCTGCAGCAAGACCGCGAGCCCCCAGTTCTGCAGACGAACCGACCGCGTCAGTTACAGAGTGTTACCAGTGACAGAGCTGGAACGTTTTGTGGATTCTTGTTTGTTTATTTTTAATTAACTATAATAATCATGCCTCACTGTTATGTGAGGTATTCAGTTCTGTATCACAAATCCCACCGAAGCTGAAGCCAATCCTGAGTGTGGGGGATGCGGGGTGTGAGGGTATTGCCACTTAGGGAATGTGGAATTTATGACTCTGGCTGTAATAAATGACAATGTTGGGGGGGGGGGGGGCACCCACATGACAAGCAAATTACTTTTCACAGAGTATTTATTTTAATTGCATTTAAATCCTAATCAAGCTATACAATGTAAAAAATTAAAGGATATTTTAACTATTTTTGTATTTAACCATACTTTATTTACCCACTTTAATCAAGCTGGAAGTACATTATGCCTGTATATTACAGTAGTTATATATTATGAAATATATAATGTTATAGAGCAGTGAATGGGGAAAGGTGATGTTAATCTTTGCATGCATGGATGGCTGCAGTGTGCTTTCCGTCACCCTCCTGTCTCTCCCTGACAGTTCATGGCCTTTAATCTGTGCTGACGTGATTTGATTAGGCACAAGAAAGTGATTAATGTTAGAAATCCTGTACATTCGTGCAGATTTGTGCATCTCAGAAATCATTAGAATGAATCTGAATATATGAGTGATTTAATGACTTTCCTTTGTTTTCTGAAAACCAAATTATTTTTATGGCACATGTAAGTACTTTTGAAGGAACGATTTAGCGTGGAATGAAGATGGATAACGCTGAGTAAGCTGTACAGGTTTGTGTTTGTGATAGGTAATTAACTTAGGTCTTTATACTACACGAAGCCCCTTCACGTCAAATACAGCGAGAGTAATTATTTCATAAATTCCATTAACGAGGAAATAGATTCGAGACTTTTGTGCAATACTGTTTGCCAAATTAACCCTGTAGGAATATTATGGTTACTTTTTCGCAGCTGTGGATCTGTATATATAGAGCACACATGCAGCTGAATGCTCTGAAATTGATATGCAAGGCTTTGCATTTGCAGTGTTCGCTGTCTTCGTCTGCAGCCATCACAAACATCTGATCAGCCTTTTAAAAACCAATCTAGCAAATGAGTCGGACTTACGCATATAAAAATTAATCCCATATTTTTGCAAACAGGCCTGTGGTATAAGGGTTTAATTCAGGGGTTTTCAGCCTTAAATTTAAACGAGAGACCAATTTGGGATGCCTACCGCTAATGGTAGCTATGTAATTATGAACTAAGGATGGGAGGAGGGACTTTAATATTTCTTCTTCTAAGGGTTCCTTAGAATATTTTTTCATTCTGCATAAACCAAATGACTGTACTTAAGTTTCCTCAATTTGTGACACATCCCTGCAGTTCCTACACTGACCCCTAGGGGGTCCCCAGACTCCAGGTTGAAAACCCCTGGTTTAACTGACCCGGTTCACAGTCTCCACTACACTTCATTGAGGAAGAAGTAGGAGCAGGGCTTTCGTGGTGACTGCTTCTCGTGGGAGCTTTATGTGAGTTAGCTCATTAACCATCACTGCTGCGGAATCTGCTGGTTGCCCCATGGTCACCAAATGTTGCAGTCTTCTGGCCCCGTAGGTCAGCCATCGGAGTTACAGTGATGTGAAAAATGACACATCTCTCGATTGTTATTTTGCAAAGTAAAGCCAGACAACTGAAAGAGGGTATACTTTCTTTTTCATTTCACTTTACGGATCATTAATCTTTTATATCGAAGGTTACGTGCAGCATAGACTGTTGCACACACCGTATAGTAATATTGTCTATTTTCATATGAAATTTTAGTGCTTTTTTTGTACACTGGCAGATTTGACCCCTTCCTTGCATGAAACATGGGGAAGACAAATATATATTTACATTTGGTACGCTGTTGATCTAACAGATAACTAACCATTATTTTTCATATCGCATATTTTTGTTTACAAATATATGCCAAGTACTTAAAGCGAAATATATTTTTAGAGTATATTAAATGGAAGTCATTTCTTTTTCTTTGAGGCACATCTATACCTTTTATATTCAGAAAACGTGCAAAGCGAATTGAAATGGTTATATGATGTGCTACCATTGTAAAATGACGAGGTTCACGAATAAACTCTTTGCATGTAGGCTTTGTGTCTGCCTCCCCTCCGTAACGTCGCAGTTGCCGTTTCAGAGTCTCTTCCCTGTGCATTGTTTCATGACTGAGCGCGCAGCCCCTGCCTGTGTCGCACTTGGTGGCTGCAGAACCTTCACACTGGGAGAGTGCTGTCGGCAGAGGGGTGTCCAGGTTTCACCGGCAGCTTGCCAGTCACTGGTGAAGGTTAACTCAGATGGTATTACCTGCGCCCCAAACCCACATGCCCCCTCTCCTTGCCAAAACAGGCTGACTTCCAAAGCTCATCGTTACAAAGAATGTACATTTCTGAATCACCCAGTGGCAGGGACGGATTATGGGTTGTGTGGGCCCCTGGGCAAAACGTTCGCGAGCCCCCCCCCCCCCCCCACACCACAACCACCACAATTCAAGGGCCCTTGGCAGCCAAACGCCCTCCCTATAGGGTCAGGGGCCCTTGTAGACAGAGGATCAAAGAATGTAGGCCCTCTAAAATAGACAAACGAAAATACATTGTTGATAAGCGTTGCAAATTGTTTTGGGCTAGGGGCCCCACGGGCCCCCTGCACCCCAAGGGCCCCTGGGCAGCGGCCCCGCTGGCCCGGTCCGTAATCCGTCCCTGCCCAGTGGTATTCTGCTAATGCAAATCTCTTGCACCTCTGTGAAAACATTGTGTGTTGGTTAAGCAGGACATTATCAAGCAGATCTCAGTCCAGAGGGGGGGGCTCTGCTTCCTTACACAATCATCCGATTGTGACATCACGGAGATGGTCCCGGAAAGCCATTATGTCTGTCGGGACCTTAATTAAGAACTGTTTTCTTGGAAGCCATAAAAAATATGAAGCCAGTGATATGAATCGTCCATCTCGCAGAAACCAGCCCTAACCTTAATCAAAGCTTAAATTCTCATTACGTTGTCAGGCCACAGTAGCGATCTGGAAGTGGCCTAACTACCCAGTGTCCCTACCTGAGATAGATCATGTTTGTTACACGTTTAGATAACATGTTTAGTCCAATATCAGTGTAACTAGTAGGACGAAATAGTGCCAGATTGATATGGTTTCAAGTCTATTCACAATCAACCTCTTTCATCAACCTGGACTGTAGCCCTAAACGTTTATAATCAGTGAGTCACTGACCATGCAGATTAAGCAAATGCCAGCACCGGAAATTCATTAGAAAAATGTGAAGCAGCGTGAGAAGATGTTTATACTGAGGTAATAGACTTCCCGCAGTACTCACTGACAAGCATGAGTGACGAGAAATCAATGGACAATAGAGATGCGGAAAAACTGCTAAGCGACGGACACGACGTTTGATGAATGGGAAGGCAGAGTATATTTCATTATCGGGGATGCATTGAGGGCGTGTAGGGAGCGCATTCGCTGACGACTGCAGAGCTGCTCATCCCCTCCCTCCCGTTGTCCTGAAAGCACCATCCATGGTACCTCGGGTGCGTGAAACATTTTACATGATCTATTAAGCACAACAGCCAACATTCAGCAGACTTTCAGGTGTATGTGAAAAGTCAAGTCCCTGTGATCCAGTGAACTGTGGAATGTGCCTGTAGCAGAAAATAAATGAATAAATGTTTACATGGCTATTATTTTTTTAGTGTAATAACTGAAATATGCAGTCTGCATTCACATTGAGGCAGCAGAATGGTGCCAAGTAGGAAAATGTGAAATGACAATGGATTTGTGTCCATTCTAGTGGAACAGGCTGGGCTGCGAGTGTCTCTAGCCCTGCAGATTGCTGGGCGTATCCCTATGTGAAAGCTCAGAGGACCTCAAGTTCTACAGTCACATTCACAGTTTATGACATCATTTTCCGAGAAGTTATTGTTCGGTAATTGGCCGCGCAGATATTGTATGTTTCCAAGACGAATTTTAAAACCTCTTCATACGCCGACAGGAATCTATCCTTTGAAGACATCAGTGCATTCAAACCGGAAAGATTTACTCTATAGAACGACGTGCTACATGCTTCCTATAATTGCTGGCATTAATTAAACTACAATTTAATCATGCTTTAGCCCGTGGTGTATTTTTTTGTTCCATACAATGTACCAGTGTTACTCATCTGTCGAGATTATTTATACAAAACATTCAGCATGTCCTTCTCTGCCTGACACATCGGGGCAGCCCTTCCTGCTTGATACAATGCAGAGCACGATCACGAAGACAGTCAGACTCAACGCCAGAGTACCATCAAATGCGAAGCAGAGAACACAGGCCACAGAACTCATGTAGAGCACAGGCGTATTTAAAGGGCAACCAAGGAATTTGACATGCGGTGACAATTTGAAGAAATCAAGATCTCTCGGCTGTTTATTTTAAGCACCTTCTTCTGAACAGCTGTCCAGATGTTTCTCTTTGGGTCGGTGCTTCTTTCGCCCTGTCCTATGACTACATGTTATCTTCTGAAGCCGCAAAGTGAGCCAGCTCTGCAGAACGGCCCGCATCTCTGCTACAGGGCACCACCTGCCTTCCCCCCACTCTGATGGATGAACTTCCACCGATGCTGTGCTGGAACCCGAGTACCGATGCTCCTGAAAAATGGATATATTATAATAAGCCAGAAATGTAACAGATAATAGTGAATCGATAATGGTATTTCAATGCATGAGATGGGCAAAGCCTGCTTGCTTACAAATAGACGACAAGGAAAGAGGCACTTATGACGCACATCAGAACACAAACTCACAAAGTCAGACCAAAGTAAAGCAGACTGCTCTGCTACCAGACATGATTCAATACCAGGGGTCCCTGAGGTTATTTCTGGCACAAACTTGCGCAGCATCTTTCATAGTCTCTGCTTCCTAATTCTCTTCCTGAGCTATTTCCTCTCGTGCAGCGTTTCCCAACCCAGTCCTCAGGGACCCCCCAGACAGTCCACGTTTTGGCTCCCTCTCAGCTCCCAGCCAATCAAGAACACTGAACACCTGGTACACGCGTGTTGGCTGGGAGCTGGGATGAAACAAAAATGCGGACTGTCTGGCGGTCCCCATGGACTGGGTTGGGAAACACTGCTCTAGTGCAGTGCCGGAAAACGGGCCAGTTACCAGGGATCAGACTACAGCAGTTACCGCAGTTACTAGGCATGAGGTCAGTTGAGCTAAAGGTCCACCTCCGTAGCCCTGGGAATTACATTACACTGAGGGCAAAAATGATTTGGCTGCCTGTAATTGTTGAGCTAATATGGAGATAGGTACTTTCAGTTAGCTTGTGCTTCCAGTTCAGCCTAGTTCCCCTTGTGGGTGCCACTAAATTTAAAAAATCCTCAAACACTGTGATTGTTCAAGTCCTTCCAAATCCTCTTATGCAGTACGGATCACGGTGAGCCGACAGGCTAACAGTAAACACAAGTTTTAAGGTATGAGGTTACCTAACCCATGATGGGCGGGTCACTGCGGCACTCCCGATCAGCTATTGGTTCAGCTCATTTCTCACTGGCTGCTTTATCCATCCTCATTGGCTAAAACCTGGTGGGAAATGCTTCTATACCTTTGTCCTGCCACAACGTGCATATATTTCTCTGTAGATAAGATCACAAGCTCCAAAAATGGGGATGAAATTAATCAAATTACAGAAATATCAGATTATAAAACTCAAATAATGTGATATTTTTGGAATGCCGTGAGTGGACGGTCTGTTATTCATCCCAGTTTTGGTCCCCTTCACCTCTGGGTGCTTGCAGATTCTCCTGTGGGGATGGACAGAGCATTCGGGGAGGTCCACACACATACTCCTCCACTATCCACTAGCCAAACCTCCAGGTCGCCTGGGGAAGTCCCTCTGTCTTAGAACAAGCCTTTGTACTCTAGGTGTGCACTTCAGATTGATATGAGAAGATATTATATCTGAGGTGCTTCATTGCCTAGCCAAAAATATAATTTGCGCTGTTTTTGTAGTATGCATGGACGTAAATGTAATACACGCTGAATGTTATAATATGCAAACTCCCACTCGCTCCCTCCATATTGTCTTGCTCCTTGTTACACACACGCTAGCCGACACGCGCACACACACCTTTGCTCAGCGCGAGATGTCTTTGGAAACGTTACAGCATCCAGCAGATGTCCATATTTGGTAAAGACAGGGCGACTGTGGCCAATCCCAGAGGGAGAAAATGTAGTTAACAAAGCCTGCATGCGGCCATGTTAAACAAAGTGACTGATGAGTGAGTACTGTCGCCTCTGTAAGGACCGTCCTGGTAGCGCGGCTCCTGTGATGCCTCAACTCAAAAAGGAAATCGTTTGCAAAACTAGCCAATGGGAGCATTGTACCCATGTCACTTTAACCTAAATGTACTCCAGACTCCAAAAAAACGAAATAGAGACTGTGTTGAAATGTATTCCATTAGTGTGAAATTCAATGGAAAAATACTCTCATCAAAGTTTCGCGGAGGCAATATCATGTGGACAGCCGGTTTAGATTTTTAAAATTAACTGATGATATATTTCACATTTTCCGTGGTTCCTTTAAGATATTTTTAAATTGCATTATTTCATTTTCATTTTAGGTAGAATTCGGGTTTAGTGATTTTTTTCCCCACCCACTCGTTCTTAGTGATGAAAATAAGTCTACGGTGATAAATTAGATGATGGGATGTGGCTGTCTTTAATTTACTGCACCACGATGAATGGTTTAGGATTTGTTTTTGTTTTTCCAAGGGCTTAAACTATGCAATACCCCGACAAAGAGACTGATCAAATAGTCTGCTCTGGCCAGTATTGAGGCGAAACAGACTGATCGGCGTAACGATTTCAGGATCCAGGCTTTTATATGACAATAAGCACGAGGTTACAAGAAGGATGCAATCGCACGTCTAACGCATACTGTAATGCATACTCGTGTTATTGTAGTGCGATCATATCAAACAGAATACAACCAAACACCCGGTGTCATAAAGAAATTCAACAGTTGTGAGCAGCTTTCATCAGGATTCAATATCTGAAGAGCGTGTCGGTGGAGCTTGACGGGATGCATTTACCTGCGAGCTTCTGGCCAGCAGTGAGCGCCTGAACCTTTGCCAGTGGTCGGAGGATACGCCCCGTGTTCGCTGTCCGGAAGCTGCGGGGCTGAGGATGTACGCCGGAGGAATAAACAGAGCGATCTCACTGGAAACGCATGCAAGTTTTTAATTCAAGCTGCAGAGGTGTTACAAACTGTGAGACCCTAATCCACTAGCCCTTGTCGATACGTCAAACTAAATGTACAGAGGATAAAGAGCTGAAAAGAAGAGAATAAAACATTTCTTTTAACCCTTGATCGTATATTGATATACTCGCTGTATTGTCCTGGCTTACATGCAATCCAAACTGTCACAAAGAAGGCTGCTGAAGACGAACTGTACGATTTACGGCAGGGATTCGTTTTTGGAGATCACATTCATAGAAAAATGTAAGTGACTGTAAAATAGTTATATTTATTAAAATAATTTTGGTGCGACTTATTTTAAAAAGAGCCGTTGTTAGACGTTGTTTAAGCTTCTTTAAATTACATGTAATACTGCACAACGCGTTTTTTGTTGTGTTAAATTTGCCGAGACTATTATAAATAAGGACAGCTGGCAGACTTATTGTTAACGGAAACACTGGCGGCACTGGTATGACAGAGTGGTGATCAGGTGTAGCTTAATTTTTAGTTAACCTATGGCTAACCTGTATTATATGTAAGTGTTTAATGTTAGTAAAATGTAAAAAAACTAATCTTTCAATTTTGTAACAGTTCAACAATTAGTTACCAATGCAATTTAATGCGATTCCCAGCCCCGATGTTGTGAAACACCAATCGTAGCCGATAAGCGAAAAGACAGGACACTGCAGGTGATATAATGTTACCCCAAGCAATTCAATCCTTATTGTCTAGGGGCCATGAGGGTAGCAATGACAAAGGCGCTGAACTATTTCAGACCCTCGTGACCGCGCATCCCCCGGTCACACGCACTTAACTTGCGCTGCAATTAACGCGAAAAGTCCGTCGCAACGTATTGAGCGGTCGATGATCATTCCGTTTCCATACTAAATTTTCTGTGATGGTCTGTTATTCAACTATGAAACATAACAATTGTTTGTATTCGGAAGAATATTTGGAACTGTAGCACATTATCCAGGTAACAAGAGTTGCCAATTTTCAATACGTCTGTTGGATAATGTATGTAAAACAGATTGTGAAACATGTAACGGACATTTCCCCCTTTCTTCTATCCATCCATTCATCTTCTATAAGCACGTACCCAATACAGGTTGGCGACGCTGTCCAGATACAACGCATTTAACTTTCCCTACAAGTTCACAGGTTCCTGGATTGGGGGACGAACACATTCTGTTTGCATGCAAGGTGTGAAAATCCAAGCTGGAGTGAGTGCGTTTGTAGTTGTGCAGCTTGTAAATCCAGCATCTTTCTCCCGACCTACCCTAGAGTGTCCTTCAATTCTGAACCTGTCCTCAGACTTGAAAGCGGGTATCAATGAGTATTCAAGAAATGACTCTAACTGAAAAACAATACTGTCAGGCATGTAAGGGTGCCTCTAATTAAGGTGGTATTCTGCATAAATAATTGATGCATCTTAATGATTCCCATTGTGGACCTGAAAGCCTTTAACTGACAGTAGTGCTGGATGTCTAATTTGCTGAATGTAGTGTCTGCAGAGAGACCGGACGGCAAAGCACTTTCAACACTGGGAATAAGCCAAAAATCAGTGAGTTGTTTACATTATGGCGCATGTTGTCTTGTTTCAACTTTGTGCTGGATAAGCAGTGGCTATATGGATGTATACGTAGGCCTGACTCCAGCCACTAACCTCAAGGCATTCAGATTATTTGGAGTGCAACTTTCCAAGCATTAGTCTTTATGTATTTAGGTTAATGGATTTACTACTGAAGCATAGCATAGCCACTGGCCTCTTTGTGGTTTACATTTGACTGCATGACCTCGCCAATAACGCGTCTGACTTTGGATCAAAATATTGACGGTTCAATCGCCTTCCGGGTTAATAAATGACTTGCAAATAATCATTGCTGTGTTAATTAAAAATCCCAGCTGGTGTTAATGTCCCTGTTGGGGTAAACATCTTGTTCCGAACTGTGAGGGGTGTGATGTCAGATTCTCTGCGTGTTTGCATACTTGACACTAAATGTTATCACATCTTCCACCTAATTTGAAATCTAAATTTGAAACTTAAAAATAATACATGCATGATGTAATTTAAGTTTTTAAGCACATTCAACTTTATGCCACATACAACTGCTTGTAGTTGTTGTTCTGTATCTTCCAGCCTCACTCCTCCAAGCAGAACTGCTCCAGTTCAGTGACATTTTGGGTCACTGGTGTACTTTGCGACCCAGCTCAGCTAAACTGACCATAGCTGATGGTTCTTCATTGATGGTCACAGTGCTGGCTCAGGCAAGCAATCCCCAAAATATGGCCTCCGCCATACTTGAGGGGTAGTGCAGAGTTAAGAATTTGGATTCCATCAGAAATAACTCATGACAAGTATCGCATTTGCCTCATCAGTCCAAAGAGGATGTCCCAGCGGACACGCATGGCACTGGGAGACCAACATCTGATTGGTTGGTCTCCCCTCCTCTAGTTGCCTGGACCCACCTCCTCTACAATCTGATTGGTTATCTCTCTGAACCAATCATTTTTCCTTCTACCCTCTAAGTAAAACTCCCATATGTGTGGTCTTACTGAGTGATGGTTTCCACCCTGTATCCCAGGAAAGAATGAATCCTCCATGTGTCCCTCAACAGAATTCTGGCCTCTGCTTGTTTTTTCTCTCAGGCCGTTTACATGTACTATAGCAAACCTAAAAAAAAAACATCTAAATTCTGATTGAAGGTGAACAATGTGCAAGCAAGTAGCACGTGGTATGTAGCACACCATGGTCCTATATGAGCAGCATTTTGGGCAGTGAACAAAGAAAAATCACCCAGGAATGGGCAGCGGTACCATGCTCTCCCAAATAGGCCTGACACTCATTTCATTGTCCAGGTACCACTGAGCTCAGGAAATGCCGTGGTCTGTTTTATTCTGAAGTCTTACATAGTTACCATTGTAAACAAAACAGCAGGAATTTAATGGTAGTAATACTGTACATTTAATAAAAGTGGTATTGTATTTTTATGAATTATTGGTGCACATATAATACATGCATATTAAAAATTGGATGTAAAGAACAAACATATCCATAGCAATCAATGACGCAGAAAGGACTTCTGGGAAAACAGTCTTTGGGTGGGACATAATATTATTAAATAACTACCGGCAGGTGTCTGTATAACCCATTGTTTAGTGGATTTATTGTGAACACTGTTGAGTTAATGTTATGCCACTGTGAAAGACAATTGTGTTTCAGCATATTACTGTTCAGATTATCTTTTAAAGAGATGACATGAGTTAGCACATGGGCTTCTTTGTTCCTGCAGCCCTCCTGGCTATGCTGCCTTAACCAGCACCTGCTCTTCTTTGCCCCTCCCAAATGCTGCTTTAGCCAATCGAAATCAGGCTGACACCCAGCAGTCACCAGCCACGTGCTATAAGACTGCAGCGTATTGGTGCTCCTTGGAAGGATTGGTGGCACGTGTGGGCTTTTAGTAGGGGGTGACGAAACTGCTCCCAGTGTTGCTAGTATTTGTCCTTTTATAGAAAAACCGACGGCCAAACACTCGCTTGGGTTAGATAAGCATATTGGAAATATCATCCCTGATTGTTGTTATCGGTTATCTAATTATCGTCCATTGATTTATTTATGGCGGTTTTAACAGTATATGTGGGGCGTGATCTTTAAAAATACGTACATGTCAACGTAGCTGCAGTGAATGCAGTGAGATGGGTGATAAAAAAAAAAAAAAACGTGAATGATTTGGTGAAACCCGCCGGCCAGATTGAATCTCCTTTCCCATCCCAGCCTGTCATAATTTTGTCTTTGTTCGCTTTGGGTGCATGATGACCCGTGAGATTTACTCCTTGTGGCCGTGAGATGGCACCAGGGCCTCAATAACACAAATAACAGGCACCTCACAGGTAAACCGTGAGGCCGGGCTCCCGTGTGGATGAGAAACATGAAGCTGTGTGGAGTCCTGAGCCGCCTCGGGTGAGCGAGTGAATAATGTCTTCCATCTTCCGCCTGCACGTCCTGCCCCCCCCAGCCCTCCCCAACCATCAGCTGTCCCCCTGTGCCTGGGACGATGGTACACTGTCTGGGACAATGTCGCGCCTGTCCAGAACTGCAAGCTGCCCGCCAGAGCCTGCAGAGGTCTGCCAGACCAGTGCCAACTGGTGCTGCTCACCCAGGTCCCCACACATGCTCAGTCACCAGCATTTTGCTGCCAGCATTGTCTTGCCCATCTGTAGTAAGAGCCAGAACTCCTAACCCATGCCAGTGGTTCTGACAGTACCCAGACGGTGTGCAGGATTTGTTAATTTTTTGCCTAAGTTGTGTCTAAGATGATTTATAAGGTGTACGTTAATATTGTATAAAGAAACAGTATAGAAGAAATGTGTAAGTATGTGTTTCTTATTCGTTTGTCTTTTAAATATTTTAGTAAACCTTGTCCTGTCCAATGAACGGAGCTCATTCTGAAATGTGGTATCTGAATCTGAACTGCTCCTTAAAATCAGTTTACTACTCTCAGACTGTATCAGTATAAATAGCGGAGGCGGACATTTCGGGTCCAGAAAGTAAAAATCCAAACCAGGATTTTGTTTCAACCAACCAGTTGAGCATAAAGAATAAATATGATAAATATGTACATCAAGTTTTGCAAAAGTGTACATCGCGCTAGCAAAAGGTCATCTTACACATGCATCCATGCTTATAAAATACAAGCCATTCATTTGGTCATTTGTGAAACAAATTGTTATTATATTTAACACTATGATTAAATTATGTAGCTGATTTCTTAAATGTAAAATAGGGAGTAAAAGGCAAGAAGAGCTGAAAGATTGAAAGACTGTTATCTACCTTTGTCACCAAAAGCCTTTATTGTCACATTAATTGTGAGATTCAACAAATCGGCTGTCAATTCATGCATAATTGAGAGCTCTTTTGTAAGAAAAACCAGCCTACATGGGAGAGTGCCAGGACCAGGGATAACGACGTGGAGGAGGAGATTTTTGGATTACCGCTGCCTTCTGAGGTTTGGAGGACAAATATAATTTGCGTGGCTTTGTGGCAGGTGAGATCTGGTGGCTGGCATTGTCCTTCAAGAGCGTGCAATTTTTGCTCGTTCGATGCCCTTTTTGACTTGAAAAACCTGGTGAAGAGAGACCAGCAGACTGAAGACGCCCTTAAAAGCCATAAATGATCTCCCACGCTATGTTTATTATGTAGCTGACATCAGAATACAGGCGGCATTAAAAATTACTGGCAATATTCTTTGATGGTTTGCCTCAAGTGTTAAATGCCAACAGGATACATGAGCTCAGTCCTGCCCTATAAAATGTTCCGGAATGCCTTATGGGCATCCCACTGCCGCCCACTGGTGAGGTACCAGCCCTGTAATCAGCCTTACTACAGAGCCCCCTGTCGTTGATAATTGGTTCAGTCCATATACACCGACATGTTCCATTGTAACCTGTTGTATACCGTTTGGCTTTTTCCCTGTGCTCCCAGACAAGCTTAGAAAATCAGCTTCCTAACTGTGACTCTGTGAATATGTTCAGAGAACTTCCAGTTGTGTAACGGATGCCAAATAAACAGCCCATGGATAGTACGGGAACTGTATATCGCCATATGTCCATGTGGTTCAGGTTAACGTAGATTTACATCCAGCGATACAGCCCCAGAACTTTAGCGCACTTTACTGCTAAAAAGCGCCAATTAGAATGAAATAACAGCTGACAGGCGTGTGCAGGGATGCAGAGAGCGGCCCGCAGCGGCCTGTCACTCGGACAGCTGAGCGTTTCGTACGCTATTTATGGCGGCCCGTGTGGTGTCGGGGCGCCTGTCTTCAGGCCTTACATGGGCGCTCCTTCTGTGGGGGGGGGCTATTCTCTTACGGTCCGCCCTGGTCATTCCTGCAGTAGGAAAAGAGCCACACTAACCCCCGGAAATCTGCCAGAACTCGGGGCTGAAGTCATTTTATGAGAGGATTTTTGGGCCCCCTACAGCATATCTTATGGTATATTTTGATACTCACCATGAATGTTTCTTTTCTTAAACCCCCGTCAAACTTCTCTCCCCTGTTACACATTCTTCTCCCAAACATGCTCTCTCTCTCTCTCTCTCTCTCTCTCTCTCTCTCTCTCTCTCCTGGTCCCCCTTCTGCCCCCCTCCTGTTCCTCTCCCCACATTTCATGTTGCACTTGATGTCCCAATAGGAAAGCACCGTTCTATATTTGTAAGTTTCTGAACCGTCTCCATTACAGACGGAGCTTCTGAACTCTGCCTCCCTCAGAGTCTGCGCCACAGTGGCCCTGCTGGATTGAGAGGTCTGTAGCGGTGCCCCCCCCCCCCCCCCGTCGATTCGGACCCCTCCACCTCTCCCAGGCCCCCGGACCCTCCTCATCTGCGCAGATCCCCTGAAGCTCTGAGGGGACCTGCTGCCTGACGTTTGGATATACCGGTGAGCACAGGAAGCTTACAGCAAAGTAAGTCGTCTCTCCTCCACTTTGGCATCTAGTTCCGGAAGCAAAACCAAAGCAGTACAGGGAATCCTAACATTCTTAGCTGAGAAACAGCCCTGCTGCTTATGTATGATCTACATCGATTCACGTTAAAACTCTTTATGGGCTGTCATGCACAAAGCCCTTCGTGGGATGTTGTGGTGAATGGAGACGCCGATGAAACGCTGTAGATCAATCATTGCGAAGCTTGAGAAAGTGCTATATTTGGCGCCTGGTCCGTGTCCAGGTTGGGTCAGCTTGGGTCGGCGAATGCAGTTTTGAGACTGTAGTTAACCATGTGTGACTCCACTGCCCTCTTTTTGAGGAAAGCTCTGGTTGAATTTGCAAAACAGTCCCAAATCTCTTGGCCTGGTAAATACACACAGTACTCACACAGTACTGGTAGGGCATCCACACCCAAATCTACTCCCTAGAGTTTGCAGTAAGAAAATCTACTCACCTTAATTGTGTTGAATGATTTAGCTTAGGAAGCCATGCAACAAATGCATAATCAGTTTCACAGGCTCTGTCCTGTACTGTTGTTTTTCGGCTTGTGGAACTTGTGTGACTTCACTTTGCATAGTAAAAGTCCCCGAAGTGGTCAGATGACGTCCCTATCTTAAGTGTGACTTCACTTTGCATAGTAAAAGTCCCCGAAGTGGTCAGATGACGTCCCTATCTAAGTGTGACTTCACTTTGCATAGTAAAAGGCCCCGAAGTGGTCAGATGACGTCCCTATCTAAGTGTGACTTCACTTTGCATAGTAAAAGTCCCCGAAGTGGTCAGATGACGTCCCTATCTTAAGTGTGACTTCACTTTGCATAGTAAAAGTCCCCGAAGTGGTCAGATGACGTCCCTATCTAAGTGTGACTTCACTTTGCATAGTAAAAGTCCCCGAAGTGGTCAGATGACGTCCCTATCTAAGTGTGACTTCACTTTGCATAGCAAAAGGCCCCGAAGTGGTCAGATGACGTCCCTATCTAAGTGTGACTTCACTTTGCATAGTAAAAGTCCCCGAAGTGGTCAGATGACGTCCCTATCTAAGTGTGACTTCACTTTGCATAGCAAAAGGCCCCGAAGTGGTCAGATGACGTCCCTATCTAAGTGTGACTTCACTTTGCATAGCAAAAGGCCCCGAAGTGGTCAGATGACGTCCCTATCTAAGTGTGGCTTCACTCAGTGCTCTCATTACTCCTCTGAAGGAAGATAACGTTAATTGAAGGTCAAATCTTCGGAACACACTCAGTCCATGAATATTGAGTATTGAGGAAGCCTGACAATAACTCATTGGCTCATATCAAAAAACAACAAAAAAAATTGACTGAGTGAATTTTGGAAACTTGCTCTTCAGACAGAACCTTGAGTTTCATCCTGTGGTTTCATGACTCCTGAGAGTTTCTGCTTTGCAGGCTGTGGTGCAGGATGTGGATGGAATTCTTTAACTCTGCTGGATAATACTATCAAGCAGTATCTTGCTGTTCATTCGGCTTGCAAACACTTATCCTGGTTATGGCCCGGGGCGGGGGGGGGGGGGGGTAAGAATTGTTATTTATCTCTACATAATTTCTTATTTTGGCAGTTGGCATTTCCTTCCACAATAACTTTGTACCCATCTATACAGTTGATACTTTATCTGGAGCACTTCATGTTAAGTGCTTAGCACTTAGTACTACAATAGGACACTTCCGGATACTTGAACTAATGACCTTCTGGTGAAAGTCCTTAACCACTGCCCAGAAGGCTCACTTTATTTAATTGTATCATTTAGTGCACATCGGGGATCATGGAACCTTTGCACACCCACATCTCCACCTTCACATGCACAGTATAAGCTGCTGTCCCTTCTGTTTGTCCATAAAAATGAAGCTACACAAGTGGGAGGCATTTTCATGAGTGGTAAGGTAGGTAAGCATCGTTAAATGGGCAGTAAAATCCACTGTAAGAGCGTAACTTTAAATGAGACAGAGAATATTGACACTTTCATTTGGGCTTTTAGATTCTGGACAAAACATTTTGTTGCTTTATTCCATAGCCTCTGGTTTCTCTCATTGCTGGAAGCCTCCAGCCTGTCAACGCTAAACTTGCTAACGAGTGGCTACGTTGACTTGCAGAATCACTGGTATAAGCAAGTGCTTGGGGTTGAAGCACTGAGACCTCAATCTAATTCACAGGTCTTATAATCCTAGCCATGGAACCAGATTATCTATTGCCCTCATGATGACCATCTTCTATGCGTGTGTGTAGAACACATGACCGCTCAGGCTAATGGTGAAGTGTGGTTACTGAGCTGAGCTACAAAAACACTGTGCCTGTGCGTTGCTAGTTTTAATGCAAGGTGATGGTCTGACGGGAGCGCCTCTGATGTCTGGCTGCAAGACCTTGTTATAAAATAGGATGAAACACATGATCCTTTATTAGCTGGCCTAGAATGATTAACAGTGTGAACAGTACTTAATAAGAAATCTCAGACTTTCCATATTCTGCCCCGTGGAGACATTTGGGCACCTTGACACAAGGCGACGCACGTATTGGATTTATAACTGATCAGTAGAGGATGACTGCGGTTAGGAAGAAACAAAACAACAGGAATCCCCAATTAGCAGGCATAAGAAAACGCGTTTCATTATATTATATTATATTATATTATATTATATTATATTATATTATATTATATTATATTATATTATATTATATTATATTATATTATATTATATTATATTATATTATATTATATTATACAAATGCATGCCTGATTTTTTGGGGAACATATTTCAGAAAACTTTTCCCTATTATGTGTATTTGCGTGAAGTGGTCTAGAGATTTTCTTGCTTATAATTAACATTGACAAGCAACTACGATCTGTTGACTTGCCTTTGCTGTTTAAGGCAGGCTCCTGTCCAGCAAGCACGCATAAATGCACCATCATGTATTTTCTGTTTAGATTACCTTTCCGCTAGGTCATTTAAACGTTCATTCAGTTGCAGGTGGTTTGTTTCGCAGTCATGTAAACATCAGTTATTTGTGAACTGAAATGATCGTCCCGGTGGGGGGGGGGGATTGTAGTTGCTGCAGTGAAACAGGTGTTCGCTTACTTTTTATGACCCTAAAGAGGGTTGCCAGGTCCTGGCTAATTTCCAACCAAAAACTTCCCGAAGATAAGCACAATATGGTATGAAACCATCCCTAAATGCGTTGGCGGGGTCGATGTATCTGACAACGCAAAGGAAGGCGAATAATTCTAGTCCTATGAATAATTCTTGCTCTGGGGGATTCCCTTTGGGCAATTTTTACTCTGATGAGAAATATTCTCCATTTTATCATTTATATTTTAGACAGAATGTTATTTTGTGCTTCCGGAAAAGGGATGAAACAAGCAGATATAATCAGATTATACTTTGTGTTTTCCCATAATAAAAAAACCCAACTGCCTGCGATTGTTTTAATTTTCACCCGTGACATTGATTTTAACCTAGTCTGATATAAGGTGAAAAGGTGGTACATCTATTTAATTTCCACATGTGATTTACTTGTGGCCATAATGTAGGTAATATGTACAGATATAATTAACTACAACAGGGGAAAAAATTACTTGCAGATGAATAGTTATTACTATATTAAAATATAGTTTGAGCGAATGCACAAGTATACAGTACGTTACCTGCACCGTTTCACCATCTGATGCTTGAGCAACCTTGGTGCTCTGAAGCTTCATGCTTTTTTCACAAAACATGCCAAAATCATCTTTAGAAGCACAGCAGCACAGCTATCCATCCATGCAGCACAGGGCACAGAGCTGGGGTACACCCTGGATGGGATGCCAGTCCATTGCAGGGCACATGAGTGCATGCACGCACCTAGTCAGATGATGGCAGTTTAGAGATGTCAGTCAGTGTAACAGACGGCCTTTGGACTGCGTGATGAGAACCTGGAGGCATCCTAATCCCCAGCCCTCATTTAACTAGTTTATTATTTAGCTATTTCAAGCTTTTCCTTTGATGTTCTTCGCAGTCCGTACTGTATTCATTTAGCATGGTGTTAATGCAGAAATGTGAAGCAAATTCCAGCAGCAACACAAAACCAAGGTTTTCTTTGGGGGGGGGGGGGGGTGGAGTGCTGACAAATCGATCAACTGGCAAATCGGTGGAATGAACTGGGGGGTCCCGACGAATCTGTAAAATCGATCAGGGGATCCCGACGGATCGGAGGAATCAGTCGCAGTCTGGATTCAGTTTCATTCTGGCCCAGATGTTCATATTAAAGCAGTGGGTGAAGTGAAGACCTGAGGCAGCAGTCAGGGGTCGCCGGACCCGTGCCGAGACCAGCCCAAATAGTCTGCCTACCTACTGCCTTCTTAGTCTTAGCCTAATCTGATTATGCCTCCTTGTTTCATCCCTTTCCGGAAGGTCAAAGCTCCTGTGCGACCCAGGAGAGAAGCCAAACCAGCTTTACGAACTTCAGGAGTCGCTGTAAGATCTGGTCCATTATAACTGGATATAAATGTTCAATCACTGGTTGAATATCGATTTAGATTCTCATATTTTTTTCATTGGGCTGCTTATTGAATGCTTTCTGAAAGTGACTATGAAGAGGAGATGTTCACGATGCAATCAATATGACTGCCTCCTGAAAGGAGGTTTTTTGCTGGAAGCTTCCCTGCTTGTAGTGGTTTAGTGTCACCATTCTAAGAGCAAATCCTGATCAAACGCCAGAAATTAGATCAGCAAAATAAATGTTGGGGCGGCATGGTGGTGCAGTGGTTAGCACTGCTGCCTCGCACCTCTGGGACCCGGATTCGAGTCTCCGCCTGGGTCACATGTGTGTGGAGTTTGCATGTTCTCCCCATGTCGTCATGGGGTTACCTCCGGGTACTCCGGTTTCTCCCCCCACAGTCCAAAAACATGCTGAGGCTAATTGGACTTGCTAAATTGCCCGTAGGTGTGCATGTGTGAGTGAATGGCGTGTGAGTGTGCCCTGCGATGGGCTGCCCCCCCATCCTGGGTTGTTCCCTGCCTCGTGCCCATTGCTTCCAGGATAGGCTCCGGACCCCCTGTGATCCAGTAGGATAAGTGGTTTGGAAAATGGATGGATGGATGGAAAATAAATGTCTTCTTGACACAAATAAAAGCGGAGGTTAATTGGAGTTACCAGACTGTTCCTATATGTGAAGATGTGCGTGAATGGCGTGTGTTTGCTCCTGAAACAGGCTCTGGATCCCCACAACCCTGCTTAGAAAACGGCAGAATGGATGGATGGCTCTCCAACCTGTGTGAAGGCCTCCTGTTCTGTGGAATGAAATTCCATTGATTACCAAGCAAAGGGTTGTTCTGTAAGGGGGCGTGTGGTCTATGTATGGACACCTCTGGAAGACAGAGTAACACGGTGGCACCTTTTCTACAGGCAATTTATCGCATTGCCTTTTACTGGCACGTTGGAATGAAGGAGAGGCTACAGGTCCGAGGTTTAAACATTTGCACAGACAGATATTGTGGCAAAGATTACAAGCCAAATTCTTGACCAAATTTAAGACATTTGAACAAACCCCAAAAAACATGTGTAAGGACTAAAATCTGTGCAATCACAGTATTCTACCATTACATCACAAGACAGTTCCAAGCATTCTGGTGACGCTCATCTAGGGTCACGTTTTATAGTTTTCATTAAGCCGCTGCTTTGGCTTGGTGTACAGAATTACTTATTTTGGTATCAGTAATATAACCTGGTGTTTCAGGTGTCAGTCATTTCCTAATGAAAATGTCCTTTCTAAAAGCAGCAGACCTATCTGAGTCTTCTCAAGTTAAAGGTTTAATGAGCTGATGTTTGTCTCCAAATTTAGTGTCAGAATAATGCTGCTCCCTTAGAGCCGGTTTTAGGTTGCTGTTGCAGAGCACCATTAAGCATCATGTTGCTGACTTTTGTGCAGGTTTTCCCGATTACAAATAAATGGACGGTAACATTTATCAGCCAGAATTCTGTCTGGGAATACATGCATCACTATGCGTGTGGAGGGAAATGATTTTTCATCTTAATGACCACATATAAGGTCTATGTAATGATAAGGGTCAGCGATGAGGTTTTATTTATATAAAACCATATGTGACCATATATGAGAATAATCAGATTTTCCAGCTTGTGAACAGGTACCCTCAGGTACATGCATTGACTAGAGGTCAGAGGTGGAAATTTCAGGTCCGAAAAGTACAAATTCAGACCAAGGATTGAGGGCTCTGTGACTGTGACGCTTTAGACTCAGCTGGTTGGTTGAAACGAAACTTTCCACCTCTGCTAGAGGCAAGTGAAAAAACTCACTCAAAACACTTCAGATTCATTGATTGTTTCTCTGTCCAGAAATATCACAATTACATACTTTTTTTTCCTGGAAAATAAAGGATATTTCGTAGTCTTTCTGGAAATCTAAGAGTCGTCGTTATCTTTTTCAAAAACAGCACCGATGTCATCCATTGAAATGCAATCATTTTTTTTCCCCAAAAGCTTCAGCAAAAATATGAGTCGGTTTCATCCTCAATTTTCTCACAGAAGCCTACAAGAAACATTAAATTAGGCACCAAAATAAAGCTTGAAAACAAAGATTTTCAGGAGATTCATAATGAAATCCCTCAATTGGTGCTGAAATCCCGCCGTTGAAATGAAAGCGACCAAACCCCAACAGCACTGACCTAAGATCAGAATGTATGGGATAGCGCCCGTTGTCCTCTATACGTGATGTGCTGACCTGAGATCAGTGGGTCCAGGCTGAGGAGGGTGTGTTGAAGGATATCATTTTGGACTTGCACACTCGTCTTTTCTTTTTAAAGGGGCTTCTGTGTGCATAAAAGTATGAGTCTAAATATGCGTTCATACTTGTGTGTGTTCGTATCTGTGAGTGTGTTTATATGCCTGGAATGTGTGTGTGAGTGTGTGTCAGACCGTGCTCGGCGGCTATGCACATGAGCTAGCAGAGGTAAACACCGCGTGTCCTTTCGGCCAGTGCATCTGCACATTGCCTTTTTAGGGGTGTCTGCAGAGAGCATGGTGAGGGGGTAAGGCAGGTCGGGGGGTGGAGCCGAGGACGGTACCAGCATGTCTGCAGGGAGCATGGTGAGGGGGTAAGGCAGGCCGGAGGGTAGGGCCAAGGGCGGCACCAGCGTGTCTGCAGGGAGCATGGTGAGGGGGTAAGGCAGGCCGAGGTGTGGAGCCAAGGATAGTACCAGCGTGTTTGCAGGTAGCATGGTGAGGGGGTAAGGCAGGCCAGAGGGTAGGGCCAAGGGCAGCACCAGCGTGTCTGCAGGGAGCATGGTGAGGGGGTAAGGCAGGCCGAGGTGTGGAGCCAAGGATAGTACCAGCGTGTTTGCAGGTAGCATGGTGAGGGGGTAAGGCAGGCCGGAGGGTAGGGCCAAGGGCAGCACCAGCGTGTCTGCAGGGAGCATGGTGAGGGGGTAAGGCAGGCCGGAGGGTAGGGCCAAGGGCAGCACCAGCGTGTCTGCAGGAAGCATGGTGAGAGGGAAAGGCAGGCCAGGGAGTGGAGCCAAGGGCGGCACCAGCGTGTCTGCAGGGCGCATGGTGAGGGGGAAAGGCAGTCCGGGGGGTGGAGCCAAGGGTGGCACCAGCGTGTCTGCAGGGCGCATGGTGAGGGGGAAAGGCAGGTCGGGGGGTGGGGCCAAGCGTCACTAGCGTGTCTGCAGGGCGCATGGTGAGAGGGAAAGGCAGGCCAGGGGGTGGGGCCAAGCGTCACTAGCGTGTCTGCAGGGCGCATGGTGAGAGGGAAAGGCAGGCCGGAGGGTAGGGCCAAGGGCAGCACCAGCGTGTCTGCAGGAAGCATGGTGAGAGGGAAAGGCAGGTCGGGGGGTGGGGCCAAGCGTCACTAGCGTGTCTGCAGGGCGCATGGTGAGAGGGAAAGGCAGGCCAGGGGGTGGGGCCAAGCGTCACTAGCGTGTCTGCAGGAAGCATGGTGAGAGGGAAAGGCAGTCCGGGGGGTGGAGCCAAGGGCGGCACCAGCGTGTCTGCAGGGCGCATGGTGAGGGGGAAAGGCAGTCCGGGGGGTGGAGCCAAGGGCGGCACCAGCGTGTCTGCAGGGCGCATGGTGAGGGGGAAAGGCAGTCGGGGGGTGGAGCCAAGGGCGGCACCAGCGTGTCTGCAGGGCGCATGGTGAGAGGGAAAGGCAGGTCGGGGGGTGGGGCCAAGCGTCACTAGCGTGTCTGCAGGAAGCATGGTGAGAGGGTAAGGCAGGCCAGGGGGTGGGGCCAAGCGTCACTAGCGTGTCTGCACGAAGCATGGTGAGAGGGAAAGGCAGGCCAGGGGGTGGGGCCAAGGGTGGCACCAGCGTGTCTGCACGAAGCATGGTGAGGTGGTAAGGCAGGCCGGGGGGTGGGGCCAAGCGTCACTAGCGTGTTTGCAGAAAGCATGGTGAGAGGGAAAGGCAGGCCGGGGGGTGGGGCCAAGGGCGGCACCAGCGTGTCTGCAGGGCGCATGGTGAGGGGGTAAGGCAGGCCAGGGGGTGGGGCCAAGCGTCACTAGCGTGTCTGCAGGGCGCATGGTGAGAGGGTAAGGCAGGCCAGGGGGTGGGGCCAAGCGTCACTAGCGTGTCTACACGAAGCATGGTGAGAGGGAAAGGCAGGCCAGGGGGTGGGGCCAAGGGTGGCACCAGTGTGTCTGCACGAAGCATGGTGAGGTGGTAAGGCAGGCCGGGGGGTGGTGCCAAGCGTCACTAGCGTGTTTGCAGAAAGCATGGTGAGAGGGAAAGGCAGGCCGGGGGGTGGGGCCAAGGGCGGCACCAGCGTGTCTGCAGGGCGCATGGTGAGGGGGTAAGGCAGGCCGGGGGGTGGGGCTAAGCGTCACTAGCGTGTCTGCAGGGCGCATGGTGAGAGGGAAAGGCAGGCCGGGGGGTGGGGCCAAGCGTCACTAGCGTGTTTGCAGAAAGCATGGTGAGAGGGTAAGGCAGGCCGGGGGGTGGGGCCAAGCGTCACTAGCGTGTCTGCAGGGCGCATGGTGAGAGGGAAAGGCAGGCCGGGGGTGGGGCCAAGGGCGGCAGCTGCGGATCTGGGCTCTGTCAGAGCTCTCTGTGTCCACATAAGGGTGAGGATGGGTGACTGTGTGTGTCGGTGGCGTGGTCGGAGGGGAAGCCTGTCACTTTTTAGCCTTTTTTCAGGTCTCCACAATATAAGCATCAATCTTATTTATAAAATAAATAAGTAAATAAAATCTGTGAATGCAATCAAAAACTTAAAAGTGTTGTGTTTGGTTACTTATAATGACATTTGTGCCTGTCTGTGGGTGTGTGTGTGGGGGAGTGGAATTAGGTTTTTGCCAATAGAAATGAATGGATGATCCCCACAAAGATATGAGTGCAGGTGTGTGTGTGTGTGTGTGTGTGTGCATGTGTGTGTGCATAGTCCAGATATACCTTGTGGGGACCAAATGTGCCTACAACGTGATTTTTTTTTAACCCTGTGGGGTCCCCATAAGGGAAAATTCAGTTTTCCAAAAATCTACGACTGCAATCAAAAAACCAAAAATACAACTAACTCTTGTATTTAGCTTGGTTACTTATGGTTATGGTTGGGGCTGGGTAGGGGTTAAGGTTGTCATAGTTAGCATTAGCATTTTCCCATTGAAATGAATGAGCAGTCCCCACAAAGATATGACTACAGGTCCGTGTGTGTGTGTGTGTGTGTGTGTACAGGGATGGGGGGGGGGGGTGTTGTTGCATGTTTGCTGGGTCATCATAATCCAGCATGTGACTGGGAGGGCAGGCATCATTTTGGGGAAACATGACCAGGCCTGGCAGGGGGTCTCGTTCCGGAACGGCACTCTTAAGGAAGCCCCAGTGTATTTGTCTCCTGCATGCGTCCAGCAACTTGGATCCTACACTATAGCTGAAAGTTATTTTTAAATGTCATATTGGGTAAGCAGACTGGTCTGATCTTTCCTAGTCAGTCAGGTTTGCATGTGTTTTTGAAGCATGTGAGCGTGGCAGTGTTTTCCAGCGGAGTAGGACTGCGTGCTTATGGTTTATTCTCTATAATGTAAGAAATGTTAAGCATTTAGTGTATAGATCCACAGGGGGCGCCGTTTTGCAATATTGAGTAAAATCATGCAAGTCATCAGCCCCTGATATTGCGCATAAAAACCTTGACGGAATAACATGAAGGATCTTCAAGTTTCAAGTTTCTTATTGTCACACACATGAAATTCTTGTGCCACAAGGACAGGTGCATGGAAGGACAATAGGGCAAAGGGGAGTGCAAGGAAAGACATGACAGGCCAACAAAAGACAATACAGGACTTGTAATCGCCCCAAGGTGCCTGGAAATGGTGAGTGTTAATTCATTGTTATGTCATAAAGAAAGAAAGAAAGAAAGAAAGAATAAATACTTGCATCTGAATAGTTATTGGTGGCACAGGCATGTGTTATATCAGTGCCTTAATCGAAGAAGGTGAATCTTTTGGAGCTTTTAGACTAACTGCTTGTCTTAGGCTGAAGTCACAGGCCTTGTGCTGCTCTGAGGGGGTGGGGGCAGCTCGGGAAGTGCAGTGTAAACACCTCGGGATTTTGCGCTGCCTTCTTGTTGTACCCTTTTAAGGTGCTGCTCCCTCAATACAGAGTTTGCCCATAAAGGGTTTTTTTCCCACAAGGCGAAGGAATGTTTCAGAGCAAATTTCAGCACACTCAGCCTTAGACGAATGCCTGCGAAGGGCAGATCACTCTGAGGGACTGTGTGCTGTGGCCACGGCATCTGTTAACATCAGAGACAGCAGCTCTCTTAGTCCCCGACAGGCTTTAGCAGTGAGGGTCAATACTACTACTGTTCAGTTTTACTGCATATGTGAGAAAAGCGGCACGGTGGGTAGGAGGTCCTGAGAGCAGCTGAGGAAAAAGGTCCTGTGAGGAGCTGAGGCAGGAGGTCCTGTGAGGAGTGACAGGAGGGCCTGTGAGGAGCTGAGGCAGGAGGTCCTATGAGGAACTGCGGTAGGAGGTCCTGTGAGGAGCTGAGGTAGGAGATCCTGTAAGGAACTGAGGTAGGAGGTCCTGTGAAGATGTGATAGGAGGGCCTATGAGGAGTTGAGGTAGGAGGTCCCGAGAGGAGCTGAGGTAGGAGGTCCCGAGAGGAGCTGAGGTAGGAGGTCCTATGAGGAACTGAGGTAGGAGGTCTTGTGAGGAGCTGAGCTAGGAGGTCCTGTGAGGATGTGATAGGAGGGCCTATGAGGAGTTGAGGTAGGAGGTCCTGAGAGGAGCTGAGGTAGGAGGTCCTATGAGGAACTGAGGTAGGAGGTCTTGTGAGGAGCTGAGCTAGGAGGTCCTGTGAGGATGTGATAGGAGGGCCTATGAGGAGCTGAGGTAGGAGGGCCTGTGAGGAGCTGAGGTAGGAGGGCCTGTGAGGATGTGATAGGAGGGCCTATGAGGAGCTGAGGTAGGAGGTCCTGTGAGGAGCTGAGGTAGGAGGGCCTATGAGGAGCTGAGGTAGGAGGGCCTGTGAGGATGTGATAGGAGGGCCTATGAGGAGCTGAGGTAGGAGGGCCTGTGAGGAGCTGAGGTAGGAGGGCCTATGAGGAGCTGAGGTAGGAGGTCTTGTGAGGAGCTGAGGTAGGAGGTCCTATGAGGAGCTGAGGTAGGAGGGCCTGTCACTTACACTTACTTTTGCATCAGTCATAGGCAGCAACCAGACAGAGCGCAACGTAAGCACTGAATAAAGACATCTCAATAGCGGGAACCTTAAAACATTAAACTGTTTCAGTTATACCCCGTGTAACTGAAATAGACCATGCAGACGCATATCAGAAAGTAAACAGCAGTATAAAAATACAGCCGAAAATGTTCTCCCCATTTAGTTTTAACCATTCACCAATGCACAGACAAATGAGTGATCAATAAAGGATCACATATAAAAAATAATAATAAAAAAAAACTAGACAGCCAATAGCCCCCCCTGATCAGTCTGGGCCTCTATGCCACAGCCTAGGCAAGTCTGTTCATTAATTCACCCCCTGGGTAGGAGGTCCTGTGATGACTCAAGGTCAGGGGGTTCTGTGAAGAGCCAAGATCGGAGGTTCTGTGAAGTGTGAATTTCAGGGGATTCTGTGAACTGGCATCGTGAACTGCCAAGCTCAGAGTTTCTAGAATCTGCTAGGTCAGTGAAATGTAGGTTTCTCCTTTCCCCTCCTGCCCTACGACTGAGATCCCATGTCCAGAAGGCTGAGAGCAGGGCAGTTGGGGCAGGGGGGGGTATTTAAAACAAGGGGGCTGATCTTTGCCCAGCTGTGTTCCTTATGGTAGATATAGATGGAATTCTCTTGAAAATTAAACCATTGGTCAAATTCTGGAAGGTCACCAAAATATCTATATCCAGGAGATCAGTACAGCAAGCTGCCTTGATTAGGATAATCTAAAAAACAAGCTGTACTACTGACATGCTCTGGTTTTTTTGTATATCGGCCAAAGCTGTTAAAGAGCAGTAAGTGAATTGGAAAAATCATCTTTCTTTTACAGTGAATTTTTGTGAGTATTTATCTTACACAGACAACTCTGCCAGCCGACTGACTGATCCAAGCTGTGGCATCCCCTCATACCCATGGAAGGTCAACCATGTCAATCCTTGACATCTGCTAAAAAGGATTCCACTATCTGAACAGTCTGGCAAGCACTGAACAGTTATTGTCAATGTAAATCAAAAAGGAATTAGAAAGCAAATGCCAGGACAGGAAGCATCGTGGAGATTCGTGCAGGCGGCTGAAATGTTTTTCTGGTGGTTGATGTTGGTGCTGAAGTAGTTGCTGAGTTTGGGTGTGAAGGCAGTGCTCTCAGCATGACCACCACGTCTGTTCTTCTGGAAACAAGGTCCATCGAGGTCATACTTCTGTCAGTTCTGCAGGTTGGGACTTAGGTTGTTGTTTTGTTGAGCAGCTCTATGTTGTTCGTTTATTGTCATGGTCAGACAATCCAGCCCGCCGCTCCCCTTTGTGAGCGCCTGTGAATTTTTGGCCCATGAGCTCGGCATAAATCAGGGTGTTTTTGTGGACTGCATGCCTCCCGCTCCCTGCGGCACACTGAGATCGGCAGCTCCTGGCTCGCCGTCAGCCGTCCCCGTGGCCTCTTCATGCAGCCGTTCGCGTTTCTGCTTTCTGACGACACAGATGAGTGGCAATTCAGGCTTGAAAGAAAGGGCAGCATCTTCTAACGTCGATGCGGGGATTTGCAGCTCTGCTCTTTGTCTTGGGGGGGGGGGGGGGGGACTTCACTCCTGCCCCACCCCCATCCTGACTCCTGTGAAACCCCTTCTAATTTTTGCCGGTAATCAGATTATCGTCTTCTGCTCCTTTAGCCCGGCTGCTCCCTGAGTTATGCGGGGGCGTATGCGCGAGGGCGTGCCGCAAGTGCAGATATGTCAGCGTCTGCATGGCTGCGCAGCTGGCTGCAGCATCTGCCTGCAGTCTGTTCTTAAGTCTCGCCAGGGCAGAGGAGTGGGTCTCTGTCATGGTTCAGTCAGCCTGGGCAGTGGGTCTTCGGTGGGTTTGTACTGTGTACCTGTTGGGCTCCATCGCTCCTGTTATTGTTTACTGAAACCCTTGGAGACTGGATACCTGAGCCGTGTCCAGTGGCACCAAAAAGTGCCTTTGAATGATTCTGCAGTGATTTGCAGGGGCGTGGACACCATGCCTGTACTCTGAGGGGAAAAGCGGTGTTTCTGAGTCCTGTCGCTTCTTGCATGCCTGCGGTTCTTGACATTTATCATTTTCATAACCAGCTCTATGTCAAATCAAGCCACGTTCCATGCATACTAGTTATGTTTTGGAGACACCTCTGTGTGTGTATGTATGTGTGGGTTTGCATAGATCACATTTGGGGACCAAAATGTCCCCAAAGTGCGATAAAACCTGAAACTTCCTTACTTTAGGGGACACTTCTTTAGCTCCCCATTTGGATAAGCTCAGTTTTATAAAAATCTGTGAATGCGATCAAAAAAGTAAAAGTGCCAAAAGTCTTGTATTTTGGTTGGTTACTTATGGTTAATGTTAGGGCTGGGTGGAGGTTAAGATTGTCATAGTTAGCGTTAGCATTTTGCCCACAGAAGTGAATGAGCGGTCCCCATATGGATAGGTATACCCTACATGTGTTTGTGTGTGTGTGTGACCCTCTTTGAGTGTGAGTCCCTCACTTGTCTGCGATTGGCTCGAGTCTCAAAGCTTTAGCTAAAGCTATGCTTCTGATTTGTCCCAGACCTGTAAATAAACACTGGCACATTCACTGTCTTATGAGCTTCAGTCCACCCCCCCACCCCCCCCCCCCCCCGAATCTGACTAATCCCTCAATCACAGACATGCGCTGAGCTCCAAGCTCCACACTGACTATAGAATACAGCGTCTGTCGGCGAGGAGACCGGCATACCGCATCCTGTTTTAGCTCACCGAGGGAGACACCAGCCATGAGGAGATGCGACGCAAGTACGGTATTCCTCATCCGGACTGGGGGTCCCCTGCCATTCGGCCCGAGAGCAAACAGCTGAGATATAAAGCGGGAGAGAAGTTTGCGCTTATAGTGGAGTACTTTGCGTATCGTGCTTGTGTTTATCCCCCTGTAAGGAGCTCAGCTGGCAGTTTAAAAGCTCTTGAGGTAGTATCGATCTGCTCGCTGTCCAAGTTGTGCTCCGAGCCGGTTTCGTCTGTGGAGGAGCCAGGTCTCCAGATTGCCGGCATGTTCCGTAAGAGCAGCGCTCTCAGCGTCTCAGATTAGCGGCTAAGTGCCGACGTCGGCCGAAAACGTTAGCATCACGGACATCTTGATACTTATATAAAGTGGAGTGCTGCTGATGTGTTATATAAACATTAGCAGTTATGGGTTCACCATTCAGTCGTATCTTTATGTAATTGGTTAAACCTTAACCTTTGCCTTACAAATTCTACTGATAAATCACTTTGTTTCTTCTAGAAATACGTCCAAGCTGAAATATCTTCTTGTTTTTTAAATGATCCGTAATGTTAATTGCGTGAATGTGTTTGCACGGAGGTTTAGTTTCTGATTATTCTGTTATGCTTAAAGGGAGCATGATCTCCGACACTGTACTGATGAGTGATACAGGACTATGCGATCTACTCTACACTTTGCTGAATATCTAGAGCAGTGTTTTCCAATACAGTCCTCGGGATCCCACAGTCGGTTAATGTTTTTGCTCCCTCCCAGCTCCCTACCAGACCATCCACATTTTTGCTCCCAGCTGCCAGAACAAAAATCTAGACTGTCTGTTGGGCTCCCGAGGAACAGATTAGGGAACACTGATCTATGGGACCAATAGCAGTTTGTGTTTTCATAATGAAGGAACTGATGATATGGTCCATTGCCAACAGGTTTTATTGTGAAATTTCAAACTCCTGCTTTATTTCCCAGTGAGGCTCGTTCATAAGGCTGTTGCCACTGAACGCACGGATAACGACGGTGCCAGCTAGCCATTACATGTGTAGGTCCTGAAAGACAAGGCTTCCGGAATTCAGGAAATGGTAATGGTCACACCCTTGGCCCATGTTTACCTGTCAGCCAGTGTATGTATTACCTCTATAAGTGGCACATGTGGTCTAGAGGGTAATGATCTAGGCTTATAACCAGCAGGTTGTCAGTTACATATCTCGTGGGTGGGATTACCTTCTTACTCTCCAGGAGGATACTTAATCCAACCTCTGCAACAGAGACCTCTTTACATATAAGTAGAACTGTTCAAGTGTCAACTGTGCAACTAGCTTTGTGATGACTTAATTTGTCTCCAGAACCGTAATATTGGGCAATATTGCAAGATATCAAACTATCAAGCAGTGTTGGGCATTTCAGGTCCAGGAGACAGAAATCCAGACCAGGATTTTATCTCTACCAACCAGGTGCGCATAAAGAGTCACAGGTACAGAGGCACTAAACCGCTTTGTAAAAACAAAATCTTTGTCTGGATTTCTTGCTTCTAGAACTGAAATGCCCAACATTGCAACTAATCGTGGATCATCATGATTTAGGCTTCAGGGAACAAAAAGATGTCCATCATTCTGTTATTTTTTTTTTTAGTCTAACTCTTGATCCTAAAACATAATTCACTTGTAGTTAATGCAGGTGACTGGGAATGGTAGTAATTCAGTGTTTGACTGGAAAATTAATAAGAAAACCACATGGATTGTTCATGTGGTGGTTCCAGAACAGTTTGATTTTACACAGCAAGTAGCGTCGTAGCTGTTGTTCTGCTTCCTGCTCTAGGTTTTAGCCCCATCTTCAGTGGGCTGTCCTGGTACAGCATCCGTGTCTTTGACTCTGGGGGTGTGACCCAGGAGTTGGCAGAAATTGAATGACTATGCAGTCGTGTCAGTGGAGTGCTTTTGAAAATTCGGGGAGGCTTTGAGAAGTGCTTGGAGTAGAGGCTTGGGCTGGTGAAAGGGTGAGGGACAGTCCTCTGCGCACTTTGTTAACCGAGACTCATCAATAATGTTGAAATTAGCTCACCATTAAATGTTAATCTAAACTGAACAAATGAATGCGTTTCAATAAACGTTCAGCTGTAGTACTTCTCTCCCCCCAGGACTCCCAATGTGCTGTTAGCAGCATCTTAACCCAAACTAACCCAAAAGCAGTATGAACTCCACAGCACCATGCAATGCCTCCATTCCTCTCTGGTACTAATTGTACTGACTCATCTTTCATATGTCATCTTATCTTTTATAGATTTTGGACCCGGTTCTCCCATTAGACTTGGCAGCTGGACGACGTCGGAAGGGAAAACTCTAAGGTACCATCGCCGCTGAGGAGTGGCGCAGATTTGGGCGCCTGACTGGCAGGCAGGACACGTAGCCTCACTTTTAGCCGTGGCTCAACAGCGTCACCAGCGGTCTGAGCTTCCACTCGTATCGTTTTACATCAGCAGGGCCCCTAACCCTGGTCCTCAGCAGCCACAAGCTCGGTTTAGCTAGGTACCCTAAAATCTATAATTAATCAGTTGGGATGTTTATCAGGAGTGTCACAACCAGTGGGGGGGACAGAGTCTGTTGAAGTACAGCCCTAGTATCTTCACGCCTTCTTCAAATGACTTTTTAGACCAGTTAAAATGTAGAAGACCGTAATCTTTATTTCTGGTTGTATACCATGTGTGCCTATTTTACCATATATATGCTTAGGGCCTCAACTTTTTCAGGGTATAAAGTATCAGAAAAGCTCTCTACATACGAAGTGAGTCTTAAGAGTTGTCAGAATGATTGTACATCAGTTGCAATTGCTTCAACAGATTCTCGGCGTGCTTAATGCATTTGTCTTAGATATCTGGGAGCATGATGGCGTTTATTTTCAATTATTTAGGTTGTGGGTTGGTATGATGGTCGGAAATTATAGTGCGTGTTTCCAGCGGTTTTTAAAGAGACCATTCCGTTGCGGTAGCTTTCGCCAGGAGTTCTCCTCTGACGACAACTCCGACGTGGTCAAGGATACAGATGCTAATCTTTTAGCCGTCCTTCCCAGGGGTGAGTACTGTATATGCTTCTTTGATAAACACTGATCAATCTGAATGTAGCATTACTGTGTATCAAGTTAATATTTCTTGGACACTCAGACTAGACCTCAGTAACTGGTTACAGTCATACCTCCCTAATTTTCTGGACAATTTTACCAGGAGCAGGTTTGTTGTTTAGGACCCCCCCCCCCCCTCCCCCCCCATTGAAAAAGTCACCGTACCCCCCTCCAGTGTAGTGACTGTTTCTGGCCCAAATCTAAGGCACCTATGCAAATGTATGGTTTGCATAATGGTAAACAACACTGCTCATACTTATTATCTGGATGGAAGAGGCGGCGATGCTTGCTGGAGATGTTTGCATAAATATCCTCTGTTATTTAGACGCTTCTGCAGTGTCGAGTTCACCTACATGGCCTTCTACTTGAGCTCAGGGTCCTACTTACCTGTAGCATGTTAAATGGGGTGTTCTTTCCCTTCCAGATAGTTAACTGTTTGTTCCCCTCCAGTTTCAGAACTAAGGAAGTATTTCGAGCGTGTTGCCCGTGATTTAGAGATGAACAGGTAAGAGGCCTTTACAACTGTGTCTGTAGACAACCGCAAACTCCAGTTTAGCCCGAAGAAGGCGCTTGCGATTCTGAAAGTGCCTATTCTATGCATGGGCTAAACAACACTTCATGAACCATTTGCCGTATTTTCTGAGCCCAGCAGATGGCGCTCTGCGTCTATTAACGTGCTCAAAGCATACGCCATAGCAAATTAAGAACACCGTTTAGTGGAGTCAAAAAAATACAGTAAATGGTTCGTGAAGTTTCATTTGACCATCACCACTATTCTAGACTGGCCGTGCACACCCCTAACCAGCCTGTATGCCCTGCCCACTTCCCGGACACACAGGAAGGAGCGCATCGCCAGACGCCTGGAGGGCATCGAGGGTGATGCTGGCCTGGTGTCCCACCGCCTGTTGGAGGAGGACACCCCACGCTACACACGTGCCACCGATCTCTGTGAGCCGTGTGTTGTGGGTAAGGATTTTGGTCAAGCAGCTGGACACCAGCTAAGTAACATAGAGTAACAGCAGAAGCTTTTTACCATTCGCACTAGAAGACAATCACTGAGGTCTGTTTGATTTTTAAGGTATAATTTTTTTTTTATCAGCCAGGTTTGCGGTGGCTTAGATACCACTGTAATGGTAGGGATGACATAGATTTTATTTTTGAGCTTTGTCCATGGTCTGATGGGTCTCATTTCTCATTGTCTTCCTGCAGTGCGGAGATATAGCAGGGAAGAGCTGGCAGTCCCGCCGGCTGTAGAGGTTATCGCCCCAGAGAGGCAGTCCAGAGTTCGAGTGCGAGCCGAACCGAAGACAACCCAGGCTCCGCCCTACAGCTCCACCTCGGTGCTGGCAGAGCTGGACTCCAAGGCAGAGCGGATCGCCCGCTACAAGGCAGAGCGCAGGCGGCAGCTGGCCGAGCGCTATGGGATCTCCCTGGATCAGGAGACGGAGGTGGAGCCCAGCACACCTCGCCATGGTTACGGGCGCACACGTATGCAGCTGGAGGAGGGGGGCAGGGGCTGTGGCCAGGGGCCACAGGAGAGACACTCCTTACGGGTTTCAGGGGGATCACATAGCAGCAGTTCTGGGGTGGGCCGGGTCTTCATGGCGGCACAGCCAGGACCCCTCGTGGCTGCCCCCGGCTCCTCGGAGCATGAGAGAGCGATGAATCTGGAGAACTCCAGGCGAGACCGAGACAGGGAGAGGGGAGCCCAGCCTGTGTCACCACCCAGCTACACAGACCCGCCAGTGTCCTCCACCAAGGCCCCTCCCAGAGAGCCACCCTTAGCAGGAGTGCCCAGCTCCCCCAGGCCCGGTCGCAGAGCCTCCCTGCCCACCCCGCGGTACGGCATCTCCCCCGGGGACTTGTTCATCGAGCAGCAGGCGCAGAACATCCTCAACAGGCAAGGGTAAGTCACTCGCATCATGGAGGGGGGGGGACTGATTCGCTTCATGGAGGGGGGGAGTCACTTGCATCACTGGGGGAGGAGTTACATCACTGGGGGGGGAGTTACATCACTGGGGGGGGAGTTACATCACGGCGGGCAGGTCACTCGCATCACAGACAGTCAGTCGCATCATATGGGGCAGTCACTCACAGTACTGGGGGAGGAGTCACTCGCATCATGCGGGGGGGAGTCACTCACATCACTGGGGGAGGAGTCACTCGCATCACAGGGGGTCACTCGCATCACAGGGGGTCACTCACATCACTGGGGGAGGAGTTACTCGCATCACGAGAGGCGGGTTACTCGCGTCATGTGGAGGGGAGTCACATCACTGGGGGGTCACATGCCTCACGGGGGGGGAAGTGACTCGTATCATGGGGATCACACATCACGAGGGGTCACTCGCATTGTGTGGGGGAATCACATCACTGGGAGAGGAGTCACTCAGATCACGGGGGGGGTCACTTGCGTCATGTGGGGGTAAATCGTATCATGTGAGGATCAACATACTTAAACTGAAAGCAGTAGCAACATTGTGTCCAGTCTGGGGTCATTTTTCGGGCTATAAAATCACCAGTGTCATCCATCACGCAGGAGCATGTTTCTTAGGCATGCAAACTAGTATAGTATAGGGGTCTAGTGTGGTCCTGCAGTTTAGGACTCTGCCAGGTCCATTCCTGTGCTTGGCAGAGAGATCATATCACTTTTAAGGTCGAAAACGCTTAAAAAAATGCTCCAGCAATGTTGGGATGGCTGATCCTGCACGCTGACCCAAGTTTTGCTCTCGGTCTGTGTGTGTCTTATAGGAGAACAAGACAGGATATGCAAAAAGTAAAAGTGTAGCACATAATTATGTTACTATGAGACACGTGCCTTTGGGGTCAATTTGACCCCGGGGTAGGTATGAGGGTTGGGTAAATTCATTAGCTAAACAGCACCATCCAAGTATTACCTTTAACTCATTCGATCGATAATTACGTTTACTCTTTCTATACTGTAATTATCTGCCCTTCCACCAGCAACTAACTTCCTTCTGTTAAATTCGATAACTAACCATGCAATTTCATGCTAGTGGGTAACTACCTACATACCTGCAGCGTACAAGCAGCAAGTGACATGGGGAAGGAGTTTGCACAGTGAAATGGCAAAACCCGAGACGGTGCAAAAGAGGGGGCAATGGAAACAACGAATACAGCAGCCTAAAGGGTGCAATGAACATAGTGGAAAAAATGTATTACATTATTATTACCGTTGTTATTAAATAACAGCAAGGGCCAGTCCATAGACAGACAGACTAGGAGGGTCCACCCATCTCCGGCCTTGTGAGCTTTACGGGGCCGCTGCCTGACAAATCCACTCTGTAAACCCGGCAGCCAGGTACGATTTCACATCAAAGACAGCAGCAGCTTCCTACTGTATATTAGCCTCAGTCTGGGAGCGAAAGGTCGCCAGGGAGCCTGGATCCATTATGCAACGTTCCCCTATTGTCATAAATTTCCCTACCCTGGCTCCTTGATCCCACCGTGAAGTACTTTACACACCTGCTGTGGCATTTAGCGTTTAGCTGCCATTCAGACTTCGCTGGAAGCTGATAAACGAGCCCAGCCCACTGGCACCGGTAATAAGCGGCAGAATATTTCAGCCAGGAGCGACATTACTGGAACGGTGCGATAGCTGCTTAGCCTACAGGATGTGCGCGGGTTTGTTTCATGCTTCATGAAGAGAGATGAGGATGTCAGCACGTGACTGCTGTGCAACAAGGAGAGCACTGTGCGACTCTACTGTGGGAAACCGATCAGCAGGTCATGACCCACACCCACCATATCCAATGGGTCGCTGGAAAACCGCCATATTGTGCGTGTGACTCATTATTCATCTCTAGCATCTGAGGGACACTTAGGCCCATTTCAGGAAACTGTCGTTTCAAATACTTCTTTTTCATTTTCATTGAAAAATTACTTACAACACTTGAAGGTTACTATCAATTAATAATGAAGGAACAGTCCTGGGCTGAGATTTACCAGTATCTGTGTCCACACAGTTTCAGATTTAATTACATGGTATTCGCAGTACTGGGGCAGATTTTTGCTTGATAAACAAATGAACAGCTTCATTGGATGGGCTAATGGAGCTGGCTAATGAAGTTAGCCTGACAGGACTAGGCCAGTATCTTCAGGCAAGCCGATGTCTCGTCCACGTGTGTCGTCCACGTGATCTTCAAAACGTGATCTTCAAAACGTGTCCTGACATTGGCGCCGCCTTAAAGGTTCTGCCAGACGAAGGCTTCAGTATAAGTCAGCCAGGGGGCTCTTGCTGCTTAAGGTCTATATCCATAGTTATTTTTGGATCAGGGCTTGGCCTAGAATCTTGTTCATTAGCAGTGGTTAGCAAGCTAAGGGGAGGGATCAGAATGGGGTGGGCCAACTTTTGAGCAGCACGGACAGGTGGGTGGCGGCCATTGCAGGGTCCTAAGGGATCAGTAAGGAGGTCAAGGGACATGTTTGTGCTGCTCATTCCCAAGGGCTGGGAGACAGCATGGTGGCGTAAGACCTGAACTGGTTCCAGACACAAGGCAGGATGAGCTCGTGTTTTCGGAAACAACCCCAGGCCGTGTCGGTCCCTTGGTCATGTGTGGCTGCTAAGCAACGGAGGTCTAAACTGTAAATTGATTAATATTGGGTACCTGTCTGGGAATGCTGATGTCTAGACTGCACCTCGGTGCCCAGGATCAGATAGCGGGCACCGGAGCCATGAGTTACGCCGATCACTAGACAGGATATGCAGGCGTTTTACCATCATGTCAAAATGGTTGCTGAAAAAAGAATTTTATAGAATCACCTATAATAATATGTGTGGAGGGGAATTCATTCAAAGTGACAAAGAGACACGCAGCAACCTAAAAAGGTAACCTCTGTTGAACCCTCTCCATCTCTCCAGGAGCAGGTCTCCTACCTGTCCTGCCGTTTGAATTTATGGGATGTTCCTCTGCCCTCTATCCCTGTGAAGTCACTCTCTCAGGCTCTGTCCTGGATTTGACCCGCATCACATGGCCCTGACTGATCGATCGTCTGCGGCACCTTTGATCTATTCATCTATAACATACTTATATTATTGATCTATTTATCAATATGTTTGATCTATTATTGTACATTTTTCATGTTTAAAGTCAAACTTTATTCATTCAAACTAAGCAGGCATACAGTGAACCAAAAGAGCGCTTGTCCGTGTGCTTAATACCAGCTCTGCACAGATCATGTCAAGTTAAACACACAAGAAAATAATAAACAAATAAAATGCTGTATATTGTGCAACTGTCGCCTAGAGCTTAAGATGTGATTATTTTACTCATTATAGTCTAGATTTAATAAAGCTTGTTGTTTAAATACAGATTTCTCCTCCTAGCTATAATAATAATGAATATAAAGATTGTCTCTTTGTCTGTGTACAGTTGGGTGTTGGTCTCTAGCTTAAGAGCGTTAATCCCTCTGTTTCCTTGAAGTATTAGAGCTAGGGAGAGACGGATGAAAGATGACCTCTCACACAGGAGTGCAGAGTGGGGGTTTGACGCGCCACCCCCCAGGCAACACCCCCAGGTCACCATTCACCAAGTGGTGCCTCACCCTAACCCCCCGCACGGCAGGATGGCCGCCGCCCACCCAGAACCCACGCACGGCAGGATGGCCGCCGCCCACCCCGAACCCACGAACGGCAGGATGGCCGCCGCCCACCCCGAACCCACGCACGGCAGGATGGCCGCCGCCCACCCCGAACCCACGCACGGCAGGATGGCCGCCGCCCACCCCGAACCCACGCACGGCAGGATGGCCGCCGCCCACCCCGAACCCACGCACGGCAGGATGGCCGCCGCCCACCCCGAACCCACGCACGGCAGGATGGCCGCCGCCCACCCCGAACCCACGCACGGCAGGATGGCCGCCGCCCACCCCGAACCCACACACAGCAGGATGGCCGCCGCCCACCCCGAACCCACGCACGGCAGGATGGCCGCCGCCCACCCAGAACCCACGCACGGCAGGATGGCCGCCGCCCACCCCGAACCCACGCACAGCAGGATGGCCGCCACCCACCCCGAACCCACGCACGGCAGGATGGCCGCCGCCCACCCCGACCCCACGCACGGCAGGATGGCCGCTGCCCACCCCGAACCCACGCACGGCAGGATGGCCGCCGCCCACCCCGAACCCACGCACGGCAGGATGGCCGCCGCCCACCCCGAACCCACGCACGGCAGGATGGCCGCCGCCCACCCAGAACCCACGCACAGCAGGATGGCCGCCTCCCACCACGGTATAAGGTCCCAGCAGACACCCAGTGCCAGCCGCCCCGTCGGCCAGTACCGGAGTCCTCAGAGGAGAGCCAGCATGGAGTTTAACCCTGACATGCAAGTGGCGGGCGGCTCGCCAGTCAAGACAGAGGGGCTGCTGCGGAGCAGGAAGGCCGTGCTGCCCTCAGAGGTGCGCCACTGGGAGAAGAGTGTTGACACTCCCTATATGGCTGGGCCAGGAGAGGAGGAAGAGGATGAGGAGCAGTCAGTTCGCATCATAGGTCGACGGTTCAGTCGGAACATGGAGGATCACGCACCCAGATTCATGGAGCAAGCCCCGAATCAGGTGCAGCATGCCCCGGGTCCTCCTGAGCACACCCCAAGAGACGTGCAGCACATCTCCAGGACCTCTGAGCCCATCCACAGACAGGGTGATCACACCAGGCCTCAGACCCACGCAGCATACAATCAGGAGCGCATCTCGAGACCGATGGAGCACATACCAAAGTCCGCAGATAGCACCTCTAGGGTGGCGGATCATATATCAAGGGCAGGAGATGTGGTCATCAGGCCTGTGGAGCGTACATCCAAAGCCATGGAGCACACACCGAGGCGGGCCAGCCACATCACAAAGCTGGGGGATCACAACCTTGACCAGCAAGAGGTAGAGCTACCCGAGGGCTTAACCAGGGACAACTACCTGGATGATGGGAGGTCCATGTACCTCCAGAGGGGCTCATCGTTCCTAGCAGGGCAGCATAGAATCACGGAGGCGCCCTCGATGGCCATGAAGCCCAAAACCCGCGTACGGTCCATGTCTGACATTGGGGTACCCCAGAGCGCAACAGTCTACCGGAATCGGGAGAGCTGGGAGGGTGGCGTGGCCAATGGGGAGCTCAGCACCCTGGACACCAGGGTTTCTGTGGCACAGCTCCGCCACTCCTACCTGGAGAATGTCAATGCCAACATCAGGAAGCCAGAACCGTAGGTGGAGCGGTGCCGGACGGCTGACCCATCCATGACCTTGTCTAAACCCTCAAATAACTGCTTTTGGTGACGTCTCCCACCCTCTAACACTTGGAAATCTGCCTGATGACGCATATGGTAGAAGCGGGGTGCTCCCAATACTAATGCTGTCCTAATCCGAGTCTGGCACCTAGCCTGATCAGTGAAAGCCTTGCGCCCATGCTTGCGTGCGCCCGCATGTTACATGAGTTTAGACGCTGTCATAGTAAACCTCACCATTTTGTGTTTTCTTCCAACGGGCCATCCGTCTTCCTCATTCATATTATCCCCCTTTTCTCCCCCTCTGCCTCTGTGGTGGGGGTGCTTGCAGGGAGGCTAAGGTAGAGCTGGCAGCGTTGGATGTCAGGCCGGAGCGCGAAGGGGGTCCCCGGAGACCCCGCTGCTATATCGTCCCCGGTGACGACAGAAAGACTTCTGAGAGGTTCAGGACTCAGCCAATCACCTCTGCAGAACGACTAGAGTCCGATAGGTAGGCGGGGTGTGTATTTGGGGTGGGGAGGGGGCAGCTTGCCCCCAGCCAATGGGGAGTGAGAACTGACTGTGAAGACCGGGCATGCTGTAAAAAAAAATAACATGTGATGCTCTGTTATGAGAATGAGAAGAGGATTCCCATCTTCAATGTGGCTGTGGCCATTTTCCAAAAATATACTTCAAGCAGATGCTTCACATTTGAATGAAAAGAATAGCTACACGAAAGAGGCTATTGTGGATATTATGTAATTTCCCATGATATTCCTCACACAATGGTCATGGATCTAGTGGGAGGAAAAGGGGCTGTGAGTGCCCTCTGTGGGGCGGGAGGGGAAAGGCCACACAAAGACCGTGTGAATCGCCCATTGTTTCCACCTTCTGCTGCTCTGATTCCATAGCACAGAAAACAGAGGAGAAGCTTAATTATGTCGATTTTACATCTTGCTACTGCTACCTCGCCTGTCCCGTGTGCTAATTGCTTCTCACATTCTCTGGTCTTTCCCAGTTATAGATCAGTATCGCAGTTGTTCATTCTGAGATTTTACCCCAAGTTCACTTTTAACTGGTGACCTTTCTTTTCCTCATCAGGACCCATTTAAGTCCTACAGAGCTACAGAAGACGGAAGGCAAGTACCAAAGAGCTAAGTAAAAAGGAGAGGGAAATAGCCCTTATTCTAGAAACTGAATCGATATTGTTTAGAAGTTTTGTTTTGTCTTTGTTTAACTTGATACTTATTGTCAATGAAGGCTACAAGGTTGTTGAAAATGTGTTATTAGTGATAGCTGAAATACAATATAAAGCAACAGAGCAATACATCTGACAATATTCAGATATGATTATTGGATAACTGGACTGATTTGTAATGTCTTTAGCCCTATTGTTCCTTTGTCTTACTGTTTGTCGTGTTCCTTTGTGTAAATTTGTCTGCATGTTCTTGAGGCTGCTTGTGTGTAGGATCAAAGAAATCTGTGCCTGCATGTCTGTGTGACAGATTGCACATTACCTCGTGTTATAGTGCATTCACTCACACCCCTCGTCTGTGTGAGAGATTGCACATTACCTCGTGTTATAGTGCACTTACTCACACCCCTCGTCTGTATGAGAGATTACACATCATCTCGTGTTATAGTGCACTTACTCACAGCCCTCATCTGTGTGAGAGGTTGCACATTACCTCGTGTTATAGTGCACTTACTCACAGCCCTCATCTGTGTCAGATTGCACATTACCTCGTGTTATAGTGCACTTACTCACACCCCTCGTCTGTGTGAGAGATTGCACATTACCTCGTGTTATAGTGCACTTACTCACACCCCTCATCTGTGTGAGAGCTGGCACATTACCTCGTGTTATAGTGCACTTACTCACACCCCTCATCTGTGTGAGAGATTGCACATTACCTCGTGCTATAGTTCATTTACTCACACCCCTCGTCTGTGTGAGATTGCACATTACCTCGTGTTATAGTGCACTTACTCACAGCCCTCATCTGTGTGAGAGATTGCACATTACCTCGTGTTATAGTGCATTTACTCACAGCCCTCATCTGTGTGAGAGATTGCACATTACCTTGTGTTATAGTGCATTTACTCACACCCCTCATCTGTGTGAGAGATTGCGCATTACCTCGTGTTATAGTGCACTTACTCACACCCCTCATCTGTGTGAGAGATTGCACATTACCTTGTGTTATAGTGCACTTACTCACACCCCTCTTCTGTGTGAGAGATTGTACATTAACTCGTGTTATAGTGCACTTACTCACACCCCTCCTCTGATACTGTCCTTTTCTCAGGGGAAGAGGAGAAGCTGGATGAAAGAGCCAAGCTGAGTGTGGCTGCCAAGCGCTCCCTGTTCAGGGTAAGCACCCCATGCGGGGGCAGAGTGGGGCACCATCTCAACAACAGCGCTGAAATCTAAAATGAGATGTTTCATTCCATTCCTCCCATTTTCATTCTGTTCTATTCCATTCCTGTTCTATTCCTCTCAATTTCCATTCTGTTTCATTCCTGTTCTATATCATTATATTACATCACATCCTCTTATTTTCCTTTCAATTTCCATTCCATTGAATTCCTGTTCAATTCGTCTAAGTTTCCATTATGATCGAATCCATTCCTGTTCTGTTCCTCTCCATTTCCACTCTATTACATCCCTTTGCTGTTTTATACCTCTTCATTTCAATTATATTCCTTTTCATTCCAGTTTCAATCCACTCCATTTCTATTCTTTTGTATTCCTTTCTTGTTCGGTTCCTCTCCATTTCCGTTTGGCTCCTTTTCATTCCTGTTCTGTTCCATTTCATTTTCATTTTGTTACAGTCCATTTCTCTTCTATCAGATTTAGTTAACGTTGTATTCCATTCCATTACGTTCTTTCCCATTCCATCTTCACTCTGTGCTGATATATTCCATTCCTGTTCTATTTCTCCGCGTTTCCATTCTGGACCATTTCTATCCTATTTTTTTTCTTTCCATTTCCATTCTGTTCCATGTTATTCCTGTTCTATTCCTCTCCATTTCCACTCTGTTCCATGTTATTCCTGTTCTATTCCTCTCCATTTCCACTCTGTTCCATGTTATTCCTGTTCTATTCCTCTCCATTTCCACTCTGTTCCATGTTATTCCTGTTCTATTCCTCTCCATTCCATTCCCATTCATTTCCTTTCTGTTACCACTGTATTACAAAAAACATACCTCAGCAGCTAGTGTAGAAAAACTGTATGTATTGTATTGTATTCATTTCATTGATGTTACATTTTGCAGGGCAGAATGCCAGCTGTGTACAGAGCTCTGTGTCTCTCTTTCTCACCTCCCAGGAGCTGGAGAAGACCGGTGATGGCAGTGTGCCCAAGCCGGTATCCCGCAACGCCGCAGTAGAGAGGAGGCTCAGGCGTTTACAGGAGCGTTCCCACACGCAGCCGGTCACCTCTGAGGAGGTGGTCATCGCCACCACGTAGGTCACCTTCCATCACACTGAGTACCGTTGCCAAGAAAGGCTCTTCCTCTGACTGATATGGTGATCATTCACCCTAAAAACATGACTGTGATTTTATTCAAAACTTAATTCGGAAGTCTATACAGATTTAAGATGAATAAGACGATTCCAGATTCTTCTATAAGTTTCCTCTTCTCTGTGTTTGATTTATTTTGCATTTCAATTGATTTATTTTAGCTTAACTGTCAGTCGAATTACATTCTTCATTCTCTCCATTCTGTCCGATGTGACGTAAAGTGCCCCTGACCCCCATTCGCAAGCAGTGACCGCCCACACCGCCGCCCCAAGCATCCCGACCCCCACACTAGTCAGCAGCACAGTGACACGCCTCAGGTACCTCACACGGGGCTTCTGCACACGCACAGAGTGCACAGCGCCGCTTGACAGCCTTCGCCTAAGCCTAAACTGGCCACCTGACTCTAAAGATCCAGAGTTATGTCTTTAATACTTAAGGACCATAGGCATGCAAATTTCTATGTGCACTGCATAAGGGTCTTGTATGATTTATGTTAGAGTGAGATACGAATGATTTTTCATTTGAAGTGCATGTATGTCTCATGTTGGCACCACAGCGCCCTCTGCTGTCTGGAGCACTACAGCTCGGTCTTCTCTTGTTTCGGCGCTATTTTTTGCTAAATTTGGAATGCTGTGTGTTTTTAAGAAGACAGCAGCAACAGTCTTTAGCTGAATGTTTTGATCTCGTTTTATGAGTCCTCGTCATATCACTGTTTGTTCGGCCTGGGGCTGCATTTGTGTTGCTTCAATGAGGTAGCGAGTGTGTAAATGTCAATGATGCTTGCATGTTTGCCTGTTGAAATTGCGTGCTTTCACGCTGACAGACATGTGCTTTAACCTCGAGATGTGTGTTTTGTTAAAGAACTTGATCTCACAAAAGTGGACAAATACGTTAATATGCAACATAATTCAGTAATAAAAAGCTTTATTAAAAAAAATATTGTAAAGAAAAAACTAAATTCACCTGACATATTGCTACAAGCTTTTGCATTATCTGTGTGAATTAAATCTGACTTTGATGAAAAAGCTATTTGCATTGGTTTTCTCCATTCCTGCTTAGATCACCAGCTGTTTCACGTATTTATTGCCAGTTATTCCATTGTATGCATATCCTTTTTGTCCATTTCCCACCAGCACATTTGATTTAGCTCATTTAATTCGGTATTTAACAACATGCCCTTTCATCTTCTCTCATGGAAATTAAGTTAGTCGGTGACAGGTTGCTATCTCTTCCTGTAATTCATCCTCCCAGCCTACAAGGGTCCTCGCAGCAGAGCCCCGTCACTCCAGAGACTCACTCAACTGAGGCGGTGATGACATCAGCGGTACGAATAGCAGTGGAAGAAAAGGTACCAGAGGAGCCCGACCTGTCTGCCCTCAGCCTGACAGAAAAGATGGCGCTCTTCAACCGATTAGCACAGAAGCCAACATCCAAATGGCTGACGGAAGGGGTGGTGAGTGGGGTCGCTCAGCGCAGAGCTTCCAGCCGCTATCAGACCCAGCCCATCACCCTTGGGGAGGTGGAGAAGGTACGGAGCATCCCGGTACAATCATAAATGCAATGCACCTATCAGAACCTCACAGGGGTTGCCTGGCAACCAACCACTTCAGCACCTTTCATTGAGTTAAAAAAAAAAGAAGTCATTTCATAACAGTGGGTTCCTTTCAGATTCCCCTGTTCCTCGTCAGGGACAAACCTGAAAGCAACCCAGGGATGTTATTTGAGATCTTGTCCTACTTCAGGGACATTTCCCAGCACTTCACGGTTCTTGGCTAAGCATACTCTAGTCTCAAGTATATCTGCACATCTCTGTTAATGACGAGCTTCCTTAAGAACCATCGGTCCTGCAATCCCAAATTTTTCCTACAAGCTGAGGCTTAGGAGTGGACTCGGACAGACCTCCAGGTTCTCTGGACCGTGTCTGAGATCTCGCACAGCAGCAGCACTCTGCTTCTCGTACCACCGTGGTGAAACCAACGTGTCTCTGGTACAGGAAGAGGTTACATCGGGTGCTCCTCTGGTGCCAAAAGATGATGTAGAGGAGCAGCAGAAAGACATTCAGCCTGAAAGCGTAAGGGGGGTCACCTGCATTGTTCTGCCCGAGCTCGCGTTAACCTATTGACCTGCTGTGTCTCCTGAGATGATGATTCAAACTGCATCAAGTTTGATTATATGTCATGGTGATGTTTGCCTGCTTCTACAAACAAGTTTACTGCATCTGTGCAAACATGTTTTTTGCGAACTGTCATTTGGACATTTATAGAGATTATTTTCCAGTAGTTGGAAACATGCACATGCAGAGCTGCTGACAGGAACTGAATCCCCAACCCTAGAGATGTCACATTTTTCTGTTGTGGAGGTGGCTATAGAGCCACACACTGAGTCACTGTCAAAGAACAGAATATTAAGTATTAAAATAGTCTTAATGACTGTTGAAAAGCTGGGACTGGGGTGGCGGCATATTTCCCTAAAGAAAATCGTGGGCATGTGAGCATTTGCGGCGTGTGGCCCCTCACCCAAGGACGCCGGAATGGCCATAGTTGAAGGAATGATATGTAACCTCCGGGCAGAAAGGGGGCGATCTACAGTGGAAAAGAGCCTCAGCAGAGATGCCAAATATAATGAAATGTCTTCCACTCTTATTTTCGCATCATAAACATGTGAGTTTGGATCTGTCAGGGCATTGAAGTTGCACCTTCGATCTGTGTTGTCTGCGTTTTCTCAACAACTGTCTACGTCTTGTCATTTTAGAGGATCATACTTTTGTTCTCAGTTGACGCGATCTTCTCTTGTATGGTCTCCAAATTCTGCATGACATTCCACATGGGCCTTCACAATAACTGCTCTTCTGACGTATAGCGATGAGGTCTGATGAAGTTCGGTGGGAGTGATGTGTCCTGAGACCTGTTGCTCCAAGGGGAAGTGAAGATGCTCCCTGCACATTAGGCGTTCCTCATGTCTCCCCCATCGGTCCTAATCTTCGGCCTCAGTCGAGCGTGTGGGAATCGCATGGTGTCAGCATGTGTAACATGCTCTGGGGTGCATTTTCAGGCCCAGGAAGCATGGGTTCTAATGGGATTAATTAGTGGGTAATTAGAGGTGAATTAACATGCTGCTTTGATGGGCAGGAGGTGAGTCACCATGACGCCAACCTCACCGTTCAGTGTATTTGGCAGCCTTTGTACACCTGTGGCACTTTCCTGTGATTTACGTTGCTCTCACCCGTATCCCCCTACCATAGGTTCAGAATGGAGGAAAGGTCAAGCCTGAACCTCTGTCGGCCCTGCTGGTCCGGCAGAGCCCAGCACATACCACCACGGTTTCGGTTGCCCACGTGGGTGATGTCCACCTGAGCAGATCTGCCACCATTGCATTCAGCCCGGGGGTGGGGGCCAGCGAGTTGGATGCCACTCCGGTTCCGCCCAAACGCCGCAGCCCCGCCCGTATCAGTGACATCAGTGCCCCCAAACCACCATCCCCGCCCCACCTGGATCGGTCGACAGAAATCAAAAGCTCCTCCCACAATATTTCATTGGTCGGGCTGCGGCAGCAGGCGGGGACAGAAGCAGAGCTTGGTGACAGCTGTGGAGCTGCAGGGGGCGGGGCTAGTTGGAGGAAGCCCCGCCCCCCTAAGGGGGAGGACGAAGTGAAACATCCACCAGCCATCCAGCCGAGCCCATGCAGTGAATGTGGCCCCACCCCGCCCTCAAGGCAAGGCGCCCCCCCACGGAGACCCGAGAGCACAGTCGCCCCGGCAACAGAAGAACATGGGGGCCTTGTGAAGGAATTGAGGACGTCCTCACAGAACCTGTACGAGACAGAGACGACGGTAGCGGTGCACTCTCAGACCACGGTGTCAGGTAAGGGGGGGCACAGGTGCTGGTGTGAAGCGATCGATACCCCCACAGCTTGCAAACGAGCCCTCAACGGGGACCTCAAGCTGCCCAGAAGGGCTTTTGTCATGCAGAGCGCCCCTCGGAGGGCTCAGTCTCATCTATATGCTTTTCATGCACTCACTTTGTCATGGAAATAACATGTTTGCTGGCATGATTTGTGCTGTTACTACTTTTAAGAGCAAGTGAGATGGCTGCACGTACGTCTCTCACCACGCCAGCTCCTCGCTCCCTCCATGCCATCCCTGTGTCCCCAGTCTGCCTTTTTGTCTAATCTTTTCTGAGCATGTGCGTGCGGAGATGGATTCGGGGGGGGGGAATTCTGGGGCGGGTGTGCCGGGGCTGATCTGTATTCAGCTCACTGACAGACAGGGGGGGGGGGGGGTGGGGGGTAGATCACGCTTATTACCGCCTATCCGGCACAGAGGCTGCACTCGCCCGTGCAGGGAGACACAAGCAGGCGGCACGTCTGCCCGGGTAATCAGCACACAATCCTGCGAGAAACTCAGAGACTCATTACAGCTGCTTTCCCACAGCCTGCGGCCCCATTTCCATCCCGCGTGAGTGTGTGTGTGTGTGTGTGTGCGTGTCTCTGTGCTCACGTGGGCGTGTCAGACACTGCTGCCAGCCGACAGTCATTGATCGCTCTGGGGTTGTAACGCCTGTCCTGTTTTCTGCGTGGCTGTGTGCGCGCGCACATGCGCGCGCGTGTGTGTGTGTGTGTGTGTGTGTGTGTGTGTGTGTGCGCGCACGCAGAGCTGCAGGAGAGCAGTGTCTCTGCAAGAGCAGCGGCTTCAGCGGCTCCCAGGACCGGCTCCCAGCCTCCGCCCGAGCAGCAGTCAGGCGAGGCGACCCCGGCAGACCGCCAGGGAGAGGACGCAGACGGGATGTCATCGCGGCAGATGTCCATCAAGGAGAGGTGAGTCCTGAGGAAGCGGCGGTGGGGGGTGCGAGTGGTTAGCGACAGCTGCAATGAACGGTGGCCGTCTCCTGGGAAAGTGTCACTGTCAATCAGCATGCTATTGTGCTGTGGAGACAGTGTGGGGTGGTGGCAGGCAGAGGGGTGTGTCACTGGGGTGTGCACACGCGCGCGTGTGGGTATGTGTGTGTATGTGTGTGTGTGAGATTGTCATTGTCTGAATGCTGTCTACAGCAATGAGATTCACACTATGATTTCCCCATTGAAGATGCAATCGATTCTTTATTCTTATGTCATTTAATCGCACCGCCCCTTGTTCCCAGGGCCCCCCTTCCTGGGGTGGGGTGGGGGGGCTGATTGTGGTGACACGGGTACACAGGTCTCACCTTGGATCACATTGAGGAATGTAGGTTACTGTTGTCCAGGAGATGGGATTTATTTCTGGAAGCGCAGAATGCAGAGATTTGGCTCCGGGAGACTCTGTGGGTGCGTGTCAGGTGGAGGGGGGACTGGGTCGTGTGCCTGTCATCGGGGCATTTATACCGAAAGGCTGGGGCAGCTCTCAGGACCCCTAGAGGTTAAGTGACCCCTCCCTGTGACTGTCAATCTTGTGAGTGAAAGCGAGCCCTGTGTGATGTCAGTTTGGTTACAAGGGCCATAAAATCTGGCTAGTCAGGTGATACATGGCATCAGCTGGTTAGGAGGACAGTCTTACACACTCGGATTAAAAGCAAGAGCTGGGCGGCATTTCCTGTTGGTCAGTCAATGGGTGTCTGAGCGAGACGAGGACCAATTGAAACACCCGAGGCTTTCTTGGGCCGGTTGCTGTATCCTGAGGTTCGTCCCCTCGCTGAAGTTCTTAGTATTGCCAGGGCAGTGTTTGGCAGTTCACCCCCTACTGGACGTGCCGGTAAACTGCGCCACTGCAGATCTATGATAGAATGTGGGTCATTATATAAGCTTGTGTTCCGCATTCATTGGGCGCTGACCCAATCCATCCATCTCCACATGGGGCTGTCCCCATTACAGTAACAGAACTTTTCATTTTTCCTTAGGTTTATGGATAGCTAATCGCATTCGTTTGAAACAGGGGTGGCTCAGTGGGGTATATCCATGACCCCACACCCCTAATGATGTAGATTTATTCTCTTTAGTGTACATATTCTTCCCTTTATTCAGTTTCCCCTCATAGGGTAAACGCATGAGGTGCTGTGTGGCTTAGCAAGTTAGAATGCTGTGTCTTTGAATAGAAGGTTGCTGGTTCAAATTCTGTGCCCCATAGGGTGGTTTTGGACACCAGTTTGTCCAACGCTTCATTCCAAAATCAAGGACATTAATATGAATTCACTGTAATAGGCTCTACTCTTCTGGGAAGGCTTTCCATTAGACAGCAGAACATTGCTGGTGGGATTTGCAGCCACTAAGTTTGAGTTTTGGTGCTGGGTTATGAGATCTCGTTCTGTGAGCTTGTGTGGCCGACCACTTCGCAGCTGAACTCACCCAGAGACGTTTTCCACTTCGCGATCACCTCACATGCAGTTGACCAAGGCAAAGCAGTCCAGAAATTTGGTGAATTGATGTCACTTTGATGGTGCTCAGAGGACAGTCACTAAGGTCTCCTGTACAACTACCCATTCCGCTGCTGATTTGTGTTGTAGGAAGTTGTGTGACTGTGTGTTTAATCTTGGATTCCATTTACTTCGGGGGTCATAAGTCAGACCAAGGATTGACGTCACACCCGAGTTAACGGCGTTCCAGTACAGCAAGTCGAAAAGTCATTTTGTAATAACAAGGACCTGTTTCAAAAAGCAAGATTTCTTAGTTAGCCGGATTTAATTTACCCCAGTTTAAATGGCCTTTATCTTCATTCACGTACATATAGCACAAACTACCTTAAATCTGACAAGTTATCCGGCTAAGCAAGAAATCCTGCTTTGTGAAACAGGTCCCAGTTCTAACCAGGTTATCCAGTGTTAGCAATATCAGTGAATAACAACACATTACGCAGGTATTCTGTGCATAAAATCACTGCAGCAACATGTCCATGGATAGTGGTTGGACAGAACTGTGTGTACGACCAATTTAATGAGCCGCAAATAAGATGTAAGTGCTAATAAACAGCATAAAACTACAGCTTTAACTTCTGTTGATAAAGGGCGCAGCCATTTTGAAATCTGAGTTTGGGGTTGTGAAGATTCCTCTTCCTTTCCGATTAGGCACTTTAACTCCGGGGACGCTCCAGGTGTAATTTCCAACTAGGAACTCAGAATGAAATAAATTCGAGTTAAAATGGAAGGCAGCATTTTTATACACCTGTGTCAGACCCTGTACTGCAGTGTTTCCCAATCCGGTCCTTAGGGACCCACGGTCGATCCATGTTTTTGCTCCCTTCCAGCCCCGTAGCAGACAGCCCACATTTTTCGAGCTGGGAGCAAAATGTGGACTGTCTGCAGATCCCCGAAGACCGGATTGAGAAATCCTGCTTTACTGAATAAGCAGCCATGAAACATAGATGGCAAGAGTGGTTCCTTCTTCTGATCCTAGGGTGGCCTTGCTGAAGAAGAGCGGGGAGGAGGACTGGAGGAACAGGATTAACAAGAAGCAGGAGGCGATACAGGTGGCAGAGAGTGAGACACAGCTGTGGGAGCAGGAGCAGAGTCTCAAGAAAACGGTAAGCCCCTCCCACCAGGCCCGCCTTCTTAAGTAACAAATAGAAGCGGATTGATTTTGAGTGGCAGCCGTCAGGAACCAATGAATGTACACCTCATGGAGGATTGATTCGACATGGCTCCAACTTGCCACCTTGTTTTTGTTTGTAGGAGGAAGGGAGGGTGATTGATGACTTGGCAGTGTCTGATGAATTCTGGGTAAGCCCGACACGTACGCTAATGGCACTGGTCACCCAGGGGGGAGATCGTGACCCTGTGACACTTTTTTGCAGTCATGCCTCCGTGTTTCACCCTCATCCTCAGGCTGGGTTTGAAGTGGTGAAGCTCCTCTTCCCCTCGCGCTGGTCTTGACGCTTGAGCGTAGCGTGCGCCGGTCTATCCGCTCGCTCCGTTTGTGCGAGGGGTGTGTGTGCTCACATGACCCCTGGCAGTAGCAGCTGTCTTTACGAGGCTATTGCATTAACAAATAAAACAGCCGATCAATATAACAAACAATCAAAGCATGACCTTTTGATTGTGGTCTATTTGGTCCCAGTCTTCGTAGCATCTTCCAACACTGCCCCGGTCCTTTTGTAATTAGTTCCCTGTCTGTCCATCTATCCTATGGGGCTGTCTGTCTGGTCCTGCCCGTAGGATCCTGTCTTTTCCTGCACATACTCTCCTCCTCCTCCTCCTCTCCCTGCTGGGCAAATGAGCCAGCTCATTGATTCCCAGCCCCAGGTGAGCTCTTCCACGTACCTTCCCAGGGTGTTGCTTCAGCATCCTGCCTGCCTCCTACCCCTTGTTCCTTCAGCTTCTGTTCGCTTCATTGCCATAGCGCTTTTGGAATGTCAGAATCGCATTGGGAACTGATGCTTCTACGCAGTTGTGTGTGTGTGTGTGTGTGCGCGTGTGTGTGTGTGTGTGTGTGTGTGTGTGCTCGGGGTAGGTGACAGGGAATGAATTTTGCTGTCTTGCTGGGACAGCTACAAAAATATGCAAAAACCTAAAAAACATTCAAGAGACACATTTTTTCTTTCCAAATTCATCTGCTAATATTAAAATAGCCTCCTAAAAGTTGTTCTGTTCAATGCATTTTTACGTAATTCCAAGCACAGTTTCCACAACGCACAGAAATAGCATCATGGATAGAAATAACAGCAGCTCAGGTTGCACAGTACCGATATTCTCAGAGCAAAGACGATAGGGGAAAGGAAAAAACCTGTATAGTATTTGTAGGGAAAAAAATCTCTGGGAGTCCAAGGGTAGGATAAACTACAGTCATGTGAAAAAGAAAGTCAATTCTAAGGTTTTACGTTTCGAGACATAATTTAAAAAATCATCTGGTCCTTAGCGGGTCTTAAAAGTAGATGTGCAACAACACATAACATATTATTACTTATTTAACAAAAACTAAGCCAAAATGCAGAAGCAGTGTGTAAAAAAATTAAGCTCCAAGAGGGTAAGTAGCAGCCAGGTGCGGCTAATCAAACACAAATCTTATGAATCGTACACTTACCGTACTAATCATGCACTAGAATTGTAGATCTTGATTGTAGAACCAAAGGACCATTCTTTAGTTTGGCTGGCAAGCTCATCTGTGAGCCAGGAGGACTACAGCTGAAGACTTTACTGCCAGAAGCATTTTTATTTATTCAAGGAATCACTTAAGACCTTTATCTTGTTATCTGAGTCCAGGTTTTACATAGTAATTAGCAGTCTGATGAACAGCCCTGACCTTTCAGTGTTTTGTGAGGAGAAGAATTATGAGGTCATTCCTTAAATTAATGACAGGATAATAAAGAGACAGAAAGGCAGGACATGTTCACATTTACATGCTTCTGGTTGCAGATTTGGCTGCAGGACGTGTGTGATTCCTGCTGCCTGAAAGTAGGACTTAGCAGTGGTGTAATCTGCTACAGAGAGAAATGCACATATCTCTGTATCCTCACGGCAAGACCTTGTTTCATTCTTGCAGTATTTCAGAGATCAGAATCAGAACAGGACCGACTTACATTTACATGTTGTCCATTTAATCACTTTTTGTGTGATGTTGTGTTAACATCAGTTCCGGCAATGATAAATAGGTCTGATGTATAAAAATAAATGTGTTGGGGGCAGGGGCATCAGAAGCATTTTGAATGTGGGGGGGGGGGGGGGGCACACTGGCATAAAATTAATATTTTATGTTAAATGTGGGGGGGGGTCAAAACGAATAACACATCCCCCCTGATTTAATAGCAGCGACACCCATTGTTGGGGGTCACATGTTGGGGGGATACCGGCAGAGAGGGATAGAAGCATTTTACCAGGTTTGTTTTAAAAATGTATATAACAAAAAACCCCAGGATTCCTCTTTTGTCCAAATTAACTGATATGTGAGGATGGATATTATAACTGAAGAAAATTTGGTATCAGTGCGTATTTTGAGAAGGACTCACTAATAAAGATGGGCTGTTACTGTAACTGGGCCTTATCTGTTAACCACGGCAAGAATTCTGCAAGGCTTACGGAGACGGTTTGGGAAGTGTATCTTACCGGAGTTTACATCCCCTCTGTACACCATTGTTAATGGACCTTTAGATTCTAACACTTTCTTTGAGCTCTATAATGACGTCAATCTCATTCTCACTTAGACTGTTGGGGTCATATTTCATTAGCGCTTGGGTGATAGTTGCAGTGGAGACCGTACTGCTAGCAAAAGCGTCATATTAATGTCAAAGGACCTGGACTGGGAGAAGTATTGCACAGGAACTGCTTAATTACTGCAATTACAAATTTAAATATTCCTTAACTTTTGAGTCGCAAATGACAAGCCGCACGTTATCATCTGCAGACATTTGTTTGTCGTGCCTTCTTCTGGTTAGCGATGTGCCCGGAATCTAATCTTTGAGCTTTTAAACCCTAGGATTCTCATCTATTAGCTACAGGGACTGCAGTTAGTACATCTTAAAACCAAGTCAAAAGCAGACCCTTAATCTGAGCATTCGAGCCAGTCCTGGGCTAGCTGACTATCTATCATAGTGCTCTGTCCCAACAATACAGGAAGCATATTCTTTAGCAGAAACTGAGGCTTTATGAAACGCAAACCTATCAACAATCTTAGCAGGCTTGTCCTTATTGTATATACCAGGATGTCAGAGGTGGACCGTCAAAGTGTCCGTATGGGAATTCAAGTAATTTATTTTTACTTATAAGAAAAAGAGACATTGACTTTTTTTGAAAATCAGTTCCTTTGACGGCTCCTCTGTTCTCCGGTTCCTGGTATTTTGCTGGTCTGAGATTAGTGCTGGGTGATTACAGTAAAGCAAATCAGAAGCGCCCATGTAGATGTGTGAGCCCTGCCTGCCTGTTTGCGTGACTGATCCCCAGTCCCAGCTCACATAGACCCCTGCTTTCCGCTTCAGTCATTAGTGAGTCTTGGCTGGACCGCTTCTCCTCCCCACGCGGTTCCTCTCCTGCCTCCTATTCCTCACTTCTCGCCTCCTCTTCTTCTCTTGCCACCTGCTGCCTCCCACCCCCCACTTCCTTACCCAAAGGCCAGCCCCCCCAGTACCACAGAGCCTCCCACCAGACAGGTGGATCACCTTCACCCATGGAGACGGAAGGTGAATGTTCTGGCAGGCTTCCACCGTGACGGTGTGGGACCAAATGCAGCTTAGCCTCGCGGTCAGACGTGGTGCGGGCGTACCCTACAAAGCATGACAGGCCTGATGTGAATGCTTCGTTCTGGTTATCGGAGAACAAACATCAAGAGTCACATCAACATCCCGACAACATCCGAGATATGCGGCTTCTGCATTTAACCCCTTTCATTCTGCAATCCCTGCAGGCTGGTGGGACGTTAAGCATGTGGTGACCACTCCTCTTTAGCCGGCATTGGCTTGGTGAATTTAACATGCCTGTTACGACATCACTCTGAGCTGCCGCACGATTTACACCGAACAGCCCAAGATAATGCCTGTGTCTTTGGTTTTTCTAATTACACCGGTAGTGACATTCATTTCCAATTCATGCAGGCACATTAAGTCCATAAATTGAGCACTTCGAGAAGTGGTTGGCGCGGTTCATCTCAAAGGACGATGGCATTTCTGTATATGTTTTTTCCTCGCTCCACTTTCCCCCCCCCCCCCCCCCCCCAGCGCATCGGCGAGGAGAATGAAGCCGAGATGACTATCGAGGAGAGGAAACAGCTAATTAGCTCCAAGGAGGAGACATGGAAATCCACTGGCCAGGGGGCAGCCAACGACTCTTCTCAATTCACTGTGGCTGCGCGCATGGTCAAGAAAGGTCAGGGCATAACCCCGCCTACCTCCCTCGCCTCCTCCCTTCAATTTTACCCCTACCTTTACCCATTTCATTACCCTACTTACTCCCTTTCATACTCCACCCCTATCGTGCCCCTTCTACCCCTGATCTTGCCCCCACATCCCTTTAATCTGATCATGGATTGATCTCTGTGAGGGAACATTGAACCTCTGGCAAGGAAGTATTTCTCAATCACTTTTTCTTGGTAGTGCAATTCCCGGTCAAGTGTAATTTCCACTGATCTAAGCGACTGGCATCAAAACTGCCAGAATTAGGGGTTAAAACTAGGTATCCTGAGATTAGATGCCTTGATGCAGTTTGCATTGGCAACAAACAGTGATTGTTTACTGGCTCAAACCATTTTCTTTCTCACTCCTTGTGATGACAACTCTAGCCTAATGGTATGATCCATTCATCCTGTACCACTGACCTCCAGAGTCTATTGAAAAGCAGTGAAGGGGAAACCTTCAATTAAGGGGGAACCTTACAAAATAATGGTGGCTGGTCCTCATTGCATTCCTAGTATGTCCTTGTCTAGAAATTCACTTCTTTTGGTGTGTTGATTCAGGAATCATGGGGCTTTACATTCAGGGGTATTAACAGAAAAACTGATGCAATAAAATTAAAGATAAAATGGTTGAGTACTTTGATATTCTATGTATCCAAGGAATAGAGAGGAGTGTGAAGTTTCCCATTTATTGTAAGCATGACATAAGAGAGTAATAGAAGAAAAAGCTAAGCTGTGATAATTGAATCCAAAACCTACTGTGTCTCTCTGTTCTGGTTTAATGCCCAGAATTTAAGTAATTATTCAAGTAAGTGAATGTCCAGCTGTAACAAATGAACACTGTTCCATATTTTGTTGTAATGTTCAGAGTCACTTACATCACGCATCTCATCCATTGCTTAGCCAAAGTGAACCGTTTGACCCTATTACTATTATTTTATTTATTATTTTCTGTTTGGAGGAGTAGGCTGTTTGAAATGAAATTAAATTAAATGAAATGATGCTTTATTTGCCATTTGCAGAAATATGTGTGCAGGTATATTGGAATCCTTCAGTTTACACATATCCCATCTTAAGGGGCTTAATTCACCCCTTCCTAATAAACAGATTTAAATTTAAATTATGAAGCTGCCCCCCCCCCCCCCCCCCATATCAAATTCTCCCCTACGCCTGTTATCCAGCAAGTGCATCTTGTAAACTGGCCACAGATGTATAATACAAGATTATATAATTCAGTTGACAGAAAGTTATGTGACTCATCGGACGAACCTGACACAGGTCAGGTGATCTTGTCTTGACTGTGATCAGTGTCATGACTTAAGATCTCTGCTCCTTGCAGGATTAGCTGCGCCCGCCAGTCTCCTAACCCCGATAATCTCCCCCCTGGGTATCCATACGCGTGGCAACATGGCTGCCATCAGCAAACCCCAGGAAGGTTAGTCACGTGGCAGCTTTATGTCCTTGTTATCCTTTGAACTTGACTCTATATGATTCTGGTTCAGTTTCTTGGTTTCCAAAAGGGTTTCTCTCTCTTGCAGAAATTGAGGTGAGACCAGATATGAACCTGGAATCTGATCGAAAGCTTGACAAATTGGAATCCTTTCTTGGGCGGATAAACAGTAAAAGTAGGTGTCATAGCCCGTTAGGTGGTGATGCAATGGCTGTTCCCAGTGTTTTCCACTTTCTGACATGTCTAATGGCTCCCATTCCCTATGATTAAGTGGCAGGCCTCCAGGAGACAACTCTAACTGTAACGGAGAAGGCCGTCAAGGAGGTGATGAAGCTGGACGATGAGATCTTCTCTAAGTTCTACAAATGCATGACTGATTTTCCTCGAATGAGTGGCAGGATAGAGATCGATGAAGACTTCGACGCCATCTTTGGCACACATACGCCCAAGTAGGCTACGGTTTCTATAAACCCTCTCATTCGGTCCTCAGATTGACAGAGTGCTTATTTTGCCTTATGTCTACCTCTCCGTCTCCTTGGTTCTCCTGTCGCCTTCATCAGGCTAACATCTGCCATGGTGCAACACAAGCGGGAGGTCCGGCCACTGCGGAAGGTGCAGGCATCGCGCAACCCGCTGAAGATGCTAGCGGCACGTGAGGATATCCGGCAAGAGTATACAGAGCAGCGGCTCAATGTGGGCGTGCTGGAATCCAGGAGGATGAAGAGCGAGAAAAGTGAGCAGCCTCTTCTTATTTCATTTCCCTTTTATTGCTGCTCATGCTTAGAGTTTAGAACAATATTTTCCAATCCACCATCTGCCCATGTTTTTAGCCCCTCTTAGTCCCGGTAGGGAGCAAAAACATAGACTGTCTGCGGGTCGCTTATGACCGGATTGGGAAACACTGCTTCATAATCTTAGCCTACTCAACTATATGTCTGCGTGTACGTGTCTGTACCACAGTGTCAAAATCCTCCAGCTACTCCGAGGCAGCACTGGCGGGCCTGGCCAGCAAGGAGAGCTTCAGCAATATCAGCCTGCGCAGTGTCAGTATCTCCGAGCAGATGTCCAACAACAGTGCCGTGCCCTACAAGACGCTCATGCTCATGCAGGTCAAAGGTAGCCAAACTGATCTTTTTGTCCGTTTCATGTCCATGCTTAGCGGCCTGCTATCCTGAGAACGATTCAGGTCAAGTGTGCCCTAAAAGCAGGATGCAAGCTCTTTGTCCCAAAGTCCTTAACCACCATGCTATTCGCTGCTCTCACCTGCTCCGATCCCATAGAACACAATGGTCGACCGTTACAATTTAATCAGGACTTCCTATCGTCATCACATAGATGTAAGAAAGATGTCAATTCTGAGCCAATTTCCATGGTGAGGAGCTGTCTAGGGTTTATAAGAAAAACATTGCATAAGTCCTGCTCCTTAGGCGCAGTGACTTGCACAGACAGTGTCCGAACATCGACGTCAACGTTGGCCTAGATATGTGGAATTGAGGGCAGGCTAGGGGAAGCTTAAGAGACATATTTAGTGGTCCTTTGGCCACATATAAGGCATCTGCTGCAGTTGAGGTTTTGGTGGAGACTATTCTAGGGCTTTCACTTTATGACATTTTTCTGCTCCCCTTTCTCTTGGCTTTAGATCCCCTTATAGATACGCAGTAATGTTATATCTATGGTTCTTTGTTAGTAAGGGATGTTAACTGGATACCATAGATGCTGAAAAAAGAAACCACTATCATTTTCTTGGCTCGTTCTCCTTAACGAAGATATTTTAATTTATGAATAAAGAACTCCACGGCTCTACTGAGCAATCCATGTCTCTAGATAGAATATCTCAACTAGATAGGGTCACTAGATTCTGGAGTCCGGGAGAGCTACGTCAGCCTAACAAGGCTCGGTGTGACTAGCACTTGGAAGCATGTCCTTTGAGTTGTGTTAACAGATCTTGGTCATTTGTCAGTAGAGCAGGGTCTCCAACTCCAGTCCTAGAGAGCTCCTGTCCAGTAGGTGTTCTATCTACCTGGCTTCTGATGAGCCACACCTTTATCAAGTAAATACCAGGAACAGGTGTGGCTCATCAGAAGCCAGGCAGAATAAATCCTCTTGGATAGTAACTATTCAGAATTGTATTTGGAGACTCTGTTCTAGATTCACTAGATAGAGTTTCTCAACCCAACCCTCCGGGACCCCCAGACATTTTTGCTTCCTCCCACAGGTGTTCATGATCATTTGCATTCTTGATTGTTTGGTTCATGTGTGTTCAGGTCCTGATATTTGACAAAGATTGTATTTAATTGCCTTTTATGTCAGTCATGCAGAGAGCATGAGGCAGAGAAATGTAGCCATCTTTGTTGTTTGCCAAAACCTTTAAGCAGAATGACTTAACAAGCTTACAGTTTTGTATTTCGCCCACTTTTAGAACTGGATACCATAAAGGTTGTCCTCAAAGTCCCGGGTGCCCTACTGAGGTCTGTCCTTCTCTTGACGAACGGAAACCCGACCGGACTCTGTTCTCTGTGTCCAGGCCGGAGGCACGTGCAGACGCGGCTGGTGGAGCCAAGGTCCTCCTCTCTGAACAGCGGCGACTGCTTCTTGCTAGTGACACCCCAGCACTGCTTCCTGTGGATCGGAGAATTCGCCAACGTCATCGAGAAGGCCAAGGTGAGTCAGGAGCCGGAACCGGCTCGCGACGAGACAACGGGAGGTCGCCTGCCTCACCCTTTGATACTAATGCGATTTTACGCATGGATGCTCGTGCTAATTGCGCTCCCTGGTCTGCATTGCTGGAGCACAGGTCAATATAAATGCTGAACTTTCCAGACGGCCAGATGCTGATTCCATCCAGCGGTTTTAAGTTGCATATTGGAAAAAGCAGAAAATCACCTCCATCTGTCTTTCTGATCTAGATTTCTTAGTGAGTTTTTTTTTTTTTGTGAAGGATTGTTCTTAGCGTTAGTGGTGGCGTCTTGCATTTACAGAGGTTGCAGAACACCTTGCATGTTGCTCTCGACCTTTATTTCTTCTGCATTTTGACTAACGATTGCTTGTTGATCAGAGCAGGATTGTGACATCTCTCACCAGCAGCAGGTGTTCCTCTTGCAGCAGGAGTACCACAAATACTTCCCTGTGAAATATTTTATAATTTTATCTATAAAAATACACGTATGACTTCCTGTAAAAAAGTCACAGGACACCTCAACATAACTGGGCATAAAGGGTAAAAAATAGGGTACTATTAACTTTATTATGAGCCTTTAGCAGTAAGGCACAATGCCCCGAATCACTTTGAAGGTTATTTCAGCACATGTCGTTTCTCATGGCGTTTAGTGCATGTGCTATATGCTGGAGCAGTATTTCTGCATTTTTAATCTTTGCCCTTTTTTAAAAAAATATTGCTCATCAGGCTGCTGAACTGGCCATGTTCATCCAGACTAAGCATGACCTGGGCTGCCGAGCAGACCAAGTGCAGACCATCGAGGAGAACGCTGAGAGCCAGGCTCATGTGCTCAACGAGTTCTGGAACATTCTCGGGGGACAGGACAGTTACCAACGTAAGGGGGACCCTGATTCACAGTGGTGTGTGCGTGTGTATGTGTGAGTTTGTGTTTCTGTACATATTTTCATCAGGATTATTGTATTTTTATATTTAGGGAAATATTCACACAAGACCAAAGATCACTTTTCAGTCTGTTCTACTAATTTTATTAGTTTTGGGGTTGATTGACTAAAAGTTGAAATCTCTACAAAGAATACATATAAAATAAAGAGTGTTTCTGTGTCTGCCTTTCACCCTGTCTGTCTCCCTGTGTGTCTGCCTGTGTCTTTCTGTGTGCATTTGGTCGTGTCTGTGTCTTTCTGTGTGCGTTTGGTCGTGTCTGTGTCTTTCTGTGGGCGTTTGGTCATGTCTGTGTCTTTCTGTGTGCGTTTGGTCGTGTCTGTGTCTTTCTGTGTGCATTTGGCTGTGGCCTTCCCTTTCTCTGTGTGTGCCTATCTGTGCGTTTGACAGTGTCTGTCTCATTCTATGCATGTTTAGCCGTGTCTGTCTATTTGTGCATCTATCTGTGTCCCTCTGTATCTGTGTCATGGTGATTTGCTGCAGTCATTTCTTATTGTCGTCTTCTGGGAGTTTCTGTCCCAAGAGAAGCATGCAATTCTTGCTTTTATAAACGGCTTTTTGGAGGAGCCTGACTGTTAACGATTAAAATGACCTTCTTACAAGAAAGTAGAGAGGCAGCACATCATTACACGTAACCAGGGGTGCTGTAATGCATGGGCTTACTTGGTCTGAAGCCCAGAAGTCTCTGCTAAAAGTGTCCTTAAAGCTTAACCTTTCCCCCGCAGTGGACAACTTTTACCACCCACCCCACCCCCCACCCATGTCCCGGTCGACAACTGCACTATCGTAGAAAATAATAGGGAGGTATCTGACCATGGTAATGTGCCTCTGGGTGTAACGACTCTGTCTGCTGCATTTACACCCACTGAAGCGACTGGACCCCCTGAGGAAGACGAGCTATACGAAAGCGCCATAGTGGAGACCAACTGCACATATCGCTTGGTGGACGACAAGCTGGTCCCTGATGATGACTTCTGGGGAAAGGCTCCGAAATACTCTCTGCTGGACTCCAAAGAGGTCAGTCACTCGAGCATTTCCCAGCATATCTGAAACGTACAGTACGTCCTTATTTTTCCATTCATGCAAGGCTGCCTTTGTTAGTTCTGTTATTCCTGTATTATGTATCTGTATTTTAACTGCATATCTAGTTAAAGGCATCTATGATGTATTTAGGCGAACCTTTAATGGAAATCAATTCAGGAATGTAGCTAAAAGACAAACATATGTATCCCAGAATGTCCCTCTGTGATTTACGGCTGACCTCTCTGTCCTCGCAGGTTCTGGTGTTTGACTTCGGCAGCGAGGTCTACGTGTGGCACGGAAAGGAGGTGACGCTAGCGCAGAGGAAGGTGGCCTTCCAGCTGGCCAAGCACCTGTGGAACGGCACCTTCGACTACACCAACTGTGACATCAACCCTCTGGACCCAAGCGGCTGCAATGCGCTCATACCCAGGCAAGATCTGGCCTCCCTGGGGTCCTTCAGCGCCCCCCCCCCACCCCCACTGCCCGTATTCTTGTTAGCTGTAGCTCGGCATGTAGAGATATACAATATTGTGCTAATGATGATAAGGTCATGGGTTCAAATCCCCAGCAGCATGAATAGATTATAACTCTTTTACTGTTAGTTATTTTGAATAAAAGCGTCAAATAAAATAAAAAAAAAACCCACATGAGATTAGAGTAGATTGGCTTTATTGTGGATTGCAGACTGCAGTCAACACGACCTATATATATATAAGCTGTTTTAAAAAGACAACACAACAACAGCATAAATAGGTACAGCATCCAATTACAAATCAGTGTGACACACTAAAAATCGATTAGTCCTGTTGAAAAGTATTTAGCCAAAAACCTACAGCATCTTTAGAAACCCATCAGCTGTCGGAACAAATGATCTCAAGTATCGGTTTGATTTCACGCCCCTTTATACATGCTGTGTGTGGATAAGCTCTACACAGTCTTAATGATACTTAAGCTTTTATTGATGTAAAGACCGGAATGAAGACAAACCATGATACCACGCCATTCTGTGAGTTTTTGCATTTGCATTTAATAACATCATGTACGCCAGAGGTCTCAAACTTACGTAACCTGGGAGCTACTGGCTAGGCAGTCTTCATCTCAAGTGGGCCACTTGAGTTATTTCTAACCTCAAAACAAACGGGAGAGAATAAAAAACAATGTATGTCAATATCGTCAATAATCCGCTTATCATTTTTAGGAAAAGTATTTTCTAAAACAACTTCGAATGCCTTGACTTAATAAGTATGCACGCCCTTTAAGTCATACTTTGTTGAAGCACCTTTTGCTTTGATTAATGCAATAAATGTATTTGGATATGTCTCCGTAATATATTTTATAGGCCAGAGGGTTTGACTGGGCCATTCGAAGCCATTGAACTTTCTGTTTCAGCCAGTCTTTAGTTGGGTTTGTGGAAGTAAAAACCTAGACGTGCTTCCCTTTCTCTAAGCTCATCTTGGCACTAGGCATGAAGTAAATTTCCCTGACATGAAGAGTAAGATAAAATTGATTTTATTAAGGCAGGGCGCCCTGTAGTTGACAGCAAAGAAATATCCCCGTTCTAAAGAAGTGAACCCGAAAATTGTCAGGTATTATATATTTCTGCAGCTCCCCTTAAAAAGGCAATCTCCTACCCCATTGGTTAAGACAAGGGCTCTTGTCTACATGCAGAGCACGTGATGACCTCAAGGGTGCGTAGACATATGATATCTACCATAGGTTCACTGAAGACTAGATGACCTGCACTGCCTGTCTCACCCATATTACACAACACGTTGCACCTCCAGCCTGGACCAGCCTGTGGTCACACCACATAATATTTAAAGAGTGTGGCCTTTTACACAGATCCAACCTGATAAACCATGGATTTTTTGTTTTATTAAAAAATGTGAAAATATTTACTATCCCGCAAACCCAAACTGCTGTAGCCTTAGTCTGGAAGCCAGCTCTCTTCCAGATTCTCGTTCCCACCTGTCCGGATGTTTCGCGCTTGACGTAAAGCTGTTGGTATGCATAAACACAGGCGAGTGTGTAGCAAACATCCCAACTCTGAACCGTAGACCAATCGCAATGCCTCGAACCAAACAAGGCCCTTCTCCAGACAGAACCCCTGGAAGAGCTCGTGAGGAGCTCTCGCCTGGTCAGGAGGCCTGATGTTTTGTGTGTTCCGTCACGTAGGAAAGGCCAGGGGCGGCCTGACTGGGCGGTCTTTGGCCGGCTCACGGAGCACAACGAAACCATCCTGTTCAAGGAGAAGTTCCTGGACTGGAAGGAATCTAAGAAACCAGCACAGCAGAACGACAATGAGCAAGTCAGCGAGCAGAAGGTACGGCATTTTTGTGTGACGCCTGAGCACTTTGTCTTTTACACCTCTTTATGAGCCAAACACAAACACATCCATCACCCGTTCCTAGTTTTACAGACAATGTGTCCTTTTATATCCTGAGTTAATTTCCCATATGTCTCTGTGTGCTTTTTCCATTGGTATGTCCAAAATAGCATGTGCATAAACTCCCTTAAGCATTTTTGCCTGGTTACGAACCCCGGTAAAACAGCAGGCCCCCTCCTTGGGCCAAAACTGACAACTTTCACATCCAAGTCTGTGACCCAATGATGCCCCGTTAATCCTATGACACAACACCCACAATCCCTTGGGGCTGACGTTTCATGTCCCAGGTGTTCTCAGGTATACATGCCCTGTTTTCCCTCAGTTTTAAATGTTGCAGGCTGCAAAATGGAGTTAATTTCATGGAGCATTCTGTCAACAAAACAAAAGTCCGTGTTTGTGTCTGTGGGTGAGGTGTAGGCATCTCAGGGGCCATGCACGGCTTGATGATATCTGCTAATTCCTTGGCATGATGACAACCGCAGTGTCACGGAAACGTCTAAACGTGCTGGATGCCGTCCAGTTTGCTTCACGACCACAGCAGGGATGCCAATTTCGAGCACCAGGTGTAATGCAGCATGCGTGCGTGCGTGTTTTATACCCTGCCTGTGCTCCTCGTCTTTCTGCCGTCCTAGGAGCAGCGGGGCTACACGTGCCAGCCGTACAACGCATCACTGATGCTGCCCGTGCTGCAGACACCGGTCAGCATGATGCTGGAGGGCGTGGACGTGGGCAGGGGCTACGGCCTGCTGGAGGGTGACGACCACCGGCGCTTCGAGATCAGCACGCTGGGCGTGGATGTCTGGCACATCCTGGAGTTCGACTACAGCCGGCTGCCCCGACAGAGCATCGGCCAGTTCCACGAGGGCGACGCGTACGTGGTCAAGTGGCGGTACATGGTGAGCGCAGCAGGTCAGTGCCACCCCTCGTCTACCACTCCGCTGCCCCATCTCCTGTAGCTCCGCCTACTACTTCACAACCCCCGCCAATGACAGTCTAGCCCCACCCTCTTCTAACTCACATGCTAACCTCCTTCACCCCATCACATCTCCATCATGGCAGCTCTGCCATTAATTATGGATAATAAGGTTTTACTTTTATCCTGAAGGGCCGATGAATCGTTTTGTGTGTCCTGAGGATGCTGTGTTTTAAGAAATTGGTACTACACTGGGGGTGATGCCCTCGTTTTAGAAGAAGATAATTGTGCAAGCAAAAGGGAGATTAGAGATAGAAATAATGTGATTAGCACATCATTGCATGAACATCACCTTTTGTCAGGTTTATATCTTTTTTTAAGTGATAACCCTGTTTTAATAACCAGATGTCCAGTTTGTGAGTGCTGACAGTTCAGTGTTGGGGATGGTAACTGCAGCAGAGGCAGGAACAGAGTTACACGCTTCCTCCTGTGATGTGTGGCTTTAGTTCAGGCAGAAGCAGAGTTGCACACTTCCATGTATGATGTGTGTCTGCAGTACAGGCAGTGACACACTTCCTGGTGAAATGTAGTCTGCAGTAGAGGCAGTGACACACTTCCTGGTGAAATGTAGTCTGCAGTAGAGGCAGTGACACACTTCCTGGTGAAATGTAGTCTGCAGGCAGTGACACATTTCCTGGCAGGATGTGTGTCTGCATTAGAGGCAGGAGCCAAGTGACAGGCTTCCTGGTGAAATGTAGTCTTCAGTAGAGGCAGTGACATGTTTCCTGGTGAAATGTAGTCTGCAGTACAGACAGTCACACACTGCCTGTCGGGATGTGTGTCTGAAGTAGAGGCAGGAGCAGAGAGACACGCTTCCTGCGAGATGTGTGTCCGAAGTAAAGGCAGTGACACATTTCCTGGCATGATGTGGGTCTGCAGTAGAGGCAGGAGCAGAGAGACACGTTTCCTGGCGAGATGTGTGTCCGCAGTAGAGGCAGTGACACATTTCCTGGCGTGATGTGGGTCTGCAGTAGAGGCAGGAGCAGAGAGACACGCTTCCTGCGAGATGTGTGTCCGAAGTAGAGGCAGTGACACATTTCCTGGCATCATGTGGGTCTGCAGTAGAGGCAGGAGCAGAGAGACATGCTTCCTGGCGAGATGTGTGTCCGCAGTAGAGGCAGTGACACATTTCCTGGCGTGATGTGGGTCTGCAGTAGAGGCAGGAGCAGAGAGACACGCTTCCTGCGAGATGTGTGTCCGCAGTAGAGGCAGTGACACATTTCCTGGCGTGATGTGTGTCTGCAGTGGGCAGGAGGCAGAACCCCGAGCAGATCCGTGTGGGTGGGACTGGCAAGGAGAAGTGCTGCTACTTCTTCTGGCAGGGTCGGCACTCCACGGTGAGCGAGAAGGGCACATCGGCTCTGATGACTGTGGAGCTGGACCAGGAGCGCGGCGCCCAGGTAAGCTGCCCCCCCCCTCCCCCCCCGACTTCTCACCCCAGTGGTTCCTAATCTCAGGTCCATAACCAGGATTCCACCAGGCCGGAACATTGAGGGTGTGGCGGAGGGGTTGGCCAGTTTCCAAAAATAAATCATCTTCAAGCCACAGCGTTTTAAAAGACCCCCCATGAAATCTGAAAAAAAGGAAAACGGCTAAACTTATTAAATCTTCCCCTCCCACCCCTCTCTCCCCTTTACTGAAGTTTTACTGGTGCGTGAACTTTTAAACCATAAACAAATCCATGGTCATTAAAATGTTGGGAACCTCTATTTTAAACAAAAATGAGTGGTGTAACTGTGCAGTCTGTGTTGTGTTGACTCATACCACATAATTAACAGGAGCATATTCGAGGGAATCTGGCATTATTTTAGTGTGGCCATATGCGTCTGTGGGTGCGCATATACCTTTGTTATTATGATCGTTCATCATTTCATTTACTGTTTTTCAAAATGTATATATACTTTTTTTTTGCTATTTATTATAAAATCTTAATGGTGTTTCATAATAGGCAGTTTTAACCCAGTAGGTAATTTTATTCATTCAAGCCAGATATTTATATAGAGAAATTCATGAGAGAACCAACAACCTCCCGGCGACAGGTGAGGTTACCTCCGTGGCTGTGTGTCCCTCTACAGGTGCAGGTGCAGCAGGGGAAGGAGCTGCCGTGCTTCCTGCAGTGCTTCAGCGGCGGGATGATTGTGCACTCGGGGAAGAGGGAGGAGGAGGAGGAGAACACGCAGAGTAAGCACCGGCGCCGCCTGTGAGCGTGACGCGCTTGCGTGTGTGTGCATGTCTGCACATGCGTCTAATCACCACCCTCCATGCGAGTCCAGGTGAGTGGCGCCTGTACTGCGTCCGCGGCGAGGTGCCGGTGGAGGGCCATCTGCTGGAGGTGCCCTGCCACTGCAGCAGCCTCCGCTCCCGGGCTTCTATGATCCTCCTCAGCGTCAACCAGGCAGTCATCTACCTGTGGCACGGCTGCAAGGCCCAGCCACACACGCGCCAAGTAGGCCGGACGGCGGCCAATCGGATCAAAGAGCAGTGAGTCTGGGCCAATGGGGAGGCTTCTGGGCGGGGTTCTCGGGATATGTGCGTCGCAGTGCGTTTGATTCGTAACAAAGGAAGCCGGTATGTTTCTTGGAGGTTCTCAGTTCTCCTGGCTTTACATTCTGGTTTGCACTAAGAAAGAAGATTCATACTGATTCCACTCTCTCACTGGGCATCTTACCACATAATCAGTGTTGATGACATGGAAGTGGTGGTAGGCCTTCTTAAATGGAGAGCGTTGCTGTCTAAGTCTTAAGTTAAGTAAACCTTATAGAAGCTGTACTTAGTGTCCTCCTGGAGGACCAGAAGGTCTGAAACCTGCACCGCAATAGTGACCCTCACCGGTAACCGCAGCTCGTGACCTCCGTCTGCACAGGTGCCCCCTGGAGGCGGGCCTGCACAGCAGCAGCAAAGTGACCATTCACGAGTGCGACGAGGGGGCGGAGCCCACGGGATTCTGGGAGGCGGTGGGAAGGAGGGATAGGAAGGCCTACGACTGCATGCTGCAAGGTAACCTGGGTGCTGTGGTATGTACTGGCTTTCCAGGGGTACAGGTCCTTGAGTCCAGATTGAGTCCCGTCGAACACAAACACATATCAGTGAATTTATTGTTCTCAAAATTAAGTGAACAGTTCTTTCATCTGGCAACTCCATACTGGATAGGCCAGGTAAAGTTAGATTATCACTGTATTGTGATTTGTCCTACACTTACATAATACTGATGAATCATCACAATCCATTCTTAAATGTGCGAAATAATGTGATCACTGCCATCTAGTGGTCACAATTAATTAACAGGTAGCATTTATGTCTCTATTGTATATATGACACATACAAGCAGTGACACTGCATAAGCAATAGTAACCGGTTTCATTTCTGGTCCCAGATCCTGGGAAGTTCAACTTCACTCCACGGCTCTTCCAGTTGACCAGCTCGTCGGGGGAGTTTCTGGCAGAGGAGTTCTTCTACCCCTCCAGGGTGGCTGAGCTGGTCAGCTCGCTGCCCTTCCTGCAAGAGGACCTGTATGCCGCCTCCCAGCCAGGTGCCCCATCTCCCCCTGCTCCTGTCTGCAACAGACGCACAATGTGATGTCACTTCCTGTTCTGACCATACATGCCGTTTCTGTGACGCAGCCCTCTTCCTGGTGGACAACTTCCACGAGGTGTACTTGTGGCAGGGCTGGTGGCCCCAGGACTGCGAGAACACAGGCTCCGCCCGCATCCGGTGGGACGCAGACAGAAAGTGCGCCATGGAAACGGTGCTGCAGTACTGCAAAGGTCTGCTGTGGTCTGGTTTCACCAATTGAAGCCTGGACTTTGTTTCTTTTACCAGAAAGCTGAAGGCCTCTTAAAGGGATTAGATTGTATCAATGGGGTGGCTTCCTGGTTTGGTTTGTGAGGATGGGATTCTGCACACGTGTCATCAGCAAAAAATCTCCCCCTCAACAGAGAAGAATGAGAAGAAGCCGCAGAAGTCGTACCTGATCCACGCTGGCCTGGAGCCCCTCACCTTTACCAACATGTTCCCCAGTTGGGAGCATCGGGAGGACATCGCTGAGATCACAGAGCGGGTGAGCTCTCTCTGGCGCCCCCTGGCTGCCACTGGCCCCCTCTCTTCATCAGGCAGCCGCACAGGCAAGCCAGCACTGCACGTATTCAAGGTGCATGTGTTTCTATATGATGTTTAATTTACCATTTCCACAAGTACTGGTACATTGGAATTCTTTAGTTTTCACATATCCCCTACACACACAAACACAGACTGCATCTGAAACCCACCTTCCACTTAAATTAGCAAAAAATACACATCTTCAAAGGACACTTAGTGTGATTCCTCAGTGCACGTGTACAAAACTGCGCACATCTTCCGGACACTTCGAACTTTACTGATGAATGTCCTGCATGACAAGTACCGAACAAACCTCAAAAGTCACGTCTAGGATTGTGGGATTGAAAAGTATACAGTGTTCGCACACTTTGTATTTTGACTGGATGTAGGGAGCCATCTGGGATCTTTTTGTTCACTAAGCAATGGACGCTATCACTTTTAGACACTGTAATATTTTGGTGCACTACTTAGTGTGAAAGTGCACGACTTCTGATGCAAGCAGACATACAGTCGAGAATAAAGCTTGGGGTCAAAGCACAGGGTCAGCAATTTATTTGGTATTTGTGGGGGGGGGGGGGTAGACACATGACTACTGTGCCAAGGATGGGATTCAAACTGATGACCTTCCGATCACAGGCAGAGAAGCTTAAACCCCTGAGCCACACACCCCCACCATGAAAGCTTAAATTGGGAGACCATTTTAATGACGTGTTTGAAAAATGGCTTCCTGGGAATCGATGCCATGAGATATATACATGTGTATGACTCACCCACCAACCTCCTGTTCACCACCTATACCCTCACCATGCTCCAGGAAGCTGAGGTATGCAACCAGATCATCCTAGTCGAGGAGGTGCTGGCACGGTTGTCCAAGAGTTGCTACCCGCTGGAGGAACTCTTGGCACGACCCCTTCCAGAGGGGGTGGACCCACTGCGCTTGGAGATCTACCTGTCAGATGAGGACTTTGAGGTGAGGATGCACCCCCTCCCTCTCTATGAGGAGGAACATGTTTTGTTTTTTAGATTAAAAACTCAGGGTGGAAATAAAATCTGACTTTCCCACTGTGATGTACTAGTCTGTATTTGGGTTAGTCAGTGGCAGCCTTGCTATATATGAATTCTTTGAGAAGCTCTTAAATCCGTCTATCTAAATCTATCTAAAATTCCCTTCCAAGTTTGCATCACATCCAAGAATGAGAAAGGGCGAGCATTAAACAACCCAATCCCCCCCCCCCCCCCCAAAAAAAAAAAAATAAAAAATTACGAAAGAAGACTTAAGGGTATTAGTTAATAGCTATTGAAGATTTCAGGCTCATATTACTGTAGCAACTAGGGGTGTACTTTCTAAATATGTGTCCTCCAGCTTAATTACGCATCTGACTGGAGCAGATATTAGTAACTGCCCAGGGCAGTAGTGACTTTAAAGGCTAGTCAGAGCAGAGCTTGATCATGCACCTTTACCATGTTCATGACGACTCCTAGTGTTTCCTGGGTGACCACTTCCTGTTGACACCCAGCTCTTCCGTGTCTTGATTCCCCAAAGCCAACGAGGGCCAAAGGGGAGATAAATCCACCCTCAGTACGACTGAGTGAGCGGGCTTGGGAGGGGGCTGACTTTACAAAGGGCTCTTTATGACATTGCTCTCCTTTGGTCACCAAAAATGCTGTTTTGTGTTCTGAGCGCTGAGACGTGGTTTAACTCTAAGCTCCGCCTTCCAGGATATAGGGGCTCCTGAACGGGTGAGTCCCATTCCAGCATTGCCAGGCCCCCTTGCCTCTCTGCCGCCCCCCTCCCCCCTGACACCCCCTGCTTATGTCCCCACCCTAATGCACAGGCTTCCCTAATGCACATGGCCCTCTGATGTTCTGCGTGCAGCTATGACTCTCACTCCCTGTCACTACATGGACTCTCACAAGGGATCTTTACGCCAATGTGGTTTTTTTTTTTTGGTTTATGTTTAACTTTAATTCACATTTATTCTTTCACTATCAGCACAAGCATGATAATGTTCGGTTTTTTTTTCCCCCATTTGTGACCATTTAACTTAAAATGCATAATACAGCGAAGTATGTGTTCTGTTTATTTAATCACATTTGTTGTTCGTCCATCTTCCAAATTACTCACCCATTACAGAGAGACGGTGAGTTTGAAGAACAGGACACAAGGCAGGATACACCCTGGATGGAATGTCTCTCCATCACAGGGCACACACACACACACACCACATGTTCGTAATTATATCTTTGTGGGGACTCTCCATTCATTTCTATGGGGAGAAATCTAATCGCAACATGATGACCTTAACCCCTACCCAGCCCTAACCTTAACCATAAGTAACCAAACAAAATACTTTTTTTATTGCATTCACAGATATTTGTGGGGACCCAGAAAATGGGCACACATAATCAAAATAAGAGGATTTTATTATATTGTGGGAGACATTTGGTCCCCAAAATGTAACATAAACATAACCCACACAAACACATGCACACACACAATGGACAATTTAGAGACACCTGTTCACCTAATAACATTTCTTGGTCTGCAAGAAAAAACCAATGTACCTCTTTGCAGGCTTTAGAGGTTTGAAGTTACAGTGCTACCCACTGTGTCACTTAATATATTTAATTTTTGTATATATGTCTGTATTTATTTGCTTCATATTTATTAGATGCTCTGCAGGATCTATCTGCCTTTATACTGGTAATTTAACCTCATCTCCATGTCAGCAGTGGATAAATACTCGTACTGAAGTTAACAGCAGACTCTTGCTTGATACTGGAATCCTGATAACCACTGAAGTATATTTGTGTTTTTAAATATGGCATCTCTGTACAGGCATTTCTGTGTACAGTAAAACCTTGGATTGCAAGCATAATTCGTTCCGGAAACATGCTCGTAATCCAAAGCACTCATATATCAAAGCGAATTTTCCCATTAGAAATAATGGAAACTCAGATGATTCATTCCACAAACCAAAAATATTAATGTAAAAATGATTAATACAAAATAGAAAGTAAAAATACATAAAACAAATTAACCTGCACTTTACCTTTGAAAAGAATCATGGATAGTGTGAGGGAGACGAAAGAGAGGAGAAGAGGAGGGTTATTTTGTAGAGCAACGTTCACTATAACTAACGGAATCACTGCTATCTGTTGGCTCACTGGAATCTTTTACTTTTTCAGCGAGTTTAACAAGGAACGTATCCAATGACAGCTGCTTTTGCCTCCTTTTCGATTTCATGGAAATGTGACATTGCATTGTCGTTAAACAGATTCATCGCTCGCACTGCTGCACCCTTATTAGGTGGTGCTTTTCTACAAAATTTTGACTATACGAGTGATTACATGACGCTAGGCAGACAAAGCATATACATAATAATCGTATTGCAAGACCTTGCTCATTTATCAAGTCAAAATTTATTAAAAACCAAATTACTCACAATCCGAGATTTGACCAGGTTTTGGGTGTGCTGCGGTACCAACACAAAATATATTTGAAAGCAGGTGATTCGAAATACTACTTTGATCATTCAAACCTGTTGAATCACTTGAATATACATAAAAGTTAGGCGCCCATTTAGTGCAACATGCAGATTCAGGTGAGTCTAGGACTGGCACCTAGTCAATGTCAGGGGGGAAACTATGAGCTACTTCTAGTTTTACAAGCTACTTGAAAACCAAATGACTTATAGGAGACTGACCAGTCAGCACTCAGCAAGAACTCAGTGCTAAAGTGAAATGAAGGTCTTTTAAAGTGAAATGGTACTTTACAAACCGTATCCTAGCTGGAAGTGTCCTACCTGACATCGATTATCCGGTCACCCTCTCTGATGACTCCGATGTTGGCTCCTCTGGACTTCTGCTGCTAAGGCTGTGATTAACTGAAGCGCTTATTTTGGCAGAGAGCTCTGGGGATGAGCCGAGATGAATTTGAAGGATTGCCTGGATGGAAGCAAGTGAACGTGAAGAAGACCAAGGGTCTGTTTTAGAGAGAATGCAGTCTGCGGTGGTCAGGGTGCAGTCGAAGAGGGGAGGAGCTCACCAGCCGGCCGCTGGCGTCGATCCAACCTCCCACCGGAAGGCACGAAGGGAATCGCAAGTGCTGAATGGGCATGGAACAGAATCGGTCAAACCTCCAGGAAGCAGTTGGAGACATGGGCATCTGTTCCCCGGGGGCTTTTTTGGGTGTTCTTCTTTTTCAATTTTATGTCTTTGTAGAAGGGTTCCCAGTGTTTTAGAGACGCTTTTTTCCAGGGGCTGTCAAGAAGCTGCTTTTAAAACATGCACATGTCCTTTTCACTGACCAGTACCATCTACCATATACCCCCGAGTAACAAACAAACCAGTCACGTACAGCCTGTCTATCCAAAGCATTTTCTTTTGTGTGTTTGTGCAATATATAAATAATTTGTATTTATGTAAACACCTAATAATGAAGGAAAAAACAGATGTGTTCATACTGAGGGGTCATATGTTGTGTCATATGTTGATAGGAATGTTAATTTTCTGTTGACTCTTAAATGGAAGCAATGGAGAAAAAAAATATATTCATGCCAAGGATTTACTTTTTTTTATTTTGCATTCTGACGTGTCTGTGACCCTCTGCTTACAGGTGCTAAGATCCAATTTGTAATTTAAAGGCATGGAATTAAAATTTCCTTGTGCGTTTAAACCATGTATAGTGCCTTGCTTTTGTGTACAGTTTATATACAGAAGGATTTTAGTCTGCGTTTCAGAAGAACCTCTTTGTGATATAAAGGAAATGAGACAAAATAAAATCTTTAAATCCCCGTTAGAGTACTGTTTGCAATTTTGTTTAGTCAAATCGCATTGCGCATCTAAATTAAACTAATGGCACGGTCACATCGCGACTGACAATTGAAGAGTAAATGGCCGCTTTCTGGAAGAGAGTACTTTTTAAAAAGAAAAACCCACCGCCTGTCTCCAGGTGACAAGGCACTCATTTAACATTTAATTACACGTTGGCCTGTTCCACACCACCAGTCTGTCACGCCTACAGCCGGCTCCACTTTCACCCTGCAGGGCGATTAAGGTCCAGCAGGGGGCAATATGCATCTCATAATAGCTTTATTTAGTCCCTGTGTGAAGAAGTTTAACAGCTTCGATTGCTTACGATCAGTGTGAGCACAAGCGAGGTCAAAATTTACCCCTGATGACTGGGTTTCACGTAAGTGATTTTAGAGAAATTTCCCTCTGTGTTTATGTATAAACTTGCGGTATGTGGGCAGAATTGACAGGGCCAAGCTCAAAGAATTGTCGAACAAAAATGTTGCTGGGCTCTATGACAAGATATTCTGATTGGAAGTCCACAAAATCAGTGTCCTACCTAACATAGCCCAGGGGGGAGGAAGGTCACATGGTTATATTTGTTTGAGATACTGCACATCCTTTTAATGTTTAATGCTTTAATGTTAAAAGCATCACTTTAGTTCAGTGGGAAATGCTAAAACATTACAAGCTTCCCTAGGCTTGCATTTAAAATAAATCATTATTATTCCACAGCTGATAAGCCATTTCTATGTATTATTCTTAACTTTTTAAAATGTCAACAAAGTAAGATGACTCACAGGGCAGATATATCAGGTGGGCGTATTTATTCATTTTTTTAACGTAACTAAGAAATATTTATCAAACTGTTAAATTTGCAGCTTCCATGCAGAATCAGGTACATTCTAAGTAATGTTTTCATCCTTTGGTATAGAATTAAATTTCCCTCATTCATAAAATCCAAGGCCGACCTAAATTCCATAAACATAGTCCAGATGTCCATCACTGAACCTGCGTCCATCGGGGTCTATCCTTCAGCATTCCCTTTCAGCGTCCAGCTTTGTGAAACATCTCTCCATAACCTCGGGGTCATCTCAGCTTTCCAGAAAGAAATCCACACAAGTGCCAGAATCGCCAATATTTTGCAATACTACTAATTTAAAAACTGCATTACAAATGCATGTATCACTAATGGGAGGTATGGCTGTGAATATTTCCAGGACACACTACTGTAAAATACCAGAAATCTCACAACCCTCATGTATCCGTAAATGTCACGCAACACTCTAAGGTTTCACAGATTATTTTATTATTCTGTATTAAAGTGCTATAATTATTTCCGAATTGCTATTATTTATGCTTTCTGGCACTAAAAATGAAGGGGCCTTCACTTACTTAGGAAAAAACACAGCAGGTGGCAATATATACACAGCTGAATGCTGCAGAAGACAAACCCTAAATCAGATCCCAGACCAGCATGGTACGTAGTCCGCTGACGAGAGCACAGTCCCAAGACCACGCCGAGGGCCGTACATTCTGCCTGATTAATGGTGTTTCTTGTTAGTGAACTGCTGCTTCCAAGTGAAGTCACTGGGAAGAATTAAGCAACTGAGATTTTCTTGCCGTGGTTGACACCTGTTCACAACTGTCTGATGCCAAAAAACAAAAATCACCAGCTGCTCTTTTTAGCTGCTCAAAGGCTCAGATTTTTTGCCCAGTCCAAGAGTTAATATGCTCCATGTTACAAAGGTCAAGGAAGACAGAGGGATGCAAGGCATCTTCTCAGTACCTGAAATTAACACTCAATAGCACCACATTAACCTTCATACATATGTAAACGTTATTATTATTGGTAATTGTGGACATGAACTACTGACCAGTGAAAGAGTTTTTTTTTTTTAACTCCCTAACCTTGTAGCTGATTGCTGGTGGTCCTCTTCCTCTTAGGTTTGCAGACAGAGATGGATAGTTCAGGTCCAGAAAGTAAAAATCCAGACCGAAATTTTGTTTCAACCAACCAGTTCGGTATTAAGAACCGCAGTCACAGAGGACTCAACTGGTTTGATGAAACAAAATCTTGGTCTGGATTTTTACTTTCTGGACCTGAACTATCTACCTCGGTTTGTGGAATATACCAAATATGGTAACAACCATCCATCTTCTATCAGCTTAATCAGAACAGAGTCATGGGGCGACCTAGAGAACCTTGGGCAGAAGGCCAGCTCATCACAGGACGTTCACAAACTCTTGGAAATTTAGCATTAGCCTAAATGCATGTCGCTGGGCTATATGAGGAAAGACGAATACCCACAGAAATCCCACACGGCACTGGGAGAACTTACTAACTCCATCTGCTTTTCTCTTACAGTCTTCATGGAAGAGGGAGGGTCTCTGTGTTGTCAGATATTTAACAGCAGCAAGTTCTCTGGTGTGATACAAGACCTTTCGGCTTTTCCGAAGTCTTTGTCAAGGTCTGAACAACGTCCTCTCTGAGTAATGTGGGCATCAGACCTCAGACAAAAAATTAGATATTTGTGCATTACGGCATCCAGAAACGTGACGCAAATTGAAGAGACTTCTGAGTCTGAAAAGTCTTCTGTTACATATAACCTAACATTGAAATTTTCCATCTTGGTTTTCCAGAGACTGAAAGCACACAAGAACTGCTTGTGTAAGTATTTTATTTAATAATAAATGAACAGCCTGTTGAATCCAGTTAAAATCCTGTTGAGTATTGCAGAGGAACCGTCCAGATCTCAGTGTGAGACCTGGAGAAACTCTCCATCTAGATGACATGGTACAGCGAAGCATTTTGTCCCAGCCCTGCAGCCCGCACCATGAACTGGATTTCATCACTTGCTCTGCTATTCTGAACCAGTGCAGTGCTGGAAAAACTCAACCGTGGTCTCAGCTTCTGAATAAAAATCACATTTTTGAAACCAACGAAAGCATTCAACAGTGATCTAAGGAGGCTGTCCTCCTTTCAAAGGCAACAATGATGCAGAGAAGACCCTTGATCTGTTTATGATCCTTTCATACTTGATCGTTGGTTAATCCAGAGCTCTCAGCCAGAGAAGCAAGCAGTCTGTCGCCAAACAATCACAAAATTATAATTCTCAGGGAAAGGACAAGAGCTTGTAAGCATGGTGTAATCATCTCCACAGGGTTCTGGAGAACTCTCCTGACAATACATCTCATTTGCCATTTTAAAGTGTGTCTTTAAATATTTAAGCAGTGGAGTACTTTTACTGGTATCAGGTGTGACGTCTCCCTGTAATTTCAGCACAGTAGTCCAGTAGGTATTCGTCACTGCTATGTGTTTCACAGCATTAGTGCTGATTTAAGACATCCTGACCAGTTCCGCTTACTAGACCCAAATGATGTCACCAATACACTCCGGTCCAGCCTAACCTTAAGCCTCAACGATTTCTGTCCCCTCTCCTCTAGGCCACCAACGCTCACCACACTGGCAGCTTGAATTTCCAGTGCTCCCAGGTAACAATGGACAAAGCCCAGGGTAGCTAAGCAGAAGTGATGAAAAACAAGGAGACCCTGTGGATCTTGCTGAGCATCAATCACTTTGTATTCAATTTTTCTACTAACCTCATTGCTGCTAAAACCACCGACTAACATGCTAAGATCAGCGCCTCCCCCAGATACACAAAGACACATGGACTATTGTTCACCTTCAAGACCCTCAACCCTCCATCTGGCACCATAACTGCTGTCCCATTCTTCTAAGACAAAACAGCAGACAGTTCTCAGACCTTCCACACACCGTCCAGTCCAGCACCTCCTTCTTCTGTCCTTCTCATTGAGACCAATGTTTCCAAGCTCATCTATGCTAACAGATCCACCACCTGTCCCCTGAATTCAATCTTCCCTCATCTCCATCAAGCCATCTCTCTTACACTCATCTCGGCACTTACACTATTGACTCTTGACTTACACTCTTACCAGCACCGCCTCCGAGGTCTCCAGGAAGGCTGGATACTCTGAACATACACGGTGACACCAGTCAAAGCCCGTCTCCCGACTCAAAGACAAAGGGAGGCGACCCTCTCGTTCACCGGGGTGAACTCCTACATGCAGGCGCTACACTGGAGGGCAGTGAGTACTCCCAAACCTGCCCGGCACCTCTAGCGCAGCACAACTCCACACTGGAACAGAGTGGTACCACTGGAACACTAGCCAATGGTACAATTCAACACAGAATCACAGGCCAGCTTCATTCATCAGCACTGCCTCTATCTCAGACTCTAGTGGTAATGGCAGATGGTCAGGATGCTCTGCTGACTACATTGCAGCTAAAGCCCTGTCTGAAATACATTTACTTGGAATTACATCAGGAAAATCAAACAGTACCTGATTAGCAAATGTCACGTAATGCACAGAGAAACCTACAGAGATGATTACATAGGTAAATTCATATAAGTAACGTTTTGCTGTTCTCACTGGTGTTAATGTGTAAAAAAAAAAACTGTTATAGTACAAGAAACCATGACATGACATCTTTTACTCTAGTGTCAAATTCTGAATTAAATATTTACCAATTAGTAGTAGTTTTGGTACATTGGGTGACGTTTTAGTGAAAGAGAAGCTGGCGGAGGCTTTTTGGAGTGCAGTGTCATGCACCTTGTCTTACTTACGGAATCATGTCAATATCGGTAATATGTTTTCACGTAATAAAAGAGATGGATAGTTCAGCTCCCGAAAGTAAAAATGCAGACCGTGATTTTGTTTCAACCAACCAGCTGAGTACAAAGAGTGATGGTCACAGAATACTCAGCTGGTTGGTTGAAACAAAATCACGGTCTGCATTTTTACTTTCGGGAGCTGAACTATGGACCTCTGCGTGAAACTGATTGAACATTGTGGTAGTCAGGTGGACGATGATGATGAACTACAGCGGCAGGTATGTCAGGAATTTGTTTCTAAATGTCCTCTGTAACATTGGCCACTGGATCCATAAACTGTCTTGCTCATTTAAATTCCCCTCTTCATCAAAGGTCACAGAGTAAGAGAAAGATGGACATATTTGGTTCTCCACTTCTTTTTTTGCCAAGACAGTCACCAGTCAGTATTCATTAGGCTCAGGTTAACAGCTAAGTTGTTGTAAGGATTCAGAAGACACTGTCACATAAATTCATGCTGCCTATGCATGAATAGTATATAATACTGTTTTCATTCAACAGCAAAGGTTAAACCCTCACTATTAATAAGAAAAAGACTTTTCCCCTTGTATTGCAGAAAATAAAAAATAATGATCTGGTCTGTGTTAGATATTGACTTTTATAAGGTGTTTAGACGAAGATTATCAATTGATGAACAGACCCTATAAATAAACCAACTGAAGCAATGCATTAGAAACTGAGCCCTTGAGTACTTTTAACTGATCGCGTTATTCCCACTTCAAGAGTTCAGATGTTCCAGAAAGGCTGTGAATCAGCGCCAGACATTAATGGATGGTCCAGTCATGGCAGAACACATGTACTGAGAAAGAGTCACTTAAGAGTCAGCTGGATTATTGAGTGTTTGCACGCATATTCAAAAATGGCGCCCGAGTCATTAGGTTTGCCACGGCACTTGAATCGGCGCCATATTTTACTTTTCTGCAGGACTTTCTATACGTGACAAATGTAAAGCATGCCTCAGATCGGATTGTCTGGTCTGCTGTGCAGGCAAATGATTTTCAGAAGATTTTTGTCGACATCGACGCACACATTTCTACACACTTGTGCTTATCGCCCTCAGAATCGGCAGGACAGTGTAATGGAAGTAAAGCGAAAGGGACCAAAGCAGAGAGATTCAGATAGTGGTGATGGCTGATTTTCTTTAAGTAATGATTCCGTTTACAGCACTAAAATCACTGCAATAATGCATGCCAAGATAGTAAGTTCTGTTACCAGTAATGCATTGTTTCAAACTGTTTAGTAAGCTAAATGAGTCTCAACAATGGGGATGCAGGCCAATGTAGGGGTGTCATTGTTCTCAGTGACGCATTTTTTTTTGCACTGTAGGGGACATATGTCTGTCCGTCCGTCCGTCCGTCCAACCATCCATCCATCCATCCATCCATCCATCCATCCTCCAGAACAGGGTTGCTATGGATGCCTGAACCTTGTCCCATGCAGCATAACACACAAGTCTGAGTTACTGAGTCTGAACCCATCACAGGCCACACACACATGCACACACTGCAGGCAATTTTGAATCATCAGTACAGTTAACTTTGGATTGCGGAAGGAAGTCGCAGTGCCTGCGAAAAACATGCACGTCACGGGGAGAATGTGCAAACAGAGAGTGCGGCACAGATACCAGCCCCCAACCATAGAGATTGGGATGGTAACTCTACCCACTGCCAACAGATACCTGCAGATCAATCAGCCCTGTGAGTGCAAGTGGTGATTTTTCTGAAGAACTTGAGAGTGTAACAGTACGAGACGGTCGTTTGTCAGGAGGAAGAAATTGATGCGGTACAAGAATTTTTGGGAGGGTCTTGAATATTGATTTTCATTTCCTTTTTCGGAGGAAGACGGGAGCAGTGAAGGAGAGAAGATACCGTCCCTCCAAAACCTGCCATTTTGGCGCAATGGAGAAATAAGCAACTAAGCAAATTCCCACGCAGACAGAGGTTACCATGAGCTACGCAGAACAAAACACACTGACGTGTACAAGATACTGACAATGGAAGACAGGTGAGGGGAAAAAATCAGTGGGGATAATCTCAGTCACATGACTCTCCAGAGCCTGTGATCGTGCAGCCCCAACAACAAAATATATACACTGCTGCTCAGTTCAAGCCCGATAGAGTTTATGTTACAATTGATTAGTTACTGCATTAGTGATATACAATCTGGATATGAATTAACTGACAGCCATGCCTCCTTGGCTGATGTCTCTTGGGAAAATGAGAACCCCTTTTGTAGCGACATTTTTGCCACTGAAAGCAAGTACTTTTCCAAAGCATCCATTTTGTTTCCCGGCCATTTAAAAGCATGGCGTGACATTGGTCTGACACCGGCTTTGATGAGTATGCTTTGTAGAACAGATTACCCAACGTCCTTAGTGCGCTAAGACGCTTATTTAATCAGCTCCAAAAGTTATGGGTCAACCTAAGAGGGCCAGAAGATCATAAGCGAAACAGCAGCCAAGCGACAGGACACAAGACCGGGCATGTACTGTGACAAGCTATCACTCCGGCCCTTTTTTCAGCCAGGCAAAACCCTGTTCTAGTGCGTAATGTTCTAAAGTATTTGTTGAGATGTTTGGATTTTGCCGATTTTTAACATCTCAGCCGGTTGAGATAAACTGAAAGCCCCACGATGCAGCAGAGTGTGGGAAGTCATAAAATCAGTCATGCTTTTAGCAGGAGAGACTCAGAATTACGTGTCCATGCTGCGGTCTGTGCGCTATGTTCCTTGGCACGGATCATGCAGTCTACATGGCGTGGATGGATATTAAGGGTTTAGGTCCGTCATACTAACTTAAGGGCATCTGGCTCCCTGAGGCATTACAAAAAAAGCAAGTGAAACCTGTTGTTTTTTCATAAATCACAAACTGCGGCCAAGCTGTTCTTGTGTGGGCAGCTGTTATGGCAAAATGAGAGGGGTTTCTCATACGCCTCCATGTAGGTGGGTCCTCTGGCCTTGTTTTAATTCGTGGAGGTCAACAAACCAAACAAACAACTCCAACGTCACACATCGAAGGGCCATGTGAGGGTTTAATTCCTTCTTAAGAACACCTTTCAGGTGTGGCTTAATTCGAAGACTTGGGTTTTGTGCGAGAGGAGGTGTGAAAATGTCAGAAGCGTGCAGGAAAATGGTGACTCACTAAAATGTAAGGAGGAAACATGAGTGATCCTGACAACAGGAAAATGCTGGTGTTCTGCTGAAATGGTGTTTTTTTGTTAAGACATCTGGTTTCAGTTTTGTGAAGACAAATTAAGTTTCACTACCCCGGAGGAAAATGTTCCAGGTGCCCCAGAAAGAGAACAACTTAGCGCTACCTTGCTGAGGTTCTGCTGTTTAGGACTGGGGGGGGGGGGGGGGGGGGGGGGGGGGGCAAGACCAATGTCTTGTCCGGATGCAGATGGGGGCAGATCTGAGCTAGAATTGTGTCATTCGGGATCGTGGCGGTGCAGGATTAGCGATCCTGGAGAACTTCCTGTGACACCATTAATGTTGGAACCATTTAGGGCGAAAGATTACTCAAATGGAGTTTCGCAGATCTCCCTCTGGAACATGACAGATGGTTGGCGATTGTGAGAGAACATGTGAGTCTGGTGTAAGGTTTGCCGATGTAACTCTAGAACATTTACATTGCAACCGTTTATCAGAAGTGAACCGAAGAAGGTGCTTGTGTGCACTGGAAAGCAGAATGTCGGTTTTTCAGTCATTTTCTTAATACTGGGGCAGAGGAGTCTTCCATCTAAATTCTTGCTTCTCCTTGATGCCACAAGAGCAAATTCCAAGAACGCATTCCATTAGGGAGGACGTCGAGATAATCGACAAACCATGTTTAAATTAGCATTCATCACTTCTCAGGTAATGGAGTCAGTAAACAGACAACCAGATTTTAACACAAACCGAATCCTCAATGGCACATTTTGCGGGCTACGCCTGTTTAATTAGGGTACGGGGAGCCTTAACAGGGAGTGTGGCGCTTGTTAAAATGTTTGTTTACATTTCAGACCTGGCCATTCAGCATGCTTATGAAGTATCAGGGTAGCACTGTATTTAAGTGCTGAGACATTACCCACCTACACAACGTCTGCGTAAAATCTTCCAGAAAAGTAAAAAAAAAAAAAAAAAGAAAGAAAGAAAGAAAAAGAAAGAGCATATTTGCTCAACTCATCCTACATGTACAACAGGGATTACATGTAAAGTATGAGGAGACAGACATCTCCATGAGTGTCGGAGACCCTGCACAGAGGTCATGGGGAGGAAAGGCTCAAAAGTGATTGGCTGATCAATATAATGCTATTAGTACTAAGCATAATATTAGTATTAACCTAAGCAATCTAATCGTACACGCGTGAAATATATTTTACGTTATTCAATGGAATTGGGATAAGTCACATTTATTCACAAATTCCACAATTATTTCTAAAACAAAATTACTGTCCCCACCCTTCTCGCCAGAATAACAGGGAGCACAGAGCCGTTTTTTTCTGTAAAATTCTCTGATTATGCAGATACCACCCCCCCCCCCCATACACACACACACACATACAGAAACCTTCCCAATATCACCCTCTTCCTTGATATCCTCTGCTCTGTGTTCACAGCCCTAACTACAGGTTACCTTAAAGTAAGGAATGTCAGATGACTGTTGGCATATTTATACCTGCTTGGTACATTCTTTGAAAGCCTTAACTCACACCTTACTTCTTTGAAAGCCTTACTGAAACCTCAGTATATTAATGAGACAAGGTTTGTCTTATTTCCATGTAATGTGAAATGTGAAAATGTACCCCATTTTAAATTAGATTGTTTGTACCATATTCCTTTCGTCAAATTTCTGCAGAGAACTTAAGTAGATAGTTATTCTATAAGTAAATGCTGAAGGAGACCAGATCTACACCAGAGGCATAGACACCTGGATGGGACATCATTCAGGTTCCACACATTGCTACATGAAAATGCCCTGGATATATTTCCTGTGCGTCATGCGTACCCAGAGTACACACTATCTCTTTATGTAAAACAAGTTAAATACTATCAACGTGGCCAAAATATTATTTACTATTTATTATTACTTTTCTTACAATACATACAGGCTTCCTGCCATTTTGTGCCCCTACTAAAAGGTAAAGTGAATAAGAGCAGAGGGAATTTGTCATTTAAAATTGAAATCACAGTGGGAGAGGGGTCGCTTTCAGGCAGGTCATTTCCACGTGATGCGAATTCTGTAATTACCGAGACTCAGAAAGGGCGGATGGTGTATCTACAAAGGGGGAAAGTGTACCAAAGCAAGACTAGAAGGTCTCTTCTTCCGCTTCCTGTTTGGGCCTCCCAGGACCCAGGAAGCAGTTCAGAGCTTTCCACAAGAGTGTTGGGTCATTGCAATGGTGCCAGCTCTCCCAGTGGTTCAGCAATTCCTCCTTCGTACTGAGAAGGGCGCTGCAAAGCACACAGTTAAAGGCAGAACCTGCCCTCAGTGACACGTCCTTGGCAACCCCAGCCTGCCCTGAGGCAGGGTCCTCGCTGCCATCAGTGAATATGTCTGCCCCATCCGGCTGCCCTCGGTGGTGGGAGGATATGTCACATGTGACTTTCGAGAAGGAGAGCAGCTCGTTCTCCTCTTCCTCTTCATCCTCCACTTTAAAACTGTTTCCGGTTGCCAGGTTCTTCCTCTCGTTGAGCTCCCTCCAGTAGTGCGCGGCGTGCCTGACCAGCTCATCCTCGGCCTGTCGGCACCCCCGCCGGGCCCCTTCCAGTGGGCGGAGCGGGACATTCTCCTGGTGCACGTGCAGCAGGTGTAGCCGCATGTCGGCGAAGGTAGGCGTGGTGGCCTGGCAACGTGCACATTTGATCTGCAGCTCTACAGGGTCCTCTTGCTCATGGCCTTGCTCTTCAGTAGAGTCTGGAGACATCATGCTGGAATGACAGAAGAGCATGCCGTAATGCACAAATCTGGGGTACAATATCAACAATTCACTCATAAGTGATTGGAATTACCACTTAAGGAAATATAAAACTTTTCTACAAGGACTAAAGAGCTATGAAATGAAGAATGCAATCAATAAATATCTCCTCAGAGTATGAAGGTTGAAAAAGATAGATTACCCCTCAACTGGGATGTCATCCTCATGCTGGCTAATTGAGGGCTCCACGGTGAGATTGACTTTATGAACCTCCCGCAAATGGCTGAAGTAAACACCCACGTAGCCAAAGGCCTTCTCGCAGAACTGACAGAGCAAGGTATTTCTGGGCCGGCTCTCAGCATGGTGGTGCAGCTTCACCTGAGCGTTGAGGCTGCCAGAGTGGGTTTTTCGACAGGCAGGGTTGCCGTGTTGCCTGCCGTTGGTGTGAATCCTCATGTGTCCCTGAAGGTGGTTCCTGAAGCGGAAGCAGCGGCCACAAACCGGGCAGCGGTGAGGAAAGCGGCTCCCCAGGTTTACGTGGCCACTTACCGCAGCTCGTTGGGGACCGTGCTTGACAGAGGTGTGACCTGACTGCTGAAAGTCCAATGTCCTGTTTGAGGGCTTGTCGTTGAGGACAAACTCCTGTCCTAGGTGCTGGGGCGCAGGAACGGAGGAGACAGCCACCAGCTGCGGAGGCACCTCCCACATCAGCAGTGGCTTTGGCATTATGCTGCGGTATTTCTTGGAAATATTAGCAATTTTTTCATTTTGACTTGCTGGTGCTGGTTTCTCCGGAACCCTTCGCCGGGGAAAACGACAATGACCTCTTCTTCCTGGCCTCGAAAGTCATGTCCTCGAAGGCCTTTCTTTTTTTTGCCCTCTTCTTCAGCAATGTACAGGGCCCCATATTCTGAAAATCGGTATCCTGCGTTCGCATGCTGTTAAGAGTCTGTTTTTGACGCGTTTCTTGAGTAGCAGTGAACGCTGTTGCGGCAACTGGCAAAGGATTCACAAGGCACGGCTGAGGCTCCGGACATTTAGGTTGCAGCTTAGCCACAGTTAAGTCCACACCTTTCTTCCTTGGGTATGGAAGTATCGGCAGCTTCCCCTTGGGAGGTGAAGGGACGAAGCGGACCGCTTTACTGAAGACTGTCGGAGAGAGAATGGTGGTGGCGACCCTACCAGCTGGGGGTAGAGTCAGCTCAGTCAGACATTGCGTGTTTGGGGACCCATCCTCTGGTTTGATTGCAGAGTTCTTTCCACTCATCACCGATACAGGGATAGGTGGACTAGCTGCATCCGATGCCTGAATGTTGGACTTTGCTGCGTCTACAGCATCTTTGCCAGTCTCAGTCCCTGGCCCAAGATTCTCTGTCAGCAAGGCTGTGGACACGATGTCAGGAGATCTCAACGGGACAGGTTCCAGTCGCTCTAAAGTCGAGCAGACATCCACGTGGTCCTTGGGCCGGACTTGTGCCAGACCTCGTGTCTGCCGAGCCACCTTGCCGGAACTCACTTGGACTTCTTGAAGCTTGGCTTTTTCCGGCGTGCCTTTTACTCTTGTGGGCCGGTACCTGGGAATGGGTAGCTTCATGCTTTTGTCAGCTGAAGTGTCCCTCTGAACGATCTGTGGCTGAGACGGGGACTGAGAGGACACCGATGTAGGTAGGGCCACCAGGGAGTAGGTCCCTTCCTGCCCTGCCACTTGCATCAGAGCATAGTTCTGGGCGGGGACGACAATAGATCTGGGGCTGACTGGCGTAGTGGCCTCAGGCAGAGTGGAGGGACCCCGGCAGGGCAGAACAGCGTGGCCAGGACCTGCCATGGGTGCTTTTGGAGCGATATTTCGGAACTGGAGACTCTTCGTTGACCTTGGATCATCTGCCAAAACAACAATGCTTGTTAATGTATAAGAAACGCCCATAAAGTTCCGGCTATTGGGCTGACTTTCATCTGACACTAAAGCTTAAATTACTTTAAACACAGCTGAGACTAAGCATGCAAAAATGGAAAGGAAAAGAATTCTAGATATTGATCAGATTTAAAACTGATATTAAAAATGTAAAATTTAACTTTAAATACTTCTAACACCATGCAGTGTGCAACCATCTGTATCCAATTTAGTATCCAACTAGTGATGTTATTTCACGGTTTCAACTTTGAACCCAGTAGACTGGACAGATTGTATCTGAAACAAGTGTGATTAGCTTTTGAGATCTGAATTTTATTACGAGTTTATCTAAGGAATTTTTTTTGTTTTTCCTCTTTTCAAAGCTGCAAAGTGTGATGCAATCTGCCTAAATGGATGGGACCTCAATGACTTCAGTGATTGGACAAGAAGATAATGAGGAAAGAAAAACAATTGCACAAGCTGAATAGTCGCGATTCAAATCCTAAAGTCCCAAAATGCCCTTGTGCCTGTAGTCTCACGTCACTGATACCTGACAAGATAAATGATGGAATTCCAAATGTTGGTTCCATACTTGGAACATGTGTATCCTAGCATATCCTAGCATATTCTATCTGGCCTTTACCTTGTGCATGCTTGGGCAGAATTAATTTTGCTATCAGTCATCCCTGGGTGATATAGCATTGAAGGGTGGTGAGACATCCTGAACTGAAATTAGCATCAAGAGATAGCAGTTTCTCTCAACAAGGTCCACCGTCCATATGAAACCCTTGTGTAATAATAATAATAGATACTTTACTGATCCCCATGGGGAAAATGCTCTTTGTAGAGTAAGCTGTCTGTGAAGGGCAGAGGCTGGGTTTGAACCGGCGACCTGCTGATTACAGGCACACAAGCTGCGGTAAGATACACTCCCTTTACATGGCTGCCCACCTCCCATGTCACATCGTATAAGTCCATGTTCTTCGCATCTGTCTGGTCACAACTGTTGCTGCATGCGCAGCAAAGGGATGCATTTTATGCAATTATTATGACCATGAGCCAAGTCTCTGGATTTTAAAGAAAACATTCCGACAAGGTGTTTTACTGACAGTAGGCAGGCTGCCTGGATCTCCCCAAGAGACCAGCTTATCAGGATGAACCACCCCAGGAGAGAGTGGACTGTGATACCAATTGCTTATTCTTATCAAGTTATATATAGTACCCAGTAATGATTTAAAACAGGGGTGGCCAGTCTTATCCAGAGAGGGCCGGTGTGTTTATGCGGGTTTCCACTACAACTCCCTAATTAGATTACTAATTAGAGGACTGGTTAGTTGAAGAGGCCACACACCTGGATTTGAACAGTTACCCAAAGGTTACCCCAATAACCTGCATACACACTTGCTCTTTGAGGATATGATAGGCCACCCCTGACTTAAATGAACCAAAATAAATCTTGGTAGAACAGAGCCCTCTACATGTATCAACAACCAGACGATGGTGTTCCTCATCTGAAGATGAGCTATGGGACCTTATTGCTAGTGAAGGTCTGTATCAGTTTCCATGATTTACTGAGGCTGAAGTTCAGGACGCTCTGAGAAGTCGTTTTTACAATGAAGGAAGAGCCTGTGAGAAAGGGTAAGTCTGCCGTTTACATAGCTACTCAATGACAGCTGCCTTCCCCTTTCCTTGTTCTACCCTTTCAGCTTTGCAGGCTGCTCCTGCTATGCAGCTAAGGTTATGAGAAACATGCATAACCAAACCCTTCAGACAGCCATCTCAACAGGTCAGCCGGGACTTTCCACTGCCAAAGTCATAACTACCAGTACCTCACACTTGGGTTAGTGGCCCTCTGTGGCCCTTCCCACCCCTGACAGACCAATAATCGTTGCTCTTTTAGACTTCTGGATGGTACATTAAAACACTGAAAATTCCCTATAAGAGTCTATTGTAAGCATCGGTGCCAGTCAAACCCTGTGCCACCCTGCAGAAACTTCACTACTGGCATCACCGCCCCTCCCTGACAAACTTCACTGTCCAATTTCGCTTGGTCTTGCTAAGTCGGCACCCCCTTAGAGGATGGCACCCTAGGCGCCGTCTACAGGACTTACTGGCCCTGGTGACCATATAGGTTCCGCCAATAACATATGGAACACTGACGCCATGCTGTGTGTATATAAACTTCTGCTAACGCTACGCCCCCTTTTCAGCATGGGTCTGTTCACCGGTCTCTCAGTTAGGGACCGTCTCTCGATTCCCGGGTGGAGAAATGCAAACTAAGCTCCCCCGATCTCCGGTGATGCGTCTTACTTTGCACTTGTGATTTCAAGGTGGTGTTCTGATTCATCTTCTGCTCTTGGCTTTTCATTGCTGGGCCGCGTTCCCCCTCCCCCTGTCACATCAGGTTCCCTGTAAAGAACGAGGAGAACACGCATGTGAGAAGGTTAGTTCCATCTGCTCCAGGCTCGAGGCCTAGTTCAGAAACTGTAAGCAAAAAGCACCCGACTGCCACCCAAGCAGAGATCCTACGATTTTAATTTAACACAAATGCTGTTCCTTAGCACTCTAGGATAGTGAGATATGTGGGGTATTTTCCCCTTAGAAATATTCCTATTTTGAGGGGGGGAAATAATGTAACAACAACAAAATATTACAAATAATAATAAAAAGTCATAAAAAATTATTTAAAAAAATAAACGTTATTCGTTATGGTGATCAGATAATCCAGGGAGGACACTTCAAGTGACTTAAGATGTTACAAACTACTTTAAACATGAAGGGATCCTGTGCTTGGCTAAACAGTTCAGCTCTTCTTATCCTTTGACTCACTCACTTCCTTGATTGAGAGACTCATCCAGCTGTTTCACATTAACAATAGTGACACGTGCATGATTGCAGGAGACTGACCAATCAGCAAGTGCCGCAGTGAAATCCGGGACCTTTGAATCGAAATGATCGAAATTTACAAGCCCTATCCTAGATCAAAAAGTGTCCCTGCTGACATGGATGATCTGGTCAACCCTAGTCATTACATTTTGACGGTGTTTCAAAGGTCTCTGGAAAACAAAGTCACAAAGTGGAACAAGGTCTGTACCTAATTTTTTCCAATGGACCAACAGAAACGCGAGTGTACAGATGCATGTCATGATCTCCAGGACACTCTGGATGTGGAGCCAGTGCTCCAGAGAAGCTGCTCTGGGGTCAACACATACCACCCCCTCCCCCGTTGCTGGTGAAGATGTACTTTGGTTCCAGTTCCACCTACCCCACAAATACCCAATAGGCATCCCATCTGTGTGCACAGCCTGATCAGCAGGACAGATGGCTCTGAGAAAGCACAGTCATCACAGCTTGTCTGCACTCCAAATTCACCCTGAACTTCAGATCAGTCTTTTCCAGACAGCAATCAGAACATCAGGGGAGATCATTCGCACACATCGCTTTAATTTCAGGTAAAAAAAAAATACAAAGCGGTTGTTGTTCATCTTCTCCGTGATTCCGGCAGAGAGGAGAAAACCAGATATAGGAAAGCCCACTCCGGCGAAAAGAGGTTTCTGTTTCGGATTACTTTCCCGAAGCGCAGGACAGGTCTCAGCTGGGAGGAGACTATGCAGAATGAAATTTTGGGTGTGCTTGGGTGCGTTCCGGAACAGGGAGGCAACGTCCCAAATTAAAAATGGAATGTATGGTCTGTGAACTGGGAGCTGGTGGTGACCTGCTGTGGGCGGCTAATACTTGTGGTCGGAGATGTGTGTCTAAATTATTACTAGTCCTAAGGCCAGATAGACTGACGCTAAAAGCCAGCAGAGGTTACAGTACATTAAGCTAAAATGCCGTCCTTAGCGAAGTAGCTTAGCTTCCGCGCTAACGGCGACGGTCTCTGACTCACTCTGCTGTCACGAGGCCACGTAAGACTGCGCTAGGTGTCATCAGGATGAGCAGAAGTGGGAAGGGAGGTGGAAGAAGTGATAGCCGCAGCGACTGTGTCACTTAACAAATGTCCTCATTAAGATGCATTTAAAACACTTAAAACAAGACAGGCACAGGCAGTATGGATGGGGAAAAAAGGATCGCGATTGGGTCCTGAGGTATTCTGTTCTCTAATATGGCCCCTCCCTCAACCTACCTCCTCTAAATATGTAGGGGGGGGGGGGTAGACTGGAGCCACTGACACAAGGCTGATTCTTTATAGCTGCCCAGGGTTACCAACTGAAACCAAGCACTGGTCGCTGGAGGCTGAAAAGACCAAACAGACAAAGGCTGAAGACCACAACCGCACTCTGCTGCAGCAAGTAAGCAAAACAAGACAGGACCTGCTGCCTGTAAGAGGAGGAGCTGGGAAGCTTCTGGCTGAGACGCGAGGAACGTCCCGGCCTCCTGCTGGACAGTGCTGCTTACATCTTATAAGCGACGTTTCTGAAGTTCAGAAATCGTGCCAGAGAAACCTTTCGGGAGAAATTTCTCGCTAAGAGATGAAGCGTTATTAATGTCGGCTTTATTAATTCCTCTTTTCGTCTTTTGTCAGCAGAATGCTCACCGCGTGGGATCGCTTCAGCCACTGACCAATGAACAGGAAGCATGCCAGAGATTTTTTTATTTTTGTTTAAATTGCCGCCGCCTTTGTCTTTTTTGACTCCACCTGCTGCCCACACACTAGCATCCCATTCTCAGCAAGGGTCCCCAGCGAAGACTCGGGGCCTGAAGTTGGGGGCTGCCAGTGTAGCGACTGCGCCGACTGTGATCTGTTGCCCGGAGGGCATCATGTCAGCCCAGCCTTCACCTGAAACAGACTCACTCAGAAAAACTGCTTCCATAGCGATCTAACAAGGGAAATATTGCATCACGACTATTTATCTTTCGACCCAATAACACAGATCCATTCTGAGTAATGAAACATAATGGTCATGGATGGTATTCAAGGAAGATGTTTAAGCAAGATTCCAACTTTAATATTAGTCTCTGACATGTAAGTGAAATGAGAGAATATTGAATCGTATCTCCTAACTACTTATCCAGTTGAGGGTCTTGGAGCCTTTCTCAGGCAGCACCGGACAGGGGGACACTGTGAATTGGATGCTAGTCCGGCCGGCCGGCCACACACACACACACACACACACACACACACACACTTCAACAGAGCAACAATCACACACTATGAGCCTATTCTCCTCCTTGTGCACTTGGGAGTAGGCTGTAGCTCAGTGGGTTAGGATGTTGCGCCAATAACCAGAAGGTTGCCAATTCAAATCCCAGGGTTTGCAGAATAATTTCACCATCGGGCCCTTGAGTGAGGCCCTTAATCCACTCCTGCCCCCAACTGCTCTAGAGAATCTGCTTTCTCAAAAATGTCTGCCATTTTGCATAAAAGCATCTGCTAGATAAATAAAAGTAAATAAATATGCATATGCAGCAGGACATACTAACAGTACACACACAGTAAGAGAGGGCATCAACCCGGAAAGCACAAACATTTCCCAGCCTGCCTCTCGGTAGGCTTTAAGCTGCCAGCCGCGTCTCATGTGACCAAGGGGTTTTCTGGGAATAACTGACATACTTTTGACATTGTTCCCTGAAGTGAAAGGTTCTTCTGCTAACTACGTGGCATTTATTTTGATCTGTGGTTTTCCTCCTCAAAAAGGCTTTGAGTGGGGTAGGTTTGGACTGGCATAGCTAGTGGGTTTGTGTGGGCAACTAACACATCTAGCAAAAACCTCACCCTACACTGCAAACTTCCTCTTCAAGTCCAGCTTCATTCAACAATAGAACAAAGCACCTGAATAATATTCCTTTCATTAACGGTATTTTTAAAAGTGCCGGTATTAGCCGCAATAGCAAAAACAATATTACTCTTTTTTTTCCCCCACACTGTGCCAGGAGCTCCAGCAGAAAGGAGAGCGAAGAGGACATTGTGGAAATGAGTTATTTGGCAACTTCTCCTCCTCCTCAGCTCGTCGCACCTCCCACCTGACGGAGGCGTCGCTGTTCAGATGCGCGCAGTGCAGTTCCTGCAAAGCAGGCGCTCCAAAGGCATTAATTAGCCGCATGGCCGCCTATCCGTTTATGTGACGCGCCTTCATGATACCACGCTGTGATACAGTGAGAGACCCACAAACAGGCTGTCGGTGTAAAATGAGCCTGTAATCAGAGTGTCTCCACACGCGGCTGCAGCTGCACTTTGCAAACTTCAGGAAGTGGCCGGCATTGTTTATATATATATATCACATACAGTTTAAATACCTTCATTTATCTAGCTGTTCTTATCTGATTGTTTTGGGCTATTTACATTTTGCGCTGGCATTTTCATGTTCTCCCTGAGTTTGCGGGGACCCTCTCCGCGTACTCCAGTTTCCTCCGGCAGTCCAAAAACACATTTTAGGTCAGTGTTTCCCAACCCGGTCCCCCAGGACTACCGGCTGGTTCACATTTTTGCTCCCTCCCAGCTCCTGGTGGGAGCAAAAACATGGACTGTCTGAGGGGGGGGTCCCCGAGGACCGGGTTGGGAAACACTGCTTTAGGAGAACTGGCATTTCGAAATTGCCCATGTGATGGAATAGCATCCCGCCCAGGGTGTTCCCTGCCTTGCTGGGATAGGCTCCAGGTTCACTGTGTCCCTGTACTGGATAAGCAATTATGGAAGATGGATGGATAGACAGACGGATAGACAGACGGATGGGCAGTGATTCCCCCAGAAAGGACTTGAACCTTTAGCCTCGATGTTTTAGCAACCATCAATGACAAGAACTGCAACACTGAATTAACTAGACAACAGTAACAGAGTAACATACTTATTCTTTTAGAATTATCTGAGATCACACCAGTGGGGAATTCTCTAAGAAACTGCAAACAAAGAAACACAGAAATCTACTGGGCAACCACATAAAATATTCTATGACTGTGTCTGGCAGAGACTGTAATTCAGCAACACGGGGGATGTTTTTCACAGCTTGGTTCAGCTATGTTTTTCTTATTATGAAATATGTCAACTTGGCCTTCCAAGCCTTGATATTAATATTTTCTGAAATGTAATACTTCATATGCATTTTTAGTTCCTGTTCCTTCCCAGGCTTTCAGATGCTTGCATTTAAGATTCTAGTGTCTGGTTCTAGTTGCCAGGAGTTGAGTGACATTTCCCTTTCTTTGGTTTAATCACGAGTCAAGTGTATTCAGGGGCTAGCCATGCCTATCTCTTCACACTCCCACGATTCCCTTTCCTGAGCTCCCATTGGGTGAGCCATGGCTCGGACATGAGTCCCGATTGGCTTGTGCTGTGCCAGATTTGCATAGAGAGAGTGACAGATCAGCAAATCCCATCTGCTCACTGATAAATAACGAACAGACTGGCTGCATTACTTGCCGGGGCGATCTTCATGGGGCAAAAATGTGCAAAGGATTAAGAAAATCGTAAAGTTTTTGGAACTATCAGACAGCCCAACCACACTTATCAAATTCTAGTTTAACAGCATAGGTCCCACAACCCGTGCTTTTATTTAAATAAATAAATAGGCCACCTCCACACCGATCCTTTCTGCGGCTCTTCACCCAGCTCCAGTTATGCCTGTCGCTACTCCGTCACGCCCTTGAAATGCACCCGGGTTCCGCCCAATTGGGCGATGAAATGATTTTTAATTAGCAAACTGCTGATTGGTTGTTTGAAAGGGGGTAGGAAAGGCGTCAGCTTATTTAGGAGAAGAAGATGATATATGCTGCCGAGCTGTCTTCACCTCAGCCTTAAGGAGTACGAGATCCCCAGGTTTAAATCTGAGGCTTCGTACCTAATAATAACAAATATGACTCAATGAAAATCCATGACACCTTAGTCAGAGTCAATTCTAATGCAATAAACAAAATACAAATCTTATTTGAACGCATATATATGGACAGAATAATAGAAACAGCGCACGATAAAGTTCTCTATCCTTAGAGTAACTGAATCAGTTACACACTGAGCTACAAAAATGCGTCTTGATTATCTGAATGGTAATTAGCAGCTATGAAAGAGGTCTGATAATCCACATTTTGATAGGTTTTCAAGAAGAAAAAAAAGTGAGGCAAGTCCGAAAGAGGTCAAATAGGTTGAATAACAATCGCAAAAGATGGTAAATTATTTATTGTCAATGGGAACAGTTTCAAAAATCATGATAGCATACAGTGTATCAAACATGCGTGGAGACAAAGAGGGCTGAAGACAAAGCTGAAATTAACAGCAAGGCTGCCAATCCGAAACTACTTGCCCAGACCAATGTATGAGGACTGAAAACTTGGTGGAACTAGTGCAAACCCTGGACTTCTGGACAATAAAAATGTTATATGACATATTTAGTCATCTTTCACCTTCCTCACAGTTTACGTGCTGAGGTGCCTTCAGCCTTCAATGTTGATCCAATTGTCTACTCTGCCTGGTCGAATGGGAGCCAAGGAATATGATGTCATTTTAAAGGACCAGATGCACCTTACGGTGCACAAACTGTTCCATCAGTATGTTCCTGCATTGGAAAATTGTAACTCCCAATACAGACTTCTAAACAAATTGATTTCATGAAGTCAAACACGACACACTGACACGCTTCAGGACTCATCTGCTAACATTCCTAGATGAATCAAAGCCGTCCAAAAGGCACAGTGTGACTCACTTCTTATCAGATCCTTGGTATCCATATATTGCTTGGCATTTCTGTTATTTTGTCCCCCCCCCCCGTGCATAAACATATTTAGCTTCTCCCCTTAACACTTGGTCTATTTCGATACGTACATTTGAACTTCGATAAGGTTTTCCTACTCTTGGAAGACTGTGCCAGTTGCACAAGAAGAATACAGGAAGTTCAAAGAACCTTTATAACTTTCTGGCAAGTAGAATGTTTACTACTTGGTGTAAGGATTCTTCAGGGAACATCATGCTGAAATAAAACCCTTGCCTCTACTTCCCAATGCAAGGGCCAACCGGGTTGTTGACAGCTCATGTCCCAGTGCAATGGCTGGTATAACTACAGATGAGATTTCTAAAATAAAAATAAAAATATCTTAAATGCTCATTTAGGGGCGGCTTGGTGGTGCTAACCATTGCACCACCATGCCGCCCCTAAATGAGCATTTAAGATATTTATATTTTTATTTCAGAAATCTCATCTAACGGAGACATTACACTGCTCACACCTATGAAGTCAAACCCTTCTTACAATAACAACGCAATTGCCTCTCTTCAATCTTTTGTATTTTCTGGAAGACAATAAAGCCCATTTATCTAGAAGCCGGATAACTCTATTACAAATGTTTAGTACACTAAAGGACACTATTCAAGAAGGGCCTTAAATATTAATTTCAACACTGGGTTCTTGATTAGCAGCTGGGTGTTGGGACGGCAAAGATTAGCATGGAAAACATAGAGGGAAAAAAGAACGATAGACGGTTGGATATAACTGCTTTAAGGTGTTTGTGAGCTGCCTGTTCCTGTAATATCCCACATACATTTTGCTTGCCAAATATACAAGAAAAACACTTTTCCTTTTTTTGGGGGTTTCAATATAGTGGAAGCACCTCTAACAGACTAGTTACACTGAATAATAATAATAATAATAATAATAATAATTCACAGATGGAATGCAGCTCTGGAAAAAGATTTAGAAAGCACTTCCTTTCTTTTTAAGAATCTGCATTGTCAAATCCTGGTTTCCGGGTTCTGCTGGTGGAAGGCTACACACTTTAAGGTAGCTGCTTCCAGGCTCAACATTTCTAAGGTAGCAGTACCCAAGAACAATGTGAATCAGGAGACACTGGGAACGACCAAAAACTAGCCAGGCAGAGGACAGAAGCGATTTCCTAATGCCATCAGATGGCCTGATGAAAGGGCCGATGGCATCAAAGTGACCATCAAAAAGAATGGGAAATATTAAGTGGTATGAAGTGCACTGCTAGGACAATTCATAACACACTGCTAGAAGCAGGACTGAAGTTCCATAAAGCAAGGAAGAAGTCCTTCATTAATGAGAAACAGGAAAGAGCCAGGCTGGTGTTCGTAAAAAAAAAAAAAAATTGAATTTTACAATTTTACACATAAATAGAAAAATGAGTGAAACAAAAAATTTTGCTGCGGTATAATTTTTTCCCGAGCTGTATATTAGGATCAAATTCAAGCCTCTCTATTCCCTCGCCCCGTTATCCTCTGTGTGATCAGCATTTTGTACTCGTCTCCTGCTTAACTTCCTACATGATGCTCTTCACCAAGTTCAGCACTCCTTGGTCTCAGATACTTCTCAATGGACCAGGAAGGAGCCCCACACAGCGATCCTGCTAAACTAATAACCGAAATGTTTCGGCTTCGAGTCCCGTTAGTGACTCGAAACTGAGCTTCCTAACCTAAACCGATCCAGTAAAACTTCGGACTGCGCGGGAGTAAGATATTTCAACGCTGAAAAGTGTCAACTTAGCAGGTAAATAATATGGCTGGTGTTGAGCATGTCGCTGGTGAGCAGCTAGTGATGCCCATTATCGCATTACTAACAGCAGGTGAGGCTGTGGGATCCCAGCCCTGGAAGGCAGCAGAAGGAACTCTGGAGTATGGACATGGTCCCGTTTGCCTGCGCCAGGTCAGTAACACAGGGACGCCATGCCCAGTTTACACAACTTGGCTCTTTGACGGAACACGTGTCCGAACTGGATACCAGGTTTTATTAAAGGGTAATAAAGACTCAAAGGGTCATTTTTTCCAGTTCCCTCCATCTCACCCGCTCTCTATCCCGATTTGATGTTACACAAATATACCGGTAGGTATTTTTCACCATAAAGGGAGTTCTGGTCCGGTGCCCCGGATCCGCCTCACTGCAGCCGCATACCAGCCGCCGCCCTCATCCATACCAGCGGGCACACTCTTTCGCCTGGATGATTTCTGATAGCTCAGTCTAGCCAATGACGCGCTGGCGAGCTGACGCTATCGATAGCGTAATCTCATTTTACATGCAAATCCACATTGGCGCTCCGAACCCAAACGAATCCTGCTGAATGATTCGGGGGCGACGCCAAGATCAGGGTGGCTGTTGCCGGGCACAGCTCACATCTAGCGGACGGCACGCGAGAGCCAGTCTGAAACACGGCCGTCCCAAATTGGCCGGTGTCCTATTAAAACATTTTCTGGATTTGGTTTCCCTTGTCTGCGGCAGATAAGATTAGGAATCATGTGCCGGGGGGGGGGGGGGGGGGGGGGGGGATGTGCCCTCTGAAAATAGCCATGCCGTTCAGAGCGTATGTGGAGAGGCCAGTTGAAAGTAGGGTCTGCTCTGCGACTCTACGGCGCATGGGAAGCAGCCGAGGGGGCATGACTGCGGAGTCGCGGCTGATCGCAGCAGACTCTACATGGAACACTCAGCCAGACACATGAACTTATCTCCTCGGCTTTGGCTCTACACAGCTTCTTCTCAAGCTCCACTGAACCTCGGAGTCCTTATCCTCTCAAACGCACTCTCAGAACCCAACATGTGGCCGCTTCTTTAGCACGGCCGCCGTTCTCCAACATACTAACCCTAGTATCGCCGCTCCCATCACTAATCTGAGTGAGGTCTTCGCTGCGAGAAATGCCTTATAAAGGTGCATTACAGCTTTTTTGTGCCCAAAGCTGTACCAAGAGCTCCCTGGGCAGAACTAGGAGGGAATCTTCTGGCAAGGAAATACAAACAAAGGTGGGTGATAATATCTTGCAGCTGTTCCCGATACCAAATTAACTTTAGCCAAATGAAAAGCTGTCAGCTCTATTTTAGATGGTAAGAAAATTACACCTCTTTGCACTTGTGTCTAGTATTAAACTACAATTAGTGTGCCACTTCAATGGCACAAGCTGAAAGCAGCAGCCTCCCGCCTGCGAATATTACCTCCCTGCTTCGTCCACTTGTACACGACTCACATCACCCATTTACACATCAACAGCACTTTAAGTGAAATTATTGCAGCAGTGCTACATAAAGTAGGACAATATTTACACTGGCACAAATATCATATTTATAAAATAATTGCATCAGATAAGCATCTGAACAGATTGTAACCTTAGGAAAGCTATGAAGGTTCAAAAGCGAACGTTGGTTTTAAAAATAAACAAATCCAATGCCCGATTTCTACCTTATGCTTTTCATGCACTGGAACAGTTTCACAACTCTGATTAATGTGGCGTATCAGATAAACACCAGCGATGATTCACAGCCAGAAAGGCCAAGCGGGTTTGACTGGCTCCTTTTGCGACGCTAACAGTATGGGCTGCACAGCACCGCCGGTGCCAGGACACCATCGGTCACTCACATGGCACCAAAACTATGGTGGCTCGCCAGCCTTGAGCTCAAAGTTTTGTCCTCTGCTTATGAGTCCTGTGTGCACCATAGTGAACAAAGCAGAATCTTCAGCAGGGCCTCTGACAACCATCCTCATGCGTTTAAAAAGAGACAAGCAAGGACACCAAGCAAGGAGAAACAGATAAACTGTGTTGACTTCAAGTGTGGGCAAACAAATAGGACCGGGAATAAAGAGGAAATATTTACTTTAAGGTTTTTATGTGGACGGTGGGGCAGCAGTGGGCGAAACTCAACTCGTGGACCCAAGTGGAGTAGCCAGAAGGTGTCTCCGACTTGCCAATGATCCACATTGAAGGGAGAGGTCAAAGATCAGGCATTATTGGCAAACATCTCAAATCGCACAGCACCAAGGGGACCCCGAGTTTACAGGTGATTCCAGGGAGGCCTTTGAGGACTCGAGGCAAACACACACATGGCATGAAATTGGGTCCCCGGGGATCTTGGAATGGGAGGTGAAGCTTGCCGCTTTTCATCTGTGAAGAGCCATGCTAAAGATATAGTCTCCCATCAGCCATGACTGAGGGTCAGCTTTTGATTGGTTTGTTCCACAAAAGGAACACAGTAATAAGAGGATGTTAAGGTAGTCTGCTGTGCCTTTAGCTTGGAAGAGTAAGACTCTAGTAGGCATGTTTTGTGGGGAATCAGAAACGCTCAGAATCATAGCACGCTGATGTTCGTATGAGCTAGTTCATCCACATTCCAATTTAGACGGCTCTCAGCACCTACCCTTGGGTTGAAGTACTTAACATGCATCCAGGTACATACTGGAACCAGCAGGCTTCAAGTCCATTGATTGTGCAATAAAGATGTCCTATAAGACCTGCCTTCGAGGTTAATGACCCTACTTGGCTTGACAGTTTGGAAAGAATCCTCTTAATTGCTATGTTTATCTGAGAGTATACTTTAGCGGCCGCTTTCCTGAAGCTTTGAAGCCGATCTGATGTTTAAAGTAAAAGATCACACATTCTATAAATACAAACTTACTGACCTAGCTAGCTGTCATAAGTCAATAACACCATTTTCTCCTGGCTAATTTCCAGCCTTGCCTGTAATTAAACGAACGACCAAATCATGCACCGTGAAGACCTGGCAGTGCCGAAAAACAAATAAGGTGACATTGCGTCGATCAGACATAAAACTGTAGGGGTATGGTAATCATCTAATTATTAGCTATTAGCATCCACAGCTGTCCAGAAACACAGCTGTGCATGAGAGAATGGAGCATATGGGTCTGAAGTCGAAGCTTCAACAAAAATGGGAAAGCAAAGATGTCGAGGATGAGGGCATTGGTCCCAGAGTAGAAATTCTGGCAGAGATTCTTTCATGGGGGATGGATGTTTTATACTCCTGCCACTGCACATAAATACATAAAAATCATACAGGTCAATGAATGTTATGACATCCTGCCCTCTTGATTTATTGGTCTTCCAGATGTTGTTTGATTACACGGATGAATGCAAAGAAATGGTGGAGTGGAATCTTAAACCTCAGAGAAACAGGCGATCAGGACTGACCCTCTCGGAGAAGCCCACTGGGACTGACTGACTAGTACAAGAGCGGAGGTTCTCATTTGAGGCTTGCACCAGGCACAAGAAGCCTATTTATAACAATGAGGGCCAAAGTGGAGATCCATCACTCATTAACGTCAGTGCGGAGAGTCGAAACGATCTGTTCCAAAAGTCTATGCCTTTGCTGAGTACCTTTGGCAGCTTGAGTAAGGTCATGTAAAAAGGACAATCTGCCAGTGAAGAACATGGCATGTTTCACTTTGCATGATTGGGTCTGCAGTGAAGATCATTTCAAAATTTAACCAGTTTAGGAGAACGCATGTTGGTCTGCAACATCAACTGCAACAAAAAACAGGAGCCTCATGTTTCCATGATCTGCTACAGAGGCTGTTGGTGATTAAGGCTTGGGGAGTAATTAGTTCAAGCACCAATGTGTCTAAATTTAGAACCAAGAGTTTCGCCGGTCTGTCAGTGCATCAGGCCTGAGGCCTGTTGTCATATATGTCTGGACTCTACTTGAAACACAGATCACGTCTAAACCATCTTGACTGGTCAGCATGTGAAAATTCAAGTTTTTCACAGCTACGGAACTATAGCAAAGGAGGGCAACTAAAAAGGCATTTGGGTAGGGATTTACTCTGCTGAGCAGATGCCACTGTCGTAATTATTGAATTTCAAATCAAGAGAAATATAAATTGTTTCTCTTTCAACTTTTGGGCATTACTGCCAATTACCGCTGTAATGATGCATGCAGTTCTTATCTTTATGAAAACGCTACAATTATTGAGCTTTCCTATTTTAGTCTATCTGTTCATAACAAACACAGGCAGATCAGAATTATTTGCAGACAGCTAAAGCCCGTAGTAGTGTAGCAAACCAGAGTGGAGGTAGAACGGTGTACGGTCATTTACCAGAGTATGCCGCACAAGGCCTAGCCTGACATGAACAGGGGTCCCGGAACGAACACATTACGAAAGTATGCGTTATCCTGAAAGCACTAAAGGAAACTGAGGGAGGGAGAAAGAGGGGTAGAGAGAGAGAGAGAGAGAGAAAGAGAGAGAGAGAGAAGCGAGCTCTACTCTGGGAACAAGAGCGAGATTTTTATCCTTAAAAAACAGGAGGTTCCGCCCACACATTCACCTGGGACCGTTCTTGGCTGAGGCAGGCAAGCCAGAAGGTTATAGGAGCCTGGGAATGTTTTAAAGTCAAGAAGGCAATCATAGTACAGCGAAAGCAGAGGGGGAACCAGGCAGGAAATGTGAAAAGTAACCCTTTCCTGTAGTGAGGGAACATAAAGGTGGCCGTTCCCATGCAGGCCTGTAAGTCCTAGGAGGAACGTACAGGTATAGCCACGAGGAAAGAAAAATTAAAATGCGTGTTGAGCAGCGTTTCCCAATCCGATCCTCAGGGGCCCACAGCCGGTCCACATTTTTCCTCCCTCTAAGTTCCCTACCAGACAGTTCACATTTTTGCTCCCAGAGAAAGACTGGTGTAGAGGGATGCAGCTGCTACGCCTCCTGGACTCACAGGGCCAAACACCTGGGACACCCAGGACAGAATACAGAACGTACCAACGTCAGCCTGAGTGAGTTACAGGTCTGAAAGCAGGTCATCAGACTGCATAGGAGAGCCTTTCAATAAGAGCAATTCAAGTGCAGGTAAGTATCCCATCTCACCAGTACTCTGCTTCTGAAATGAAAATTAATTTTGGATCCAAAATACTAACTGTCAGGCAAAAAGTCCAGCAAGACATAAAGCAAATGTAGCAACATAGTTTATATATATAAGCATAAAAAGGGGATGCATAGAATTATTAACATTATTAATTAAAATAATCTGCATATGTATGTTTTGCTCTTAGACATATGCACTACAGAGCTGAAATATCATGCATCCTTCAGACGTAAAAAGTGTGCATGAGAGTTTCGTTACGTTCTGTTCTTCTGAGAGCACAAATGGGGTTTCAGAACCACAAGCCTGTTTCCATCAACAGACAGCTGGAGCAGAAAAGAGCTTCAACCTCGCATTTGTGATCACGATACATCAGCACGATGGCCTGGGACAGGTGTAGCTTAACGGGATCTACAGAAAAAGCCACATGCGAAATAACGCCAAATCACATTCCTTCTTAGAAAAGATTTCCATTTCCCTAATATAAACACAGTTGGACTTATCTGAAAATATCAAATTTTTTTTTCAATTTAAGTGCGTCACTTTGAAACTAAACACCACAAACAGCAACATATTATCTCGAAAGCTATATCGTGTAGAAAAGGAAGAAGAATAACCACGCCAATTTCTCGGCCAATCCCAGCTCTCCTGGAGTGGCCTTTTTTTCACGTGGAGCTGGAATGTCGAGGCGGAGCAGCTGGATGGGGGCTGATGTGTGGAGAAGGCAAGGCTGATCGGGGTCCAGCCGTCCAGCTGGGTGCCATTACTCCATCTCTGACACGCAGGAAATGAACAATCATTTAGGACTGACAGCTACTCGCACAAACTTACTGTCTCCCCTTTAGAACCCCCCGCCCCCCCCCCCCCACACACACACATATGGGATTATAGCATGTTAGCATTAAGCTATAGGTTTACTTCACTACATTAGTAACTAAGATTTCCTTATTATAAAAACCACTATGTGCAAAAGAATGAAAAAAAAAAGAAACAACCGCATCATATACACTCTTGTGGTCACGAGTTACAGATCCTGTGAAATGGGGGGGGGGGGGGGGGGGGGCGTTGAGTGACTGTCTGGTCGTCCCACCTGTAAGCAATTACCCCACATTTGTGCTTCCTGCGAGCACAGTGACTGCATTTAGACCACACTTGGAACAAGATGGAAGTCACCCGTCAATGGTGCAACTCATTTTCACTCATTTTTAACACTATTAAAAAACAACATACAAACGTAATCTGTTTGGCTCTTAAACTGCTTAAGAAAGCATCAAGCTCTCGGGGGACACAGTCACTCTTCCGTTTCCATGGGATCTAAGGAACCAACCGTGGATAGAAAAAAATTCTACAAAAAAAATCCAAAAAGTTTGAAATAGCAAGAACTGAATTTTCCGCATGCCGAGCACTACACTGAATCCACGTGAATGAGAAAGAAAATGTTACACTGTTGCTGATATGTACTGTGTAGTTCTTGTCATTAAGCCCTAAACAATACAGTATAACCATTATCTGCACACAGCAGTTACACTGTATTATTATCCAATATTATACATTCACATTTTATGATATTACTGTACACAGCACCAAGGGACGACTCCAGCTAGCTATGTAAGCTGTATGCTCGGACAGAGAATGGATTCCGAGCGCATACAGCATATGGTTTAGCTCAAACCGGGTATAGGCACAAACTGAGAGCAGTTATCTAGCACAGCACAGTACTGATGCAAAGTAATAAGGCAGGACGCGGAGTCCGGCCACGGATTCATATTCCTAGCACACCGCTCGACAGGACACATCTGGGCAGGCGGTAAAACCCGCGCGATCTGAAGAGGCTTTTATTCTCATGACGTCTAGAGAGTGGTCAAGTTTCGTAAAAGGACGACAAGAGGGACAGGCATTTCCGGGATGTTATGTAAGGTGGGCAGAGACACGGCGAGCTGCGGTCCAACTGCTGGGGCCTTAAAGCCTAATTAAACCCAAGAAACACCGGGAGCGGCAATTACGGACCGAAAAAGCCCCAGTTTCTGAACATTTCTGCACTTGAAAATGACATTTCAAGAGGGATTATAATAGCAGGCATGTTATGTCAAGCTGTACACTACTAGCATTTTAAAGAATGTTGCAAAAAAATGCGCAAGGGACAGAACATACCAATAACCAACCGATTTGTGTGAAAATCTTTTAGTGGGACTCAAATTGCAGATTCTTCCTTTTCAGGGGTTCAAAGCGCCAGCAAGCTCTTCAATAAGCTCTTCTGGCGTAAACTAGCGGGACCCTCTCAGACGAGAGCCAAAACCAGACAGGAGCTGCTTTTGGCCTGGCGAAAAACGCTTAGCCGTGGGATTGCAGGGGGCCTCTGTGTGCCTGACCTGGAAACACATGTAGCTACAGCCATCATAGTCATAACTGCAGCTGAGTCCATAACAGTGGAAGTAACGCGGTTACTAGCCCTCTCTCCCACTTAACCAATACTCACCATATTGTTTTGTAAATAATTATATACTTCTTTTGTTATTTTTTGCCTGCTGTAATGTTCCTTACTCTTTTTACATTTGTAACTATATATCTGTTTTGTTTTTTTGCCTGCTATATATATTCATTGCCCTTTTTACATTTGTAAATAACTATATATTCGTTTTGTTTTTTGCCTATTGTAAATATTCCTTGCCCTTTTTACATTTGTTTAACAGATTCTTTTTCCCAAAACAATGAACAGCTGAGGATCAGAGTCTGACAAATGGGGTTGAGGCCTTGTTCAAAGGTCTATTAGGGAAATTACCCTAACCCTAAGCCACAAAGACACAACATATACAGTACCAGTCAAAAGACTGTGCACGCCAAGCTGCCTACAAAGGAGAGTGATATGGCAAATGCTGGCGAACACCAATAAGCGATTATTTAAAAAATAATCGTACTGATTTTCTGGGAGGATCTGCTTAAATAAGTTTAAAGGGACACCCCACCTAAATAAGTTAAAAAATAAATAACATTCCAAAAATATGAAAAATGTATTTCTTTTTTAATAAGAAAACGCCAACTCTGGCAAACAACAGTCCCAGAGCACTATATTTTATAACTGCATACATCTATATAAACATTTATAATAGAGAAGGGCTCATCATCAAGTGTGACAAACGTAATTTTCACAGTAATATCTTTCGATTTTGCAGTGTCTGCACTGAATTTTCTTTTGCTATCAAACGCTTGCCTTACTGACAGACTAGCATTATCCAGCAGTATTGTAGCCTTCGTTATTGGAACGGATTTGTTTTTTCAGAAACTCTTCATAGGTTTCACTGTCTAGCCTTAAGATGAGCAATCAAATTTGTTGTGTTGAAATGTAAACTAGAAGATCCTCCTCATGAAATTTTTAGCAGAACAATGTTGACAAAATGCACTTTTAATGGCATTAAAATGATTCCACACAAGAGACATTTTTCTGACTGTTTAGTATGTGGGTGTGCAAAGCAATATGGGTCACTTCAGAGGGAATTATCTGAGGCACAAATTGGCTCTTTTTAACTACTGGTCGATTACTGTATCGGCCAATATAGATAGTTGGTCCATACAATTCGTGCATCTCTAGCGACAGTGTCACGTCACTTGACCTGGCCACCTGACCTAAACCCAGTAGAGATGGTTTTGGAGAAGTTTGACCAGAGAGGGAAGGAAAAGCAGCCAATGAGTGCCTGTAGAATATATGGAACCTCCTTCAGGACACCTGGAAAAGCATCCCAGGAGGTCACCTCACGGAAGGAGGAGACAGTAGAGTCAGCCAGTAATTGGGGTTAATGGCCTTGCTCAAAGGCCCAATGGTGGGATCACTCTGCCAACCCAGGGATTTGAACCGGCAACCTTCTGAATCGCAAACCACAGAGCTGCCCCCAAACAAATTATTAATTTTTTTGGCTTAATACTTTTTTGGTCAGTACATAATATTATATATGTTGCTTTATAGTTTTGATGTTTTCATAATTATTCCAAAATGTAAGAAATAGTACAAATACACCTTTCTATGGGTTGGTGTGTCCAAACTTTTGACTGGTACTGCACGTAAACCTACTTGCCTAATAAAATGCCGCTCTGCTGAAACTCTCACCATATGCATTTTGAAAGTGCTAGAAACAACTTGGGAAGCAGAGCACCAGAGCAAAGTGTGAGAGAAAGACCTCAGAGAGTCATTTTATCTTCAGTTTCAGTGCGGGAGGCTGAGGGAGTGAGTGTACTCCACCAACACTCAGATAAAACCAGCGCATTATGCTATTCAGCAGACCGAGAGCAATTAAATGCCTCACAAATTTTCTGTCATCTTTATTTATGGAGTTATAATGTTTCCATCTCATACTGACATTTCCAAAGTAACAGAAAATAAGGAGAGTGTTTCATGAACAGCATGACTTTTAATTTTACAAGCATTACCGCTATTAATTAAAAACTAGTTTATCGCATCTTTTGGAACAGGGTTGATTCAAGCATCAATTACTCTTAGTCTGGTAGACAAAACATTTAAAGAATTTTAAGCAGTACAAATTGGCCAAGTTACTCAAGCTTAAAATAACAACTGGTTGAGTAAAGGGGCTGAAACTGAAGGGGCAGAACCAATATGTATAAAAAAAAAATAAAAAAGGATTCTTCATATAAACTCTTATACATCTGCTACAGCATATAAGAAATGCAGGAACACTCACTGTATATAAACACACACACAGACACATATTTCACATACTATATATAGACACACATATATATACAGAAATATATATTTATATATTCATATGTGGCTCAGTGGGCTAAGCCTGTGTGCCTGTAACCAGAAGGTCGCCAGTTTGAACCCAGCCTCGACACGTCTGCGGGTCCTTGAGCAAGGCCCTTGGGACACCCTGGATCTTGCAACAGGTGGCTGCCCCTTCGCACAGAACTTACTCTACAAAGTGCAAGTTGGAAGATGTATAAAGATGCTTTATTTATCCCCTTGGGGAAATTATCAATTATTATGATGTGTGAGCATATAAAAAATATATATGTGCAAACAAATATGAACATACACGCATATATGTGGATTAGGTGTATCCCACAATGTAGCAAAACCTGTTACTTTGAAATTGTGGGGACCGTTTTTCGGGTTCCCACAAAGATCTGTGAATGCATTCGATAAAGTAAACATGGCAAAAGTCTCGTAATTTGATTGGCTACTTATGGTTAAGGTTTGGGCTGGGTTGGGGTTAAGGTCGCCATGTTGGGATTAGCGTTCTCCCCATAGAAATGAATGGAGAGTCTCCTCAAAGATATAATTACGAACATGTCATGTGTGTGTGTGTGTGTGTGAGAAGACTTCAAAAATGCATCTTAAGCTACGCATGTCCTAGAATAAAAGCAGGGACGTTGCACGTGAATATAATGCTGTTTAACGTGTTTAACGCTAGAAGGCCTAACCCAGCTATGTAAGCCACCTGCCCCATTTCCTGTCCTAAGTGACCCAGCAGCCAGACTCGCATGGCTTCCTGTTTATACTCTGTGTGGCCTCAATCGTCAGCAGGCCAGCCCAGGCGACCTGTGACACAGACGCCCCAAGCACGTCAACGCATCCTACAGCTTACATCAGTGTTTCTCAAGCCAGTCCTCGAGGAGCCCGAGACGGTACACATTTCTGCTCTCAATTACCTGAAAGTTGGGAGGAAGCAAAATCCTGGACCATCTGGGGGTCCCCGAGCACTGGTTTGAGAAACACTGGCTTATATCACTATCGTACAGAGTGCCTCCTCCTTTTTCCACACCATCCCTCATCCACTAGAGAGCATAATCCGACTCCGCATATTTGCAAACTGTTTTTTCTTATGCAGTACGCGATATTTTTCCCTCCCCATGCAGAAGAAAATCTGCTGTAAGATGTACTAGCTTCTTGAATCTCCTTAATATCCATGCCTTCTGTGAAAAAAAAGACAATTGCAGGTTGCAATTACACATAGTGTGGCTCCTCAGCATGTTTATTAAACCTGACTTGGGTCTTTCATCCTTAAAGAGAACACCACTTCTGTTTTCCTAAACTGCTTGCGGAACTCAGGCCAGCAAGCATCTTCTAATCTAATACGTAGCCTAATACATTGTGTTCTTCCTCTCAATGACCTCCCACTGATGCATGCAATTCGTCGTCTTCTGCATGGAATTATGTCATAATTCAATGTTTATCAAAAATCACCGTCACTGAACCATTTTACGATGTACTAGGGCAAAACCTAACTGGCTTAATGCATTCCTAAAAGTGTATATATTCGATACGTGACAAAGTGGGTATTGTGGGTGTTTTTTTTTGGGGGGGCGGGGTGTCTATATGAGTTATTGTCCTTGTTTCCCACAACAAGCAGGTTAGAGAACCAATGACAGTCATGTAAAGAGCATCCTACACATCCTGCCTCGAGCCCAGAACTGCTGTTCCCTCAGTCTGTCCCAGATAGTTTTCACAGCTGCCAGCCCACAAGGAAGTGCTTCCCATGCATTATTCAGAAATGGGATAGACTTCCTCCACTGCCACAGGGAAAGTGCAGAGAGAAAACTTGGGTAAATGAGAGAAGGGTAAATGAGCTTTGCTTCAAACACAAGAGCATAAATAAAAATACCTGTCAAGGATGTTAAAGAACAGAATAAAGACCTTTACGTAGCAATCTGACTCTCAAAGTTGACTAGATAAACTGTAGATATTTGAATCCAGGTATAATAGAAACTTTTGTTATAACATTGTTTTTCTTCCTTTTGTGTCACACTAATACTAATAATTATAATGCACAAAGCAGACTTATGTATGACCATCTATTGCTGATACAACTTGGGAACCAGGCACATAATATGTCGTGGGTTAAGAGAACCTCGGTTTCTGTGCACGTTACAACTCATTTATCCTGAAGCCCATAAAGGTCAAATCCTTACAGTCATTTCAGAAAAAAAAGATGCACCCTGAAGAAGAGTTATATTAACAGCTTATGTTTCCACAAGAATGACTCGTCTGGATGCACAAAACATTTGCCTAACAACAAAACATTTTCCGACATTTACAGGGCTATAACAGAAAATCCACGGCCTAGTGGCACTACAAAACGTGGATTTACTAAGCAAAACCATTCATTTGGAAACTAGTTAGTACTCTTCAATCTTTAAAACTATTCATGGCATAATCAATCACATAGAAACAAATAATACCCATACGACAATAAAACAAGAAAATCACAAAAATAACGCCTAGCTCAAAACTGATAAAGAATGCCGAATGCTAACGCGGACAATCGGTTTAACTAAAGATATAAGCGTTAATTGTTTAAACGCCCGGAGATCGTTGCACTGAGAGAAGAGTTTCAATTATGCAGCATTCCCTTCTGCTTTAGTTTTAATGGTGCATTTCATAACAATTAGACACGTGTATACCATTATTTAGTAATCCGGTTTAATGTTGTGCGGTTGTTATACTAGGTGCACAATCCTATATATAACGCACATAAGGATTGTTTACATATAGCCGGAATCATATGACGATCGTAAGACTTGATTCGTTGAAATGTACATGGGTCGCAAATGATATTTTCGATGATTGATCCAGGCGTTTCTATTCAGCTATGAAAAAGCCCGATATGTAACGCCTGCTCTCTTCTATTCGTTTCGTGTTTCGTAATGTACAGTTGGGCGATATCAGAGTGTGTCTGTCTGCTTGAGTCGAGTCACTGTTATTGTGCAACGTTTAAGTGTAGATCGTCCGTGTGTTTCCTCAGTTCATCGGTTGTTTGTGTTTTTGCTCCTTGCACAAGAAGGCCAGAGCCTAAACACTCCTATTCAGCCGAGTCAATAATGAAAATATAGCCTATATTACAGCTGTTTTTTTTTAATTTTGCGACAAAGCAGGTCCTCATCAGACATGTTAAAATGTGCAATTCTCACCTTTTCTGTTTTTCATCTGTGTAGTATATCCTTGCTATAATTAATTCTCATTTTGCATTGCATCGCAGGACAGCTGTTCCACTACAGCCATTTTGGGTAATTGCTACTTCTCACAAAATACGGGGTGATAATCATTAACAGACTACTCAGTTGATCATTCCCTCGTACTTAAGAATTTGTGAAGCATTTTCATTGAAAATATATAATGCAATTAATGTATGTCCTCGTAATTTATGGCTTTTTAAGAAGTTTGTCTGTAAATAAGCGATGCCATATTGCATGTATACCCTCGATCTATTACATGGTATAGCCCAGGAAACGCTACGCTGGTTTCCACATTATTAACCAATCAAAAATTGTTATAATCATCCAATCACAGACGCTTCTTAACGTCGCTGCTCCTTGGCGTGGCACGTATGAGCTGTAGTTCAGTTTGTTTTCTAAATTCACAAAAGAGAACGGGTGTGTATTATTTTAAAATATATAATACAGCTTGTATAAATCTCAAAGGTCTGAATTATTTACCCACCTGAATCTCACTGCGGTTTCCTTTGCATGTTTAATTTGTCTGGCCAAACTAGCCCTGGAGTGCGGTGAAAATGAGAATGACTAAATATTAAAACACTTGAAGTTATTTAATGTACTGAACGTCTGTTCGCTGAATTGTAAATTGAATTTGTTGGACATAGGATGCAAAATAAAAAGCGTTAAAATAATGATGATCGTACTCGAGTAAAATGAAACCTCTGTTACTTCGGTCTATATTAAGATATGTGTTTTAAGATCGGGGGGTGCTGACAGAACTATTGATGCGGTCGTTGATGCTCGATTTCTTTCATTTGGTAGGATTTTAATGGGAGTTGCCGTGAGATCTGCTTTTGCGCATTAATGGGCCTCTCGTGCATGTGAAAATATGGCAACTGGCCAGTGGCGGCCAGTCCGCAAACGGTGCCTCCGGGGCCCCCAGCTGGCGGAAGTTTCGGAAGGTGTGAACTGCAATTCACCCTGCTCTGCTGCAGCCTTTGTAGCCGGTAGTAGTACATTGTACAGCCCAGTCAAACAGAAGAACTTGCTAGATTTATTCTTATTTCTTTCATGTCAAACCGTTGAGCTTGATTATTAGGGTGCTGTGATTAAGTATTTCCGTTTGAATCTGAATAGGAATTTTCATTGTGAACTGAAGGTCTCGAGCGAGAAAGTTCAAAGCAGCCTCGTTATACTATGTATTTATGTACGTGTGTGCGCTATTGTAAATGGTGATGAATTGTCCAGCTGGGAAAGATGGCGGATGGTAGGAGTAATGTCATGGGTGTTACCTTTGTTTTAAATTACCTGTCCAGATTAAAGATTAAGCACTACAGGAAATCCCGCGGGGGTGAATAATACGTCTTTCTTCTTGTGCTCGGTCTCATCAGGTCGGAGCAATGTAATGTTTATTCTAGGAAAAGGTTGTGCTGCATTGTTTCTGGCGGACAATCACATGGAGCCATGCTGTCTGAGGCCAGTCCGGCGCAGGATGCCTGCGCGTCCCTGAATAATTTTGGGACCTGACGTTTAGCACCTTTGGTCATAACCGTGGCCGTAACCACCGGAACATTGGAATTACTGCATATATTGTTAATTTGTTACTTGGGGTGGGGGCATCTGATAATACCAGTACCTACCATAAAATAATAAAAGTAAAGTCTATTACCAGAAAATAAACTTCAATAATTAATTGAATCATTCATTTAGTCCCAAGTTAGGTGACCTACTGAACCAAGTGCCTGTTTCCAGAAATTAATTTTGGGGTTGGGGGACGGTCAAACCCATCATTTAACTGCATGACTTCATCCCTGGTGTCCTGTTACTTTTGATAATCTGTATCATGTGCCATAAATACTGCATGTTCCTCTTACAGTATTCTGCAGCTCCTACCAAGTTTACCTGGTTGTGTGGTTCTGCTCTCATTTTCATGTTTTACCAGCATCAGGATGTGAAAGTGAAGGTGAGAACTGACCCTGCGCCCATTTACAGTTTCCACTGCCTGCATAGCCTTGTCACATGGAATGAGCCCAGCTGTGAACCCATACTGTAAATGGTGTGTGGTGGCATTGTGATTTGTGCCTATGTCCAGAAGGGTGTGGGTTCAAATACTGTGGCTGACGGTAATTGTAACACCACTGAACAAGGCCCTTAGCACCACTTGCTCCAGTGGTGCTGTGTCCAGGCTAACCCTGTGCTCTGACCTCAAAAAGTTGCTCAAGGGAGTTTTACTTGCACAAAAAAGTTCCGAGTGCAGAATGAAAAACGATTGGTTCAGAGAGATAACCAATCAGATGTCAGTCCAACCAGATGTACCCCCTCTGCAATCTGACCAAGATCTGATTGTTTATCTCCCTGAACCAATCATTTTTCATTCTGCGCTTAGAACATTTTTGTGTAAGTAAAACTTCCATGAGCTCAGAAGTTGCTTTCACCTGTATTTGCATGTGAGTCTGTCTCATGGAGACCAAGACTGGGAATGCAGAACCCAAAGGATTCTTTTGTACCTTTTACCAGTGTTTCTCTAGGATGTGTTGTATAGCACCATAGCAAAGCACTTGATGCACGCCTAGGCTTGATGTACCCAAAGTTCACTCTGATTGGCTGAGGGAGGATATACACTCAAAATATCGGAGACTTGATGGTCTTCAGAAACCATTATGGTGTAACGCTCAACTGCCGAGTAACCACAATGCCACGCTATCACAGAGACATGTTCATACTGCCTTTCAGATTTAACGAGAAGAACTTCAGGCTAACTATTATTTACAACAGAAGAGAACTTTTGAATGGACTGAGTGCATGGAAACTCCACACCACTGCTCTCTTAATATTAATGTGTCTAGTAAAGTGATGTGAGAAATGAGGCTGTGACAACAATTTCAGTGGGCATTGATGGTACAATGACTCTAGATACACTGCATACATTTGCTTCCTCCTTTGATGAGATAGAGATGACAACAGTAATAATGTCCACACTGTTCTTCGCTTTTCATTTATTTTTAAAAGCACGTTGGTAGATACTGCAAATTTGGGGGGGTTTAATAAGAACAAAATGACATTAATCATGGAATCTGCTACAATTGGAGTTTGATTGCTCCCCCATGTTAACCAGGAAGACGCATTCATATGTAAAAATAAATATGACCAAACAGGATGCCTCCGTAGTGGTGATGTGCAGATCTCATGTGGTCAGCTCACTGTCTTGGTAGGCTGACTTGTATCGGGGGCGGGCTTTGCGCCAGTGGGCCAATGGGATTCATCCAGTGGCACCGGGAGGCGGGACCCTCTGCATTTGCTGGTCTCTAGAATGTGTCGACTTGCCAAACACACCAGCGCTAAAGGCATCACAGCTGACTGACTGCACGGACCAAAAAGGCATTTAGGGGCAGCTTAACTGTCACTCGTTCACTTTTTATAGCCTGGATGTTGTAATTCCTTTGCTGTGACACTTGTTGCACCGTTGAGCTTCTAATTTCAAAGTAACTAGCCAATGGCATTTGCTCTTGAACTGGAACATCCTGCCCGGCTTGAGATGCACACAGATAACAACGGAAGCATTGGAAAATCCATGCAAATGTGTAAGAGCTGGGTGATAACCTTTTCAGGGGCTCTTGAGTTGCTTTTGTGTGCGGTCAATTTTTAATGATTTAAATGAAACAGGACTACAAAGTGTGGAGAGGGGGGTGATGACAGGGCTGCTTGTTTCATAATAAGTCTTGTTTTATTTATATCCAGTAGTAAATTGTAGAGAATGTGTACCGGGGTGGATATGGCGTACACGCTACCAGTTGGGAACTCTCCCTATTTTTAGCATTTAATTGACAAAGGTCACAAAACCAAGTCTTTGAATATTTCTACAGTATTAATAATGGCCATTTTACTATACAGGCTTGTGGAGTGTATAGTTTATCTGTTCCAGGTGTGTACAGGAACCAGGTGATAGGTGAGTGAACCGGCCTCTTCCACGTAAGCAGTGCCTATCTGGTCTCCCTCTCTTCGACCGACGGATGGACTCTGCGTGAACAAACATGCTTGTGTTCCTCTGATACCTTCTTTCCCAGGTAGAATCACCTGAAACTCCAGGGCACCGGCCTCATTGACCCAGTGGCCATGTGGGCACCATGTGACGTGTTACAGGTGAGCACAGTAGTTATTGATTGCAGGTCCAAGGCTAGCAGCACTAGGCCCCCTCCCCCAACCAAACCTCAGGCGTTTACGCAAGGGGGGAAATTCAGATAAACCACATCTGAATGACATGCAAACACTGAGCCTATCACAATAATGTAAAAGGCATTGAGTATGGTCATGTTACTCACAGAATTATAATGATATATACTCATGCATAATTCTTTTTTGCTTATTTACACGGTTCTTTCATGTATTTTGATACGTGTGTCATGCTTTTATGGTGTTTAGATTTTTACGTAACTGATTTTCAGATCAGCTCCAGGTTTGAATGCCTCTTATGCTACCAATTTGAGGGCTGGTGTCCGAATAGAAATGGATGTTTTATTTATCGTACCTGTATTTTGTATTTATTTGTGACGCGTCACTAATACGCTGCATAAGTAAGGCTGGACAGTCTAGACGTAGCAGTCACTGCTCAGCGCCTAATGAAGCGGATCAGGTCTCTTTCTCTCTCTCACTGGATATGGGTCTGATCGTCCTCATACATGGAGAGCGGAATGTAACCTCGTCAGTATTCATTTTGCTCATCTTCACTGGCTGTGCTTGAATTTTGTAACTTTGCAAAATCAACTGCATTAATGCAGGGGAACACTCATTCCCTGACCTGTTAAACAAATGGATTCTGCATCAAAAAGCCTTTCAACAATTTTAACCCTTTAAATGTGACGTGCGACAGGTCTGTTTGGTGTAGCTTACCGGGGAAATGTGATACATGCTGTATCAGTCAAAACTCTGGACACACCCACCCCTAAAAAGGTTTGTTTGTACTATGCTCTGCATTTCAGAGTAATTATAAAGATGTCACGACTATAAAATAACATATATAGAAATTATGCACTGACCAAAAGGTTTTAAAAATAATTCATTTGTTTGGAGGGGACTCTGTGGGTTGGGACTCAGAAGGTTGCCGGTTCAAATCCTTGAATCGGCAGAGCGATCCCACCATTGAGCCTCTGAGCAAGGCCCTTAACCCCAATTACCCCAGGGACTGGCTGATCTTACTGTCTCCTCTATGCCAGTTCCATGAGGCGGCCTCCTGGGATGCTTCTCCAGCTGTCCTGGAGGAGGTCCCACATACACTATAGGAACAAAAGTATTGTTAATCTTAATCATTGAATGCAGGTGTTTCATTCAGACCTATTCCCACAGGTGTACAAAATCAAGCACCTAGCCATGCAGTCAGGTTTACAAACATTTGTGAAAGAATTGGTCATTCTTAAGAGCTCAGTGAATTCAAGTATGGTATAATCATAGGATCCCACCTTTGCAGTAAGTCAGTTCATGAAATATCTTGGAGGTTTTTGGGAAATGCAAGAACTGAGCCAAAACGTGGCAGACCGTGTAAAAGTAACAAAGCGGGGTTGGTGAGTGCTGAGGCACATAGTGCCTAAAAGTGGCCAATGCTCTGCTGACTCAATAACTGCAGGGTTCCAAAGTTCCTCTGGCATTAAATGCAGCACAAAAATTGTGCACCAGGAACTTCATGGAATGGGCTTCCATGGCCGAGCAGTTGCAAGCCTCACATCACCGAGCGCAATGCCAAGTGTTGGGTGGAGTGGTGTAAAGCTCACAACCACTGGACTCCGGAGCAGTGTAAACATGTTCTGTGGAGTGACAAATCATGCTTCTCTGTCTAGCAGTTTGATGGACGAGTCTGGGTTTGGTGGATGGCAGGAGAATGTTGCCTGCCTGACTGCATTGTGCCAACTGAAAAGTTTGTTGGCGGATGGATAATGGTGTGGGGTTGTTTTTCAGAGGTTGGGCTAGGCCCCTTAGCTCCAGTGAAGGGACCTCTTAATCATACCAAGACATTTTGGACAATTCCATGCTTCTAACTTTAGGGAAACAGTTTGGGGAAGGCCCTTTTCTGTTCCAGCATGACTGTGTTCCAGTGCACAAAGCAGAGTTCATAAAGGCATGGTTGGATGAGCTTGGTGTGGAAGCACTTGTCAGGCCTGCGCAGGGCCCTGGCCACAACCTCAACGGACACATTTTGGATGAACTAGAACGGAGCCTGGCATTCATATCCAACATGAGTGTCTGACCTGACAAATGCTCTTCTGGATGAATGGGCAAAATTCCCACAGACACACTCCAAAATCCTGTGGAAAGCCTTCACAGAAGAGTGGCAAGTGTTATAGCTGCAGAGGGGTGACCAACTCCATATTGACGCCTATGGATTTAGAACAGGATCCCATATGGCCACTCTTTTGTCCATATTATGCATGCTGAGCACTCATTGGCCACTTTTCCTTCACTCTCTTGCAAAACCATTTCTACTGTGTTTAGGTCAGGTGGCCAGGTCATGCAGTGTGGCACTATCAATGTCCTCTGTAGGCGGCTTGGTGTGTCCAGACTTTTGACTGGTACTGTAACTCTTCTTTGCCATTTATACAAATATTTAGGGACTCTTTAGTTGTCACACACGTCATGTTCTCTATGAGGTATGCAGACACAGATGAGAGTGAGCCTTGGGGTAAGAGCACAGGGTCATCCATTGACCAGGCACCCTTGGGAGACTCTTTGGGGTTTAAGGTTCCTGCTCAGGGGCTCCATGAAGATATGATTACTCTGCTGTCCATGGGACTGCAACCTTCCAGGTAGGGATGTCCTACCATTTTTTTTGGTACGCTGATCCGTTCAATATTTACATGTGCCTATTCTCAATGTGCCAAGTCCCAATCCATCCATCCATCCATCCATCCATTTTCCAAACCGCTTATCCTATCGGGTCGCGGGGGGTCCGGAGCCTATCCCGGAAGCAATGGGCACGAGGCTGGGAACAACCCAGGATGGGGGGCCAGCCCATCGCAGGGCACACTCACACACCATTCACTCACACAGGCACACCTATGGGCAATTTAGCGACTCCAATTAGCCTCAGCATGTTTTTGGACTGTGGGGGGAAACCGGAGTACCCGGAGGAAACCCCACGATGACATGGGGAGAACATGCAAACTCCACACACATGTGACCCAGGCGGAGACTCGAACCTGGGTCCCAGAGGTGTGAGGCAACAGTGCTAACCACTGCACCACCATGCCGCCCCAGTCCCAATCCAGTCTTTAAATAAATATTTAAATATACATAGACATTCAGAAGGAATTGGTACATTCTACTTCTAAGCCTCATTAAATCGTAATATTCTTACTTAGGATGTTTCTGTAAGGGCCTATTTAGATCTATTGTATTTTACGACCATACCTGCCCTCAAAAGGGCAGCATTGAAAACATTTCAGGTAGCAATTGTGCTACTTTGAGTTTCCAGTTAAAAGAATTTCCACGTGACTGGCATCTCGATAGTTTGTAGTGTGAAGCCATGCACCTCAGGCTAACTGCAGCATGTGACAGAACTTTACAATATGCGCAGTTAACGGAAATTAGGCAGACGTGGGTAATTAAATGTATCAGGCTTTGGATCAGGCTGTTAGCAAAAGCCATGAATTGAAAAAATGCAGGTACAGATTCCTAACCTGCAGAGACACACGGCCCTTTGCAGGGTGAATCTTTGTCTATATATATATAGGGGCGGCATGGTGGTGCAGTGGTTAGCACTGTCGCCTCACACCTCTGGGACCCGGGTTCGAGTCTCCGCCTGGGTCACATGTGTGCGGAGTTTGCATGTTCTCCCCGTGTCGTCGTGGGGTTTCCTCCGGGTACTCCGGTTTCCCCCCACAGTCCAAAAACATGCTGAGGCTAATTGGAGTTGCTGAATTGCCCGTAGGTGTGCATGTGTGAGTGAATGGTGTGTGAGTGTGCCCTGCGATGGGCTGGCCCCCCATCCTGGGTTGTTCCCTGCCTCGTGCCCATTGATTCCGGGATAGGCTCCGGACCCCCCACGACCCAATAGGATGAGCGGTTTGGAAAATGGATGGATGGATATATATATATATATATATATATATATATATAAATATGTTTTTCTAGAGTTCTGTAGATCGTGTTCAGTAGCGGCTATCAGCGCAGTTAGACAACCTTAACATGTGGAATTCCTAGTTTCTCCAGGATCTGCGCTTAGAAAGGCAGTACAGTGAGCTGCTGCTTCAGGCTTTGGGCAAATTGTTCTGTCCGCGTCAGTTTGTAAGGATGATGTCATGATATGTAATCTCCCCGCTTTGATGAAATGCTTAAATGTCATCAAGATGTCAGAGGATGTTTAGCATATTTTTTTGGCACTCAATTGTGCATTTCAGCAGTCTTCTGATCAAGTGTGTGTGTTCTTGCTCGTCTGTCATGGGAATGTTCGTAGTCAAAATAGGTATGTAGGGAAGAATCTACAATAAATTATATACTTCTCACTTGGCTTAATTTGGCTAACTTGATAGCTATAAATGTACTTTAGGACAAATCTACTAATTACAAGAATGAATGGAAGCATTGTTTTTGTATGATTTTATCAGTAAAAAATATTGTTTCTCTGTGACACTTCAGATTTTCCGCTAATCACCTGGATCCTTTTCCATGTCCCACCCCTATACAAATACTGATGCATACCGGTGACCAAAAACAGAGAAGAGTGGAACATTTTATGACCTTTTCCACTTACAGAGGCAAAACACTAAGAGAAAAACTAAGGACCATTTGGATGTCACGTCCTGTCGTGCCGCTTTCAACATGAAAAAGTTTCAAGACTTGTGCTAAAGTGGACCTGTGAAAAATGAGTCCTTCCGTTTCACCTTATAATGATCTGTGCTGGAAGGTCACAAGAGGAAGTAACGTGGTCCTTAAATCGCAAGAGGAGGTGAGAAGATTCCCGGCAGCTCGGAGAATATCAGTTCAACAGACGTTATCAATCACCACAGGTTCACTAGCAGCATTTAACGTGTTTTCCAAGCGCTGCCGGGAAAGAAGCTAAAGCCCAATTCTGTAATCGGATCTAGGAACTCCAATAGCGTCTGCTGAAAGCAGATTTCCCACAATGCACTGCTGTCTTCCACCAATTTCCAGTGCAACACAGTTGGAGTTTGTCATTCCTTCTGCTACTGTAATAAATCGCTCTCAGGATATAAACGTTCTTAAAAACACTGCCAAAAAACGTTTGTTCCAGCTCACACAAAACTAAATAACGGTGAGAAAATGGTATATCTTTATTGTTCAGCCTATGTTCTTTTCTATGGTGCTTGTGTCCGTTTACCAGGTATAGTAATGCAGTTCTGCATTTCTGTATTTTAAAATGTCACAGCTGGGTAATTACTACTGAGCTTTCATTGCCCTACTAACTCATGGCACCTTGGGGAACTTGAACCTGCCACCTCTAAACCACAAGATCATTTCCCTAACCCCTCTACTACCTGCTGTCGGCTAATACGAGGATGTCTACAGAACGCAGTTTAATGAAGTGATATTGTTTCCTGAGGAATGGTCATGGTAACCCCATTAGTTTGCGTGTGTATGTATGTGTGTGTGTGTATTTTGCATGTTGGGCTCATGTGCGCAAGTCTGGTGTGGAAGTGGTCGTGCAATTAGCACAGGCGCAAATGGTACAACATTCAAAATTATATTTAGGTTGTTTGTGCAGAAGTATCATCCTCTATGTCAGTTATTAATTAAGGACAGGGAGAGGGCCTTGGCCATCACAGTGCTGCCCCTAATGGAAGCACACAGCTAATATCAGGAGGTGCAGCTCCTTGGGCGAGGGAACGGCGGCAGGGTCCTGTGTAGCGACCCACCTGTCCACACACTTCTTCTGCTGTCTCCTCCAATCAGCTGTAGAACATGAAGCCAGATGACAGTGTGGACCACGTCCCCAGACAGTCCTGTTTCCGGGCCGCATCTCCCTGTCCACCCACTGGGGAAGAGGTTTAGCGTTCTGGGCCGTCACTGCTATTGGAGTTGACCTCCCAAACAGTGCCAGCTGTTGGAGAAGCGAAACTCTTCCTCTGTGCATAAACTCATGGTAGCATTTCAGTGAGGAAATGAGAGGGATGCTTCTTAAATTTTCTTTCACTGCGCCTAAATCAGTTAACCATAGTGACCCAGAAGATTATAGCAAAATGCCAAAAAGAACAATCTAGAAAAGATATTATTTGAATGAATGCTATTAACCAGATATTAACCTTATACCGAACCGGTCCTCAGGTATTTAAGCGCTATTTTATTTTGCTGCTTTAAAGTCATTTTCACAAGTATAAAATGTTCAGTTCAAGAGGTACACTTCAAGCGTGATGTGACATAAGAAGGAAAGCTTGAGATGAGTAAGGCATTCTGTCGCATCGTGGGAAGGGATGTAGTGTCATTCCCCTGATTTGGTTTGTCCGTGTGTGTTGTTTTAACAGCCAGTTTGATTATCTGGTCTTATCTGTGAAATGTTGAAACCGTAATGAAACTCTGACACCCACTCACTCTGCTCTGGTTTCTCCACTGTTTACATCACTGCCTGGACCCCCCCCTCTCATTTGCATTACTTTTACAATTCACACATACTGGTGCCAATGTTTCTGACACGTTTACATGCTGGTCATGTGACCGTGAATGGAATCATGTGACACCGGGACTTCTGTATTTTATGGTTTCAAGGGGGAGTCCACTTTTGAGGCAAAAGTCAGTATTCTTTTTTTTTCCCAGACATTTCTGTGGAGAAAATGGGGGGGGTAAAAAACACTGCAGAAACAAACACCTCCCAGCGTGGTCACTTAGGTCCAACTTAGGCCTTTAGTCCTGGGTTACTGTTGCGTAACGACACCGGGAATGAGGAACAGGTGGAATGACAGTCATCTGACTTACCCTCCCGAGATTAATGTCGACCCTGTATCCCCCACAAGGGCTATATCTGCCTACCCCATTGTTAACATGAGAACTGCGGCCTTAGGCGCTTACAGGGTGAATTCCGTTGTCAGCAAGGTTTCAAACAGGCATGGCGACGCACAAGATTCACAGTCCTCAATCAGTTATATTCCCAAGGTTTATTACAAAAACTGTCATGTCCTTTGTTGAGAGAAGAACATGTCCTCAGGGCAAGTATATAATCAGAGGCAATCTGGTTCTCTACCTAAACCATTATTACAGACATCTTTTTGACACTTTTGAAAATCTGACTAATAATTAAGGGTAAAACAAATGACTACTGGTTTCACATAAAGACACCAAGTCATTTTGTGCTAGAAAAGGAGAAGGCCCCCTGTTTTTGTTATGATGCAGATAACACAATGTATTTCCTGCAGTCTTTTTACCTTTCAACATATGCATGGCATGATCATGAATTACAGGATATTGCATAAAAGTGGGGTACAGACTGTTTTCACAGTCCACAGTCACTGGGGTACTGAAATCGCTATTGTTTAGTAGGCAAAATGTACTTTGTTCCTCACTCTAGTCAACACGGGCAAAATTGAGGTGAAGAACATTTCATGTAACTTCTTTGGGGTTTCATTTTGGACATTTCTTTCCTTGAGTGTGCTCATTTGGCTGGCATTTGTGCTCATCCTGATTTACAAGGCCAAAATTATGTAATGAAACGAAGGCATCTATTTCTGGATTGGATAAGTGTCCTCAATCTCCGTGCACGGGCCGTACTAAAATTCCACAGGCCTTTTAAACATAACCAAGAAATTTCCTCTATGTAACAAAATGAATCCAGTATTGTGTTGTTTTCATTCTATTGCTATGCCAGCACTTTCATGCCGAGTGACTTTGCATATAACCGTCTAAACAGATCGGTATACTTACCTGAGTTATTCAAAATAAGTACATTAAACAGGAATGCTACACTACAAACCCCACAGAAGCTCTGGACTAGCCCATTCCACTACACCACATCAGGTTATCCACATTATTACACGCGTCCTTCACCACTACAATACCCGAACACTGTTTATTATTTATCATATGATACCAAAAAGCGAAACGCTAACTGATGTAATCGATCAGTCGTAATCGAACCAACACTGTTCATCTCTTCCCTTTTTCGTGTGTTTTTTCAAAATGCTTCTCTATTGATCTTTGCTGACTCGGGTTATCAAAACACACGTGGGGGAGGGAGATACGACTGTGTTTTTTTAGGGTTCACAGGAAGAGGGTGGAGACGGTAGTTCACCTATCTGAAACGTCACTCAGGAAGCCCGACGGCTGTCAGGTACGAGGATAACTCTGCCGTGCAATTGGTGCTCCCGTGACCTGCAAACGACTGTCAACGGGCCTGAGTCCTTAAGGTTGTGGGGAGAACCTTGTTCTCATGTCTTATGAGTTTTCTGCCCCTTCATTTCTGGACTCGGACGAGCCCTATGATTATGTCCTGCTCTAAAGCAAAATCAAGAGCGTCTAATTGGAAGCAAACCTGCCAGAGCATTGAGGCTCCCCCGGAGCATACACACACACACACACACACACACACACACACACAAGCACATGCATTACGATAAACACATCCCTCTTATTTGAGAACAGCCAGTGCTTTCTTCTGGTGAAGTCTCCAGTCACCGGTGAATGTCCCATGACTGTCCATGCTTGTAACAATCCCGCCATTCATCTTCCCTGGAATACGAAGTCAAGTCATGTAAAAGTTATACAAATAATTGCAGCGACAATTACAAATAGGTGCTGCGACTTTTAGTCCTATTGTTATAAAAATCCCATGTAAATATGGGTGAAAGTTCGTTATTTGTGCACCTGATTAGATATCAACTCCCCATTAATCTTGTCAGAGCGCGTGCTTACGAACTAAGAAAAACATCCGCTGACAGTAATGTGTAAATTATTTGACTAGACAGATCAACCTTCTGCAATGTCCCGGTATGAACCGTAAACCAAGATGTACTGGCTGCAGTAAGCATACGTTTGACCTTCCATTCCTCGCTACACCCCCCAGATATGGCTACACCCCCAAGGTATGACTATGACTGTAACAGTTACTGCAGTTTGTCCCATGCAGGTCCACGTATTTGGACTGAAAAAAACAAGAGGCTGCGTGAATTTCGCTAATACGCAAGTAAATAAGCGCTAAACTATACGTACAATTTTTCTTTGCGCATTTTTACCATTCAAACAGGACGAAGTTATGCAATCTAGACTATTTTAAAACGTTCTTTTTAATCTTGAAATGCTGTCTTTATTAATAGACTGTAAAAATAGAAGGCTGAACGACGTGTGCATGTCTGTTGCCGGCTGTGTAAAAACATATGCCCCACCCAGCAGCGAAAATACGCAGTGACCAGTTTCTAGCAGAGAACCGCAACATTGTAAATAGAATTTGTGACCAATGGTTAGTGTTTTCAGCACAACTGTATTAGTTAAAATTGATAAAAACTGAATATAAATTATATATACTACAATATAAAATATAGTATTCTATATACACCCATACACTATATACGTATTTATAAGTATATGTATATACACATATATGCATTCATTTCTACAAAAAAAATTCTAACATAGTTAATCATTCATTTTGAATCTTGATCTGCATTCGTAGACTTCTGATGGGTTTTAAGTCCTGACTTTGCATCTCGAAACGCAGTGCCATGTTAAAATCTTTCTTTCGGTCATTTTATTAATGTAAATCTTTGACAGAGGGAGGAGCAGCCGTTATGAATTATCATTGTTCTTGGTGCTTCAAAAGAAAGTACTTTCACAATACGAATGACAGCCCAGCGCCTAACGGGTTAAAAACCTTGGTCAGCAGTTAAGAGTTTTTCATTTTTTTCTGTGGTAGGGGGAGTTGTTTTTCTTTTATTACGTTAAAATCGCAGAAAACTTGTTTTTAAAATACCAAATTAGCCACCTGTGGACGAGTCGCCTCGCGCAGACGGTCGCAGCTCGTCACACGGAGGCTCGCGCCGGCGAAGCGGGCGGCGGGTATCAGAGCGCCGGGCGGATGGAGACAGCCGGCCAGCCGGGCAGGCGTCCCAGGCCGGGGAAGGAGGCAGCGGAGGGGGGCAGAGAACCGGGAGGTGTTACCAGCTAGTAGGTAATGTCGTAAAGTAAGTGTCGTAAACCAGGTGCAGGGAGGGGAGGTGGAGGGGAGGTGGAGTGCAGGGAGGGGGGCGAGAGAGGAGGTGACTCTCCGGCAACATTTAGACACAGCGAAAGGATCATGGCGGATGGCCCCAGGTGTAAGCGCAGAAAGCAGGCGAACCCGAGGAGGAATAGCGGTGAGTAAAAGTGTCGAGCTCCCAAGGGTCGTCTCCCGGCGACATGGGCGAAGGCTCGGCTTTGTCGTCCCGGGCTGCGCAGCCACTTTGGTGCTTGTTTAGTCCCTTTTTTCTGGAGTTGAAGTGGTTTAAAGTAGCGCTGAGCGAGCGCGGCGCCGTGCACCGTTATACCTGGCTCCCCCTCCGCCTAGCGGTCCGCTGCGCCCTGCCTGCATGGACCGTTATGCGCACCTTATCGGCTCGCCCGGGCGCCTCGCTTTTTCTTATCCTCCCCCCCCTCCCCGTCCCACTTCAAAGCACTCCGTCCAGACTTTCGCGGATCTCTCGGCGACGCCAGCAACTTTGCCCGTGAAATGTGGCGCTCTTCTCTTTCATTTTTTCCCATTTTTTGGTGCCTTTTTTGGCGAACTGAAACTTAACCAGCTCGGCACTTTGTAAACTAACCTGGTTTTCTGGCGGACGCAGCACTCCAACAAGTCGCTTTACAATAAGCTGCTTCTTCCGAAAGGGCTCAGATATTTCATAATCCTCTCTCGATTTCAGACCGATGCCCGTTGAAACGCTTGTGTTTTGAAAAACAAAACAAAAAATAATAAACTAAACGAGATGGCACAACTAGCTAAGCCACCCCTCCCTGGCAGTAAGATCAGGTATGACGGATATTGTTGCTGTCTTAAACGTTAAACTCTGGCTTTTAATATACTTTTAATATCATTTTTATCAGGTAGATAGTGCGATGCTCCAGTGTAGCAATTAAAGAGATTCTTCTTCCACACTTACGTTTTCTCCTTTTTAGGTAATGGTTTGCTTGTTTATATCTAGATGGGTAATAAATTACTTTTCGTCGCGAATAAAGCAGTCTGGGTTATTGCAATATGCTTTTGGGTAAATTAAAAGGGCTGCGAAGTGGAAGATAGTGTAATCGCAGTGGCTTTTTTTAGAGATGCCCTACCTGTTTAGCACAGTGCTGGGCGTTAGCTGGATAACGTTTATGGAAAGAAAGGGGCGTCACTGTCCTCTTGGATGTGTGCGGCGGCCACGGTCTATATAAGGGATATATTTACATCCACGTGCGGGCTTAGACAAACCCGATTCAGGAGTCCCAATGCATTTAGCGTATCTTTTTATCTTTATCTGCTCTAATTGGTCATCTATATACAACCACGCTTTTTTTAATTCACATTTTCCCCCAACATTTCTTTCTTAGTATCAGTTTCGGATTTGATAAAGTAGACTTGAAAGTCGCGGTAACCACCTTTTCTAGTCAAGTAAAACTTGAGTTCATCTCAGAGGTGTGGGTGTGAAAGTTTTTTTTAAATTTTTTTTTAACTGTGTGAGATATTGCAATGTGGATTATTCTCAGAAGATCATATTCGTTGCTGCCAAATAAGCTTGACGTTTAATTTATTATTGACTTTATTTATACTTTGATTTGTCTGTTACTTTCTCGATTCTCATGGTTAAAAGGAATTTCGCCCACATTGTAATTTCTACCGGGGCGGATTTGCCTGTTGAATTATTTAGCGTATTAAGATCAGAGCGCTATTTTTTTATTTTATTTTTTTTGACCCTCACTTTATAAAGCAATTGAAGAGATTTTCGTAAAAGCTCCGGGGTTGTTCAATGAATGTACTGAATGAAGCAACTGAGAATGGGTTTTTCCTGCTGACGCTGACGACATGTGTGTGACATGCAGTCAAGTATTGAGCCTCAGTGTGACTGTACAGGAGCCATAAATGTGTTTACCTGCACGGGGAAAAACGGTACTTTCAAATGCCCTCCCTCAAAGCAAAACTCGCAAATCTGACACCGAGGGAACTCAATTCGCAGGCTGCTAAAGGATATCTTTTGGCGAAAGCGATCGGTTTGTGAAAGCAGAAGGGAAAGAGGCTTCCAAATCGCTGCAGCAAATGGCAACTTGCGCAGGTAGAATAAAAAAGATGGTGTTTAGTTTTCCTCCTGCATGCTGTCCGCTTCATTATCACACCGATCCGGGTTTTGTGGAAGAAGTGTATTGTGTCTTTGCCGATATATATATGTTTAATCCCTATATGTTTTAAAGGAGAGAATGATTTTTTTGTACATTTATTATATTTGACTAACGGAGTTTTTTGTCTGTACTTATCTGTTCCGCCTTGTGTCTGCGCTGTAGCTCGGGGGTGGGGGGGTTGACGAAAAATGAAAGTGGTGCGTTAAGGTGTTGCGAATGACATGTTGTTTCCGTCTCTAATGGACGTGTCGTTAGGGTTGTGCAACGCCCTGGATATTTCCCTTTACTATTTTCCGTTTGCTGCGCTTGTCGTGCGCGCGATCGTGGGGGAATGGCGGTCCCTTAACCGCTACTGCAGTGCAGGCGGGGCTGGTGCTTTTAATGTAGGCGGTGGGCCAGGTAAGCAAGGTGATACAACACCTATAAAGGTGTTTATAATGCTAGGTGTTTCTTTTTAGATGTACGATTTACTGTATTTTAAAACGTCGTATTTTGTGCACGTTTATTTAAAACGGGACAATGTGCCGTGAAATAGTAAAAGCACGGTTATAGCTGTCCGTCGAAGGCGAACACGTAATGCATATGGTATTTATTACAGCCTGCGAATCAATGGCGTTATTTCCCATTTTGTAAAATTGTGTTATTATATTTTTGGCAGTTATGCAGAGTTTTTAAAAACAGTTTTGCATAGCCCATAATCAACGATAATTTTTCCAAAGCTCCACTTTTTATTATCTCTTTTCTTTCAAGCGAAAGGCATTGATTTCATAGCGTTTAAGTTCATGATATGGGGTGAGATCACCTGCATGTTTTGCGGTTCTCGGTCCGGCTACGGATCCACGGCATTTGCGCCGAAGGGTCACGTGGTGCTCGGCTCGAATTCTGCGCAGGAGGGTTTTTTTGCGCTTTTCAGAGCGATGCTCAGTGAATGACGGCCGTCCCCATTGTTTACGGATGCGTTTTGGGTTCAGGACCGCCGCACAGTTTTGCACGGAAGAAGGATTATTGGAGCGACGGGCATTAAGGAAGATTCAGTGCGTGCGCCGCTAGCCACTATGCCGTTGCGGGTAAATAACCTGGCAGGTGACCAAATAAAAATTAAGTGGAAGTAAATTATTTAGTCTATAACATCGGGCTGTGTAGGTTTGATTGCACTGCAGGAGAAGGATCACAGTGTCGTTGCACTTCAGTAGTTAGCAAAGACAATATACACTTTGATGCGGTGCTTTTGATCACGTGTTTGTTGAACGTTTCACTTGCAGCAAAAGCAATGTTTTGATTACATGTAATTTAAATACAGCATCTTGAGAAATTAATAGCTTCTTAAACCCTTCCTGTTCGCCCAGGTTTTGTTTTTTTTCCATGTTTGTTTTGTTTTTAATCAGATACCTGGGAATTAAGTCTAGATGTTAGAATGAACAAAAAAACCTATAAGGGATGCAGGGAATGTAGAGGGGGCCTCGTCAGCAGACCCCCAATTCTGCAGGCCCAGGAACGAGGGCTGTTCCGAGCCATCCGAATCTCTCCCCATTGGCATGAAGGTAGCTTTGTCTCGGCACAGCCGTATACGTCAAGGTGTTAACAGCTGCCTTGGGCAGCAGGTGTTCACGAGGCCACCATCCTGCACTCGGAATCCCAGATATTACGGCGGTAACGTAACACCGCGTTCTGGGAATAGAGGAATGTGGCCGCTTTAACGTACCGTACAAAATAAACAGAGCCCCTCCCAGTCCGGCGTGGCCGCTGTATGCAATGGGGCCGGCCAGGATCTGACTTCGGCTTGAATCATATCACGAGTCGTTTCAGCAACCATGTTGAAATATTTATTTGCGATAAATAGGTGTCAGCTTGGGTGTCTATCTGAGGGATCAGAGCAAATCAGAAATGCAGAAAAACACCCTCCCTGGCCAATCGGGGGACATTTGTCTGGTGACACTTTCGATTAGTTTTTTTAGGGTATTTCTGTATGAAGGGAAGCCGTCTTCCTAATGCAGGTACTCTGACAATTGGGGTGTAAAAATGTCTGCCTGCAAAAGAGGAAGCCCCGCTTTTATCAGCTCGCTTTACAGATACTTCCTCTGTAGGCTGTGTGTGTGTGTGTGTGTGTGGGGGGGGGGTAGGCAGCCCCTCCAGCCCTCTGCCTCGTTTATCCTCCTGTGAGAGGCACGGTAGTCAGTGCCGTTCGCACTCTTCACCTTTGACCCCTAGGTCCTTGTGCTCCTGTCCCCTTTAAAGGCTAATTTTATATCCCCCCCCCTTTCTTTGTCGTCCTGATGCCTCGCTGTCATTGTGGGGGCACAATTTGATCAAAAATCTCCTGAGAAAAGGCAGTAACTGCTCAAACAAAAATAATAATGATAATAAAATAAACAAAAGTTTGGATGTCTCTGTGAAAAGAGCTTTGTTAGTTTAGAAAACTAGGTGAACATAAACTCTGTTTTTAGTTACCCAACTTTTTTTTTTTGCTGGAATGGAGAGCGTGGTTGGAAGTCAGTTATTGCAAGCGAGTCAGTGTGACCAGAAATGCAAGAGCGTTTGTATGTATCATTGTGTTCATATTTCTACATGCATACTTATGTACCTTTACAAAAAATGCACTCTGAAGAGTAACAAAAACGAAGAGGATGGGGGTGCAGGCCGGACCCCGCCTTCAGACTGCCGTATAGCTGGGGGAGGGGCTGGGGGTGGAGGGGCGGGCCTGTGTGACAAGGTGGCTGCACAGCTCAGTCAGGCTCTGCATGGTAACACAGTCGCTCTTGAGATTTGCATTAATTAACGTGCAACTGGGTGGCCACGACTTGTAGCTTCCTGTGACGTGTGAGGTGCTTTTATTAAAAAAAAAAAAAAAAAAAACTTCCTACTTGTCAAGGCAGAACCATTGTAGGTATTGTTAAAATATAGTCAAAATAAAAGCACTCAGTGTGTCAAAATAAAAGTGCTAGGGCTAAATTGGGGCATACTAGCGGCATTGAATAGAAATAAGAATTTCCACAACTAGTGTTAAGAAGAAATTTTTTTCTTCAGCCGAGCTGCAGTTCTATCGTCTGATTTTTTTCAAACTGTTGTCAAAAAGATGTTATTCACTATCTGCTGCAGATATTAGCTGTATCCGTGCGGCTCTTCTTTCAGAGCAACGAGGCTTGCGCGATTTATTCCGGACAAAGACGTCATGCCGAAACGGCCTGGGAAGTAGAATCTTGAGGGAAGCTGTTTGGCGGACTTAAAAAAAAAAAAAGAAGGTGTTTTGAGTTTTCTGGCCAGTTTCACACAGTGGCTGAGCTCCTCTTGGATCTGCTTTATTGGGCTCTGTTGCACTGAATACTTAAATAAGCTATTGTTTGTTAAAGCTTAGGGGAGAGCGAACCCGCAGAGAATGGACCTGGTTACCTTCGTGGTTTGTCCCTTCTACCTCAGACAGTGTGTGGCTCTGAAGAAAAGCCCCATTGAACAGGCGGAGTGGGGGGGGGGGGCAGCCCTTTCACACACCGCTTGTGGGAGACCTTCTCTCATACTATGTGCGCTATTTGCATGCTAGCCCTCTCTTGTGAAGGTCTCAGGAAGCTGCCTGAGACGTTCCCTCTGATGTTCACGCCCCTCTCTCCACACTTATGTATGTTTTTTTTTTTTTTGTGTATGGTACCCCTCCCCGGTCGCAGCCCCTGGTCATCTCCGGCTCGGATGCTCAGCAGGTCCTGGGCTCTGCTGTGCGCGTGTTCTGTGTTCACGATGCCATCCTGCGTGTGGGGGGTGGGGCCTTTCGCTCGGCCCCTGCCGGTCCCCGAAAAAAGCGCCCTTCGTCAGTCGCTGCGAGAAGCGGGCCGACGGGATTGGCCGCAGGCCGACGAGCCCCCCTTTTGTGATGGGACGGGGGTGGGGGGGAGGCAGATTAGCGGATGCTGGTCCCGAGCTTCGCGTGCAGCTGCGCCGAGGATCAACAATGAGTTTATTCTGCTCTGGCCGTAGCGGGCAAAGTCGCCGGAGCGAAAAGCCCAATACTGTGGCGACAAACCCAGCGACTCCATCAACTCCTGAGTACGGTGATGCAAAATCACATCCCTGTAACACATAAATATTCCAGCGTCTCTGTCACACAAAACTGCAACTCCCAGTCTGGTCTGACATACCATTCATGTGTGAAGTAAATGGAGAAAATGGTAGAGATTTTTTTAAATAGCATGTTATGTTTATGTCATCTTATTGAGCGATTTGTAGCAAACAGAACACCTGTGGCGAGTTTGGTTACAGCAGCTACAGCTGACTGGTGTGTTTCCGTTATTTGTCGTGTGTTCGCCTGTGTGGGGATGGTGACTGACCTTTCGGGTCTTAAGAATGACCTGTTGTGTGTCCGTCCATCTGGGATCTGGGAGATCAGCCTGTCACGTCGCTCTCTCTCAATCAAGCGGCTGCACAGCTGGGCTGAGCTTGTATTTATATCATATTGCGCTCAGAGGTGTTATGGACGGAAATATCTAGGTGGCCCTGGGCGGAGAGCCTGTAAGCGCGAGAGGGGGAGGGGGTGGGCGTGACGGAGGTAAAGGCCCGCCGAGGTCCACAGCCCCCACCGCCTCCGAGCAGGAGTGTAACTCATCCCAAAATAAACCCCTGGCCTGTTCAGAGTCTCCTTCCTGTGTGACAGGTCTGCCTCCAGCAGAGATTACCGTCCCAGTAGACAGGAGCTCTGCGTTGTTAGACCGGCATTTACCTGCATCTCTGTCACTTCCATCTGATCCTAGATGCTCCCTCTTCTCGCTTTGTCCTGCCATTCCGACTTACGGTCTTTTAGAGGTGAACTCCAGCTTGTAAGTTCGCCCGTCTTTTTGCTCGATTATTTAGCACGTTGTGTGTGCTGCGTAATTCAGGGCCCCTTATGTGTCTCTGTGGGTTAAGAGTATTCAAATTATGTGTTTGGCAGAGTGATTTTCCCATCGGGCCCCTGAACAAGGCAAATAAACAAAACAAACAAACAAACAAACAAATGTGAACAGTGGTTGGGGGTCCCTGCTTTTAGCAGGAAAAAGATTTCACTTGCAAATTTATAGAGCACCAACAGACAAACAAATAAATAATAGAATTTGAGTGTCTCGGTCTGTCAGTGTTATGCTGCAGTCCTTCATGGAATTGGACGAAAACTTAAATGGGAAAAAATTTAACTCAGATTATAATCAGGGAGCCATGTCTATGCCTGGGAACCTCTTACTAGTTAGTCAAACATGGAAGCAGGTGCTGCGATTGGAGGATGGGTCTTTCACTGGCACATAGTCATCAAAGTAGACACTGCGATTTCACTGCCCCGCCCCCACCACAGCAGGTGCTGTGATTGGAAGAGGAGTTTTCCACTGCCCTAACCCCTACTTCTGTGTCATCAGAAGAAACCTCCCCCCCGATTCCTCTTACCTGACACAAAATAGTTCAACTAAATAAACTGTTCTAAAGGTACCTTTTTCGATCCCAAACTCACTGTCTCCGAAAAGCCATGACCCGTATGTGTCAGGATTAGGAGTGGTGTACGGGTCAGTGGGAGGGTGGGTTTACCCATTGAAGAGTGAAAACAAAGCTCTGCTCTGAGTGGGCCATACCCCCCCCACCCACCCACCATGCAGTCCTTGAAAACTTCCTCTCCTTCAAGGCGATAAGGCCCTTCTCCTATCACACATTTTGGTCCGGCTCGATGCATGGCTTAGCGGCTGTGTTTATGTTCCACATTGAAGCCTGTCTTTATTCCCGAGGTGTCTCCCAGCGTGACGTTTACCTCCCTTCCGATGCAAGGCCACCCCCCGTGATATCTCACACATGGCTGCCACCCTCCTCTTCATTGTTCGGATATAGATATGAAGCACACAGCTTTTTTAAGGGAGACGGTCAGTTCAGCCGCACTGTCTCCTTCATGCCCCCTCCCCACTTTCCATTGACCCCTTTGCTGGTTCACTTCTACTTATATGGACCATACCAGCTTGTGGGAAAAGCTGCTTTTGGGGCTGCAGTCCATCATGAAATGTTGCCAGCTGAAGGAGAACCCATGCCACGTCTATCTAGCCACACAGCGACCCTATGCACCACATGCAGGACTTAGTGCTGATAAATGCCGGTTAGGACCCCCCCCCCCCTGCCTTGTATCCAAATCCATAGAGCTTCAGCTCCTCAGGCGTCTGTACCTCTGCCACCTCCTTCCTGTACCTTCCTCTCTGCCACCTCCTTCCTGTACCTTCCTCTCTGCCACCTCCTTCCTGTACCTTCCTCTCTGCCACCTCCTTCCTGTACCTTCCTCTCTGCCACCTCCTTCCTGTACCTTCCTCTCTGCCACCTCCTTCCTGTACCTTCCTCTCTGCCATGACCCACCCAGCTCAGGCCCTGTGGCTGCGCCTGTACTGATGGGTCACGCCTTCTAAGTTTATCCAGTGTGAGCCAGCTGTCCCTGTCCCACCCCCCAGTGTTCCTTCCCACCCTGCTGAGGGATTCTCTGGGCTGGGGGGTAGACGGGTCTCTGCTTTCAGTCCCAAAATGCACAGGTGTTTATCGAAGTCATCTAGCTCCCCCCCCCCCCATCCCATAGTCTTTCCTCATGACGACAGCGTCGACTGGATCTGCATTTGTTGTAGAGTGAGCACAGCTGGGCCGGCCAGCGTTAGCCATGCTTAACAGGCAGGACAAGCCGGGAGATGCCAGATTCAAATATTATGAGTCCAGGACCAGACAGATGAGCTTGTCATTGAGACAGGAAGCGAAGTTCATAAGAAGGCTGAGTGATGGTACTGATTGGCTGGGCGCCTCAAGAACATGTCGCTGTGCCTGTTTGGGGTGGCACTGATACCCATAAAAATGACAACCACGAAAATGCCACATTTAACCCTGCAGACCCATTACTGCTTCACCCGGATCCTAAGACTGGTTTGGCTGATTTCTAAACATTTTAATGCATTTCCAGAACCTTAGCACACTATACATAAACATCAACCTATCCCTGGGTTCTGTGTGTGTCTTTGTGTGTGCGTGTTCATAAACAGAATGTGAGGAATCACAGTGGGTGGGATTACCGTCTAATGTCAATCACTGCCCACTTCCTGTCAGCTCAGCCCACTTCCTGTTGGCCTGCCCTGAGGAGACAGTATGTGTTTGAAAACATGAATCTGCGCATGAGTAATTGTTTACATGCATTAGAGGCAGAGGGAGCCCCAGGTGGGCGGAGTCGGAGCGAAGTGGGGTTTGGGTTGAATAACGGGAAGGAGCCGGACGGCGAGAGTGAGCGAGCGTGCACGTGTCCGTGAGCGTGAGAGCGCCTGTGTGATGGCGGTGTGCCTCTCGCCCTGCCAGCTGGCTGTGCGGCGCCTCCCGCAGGTTAGCGAGCCTCGGAGGGTCCTTGGCCTTCGCCCAGAGCGTGCCTCGCGTCCCCCGTGTAAACAGTGCGGAGGCTGTTATGCGGGACTGTAGATCCTGAGATGACTATCTGAGTGGGCAGGCTGTCTCCGACTGCCAGGCAGACTGGCCATAATGGAATGGTTATGGAGCTTTGTTTGCTCTGTCCCTGACACATCTGAAAGTATTTTGTATCCAGAACCTGACTGTGTTAGTTAAATATGTCACACTTTAAAATATATATATGGCTGTACGGTGTTCCTCGGCTATATATGGCCATGGATCCCGTTGCTGTGTGTGATCTCCAGCGCCATGTAGGTGACGCCCTGTACCTATAGGTAGAGTGAATGAAGTTGGGTGCTTTTAAAAGGTATTTTTTTACGCAAATTTTAAATCTAGTGTTGATGTTTTCATGTGCTTTTTCTTCCCCACTTAAAATGGTAAAAATCTAAACTTGTATATGCGCGGCTATGCTGTAGCTGTGTTGTGCAGCTGTCACTTGAATGTAGATTTGTTGGAGGGAGAGGGAGGCATTAAATCCTGCGGCGACCACATGAAGCACAACCCTGGGTTTGTCGCTAGAGCGCTGTATGATATCGCCAGTGTCAGGGCAGTTTAAAGGTTGCGCTGTGGATTGGGCCCCTGAAGGTGAAGCCTATGGTGTTTCCTCCGAGCCGCTATGATGTCATCTTACTTGATTGGCTCATTTTGTCCCTTGGGGTGTCGCCCCCTCCTAGCGAGTCAGAACCAGAGGCACAGTTATCCGAGTCCCGGACAGGTGGGCCTGGACGTCAGCTGCCTTCAGGCATGACTTTCACACTGGCAGCCTCTCGTGATGTCGCTGCCTAAATTTGGGCTCTGTTAGAGCTCTGAGTTCTCGGTCTCCTTGTTATCAGTGTTTCTCATGTTTTTTTCCTGAATGAAGCTTTTTGCATGTACATTTTAATGTGACACACCCAAGCTAAATGTGTTAATGTGTTAATTGGAAGGAAGATGGTTGGCGGAGCGTTTTGTTTTTATCGTCTTTGGGAATTGGTGTGACCCTAAAACCGTGCTGATGGATTAACAGTTCCTGGTCAGAATTGATTTGGCCATTTTTTTCTCCAGCAAAAAGAAAAAATGGCAACATCTAATCTGTCTTGATATGGAAATATCTATCTGTCTCGTAGCCTTTAATCCTGGTCTGGGTCACAGTGGGGCTAAAGCCTATCACAGACTGCACGCTGGACAGTCATACGCTATGGGTGAAGACATGCCAGTTCACGTAACTGCCGGACTGCAGGAGGAAGCGCACGGAACACAGGGAGGACATGCAAACTCCATACACACAGCAAGGGCAAGAATCAGACCCCCAACCCTAGAAGTGTATGGCATCTATGCTGTCACTGAACCCCCCCCCCCTCCCTGGGAAATTATTTGACCCTTAACCCTGTCCCTGATAAACGATGGCAGGACAGGTGGACTTGCTTGGTATGTGACTTCAGTGCAGCAATGTTGGCAAAGGTGCTATATGATGCTATATAAAAAAGAACTGTACTGAACTGAGTAGGGTGCCAGTGTCCTACTACAATGGATGAAGTGACGCTGAGTAGCATATTCCATAGCTTGTGATTGAGTGTGTGTGTGTGTGTGGGTATGTATCCGTGCTGCAGTGGGCTGTCATCCCATGCAGGGTGCCGTCCTGCCTTAGTCGTCTCTGTTTGTGTGGGTGTCCGCCGGGTTTCCTACAATCTGCAGACACGCAGCTCACGTGTTGCAGGTTTTTGTGTTTTCCTGTTATGTCGCGGAGCTTTTAGCATATAGCGATATCCAGTAGTATTATGCTGCTGTCCAGTGTTTCGTCAAACTGAATTATGTAACTCACGCAGTGATTCTGAATGTGTGGGCGCAGTGGGTAGCACTGTACGATGGCCGCCCCTGTTTGGGCTGTGTGGCATTCACTTGTTCTTCCTGTGTCACTCACGTTTCCTCCAAAGTCAGAGATTGGTGTCTCTAAATTGCCTGTTGTGTGTATGTGGCTGTCAATGGACTGGCGCCCCCCGCGGAGTGTATGCCTGCCTGGGCCCTGGGCCTTTGGAACATGGATGCATAGTGAAAAATCAAGCTCTTAGCTCTGGGTATCCAGCTCCCATGAGCCCAGTTTGGTTCACCTAGTCTACAGTCCGATCACATGATGAGACCCAAGTGGAAGCAGCTAGGAATCTGGGAGGGGCTTTCTGTGATGCCCCGGATGTCTCCGGAATTTACGGGACACCTCCTCCCATTCTGGTGTAAAGCAAAAAAGCCAGAGCCGCCCTCCTGAGTGACATCACCAGACAAAATCCACAGCTCCCTGCGCCCGCACCACCGAAATGTGAGATCTGGAGAGAGCCGGAGCTGAAAATTTACATAAGTGTGTGAGTTCGGAGCCAGTGAGGAAACACGCAAACTCAGAATATGCTGAGCCGGGGCTGGGTTTGAGCGCTCAGCCTTTCATCCGATACAATTACAGCTACCATGACAGCAGCGAGAGTCTATCATATTTACACTGGCTGTGGGCTGTTCTGCTAACTGAAGGGTACCAGCTCAGGGAAGCCTGAAGATCCAGTCAGGGCATTCTGCAGGAATGCTATCTATAGTCAAGTCACTTTACTGTCATTTCACACATCTGAAATGAAATCGCATTTCAGTGTAGCAGCATACAGTCAGAACAAGGAACAGCCGAGAAACAAACACCGAACAATAAATACTGACAGGAGAGTAAATAATGAATACAATATAAAAAAAAATAAAAAATGGTAAACATGCATAATAAACATATGGTTTACCATTGACTCAGTGGCACCTAATACTTAAGTGAAAGTGATTAATTGTCGACACAGAACGATAAAATGTGTCTTCTGCATTTAACCCATATGCAACATAGCAGTGGGCAGCTATTGTTTAGCACCCAGGGAGCAGAGCATGGGGGTGGTATCTTGCTTAGGGAACATCAGTGGTACCTTGCTGTGTGGGGATTCAAACCAGCAACCTTTCAAACACAAATGCACTTCCCTACCCATTGGGCCACCACTGTCTATACCACCATGCCAGTTTCTGTAGCCTTTGAAATGCAAATGAACAACTGATGGCAGTTTTTTCCCAGAAGAACCTTTTGTATTTCCAGGTTTTTCTTGTACAGTAGTCATTAAAAGTGACTAGGGGTGTCTGCCATCCTGAGTTCATCCTCAGGTCCTGGCAGGTGACACATGCTGACACTGTAGCCATGGATGGTCTCTGTCGGTTTGATTCCTTAACGGCCGTGAGTTTTGACCTCTTTGAGGCCAATTAGCTTTTATTGGGATGGCTGCCACTGGAGCCCGAAGGTCCCCTCCTGTCTGTTTGATCTGTGGTGTTGCTGCGGTAACAGCCTTACTTGAGGAACCCTAAAGACAACGGCAAGTTCTGTGACTGATATAGGGATGGGGATACAGGCTCTGTGACTGATATAAAATTATAGGAATGGGAAGACAGGCTCTGTGACTGATATAAAATCATAGGAATGGGAAAACAGGCTCTGTGACTGATATAAAATAATAGGGATGGGAACACAGGCTCTGTGGCTGATATAAAACCATAGGGATGGGAACACAGGCTCTGTGACTGATATAAAACCATAGGGATGGGAACACAGGCTCTGTGACTGATATAAAATCATAGGGATGGGAACACAGGCTCTGTGACTGATATAAAACCATAGGCATGGGAATACGGGCTCTGTAACTGATATAAAACCATAGGTATGGGGATACAGGTTCTGTGACTGATATAAAACCATAGGGATGGGAACACAGGCTCTGTGACTGATATAAAATCATAGGGATGGGAATACGGGCTCTGTAACTGATATAAAACCATAGGTATGGGGATGCAGGCTCTGTGACTGATATAAAACCATAGGGATGGGGACACTGTCAGGGTCTGTGAGTGATATAAAACTATAGGGATGGGAATACGGGCTCTGTAACTGATATAAAACCATAGGTATGGGGATACAGGTTCTGTGACTGATATAAAACCATAGGGATGGGAACACAGGCTCTGTGACTGATATAAAACCATAGGCATGGGGACACTGTCAGGGTCTGTGAGTGATATAAAACTATAGGGATGGGGACACTGTCAGGGTCTGTGAGTGATATAAAACTATAGGGATGGGGGCACTGTCAGGGTCTGTGAGTGATATAAAACTATAGGGATTGGGGCACTGTCAGGGTCTGTGAGTGATATAAAACTATAGGGATGGGGACACTGTCAGGGTCTGTGAGTGATATAAAACCATAGGGATGGGGACACTGTCAGGGTCTGTGAGTGATATAAAACCATAGGGATGGGGACACTGTCAGGGTCTGTGAGTGATATGAAACTATAGGGATGGGGGCACTGTCAGGGTCTGTGAGTGATATAAAACTATAGGGATGGGGACACTGTCAGGGTCTGTGAGTGATATAAAACCATAGGAATGGGGGCACTGTCTGGGTCTGTGAGTGATATAAAACTATAGGGATGGGGACACTGTCAGGGTCTGTGAGTGATATAAAACCATAGGGATGGGGACACTGTCAGGGTCTGTGAGTGATATAAAACCATAGGGATGGGGACATTGTCAAAGATGAATTTCCCTCTCAGATTTTGTTTTTTAATTTGCGGCTGTAACTGTACCGTCATTTTGACATCATTTCCTGCGCTGTGCTGGGATAGTTCGCTTCTGTGGAGACTGCAGCTTGCCCTTCCCCCAGAGTGCATGTGGCTTTTGTGATTAAGAGGCCGTAGGTGCCGGTTTCAGAGGAATTCCTGTTGCTATACTTAACCTGTCAAAAGGTAAGTACCCACTGGCATGGTGTGTGTCACATGCCTGTCACATGATTCAGCTCTGCTGTGACTTTAGGAAGGTGGGGGCTTGGGGGTCTGTCTGCAGCTCACCGTACGGACAGACAGTTGGGATTTTAGCACCTGTTCATGGCTGTCTTCAGAAAGACAGGCTTATGAGGTTTACAAGCGCTGAGATTTCCGATTTTAGTCAAACAGGTGATTGGTAATCTAGGTCAGCCTTTGTATCTATGTATGTAGCTACTGACTTGGTTACAGAAGGGCAGTAACTTTATCACAGGTGCTTAGCTGATTCTGCTGGGGTGCACCCGACTTGTTTGTACGCTTTGATTTTCGATAGAGCAAATATGGAGAGCAGAGGTATCTGTGAGACTGGGTGCCAGGAATCTGAGTCACCTGCAAGCTTTTTTGGGTTTCCCTAGATCAGCGTTTGATGTGCAGTCTTCTGGAATCCCCGCTTAGTCAGAGGTCTTATTTTCCCTTATCATACTGTATCATCAATAAGGCCCTATCGCTTTATCTGACTGCCCACAGGTGATGTACAAACAGCTTGTCTGGTGTGTGGAATTCTGTCCCGCGTCCATTGTGTCCTGTGCTCCTACTGACAATGACATGGAAGCCTGTGTAGAAATGGAGGTGTATTAGGCAGTGTCCAATACGAGATTTCTGGTTGATATTTTTCCTTGTGCGCTTTGAGGGATCCCGTCTTCTTATAAATGTGCAGCTGCACTAATTTCCTGTGGAAAGATGGAGACCCTAGTTTTCCCTCCATGTGCACCTCTGGACCGTGAATTGATGTATGATAAGCGGAGCTGCAGCAGATAGATTTGCTCGAATCCACCCGTTTTGGGAACAGGAGAGCCACCTGCCTCTTTGTGTCCGTCGTCAGGGGCAAAATCGGGGAGCTCATGGCTTCCTCCGGTTTGTCTCAGGCCTCTGCAGCCGGCCTTGCTGTCTGACTTTAATTGCCTAGCCTGGACTGGGGAGGGACTGGCTGGGCTGGTTTGGGCCAGCATGGGCTGGGGGGGGCGCAGCTGCTACCCCAGCTGTCTGTGCCTGTCCCTGAGTCCCAGCGCACACACGGACTCCAGAAACCTCCAAAACGTCCAAAACGAACCAATACACAATCCATGTTTGTCTTGTCATGTTGCCAGTAATGGTACTCTAGTTTAATGAGTAAAATGTTATTGTTAACCTTTCAGTATTGAAAGGGCTTTGAAAAAAAGCCCGGTCTGTGATACTGTACCACAATCCCCTGGTTTGGTCTAGTTTATTAGTTTATTGTATGTTCTTCTGCATCAGACAAGGTGTCTAGGAGGCTCATTTTCAGGGTGTGCTGACATTATTGGGTGTCGAATGAAAATGCCGTAGGGAGCAAGCTCATGAGCTAATGATGCGAGGGTGAGGAGCTGTGGTTAAAGTGTTGGTGGTTTTTGTGGTGGGTCCCATGCCAAGCAAAGCATTATTAATAAGTACGCTAGATTGGTGGAACCTTCAGGGGGAGTTCGCATAAAAAGAGCATTGGCCTTCATTTGCATGTGTGGTTTTGTGGTCATAATACTATCTAGTGAATGAAACAATATGATACTTGTCATGGACAGAAGCTTGATTTTCTGAATGTGTTATGAGGGGGGACCTCTTTTCTCCTCCAGTAGAGTGTACAGGAGTTTTCTCTTTGCTCTTTGTCCATATCACCATGGGCCATGTATTTCATAGGTATGGTCCATCCAGGGAGCCCGGATCCTTAACCATCCACATGTTTCCTTCCTCCTGGCAGGCTGTACGCCGTGCTGGTTGGTGTCTTCTATGAGAGTGTCTCACCGTGTCTCAGACTGCTCTGCAGGTGCTGGCCTAAGGGTCTAGCATGAAACATCACGGATGACCCATGTGGACCTGCTTTTAGCTCTGCTCTGCTTTAGCTCACCTAAGATATACCTGGCCAGAACAATCCTGGGTAAAGAGGCTGCCCCCCCCCCCCCCCCCCCACACACACACACACACACACACACACACACACACACACACACACACACACACACACACACACACAAGTACCCCAGCCACACCCACAAAGAGGAGGTCCATGATTGAGCAGACATCTGTAGCGACCCCGTGTAGATACCCCCTCCTCTTGTGCCGGCAGCACCCACAGGCTGTCTGTTACAATGACAGCGGCTGTGACAGAGAGGGTCAGGCGACTGAGAGAAAAGCCCCTCCCTGCTCTGCTACGGGGGAACAGACGGGATCGCATGTCCCCTTGGGTCAGCCTGCCGCTTGGGAACAATTAAAAAAAATGGGAGAGAGAGCGGGGGAGGAGAAAGGCAGACAGAGAAGAAAGCGAAATGGCACGCCGGTGATGGGCCCCACGCCGACAGCTGGGTCCTTAGGTAAATTGAATCAGTCTCCTCTTGCAGCCTGGGAGCGCGTCGCCCCTGGCTGCAGACTCCATCAAATTGATTTCCATTTTCCATCTTTTTTTTGCCCCCATTTGTTTAATGGAAGAGTGGTTTTCAGCCAGCAGTAACATGGCCACTGAAGCGATGTCTAAACCATCAGGGCCGCCGCTTCTTGATAGGTCTGTGTGATTAACCACTGCTCTGCCATGTGACTGGGTCCTCCCTCCTCCAGTGTGTCCACACTGCCACGTGACCGGCCCCTCCCTCCTCCAGTGTGCCCACACTGCCACGCGACCAGCCCCTCCCTCCTCCAGTGTGTCCACACAGCCAAGCAACCGGTCCTTTCTGTCCTCAGTGTGTCCACACTGCCATGTGACTGGCTCATCCCTCCTCCAGCATCTTCACACTGCCATGTGACTGGCCCCTCCCTCTTTCAGTGTGTCCACACTGCCATGTGACAGGTCCCTCCCTCCTCCAGTGTGTCCACACTGCCATGTGACAGGTCCCTCCCTCCTCCAGTGTGTCCACACTGCCACGCGACCGGCCTCTCCCTCCTCCAGTGTGTCCACACAGCCAAGCAACCGGTCCCTTCTATCCCCAGTGTGTCCACACTGCCATGTGACCATCCCCTCCCTCCTCTAGTGTGTCCACACTGCCTTGTGACAGGTCCCTCCCTCCTCCAGCATGTTCACACTGCCACGTGACCGGCCCCTCCCATCCCCACTGTGTCCATTTGAGCATTTATTTCAGCAGTACATCTTTGTCAATTGACTGTACTTTGAACGCTGCTGCACCCCCCATTATTAACCAGTATGCACAGGTATGCAACCAGGGTGCAGGGTTCCAGCTACTTATCTCGCTAATTACCAGCTTTTTCTCTTGAATTCTGTTGGTTGAAGGTCACACTGTAGATGGAAAAATGACATGATTTATCTTGATTTCTGGCTTTACATTACAAAAACCTGTAATTTCAGTTACAGCGTATAGACTTTTTATTTCCACTGTATAAGCATGTCAGACAAAGACGCTTTGGTTTAGCCTGCACGATGTGTGATGTTAATCTCAACATCATATGTTATGCACACAATTTTCAGGTGACAAGGACTGTGATAGTCAGCTGTGCTCAGATTAGGCTTGGGAGGTATTTAACCCTTTATACTGTCATACTGTTTGGACATTATACCGTGGTATACGGTATTTTGATGGTATTTTCAAAAGCAATGCTATGTTGCAATACAGTTGAGGTATTTTGAAATCTTGCCGATAAAATGTGCTAAGTGGTGGTGGGGGGGGGGGTCTTCGTGATAAGATTCGCCAAACAGGGCTCATCAATAAGTTTCCCAAAAACATTTTTACTGTGTAATAGGAAACACAGTTTAGCAAAGATTAGCCGTTTTTAATGGTTATTCCCTTTCAAGATTATCTAGTACATATTTAAAAAATCAGTCTAATGTTTCCTCTGCCGCTTCTGCATGAGCTCTGCATGCTCTGTCCGAGCCAGTCATAATCATTTCATCGTTGTTGTCGGGCTCACTCTTAGACAGTGTGGTGCGTTTGTGAGAAGTCTAACAAAATGAGTAAGGAGCAGAAAAGCGAACAAGAAATGGTGACCAAAAGACAGCTGTCTTCTGTTGTATGGCAATATTTTGGATTCCACACAGACTGCATAGAGCAAAAGCAAGTGATCTGCCGTGTCTGTGGGCACAGCTCATGGCAACACCACCAGTTTATTAGACAGATCCTGTTGGCAGAAAAAAATATTTGGCTATAGTTTATTTCGAGTACATTTTAAAATTTTGCTTTATAAATAAAAATATTTTTTTAAAAATCACATCGCAGTATTTGAAATTTTTCCATAATCACGCAGCCCTATTTGAGGTGCATCTGTTCTGTACTTAACTTCGAGAACTTGAAAAGAAGGTTCTGCCTATCTAGTCTAGGTCTACGTTGGTTCTGAGTGACAGAGGATTGCTGGACTGAGAGGAAGGATTTGTTTGCTCAGTACACTGGAGCAGTGCTCAGTGAGTGAGGTGAGCACGTTTTGAGATGACCTCCATCTGGAAGCTTGGCGGGGCATTTTGAGAAGGCTGGGAGGTGATTCACATTAAGTGATATAAGATGGTTTTGAAACGCTGTGTCCGAGCAGAAATTGCGCTGTTTTCTTTGTGGACATGTTTCGATTGCTTTTGCTTTATTCAGTATGCCTCAGTCATAGCACTCAAGCTCAAGAGGAAATAAGGTAAAATCACTATGCCTAATCCATTCCCTAAGAGGCCTGATTGCTGGATTCTGCTGTGTCTAGGCTCTCATTGGATTAATTAAAACCATCATTTTTAAAAAATCACTTCTTGCAGGTAAAAATCAGCCTCTGACCCGAAAGGGGTCCAATCAGCAAATGGTTCACACCTGAAAATTCCTCCTGCACATAAATCTCTGCTGAATAGGTCACTTTTTCCGTCAACTGCTGATTTATACCTGCTGAAAACCTGCAGTCCTTGCTGCCCTTGTAATACATGATTGGACTCCCCTGCAGTAAAGTAATAATGTCCTGCAGTGTTTTGACATCTCTTAAAGTATCAGCATTACAGCATAAGTGAATCCTTGCTAATTTGCATTTTTAACATGCAAAAAGATGGTGGGAAAAAAAAATTATCCCACAGGTGGGGGTCATGATTAGAGTGCTGTCAATTGTGTGCTTTGTCAAATAAATGACATGCAATAAATTTAGTGCTCTGGGTACTGCAGAATGACTCACTGGTGCTTACCAGAAGATCAGGTGATTTGCTCAGAAGTGCTGCTGCAGTGCTAGTGACCTTTTAACCTTTAATGCTTACCTGGTACAGCATCCAAGGCTCAGATTTAGAAAGAGAGTAGAAAGAAAAACCAGGGACCGAAAAGAAGAGCAGAGGAGAGCAGAGAACAGAAGCGATGAATATCTCCTCTTGGGTTCTGTCCCTCAGGGTACATACATAGCATCTAGTAACAGATGAACTGCTTTGGGGTGCATTGCCATCCTTGCCATTCTCCCAGCATCACATCAGACCTCACATGGATTCTCAACCACCAGATCCTCACCCTGCCCATTGATGTGCCTCTAATGAAATGCTTTTGTTCTTCCTGGCCAGGACCATTTCACCTTCCTGCCCTTTTCTCACATTGCATCACGTGGCTGCTGGGAAGATTAATTTTCGTGCGGCTTCCCGTTCTTATCCATTACGTAACTGCTGGATTTTCTGGAGTTTTTGATGTTCAGTGGACTCCTTCTATAGAGATGAACGGCTGAATGTTCACTAGAAACTTTCTGGGTTTGTTTGAACCCGTATCAGAAAGAAGGCATGAGATGGGCATAATGACAGTTTGTCTCACATACTGAGAAACAATAGCGTGAGTGGGTGGTATCAGTTAAGTGTGATGCCGTTCGGGTTGCTGAATTGCCGCCTCGCTTCACCTAGCATCAAATCCACAGCACGTTTACGTTTCAGCCGGCTCAAAAGCTTTTATTTTGTCTTTTTTGAATCAGACCAAGCCGAGGAAACTGATGGTGCAGGTTGCCACTACATGGAACTGGAAACCTTTCCCGTTCCCTTTGCCTTGACAGTTGGAGCACCGGGATGCTGACACGCACCCAGAGATTAGTCTGGATTACCTGTTCGCAGTCTGCTCTATAATAGAGATTGGTGGGCTGTGGTGTATCCCATCTGTTGGTTCCTTAAAAGCAGGAGAATGTCTTGTGGCTAATGACAATGGGTTTGTTTGCTGGGTTTTTACTGGGCTGCGTGAATTATCTCCAGATGCTGGGGAGGTATCAAGGAATAATGTGGACTCACTGAGGAATAACACTGGCTCTTTTTTCTTTCTGTTCGGATGACTTTTGCTTCAGACTCTTGAAAAAGGTCATTTCTATAATAAGGACATCCAGTCATGCCTTACCATGGCCTCAGGATTTGGCGGGTTATTCTGTTGTGTCCCAGATTTTACACGAGTAATCAAAGTGATCCTTTGGAAATTGATATTTAACCTGGCTGCTGTAGGTGAAACCAAATCACTCACTGCTTTGTCATAGGACCAAACAACTATCTGGATAAAAAAGAGGATCCTTGTGTATCATTAGAAAAGCCTGAACCTATCTGCACATACCGGATGAGGAATGGAAGGAAAATGAATTAACCGCCCACTGCGATTCCCATAGCAAATGGGTTTTGAAACTGGATTCCTTCAGCCCTCGAGAGTGGGCCAGCATTTCTGCATACTTCTTATAGTGAGGTAGTAGTATCTGTAGTTAGAGTGTCTGTGGTGGGGATGGCAGATTTTGTGCTGAACTTCTTCACCATGATGTTACAGTCTGATCAACAGGTTATCTATCTGAACCTAGGCCCGGAAGCTTGTGGATTGAAATCCCATTATTGGCAGGAGTAATCATATGACCACTGGGTCCTTGAGCAAGACCCTTAACTCCAACTGCTCCAGGGATGCCTGCTGACCCTGCTCTCTGACCTCAGGTTGTACATCGCTTTGGACCTCATAGATCAGGGTTGTCAAACTTTAGTCCTGGGGGGCTGGAGCCTTGTGTAGCTTAGTTCTTTCCTTGTTCCACCACAAATGATTCAGCTCAAGAGCTGTGCGGTAATTAGCACAATGAGTCAAATCAGGGGTGTTAAATGAGGGACAACCCAAAAATGTGCAGGGCTCCGGCCCCCCAGGACTGGAGTTTGACACCCCTGTGATAGATCATTTGATAGATAAGTAAATGTAAATGCTTAGTGGCAAGATTGAGAGCCTCACATGTTTATGTGACTGCTGTGTTTGATCTCAACCCACATGGCTTGGAGTTTGCAAGACATTTAAGTGTTCAGCCCAAGATCAGGATACCGGAAAGATATCCTGATTTCTCTGCTGTAGATGCAGGACTATGAGGATCAATGTCAGTTATTATTTAGGTGCTACATCTGATTTTATTTTTATGCAGCATTACAGTGATGATGATAATCTTTATAATCCAGTCAACTGTAAAATGAGTGTTGGATTAAAATGTGAAGTTGCTTCAGTATAATGTTTTATGTAAAATCAATAAAGAGAGAATTAATCTACTTGGTCCTTGTTGATTTTAACACGGTTCCATTCCTGGAAAAAATACACCTTTCATCGTATTTTTGTAATTGTATTTCACGATACTGCCACGTGTTATTTCAAGCCTGTGTATTTTGGATCGGTGGGGAATGTTTCAGAAGAAGGTGTTCGGGTGACACATTAGATTTGCAGACCCCTGAGAGGTAAAGGTCAGGTTTGATAAGGTCTTTGTTCATGTTCTGATCTCACACTTTGAATTATTCACCTCATTCTGTCACCGTTTGTTTTTCAAGGTTGATGTAAGTTCGGTGAAGTTTCCGGACAAGTAGAAAAGTAAGAGCGGCTTTGCTCGGGAGTCCCAGAGAGGGTAAATTAATGCTGGCAGACTTACGCCGAAGCCACAGTGCCTTCATCTTAGCATACATTTTAAAATCCTCCTTGATTTCATTTGACAGTTGCTATTTTACGCGACCTGGTGCAGGGGCTGCTCACCGCCACCGAGGCTGACTCACGAGTGATGCAAAAAACAGAAACATATGCGCACACATGCTCGCACACATGCAGCCACATGCACACGGGCACTCTGGGGCTGAGTGTGAGCGTTTGCTAAACTCAACCTCACCTCTGTCTGTCGAGTTTCATCCTCCCTGCTCCAGGCCTGACCAGGCCCAGTGACACCAACATGGTCAGACCCCCCACTCTTACAACTGTGCCTGCCCAGGCCCTCTGCACAGCTGAGGGCACTCATGCCATCCCCTCCTGAACCTTAGGACTTTAATTGTTTACTCCTTTTCTGTCTTGTGCATCACCAGCAGCCATAGTCCATCACCCTGCACCACAGCCGACAGGAAAGGAAGGTTCTCAGGCCGCCCATCCCATCGGCTTCCTGCCTTTCTGTGTGGGAGAACCTCTCCCTGTCTCTCTCCTTCTCTCTCTTTTTCTCCCCCTCTTCCTCACTCTCTCTCACTCACTCCTCTGTCTCTTTCTCTCTCTCCCATATCCTCACTCTCACTCCCTATCTCTCCCTCGCTCTCCCTCTTCCTCGTTCTCTCACTCCCTCTCTCTTTCTCCCTCTCCCTTGCTTTCTCACCCCCCCCCCCCCCCCCCCCCCCGTCTCTCTCTGGGGGAAGAATTATGGTGGGCTTGCAGCACCTGAACCTCGACAGGAAGCATCTGGAGGCACAGATTATGGCTGCTAATGACTCCAGCACTCCCAGCCACCCCACCCCCCCCCTCCCCTACGGCCTTACCCTGCCGTGCCCCATCCCATGCGTCGCTCTCAGGTACCCCTCATTGTCCTCTGCATAACACCGCCCCAACCTTACAAGCAGACAGAAATAAAAAGGTTACAAAGATACCATCTCACAGGAGCCTCACACCAGTATGGCGATCAAAGAGTTTTACTTTCACTATGAGAGAGCACCCCCCCTCCATACACACACACACACACACACACACACATATGTCTGCCACCTGAAACCTGTTATTGTTCTGTTTACCGGTCAGAGCTGATAGCTCGAGGTTTGGGTTTGACTCTAGTTGAGTTTCACTGTACCAGTACTTATCTTCAGGGCCGTGTCAGCGCCTTCTATCAGCACGATATGGCAATCGGGGTCACCCCTGCCCCGTTTGTCCACCACTGGTTCACGCAAGAGTAGAAGCCCTATTCTTTCGTGACAGTCTATCTGCCCTGGAGTTTCTTATTTTGTCGAAAGAGCCTCAGGACTACCTCTGTGTAAATCACAGTTCGGACACTGTCATGGACGGACTGACTGACTGGTACCCAAGAACCACCATTCACACTGTCACCCTTTGCAAGAGTACCCAGTGAGTGAGCTCAGGAAGCACCATTCAAGTAGCCGGGTTTCCCCAGATGAATGTAAACCAAAATAGTGATCGACACGTGAGTTGAGCAAACAGAGAACCGCGTGTGTCGAAGCAGACGAAACAGGGGAAAATCCATGCCCTTGCATTTAAAAGCTGGAAACTTCCAGAACCTTCTAGGTCTCTATAGGCTTATGCGATGTCACCTGACTTAATCTCGCTCTCACGGATCTCAGACTTTCCAGCGTGCACGGCTCGTGTCACTTTTTGCGCAACGGCGGTGAATTCCGGCGCAGTCCCGACAACGCCACCGTTAACACACAGCGAAGAGAGTAGCCGTCTCAGCCTTGTAAACATGGCTGGCTATTGCGTGGATCACCGTGGATTCCTGCGTATCGAAACGGACCCCCAGCATGACCTGAATGCCAAAACCCCTCTCTGGATGAGCTGTTTCCCGGAGGTCGGCCCACGTGTGCCTTTAACTGCCTAAGCGGGACTCTCTGTGTTATCACACAGACCTCAGCGTGCTCTGCTGCTTTCTGAGATCAGAGACACAGAGGGATCATTGTGCTTCAGCCATTGGCTCGCGTCTCCCAAACCGGACAGCTGCTGAGTTTCTACAGCCAGGGTGACCCCCACCCCACTGCTCTCCATTTGACTGGGTCTGGGGGCTGGATTCCGTGCAATATCCTCAAATCGCCCCTAAAGTGTTTGGCATTTTACCGAAGAGTGAAAGAATTGCGGTGGGCAGTGGTGACTTAACGGATAGGGAAGCGCACTTGTATTTGAAAGACTGCTGGTTCGAATCCCTGACCAGCAAGGTACCGCCCCCAAGCACTGCTCCCCGGGCGCTGAATTAGCTGCCCCCTGCTATGTCACGATGTCACATATGGGTTAAATGCAGAGGACACATTTTGTTGTGTGCTGTGGTGTGTCAACAATGACCACTGATCACCTAATTCTAAATTTCTCTGAAATCTGCCTCCCCACTCCACAAGTAGCCAAAGGTCAGGGTCAGAAGCTGGCTTGTGATATCAGCGTCTGTTCTGAAGTTGATTTCTTTCTGTGGCCAATGAGAATTCGGCCTTTCATCCAGGGTCTGCCTAGCATGAAGACTAGGTCACGCCCACAGGAAAGGTCCATTTACTGCTACACACAGGCAGAGGGCTATAGTCATTGAAGGCTACTCTGATTTACACACATTCCAACCCACAGTACTAATAAGCAATAATTTTCCTTTCAGATGTTAGATGAAGGATGTGAGGGAGGAGCATCGAACTGGGAGCCAGCTATGCTCACCTCCCCAACTGACACTCTAAATACAGTGTTGGTCACTTTAAATACAGATCTCACTGTAACTCATCCAGCTGTAGCGGATGTCTGTATCTTGTTTGTATGCACAGTGCTCATGTGTCAGCTGATAACTGTAAACCTATGAGCCATGCTGGATCTGACCAATGAGAACCCAGGATAGATGTTGTATGGAGATTCTGTCCTCTGTCGGCCTTGAGGTCTGCCTCTATTGGCACCCGCTAAGGTCTGATCTTCATCGGGTGTAACGGGGGTGGGTCTGCGTAGTCAACCCATGAGTCCAGCTGCTGGTCCACCTACAGCGTCAGGCCATCCTTGGTCAAGACCTGAGACGTGGACCGAGGTCCATGTGACACCCCCCCTCTGAATCCACGCTGGACAACAAGAGATTGTCCCTGTTTGTTTGTCCGCTCGACATTCCCGAGTTTTGGCGCGTCTGTCTTTGGGTGCCCTGGTCACACAGTGAGCAGTTTTGGGGTCGTTGCCCAGGGGGGACCACGTGTCCTTCCGGTGGGGGTCCCTCACACTTGTCATTCCGGGAACGCTCACAAACAGGGTGGTGCTGCATCCACAGACACCCACTCTCCCTCATCTGGACGAAATTCCTGTATCCTCTTAAATCATTCGATGGAAGAACGCAGCTTTTAAATTCAGGCGTGTGAGACTGGCTTAAATGGCAGTCCTGTTAATCTGACCCTTCAGTCGCTGAATGGTGATGTGCGGTTTTTCTTTGGTAATTCACTGATGTGTTTTAAGCTGTCACTGAAATGGAAAAGCTCACACATCCTTCCTGACAGTGCAGCAGGACTAACCCAGATGTGGGAGGGTTTTTTTTTTTTTACCCCTCCTGTGTGTAATCACAGCAAGGCACAGGGGGACGCATGCTTCAAAGGGGCTTTTCTGTCAGTATTAAGCAGCATGGCACCTGTGTGTGAGTGTGTGTGTTGGAGGAGTCAATGTTTAAACGTGTGATATAATTGGGTGTCAGCTCGTCTGCTTATTTCAGCGGGTCGGCAAATTTTTTTTATAATTACTGTCATACATCATTTCGGTCTTAGGATATCCTGATTATCCGATTATTTATTTACAGGCAGGATACTTCATTTTTTCAGCCTACTACTTCACTTTTTAAGGATTTAATTTGCAGTTTTTGTCCTACCATACGAACAGCGATGATGGTGATGATGATGGTGATGGAGACAGTGATGATTATGATGGTGATGGCGGTGATGACTATAATACAAACAGTGCTCTATACCATGAGCACATTCACTTTTGTTACCTTCATCCTCGGCCCAGATCTACATTCATTGTCTGGTATAACAGAGGTTGTTTTCACAGCCCAGTGTAATGGAGCACAATTGCAGGCCACGCTCTCCACTGGGAGCTCCATTCCACACTGTTAGGTCTCTCCCAAAATTCACTGGACGGGATTTTTTCTAGCCACCCAGTTTCACGGGGCCAGGTGTCCTGGCTTACTTAAACAAAGGTGATGCATTTTACAGGAAGCAGCTGTTAGACTTTTATGTAGGTGAAGAAAGATACCAGCAGGGGGAGTAGTGTTTAAGGTGTCAGGCTTGGGAGGGGGGCCCACTGTCCTTCCCTGGAGCAGGATGTGCATTTTTTGTTCAGGGATAATGGAAAGGGGCTTTCAGCATGTGCAGAGATTTTAATGGCAGATAAAAGTCCCACATTAATTGGCTTGCTTGCATCAGAAAGGCTATGTAGAGCACTTGACAGTCTTCCTAAAAAAAGATGAGGTGACCTAGGAAACTAATTAGCTGCTTAGATAAGACAAAACCTCCCGTACTGTGGGCTGAGTCACAGAGGGGCCACCTCCATCATTTTCAGGGATGTTTTCGTGGGATGTTTGTCACCACATCCTCTGTCCTGTGCCAATGACACTATTGCTTGTTATTCACGACGTATTAGCAAAGGTTACGCGAGGACGGAGAAGTGATGAAGCCTGGAGAGGTATCGCCCAGAAAACGAGTGTGTGGTGAGGTTGTGATACAGCGGCGAACATGCGGGTGGGATCTGAGCGAGGCTGAGAGTTAGCGGCGCCCTCTATGGGCCTGCCAGGGGAGTGCAAGAGAGAGAGAGAGAGAGGAGGTCTGGCAGCCAGCGTTTAAGTGCTGCACGTCACCCACGTATCCTGCCTGCTTTCTTGTTCCTTCCTGCTAATGGAACAAAACTCTCGAACCCTCGACTGGAGTTCCTGCATCCATTCTCAGCTGAATTTCACGTCCTGTTTCGGAGAGGGGCCCTTCCCTGCTGGGTTGTGGCTGAACGCCCCTCATCCGGGATGGCCCGGGATTCCCGGCTGCACTCGCGCCCCTGACCTTGCAGAACGCGGAGGAAGTGGAAGGTGGGGGGGGGTGCCTACTACCCTCTGCTCCCCTCCGACGCTGGGGTTTTGTGGTGATGTCATTGTTTGTTTTGTAGGGGCTTTGAGCAGCAACGCTGCAGGGTGTCGAATCAGCCCCGGGAAATTCACCGCGGTGAAACACGGAGCGTACAGTCATTTAGCCTGACAGCCTTTGCGTCAGCCTCAGGCTAAGCCCTAAATATAGAAGACCCTGCACTCGAAACACACTTTGGCTTTATACGCTCTCTATTTTACGAGCATGTTGTGGTTTCTTATAGGAAAATTAAAAAATAGAAAGTGTAAATATCATCATGTGTTTCATATTTAGAATGATAATTGAATGCTGGGCTTTGTATGGATTTCGCTTTGTGCAGATTTTCCCTTTGCTTGTCTGGGTTTTCCCTAGATAGTCCAGCTATCAGGCACACTGCCATGTATTAATCGCTTGTAATGTGTGATTACACACTGTGATGGACAGGTATCACGTCCAGGGTGTCCCCCTGGCCTGTGATGGACTGGCATCCCCTCCAGGGTGTCCCCCTGGCCTGTGCCCTGTGATGGACTGGCATCACGTCCAGGGTGTCCCCCTGCCCTGTGTCCTGTGATGGACTGGCATCACGTCCAGGGTGTCCCCCTGCCCTGTGATGGACTGGCATCCCCTCCAGGGTGTCCCCCTGGCCTGTGCCCTGTGATGGACTGGCATCACGTCCAGGGTGTCCCCCTGCCCTGTGCCCTGTGATGGACTGGCATCACGTCCAGGGTGTCCCCCTGCCCTGTGTCCTGTGATGGACTGGCATCACGTCCAGGGTGTTCCCCTGCCCTGTGCCCTGTGATGGACTGGCATCACGTCCAGGGTGTCCCCCTGCCCTGTGTCCTGTGATGGACTGGCATCCCCTCCAGGGTGTCCCTCTGGCCTGTGCCCTGCGATGGACCAGCATCCCGTCCAGGGTGTGCCCTGCCCTGTGCCCTATAACGGACTGGCATGCTGTCCAGGGTGTCCCCTGCCCTGTGATGGACTGGCATCCCCTCCAGGGTGTCCCCCTGCCCTGTACCCTTTGATGGACTGGCATCCCATCCAGGGTGTCCCCCTGCCCTGCCCCCTTTGATGGACTGGCATCCCATCCAGGGTGCCCCCCTGCCCTGCCCCCTTTGATGGACTGGCATCCCATCCAGGGTGCCCCCCTGCCCTGCCCCCTTTGATGGACAGACTTCAAACTCACAGTACATCTACATCAATACTCCAGTGATCCAGAACTGGACGAACGGTTTCGGAAGTTGCTTACAGTTGCCATTCTTCATACTTCAGCCCCCCCCTCTCGCTCTCTGATCCTCACCACAAGCCACACCCACCTGCTGACCATCCTGAACATTCTGAGGTGTCGCGCTCAGTTACCAGGGGGTGCAAATGCTAGCGCGTGAGTGGTCGCCTCTGTGCTGAGCCGCTCTTAGACAGAAGCTCCGTCCTCACAGCTCCGTCAAGCGTTAAATAACGTCCACCATCCAATTTCAGTGCAGCCAGAGGCCCGCAGCTAAACAGAAGCTGAGGCAGAGAGGCAGTGACGTGTGGGCTACAGATGAAAGGGCTGTGTGTGTGTGTTTATAGACTCGTGCATGTATGTGGTTGATATGCACATTGGGCACGTGTGCATTGGTGTGTATGCCGCTTGGTGCTGATGGCACAGGGCACCGAGAAATGGCTGGAAATGCTTTCTTTCAGTCTGACTGTGGCCAGAGATGGGGGTGAGGTTCCTTAAGTCCCAGACAGACCGACCCCCACTAGGCTCTTCTTGTTGTGATATGAGGACGCCCCCTGAGAGTAACACTAATCCCAGTGAGGAGGGGGAGGGGTTAGTGATGTCTTCCCTGGGCGTTTGTGCTCACTTTCCAGAATGTTCACCAAATTGTTCTCTTTGCGCTCAGTTCATACCCTAACCCCTCTATATGATGTAACATAATATGTGCTGCAGTGATTGTAGGCCTTTAGAGCACCGCTAACACGGATGTCATAGCTGCCATATTGGCACCATGGGACTTGGGCTGGCTTCTGCCAAGCTAATTCCAGCTTCTCTCTGTACCTTCGCAGGGAGCCGATCTGAGGCTCGCAGTAAGCAGAGCTGATCGTTATTCTGAGGCCTGCGTCCTCTCTCTGTATCCTCAAAGCCCTGAAGCAAAGCAGGGCCTCTTTGTAGTTTCTGAGGGTCCGTGGGCGAGTCAGAGTTTCCCCTGACTCTATGTTGTGGTATTTCAGTCTGCATTCGCTTTTTTCCTAAATGTTGTTACAACTGTAATTCTCGGGACAGGGGGCGGGGGACATGGAAGGCAAAGGAAAGTTCTGCACTAGGAGAGTGCTGTCTCGTTTTAGAAGGGCTGGGCTGGGGGCGCCAAGTGCCCCCGTCTGCTCCTCCCAATGTCCCGCTCTCTCCGTGCCCCACAGTCTCGAATTATGGCAACGTGGCAGAGGCTACCTCGGACTCGGACGACGAGGACAAGCTACACATCGTGGAGGAGGACAGCCTGCCGGATGCCGGGGACGGGGACAGCAGCCTCCCTGAGGACGAGTTGGCACACAATGGCGCCGCAGAGCACGAGGAGGTCTGGGAGGAAGGTGGGTGCACTGTGGCCATGCCTCCTCAGGCCACACAGGAAGTCGTAGTGGTCCGTCTGCCTCCATCATGTAGGGTCAAATCTATTGGGTACAGATACTGCTGGGGGTCCAGAGGGAAGGTTCTCACAAGTCAGGGATATGAATGACGGGCTGATCAGGTTTAGCCTGTGGGCTAATGATTTCTACATAGGAACACGAACAGTGCTAACTGTCTAAATGACGTCACTGGTTGACTGGGGTGACAGAATGGGGGAGGTCAAAGGTCAGGGTACCGCACAATAGTGCATGTTCCCATTCCTGACACTAATACAAGCTTTGGCAACACCAGATGTGACTCGACTGCTGGGTTTTTCGCCAACAATTAACAAAAAGATTTGTACAGCCTGATGGACTCTGGAATCTGAGGAGGCGTAAATGATCAATCTGCCGTCATTCCCGAGCAGCGCAGACAACGGGATTAAGAGTATCCGAGTCCATAACTCAACACCCTGATCAGATCTTTGTCAAGGAGCTGGTCTTCGGAATAATAAAGTAATCATCATATCATTAGCGATGTAATTATGCAATCTGCCTCTTTAACGAGAAACAATTATGTCATTTGTGCCCCTGAATTTGGAAACATTTTTTCACTGGGCAGCTGCTCAATGGGGTGATTAATACCGGCAGGCAGGCAGCGTGTTTAAGCCTGAGATGGGAGAACCCCCCAATCAAAGGCCTGTGGATGACACCTGCTTGCTGCACGCGATCGCCGTTCCTGCCCCTATCGTAGCAGCCGATAGCGGTCGATACAGCCGCCACCCAGACAAGCGTTTGGGGAAGGACAGGAGGAGGAGCCTCTCTCTGAACCTCGGGGGAGTGGCCTCCTCACGGACGAGCGGCTGATCCGTCGAATGACAGAAGGCAGAGGAGGTGAACATGTCCTCCTGCTCCGTATGAACCTCCTACTTCAGCCTGTGGGGGCGCGGTGGGGTAGCAGTAGGGAGAATTTGACCTTTTTACCTGCCTTAAAAGCGACAGCTGTCAGATCCTGGCAAACGGGGTAGCTGGCGGCCTGGGGGTGGGACTTCTGCAGCCTAAGCGGGTGCCTTCTATGACGGCGGTGTATGTAGGTTTGAACCCCTGGGGGATAAAAGGAGGTTAAGAGTCACTGCCCTGTGCCCTGTGATAGACTGGCATCCCATCCAAGGTGTCTGCCTGCCATATGCCCAGTGAAGAGGCATTCTGAAGCTTCTGGGTCTAGTCCTGAGTGGAGACCCATTAATGACCTCTGTCCCAGTGCCATTTGCTCATATGGACCCCACAGGGGACTCTGTCCTACTGCCCAAGGGGCCGGCTGAGGTCCTTCCGGTCAGCAGAGGGTAAACGGTGACCCTGTGTTTGTAGATGCCTGCACGCCCCCTCATCTGGCAAGGTCCATCCTGGCCTGTGATCTTCCACAAACCCCCGAAGGCTTTGTCAGGTGGCTGCTAATGCTGCATGTCACATCAGCTTCTTCAGGAGACACCTCGGTTCACAGGAATATCGACTTTTATGATGCAGATCATTTTTGGGCTGAATCATTCCTGATTCAGATCAGACGCTGCCATATGTCCTTACCAGCGTCTGCTAAGTTTTTCCTTGTCCTTTCACCTCATTAAAATGTCAGACGTATCAACGGACATGTGCAGAATCCCTGATGCCGTGTTCAGATTTTTATTGTAATGGTGCATTTTTCACTCGCCAGATTTGGCTGAGCTGCAGCCTCTTGCAGGACAGTGTCTGGAGGGTTGCAGAAGCGCCGTGTTATTCTCAGATTTCAGAGCAGTGCGACGACAGTGCCCTCCTTAAAGGGCACCCGCCCGTCCTCATTACCCAGCAGTGCCGACAGGAGGGTTTGCAGTATCTGAGCCCATAACTAAGATCAGAACTTTGGCAAGGCACTGATTTTCGGACTAATCAAACGGCTGTCACATCCTTACCTGACTAATTACACAGTCTACCTCTTTAACAAGAAGCGGTTATGTCCTTTGTGCTACTGACTGTAAATACATTTTCACTGGGTAGATGTTCAAAGGAGTGATTAATGCAGAGACAGACAGCTTAAGACTGAATGGAATCAAGAACACGGTGGATTTGCCTTTTACCGGGTTTAAAATATGGATTTTTAGTAACATCCCGTATCCAAGGTGTATTTTCCTGAAATAATGCTACATGAGTCACAATAACACAAATTGCGTAGGATTATTGTTTTTATGTCTTGTTGAAAACAGGCAAAACGAGCAGCTCCCTGCATTCACTCGCCGTACTAGTGGTTTAGTTTGATCTTCTCTCTCGGTTTTCACAGAAACACGAGTGGGGGCCCTGGTGCTGAAGCCCAAGCTGGGATACAAGGGTGAGTCTGGCTCAGTTTGCTGCCACTGGTGCTTGCCGGCGTGCAGGGATGCTTCCTCATGTCTGCGTTTTTATGGCTGTATTTGGGTGTTTGTAAAACTTGTTGTTGCTGATTGATGCATTATAGACGGCGGAGTGTTAATAGAGTCCTGACATAGCGACGATTGGGCCATTACACCCTGAGCTGAGATCATTCAGGACGCCGCAGGTCCTCGCTTGCACGCCTCTGGCACATCCGTCGGGTATTTGCAGTCTTTCTCCCCGCAGTCGGGGAAAGATTGCAGGGCCGTGAGTGCCTAATGGTGATGGCGGCAGTGGCGACAGCGGCGGCCGTGGGGTGCATGGTACAGGAAGCACCTGACAAAGACCATCCATCACGTGTGTCAGGGACGGTCAGCTCCCATTAGTCAGGCCCCGTGTGACGGGGAGGGTCTGTGGATGAGCATTGGCTTGCTGTTTATGGCCTAACTCTGGCATCCATCACTGTCTGATGCAAGAGGCAGCACCTGTAGGCCCAAAGCTGACTGATATCCAGCCAATGAGAGCACAGCGGTGGTACCTGTAGGCCCAAAGCTTACTGACATCTGGCCATTGACAGCACAGTGGCGGTACCTGTAGGCCCAAAACTCCCTGACATCCAGCCAATGAGAGCACAGTGGCGGTACCTGTAGGCCCAAAGCTCCCTGACATCCAGCCAATGAGAGCACAGTGGCGGTACCTGTAGGCCCAAAACTCCCTGACATCCAGCCAATGAGAGCACAGTGGCGGTACCTGTAGGCCCAAAGCTCCCTGACATCCAGCCAATGAGAGCACAGTGGCGGTACCTGTAGGCCCAAAGCTCCCTGACATCCAGCCAATGAGAGCACAGTGGCGGTACCTGTAGGCCCAAAGCTCCCTGACATCCGGCCAATGAGAGCACAGTGGCGGTACCTGTAGGCCCAAAGCTCCCTGACATCCAGCCAATGAGAGCACAGTGGCGGTACCTGTAGGCCCAAAGCTCCCTGACATCCAGCCAATGAGAGCACAGTGGCGGTACCTGTAGGCCCAAAGCTCCCTGACATCCAGCCAATGAGAGCACAGTGGCGGTACCTGTAGGCCCAAAGCTCCCTGACATCCAGCCAATGAGAGCACAGTGGCGGTACCTGTAGGCCCAAAGCTCCCTGACATCCAGCCAATGAGAGCACAGTGGCGGTACCTGTAGGCCCAAAGCTCCCTGACATCCGGCCATTGAGAGCACAGTGGCGGTACCTGTAGGCCCAAAGTTTACTGACATCCAGCCAATGAGAGCACAGTGGCAGTACCTGTAGGCCCAAAGCTCCCTGACATCCGGCCAATGAGAGCACAGTGGCGGTACCTGTAGGCGAGGACACGCTCTCATTACAACGTGGTAAAAGGTTCTGCCCAGTCTTGTTTAAACAAACACACTTTCATAGTAAATGGAGCTGCCACCCTCAGATTATCCTGAAATAATGCTTTGGACATGTTTTGTATGTGTACTCTTAAATTCTTTGACCACGTGACTCCTGGAAAGTGAGTATGAAGGCCTGCCCATACCTGTGCTCAGAGTGCTTGCAGCAGATGGGCCTGGGGGGGGAGCATGTCTCACACAGCACTTGACTTGCTGGTCTTGAACGCCTGATCAGCGGCCCAGTTCCCGGTGCTGGTAGCCCGTTTCCATGGCAGCAGCTGAAAAAGTTACACTGGGAACCCCGGGTTTGGGGGGTGGTCGTCGTGGGAGGGTGGGTGCTGAAATGACGGTGATGCGGGCAGCCAAGGGAAATGGTATGTCGAGTGATGACATCATATGTGACCTAAGACACACGTGAGGGTGGCCTCACAGTAATTACCTGTTCAAGGGATGCCTTAACACAAAGCAGATGGTGAAAGGCGTTGACTAGTCCTTAGAAGGCTTATGTCATGTTGAAACCTTCAAGACCTGCGCATGCTGGTCGATTAGTCACATTGGCGCAAAATTGGTTTCCATGGCTAATTTCCTCAAAACAGAGTGAGCAGCGAGTGGTTTGTAATTATTACAATCAGATCGATTAACTTGGCGCGCTGTTTATAATTTGTGCCTGAAGCCGTCCCTCTCAGCGGTACCTCGCCAGCGGAGTGTGGAGATGGCTGCTTTTCAGCACCCGGTGAGGCACAGGAGAAGGGCGACGCCAATTTGTTAGAGAAAAAAGGGAAGAGAAAGGCATCTTACTGACTGAGGGAGAGAGAGCAGTCTCGTATGAGGTCATGGGAAGACAGGCTGCAGTGCATCATGGGTAGAAAGCAGGCACTTGAGTCTGCTTTCCCCCCTGTTTGTAAGGGTGAAAGGGCTCCCTCAATCCGATTCGTCAGCCACCACCTGGCCCCTCTTAGAACTGCTTTGGTGTGCGGGGGGGGGGGGGAGGGTGTTCAGTTCCCATGGCAACAGCCGCAAAGCAACGGCCTCCACCGGCACTGCAGCTGAATCAGGCAATGGTGCCGAGCGTGAGGGACGTGTGGCAGTGTGGTGCGCAGCATTACGGCCGCTCTGTGCCGTGGGGGCGGCTGGGAACAGTGTCATTCAGGGGCGGCACAAAAGTGGCTTTCACTGCACCAGCCACAGACCCACAGACCTTTTATGCACAACCCCTGAGAATCCTTCAGGGAATCATAGAATAATTAGAGCAAAATCAGTTCTGTTTGTTAGATTTTTACATCTCTCCGTTCCCCAAATGGATCAGTCACAATAACATCACAAATAAGCACTGTACATATGCATTCAGTCTCAGTTTCACCAGTATACTCAGAGCAATTACCGCTATACACATTTTCTAAATGCACCATTGCAAATACTGTAATAATCAGCATCATCCAAAAAGAAGTGAAAATATACACATAAAATAAAAATGTTAATTTGACCTTAAGAAGCAGTTCTTTGTAGTGGTGCCTAACATATTTCTTTCAACACCGTAAAGAGGAGAAGAGTATTTATTCGAAAGTAATCGGATCATGTGCAGGCACTCACCTGACTTCAGGGTTAGGGTCTGCTGCAGAAAGCACGGGTTCGAGGGGAGCCCGGCCTCTGTCCTCAGATTACTTGGTGCCTTAATTGGCCCTTATTAGTGCACACAGATCTCATTAATGCCATGAGGGAGCACACATGTTATGCAGATGCTCCAGGCCTCAGCCACTTCCCAGACAGATATCGGCAAGCTCTGGGTTTTTGCCCTGTTATTTTTCCCACAAGAAAAAGCTTTGTTTTTAGAGCATGAGACTCTGTGATTTATATCCCACTGAGTCAGTCGGGTCGAAGAGCCCAGGGACAGCGGGGCTCTGGAAAATGCAGCAATACGTTCACCTGCGATTCATTCCGATCTTTTCCTGATGTTCACGCTCCTTCCAGGCGTCTCCTGACAGCTGCATCATTCTCCTAAGTCACAGTGATTCCCCTAAAAGCCACAATCACCACAGGTTTCCCTAAATAGTCATAGGCCGCTTCTGTCCTCGCTGTGTGACTCACGTCACGTGAAGGGACGCCGGCAGTACAGCACATGTCGATAACGGCATTGATATGGTACCAGTCAACAGATTGGACACGCTAAGCTGCCTATGAGATTGATAGTGTGACCTGGCCACCTGAGCAAAATACAGTAGAAATGGTTGTGGATGAGTTTGACTAGAGAGTGAAGGAAAAGTGGCCAATGAGAGCTCAGCATTTATGTGGGACCTCCTCCAGGACAGCTGGAGAAGCATCCCAGGAGGCCACCTCATGGAACTGACATAGAAGAGACAGTAGGGTCAGCCAGTCCGTGGGGTAATTGGGGTTAAGGGCCTTGCTGAGGGGCACAGTGGTAGGATCACCCTGCCGACCACGGGATTTGAACTGGCAACCTTCTGAGTCCCAACCCACAGAGCTGCCCTCCAACAAATTATTTATTTGTAATACTTTTTGCATCAGTGCATAATTCCATATGTGTTATTTTATAGTGTTGATATCTTCATAATGATTCTAAAATGTAAAGAATAGTACAAATGAACCTTTCTAAGGGAAGGCGTCCAAACTTTTGACTGGTACTGTATATGATTTCAAGGCTTTTTAAGGCTGACATACACAGACAAGCATTATCTCACGGATGACGCTGGAATGCCGTGAGCATTCTGATTGGTCAGCAGGAGGCATGGCAGCATAGTGACCCCTTGGGAGATGCATCGGCCTCTCAGGAGGATGTTCACTGTCTTGTTCGCTTGAAATGGAAGCTGCAGGGGCCAGTAGGCTTGGGAATTCAAATGGAAATTTCTAGACATCGCACAAATAGATAGATAAATATAAACAGCAAGGCAGGCCACGGATGTCCGGCGGCTCCTAATCTCTGTGCGTGATAAGCTGTGTTGCTGAAACGAGGAGCTTCTCTGTTGCATGAGTTTGCTGATTTTATGCTTGTATTTTTAGATTCCCCATGTGTATATAATACATTAGCCACAAAAAGCTCTTATATTTAAGAAAGTCACAACCTTATTGCTTTTGTCTGATGTTTGAACTTGCTTCTCTGAAAGACATAGTCCCTGATGTAATATGACAAGCAGTCGGCTTCTGTGTTACAGTGAAGGACGAGTGTGGTTCGGATGGGGAGGAGGAAGGCAGCACGGACGCTATGGTGGAGGAGATGCTGCAGCAAGGGGACACAGCCGTTATCTATCCTGAGGCCCCCGAGGACGAGCCCAGGCAGAACACGCCAGAGGCCAGCGGGCACGACGAGAACGGTAACCAGCCACGTCCGGGGCTACAGTAAGGTCTTCCAGCCACCAGGGGGCGAATGTAATTGTTTTCAAGACATATTTGCATGGGGTGTTGCTGTGAAGGTGTGTAAAAGAGAAGGAAAGTACCCATATTTTTACATGCAGTTTTAGACCAGAATACCTACAGGAAGCTTGCCAACTGTAAAAATTACCCATTTGATTTCCCCTGCTGCCATCAAGCAAAGTTATTGTTACTCACTTGGTTTCATCAATTACCTCATTTTGTGCTTTTGTTTTATTTTCTGCAATGAGGAACAAATCTACCTGAATCGAGTTTTTCAAGTGGATATTTCAAAGAAAAGGCATCATTGCTTCAGCCTGGAAATTTCTATACTTGTTTTTCCAGGAATCTTAGCCATTGCATCAGTGTAGTTCAAGGCTACCTGCCAGACGGGTGTGAGAATATATGCCACAAGGGTATGCTTGTATATATCATTTGAAATCCTTTCACATTCTCACCAAAGCTTCAAGGTCTTTACACATCTGTCAGTTTTGCTGTCCTCCACTCACCCTGAGAGGTAATAATGATCCATGTTGGGAATGGGGGAGGTATGTTCTGCGCTCTGATTGGCTGTGGCTCCAGCAGGTACCCCCGATGCCTTCTCTCAGCTGCTGACGTGCCCCTACTGCTCCCGAGGCTACAAGCGCTACACGTCCCTGAAGGAGCACATCAAGTACCGACACGAGAAGAGCGAAGACAACTTCAGTTGCTCCCTCTGTAGCTACACCTTCGCCTACCGCACCCAGCTGGACCGGCACATGACGGCCCACAAGTCTGGCCGGGAGCAGGTACAGAACCGCGTCCAGGCCCAAGTCTGCTCCCAAAGCGGGATCCGGTTCCTCTCAACCATCAGTCACACAGTAGACACTAGTAACCAGAAACTAGTATGAATCAATTTGCCCAAAAATGGATCTTGATTTCTAATTCTCTGCTGAAATTTAGAAGCTGTACATTTGGCAATTTAATTAGTTAGGTAAGTGCTGAAGTGTTTATAAAATGCTGATTATGCTGATGACAGATAGACTCAGTGGCTGCTTTTCAGGAATACCTAGCTAATACTATGCAGAGCCCACTTTTGCCTCCAGAACCACTTGAAGGGCAGACAAGTTTTGTGTTCAGAGACGCCCTTTCTGCACGCTGCCGTGTGAGCTGTCATTTCTGCATTTGTGGTCTTCCTGTTAGCTTTCACAGGTCTGCTCATTCCCCTCCCACCACTTTCATTAAGAAAATGTTTATGGTACCGGAACTGCCACTAACTGATGCTTTGTTGTGTGTCGCGCGGTTCTGTGTGAACCTCCAAAGCTGCAGTGCATGAAAACGCCAGGCTGTTTCCCAGCCACTGGATTCGCTGCTCCTGGCAGCGGCAATCGCACCGCATTCGGATTGGCTTAGATCAGGCATCTTAGCCATTCCAGTGCTTAGCCAAACAGTAACTGAACCTGACCCTGTGTGCGGCTTATATATTAAGTTGCAGTCACAGTTGCCATTTAGAGTAGCAGGCTGTTTGCATTAACGAGCATGTGTACCTAATATATTGGACACTGAGGGTATTTGTTTATGCTGTAGTGACAGCAGACTTTTAATAACTCTTAATTTTTTTCTTGTTATTTTAAATATTTGCATAGCAATTAAATTTGCCACAATATCCACAAATGCAAGTGGAAGATATTGGTACGATGGTGCAGACATATCAGTGATGCATTTAGTTACTTACTTAGAAACATACACAAGAAGAGCCTATCAGAATGGTGTGTATGTGTCTCCCTGGTTACGCAGCGTCATGTGACTCAGTCTGGGGCCAATCGGAAATTCAAGTGCACTGAATGTGCGAAAGCCTTCAAGTACAAGCATCACCTGAAGGAGCACCTGCGCATCCACAGTGGTGAGTACAGCCCCGTCACTATGGCAACACATATTTGTATGTCCCAGGCTCTGCTCTTAGATGTGTGCATGATCTCGTATATTGCGCAGTCATTGCACTCGGTCTTTGTGTGTCCCGAGGTGACTGGAACATTCTGTGTTTCCAGGCGAAAAGCCCTATGAATGTTCCAACTGCAAGAAGCGATTCTCCCACTCCGGCTCCTACAGTTCCCACATCAGCAGCAAGAAGTGCATCGGCCTTCTCCCCCTGAATGGGAGGCCTCGCCCAGTGGGTGTCGCCCCTCCGTGCTCCTCACCAGCCCCAACCTCCCTGCCTTCCGGCCCCGGACGTGTGCAGCTCCGCGAGAAGGTCGACAACGGCAGGCCCCCGCAGGAACCGCTGCCCCAGATCAAGGCCGAGCCCACGGATTGCGAGTATAAGCCCCTGGTGGTGGCCTCCAGCATCAATGGTGTGTTCAACGGCCCCACGCTCCAAGCCACCGTGGCCCCTCCCCAGGGTCTGGTGCAGGCCGTGGTGCTGCCCACCGTTGGCCTGGTCTCGCCCATCAGCATCAATCTGAGCGATATCCAGAACGTCCTCAAGGTGGCTGTGGATGGCAGCGTGCTGCGGCAGGTCCTGGAGAGCGCCCAGGCCAACTCAGCCAAAGAGTCCGGTATCACGGGCGCACAGGCCCCGGTGCAGCCGGCCAGCCACTCCGTCATCTCCGCCATCAGCCTGCCCATCGTGGAGCCAGACGGCACCACCAAGATCATCATCAACTACAACCTGGAGCCCAGCCAGATGCAGCCGGTTGTCCCCATGCCCAAGGAGGAGGCTCCCAAGAACCCAGACGTCTGCAAAGCCGAGAAGCTCCCGGAAGACCTCACTGTGAAGCCGAGCCAGAGTGAGAAGACAGAGACGGAGAAGACCGAAGTGGCGGCACAGACCGGCAGCACCTGCCTCTTGTGTGACGACTGTCCTGGCGGCCTGGCCACTCTGAACAAGCTGAACCACTGTAAAGCCGCGGCTGGTGGCTCGAAGGCTGAGGCAGCAGAAGCGGAGGCCACCGACGCCCGCATTGCAGCACTCCTGTCCGATAGGGACCCCTCGCCCGGCCAGCCCCCCCTCAATAACCTCCTGTCACTGCTCAAGGCATATTTTGCCTTAAACGCCGAGCCCACGCAGGATGAGCTCACCAAGATCTCGGACTCGGTCAGCTTACCGGCCGACGTGGTCAAGAAGTGGTTTGAGAAGATGCGGTTGGGTCAGGAGTCAGCAGGAGGATCCGGGCCCCCGAGCCCTGCTCCAGAGCCCCCACCGTCCGAGTGCCACGGCACCGAGACCCAATCACCTGGCGTGGCTGAGAAGCAGGCCGAAGAGGGCAAACTGGCGGCCAGCACCAAACCGCAGGCCGCGCCCGGCGACTCCAGAGACGCAGACGTGGAGGAGTCGCCTCCATCACCACTAAATCTGTCCTCCACCGGGCCGGTCATTGTCAAAGCCGAGGGGGACACGGAGGGCGGGGCACAGGCGGAGCCCCTCGACCTATCACTACCAAAGCTCTCGCGGGAAACGGCAGACGGCGCCGCCAGCAGCGTTTACCACAGCAGTGTTTACTCCGTTCAGGAGGAGCCCTTGAACTTGACTTGTACAAAGAAAGAACAGCCACAGACTGACACTATTTACATTAGCCCACAAAGTGCCAATCCCATCAACATCGTTGCCACGCAGCTGCCTACCATCGTGGCCATTGCCGAGCAGGGAAGTGTGCCCTGCCTGCGGGCGCTGACCACCAGCAAGACCATCCTGATCCCACAGCTGACCTACACCTACACCACTTCAGGGACAAATCCAACAGGGACTGAGATTCAGCTGAGGACACCGCAGCCTAGTGGCAACCAGGTTGGTGGCACATGCCGTCATACATAATACAATCACTTGGTAGAAATATCTTGCACATCCCGTTTACTCATCTTACAACTGCTCACAGGATGTAGATAACTCACTAAGTGTGAAGGCAAGTGTGACAAGATGATGGTTGATATGACCGAGAAATAGGATAGAGGAAATTACATGTAATTTAATGTCGTTGAAAGTTCATGTATATCTTCTCAGTATTTGTGGTCAGTCTGTAGCTTCATAGCTCATGATGATTTGTCACGGCAGAGATATGCAGCTTCTCAGCCCAAACACTCAAGGAGCTACCTAAAAAGATAAACGGATGACTTCATAGGAAAAGATGCACAGCAAACAGTACTTTATCCTTTTTGTTTACTTTGAAGAATATTTCTTTGCAAATGCAGGTTTGTCCTTTGGTAGTTCAGATATCCATTGGGATTGCAGATGTTTTAAGTCCTGAGAGGGTTCCAGTGTGGTGTGGACTGATTTGTGTGGTGTGCTCCAGGTGGTTTACTACACTGGGTGGAAGGGTGTCGTGTTTTACAACCAAAGTCCAGTCTAACAGGGGTAATATCTCCCGTGTGACTCTTCCATGGAAACGCAGAGGTTTTAGACCAGATGTTTTGGCTGGCTCCCACCTGCAGTCATGCAATGCAGTTAAGCCCTCCGTTTAGTGTTACGAAGTCTCTGCATTGGAGCCTCAACAGAATATGGCCCGTGTAGAGATACAGGGTGCTTCTCCCCCGCACCTGGTACCATACATTTGGTACATCCGTTCTTTCCCTTTTCCGTTGACTTCCAACCCTGTACCAGTACCAAAATCACCAGTACCAAAATCACCAGTACCAAAATCACCAGTACCAAACCAGTCAGCGTACTTTTTTTGGCCCTTCGGTACATTCGGGTGGGGGACTTGCAAACATGTTTATGCAGGTTTATATGGCGTCACATCAAAGTCAAAACCCGCACGCGTAAATATGTCACTCGCGAGCGCAAAAGTGAAACTTGCGAGCGCAGGACGAAGAGCCGCGTGCGCGTTCATCGTAATATCACCTTCTCTAATGTATTGTTCTCCTCCCAACGTCATGGTTGCTCTCACACGCAAAGCGCATTTGCTTCGGCCGCTCTCTGCGCGCGAGGGAAATATCTGCACTAGTGTTCTGCTGGGGGGAGGTTTGGACAGTTTGGGGGCGGAGTCACGCCGTTTCTGACAGCGAACGCTATTGGTGGATGAAGTATGGTTTATCTATGTTATAAGTATAATTTCCCCTTGCCTGTTTCCCCATCAATATAAACGATACAGTTACAGAATGCAGCCACACACCTTATTGGGATGTGAGGCAGGCATAAGCTTCGGCATCTCCGTACGGCAAAGTTCCGGCATCATGTGTTACGAGTTTCCATAAACCATACATAATTTCTATAAAAAATAATCCAAAGTAAACAGTACAAATGTTTTGGAGAAAGTTAGCCCCCTTCCCCTGACTGTCACTATCACGGTTCTTGCGACGTAAGAATTGGATGTGCATAACATTCGATGTTGGTATTAAAATCGCGCATCATCCAGTCCTGTAATATACTACAGCCATTATCCAAATTCAGGACAAAATGCCCCGCCTAGTATTGCAATAATGTCATTCAGTGCAGGTACAATCCACCGCAAAGTAGTAGCTCTTTTGGTACTTTTTTGAAGTATCCAAAAGTTCAGTACCTGGTGCGCTGAAAAAGTGTCTATAAAGGGGTGTTCAGCTGCTGGTACTTGAGGTGTGATAAGTGACCAGTGTTGGGGGAGGGGGTCTCCTCCCATTCCTCTTTCACTCGCCAGACTGTGTCCCTTTTCCGAGTGGGAGTTAGTAGCCAAGCTCTGTATCAGGTTCAGAAGGTGAGCTTTGAAGCCAAGTGTGATGTCTCTTGTAATGAAGGTCTTGGTTCTTCATGGTTGGGTGCCAATGTGGCCTAATTCTGGATCTCCCTCTCCTGCAGACTGCGCAGCACTTACAGGTAGTCTAACTTACAGGTAGTCTAACTTACAGGTAGTCTAACTTGAACACATCTACTATTCTAAGTCATGCATTGGACAATTTTCAAATATCACTATACAGTCTTTTTACGATAAATTTTGTAAAGTAAAGGAGGAGTTAAAAATGTACTCAAAACCAAACAAAAAGGATCTATCAACAGAGTCTGTCAAATAACTTGATGTGATGTTGCTTTGAAATGACTTTTGCTCAGTATGAACTTATTGCAAAATACCGTCGCTTTTGAAAGTACCATATAACACGGTGTAATGTCCAGATGGAATGATGGTATGAAAATTTAGACGCCGCCCCCCTCCCTAATCTCTGCCTAGCTGACTGTTGCAGTCTTTGCAATGTGACCGTTGCATTGGCATAACATGTGATGGCGATATTAATATCATACCTGGCCCAGCCCTATCAATGATACTCATTAGATTTAGAGTTTAACACTTGGCTGCAGACCTAGAAGACGTCATGCTGGAGCTGGGTGTAGATAGCTCAACTGTTAGAATGTGAAACTTGACTTTATCAGTTAATGGCCTGTGTCTTTTAAGCAACCCAGCAACTTTCATGTGCTACTGTGGTCACCAGGACTTTGTGCCGTAAAACGCTAATGGAACCTGGTAGCACCATTGAGCAGGTGTTTAACCCTCTGGGGTCCAGGGGTAGGGAACATGCTTTCACTGACTGGGGCATGGTCACACATTTTATTCAATATCATAAACTTCATTCATGGGAAATAAATTATTTCTTATATATTTGTTTTGGCATTAAACTCATCTTAATCTTAGCGTACTTTGTAAATATGTCAGATTTATGTGATTTGAGTATAGACATGGCAAAATGCAGTTTGGAACACTTGCAGAAAAGTACATAGTAAGCAATGGTGGTAGTTTGTTTTGATCCCAGATATCACCAAAGACTTTTACTTGTATGCATGAGCCGATCACACCTGGCCACATCCCTCCCCCATCCCTTTTATGGCGCTGATGGGGATGTATCTAGATCGCGTTTCACCGTTGCATTGTTCATCAAATTACCATGCGAATATGATTTGAATATGCGAAAATGCGGCTATTTATGATGCGGCACTAAACGCCCCCAATGCAGGTAAAACAGAGAAAAGTGACATATTTTAATTTTTTGCCGATTTAACCTAATTTTAAAAACTTTAATACTTCCGACAATGGACGTTTTGAAAAGAAGACAGATTACAGATTTAGCGTTTTTTTCACGTTTCTACAATGAGATTTCAGCGAGTCATGAACTGAATTACACAAGAAAGATACGCGGCATCACCAATAATGCCGTTCACTTCAGAGGGTTAAGGATGTGGTTGGCCTGCATCTGAATACCAGACCCCTGCCGCTGTCCCAGATCTCTCTGACTTTGAATAATGATCTGTCGCCCAGCTGTGGCGAGCAGTGACAGAGGTCTGTGGGATGACATCACCAGGCATGGCATTTTGAGGGTGTCAGTATCTCTTAGCATGTGGCATTTTATGTTCTATGTGTTCAAACAAGAAAACGCAGCCCTCTTTCTATTAATGTTACCCCAGGATCGGCACCCAATCGCCATTCAGATGCCATTTCTGCCCGGTTTCAGACTGCTTTGGTCTTGAATGTTATCCTCCATGCAATCCTGCCTCGTTCACGTTCTCATCCTTACCGACCAGGAGGAGAGGCTGGACAACAGCTCCGACGGAGCTCCCGGCCCAGAGGATCAGAACGACTCGGACTCGACTCCCCCCCGGAAGAAGATGAGGAAGACCGAGAACGGGATGTACGCCTGCGATCTGTGTGACAAGCTCTTCCAGAAGAGCAGCTCCTTGCTGAGGCACAAGTATGAGCACACAGGTAGGTACACACAGGAGACACTGTGACATGTGGTGGCCATTCAGAGCAGCTTCCTGGGGCCTGAAGCCTCCATCCCCTGCAAGGTTGCAGCACCAAGGAGCTGCAGAGCCAGTGGGGTGGTTGTAAGTGCCTCCCTTTTCAGGTCCTGAATGCCTGTTTTCGATCACTGATGAAAATTCAGAGAGGGTGACCCCCTCGATTGCGTACATGCCTCTTGAAAAGTCTCTGCATGGCCCTGTAGTCATCTCACACTGGGCACTCAGATGTTGCACCATTGTGCGGCTGTAGACCTCAGGAATTTTCAACACAGTTTATCCATGTTGGGCCAGTAAAGGCCGAGTCTTGTTGAGCAAGGAAAAAATCACGGTTAGATCCTCACTTTGCTTCCTCGCTTGGGGCTGTGCTCTTCATCGGGGTTTTGTTTGCAATTAGTCCAGTTCTTTCTGTGCGTGGAGGAGGGTCTGTCTCCAAGATTTACAGACTGGCCAGGCCTCTGCTACGCCCCAGGGAGGCCTGGCTTCTCACGGCCATTTAATGGCCAGATGACTTCAGCGCTTTTGATTACAGCAGTTTTTCTGGACCTGCTTGGGTCGGTCGAGCTGCTTTCAGTTTTGACAGCGTAGCCAAGAGTTTGTCCGTTGACTGCAGTGTTTTAGCAGCTTGGTAACAAATTGCCTAATAGGCCAGAGTTATGATTCTGTAAGAGCAGCATTTGATCGCATTCAGTTCAGGGCAGGATTCTGTCATTATGACGTTAGTTCTTCCAGTGAAGGTCCTGACAGGCAGTGACTCGAGCCACCGGTACCCACCCTGAAGCATCTCAGAGTATGCCTCACCCTAAGTCCCACCAAGGCAGCCGCTTCTGCAATAAATTATTCAGAAATCCCAGGGGCCCCCAGGGCCCGGCCCTGCCCTGCAAGCATTCAGATTCTGAAAGCCTCAGGAAGCCAGGCAACTGTATTCCTGGCCTGCAACATTGTTCCGTTCATGCCGTGCTTCTGTGCATTGCAAGTCAAGCCGCATTCCCAGTTATTGAGACATTCTGGATTTCGGAGGGTAACCGGGGAACAAGTTACCAACACAAACTGAACTTGAGAACATTTCTGAGAGCAACTGGAGTGCAGAATTAGTTCAAGGCCATGAGCGGCTCTTTTCAACCATGGAGCTCATTAATTACAAGTAAATGGAGTTGGGAACAATGCCACCACCTTTCCAGCAGTAATGAGCGGAACATGGCTAGCGTCGCTGTTAGCTTTCACTTGTAACCATATCCATCTTGTAACACCAGGCTGTCCCGCTCTCAAGATTCAAGATTCTTTCTTTGCCTTTTGCACATCAGTACACAGGAATTCCTGTTGAAGCTACCAGCCAGTAACATATACTGTAACACCCAACAGGATTACACAGCACCAAGCCAAAGACACGCACAAACATTAAAGTAGACATGTGACTAGGTACTGCAGAGATCAGTAATTTTTACATAAATATAAGATAAATAGAAGATATGGCTGAATTTATATATTCTGAAGTTATAAATATATGAAGTAAATTACATGAAACTGAACGAGAAATTCAAGATTCCTCGATTTGTAGCAGACAAACATGTACTGAAATGTACACCTAGTCACTCCGAAGACATAAATATAGAAAAATGCATAAATATAGAAGGTATAGAAGGTGTAGTAGGTATACCTTCTTTATGGTTTAGTAGTAGTACACCTTACTATACAGTGTGCATTTATTCAAGTATAAAGTAACTTGAGTTGTCAGGAATAGGAAGTACGGCAAAGTCCGTTGCAGTGTGCAAAGTGTGCTGTGCACCTACGAGTTTGTATTGTATGAAGTGTGCTGTGCACCTACGAGTTTGTATTGTGTGAAGTGTGCTGTGCACCTACGAGTTTGTATTGTGTGAAGTGTGCTGTGCACCTACGAGTGTATTGTGTGAAGTGTGCTGTGCACCTACGAGTTTGTATTGTGTGAAGTGTGCTGTGCACTTATGAGTTTGTATCGTGTGAAGTGTGCTGTGCCCTTATGAGTTTGTATTGTGTGAAGTGTGCTGTGCACCTACGAGTTTGTATTGGGTGAAGTGTGCTGTGCACTTACGAGTTTGTGTTGTTATTGTTCGGTGTTGAGATGTTGGACTGCAGAGGGGTAGATACTCTTCCTAACACAGTTGCTGTTGGTCCTGGGGCTAATGCATCCTCTCTACGTTTTTGTCAGGCAAGCGACCTCATGAGTGCGGTGTCTGCAGCAAGGCCTTCAAACACAAACACCACCTGATCGAGCACACGAGGCTGCACTCGGGCGAGAAGCCCTATCAGTGCGACAAGTGCGGCAAGCGCTTCTCGCACTCGGGCTCCTACTCACAGCACATGAACCACCGCTACTCCTACTGCAAGAAGGAGGCACGGGAGCGCGAGGGGCACGGGGAGTCCCCAGCCGAAGAGCGGCAGACCGACAGCAGGGCCACCTCACCGCCCTCGCAGCTGGACTCGGACGACAGGGAGAGCAGCACCCGCGGGGACGAGGACAGCGAAGATGAGGAAGAAGAGGAGGAGGAAGAGGACGAGGAGGAGGAGCACAGCCTCAGTGTGAACGACGACGAGATACAGGTGGTGCGAGTGGGCGAGGGGGAGGAAAGTGAGGAAGATGAACAGGAGCATGTTGGGGAAGGGGCAGAGGAGGAAGGGGAGGAGCATCTGTTTCAGGGGGCAGTGCCAATCAAGGAAGAGGAGGAAACGCAGGAAGTAGGTCAGGCTCAGCAGGAAGTGATGGCAATGGAGACAGAAAAATGCATGACGACAGAGGATGATGTCATGGAAAAGGTAAAACAGGAAGTTCTGAGCGAGACCATAATGCAGAGCATAGAGGAGGGTAATGGGAACAGTGGGAAGGGCTCGGAAATGGGGGCAAAGGACAGAGATGGAAACTGACGAGAACAACATTTTTTCCTAAACTAAAAAAAAAAAAGAAGAAAGGATTTAAACCACATTTTTGAATATAGGATGTGTACAGATCATTGGTTGCCTCTATGCTGTGTTTCAGTTCACTACTGTGTATAACTCCTGGTGTGCCTGAACTTAAAAAAAAACAACAACAAACTAGTAACTTTTCCATGTGAGAAATTTTCAGTGTTAGAACTTGTTTGTAAAAGTACATAAAGGTTTAACAGAAATGCATATAGACTCCGAAAGCTGGAGTTGACACGTTTTAGGTGTTTATTACTAAAACGTCCTGAGTTATCAGTGTTACTAACTTTGTCACTTACATTTGACCTTTTAAGCTGTACAGTTGGGAGAGATTTCTATACCTTTTTATTGCCAATGAAGTTTGCTAAATCAGTATTTTATTAAGTTGGAGAAAAAAAAAACCTGCACTACAGTATTCCTGGTTTGCCTGTGGACACAGCGTGATTTGTGTCAGTCACCCTTCAGTATTACCATTGCGTTAGTCACCGTCAACGTGTTCCGAACGTGTTCCGATTGGAATGTCAGTCTTAAAAAGGAACTGTAACACCGCGTTCTTGCTCATGTTTTGACGGATTTCCCATGCGGGATGCAGTGTTATAGCCATGAAGGCAGTTTCTTACTTTGATTGTTCGTTTGTCTGTCTGTCTGCCATTCGTTTTGCAATCTGTGATCCATGTCACTATTTTTTGTTTAAATCTGTGATCAAGGTCAAATGAAGCAGGATTAGGAGGTACAACACTGAGGATTTCACATCCCCAGCCTTATGCAAGACACGTGCCATGGGACAGTGTTATTGGTGGTGCGGCGCTCAGAGCCGCTGTGTGTGCTCAAGCGGGGTATGGCTGTGTCTGACACATCACTGTGTTTTTATTTCTGGGTGGGGTGGGGTGGGGGGGGGGGGGTGTAAGGACAAGAAGCTACACACCACATGTGGTGATGGGGTGTGGGGGGGGGGGGGGGGGGGGGGATAGATGGGGGTGGATGAATCTTGACCTGCCCAGGACGTCCGCTGTACTTGGCGACGCCACGGCAGGATGAACCTGCACTTCTGCTAGCGAGCGTCATCAGGCCCGCGCCCGGCCTCTAGGGGGCGTCAGCAGATATTACTTGTCAGTATTACTGTGTTTTCTCAGTTTGGATTTCATGCAAAAAAAAATAATAATAATGAAAAAAAACAAAACTAAAAAAAAAAAAAAAAAAAAATGTATGTGTAGTGTGTTTTCAACAAAGGCCGTATTAGTATCACTTTCATTATAAGTACCTTATTAGTTATAGAAAACTTTTATATTTATGTCTTATTTTTTATATTTCATTCTGGTTATTTATTACACTGTGTAGTGTATAAAACTGTAGCTTGTATTAATACAGTAATATATTTTAGTATAAAAAGTAATTTGGAAGGTATTAAGTCATGCGTAGACGAAGGACCCCCGTGTTTGTTTTTTAAGTATTATATGTTAACATAATTCTGACTAATCTAGAAATAAGAGGCTAGCAATTGGAACAAATAACTGATATCTTTACTCTCCCCGTTAAAATGCGATGCTACTGAACTGAGAACTAACCGTGTGACTAACAGAATGAGTCTTTGCTGCCGTATTTATGGATTTACGCCCCGCTGTTCTGTAACAAATCCAAAACTTGATCGACCGTCCCTGTTTTATTTGTGCCAAGTTATTTACTCTTACGTCTGTGGCAAGACTATTTACATTTTTTTTTAATCCCTGGTTAATCACGCAAAACATTTTATAGGTTCTCATTTTTGTTGTTTATTTTTATTTTTATTTTTTTTTTTTTTTAAAGTCCCCATCATAATAAAATTCATCAACAAAGATGCTATATGGTGCCTCATTGTCTGTAATTTTTCCGTTCATTTCTAGCCACCATCCCCCCCACACCTCTGGCCCCATTTGCTGCACAGCTCTATCCATCTGGGAAAAATATATATATAATATTTATTGTTATACTTCCTATTCATATTGTCAGAGCAAATCTTCACTGATCGGTTGAAATTTTAATTGTGCTCATGAGTCCAGGGGGTGGGCCAAAGCAAACAAACCACGGCATGCCACACCCAGCCAAGTTAGTCAAAGACGATCAGTCAAAACGAGATGCACCAAGGTCACATTTATTGATCCGTCTCTGGTTTCCAACAGGTCGCACCAATGCATGAATTAGTAATGGAGCATCCAGGAAAATCTATAATCCTGATGAGAGACCGAAAGTCACACAATGCGCTGCTACACGGGAAGGGGGGGGGGGGGGCACTAATGGGAATAGGAGGAAGCACAGGAAGTAGGCCTGAGTCAGCAGGAAGTGATGTCAGTGGAGACTGAAAAATGCGTGGCGACAGATAATGATGTCATTGAAATTGTAAAACAGGAAGTTCAAAGCGAGACCATAACGCAGACCGCAGAGGACGGGAGAACGCTGGGAACGGCTTGGAAATGGAGATGCTGTGAAGGACCCCTTGCTTATGACGCTACCTAGATCAGCACCATCAAATTAAAGGGTGAAGTCGCTGTATCCAGCTGAAGTTGGTAGGGTGGAGTAGAAGGGGAGTGGAGCACACTGACAAATGAGGAGAAACATATAGGAAAGGGAAACAAACAGAAAATCTTTCAAAGAAGAAATGAGAAAGTCACCAGAGACTCCGTCCAATCAACAGTGAAATTCAATCACCCCCATCTGCGTGTCTCCAAACACTCTCAAAACTTACTGTACCTCAGTGCTCACAGCTTCCAAATGTGCCATGACTTACGGCTCCCACATCCCAGGCGTCTTTTTTCCAGGACGTTTCACAAATTAAGATTTCCCAAAGCCTAAATCATCTTGATTACACTGGTGATGTTCTTGGCTTTGAACCAGCCATTGTCAAAACTCCTTACCCATACAGTAGGTCTGTGCTCTGTTACTTTCCAATGGTGACAGTTTGCTGTGCAGAAAACCCATTTTTGTGCCAGTGGTCAGACCTGCATTTGCTCCAACTTCGCTTACGGACGGCTCGAACAAAGTTTCTGAAGCTTCAGAACACACGTTGTTGAAATATTACCCAGAATACAACAGTGCCATTCAGCGCCATTAAGGACCTTTCAAACAGTGTTTTGTCTATTGGGGGCTAAAACATCTCAGACCTCCTAGTTCCACAAACAGTCGCTTCTGAAAAGTCCTTCACGTTCATATAAATTTAAGTAGAAGACACATCACGCATTCCCATTAGTAACGAAGCCTAAAAGAGATAACACACCTGAAAGCTTCTTTCAGAAGCTCCTAGCGAGGCAATCCAAGCGGCTCCGCTTGTGACCGTCAAAGAGGGAAAGGTGATTACTGAGCCTCAGAGAGCTGCTGGATTTATTAAGTCACAAAATCAATTTTGTGTATGCGAGCAATTCATTTGAAGGTCTGGTTTTATCAATAATGTCAATAACATCGCATGCTAAAGGCCTGACTTACTACATGCCCTATAACCAAAACACCAACTTGCATTATACACAATACTAAATGTGAACGTATGTGTACGTAAGATACTGATGTCCAAGCTCTGTAACATTCTTATGCTGTATTTCGGTTGCAGGTCACATGTACCCAGATCAGCAGTGTGCATGAAGAAGCCCCAATTCCATTGATAACAGTAATTTTCTACTAATACAAACACATTAGTATTAATAAACGTCTCAACACAGGTGTGAGCTGCAATAGCTGACTTCTGTTCAACCACAATGACAGCAGAGCTGGACTGTCATACATATTGTAGCCACTTTAGGCCCATCTATAGCTATCTCCTGTAAACCCCACTTTGCTGCCAGAAGTACTACAAGAGGAAATGAGTCCAGTGAATTGAGTGAAGCCATTCTGCACACTGAGCCACTACTTTTGCACTCCTGTTAGCTCCAGCTAGTCTTACTTTAATTAAACAAGGATTTTGGCCACGGGAAATGCCATTGACCGACTGTTTATCGTTCACCACACCATTCTCTGTAAACACCTAGACCATGTCGTGTAAAAATCTCAGGGGAGTGGCCATTCATTAAAGGTAGACCAGGTTTCACAATCGTTCAGATCAGGTTTCAAATTCAGGAGCAGCAGGAATGGTTAACATCTTAACATTTTCGCAGAACCGTGAGCAACTTGTCACACTGGTATCGATTCCCCTCAAGACCTTTAATTCATTGTTGTCCACATGAGGCAGTTTGAGGAAGACTGGCTGTCATTACCTCCGCTCATCCAGAACATCCATATCTGACCACAGAGGTGAGCCTACTGAGGCAGAACAGGGTGGGTGGATTCCATATGCCTTTAGGATCCACAGTTTTATATGGGAACTTTGTTTTTTTTGGAACCCAGCGACCTTCACATGCATATACTCACCACAAGATGGCGTTTTATTGGGAGCAAGACAAGTTAAGGCTTGGCCCCTTTAAGTTGCAGAGACACCCGGCAGTAACGGATTTCCATAAACACAGTTTCTGTCCTCATCCTTCTGTCACCTTCACCTTAATCACAGTGGTTCACAACCACTCCCATGTTGTGCCCTGGAGTGTTAATCATCCCGACGGGTCGATTGGGGATGGAGCTCTTCATCTCTGCCCTTTGTCCTTGTCCTCGCACTGCCCTTTTTTGTAGCACATTTCAATCATTAGTGTGGTATTTACTGCAGGTCTTTATTTTCCGGCCTTCATCCTAACACCTTCCCTGCAGATCTGACTCCTATCCACATCATCTCACACTGCTGAGCAAGTTCAGAAGCTCTGGCTGGGCGCGAAGGGGAGATGAACAGGCTCTGATAGGCTCATGGCTACATAGTGATGGGAGATGAGCAGGCTCTGATAGGCTCACGGCTAGGCACTAAGGGGAGATGAGCAGGCTTTGATAGGCTCATGGCTGGGCCCTAAGGGGAGATGAGCAGGCTCTGATAGGCTCATGGCTGGGCGCTAAGGGGAGATGAGCAGGTTCTGATAGGCTAATGACTGGGCGCTAAGGGGAGATGAGCAGGCTCTGATAGGCTCACGGCTAGGCACTAAGGGGAGATGAGCAGGCTCTGATAGGCTCACGGCTGGGCGCTAAGGGGAGATGAGCAGGCTCTGATAGGCTCATGGCTGGGCGCTAAGGGGAGATAAGCAGGCTCTGATAGGCTCATGGCTGAACGCTAAGGGGAGATGAGCAGGCTCTGATAGGCTCATGACTGAACGCTAAGGGGAGATGAGCAGGCTCTGATAGGCTCATGGCTGGCACAGTCCCTCACCAGATTGTACCACAGCCTCACCGGTTATCCCGTGTTTAGGTTCTCTCTGGAGAACCTGGTTTCATCCATGTAGCTACACAAACTGACATCTCTATATCGCTTGTCATTATGCAAGGTGGTGCTTTAGGTGAATTGATACGTCTAAACTGCCAGAGGTGTGGCTAACAGTGGCTGGCATTCCGTCCAAGGTGCCCCCTGCTTTGTGCCACCTGGAATAGACTCCAGCCTCAGCACAACCCTGAATCGGAAAACAGATGATAATCTGCAAGCATATACAATAGAGAGGAATTCTGTACCTAAGCCAATTAGGAAAGCCAACAATATTGCAAGAACAAGGGGATTATGGGGAGGATATCAAAACATACTGGACAGCTTTGCAAAACACATCTGAGGAAGTGCATCTGAGCAGAAGCATAGAGCCAACCACCTGCAAGACATCTGCCATTCTGGGGAATATGATGTTCTTTACTGCCCCTTGGTGGGGAAAAAAGGCATTGCAATTAGGGTGTTTGATGTTCAGAGCCAATCTGAAGTGGGATATTGCAGGAATGCCCTCCTGCATCCGCTCCGTATGACAAGTGAATCAAATCAGATCAGAGGCACCCCAGTGCGGTTTTGACCTCTACAGCATCAAATGGTATTTGTTTACAACAGTTTAAAAAAATAATCCATATTAGATATTTCTCCGGAAATAGCATCATGATGGAAATGTGAGCTAGTTATGATAAACCATTTATGAAATTAAAATAATATTTAAGATATTCAACAAAATGTTTTCAGTCTGGAATCTACCAAGGGTTCCACTTAAACTCAAGTTGCAGGTTCAAGGAACGCAGAGAATGTTGTGCTCATGCCCCCATGACACAGAAGTGGCTCTTACTCACCTATTCAGTGGGGAAGGGGGCTACCAGGCGAGCAGACTGCAGATTTCAATAATCAATACACAAAATAAGAACTCTGGGTGAGATTTAACTTTTATTCAGATTAGACAGATACAGCCGGAACAGCAGTTAGTCTGGAAAGCGACATTAAAAATGCACCAGTTGAACATAAATTTCAAAAACCAGTTTTTTTTTTCATCGTTTCAGTTAATTCATATATACTACTGAATATTAATATTATTTGATTTTGATAAGTTTCTCCCAGTTCCAAAAGCTCCAAAACATAAAAAAAACATCAAAACGACATTAGTACCACAGTTTCCAGTGTACCTTTTTTCAGGCTGTCCTACAGTCTTGTAAATCATTTCCATTACCCTACTTCTGTAGCTTAGTTGAGATGCACAGTGCATGCGTTTGCAGAATAAATACACCAGGACTCATTCCAGTGCTGTGGTCTTGGAACAGTCTGCACTTGCCAGGAAAAGGTCTGTTTGATCCAGGGGCCCGTACCTGCATGCAGGCAGTTGTGATCAAGAGTTGCGTCATCTGCCCCTAGTCCAGCGAGGTCAGGAAAGATGAGAAAAGGAGTATTTCCAGAGGGTAGCTGCAGCACACAGCTCTGTCCCACGTGATGGGGGTGATTATCCAGGGCCTGCAGCAGTACACTCTATAGAGGACTGGGACGTGTTTGAGCTCTTGGCGGACGGACACTGTCTGGAGCACCCAGCTCCCGTGCCTCAGAACCTGGGCTCGGCGGCCCAAAACCTGATAAACCAGCACCGGCTTCAGAGGCTGCATGTTTATTAAGCTCTCCTTAATGGCCCCACTCCCACTCAGCCATCAGTCCTCCACCCAGCAGGTGGCGCTGTCTGCATCGGCGTGCAGTATGCTTACAATCCGCTGCTGAAGCATTAGCAGCTAAGGGAAGGGAAAAAACAACTGTACACTGAGCTCAACAATGTTAGGTGCAAAAGTAAGATAAGTCATCTGCATGGAGCTGTAGAGATAGACGGCTAGGGCTGTCCCATGGAAGCGTGACTCGAGCGGCGTGCAGTTCAGAGGCGACCCCGGGCCCCCCTGGCCCTGCTTCCAGAAGCCCTACCTGCCGAAGATGAGGTCATACTCCTGCAGGATCAGTTCCACGATCTGGTTCTGGTAAACCATGTGCACAGCCATGATGCTGGTCTCCACCTCAGGCCTCAGCAGGGTGGGGGCCGAACACGATGGCCACGCTGTGAGAGGTCATGCGGTTCGCCTCGCCATGCTCTATCACTCTGCGTGTCAGGTGTGTGTGGGGGGGGGAGGGGGGGGAGAGACAGGGTCATCCTCAACGCAGACACCAGCTGCTAAGAAACACACCCTGTGCACAGGAGCCACCCGAATTTAGCCTCACTGGCCATGGCCAAGAGGTCAAAGGGCAGCCTCAGCGGGGTGATAACAGAGAACAGAGATGCCTGAATGTGAGCGAGAGAGAGAAAAGGCTAATCTGTGTGAGATGGGGGGGGGGTTGGTCAGGAAAAGCCCAAACAGGAACAGGAACGTTTATACCAACATATGGGCTTTTCTACAGTGTTCTAGCCGTGGGCGCTGAAGGTTACAGACCAGACCGCTGGCTTTTTAGCTGGTTATCAGTGAACCGGACTGGCAGTCAAAGTCATAACAAGGAGACCAGGTTTTAAAAGCCCTTAAATGCACGGAGTAAGCATGTGATTGCAAGCAAAACAGGAAAAACAAGAGGTCAGGAGCCAGAGTAGAATTGCCCAGAATGCAATGCAGCGCCATTAACATACATGACCTTAAGGTTATATTACAGAATACTCATACTCTGCTGTCAGACTCACTTCCTGAGATGCTTGAAGAGGACCTGCATGGTGTCCTGGTTGGGTTTCGGCATCTGCTTGATTAAATCCCTAATCAAAAGTGGCCGCTGCTTGTAGTCCTGAGATTCTGGGATGTTGGGAAAAATGGGACATGTGTAATCCTGCCACGCTGGACTGGCTTTAACATGTTTACTGCACACAACACAGACGCGTGTTTATCACTTATGAGTTTAGCTCCACCATGTGGATTATAATAAAACAGCATCCTTTACACTGTCAGATCAATATAACATGTAAAGATCTGTGGATGGAGGTGACATGCACCGGTATTCACACAGGGCACTTACTGATGGCGTTAACAAAGTCGTTGAACTGGGCGTAGGTGAACAGTGGTTCTGCAAGCTCCCGAAAAAACATCTTCAGGGCACCCGTGGTGACATGGATGTCCTCCCACTTGCTGCTCTCCAGATCCACCTTCTCATCTGAGCAGGGAATGATCACACGCGCTCCATCAGCTGGGATCCTGCGGCCACGTGCGGCCGAGCGAGCTCGCACGGGCCATGACGGCCGAGGGAACGTACCGTGATTGACCGCGAACCTCAGCTTCTGTATGACTGACAGGTTCCCGTTAACCCGGTACAATCCATCCACGTCCAGGCCTGCGGGAAGGAGAGACGTTCTCAGCACGTTGAACTACTAAAACGCTGCCCAAACCCGGACAGTGTCCGGTTCTGGCGTATAACCGAGGGTGTCCCCGAATGCAGCGGTAGCTTGCCACTCTTCTCCACGTGCTCGATGCACATCCGGACGAAATGGGGCACCGTCGAGCTTTCCCGCTGGCAGAGGCTGGTCAGGCTGCAGCCGAACACCTGGTCTAAACAAGGGGAAGGGGGGTGTCGACACTCAGCACCATATGGTCTCAAGTTAAGGAAACGACCCTGAATTCTGCTTGTTTTTAATCAGTGATCAATGATTGAAAACCAACATTGGTTTAAACCTGTAAAAACAAACAGCCGGTCTGGGAATTACAATACAGCTCGTCAATGATTGTGTCTTGTGCCTGAATGGCAAATAATAAAAAAAGACTAATACACACAGTCATTACTCAGCGTTTTAGAATTTAAGAGGGAAAATAACCTGAAAAAGTCCAGCCAGCAGAACCCGTTTCAGTCCCTGTATTTACCAGCATTAGTTAGCGTGAAATAATAATCCAAATCCTCAAAACTTCCACAATCACTCAAACTGTCGCATTTATTGTACTGAACTTCTGCAAGACCCCCAAATATAGGGGGGTGGGTTATCAGGGCGGGGGTGGGGGGAGCCAGGCGGCCTCCCAACCTTTGATGTAGCCTTTGTCCCGGACGGACTGTAGCGTGGGTCGACGTGTCAGGAACTTTTTCAGCTTCACCTTGGTCTTCTTGTCCTCTGTCGATTCCATGCTGACGGAGGTCTTCACGGCTGAAGAGCAGCAGAGACGTCATGCCGGGTCCCACGGGGCCACACCAGGTCAGACTCACGCTCACACAGAGGCCGAGTGCCACTCTCACCCCTGCCCTTCCTGGAGTCTCGATGCTCCTTGTCTTTCTCCTTTTCCTTCTCCTTGTCCTTGTCCTGCTTCTCGCCCGTGGGCATCTCAAGAATGTCCTCCTCTATGGCTTCATCAGACTCCCAGGCCTGTGGGGAGAGCAGGGTGCAATTAACCTCCAGCAAAATGAGCAGGTGATCTTCTGTGCTTGAATGCCAGGCAGACTCACGTGGGAGCCGATGGCCTCTGACAGGGCCTTGTACCACTCGTGGATGGCAGCCTCGTGCTCTAGCTGGATGAGCAGCTCTGTGCCCTGGCGAGTCTTCAGCTGTCGGAGCACAGAAATGTGAGCCGGCCGTAACTCGCTGGTTATGTGGGATCGGCGGCGCAATGGGTTAAGATTTACGAAACCGGCAATGGCAGGCCAACAATGTAGAGGAACCAGGGGGTGCGATAAACAAAAGTTCAATGAATTAACCTGTGCCAATTCATCCTACTTATCCCATTCGATATCTGTTTGTGGACAGTGTCAGTGTTAAATATAAAATTAAGAATAGACAGTCAGACAGAGGCAGATAGGCAAAGAGATAGAAATATAGAAAAAGAGAGAAAGACAGACAGAGAAACATTCAGAGACAGACAGACAAGCAGAGACAGAGAGAGGCAGACAGACAGATAAGAGAAAGAGGCAAGACAAGGAAATGGAGAGACATACATGACAGACCGATAGAGAGACAGACAGACAGACAGATAAGACAAGGAGACGGAGAAAGAGACATACATGACAGACAGATAGAGAGATAGAGAAAGACTGATAGAGAGGGAGACAGGTAGATAAGTGAAAAAGTCAGACAAGGAGACAGAGATAGAGACAAAGAGAGAGAGACAGGCAGAGACAGACAGATAGAGAGTTAGGCAGAGAGACAGGCAGGTTTACCGGCAGAGGCTGATAGATAGATAACTGACATAGCGACAGTGCCTGAGCAGCAGGGTGCAAACACACACTGATATGCACATGCCTATTTATCCCTGAGGGGGGGTTAACTGTGTGTGGATGTGTAGGACTGGGTACCTCAATGACATTCTTTTTGCTGGACTTCTCCTTCATAGCCCATTCTATAGAGGCCCCCCTGAGGTCCACGGTAAACTCCGGTTTGGACTGGCTGCTGCCAAACTTCTGGGAGAGAGAGTCAAAGGTCAAAGGACAGTAAGTGCCGCAGCCTCACGGCCACGCGTCTATGCGAGGCAGGTACAGACTGCTGAGAGTGGGAGGGCCACACCCCCGGGCCGGACCAATAGCAGGCAGAGATGCAGTGGGTAGCACGGCGGACATTTCTGAAAATCACATGCCTTTTTGGAAATGGTTTGATGATAAATTATGATAAATAATATAAAAACTAAAATGTGTAAAATAATTTGTTCGAAAAAAACATAATAAATGCATTTTTAAATAAAATCAAGGGGGGGGGGGGGCATGGGAAAATGGATGGAACAACCAGAGACTGGCCCAAGTCCAATAGGTGAAAAATGATAACTGAGCCAATAATGTTGGACAAGGATCTTAAGTTAATTAATTCAGCAAATTAAATTCAGTCATAAAGGAGAGGGACGAGCTCCACACCAAGAAGGAAAGCCAGTGGAGACCTACCCAGCTGGTCCCACCTCCTTGACCCTTAGCAAAGAGCAGCGAGGATCCATGGAGCACTGTCCAGGATGACGTCCAGTTCTTCCTGTACCAGAACCCAACAAATCAATGTCAGAACCAAACACAGGACCTCCCACAGCAGTGTCAAACAAAGGCTTTCCTCTTCTGAACAGTGCATAACAATGTAACTGAACACTTAAAAAAAGAAATCAAGAAACAGTGAATGGTCTGCAGGTTCTTTATTTTCAATGAAATAAAACTGGGCTCAACACATTGGCAGCGTGGCATACTGCTTGGGGGGGGGGGGGGGGGGGGGGCGGTCCGCCCCGCGAGTGCGGAGAGCTCGCTCCTACCTGACTTTCTTTCCATTCTCCGTGATTTTGGTCACGTTCAGCACACCACACTTCTCTGATGGCTGCAAAAGTCGTTTAAGAAACAAAAAAGTGGAACTTCCATTAGAAGGAGCAGCTGAGCAGCAGGGATGAGAAAGACAAAAGGAAAAAGGACAAAGCCCGGAAGTGGAAATAGGGAGCGCTAGAGAGTGCCGGGAAGCAAGTAAACTGGGTGAGAGGGGGCATTAACCGAAGAGCTCACATTACCAACGACAGCTGAAGCTGGCTTAGCTCATCCTGCGCCCAGGGCAGACCCGTACCGATGGTGTACGCTGGGTGGCAGTCAGCCATTGGACAAGTGTGCAGAGAGCGGGAGAAGAGGATCGTGGGGGAGAAAAAAGGTCCGAGCAGCAAAGAGGGCCAGATAGAGTGGGGGCATGAGGCGGTCGGAAGGGCGGGGTGCGGTGGTACTGACAGACGGAAGTGGCCTGGGAGACAGAGGGCTCAAATCAGAATCCGGGACGCCTTTGGGGCTCGACGGGGGCTCCTAGAAAGGAGAAGCAGCGAGTCAGATGACAGTACAATGACCTGAATGGGACGGGAAAAGAAAATCACCAATGAAAATATAGCACTAGCTCCACCTACTGATGAGTCCCAAACACCGATTTGCTGTTTAGCATAATTTCCGACCAATCACGGGATGAGCCCAGTGATCAACTCCTGACATGCCACTAGGAGGTGCGATGAGCAGCAAACACATGCATTCTCTCTCTCTCTCTCTCTCTCTCTCTCTTACACACACACACACACACACACACACACACACACACACACTCCTATCCTTTTCCCATTCAATTCAGGTCTAGCTGCTGAATTGAAAGTGAGATCAGGAGCTTATTTGCCCACGCAGTCCTGCATGCTGGAAACGTCGTCTGCCTGATTGGTTCCGGTGCAGGTGAGGGAGAGGTCATGATGGTACCAACTTGTTCCTGACACGGAAGTGAGCCGACCAGCTCTTTGAGAACCTCGGAGCGGAAACGGTTGTGCTTGGCGGGCGGCTGCAACGGAACCACAACAGTGGGAGTTTGAAGTGAACGAGCACCGGTCCCAACAAGGGGACGGGCAAACCGGGCGCGTCAGGAGAGACGAGCGGAGGGAGCTGCAGACACAGTGTAACTTTGGAAAGGGGGATAGAAACAGGACTCCGACTGGACATGAAGAGGGAGCTCATTTCAACACAGAGACATTATTAAGGTTCTGCAATATTTCCTTGTTTCACAGTCAAGCCTGTAGGCACAGTCTGGTTAGTAATGAAAATTAAATGAAGGCCACAGTATAACAGTAAATAGCTAACCGTCAGTGCTAACCTCCACCTGTGGACAGTGCTGCAGCATGAGGAGATCCTACAGTATCCTATAGTATCCCACAGTATGACAGTAAATAGCTAACCGTCAGTGCTAACCTCCACCTGTGGACAGTGCTGCAGCATGAGGAGATCCTACAGTATCCTATAGTATCCCACAGTATGACAGTAAATAGCTAACCGTCAGTGCTAACCTCCACCTGTGGACAGTGCTGCAGCATGAGGAGATCCTACAGTATCCTATAGCATCCCACAGTATTCTCTATCGTCCCAGTCAAACTGTACTCTGCAGTATCCTATAGTATCCCACAGTATTCTCCTGTATCCTACAGTATCCTATATTATCCAAGTTACTGACAGTATCCTGCAAGATCCTATATTATTTCACAGTATTCTGTATTACCCCCAGTTCCCCGCAGTATCAAAATACATCCTATATTATCCCACAGTATCCTATAGTTTCCTATAATATCCCACAGTATTCTCATGTGTCCTGCAGTATCCCACATCCCCCCACAGTATCCTAAAGTGAGACAAAGAGAGAAGCAGCAGCGGAGAGCCTAAGGAGCACGCAATCCTGTTCCTTAGTAACACCCCAGTCCTACAGAACAAAGTAGTGTCTCAGCTTCCAGTAGGTTCCTCCCTCCCAGGCTCTGTGACCGAACTGGTTCACTGGGAACTAACAGCGAAGTATCAGACATATGAAGCGGCCAATCAGGAACTTTAAATTTGGTCTCCACGCCTCGGTACCTTGTCATTGGCCTCCAGAATACAGGTGCTGTGTCTCCACCTGCTGAGCACGATGGGCTCCGGCTGCTTGCGGTCCAGACTCTGGGTTTTGAGTGAATTCCCGGAGTGCGTGGTTGGGGGGTCCAGCTTGGACAGAAGGGGAGGAGGGGGATTCAGGCTGGCGCTGGGCACAGGACAACTCGGATAACCAGCACCCGACTGAGCTCACCTTGGGCAGCTCCCACTCGGACCTGGAGCCGTCCATGTTGTAATAATAAGAGCGACCCTGATCGTCCACATGCTTCATCCACTGAAACGCAAGCAGCACAGGGCCATCAGAGCTCAGCATCTGTTCAGACTGCTATGGGTCCACAAAGAACCTGGGTTTGATGTTTGGAAGGGCTGCATTACAGGGATGATGAATAAACAAAAGATTCAACGTTCCTCAGCATCAAAATGGCAGTAAACGAGTTAAAGATTCTTGCATCTTTTTCAGAACCGAAAGGTAAAAGCCAGATCAGACCAGAGCTCAGTGATTTGGGCTAAGGTTGAACCACATGCCTGCTTGCGTTCAGTGTGGAAATACAGCCACTCGCCAGCCAATCAGACTCCAGCACCCCATCTATCTCTAGAGCTGCAAAGCCTGGCGTGACCACCAGAGGGAGCTCCCGAAAGACTTTTGAAATAGTCGCATGCCAGCACAGGCAGCTCTTCGCCCCGGTACCTTCTCGCTGGTGTGGTCACTGATGTACAGGGTTTGGCCGTGCTCGTCCAGCTCCTCGGACCAGCCACGCAGGGAGCCATACTGGCTGTCAGACTGGCTGGAACGTGTGCTGAGCCGCCGGAGCACCTGCGAGCCCACCGGCGCAGAAAGGAAGGGATGGAGGGAGAGAAAGAGAGCAATAGAGAAGGAGGGAGGAAAGAGAGCACACTGTCCATTCAGTAGAGGGATAAAGGACAAGGAAGGAACCCCTGAACCACTCGAGTGGATGGGGGTGTTTTCCTTTTTTTTGGTGGGGGGGGGGAAAATCAGAAACACCATCTACAGAAGTCAAGGAACCGCCCACCAGAACAGGTAAGCCAGACCCCATATCCCATGATGCATTTCACCCCGTTACCAAAGCCAGACAGCATTATCCACCAATCAGAGCTCCCAAGCCAGAATGAAGCTGTCAGCAAGAAATGGGCTCCATTTATGTATGCGTCTGACAACCCCTAGAAATTATTAGATGTACCTGCACCAGTGCCTCATAAACTTATAATGAACTGATGTATCTTTATATTTAATTCAGCTCAGTGTCGCTTGCAAGATGTTAAAGAACCTGTCACCTGCAGATCATTTCTGGGTCGGAATTTTAAAATGCAGAATCAGGCCTGACAGACATATCATATCACTGAAATAAACCGCAAAACACTGCTGAGTGTATATAGAGTGAGACACCAGGAGCTCCTGTAACACCAAGCTGGATTTTTGGGTTAGCAAGATAACTTGTCAGATTTAAGGTAGTCTGGGCTAAATGTAAGTGACCGAAGATAAAGTCCATTTAAACTGGGGTACCTTAAATCTGACAACCCAAATGTCTTACTGCATGATACAGACTGCAAGACTCAAACCCACTGCTTAAAAGAGGCGTTTCACCCCAAAAAATAGTGAAAAATTGTTTTAGAGGGACTTGAGTGCTGGTAAGAGACGTTGCTGTTAAAATTTTTCTAATGTTATTTATTGCCGCTTAAATCACCTCAGAAAGAATGTTATTCAGTCCCATTATATCTGAAAGAGGACTGACATTTCAACAGCCAACATTTCTCCAAAACTCGGCGAATCCTAGCAAAACAACTTAGCGACCTCTGACTCGTACGCTTTTCTCAGTTTTGGGGTGAACTGCCCCTTTAAAGTATTGGGAAACAACAAAAACTGTGCAGCCACTAGGTGGCGCTGTGTCGCAATCGTAACGGCACCCTTGTCAACATGAGAGTGACCAGCACACAGAGAGCTCCGACACTGACAGGTGCATGTGCAGGCCAGCGCTGCTCTTCTGGGTCTTTCTCAACAAACAGCCTGCAGTGGGTGTGAAAACGGAATGTGTGCATTGCGACACACACATATGCGAAATCGTCGTGCTGCGCTTTAGCAGAGTGTTAGTCCAGCAGGTACCTCGGAGTCCCCCTTGGTGCTGGTCTCCCTGCTGCGGGGGGGCTTCCAGCTGCGCTCCAGCGTGCAGCGGTTATAGTAGTAGAGCCGGCCAGTGGCATCGTGGTGGGTCTCCCAGTCGCCGGCCGTCTGCAGCGGCAAGCTGGACGGCCTGGGGGGCTGGCTGCTCTGACAAAGCTTCAGATCCTGCAGATTGCCGTAGACGGGGGAGTCCGGCCGGGTGGAATCCAAGGGGGAGGGACTCTGTGGGGGACAGGGGTGTCAGAGTTACTGCACTGATACAGCAGCGTGTATCTCTGCAGGGGACAGGAGGCACCGGGGTAACAACACTGATACAGCAGCATGTATCTCTGAGGGGACAGGAGGCACTGGTGTTACAGCACTGATACAGCAGCGGGTATCTCTGCGGGGGACAGGGGACACTGGTGTTACAGCACTGATACAGCAGCGTGTATCTCTACAGGGGACAGGAGGCACCGGGGTTACAGCACTGATACAGCAGCACGTATCTCTGCAGGGGACAGGAGGTACCGGGGTTACAGCACTGATACAGCAGCACGTATCTCTGCAGGGGACAGGAGGCACCGGGGTTACAACACTGATACAGCAGCGTGTATCTCTGAGGGGGACAGGAGGCACTGGTGTTACAACACTGATACAGCAGCACGTATCTCTGCAGGGGACAGGAGGTACCGGGGTTACAGCACTGATACAGCAGCACGTATCTCTGCAGGGGACAGGAGGCACCGGGGCTACAGCACTGATACAGCAGCACGTATCTCTGCGGGGGACAGGAGGCACCGGGGTTACAACACTGATACAGCAGCGTGTATCTCTGAGGGGGACAGGAGGCACCGGGGTTACAGCACTGATACAGCAGCACGTATCTCTGCAGGGGACAGGAGGCACCGGGGTTACAGCACTGATACAGCAGCGTGTATCTCTGCAGGGGACAGGAGGCACCGGGGTTACAGCACTGATACAGTAGCACGTATCTCTGCGGGGGACAGGAGGCACCGGGGTTACAGCACTGATACAGCAGCGTGTATCTCTGCAGGGGACAGGAGGCACCGGGGTTACAGCACTGATACAGCAGCACGTATCTCTGCAGGGGACAGGAGGCACCGGGGTTACAACACTGATACAGCAGCACGTATCTCTGCGGGGGACAGGAGGCACCGGGGTTACAACACTGATACAGCAGCGTGTATCTCTGAGGGGGACAGGAGGCACCGGGGTTACAACACTGATACAGCAGCGTGTATCTCTGAGGGGGACAGGAGGCACTGGTGTTACAACACTGATACAGCAGCACGTATCTCTGCAGGGGACAGGAGGTACCGGGGTTACAGCACTGATACAGCAGCACGTATCTCTGCAGGGGACAGGAGGCACCGGGGTTACAACACTGATACAGCAGCGTGTATCTCTGAGGGGGACAGGAGGCACTGGTGTTACAACACTGATACAGCAGCGTGTATCTCTGAGGGGGACAGGAGGCACCGGGGTTACAGCACTGATACAGCAGCACGTATCTCTGCAGGGGACAGGAGGCACCGGGGCTACAGCACTGATACAGCAGCACGTATCTCTGCGGGGGACAGGAGGCACCGGGGTTACAACACTGATACAGCAGCGTGTATCTCTGAGGGGGACAGGAGGCACCGGGGTTACAGCACTGATACAGCAGCACGTATCTCTGCAGGGGACAGGAGGCACTGGTGTTACAGCACTGATACAGCAGCACGTATCTCTGCGGGGGACAGGAGGCACCGGGGTTACAGCACTGATACAGCAGCACGTATCTCTGCGGGGGACAGGAGGCACCGGGGTTACAGCACTGATACAGCAGCGTGTATCTCTGCAGGGGACAGGAGGCACCGGGGTTACAGCACTGATACAGTAGCACGTATCTCTGCGGGGGACAGGAGGCACCGGGGTTACAGCACTGATACAGCAGCGGGTATCTCTGCAGGGGACAGGAGGCACCGGGGTTACAGCACTGATACAGCAGCGGGTATCTCTGTGGGGGACAGGAGGCACCGGGGTTACAGCACTGATACAGCAGCGGGTATCTCTGCGGGGGACAGGGGACACTGGTGTTACAACACTGATACAGCAGCGTGTATCTCTGAGGGGCACAGGAGGCACCGGGGTTACAGCACTGATACAGCAGCGTGTATCTCTGCGGGGGACAGGGGACACTGGTGTTACAGCACTGATACAGCAGCACAGGAGGCAGCAGAATTAGAGCACTGAGATAGCAAGTAACACAATGATAGCACAAAATGTACTGCAGGCATGAATTAGCCCTGCAGGATATGGGATGTTTATAACAATATTGAGTGTTACGCACATGCAAAATTTTGTCAAACTGCAAAGACTGAGACAGTCAACTGTGTGAACATAGTAAGTTTTGCTGAAACATTTTTACTCAGTTAGAGAAAACAAAACTAGCAGGCTGGGCAGTTTTAATGATTTTAATGATAACGGGTTCTTTCTCAAGATACTGTATATGTAGAGCTGTCATGATCACTCGATTAAACTGGATTACTCTGTTATAAAAAGCATTGATTAAAATTTTCATTCCTGAATACTTGGCAATATGGCAGAAGGAAGACGATGCATAAAGGATGAGAGTCCAAACAAAGAGCAAAAGTATCATTTGTGTGGACACACTTTACATTGAAAGTGAATGAAAATGCAGTCGTCTGTCAGTAATGCAAAGCAGAATTTAAATATCAGCACAGAACGACTGCAATGCAAATACATCTTAAACCAAGACATTCAGCTTTGACAGACTCGCCCAATAATGTGAAATTTGGCATAGATATGCCCCATTTAGCCTTCTCAGAGAAGCTTAGCCTGCCCTTCACATTACTTTGGCTTAAATATTTAACTGAATTTACTATCTACGATTCCTATATGTGAAGATAGTCACTGCTTAAATGCAGGTTAGCCCAGTCACTTGGCCGCATCATTCTACATATATGGTACATTATTTCAAATTTATTATTTTTCTGTGGATGTATAATGTGTGTTAGTGCTGAAGAATACTGGATAAAATGTCATATTGTGACCTTTTACGTTTTGTGATATTTAGGAGTTAACTATACAGCCAAGTTGAACCTATCGTCCACCAACAGTGTCTGACTAATAAGTGTTGCCATGAGTTGGTGCCAAAAGACAAAAAGCAGAGCCGACAAATCGCTTGCTTCTGCTCAACATCATCTCTGTGGAATACAAAATATTTCCATACAGCTGAGGATGGCTGTTCTCCTTTTCAGTTATTGTTGTTTGACTTCTCACAAATATGCCACAAGATCTCCCTGCGACCCTGAATAGGATGGATGTTTTCAGAAACTGGATGGATGCCACAAGATGAATGGGTGGGTCCCAACAGCACAGATCTGAATGATAATTGGCATGGAGAGGCCATGCAGAATCAGCAGCAGTAAACTTTAGATTTCTTTTTAAAACAGCTGCGGAAAAAATTGAGACCACAGCACAATTTCTCTCTCTCTCTCTCACACACACACACACACACACACACACACACACACACACACACACACACACACACACACACACACACACACACACACACACACACCTTGTTTTTCTTTTACAATCTCCAGCCTGGCTCTTCCCTGTTTCTCATTAATGAAGGGCTTCTTCCTTGCCCTGGCATTAGCAAGTCACTCCTGCCCTTTATCTGGCTTCTGGCCATTCCCAGTGTCTCCTGCTTCACCTTGCACTGCTCTCTTAGAAATCTTGAACCTGGAAGCAACCTGCTGCTCAGCATAGCCTTCTGCCAGCTGTACCAGGAATGAACCAGGATTTAAAAATGCACACTTGTTTGAAATAGAGTGGTTTCTCAATTTTTTTTCTGTGGCTGTACACTAGATTATGTTGAAAAGGAACCATCATTAAAATTGCAGAGCTTGCCAAGTTGTTTCCTCTGATTGAGTAAAAATATTTTCACGCAACTTGGTTTGAACACAGTGGACTATCACAATGCTCGCGATGTGCAAGTGCACGTGCATGAAATGCCAAGCCGATACTGACATCGTGCATTTTGTAGTGCTGCCACTACACATTGCTGCTTTGTGTATGTGGCGTTTGCATGTTCGTCCTGTGTCCTCATACTTTTTCGGTGGAAACTCCACTTTCCTTCCACTGTCTAAAAAACAAGCCACTTAAGCGAATTAGTGCGTCTACCAACTGAGTGAGTGTGCACCAACTGCATTGTATATTATAAAGGATTACTCATTGGACTGTCAGATTACAATCGGTAGATTACTCGATTACTGATATTATCAACAGTGACGGCCCTAAATATATGTTAACATAACCATTGTTGCTGCTTTTGCATGAGCTCTGCATGCACTCTTTGAGCGCATCATAATCTTTTTCGTCCTTGCTGTCTGACACACTCATGTTGCTCATCAACTCCACTGTATGGAAATATTTTTGATGCCACAGAGATGATGTTTGGCAAATGCTAGTGATTTGTCGGTCACAACACCAATTTATTTGACAGATTCTATTGGCGTATAAGGTTTATTTGGGGTAATTTCTCAACTCCCATTAAGATATTTATAAAAGCAAAATATTTATTGCAAAAAAATCATACTGAAATATTTAATTTCTCTTTTTCCAATATCATGTAGCCCCAGCATCAATATTGCAGCACTGACACCATCGCATGGGCAATAGGGCATCCTCAAAGAGGCACAGACGCATAACACGGAGCCAGCAGTGAAGCGATGATACTGCAACACATGCAATGGGGCACAGGTACTGCAGTGTGCGCAGCAGAGCACAGGTACTGCAGTGTGCGCAGCAGAGCACAGGTACTGCAGTGTGCGCAGCAGAGCACAGGTACTGCAGTGTGCGCAGCAGAGCACAGGTACTGCAGTGTGCGCAGCAGAGCACAGGTACTGCATGCAGCAAGGTACCACTACTGCCCTGACCCTTTCTCAGCAGGAGCGTCACGATACAAACGTGCTCAAAAGCACTTAAGCAGAATTCAGAGGGCACAGTTTGCACCTGGGGAAAATTCACTCACAGACAATAGGGCAGAGAATAAAATGCAATGAACAGATATTAAGCTTGGCAGCTGACTGTGGGCACGGGGGCATCCAGCAGAGGAGTGTTGGAGTAGGGTTTTTCGCAGAAGAGCCCCCAGGCAGACCGCAGGCACTTCCTCCCTCTCAGATGGGCCCTGATACAGCCCCTGAGCACTGCTGCCAAACAGGATATTGCATGAGAGAGAAAAACGCTGCTGAAATCCAGAGACACAGCCCCAATACACACTCCCCCTCCCCCCGTGCCATGCTGGGGTGTGTGACGGACGCAGAATGCCCAGAGCTTCCGGCTTTCAGACACAGGAAGCGTCTTGAACATCTTCCAGGGTTCTAACTCGTCACATGACCGGTGTGGTCCAGTGAGATGTCCAGTGAGAACCAGGGCAGCTGGCCTGCACCTTCATGGGACTGACCGGTCAGTCAGAAGCATGCAGAGGCAGGGCAGACACTCCCCCACGCTTCCTGCAGGTCGAACATCTGCCGAGCTGCGCAATATGTGCACCCAACGGAAGCACAGCCACAAACGGATCAGAGCACGTTTCCAAGACATTCTGATTTCAAAACAGCAGAGAAGCCAAAGGGGAAATGGCAATGCATTCTGACCCAAGGGGGACCCCTCAGCAGCAGAGGTGGGTAGATCCAGACTCACCCAGATCCAGAAAGTAAAAATCCAGATCAAGATTTTGTTTCAACCAACCAATTCAGTATAGAGAGTCACTGTTTCAGAGTACTCAACTGGGTGGTTAACACTAAATCTTGGTCTAGATTTTTACTTTCGGAACCTAAACTAGCTACCTCTGCTCAGCAGCGTTTGGCCCACACCAACACCACACTGCATCACTGCAAACAGTCAGCCCTGGAAGAGTGAGGAAAATGCTAGCCTCACTGGGGTGGTCCACACTGGCCCACCTCATCCAAAAACAGCCATTCAGAGGGAGGAACCAACAGGAAAAATCACCCACAATCCCAAAATAATCATGTAGCACCTGCGCCTCAATCTACCCCCCGGCTCACCCGCCACCCCTGACAAGCACTCTGCCCGCTGCACGGGCCCCAGGCACGGACTCGCTTACACCACCCTGAGGAGACCCCACAGAAATGTGTGGAAGTGCAGTCGCAATGGCCTAGTCGGAAAGCAAGTCACCTGAGGTGCCGACCCCGGTCCGCTGACAAACACGTCGTCGTCGTCCTCCTCTGCGGAGTGCCGGCGGGCCCAGAACGTGCGGAATCGGGACATGGCTTGTGGAGCCCAGCTGGCCGGGGCGGAGGGGGGGGGGCGGGGGGCGGCACTCTCCAAGGCTGTCTGACAGCTACCTGCGCCCCCAGCTGCTGCTTGCCCTTCCTCTGAAGCTCACACTCTCCTTCAGTTAACACACACAACCACCTAGGGCAGGATGTGGCTGGTAGGGAATCCGCAAGCCCCGCCCCCACAAAGCTGCCCGCCCCCAGAGAACTAGCTCAGTCCTCTGAAACTGGAGGGAGTGATCTGTGTATAGAACATGCGGCTCTCAGTGTGTCTGTGGGGCGTGGCTGCTTGCACAGGAACAGACCAGCCTGTGCTCAGTGTGTGTGTGTGTGTGTGTCCCTTCCTGTGAAGTCCTCTCACACAGACAGAGTGAGCCCTTCCTCCTCTAATCCTCAGCTTCACCCCAGGCCACACTGAACACCAGACTGACCGGCAGTGAAGCCTCTGTGGACTCTCACACACTCACATTACGAGTCCATGTCTGTACCCACGTTAACCAGGCGTGTGTTAGTCAGCATTTCTGTAACCGGGCAGCCCGATCCAATTCCTATTTATATACTTGTGATTTTGTGGAAATTCTTCCTAAAAAGCATCTTCTTATGTGTGGGATTATTGAACACTGAGCTAATAATCAGCCTTTACCGGAATTAACAGCCCTGCTTCCCAGACTTCGGAGCAGTCGGGGAATGATTATTGTTAATGGATAATCAAGGTCTCCTTCACATAAGCTGCAGCGTTTGTGACTGCACATTGTAAACCTGCGAGAGGGCAGTTTGGACCTCAACACTGAGAGCCAAATAAGCATGGAAAGAGGAGAGGCCCTGGGTACATGCTGCCAGAGCATGGAGGAAACACCATTCAGGAACTCAGTTTGCTTAGGGCTGAAGCCCAGCATTGCTCAGTTTGGGTGAGTTAATATGTCATGATGACAAGCATATGCTGCGTCGCGCTGTCACTCGTGATGCCGTTTGGTACGGGCAGGAGACGCAGGAGCAGAGATGTTCACCTCCATTTTGCACCGAGCTGCTTCCCATGGTTGCCTCACACAGATGAAGATCTCACGCTCCTCATCAGACTCCCTGCGCGCTTTGCAGCGGGGTTGGGGGTCATTAACTAAGCTTTAGTGTCATGTGACTAATACAAGATATTAAATTCATAAAGACACTACAAAACTCAAATAAAAAGCAGACAACAGAGCCCTTGCTTTTAGAGGAGTGAATGGGTGAAGGAGTAATTTACAGTAAGGCTGCATAGCGACTGACGCCGAGCTCATGTACTCGCGCTTATACTCGTGACAATGTACTGATGTTTATAACCACTACACGCATCAGTGACATCATTAAGGAGCAAAATAAGCAGGACCACAGAATTTCTGCGGTGTGGTAGAACTTCAAAGTTAACTACCAGCACCTGAGTACAGCAGGCTGTCAACTCTGCTCTAAGAAAATACCACGAGCTACGAAAACAACTTCATACAGCAGAACTAATCTTATTAAACATCTAAAACCTAAACGTAGCCTGACAAAACTGCCTCCAGAAGCACCTTGCGACAACCCACCCTGCAGCCAACACTGGCCTGCAGAGAAGAAATGTCAAACGATAACCCCTGTGCTGTGAAAACAACAGAAGATCTTACCCAGTATATCGTCCGTGAGAATCAAACAAGGGCGGCTGTTGATAACACTGGATTTTGGCGCCTTCTGAACGAGTTGGAACATTTCTCTTTAACATTAATTTAAAAAATAAATAAATAGTAATCTCTTCTAATACTCTTTACATAGTTTTTGGAAAAACTCTACTAAAGTTACAAGCCATGTATTTTGATATTAACAGTGGGTTTAATTATATAAATGATAAATACTTTCAAGCATCAGACTCACTATGTTTAGAAACTTTCTAAACTGTACAAATAAAATAGTGGTATCAGTACCAGTGAGTACCACAAAAGTGAGCATCAGTACTCATACTCAGTCTGAAAAACAAATGGTATTGATGCATTGTTTAAAGACAGCCGGTTTGCAGCATCGGGGTGCTTTATTACCATTATTGTCATCAATAATCACTCTTACTCCTTTTTTATTATGCCCAGCGGATGGTTTTGTCCAGTACGACATACGAAGGAGGGTCAGAGAGCAGGGTCAGCCTTTGGCAGAAGTGGCAGCGCTGCCTCCCCGGGTGAAAGGTCATGCTCAAGGCGCCAGCAGCAGTCTGCTTACTGTATCAGCCACGGGCTGCAAACCCAACAAGTAATAAACAATAACGAAAACAAAAACTAAACAGAAAACAAACAAACATCAATAATAATAATAATAATAAAATAATAATAATAATATAATGATAATGATAATAACCACAACACCAGTAAATCATCATCATCATCTGGGCTTTACATCCTTTTCTCTTACTCTCTCATATTTTCCCATGGCTTAGAAGCATATACAGTTACACTGTTAATGGTTAAAACTGACAAACACAGTATACAGCAGTAAGGGAAATGCTGGGGGCGGGGGGAATTACCTCAGGTAGGTGCTATACCCTGGGGTCACATGTCCAACTCTTTACACTCTGCTTTCCTAACCTAATATCAGCAAAGAGTGACTCTGGCCAGATGTAAAAACATCTTTTTTCTTAATCAGGCATTATGATACCCCCTAGTGGCAGGAACTGGGAAAACAAGCCGAAGTCACAGTTAACGCCCCAACTTCGAAACAATCACACCAGCCCTACAACAGGTCAGCTGTGATCCCTCCAGAAGCATTAAGCTTTGACACAATTCCAGCCAAGTACAAATTTCTCGAAGACTGTGACCCTCACAAGGATGAGTGAAAATGGACATTGCCCTCTGGGCAACACCTAAACCTGTTTGTACACAGTGCCGACAAGGTGCGCCCGCCAGTTCTCCAGCAAACACACCCCTGTCCCGGCAGCACACTGCTCCAGGACACAAGCCTCCGTAAGAGTGACGCACAGTGGAGAGGCTGCTGCCCACATGTGTCAGCTGATCATGTGACGAGAGACTATCACACCCTGTCAATCACTTCCTGGTTTACAACCAATAGGAAACAACAGCAGACACACCTGCACACAGTAAACCCATCATTTCTCCCATTACTTCAGACACTAAGCAGTCCCCGTCAGACCTCCACTCTCCTAAATGCGCCATGCTTCTTTGAAACACACTGTATACGTGTATTTAAGGATATATTGTAATTTCAATGACTTAAACACGGGGGACTATACATAACTGGGACCTTTTCTCACACACATACTGTCACGGGCAGAGCAAGCATGTCTTTTCGTTCAAACTCCAACCAGTCCTGCCACATTCCAGAAGTCTGAGCGCGCTCACACTGACATTCTGTCACGCACATGGAGGAGGGCTGCCACGCGCCAGCCATTGGCCTGAGACAGGCAGCACTTTTTCTGTAGTTTAAGCACCTTTTTGCAGGCCATTCACACACCAGCTAGGGCAATGTATTCCAACAGTGACCGGGCCACTGCCGGGGTGCAGTACTCAATACTTCCACAAGGGGGAGCCGGCTTGCAGTCTTGTATCCACCCACTGCATTCCACAAGCTGGAGGAAGCGCCAGGACAACCCAAATACACTTACCACACAATGCGAATCTGGGCGCTTTTATCCTGACTCGGAGTTCACCTCTCCCTGCTCCTCTTACAAAATGCCCTAAATCACAGGACATTCATGACTGGCACACAATCATTTATTGTGTTTGTTCATTGTCTTGTAATAAATAGATACTGCACATTAAAGTGAAACAAATGACTGTGGATTAACATAAAAGCAAATGAATCCCCAGGAGAAAAGATGGCAAACTGGCCCTAGAGCCTCCATTTCGCATGAGCACTGGGAAGTCAGAGCTACCTGAAGTGATACTCCGCCTCTACAGCTCTCCAAATCCACGCCTTCGCAAGGTATTTGCCCCCTCCCAACTGGCAAGATCTATGAAGGTGGGGGGGGGGGGGGAGCGGCGGCGCTTGCTAAATATGCGGACATTAGATGTGCGTCACGTCATCGTTGCTGCGGGAAACATTCAGGACACGTACTGCCCAAGAGGAAAGGCGAAAAGGAAAAGTCCCACGTCAGCCTCCTCTCACGATGTTTGTGAAAATGAGCCAAACATGGCACTCAGGAACAGGGCAGCATAATAAATGTAACATTCGCCTCGGGCCCTTCTTCCATCCCTCAGCCCTTTCTGAGCACATTTTTATATAAAACTGAAATTGCTTTGCTGCGATTTAGAAATTCAGAGAAACAAATCAGGCATTCAAAACATTCTTTTTCAAGAAAGTTTCGACATTACATTTTAATTCTGCGGACTCACACTTTACTACTGCTTATGTTTTAGAAAATGGCCTACATGTGGAGGCGCCCCCTTGTGTTAAAAATTAGAACAGCGACTGTGCGGCTGTCACAGCATATATGCGGGTCATGTGACTCACAGACCACAAACGGCCCCAAAACTCTCACTACAATACCCACATTTCTAAGGCTCATTGTGTCCGCTAAAACGAGCCATTCAGAAGCAAGCACTGCCCTCCCCCACAATGACAAAGGGACTAATCAGGAAAAAAACCAAGACAAGTAAGACCCCACCCACCCCACACCACCACGAGAGAAGAAGAGGGCAGCAGTCAGCAAAGGGCAGCTTTCACCTGAGCGTCTAATCTTGAAAGGAGCTAAAACGTTTCATCATTGCACTGAGCCTGTGGTATTTGTCAAGTCCTGGCTTGTCTCCCTCCTATAAGTGCGGCTGGCAGGAGTCGGCAACTGCTCACTGGGCCATGACGGAACCCCCACTACCCAGGTTGGAACGTGCCGGAACACATTCATTTAGCGGAGAGTTGCAACTATGAAGACCATGAAATCAAGGAAACACAAAAAAAAAACAGTAAAGAGGAGGAAATGATGGAGGGGTGCCTTAACGTGAGATGAGATAAGGAGGTAGCCCCTCCCCAATAGAGGTGAAGCACGTCTGGAAATGTTAACTTGGGAGGGGGAGGGGCACTTCACACGGGCCCAGGAGGACATTGTGGCATGCCCTTTAGCATTCCAATAAAACGTCTCTCCTGGTTGACAGAGGAGCACGAAGCATCCTTCAGGGAGCAAAGCAAGCGTGGGAGTGGCCTTGGAGCAGAGCAGAAACACGGCGACAGGGACCTCGGGACTGACCGCAGCGGGATGCATGACGTCCACGATCACCAGGGCAAAAAAAGTGAGAGCGGCAGTGTTGGGCTGCTTCCTCCCGCCGTGTCCCAATCCGCTTAGCAAGCACTATAGGATTTGTGCCAGTGGGTGACCTGAAACCCCCACCCAGAGAGAGTATGTGGAGTCCAGCCCAGGAGTGACACTGGCTAGCTGCTATGTTATGTTATGCGATGCTACGCTACACTATGCTAGCCACTGCTCTCTCTTTATCGTTAGCCATTCCTGCAGCAACACTACCAAAGAGCTCCAGTGTGGGTTGGTAAATGGGTCATTCAGAGTAGCGCTGTGACTTGAGGGGACCACTCTGGGCACTGAGAGAAATTCCCACATTCAGCTGGTGTGGGGTAGAAAGCTGGGATAGAGCTGAGCTAGACGTAGGGAGAACCCACGGGTTGGGAGAGGCGGTGTAATGTCATAAAAGCGGGCCAAGACCAGAACACACGGAGCAGCGGACGGAGGAGTGGTGGAGAGGATCATCAGCAGGTATCAGCCAGGACTAATACAGCCTAATACCGCAGTGGGATGTGGTGGCTGACTGCTGGCTGAGGTGGAAGAGATTACCTTCAGGCACAAGCACATAGAGAGAACAGGTAACATGCTGGGTCGCGGTGCACCAGGACAGCCGCTACCCCCCTATTCAAATTCATCTGGCCATGAAAGACTCTCATCCAGAACCAGCAATGGGGTGAGATCATGTGACAGGGGAGTAGCCAGATCATGTGACAGGGTCAAGCCAGAGCAAAGACACACAGTGTGGAGACAGGGGCGTGATGACTGTCTGACCACTGTGTGCGAGAAAACAGGAAGTCCAAAGCTAGGAGTGACAAGGGGGACAGCAATGCAGTGCACTAAGCGGACGGGATTTTTCTTTACTGGGGGGGGGGGGTCATATATTTGAGTGCATAGTACGCAGTTTGTTATAAGGGCTCATATGACAGCAGGCAACAGAGTAACAAGTTTGAAAGAAACGTGTAAAGGCTGTTTGATGCCCTTTCAGCCCCCTGAGTGGGGAACTCCAGGAGGAAAGGGACATAGCTCAGACTGCGAGTGCAGATAACATACGACACAGAGAGCTTTTTGGGACTGAGCTTGTTATGGAGATGTATACGTAGTTTCCCACATCTGCCCATTAGTTGTGCATATTGTAAGCTTCCATCACATGTCACAGTAAGCCTGAGGAACATGGCGTGAAACTACATAATATCGAGATATCGGTGGTGTGACAATTCACAGCAAGGAGGATTTTGGTCAGCACTGTCGCCTCATGTTGGGGGTCGTCAATGTTGTCTCCTTCATGGCTCTGTGTGTGGAGCAGGCATGTTCTCCCCATGTCGTCGTGGGGTTTCCTCTGGGTGCTCCAGTTTCTCCCCCACAGCCCCAAAACATGCTGAGGTTAACTGGAATTACCAAATTGCCCAAAGGTGTGTATGGTGTGTGAGTGTGCACTGCAATAGGTTGATGCACCATCCTGGGTTGTTCCCTGCCTTGGGCCCGTAGGCTCAGGGATACACTTTAAACCCCCCCCCCCCCCCCGACTCTGAATAGGACAAGTGGATACAGAAAATCTAACCAAGCACTAGCAGAAACATTGTATGGAAGAATGCTGCGAAATCATGAATCTTATACGGACAAACAATGCACAGTCTGCAATCTCTTACTGTATTTATATGTAAAATTTTATTAAAACATCAGTTTTGGAATTGGCATGTATGACATACTAAATGGATCAGACGGGGGTACAAAAAAGTGGATCGGGACACCCCTCCTTCTGCGGTCTCCCTCTGAGGGACACTGCACAGCGGCATTCCCTACCCTCAGCCTCCACCGACAGGCCCCGCCCACAGCAGCCCCCCAGCTTTGCAGCTGCATTAGCGCGAAGACCACATGAGGACGGCGTGAGGAACCTCACGCTGCACTTTAGCCTAGTCTGATGTGCCGCTACTGTAACACCACAGTGCCATAAAAACAGCAGTCTGCAAGTCTGAGCACTATTGCAACAGCATCACTCCTCTACCACTACAGATGCAGCCCAAGCTCACACCATCACACCTACAAATCTCTTTGCTTTACTAACAAGATGGCTGACTACCAGTTTTTATATATTTCACATTCACACTGTTCTGGGGTTCGTGTGTGTGGATTGCACAGATTATTCAAGAAAGTCCAAGTTGATTAACTCATTTTAGACATTTTAGTCCCTTGTACTATTAGCCAAAGAAAACCTCAATTCACGCAGCATGACCCACGGTTCCCGGCCTTCCCCTGGTGCCCATCGGGTCAGTGCGAATGTCGTCTCTGCACATGCTCTCCGAGCTCCTCTGGGGTGCATGGAGTAACTGCTGATGAACACCGGTAATACTTCGCATTCCACACACGTCACTTCTTCCGTCACTCTCTAAATGCCGTTTCTCTCTCTCGCTCATCTCCGCGGAAGGTCAGTCTCTCCGCTTCGCTTAGAAACAGAGCCCACCTGAACTAACCACAGACCACGACATACTGTAACGACGTGACCGCAGCACACAAATGGCATTCGGCTGGAGTGGAGTTGTAAGCTAAATGAAACAGCAACACATTTCAGGTCACTATCTTTCTGCTCGTCACACAGTCCTAGAGAAGCAGACTATGAGACCCCACAGCTCCACTCACCCAGACTGTGCTGGGAAAGTCTACATGGGAGGGAGAAACCCCAAATCTCCTACTGCAGGTACCGCTACCCATTAAACCATAAGCAGTCCATTATGCCGGCATGAGCTTCGGCTCCTGCAAATCACCAGTGACAGGAGAGATGGGGAAATCAGAGCAAAGCACCTTGGAAGGCATTTAAACAGAGCGCCCACATTCGCAAACCTCTTCACGCGCGTCTGACAGCTGGGGCCTGCCAGCCGCTCCAGGCGGCCTCCAGGAGCCCCTGCCAGCCATCACCCCGCACACCGCCCGCAGACATAATAAAACAAGCCTCCGTCAGCAGCGAGCAAAGTGCCACTCTGCTCGGATAAGCCGGGCGCCGGTCCTGCGCACTCAAGGACCTTTCGTGTTTCGTTGACAGTTAAAATGGTCTGTGGCGACCTGAACGGTTTGGAAACCCCCACACGCCACACACGTGGGGAGGGACTCTATGTGAAGGCCTCCGCTCGGCCGACAGGAACTTTAAACCAGATATCAGGAGCAAGTCAGACAGCAAAAAAAAAAAGAGAAAAAAAAACAGGAAAGCATCCTGTTTCCCCAAAACCCACCAGGCGACCATGAACGCTGCGCCATGCCCTTCCCTTTCCCTTCCAAATGCTCGTACATGCAAGAAGAAAACCAGAACAAAGACACACGACGGTGGCTGGGAGCTTCGGCGAAAACCCCTTGTGCGCAGCGGCAAAGGTCAACATTTTCCGGAAAAAATAAGCAGGCTGACCCCTGGGCTGTGGCATTTATGCACCGAGGCATAAAGTAGAGATTTACAGAGAGGCAGGGAAGCCACGGCGTAACCAGATAATCCCTAAACCGCCAGCCAAGGGAAACCTGTCTCAGCCGCAGGGGTGGGTACACCAGGGCCATGTGAAAGTGGCACTAACCAAACGGTATCCCTGTGCCGCCCACATGCCACTGCACTGAGGGTGTGGCCACCGCACCACAACACTGGACAGGGGCCGCCCACCATAGCCGACCTTTGGTCTGTTGCTCAAGAGTACAAACAGAGGTAGGACTTCAGTGTAGCTGTCATTTGAGGCGGCTCAGGGTGGTGACTCCCACCAGCCGATTCAATATCTATGCTGCTCTCTTTCGGTTTAAACACTAGCCGAGACCCACGAGGATTTGTGTCCACAGTCAGAGGACCAGAGCAAGGGCACTAAAACCAGGAAGCTAGGAGACTCCGCCTACTTTGTTCCATTCTGCATTTAATAGCACCTCTGTCTCCAAGCGGAGCCGGTCTTGCTTGCAAACGCTCCAAGGCATCTACAGAGCTTTCACCTGTTGACGTACTGAAGCATCCTCACCACCCAAGCAGAAATTCTCCACCTGGAGTGACTACAACTGGAAGGAGAGGAAGCTCCTTTCTTAGGATAAAAGTCGGCACCTTTCAAATCCAAACAGTAGCACCTTATGCACCTCAGGTGGGGCCCCTATATTTTGGCCCTCAATGTGCAACAGAGGATCTGTGGGTAATGCCATCGTCATATGATCAAATGATTTGATTCGAATCATGGCAGAGGGCAGGGCAGGGCAGGGGCAGTCAGGAACAGACATGGAGGGGCAGCACAACAGCACCCGAATTAAAAAAGAATTCGTCGATTCGACGACCCTTACAGGCACATCCTGGGAAAAGGGGGCTACGTTTTCACAACGAGAGAGATCTCTGCGCACAAACAGCATGAAGGGTCAGTGAAAAATTCCAGAAGTAAAATCCGCAACTTCACAGAAGTAGGTCGTCACTTTTGACAAATCTATAAATAGATGCTCACACTGCCAGCCAATCAATCAAATCGATGACCTAAAACAGTGTGTCAGTGAGCCCTGCAGGAAACAGGAAGCGATGCCTGGCGCCTGATCTGATCACCTGACAGCAGTTGAAAAATAAACAGAAACTGTGGGAGTTTCTGTCACTGGCTGCTTTGATGATCCCGACTCTCCTACCGACAGGCACCTCTCACATACTCAACGTACAGACCTTGGACCCCTTCAGAGACACTCGAAGAAAGCACCAGCAACACACCAACACTGACCAACACTGACCACACTGGGGTACCAAATTCTAAGAACATGCCAGAATATAGATTGTCCTTCCACCACAAATATATCATGAACGCCAACCAAAATCCTACACGGACACAAGGTTCTAGTCTGTCAGGCTCTCCATTGTGACCCTCAGGCTCTGGCATCCCACTTAAAATTCCACACCAGAACTCTCATTCATGGACCCTGTGACGCTGTGCTACAGAGCCCTTGCATCAGGTTCTCCTTTTCACAAACACCACTCCATTTGTTATTCACTACTTTCAGCGTGACATGAGCGTCCTTAACACCCTCTGCATTTTGAGTCAAAAAAAGGAGAACATCATCAACCATGCCGAGTACCGCAATAAACCCATCTACTGCTGCAGCATCTAGAAGCAATATTCCGCCATACTCTGCACTGTTCTGTAAGCTTTGCAGGCACTGGCATAGACAGACTTGGGAACAATGGCAGGAAGGACCCCACCCAGAGGCAGCAATGCAGCAATAGTCGGCTTGAGGTGAACAGTTGGTTTAGACTGAAGGGTCCTTCTCCATTGTCCAATCCCAGCCCCTGCCTCACATTTTGCACCCCAGTCAGCAGGCTGATCGTTAGTTACGTTGACCGTCAAGCCCCTTTTGTTCCCATAGAGAGAACTCGGACCTTAAGCGTTAATGAGCAGAGAGTGGGGGTATTTCACCTAAATGAGCTGTGACAACAGGAGTAGGGGGAAGGGACAAAACATTGCCTCTTGGTTATTCCAGAAATCCACCCAAGAAACCTCATGGCCGACACAGCCAGGCAATGTGTGAAGTGGATCACAATGCAAGTTGTGAGAAAGGCATTATAATAAAGACCTGCAGGTTGGGAGGATGCAATTTCTTATGTTTATGCTGATAACTCAAGCTTGGAAAGAAATCGAGAGTACCAGAATCATGCCTACCAGAATCATGCCTACTCAAATATACGGTGTATGCTGCTGAAACCTCCATCTGAGAACATTCTGGGCCGTTCTCACCCAATGGCTACAGTACAGCTACACCCATACACCAGCCTCCATACCTGCATGGGCTCCGTGGGACTGCTGCTCAGCTCATCTCCTGACTCCAGGTCATGGTAGTGTTTGTCTGAGTCCACCGTGGGACCCGTCACATCCACTGAGATGTCCAGAGGGACTTTTTTGTCAGATGAGGGGGACTTGGCCCGTTGTCGTGGCAATGAACCACCATTACTATTGATGCTGCTGCCATGGGGGAGGGGGTCCGGTGAACCTTTGCCATGCCCGGAGCTGGCCGGGTTCTGGTTGATGTCTTTGACTACTGTCGGCGGGGTCAGATGAACCGTTGGTTTGTTGAGGTTCTCGTTGGGCTTGCTGGTGTCCGGAGTGGCGGGCCGTGGCCTGATGGGGCCGCCCTGGGTTAGGGCCTTGGGTGGTGGCATCAGGGCCTTGCGAACCTCCCGCACATACTGGGCAGGTACATAGAACGGCTTGGATCCCTCGTCTTTCTTAACCTGCCACCAGTCCACGTTGGTCTTCTTCACCAGCATGTAGCATTCCTTAGGCTTTATGGTGATGACGCGGTCCTTGGCCTTGTACACGTACTCATACTCCACCTCGATGTATGGCTGGCCCGGGGCAATGGACAGCTCCGCCTTGTCGTCCCGGTCTGCCATGTCACAGCTGATTATTGCCAGAGGGCCGGCGTGGTCAGCATCGCTCGCCCGGCAGAACTTGGGGGTGGAAAAGGGGAGAGAACAGCGGGTAAACACAGAGACAGATCACCTGCAGTGTGTGTGTGTGCTGTAAACCTAAAACACCATTTCAACATGGCTGAATATGCTATTTTTTTTACAACAGAAATGTAACAAGTATTTTTGTATTGTATTCCAAAATCTCAAGCAACTAGGCATCAAAGAATAAGAACTGGACAAGCAACCCCAAATGAAAACATGGGATCTATACAGCTTCTGTCCAGGTTCTCAAACAGGGACTCATTAGCCAACCAGACCATCACAACTCTTATCAAAATAGCTGTGTTTTTTTCTTCCACAGTAACGGATTACAGCCACATCCGGCAGCGGTGCCCGTGACATCACTCAACCTTTAAAACGTGAGAGGACACCGGAATTTCCTTGCGCAAGAAATGCTCAAAACAAAACCAAAGGGTGTCACCCACAAGACTACGGAGAGACCCACCTGAAAGCCACTCCCTCATTTATCTGTGACCGTTTATGACTTGACATGAGAGCAGAATCTGGCTTCGTCTACAGTCAGCCAGGTATCTGCTGCAGATCCATGGACGCCCACAGAACTGGCATTCCAACAGCAGGGTGGGGGGGGGGGGGGGGGGGGGCAGAGAGAGAGATGCTCACCGCAGTGGAAACATGCAGACACATGTCTACTGAACTGCAGTCCATTAAGCAAAGTGAGGCATTCCAGACCATATCCTCTGTGCATGAGCGAAGCCCTGTTTGCTACTCTTCACCAGCGGGTGAGCTAATTGGGTGCAGGAAGAAATTAATTTTCAAACTAGCTGCTCACCTGGCTCTTTTGTGTTTTGTGAATTTTTGGGAGCAGCTAATAAGGTATTTTTGCACCATACAAAGGGGAGTGAGAATTATGTCTTGGGCCTTGTACCCCAGCTCACCACAGCCTCAATCTTGATAAGAGGTTATGGATGAATAGATGGGGAGCAGTAATAAATAACAAAGCCCCCAAAGGATGTGGGGACCTCAGGTTGAACTCCCACCTACATTAAGGGGAACTTCCCGAGACCCCAACCGACAGCCTTCACCGTACCGAGCCTTGTCTGATCCTAAGGGGGCAGTGTGTGGCTCTGCATTGGGATCCTGTGCCCGTGATTGTAAGGTCACTGACTTAAATCCCAGAGTCGGCAGAGTAATTTCACCGTTGGACACCCGAGCAAAGCCCTTAAACCCCATTTGCACCAGGGAGTGCCTGACCCTGCTTTCAGTTGTATGCTGCTTTGGATAAAAGCATCTGTAACATAAAATAACTGCAGCTAAGAGCTACCCTACTGCAAAATGGGAGGAACCAGCTTTTCATTTCTGCCAAGCATCGAACCATGTTAACGGCTCCTGCACCTCACAAGCGCCCCCGCTCTTCCACATGCCGCAAAGCCCCCTGTCCCAACCCCCCAGACTTATGATCTCCTGTCTCCGGGCCTTTTCAGAAACTCCACTTTTCCCATCCCATCCTCAGAAGGTTTCCCTGCAGACTTTTGCGCTTCTAGTCAAACACAGCTACACTAACATTGGTTTAAGTTACTTATATGAAACTAGACACACCGTCCCCAGCAGAGACAACATTAACAAGTTTAGGGTGACACTATCTGTACACAAAGGCAGACCATAGTACACATGTACACAAGGTTAAAAACTGACTGCATATATATAGAACTAAGCCAAGTCTGTAGCTTGGAAATTCGGATGCAAGTCCTACAGGTAGGGCACCATATTAAAAAAAACCACACATACATCAACAAAGGGTTCCTCAGCTAACTGTTAAAGGTGCTGTGTCATGCCAGGACAACAACACAGCCTCGGGATAAAGCCCCAGTGCTGTGAAACACTCATCTAACATTTAAACAGTCTGGCACCCGCCTACATGTTCATCATTCTGGGGTGAGATGGATCATGGATGGTTTTGTAAGAGAACAAGTCAAACTAGGACTGTTATTGCTCACTTTTGCATTTCTCTGGGTTGTTTTCCAGCTAGCAGGTAAGGGAAGGGCACATATCAGACACGCCTCTGTGTTTTAGAAAGCATCTCCCTGCCTCCCCAAAATTCAGAGCAATGTTACTGTAATTAAACCCACTGATCACACTTCGCAATGATGACAGAATACCCCAGTCACTAACACTCATGCCAAAAATACTGTTAGACAAATATGGATAGCAATTCCCGAACTGTATTACTTGACATAATTGAGCAATGCCCGGTCCGATGTAATGGACCACACTTCCTTTAACTGGGAGAACACACCCTCGGCCCGGGCCATGGACTCACTATAGACTTTCATCCATGAACAATGCAGCCTTTGTCGTCGTCGTCATTTTTCTTCGCATATTCAGGTCCGACCACCGCGGACAAAGACGGCAGTGGAAAACGACAGGGCCTCAGAGCAGGAGCGTGACGTGGGAGACGCGGTCAGTGACACCCGCAGAGCCCTTGCACGAGAGCACATGCCGAGGTAAGAGTCACCCGTGTGTTCATACATGAGTCAACCGAAGTACCAAAAAACAACAAATCCCAAAGCGTAGACAGAAGAAAGAGCAGTGAGTTGGCCCCTGCTGAGCATAGCACCCACACCCCCGTATACACATATGCCTGTATGCAAACACGCTCTCGTCCAAGGAAGAAGCCCAGCAGGGTCACACTAAAAATTTTTTGGGACGGCCTTTCAATCAGCCAATAACTGTGAGGCCCATGACTGGAGTTGAGAACCACTGTTTTATTGCTGGCTGACGGAGAGCTCATCCCAAAAACCCACACCCACAGCGGCCCTCCACAGAGCAGGTACCACAGCCCTGTTTTAATGTATAATCTGCCACATTTGTATGTCACTTTGGACAAAAACATCTTCCAAAAAAAAAAATACATATGAATGTAAATGTAACTTTCATGGCAAGATTCTTTGCAAAAGTTATAACAATATCTGGATGCTCCTAAAAATGAAGATTCCAAAAGAGTTCAGTGCTTGCATGTAACTGTCTACTTTACTGTCTAAAAAGTGTTTTTTGCCTCAAGTGTAACTCCAACTCTCATTCCCTTCCTGCAATTACATTAAATATTAACTAACAAATGACGTTTCATATTAAAAAAGTCAAGGACTGTGGTAACAGAGTAAGCAATACATGTCACTCACTCCTGTTTCTCAATCCAGAGGTAACAATTTTCAGTAGAAAAAATATGAATGTTTCCTCCCACAAAAGGACCAAATGATAAAAAGTATGTTAGGCTCACTTGTGAAAGGCTCTTGTACAATGTGACATCCATATTCCCTACATCACCACTCCTGCTACAGACCCTCTCCAAAGCTCACACGGTATATACATCAACCAATCAGACTTATAAAACGAGGTATAAAAAAAAAAACTCTTATTGTTATTATATATTTTGGTTCTTTTAAAACAATAACGATGAACTGCTGGTCTGTTCCAAAGACACAGAAGTTCACCAGCCATAAAGAGGACAAAACATCCTATTTGTCAGTGAATGTACAGGACAGTGCAAAATTTTACTGGGTGACTGACCTGCCACATTTCAATCCCGCCTGTTTCCACATGCGTTCAGCACTTCACTCTGAAGTGGGGAACTCTGTCTGCCCGCTCTGCTCTGCTCTGCCCCACCCCTCCCTCCCTGGGTTTCTAACAGGGCTACAGTGCCAGAAACAGTCCCCCCCCCCCCCCGGGAATTCGGCCTGAAAATATCAGCGAACACAGCACATCCCCTCCCACACTTAAAAACACAGCCTGCGACCTCAGTTACCCTCACTCATTAAAAAGGTCACGTTTTCTCACACCCTCTCCCCAGTCCGATGGAGAGATGACAGTCCCAAACCCATGGCAAAATACCTAGCAGACTCACAGTGCCAACACCCACATACCCCATAGACCTCCCCCTCCATGCATCTAATGAACCTGCATTCCTTCACTATCTCCCCTTCTCTCCATCCATACATCTAATTATCCCAAAGTCCTCCACTTTGCCCCCCCCCCCCCACGCGCACACACACACACACACACACACACACACACACACACACACACACACACACACACACACACACACACACATAATTAACCCGAAGCCCTTGTCTTTGTGTCTTTTCACCCTCCTTGCCCAGCACCCGCCCCCCCAGTGAATCTGCTCTTCCTAGGAGAAGCTCAGCAGTAGCCAGATCAGACACGTGTAGGCAGAAAATGCACAGGAGCTAAATGCAGGGAATTTCACTGCAAGCCCGTACTGGTTATGAATCATAATGGTACTTGGCTGGCGATAAACTCAGGATAAAAATATAATGCCTGAACAATGACTTTAAGAGACATCTAACCTTCTAAAGCGTTTCTAAACTGCACTGTCGATACTCAACTAATCAATCATTCTAAATGTTTTTTTTTTTTTTAATCGTGCAGACTGCATTTTACACCCACTACTAAGCGTTAATCTCCCACTCAGTGTGATTTAACAGAGCTGACCTAGCGCTTCTTCTATAGCAGAACAAAAGCCCTGTCTCTTAAAAGACCTGCCTGGACCCAAAGAGACCGAAAAATGATGTCCCAGAGCAAAAGTCAAGTAACAAGTACCTACTTGGTGTTTGCAGATTTACATATTGTTAAAAAAAGATTAGAGGTGGCTGATTTATGCTTTACATTTCAACTCAGTTCTTTATATGATATTTAAAATCGTTAGAGATTAGATTACCATTTTATTATTATCGTGCATGCTCATAGTCCATCAGCATTTCATCCACAACTCCGTTGTTGTGATTCAGTTAATTCACTTACAGTACAGCGAGCATTGTTAAAATGGGACACCTGGCAAAATTAATTTTCAATTTTTTTTTTGTTAATATATGTGCCGAGTAACACAATTTCTGTTCTATATAGTGTTCAATGGCCATTAATGTACTTAAAATGGTATCAAGTTGGGATTCAAGACATTGAGATAATTCTGTAAATTTTTCCAGAAAGAAAATTTTCACCAAGTGTCCCATTTTAACAATACTCAGCCTAATCATCACTATTGTATACTATTACCCAGTGAGTCTGCAACGTGGAACTCATTAAACCTTATAAAAAGCAAAACAGCTACCTGTTCTGCAGCCAGTAGCGCCGGTTACACTAGGAGTGTGATCGCACTGACCGGCAGTATAGTGCTATTAACCGAGAATATGGTCAGACTGACCGGCAGTATGGTTACACTTGGTTAAAGCAGAACATCGGCGATCAAATACTTTTGACAAGTCACTAACAACTTGCCAATCTACCGAAAAGACCTGCAGCACACTCGTTTATACCAACAGTAGTGGCGCAATTGCCAAGCGCGAGCATGGGCAGGTGTAAATACATACGGGAAAATACGCGTAACATACGTGCTCGGGTCATGAAAGTAAGTAAACTTCCCTGATAAGTCGGTTAACCGCCTACCTCCCGTAATATGCTGTTTCGGGGACAGTCGGTGTCAAACCTGCATTTATATCTACATCGACTTTGTTTAGGCTACTTGTGTCTGGATACCGCAGCCAGTCAAACAGCCAGAAAAGCAGAAACAGGTTGATTTTCATCACCGCAAAAGAGACAAGAACCATTTCACACAGTCGCACAGGACAGCATGTAGCTGATCAGATGTGAACAATATTTCTGCTTAGCCTTTGGCAATGGTTTAAAATAAAGTTAACTATGTACGCATCAAGTTACTAAACTAGCTTAAAAGCTGGGTGGCTAGCTAACTACTCGCTACCTACAACATAACTTTTTTTGCATATCAAGCAACTACAGTTTTACAAACCTCGTGTTTTGGCGTAAATGTCCCTTTTTTTCCAAAAAGGGTCCAGTTCCGTGAAGAAATAAATATAATATGTTTTTCCCTTCTTTCTCGCGTTTCACCTTAACCAGCTGGGACTAGGAGCCGTGCCGCTCCCGCATTGCGCGCTCCAGCTGCGCGCGGCCACGACCGTGCGCGTCCACGCTCGCCTGCCTGTCAGCGCTGTTTAGCATCGCGCTGCTTGTCATTCCCATTCACTTCACTAATGCCCATGCCGGTCCCCGTGGTAAACTACGTTTACAGTATAGTGGCACCACCGTGTGGCTCTCTTGGGGAAATAACATCGACGGTACTAAACATCCATTACTGGTTTGACATAAATACGTCACTGACAAATCATACAATGATCATATTATGTTCAAACACAATCGGTGGCTTTATGCCTAATTTTTTGTTTTATTAAGGTCTGTATTAATGAATAATGAGGAAAGTTTGCTCTTCTTCTGATTATCTCCTTCAGTCACACTGAGTATAAAAGAAGTAGAGCATTTAAACCTGAATTTGCATTAAATCCCCGTGATATTCAGTATCTCTAAACCACTGCGAATGATATCTGGTTATCTGACAAATGTTTCTGTACAAATCAAGCGTAATCTATTTTAAATAATGCATTTGTAAATTGGGATAAAGCCTTTTGGATGAAAAGAACTTCGTTTCGAAGTTTTTTTTCCTCATATTTCTCCCTCCTAGTTTGTAGGGGCAAATGTATGTCATCCCAAGCACCCCAGATGACACACGACGCGCCTGCCAACTCGAGAGAAGTGGAGACTGGCCCTCGCAGTCAGACAAGAGCCTGAATGATTTTCTTCTTGTACTTGGTTTTGTCGCCAGCTTATTTGTCGGTGTCGAAGATAGGTGGTAGGTTGCGACGGCAAAATGCAGTTATTTTGCAGCGGCTCCTGTAAAAACATTTTCTAAAATATCCTACCTTGCCTGCTGCACTTACAGGTAACGCAGGGTATTTTTGCGGTGCTTTTGTTCTGCTATAGAAGAAGCGCATCACCGATTGGATTAATAAATTTACACTATATTATAGATTTTAAAGAAGGTTCTATAGCGCGTATTACTTCATTTTAAGTGTATATGCAAGAAAAGACCGCTTTTATAGCATCGGATTCTTTGGGGAAAAGGAGTTATTTACATGTTTAGTGTTGGTGTTTTTGGGCAGACGCTATTTTACGTCACTTTGGACAAAAAAGTAAATGAATGCAGATATTATTTAGCGGTTGGCAGGTAAGTGGTTGGAGATCGAAAAACACGACGTTCGCCTAAGTATAAAGTACAGCAAATATTAGGAAACATTACGCGCATTAAAACGGACGTGCCAAGACACTTAAACCATAACTGGACGGGCAAGATTACAGACAGAAAGGCTAAACAGTGGGCATCACAAATTAGTGGGACCGAAATGCTGGTTGGTGTAATCTGGAGAATTACAAGGGCGAGTCAATGAAAATTTAAAGTCGGGCAGTCTGATCCTTAAATTCTGTGACGTCATTGAGCCGAGGACCAGTCTGCTTTTTCATGATCGTTTAATCACACATACATTTACATCATGCAGTCGAAAGTAGTTGACATCACCATTAACCCCTTCAGAGCCAGCCAATGCATCCTCTTGGAATGATCCAGTACCACTGTGCACAGGTGGAATCTTCAAAGTCAATCAAAATTTAGTTACTATTACACAGTAATAAATTTCAGCAACTTTATTTTAACTTAATGCAAATAATTTAGCTGATCGCCATGAACAACACTCATTTTTACATTTTTGCATTCAGTTTTCAAGAGTAAAACTGGAGCAAACAAAGGCTATGGTCAAGCACTTTGAAGGGTACACTGAGACGTGACACGACCCAAGCCGTTCTCGGAGAGCACAGCCGCGGCATTTCCAAGGCGTTTGCAGTAGCCAAGGGCAACGTCCTCAAACCAGGTAAAAATGCAGATTGAAGGCAAAAAAAAGATAAGTTGCCTGTCATCAAGTAGAAAAATAGGGCTTTTGTTTTAAAAAGGTTAATTGGGGATAAACTCATCAAAATTAGAACTGGAATGACCATTTGCGGCAACTGCTATTGTGTGTTAATACGGAGAAGCAGTTCATTAGCGTCCCATTAGCGGTAGGAGAAGTGCTTTACAGAAACATCTTACTGCACTCTAGCAGCTAATCTCAAATGCTGAAGACTGATTCTCGTTTTGTTTTCCTTCCTGTCACAACCTATCAATATTGCTCTGACAAGAGGTGGTCTACCCTTGGCTATAACAACAGCGTTGTAGACGAATGATATTTAAAACAGGAAGATATGGTTTGGAGGATACACTCAAAAAAAAAAAAAAAAAACCCACAGCGTCAGGCTAGAGCCAGCTGTTAATAAATAACCGTTTACTCTATAGCAATGGAAGTATGGTGTTAAAGCAGAAGACAAACCGCTACATTGCCACACGTTAAGCCCCTCCCTTCTGTGCCCTGACCCATCTGATTAGCCAATCAGAAGGCGAGGAATGCCACCGCAAAATAGTTGTCAAGGGTTGGAGAATCCAAAACCTTTACTGTCATATACTATCGGCAGGACATGACTCCATTAACCCTAAATGACAACAATCTGCATGTTGGGCAGACTCACCTAGGCAAAGGGACCAAAAATTGAGTAATAATAATAATAATAATAATAATAATAATAATAATCTAAAATAGGCATACTGTTAAAAACATGGTCATGTTTGGGCTTTAAGTCCAACAATGAGGACAAAATAAAGTCAATGAACCCCAGTAACACTAAAATTAAAAAAAAAAAAAAGTATAAAAATCAATATCTACATGAAGTTCAACAATCAAAAATAGTACGATCAGAGAGCCAAATTCTAAAATGGGCGGCGTTAACAAAAACAGATAATGGAGATGTCAGCTCACCCCAAACTCCCGTCAGAGGAGGAACCATCAGAAGGTGCACGATCAGAGGTCTAACGCAGTCTGAATGAAACCACTTACTGATCTAAAGGCCGACTGACACTCATTTACCGAGAAAGCAAATCATGCGGAATTATAAATGGGTTATGAGTAAGACAGGGCATCTTTTTCAATCTTTAGGCCCATCAATTGTATATGCCAACGATGCATTTTAACCATTCTGTTATGATACAGTACATTCATTTACTGAATATACAGCAATAGGATATGATCACTTACAAGCAGCTTTCTGGGTGGCGAAATCGCCTTCTCTCCTCCAGAATGCACTCTTACACTCTGCTCCTCCTCACTTCTCGACATACTTCACTTAGCCCGTGTGTTGCGCTTACCATCCGACACATTGGCGTCATAGTGTTTTCATATTCGCAGGCGAGAGTCCACTTACCTCCACCCGCCCCAACCCCCCCGTTTTCAGGAAAACTTGTAGAGTATCATTTCAAACCACACAACAGGACAGAACTTTTTCGAGCTACTATTAGAATAATTTTAACAAGCTTACCAAATCTATTCAGAGAACAGTTTAAGTTCACAGCTGCCACCCCCCCCCGCCCCGCCCGAACCCGCCACCACCCCAAACTTCCCAGGCAAAAAAAAAACAATATACATAATTTAGGCTACAACATTTCTTGTAGGATCCATTTCCTGCCATTTTTTGAAAACCTGTAACATACATTCATCTTGGCACAGTGAAAACTAATTTTAAGACATAGAAGACAAGAAACTGTAGTCATAATGGAGTCACACATGTCATTTTGCCGAAGGTTGCCTATGCTGATTGCACTCAGTGGGGTGGGAGTTGGATTCCGTCCCAACTGGAAATCAATTTCATGGGGGGGGGGGGGGGGGAGTCAGAGAACAACTGTACAGACCCGGTGTTTCTGTGTGTGTGTGTGTGTTTGTGTATATATATATATATTTATATTTATATATATTCATAAACTCCTCCCATGAATCCGGGTGAGAGGAGCTGGCTGCAGTGGAATGACAGGTTCCCTAGGCGACGTCTGCATATTCCAAAGTGATCGGTTTTCAGCAGCTGAGGAAACAGGAGAGAGAGAGAGAGCAGGATTTTAGCGTGTGTTCCAGTGGGAAAAGCAACAAAGTAGCACCCACCACAAATCGGACAACTGCAACTTGCACTGTTATTGGATTCTATACCAAGTACTTATCTCACTGGAGGTAGCCAACAGCACACCACAAAGCGAGTGCTGTGCACACTTTCTTTAGAGAGCACGCTTGCATGCAGACATTAACGCTCGTTAAAAATGGCACGCGCTGCCAATTCCAGTAAAGGGCACTCACGTCTTGTCCTGCTTGTTGATGCCCCCCCCTCCACGGATCGCTACTGACTGGCTGTTTGGGTAGACGGCCCGGTTCACGTTGGGGTGGGTGGGAGATGCCACTGGGGGCTGGCCGGGGCGAATAGGTTTGGCTGTAAACAGAGTGGTGGACATGGATCAACAGTAAGCTAGTTATTCACAACCATAACAATCATCATCATCCAGTGCTCGAGTGGTCCAATCAGACCAGGTCCAATCAGACAGTTGCATCAATAGTAACAAAATAATATAGATACAGGCCTGGTACATGGCCATGGTACATTCAAAATATTTCCGCATCATACCAATACACTTCAAGAATAATGCTATCACTGCAAGAAAATGATAGGCATTAACGTTATGCACACTTAACAGTCTTACGCATTTGCAGATTTACATTTACTTAACAGACAGTGAAAGCTACGCACTGCTTAGGATCAGAACGCAGGGTCAGACAGTCCCTGAAGCAATTGGGGTTAAAGGCCTTGCTCAACAGCCAAACAGTGGTATGGTTACTCCAGGATCTGACCCAATGACCTTCCAGACATGGCCACAGACCCATAACCTACTGAGGCACACACCTCCCCAATGCTCATAAATTGCATGAAAGTTATATAATTATTTAGATGTCACACATGAGTTCGCACACTGTTCACACACTGCAGCATTTACATTGTGGTGGAAAAACAACACTAAGGCTATAAGGGCAACACAAGCATAGAAAGCCCAACATGTAGAAACACATTTGTGTGACAATTCTCATATCCGGTAGCAATTATTGAAAATACCTGCCAACCACAACAGAGCTTTTCCACTACTGTCATTTTGCATAATTGTCATTCCATGCGGCAGGGTAACTTTAAGACACTATGAGCAGATCAAAATTAGACACCGCACACGAAGCGTAAAAAGTCATTTACACCAATGAAACCAAGCCATACACACAAACAGGTCTGCACTGACCAATCTGGTTATAGCTAACACTGCAGGAATATAATTAGCAATAATTGCCAATAACAGATATATTTCAATGGTTCTGAACCAAACTCACTATATATATACACAGCAACCTGAATGATTTATTAGAAAATGCAGCAAACGAAACTGACAGACTCCTCCTAAGTCTATCAGGCAAACTTATAATGTATCAAGTCTCACAGTACCAGTCCACAGGCACTTTTAAAATCCATTATTAAATCTGGCCCGCAGATCAATCTTTCGCTTTCCGCTGGGAATAAACAACGTACCGTCATCCCACTAATCAGCACACATAATTTTTTACCCCCTCATTGCTCTTGTGGCCCTTGGGTTAATTCAGTCCGAGACCCCTGGTCTACATGAAATATGAAATTACAAATGACAACCAGGACAACCGGCGTTCAGCCACAGAGTAGGTCGATCCATCCAATGAAAAATGTCTAAGCTCTGCCCTGCCTCCAACCTTGTCAATACGATGCCACAAACTAAACAACCCACTTCAAAATGGAATTCAAGCCTGTTACTCATGTGAGTCTTTACCTGTACTTATGCAAATGACATGAAGAGCTGGCCTGATGCATGCGACTGTCATTAATGTGTCACTGCATTATGGCACTGCTGTACGAAAACCCCTAACTCCTCTTTACTATTCTTTTACAGTTTGGCTCCATATCCCACCAAGATTATGGCCAGAATTCGCTGTATAGATTCATTCCAGCTACCCCAGGCTCTCACATAAATTCAGACTTGGACAGGTAAGACCGAGCACAAAGAGCATCCCGGTTTTTGCTGTTCACTTCCTGTTCAGCTGCCCTAACCCTAATTAGTCCTAAAAAGGAAAACCCCATCCACAAACTGTTCCCCCACCTGCTAACTGCTAGAAACGCTTCCTGTGTGAATCGCGACTGTCAGCAGAAGAGGAGGCGGGCCCCGCTCACCGATCTGCGCGGAGTGCCCCCTCCTGGCCATGTTCTTGGCGCGCACGGCCTCCTTGATGCGGTCCACCTCCTGCTGGTAGCGCTTGCGGTCGCGCGCCGCGTTCTCCTTGGCCTCCTTCAGCGCCGACTCCAGCGCCTTGACGCGCTCGGCTGTGGCGCGCAGACGCTTCTCCAGCTTGGGCAGCTCGCAGCGCAGGTCCGCGTTGTCCCGCACCAGCTGCCCGACGACACACAAGAAGGGCGGTCAGTCACCGCCAAGGACGGCACTGAGGCTCCAGACTGAACCGCAAGACCACCAGGCTCCTGATTTAAGTCCAGGGCCGTGCAAATAGAAACTAAATACTCTCATTCACTCAGGACATGATTTATTTACGGCACCAAGAAGCAAAACATTTTAAAATCATTTGAAAATCATGGAAAAAATTTGGATTTTTAATTAAGTTTCCTTGTTTCCATGTCCCACCCAAACACACACGGTGACTCCACGGCAGATTGGATCCAGACGTGCTGGCTCTGTACCTGCTTGTGGACCTTGGTGAGCTGCTCCAGGTTGTTCTCCAAGAAGGAGATTTTCTGTTTTTGGGCTGCGCTGCCACCTGTGTCATCAGAATCCATCTCCGCACTCTGCAAGGCACAAGGCATGTGGTTCTTCCATCAGTCAGAGCCTTTTCATAGATGTGAACCAACAGCTATAGGTGGACCAGTCAGAATTGTAGGAACTCCTTAAAATTCAGGCTGTGCAGCTTGAACCTCAAAGCTGACTGTCATTCTTTATGCTAAGGCTTCCCAAATCCTAAATAAATGAAGAGATTAGATAAAACGCATTTTGCACACTTATTTTTAGCTTAAATCAGCCCAGGAGGACTGTAGTTACCTTCTTGACCCGGGTTGCCAGATCTTGAACAAAGAGTTTCCTGAGGTTGTGTAGTGTTTGGAGCTCCTTTGCCTAAGAAGAGGAAAACACAGACCCCGGGGGTGTTTGAACGTGAGGAGCTAATACGAGGCAAACCACCATGAGATTCCCATGGTGCCGAGGCCCCTTACCACAGTCTCCTCAAGCCCCTTGAGGTCCTGCCTGGCTTGTTCCCTACGATCCTGCATCACCCTGAAAACAGCCACAACCACCCATAAATACCTTTCCACAAAGACAGGCATGTTCATCCTGAAATATTTAAAAATGGCTGCCGGTGAACATACTATTAAGTATGTTGTAATTTACAAATAGCATCACAAAGGTTGCATGTAAGAGCACTTGAGGTTTCCCTGTTGGCATTATTATTTAAATACAGCGCACTCATCATCAACCGCAAGGACAAAGCAAACAAGAGCGATGATTTCGAAGCGGCCAGGAGGGGGGCAGAACGTACGTGAGGTCATGCAGCTTGCGGCTCTTCTCCTGGTCGGTGGACTTGAGCTTCTCGTGCTCCACCCTCAGACGCTCCTGCTCCAGCATGATCTTCTGGTTGAGACTGGGACGGGGCAGGGTCAAAGCGACACACTTAACAGGACGTCAGCTGTGGCAGCAAGTAGTGCATCATGGGAGCCGAAGGAGAGCATGTGCGCGTGTATGGTGATATGCAGCAGTGAATGGGCGACCGACTGGATGAGGGAGGGGGTCTTACTCCTGTAGCTCCGTGATCAGCTTCTCCTTCTTATCCAGCTCATCTCGCAGGCTTCCCAGCTGCTTCTGGTGGGCCTCACGGTGGCTCTGGATCTGACGCTCCACCGCCTCCTGCAGGACAGAGAGAGACGAGACGCAAGGGTGTGAGAAATGCATTCCGCCACTTCTGCAAACCGCCAGTGTTAAACCCAAGGGTCACGCTTATAAAGATCCACCTGCATACCTTGACTTCATTAGCCGTCTGAATCTCATTCTCCTTCTCCATTGCATGGACTTTCTCTGCGGAAACAAACCTAACTGTCATTTCTTTGGATTACGATTAATGTTTTTTTTTTTTTTAGTTTTTATAAGACCAACATGTACTGCCTACTGACAAACTAAATACTGCAGCATTGCTGGTGAAGATGGTATTCATAATTAACCACACCAAGGAGACCAAGAATCTGCAGTGGGAAGCATCATAAATCACCCACGACCCCGAACACAACATGGCTGCAAAGGACGAGTTGGAGGGTGGGAATGGGCTCACCCTGGGCACTGAGCTTCACCAGCTCCTCATTCAAGGAGTCCACGTTCTCCTCCAGCTGTCGCTTCTTCTGCTCCACATTCTGCAGGTACTCCGTCAGAGACTTGATCTTAGCCTCGTGCTGTGGGGCGACACACAGAAGAAAATGAGATTAGATAGACTTTAATGATGCCAGGGGGACGTTCTTGTGTGTGATGCAGACAGATATGTAGAGCACAGACTAACATACACGCAGTGCAAAGCAGACAAGGCGCAAAGGCAGTACACATAATATAGACAAATATATATGGTGCAAACTAATCAAGAAGTACTTAGTTCACAAACACAATCCTGAAACACAGAATATCAAGGAATATTAATTAATTGCCGATCAATCAATTAATCGAGAAACTATAATAATAAATAATAATAATTGATGTTGTTGTTATAAAACCATCTAGAAAAATCTCAATGTTGACACCACCCTGGACAGGAGTCCCCCCCCACCAGCTGGGATAACCCCTCAGCCAGAATGCACGGGGTCCCAGACCCAGAGATCCCCTGTTAAGCCATTTGGCACGACACACCGCAAGTATATACCGAAGTTTTTCATTACAAGATAATTTCAATCAGAGGACGGCAGGCGGTGACAGCGCCTCCCCCGAGAGGCCCCCACCTGGGAGATCCGCAGCTGGCAGGCGGCCAGCTCCTTCTCATTCTCGTCCAGCTTCTGGTTGCTCTCGGTCTGGCAGCTCTCCAGCTGCTTGCAGCGCTTCACCATGGTCTTCACCTCCGACTTCATCTTGCTGATGTAGAGCCTGGCCACCGTGAACTCCTCGTCGATCAGCCCGCTGCCCTCATGTTGCTGGGGGGGGGGGGTAAAGAGAGTCAGTCCAGCAGGTTGGGGGGAATCATGTGACCTATGGGTTGAAGGCCATCTCAGGAAGGACCAACGTGGTAATGCATGTCATGTCTGATTTCCCCCGTGAAGGACACGGTTAAACTAAAGCTGACATCATCATCGGGTGACGACGCCTACCTTGATATCATTGCTCCCCACCGCAATACCGATTTCTGCCAAGTCTTTCAGGAGGGAGCCCATCATCTCCGTGACTCTCTTCTTCTGGTGGTTGGTCATCTCCTTCAGTTTCTGCAGCTCGGAGTCGATGGAGCTCAGGATCGACTGGGAGGGTCAGAGAAAAACAGGCCATCAGGCTCGACAAGGAGCAAGAATACAGACAAAAAACACTTTGGCACAATCTCAAGCTGCATGGCACTGATCACTGATACAACTCTAATGAATTAGCGACAAACTGACGTCTGCTTGCTGCCTGGATACTATGATTTACGTGAGGTTGTGTGTACGGCTCAGTTGTGTGTACGGCTCAGTTGTGTGTACGGCTCAGTTGTGTGTACGGCTCAGTTGTGTGTACGGCTCAGTTGTGTGTACGGCTCAGTTGTGTGTACGGCTCAGTTGTGTGTACTGCTGGTGGGAGCCCGAGGACAATTACAATCCAACAATTCCTGAAATCCAAAGGGAACAATGAAGTAATGTTGGTAACCTGCATGCTAAAGGTATTCTGAACACTACCAGCAAAGCGAAGCTCTTCATTGGACCAGGCAGACAGCCGGTGTGACAGAACCATCTCCGGGCCAGTTGGCTGTCATCACACTCACCGATTTCTGGTTGAGCTCCTCACTCAGCATCTCAAACTCCTTGGTCTTGTCTTCCACCTCCTGGCTCTTCTGGTCATAGTTAACGGCCAGCTCCTCCAGGGCTTGCAACACCTCCTTCACCTCCTCCTTGGAGGCCTCATTCTCTGCCTGGAGCCTGTTGAGCTCCGCCTGCAGGTTGTCATGGTCACGTCGCGTCGACGCCAACAGCTGTGGAATCACACAGGCCAAGTCAAGTCACATTTCTTGAGGAAAAGGAAAAAGGCGTGTGATGTCCAGGCTCCCCAGCCCTCTGGGTGCTCACCTCCTCCTGGTCCAGCATCTGCTGCTTCAGCTTCTCAGCCAGCTGACTCTGCTGGTTGATCTCATCATCCTGCCCAGAAGGGATGCACAGGACAGCCCTTAAATAGCTGCCCAGCTAATCATATAGCCAACTCACTGAATTCCTGCCGCAGCTATATTCTTTGAAACGGTCTTTAAAGGCAACGAAGAATAAAAAAAATAATAATAACCTTAATCATTACTAGATTTCTTCTTGATGTTTTATTCGCTTACAAGTATAAAGCTACGTCTTATAAATTTAAAAAACCAATGTGATTATTATAGCTCGAGTTGGTTTGATCTGGCAGTCAACAACACCGCCCCTTCCTGCCATATCTTATATGATCCTCACCTTGTCGTCCAGTTGCTTGTAGAGCTTGGCTAGTTCTTCCTCGCACTTCTCTTTCTCCGCGTCGGTGAGCCTGACCCCGGGCATGCCAGGGGAGGCCACCTGCTTGTCGTTGTTCACCACATTGTCCAAGGCCAGGACCTCTGCGGTGGCCTTCTCCTTGTCAAACTGTTCCTCCACTGGTACAGTTTCACCTACAGCAAGCGTGGTAAACGGTCAGCGCTCAGCTCCAAAACCATACCCGTAACGCTTCTGATACTGAATACGGCGTCTGCTTGGCCCACACCATTACGCCAACGATTCAGCTCGTTCTCCAGCCACGTGATGGTGTTGCGCAGCGTCTTGTTCTTTTCTTTCTCTCTCTCGTACTTCTTCTTCCACTGCTCGGCGGTGAGCTCCACATTGACGCACACAGTGTTCTTGATGGTCTTCGCTCTGAAACGCCAGAGAGCCTTACTGACAACTGCCTGAAAAACTACTGACGACCAGCAGTCTAAGGCGGCGCCAGTCTCAGGACATTAAAACAAAGTATAATGCAACCGACTAACAGCCAAAGGAATGTTATAGGCTACAAATGCATGAGCTGGTTAGCAGGCCAGCAGTAGGAACACAATCATGGTTCTTTGTCCCTTCGAGGAACAGATCTCACCTCTGTCCAAACATGAGCGTGGACTTGGTCTCCGCCTCATTGTAGGAGGAGGGTGAGCAGCAGATAACAATAGTGGTCCTGCAGTTACCGCCCAGGGAGTCCTGAAGGATCCTGGTCATTTTACTGTCTCTGTATGGAACATACGTCTGCAAGGAAACGTTTGACGAGTGGATGTTAACACAGGCTTCACGGAAGGCTTCCAAGGCCTCACAAAAAGCCGCTGTGATGTCTGGGACACCAGACACCTACAGTACGAAATATGTTCATTTATCTAGAAAGAATTATAATCAGTGCTAACAAACCTTTTGCTAGAAACATCCTTAACAACGGTCAAGATGAGCATAGTGATGCGCAAACTATTACACGTTGAAAAAAATTCCCTAAACAATATATCTAAGTATTCTAGGAATTCACTCATATTACATTCACTCTTATATTGGTTATTGGGCTTTATTCCCAAACTAACAGCCTGTCAATAAGCAGACTAATGGTAGAGGGGCATCTTAACCAATGAGTGCAGATCGCTATGAGTTACTCACAGTGCCTTCCGCCAAGGCTGAGATGACATTGCCAAGCGCAGAGAGCGACTTGTTGATGTTCTTGGCCTCGTCCAGTACTGCTCCCTCTGCTCCAGTCTTGCTGACCTGCACGCAGCCAGCCAATCGGCAAATCAGCTGAAAAACTGCAGCCTCATTTGACAAACCACATGCAGAAAATTCCCAGGGTGGTACCCTATCAGGAAAACCAACTTCATCGGATTGCCAATACAAGGTGACAGACTATTAAACACCTGGAGCTTAGCTAGCTAAGGCTGCCAGGAACACATCACTTCGTTGGCCATTTATGTGTGTGCATGGAAGGGCAAACAGATAAGCAGGTTATTTAAAAAAAAAAAAAAAAAACCCAAAGCTTTCAGAAATGTGAGGCTTCAAGGATCTTAACTGAGGAAAATGAACTGGCTCAACAGCTATTGGAAGCATTTGGGACCAACACAAATGCGTCACACTCTGATGGAACAATCCGTGTTCCTACACACAGGCCAGCAGCACTGATACACCTGTCAGCGATTCTCTCTGTTACACACTGTTAATGTGTAATTCTGTAGACCTTTTGGCATTGTCTTCCAACGTGCCAAGCAAGAACTAGGCTAAACAACAACAAAGTGTCAGATTTATTTCTCTATCTGGAACAATAACCTTGAAGATTTAGGGGAAATAAGATACTGACCTTTAAACATGCAAATGTATACCAGTCCAACTGCGTATCATCTAAACTAGCAAACCGATAAAGTAAAACAAGCCAGTGTGAAGACCTCAGATTTAGCTGCTCTAGATCAGAAATGTGGCATCACTGCTGTTCCCTGGACTTTCCTTAACCACACAACATTGGGACACGGGGGCTAGAATCACCCATCGTGCCGCACTTTGGGGATGCGGTGCACACACACCTTCTCGCTGCCCGCCAGGTCGACCAGGTAGAGCTTGCCGCTGAGCTTCTGCTCGGTCTGCGTGTTCTCCTGCTTCACGTTGATGAGGAAGATGCTGTGACTGCGGGAGCTGTGCTCGTTCATGTCTGCAAGGCGGGGGCGGGGGGGGAGGAGTCAAAAACCAAGCAGCTGCTCTGTACGCCGAGCATGTTGTCCTTGTTCTCACAGTAACAGTGTATGGCATGCAATGGAAAAAGGGAAGTGCATTTTCATATGTGCGCGTGTTTGCAGTACTGTGCAAAAGTCTTAGGCAGTCAAAGGAAATGTTTAAAGCTATTTATCTGCATGGTCAACTGTATATTTGCTCAGAACAAAAAACACAATTTAACATTACAACACATGAGAATTAAGAGTAACACAATCAAAATGAAGACGAGTTTCACTTTTCACTTATTTCACAGCTCACTTAAATATTCAATTAGTTAAAACGTCAATGCATTTGGATGGTTGCTGCAATTACTAGGATAACTTTAGGAGAGGTTTGGAAATGGCTGAGCTGACACACTTTGACAGGCATAATATCGTCGTCTTACACCAACATGAAGATCATTTAAACAGTGCTTTCTTGGACTGACTAAGAGTTTTGCAGAGTATTGTATATGGTTGCCTGATCTGGTTTTGTACCGAAGTGAAACCTATAACACACACATACAAGGCTGCACGATAGATCACCTTCCCCTGGACGCCACCCACATGCCAGCTTGGCAGGAGTTAACGCTAGAATACATCTCCTCTAATGGCTGACAGCACAATGCCATCTTTTCACAATGGGGACCATAGGCTTGACTGAGGGCTGCAGCATGATTGGAAGGAGCTGCTATTCGCTACATGCCACCAGCTGGGCTTTAGCGCCCCCTAGCAAAGTCTTGGCTAAGTGCGGAGCGGGAGAAGCCTAGCCATCTAACATGCACCACGGAACCAGAGCAAGCTGAGGTTTCCCACAGTGAAAGTCAAACCTTGGTTTCCACTGTGGGACACATCTTGCTCTACTGAGAAGATCCCTGGCTTCAAAAATCAGGTCTTAAGCTTGATGAAACTGCACATAAAATTACTTTGAAATCTATCAAGTATAAGAGCTATGAGATCTAGCAGTACATGTCTAAAGAAAGGCCCAGACAAAGACAGAGCTTTGGCAGAACATCTGGCCAATCACCTGACACTGGGCTACTCACTTGTAACAGCAACGTGGCGGTTCGATTTTCCCTCGTCGATGGTGTCCATGACTTCTTCTGGGCTACAAACAAACCGCTCAGTACATCCCTGGGTGGAAAAAAGCTCTCAGTTAGGATAAGATCATTCACATGCTGGACAAACCTAGCCACAGGCCTTCAAAGGCACCTATTAGCTAAGCAAACATGTTAGCTAACTGCTTCACATTTACACATTATCTGCTGCTTCACTGAAATATAGCGACATGCACTTACCTTAACATATGGGACTCTGTTCTTGTCTTCATGCACTGATAAATTGGTCTTTGATACTGAAAAAGACAAAAAAAACTGTAATCTACCAAAAGAAAAAAACGGCAACCTGTAAAATGAGCCAGTTTCATCCACTATCATTTCCTCTGTACAATCATCGCTACTCTATTCAAGTATGTTACTTTGGTCAACCACTCTAGATACAAAGAGCTTACCATCCAGGAGGTCTCTAATCTTATCCAAGTAAATTTCAAAATAGGAAACCTGCAAAATAAAGTCTCCCATGAATACAAATGTACATCTTTAAAAGAGCAAAAGGATCCAGAATGCACATAGTAAACAAAGTGTCAGAGACTACATCCACCTTGATATGAAACTCCAGGTTCTCATCCATGGAATAAATGTAGTTAAAAATGTCTTGAACTATTCTGGGGATGATTCCCATACCATCTGTATCATGGAGGTTTCCCTATAAGCAAATGAAAAAAAAGACATTTAAGTTGGGATGATGAATTTCTGGCATCTCAGCTCCTGCTTCAACCAAGAAGCATTATTTTACCAAACCCAAGAACCACATACTCAGGGCAATTCTGCCCCCTGCTCAATTTGCTTGATCAATGCGTAGCACGTAATGTCTATACATATGGTGCCATAACTGAATATGTATACTAAAAAAAAAAACATACCTCCATGGTGTGTGTTTTACCAGAAGATGTTTGTCCATAGGCAAAAATTGTTCCATTATAACCTTCAAGAACATCTAAATAAAATAGAAAACACAAGGATAAGGAAACCGCTATTGCATGCTAGTTCAAGTAACCATAAATACATGGAGTAAAATAACTTGCTTGTTGTAAAACTGCACTTATAAAACAATGAATAATGATAATGGAGACAGTTTTTTTCATTTTATTTTCATTCTTCCAAAGCCTATTCTGCTCTGATGAAGTTAACTACAAAGTTAACTAGTGCTCGCTTGCACCTAAACTCTGAAACAGCAAGGCCAGGCTGCAGATCACCCTTTACCTTTGACGATCTTCTGGGCACATGCGTTGTACACCTGCTCCTGTGTCGTGTTAGACTGGAAGACCCTGTCAAACACGTAGGGCTTGCCCTGCACACAGAGTGAGAAGGGGGACAATGAGGCAGCTGTGAGTGACGGGGCTTCGCAAAGTGCCACGGTACAGGATGCTGAACAATGAGACTCTTCATACCGAATGGAAAAACACACACAAAAAGAAATTCAGTAAGAGATACAATTACCTATATTAAATACAACAAAAGTATCACATATCAAGCTTTGAAGCCAAGTTTTACAGAGTTTGAGCATTTAACATTGATGCCAGAAAATGGTCTTGTGAAGAATAAAAAATAAAATGCATCTACTGATATATAATTAGGCAATAAAAAGCAAAACTCCAGTGACTCCAAATCGCCCGTGGATACCACAGACATGGACACCACTAGGTGTCCCCTACTAAACACTTCTGTGGCCCAAGCCGTGTCACACTACAGATCCCACTGCTTCGGGTCAGAAATCCCACCTCAAGCATCGCCTGCAGGCCCTGACCGGAAGTGACACGGAGATCTGCGACACTGATGGAAAGTAAAAGTAATCTCAAGCCCAGGGTCACCCGAGTCCGGGGACCTTCATGACCTCAAGCAGGATGCCACAAGGCTGCATTTAATTATAGCTCCAATCAAACTTTCATTTGCAAATTACTACGCCAACAAACTGGTTGTCGTCCTCTTATATTGGATATGCAAATAAATGCTAGGCCTAGAACACACAGAACAGCCTGGTCCCTGAGGGAACATGCCTAAGGTGTAAACCGAAATAAACACTAACAGCTCACACAAGCGTTCACCCAGCCTCAGCTTTGAAGACCTGCTCAGTGACGACAGAACATTTTTACGTAACCAGCCCACAGCCCTCATAAAGTCACTCTCGATTTTGCGCTGGTTCTTGCATTCAGGGCTGTCTTGAGCACTGCTGCTGAAGCACATATTAACAGCTATGAAACAGTCCCATAGTTCTGAAGCACTCGTACCTCTGAGGCACATCAGCTGACTTGGTACAAGCAGGCAGATGATCCATAAATGTGACCATCTCAGTGGAACTCAATGTCTTGTTTTGTTATTCTTTCTACTGTCCTATAAGCAAGACCTCAAGGCCTGTCACATATTACAAAACAATCTCAAAAAAACATATATCCCTACTGGAACAATTCAGGTTTAATACCTTCTCTATGATGAAACAGAATAAATATACCAGGAAACCTTCTAATGTACTTATGTAAACATTCTCTGCAGGAAACCAGGACTGTAGTCCATTATCAATTGAATACTGGTTCAGTATACCTACAGATGATCATCTGCCATAACAGCACAAAGCAAGTCAACACTTTTTGGGTGACGGAGCAACATTTTGAGCAACGTTGCTGACAAATGCGGCCGTTCAATGTTGCTTGGGCACTTTCCCATTGATACTGGGCAACAAATTTCTATTTGAAAACTTTGGCAGTGGACAACTTTTCGTGATCATCCAGATCCGGATGAGTTGCCCTTCGTCTTTCTTGGTCGATAATTGCATGGCAACAATGATCAAAAAGTTGCCCTTTGTATCATCCTTTCGTTTCATTTTCTTCACAATGCTCTTCCTGGCAAAGGTCACAGTGGCAGATCAGAGATGCCCAGACGTTCCCAAATCAGCTACGACATATAATCCTTTGAGTATGTCCTGGGTCGGACGGCCAGCAGGATGTTCCTGGAACAGCTCCCTTGGGAGCTGACCCGGAAGCATCCTCATGAGATGTCTAAACAAGAGCTAGCTCTTCATGTGATCAGAAGGAGCAGCTTGATTTCAAGGTCCATCCGGATTTTCAAAGACCTCATCTGACAGTGAGCCCAGTAAACTGTAGAGAAGCCTCATTTCAGTCGGCTGTACTTGCATCTGTGTTATATTGGTAATTATCCACAGCTCTTGACCACAGATAAAGAAAGGGACACCGATTGACCAGTAGACCCTAAGTCTTATCTCAGGACTTAGCTCTGGCTTCAACCAAGATGCATTAAACAAAATGCATGTGTCACAAGGGAAGGAGACTAGAGTTATAACGATTACTCAATCAAACTTGATCACTTGACTATTACAAAGCATCAATTAAAGTTTTCCTTCTCGAATACTCAGCAATATGGAGAATGGAAGACGGGGCATAGTGGATGAGGGTCCAAATAAAGAAAGCATCGGTTCTTTGGTGGTACGTGACACTAAAAGTGAATAAGAATGCAGTCGTCTGTCGGTATTGCAAAGCAGAACTTAAATATTATCACAGCACGACTGCAATGCAAATGCATTTTAAAAGAAGACATGCAGGTCTGATGGACTCGCCCAATAATGCAAGAATAGATATATGCCCCATTCAGCCCCTCAGAGTAGCGACACAACATTGACGTAAAATATTTTGCTTAATTTACTTTCTACGATTCCTGTATGTCAAAATATTTGCTGCTTAAACGAAGATTAGCCCAGTCGCTTGGCTGCATCATTCTACATAACACGGCACATACAACCATTTCAAGTTAATTACTTTCTGTGAATGTATTGTGTGTTAGAACTGAATGATACTGGAAAAGGTTCACATTGAGATGAAGAGAAAGTGGAAGACAAATGTCTTTTCGTGACCAGTTCTTGGTTTTCTCCCTTTCACTTATTTTGTAAATTTCTCACAAATGCGCCACAAGAACTATGAGTGAGTCCACCAGCAAGGACAAGAATGATTATGATTGTCTGGGAGAGCGCATGCTGAGTGCAGTGGGTAGTGTTGTCACCTCAGGCCGTTGCTTTGTGTTTGTGGAATCTGCATGTTCAACTCATGCGTGTGTATACCCCCAGTTTCCTTTCACTCTCCAAAAACATGCAACAGCGAACTGGACTGCCTAAACTGACTGCATGAGAGACTGAGTGTGCATCAACTGCAATGTATATATTATATTGTATTATATTATAAACAATTACTCAATGAATTGGTAGACTGATTATTAATATAATCAATAGTGACGGCCCTGAAGACGACAACTGCTGCTTGTCACATACTTTATACGCTGATCCTGCCCTAAAATTCTACAAGCGGAAGAGATGATCCCTTGGTCAACAAGCATAATTCTTAGCAGTTCTCAGTCCCGTAGGTTACAGATCTGACTTCATTTTTAATTAATTCTCCTAAATAACATTTGAAATATCAGCAACGGAGACTTATTCTGAAATAATTAAGGGCCACAACAGACTGGACACCAACACGCTGTGCAGCCTGATTATAGCGTGTCACCAAAGATCAGCAGAAAGATGCTACTGCTGTTTATCAAATCAATTTATTTTTTCCAGTAAACTATCAGTAAAAAAAAACAAGAATCAGAAATTCTGGAGGGTCACCCCCCCTGACATTAGCACCCCAAAGTCAAGTCCCTTTTATATGTGTGGTTGTCTGTGGGCAACAATTTGCCCAGACACAGATTCCAAAAGTCCTCTTCTGTTAGCATTAGACCCAGACGTTCCCTGAGCGCCCAGACCTCTGCATCTGTTGTTCTATAAACAGACAATGCCAGACAAAGAAATGTGCCGCAAGCCACTCACTGCTCAAATAACAAAGCCCCCGCCTTTGCCCATCCAAGGCACTTCCTCTTCCTTGTTCTTGTACCCATGGCACAAAATAAAATTGAGAAAATGGACACAAACTATGGCGACAAGAGGCGGAGAGAAGGTGACATTTTGCTCTCAAAAACCTAAGAGAATTGGATGGGTGCTTAAAGCATGTGCTCTCTGTCAAGATACTATTACAAAAGTCAGAAGTCCACAAGGACAAGGACTCCCATTCTCCTCAATAATGTAATGTTTAACCACCTTTGGAAGACCGGCTATGATAAGGAGAAAGCTGAGGTGAACTGCAGCATGCACAGGACACTGCCAGCCTTTGCAAACAAGGGGGAGAAGATTCATGTAGGAGTTTATATTGATATTCTATACCATATGCCATTGTAGTCGAGAGGTTTTTCGACTGGATGATGTTTAATTCATGCTGACTGAACAATATCAAGAGTAAATAATTCTTTTAAGTTACTTTTGCAGTTTCAAAAACAGATGTTCTACGATATTAATGACAGGGGTATTAAACTACCACTGTTAGCATTATTGTAAAACAAAATAATCAAAAAACAATTTTAAAGACCAATATCGTTAGCTTAAAGCCCAGCCCCAAGGGTATTAATTGATTTATTTTTTTATCAGAAGAACAAGCAATAAACACACATAATAACAGTGTAATGACAGTCATATGAGGGATGGGTGAAGTGTGAAAGATCTCAGGCTTATCTGTGTTGAAAGAGTCACAACAGCTTCGCATGCTGGTTAAGGAAGCTGGGTGTGTAACTCAAACATCCTTGAATCTCTCTCCAGCAAACTGACAGCTGAACAATAAAGTTATCTTTCACAGGAAGCCCACAGCCTACCTATCCAGACAAGGTCATATGTCAAGGTGTAGCAGGTTGGTTTCTACCAGTATCAACTACCATTGCAGAACCATAGCTAAACCGAGTCATAAAATCTAAATCACCTGATGCTACAGTAGTGCCAACTGTAACCATGCCTTCAGGAAACTGTAACCCAGGGCCAACCTATCCAATTACAGTAGGCTTTCAGGGAGTTCTTGTATCATGCAATAGTTCCTGGATAATGCAGTCATAGAGTAGGTGGAGTTCTCGTCGGGCCGACAATGCATCAAACTGTGGAAGCAGTTAAGGAAAATCTCCCAACGTGACTCAGCTGACAAGGCCCATAACATGTATCAAAGTGCGCCATCCACACTCAGGAAACTAGACTAGCTATTTTTCTACCAGATAAAAGCCCGGGCATAACTAACAAAACCAACGCTGTTGTAAGAAACTTGGAATTCCACCCTATCAGCATAAAGATCGCAGCTTAAGTTTCGACTACCGCAGTTGAACAGTAGCGGAGGAAGCTGGGGAGCTGGGCAGTAAATATTTTTTGGCCCTTCAGACCTGTGGAATCTGCAGCCTGGGATGCCACATGGAATCTTCCATAACGCAGCCAAGGGAACGGAGACAAGCTCTAATGGGCGGATGCCAGCTGTGCTGCAGAGGTGCATTCTGAGACTCCTATCAGAGTAACCCTTCCCAACACCCCTCTCACTGCGACGGCCTTCATGCTTCAGCCTGACAGAGATTGCGACTGCATGTCAATTAATAACAGCGCAAAAAATCCTGGCATTTCCACCATTTGTTATATCAGGGCACTGCTTTGTCTGCTATCTGCAATCTCATTAGCTTTTACAAGAAAATGGGCCTAATAAGTAACCACACACAGACATCACTTTCATACAGCTGTCACACTTATTATAATGCAAACCAAAAGAAAAGCGGTTAAAAGCCTGTCTTGTTTTTTCAGTAACCTCCGTACAAGCACCCATTCCTTGAGTTATCATGGCAGCCCCGCTGCCTTTCTCCACGCAGTCTCTGCACAGCCTGAGGCTTAGCGTATGCATCCGTGCTTGTCTGCAGGATGGCTGCCTCTCCCAAGCGCCAACACGCCAGCCTCGTGTCCTTGTCACAGAGCTCCTGTCCGAACATGCACAGCTGGTGTGTGGCCTATTAACAGGGACTCCAGTACAGACAGAAAACAACATACCAATATGGACCAGGATACTGTAAAGGCGGAATAAGATGACACTGAACATTTGAAGCCTGAGTTCCACACTGACATAATGAAAGGTCACATTTCTAAGCTGAAACTTATGAACTGCCCAAAGGAAAACACTGAGCTCTAATGGGGTTCACCGTACAGCAGACAAAAATGTTAAGAGTCTTCAATATCACAGCCACATAACTGCTGTAATATGAGTGTTTAAACCACTTCATACTGGGCTTGGATTATATCAGTCATGGAAGGGGACCAGTGAAATGAAACGGCATTCAAAAATCTGTGAAACAAGTCTGGCTTCTATACTTTAGCAAGCAATAATAATAATTCTTGCTTCCCATTTCCTGGCATACAAATCACAGTGGGTATCTGGCAGTGTCATACATTTCCCAGCAAGCATTTCACTGACTTCTCCTGAAATCATGGGAAACCGAGGACTTGAAACCACAAGACGATAGGGGTGACCCTGTCTTTTAATGCAGCATATAATTATTGAGATGTTTTAAGAAGTTAAAGAATGAGACAGAATATGGTCAGTAATACTAAGAACAGCAGCTGTCAGTGGTGACCACATTGGTGGGCTGTACTGAGTCATTGTTCACCATGCGAGCCTTCCGTTACTGAAAGATGTTGCTATGCAATGTTAGCATTTATCATTCATGAAAAACTGTCCTTTCAACGGCTGATCTTAAATCTTGAAAGCAAAATGTGCATTCTAATCTTCAGTGACTGGTATGTACATCATGTGTGTGTGTGTGTGTGTGTGTGTTGGGGGAGGGCAGAAAAATAATGTGATGACTGACACCCATTCGTAAAAAAGCGTACTACATCATGCAGTCAGGCAGACCTATTAAATTCAAACCGCAAGTCATCTCAGACACTATTACACATCCTCCAACTATACCTCCATTTCCTCCTTCCCCAAACAGTCAGCTTCAGGTTTTACAAAGATCTGATATGTCATGTGTGGTGCATACGAAAATAGTGTTTAATGTCACGCTCACATCTGTTCCTAGCGTTATTATCTAAAATGATCCAGGTCGGTAACTAAATGCTCATTCGTTTCACGGGATAAAAGTGGATCTTAAACTGTGCAAACATCTCTTGGGTAAAGAAATAAATACGCATCTGGAGATTTACCGGTCATTCAAAACAAAACGCGGGTGACTAATCCAGTTCCTCCCTGCGCCAGCCATGTAGCCGGGGCAGCGCGGACGCACTCCGTCCACACCCTATAGTCAGAATATGCCCCATGTCGGACACGATGACACCTGTCTGTTTACCTTGGAGCCTAAGAAATTGCTTTTCGTTGCTAACCTGAAAACGCGGATGTCAGTGTAAAGCCCAGTCCAAGGGTGTGGTTAAAGATGCGCATACGGACAGTCTGCACCCTTGCAAATAGCCTGCTTTCGGGTGGATACCAATGAAGAGCTTGTATTTTACAGTAACCAGCCATCGTATATTAAATCTGCCCTCTCAAAAGCTGGTTTTAATTATCAAGTCAACGACAGATTGCCACAAGGTGAATGTTCAATCACTCATCTGGCCAAAATACAACGTGTAACCTGCCATTATATTACCAATACCGTTAGGTAAGGTACGATAGAGCTTACAGGAACGATTATGATTGATCTTTCTTTTGCATATTGTCAAGACGCAGGCCGTGATGAACCCTGGGTTCCTCGACCTTGCATAAATACAACGACGTAATATATATAAATATATTCAGGTGAACATTTTTAGATGTCGCCCTACTAGCCAATCCAAGTCATAAAACCAGCCTTAGAGCTGGAAACCAGCTGGGAAGCCACTGTGCCTGTAAGCCCCCGTTCGGTTTTGCAGAAGGGTCACATTTGCAATTATACGTGAATATAAAAACAGGAGCGTCTATTCAAGCTAGGCTACCCGGTAGCCAACTAGCCAGCCGGCGAGCTGTGCGAACGGCAGCCATCAAGGTATGTTTCGTGTTAAATCTCGAACAAGCAATATAAGTGGGAATATACACAAAGCCGATATAAGAATAAAAAGTAAAGATTGCGGAATGCTATAGAGAATATGTGCGGTTGATGTGCCGGGTGAGCAGACGACACCCGGGGTTAGCTCCGCGCCAGGGCTAGGCTAAGCTAGCGAGTCACTTCGCCCTCGCCAGCCAGTAGAGGTGAGGCGGAGACGCGGCGTCGCAGGAGCGCTCACTTACCCCAATGACAACATTGTCTTCGCCTTGAAATTTCGGGATATATTTGTCCCCCCTTTCTACCTCGGCATTGTTCAGGGGCCTGAAGCGGCACATCACTTTAATCGTGCACTCCGCCGGGTCCGCCATCTTCCTCCCGTTTGGAATGAGAGCTCACAATAACGATGGTTGGCTGCTGGCGCTGAAACCGGCTCTGAGAACAGAAAACGGCAGCCGTATGCCTGAAACGCTCGACAAACGTAGCGCAAGCGGTGGCCCGCCTGTTCTCTGTGTGACAAATGCTATGTTTTTTTTCTAAAGGATGGTTAAGAGTCGCTTCCTCTCCAACATGGCAGCCATGACACCGGCAGATCCTCCTCTCTGAGCCGCTGGCTTGGGCTCAGTGACGTCACCGCTGCGGACAACGCCGGTGTGAACCGACACGCCCGAACACGAGCCGAAACGCACCGGAAAAAGCCGAGTGAGATCGGAGCACTGCCGGAACAAAACTAGTAACAGCAGACGGGTCGGCCGGTTCACAGACAGCCTGTTCCCCGACACTAAGGAGATTTGTTAATTAATAATTAATGATGGGGAAAATGAGACTTGGAGACCCACGGTGGGTGTGATTGTCGTCCGCTGTCAATCACCGACCGATATGACCTACCTCTCATTGGTTGGTTTACTGGTTCCTATTGGATTAATCCATTCAGTGGTTGACAACGCAGCTTAATCCCGCCTGTCAAGATTTTATTTCCCTATGAATACCAATTGCATATGATTTATGTAGGTAATAGTATTTGTTCACCTTACTGGAGGATTTAGCAGTATTACTAATGTTACTCTTAATCCACATTTATGGCTAGACAAAATAGAGACACGGTTATTCAGGCGTACTTATTTGTGCAGTAAATTACGATGCAAACTGTAGGAAACAGTTCTCTTCTACATTCCTAGTTCCCTATCAGAAAGAGAAATATGAAGGGAACATCAGAAACAGATACAAATCGATAAAAATTTTTGGAATAATGCTTCTATCCTGGACAATGTGTGTGTACTGTAAATATTTTTTACGCCAAGCGCCGGTTTAATTTGGGAAATTTATATGTCACTGGTGAAGAAAAGACGGTATATGCGAGTAAACTGAAATTCGTGCACTGTTCGTTGAGAACTGTCTCGAAGCTTTCCACCTCATCACACAATAGTCCAAGTATATTCCATGCAACTCCACACGTATCAAATCAACCTGTGTGAAAATTTACAATCGGCACGTCAAAAAATAATTGTTTTTTTTTTGTTGGCGAAAAATAATATTCTTGAGATGTCCCTGACTTAGAGCTTTGTCATTAACATTGAAACTGATTGCGCTAGACTAGCAAATGACCTTTAATTCCAGCAATGCATATTTCGCCTTTTTTTAGATAAAGCACCACGTCTCATAATACCCACCACGAAATGTTTAGCAGCACCTCCGTCGTTCTTCTCTGGTTTCATCCCATGTCAGTAGTAGGATTGTATGGGTTAAAAAAAATTTAAATGCTACTATGAAAAAAAAATGAGGTAGGCCTAGTATTATTACCCCGAAACCATAAAGGGAGAGACTTTCTGAATAAAAGCAATCTCACTATGAGTAATATAGGGTAATGCTTGACCTTGATCTAAATTACTAAGCTCATATATCTTATGTAATAAAATAGCTTTCTTTCACTTAAGGAAAGGTTGGGCCATTTTTCGCAACATGATTCTTTGTCTTTATAACAAATAGACTCAATTACTGCAATGCGCTTTTTATTGGTCTGCTGCAAATGACATTATGTAGAGCGCAAAAAAAAAAAACAGGCAACCGAGTCCCTCACCATTTAAGATTAAGGTAAAGATTGACATTACTCATCCCAAGCAGCTGTTCTGGTGTGTACAGCAGTAAAAAAACATCTGTAAGTGTCATAACAATACACAGTGTAAACAAAGTAGTGGAGAAAAAAAAGATAAAAATTTGCCAGTATTCTCATCCTGGCACTGCATCCATCTTCTGTAACTGCTTGTCCTATTCAGGGTCAAGGGGGCCCAGGAGCCTATGGGAACAAGCCAGGGTGGGGTGGCCGTTGCAGGGCACACTCGCAATTTGGTAATTCCAATTAGCCTCAGCGTGCTTTTCGACTGTGGGGGGATGCTAGAGCACCCAGGGGAAACCCCACGATGACATGGGGAGAACATGCAAACTCCACACAGTTTGAACTTTGGACGAGGCTTGAACTCTGGCCCCGGATGTGTGAGATGACAGTGCCAACCACTGCGCCAACGTGCCACCCTTGCTCCCCCCCCCCTTACATTTTACATTAATTGTTTTAATGGTTTTTGAACCTCTTGTTGGTTCAGTACCTGAGTACCTTAAGACTATGGTATTTTTCTATTTGTGTGTAACTTCTTTATATTCCTAGGAATGTGAAGTACTTTGGGTTGTCAGATTTAAGAAAAGTGTGATTCTAATGATCGCATTATTAATAGTAGAAACTCATATAATTTTTTTTTTCCATACCAGCCTGGGGCATAATAGAGAAACGTCTTCGGCAAAGATCGGGGGTGTAAATATATCTCAGGCATGTGCTCAGAGAGCAGATGCCACTGGGGGTGGCCAGAATAAGCCACAAGTGTGACCAGGCGTGGCAGTGACAGGTCTCAGCTTGGCGTTGCCTAGAGGCTAGAGGAGAAGCTGCCCAATCCTGCCCTGAATCAAAGCCAAGAGCATTTCCGTCCTCTACACACCTCCAAAGACCATAGAGAAATGGTATTTATGCTCAGGTTAAAATTCCTTGTAATTAATGCTTATGACTCTTGGTGTACTGTCTAAATTCAATAAAAGCGATTAAGAGCTCAACCACGATTGACTCCAGTCGTCATGCCCAGCTGTAGGGGATCATGGGATTTTGACACAGGGTCAAACTGCGGTAGAGGATAGTTGAGTCCATTAGCTGACTGCACTGGGTGGCTGACAGGCACACGGAGGTCTTTCCTGTGCTCCCCACAGGAGAACGGGGAAGAACGTCCATAGAGCCATGTGGGAGAGGGTACACAGCTAGGAACCAATGACCTAGAACTCATGCTGTCTGACGGAGGAACAATCCATCGTGAACCGAGAAGGTAAGAGTTACGTCATGGACACCCTTCTGCCGAGAACTCGGCAGCTGAATAACCTGCTATCACCAACCTCTGCACAGCCAGTAAGTTGACCTACTAGGCTGTTTTGCCAAAGTCATCCTGCCTTTTCCGAGCTTCACAAAATAGAGGGGCCTCTATAAACATTGGAATTCCGGATAGTTCATCCAAATAAAGCCTTCAGTTCTTCAGAAAAAGGTCTTCAGAAAGGCACAGGGATGGTACGATCATTAGCACTCTTGCCTCGCACCTCTGGAACCAGGGTTTGAGTTTCTGCCAGGGCCCTGTGTGTGTGGAGTTTGCATGTTCTCCCCATGTCGTCGTGGGGTTTCCTCCAGGTATCCTGGTTTCCCCCCACAGTCCAAAGACATGCTGAGGTTAATTGGAGTTACCATATTGCCCATAAGTGCAAATGGTGCATGTGCCCTCTGATGGGTTGATGGGTCGGCACCCCATCCTGGGTTATTCCCTGCCTTGCACCTGTAGCTTCCACAATAAGCCCCAGACTCCCATAATCCTGAATAGGACAAGTGGGTACAGAAAATGGATGGATAATCAGACATTCCACATTTTTATATTATTATGAGGCCAATTTAGTAAGTAGGTAAACTTAAAAAATAAAATGTTTTTTGTAGCACTTGAATGTAGAAGCGGACCTTGTGACTGCATGTCTATTAATGAGTAGATGGTACCAGACCCTCTGTGTGAGTCGAGCTGCTGCGGCGTCGAGCTGCCGATGTACAGCAGTGCATTGTGGGAATTCTGGGACCGGCTGTAACCAATAGCAAACACCGTCTTTGTTTGGAACCTTCTGTTCTCACGCCCATTACGTGTTGAGCAGGAAACGGGCATGTTGATAACACTGAGGTGCCTGCTAGGCCTGGGATGAAACAGGAAATGTTGTGAAGGAATTTCTTGCCTGAATCGAATGATTAAAAGAGAAAGGAATAAATGGCAAATTAGTTCTAAGGGTTTATCCCATTTGGTAAATAAGTCCATTATCTTACTCTTCCAGATATATATGACAGAAATTATGGCTGGTGATCACCAAATCATTACATAATGATCTAATAACAATAATAATAATAATTAATAATTATAATAATTTAATGGTAGCCTAGAGTGTATCCCAGGAAGCACAGGAACACCTTGGATAGGATGTCAGGCCATATCCACGTATTTTGTGTTATTTATAAATATTCCCATGTGTTACCGGCATCATTTTGCGTTGTAGTAGTACCTGACAGCAACCCACACGACCCAGCAAGAACCTGCAAACTCCACACACACACAGCGCTAGAAGTGGGATTCAAACCTCCAGTATTAGGGGTATGGAGCTAAGTGATATCTACTGAACCACTGGGGTTGAACCGCTGAAGAATCTCATCGTCCGTAATAATAATAAATAGCTTAGTGTATGGACAGAGTACATATAGGTCTGTAATGATTGTAATGCGGACTGAAGAGACCACAGGCAGTACTGGTGCCAAGGTAACTGCAGGCCCGTTCTGGGGGGGGGGGTAGGCCTGGCCAGCAGGGTGGGTCTCTATACCAGAGAGATGTTGTAATGGCAGACAGATGTAATCTGGCTTATTTTTACTAGCTGAGGTCAGTCCGTATGATACAATGGCACCATTAATATAAAATATTTCCTGACGAAAAGGGAGTTGGAAAAACCCAAGCTTCAGCATGACTCGCCAACCATTTCTTAGTGGGCACATTTTTTTAGTGCCTATCTGAAACAGCCGCTGCGTCAACTGCATGCTACTTGGTGACAAATGCAGTTTGTGTACATCGTCTATCAAAGGCATCCATTTCCATCCATTTAAAAAATCCTGTTCGGTTCATTTTCAGAATTCCGCGGCCAATGCTGGTATCTCGGAACTTGCCAACTATTCTCCAGTATAATGTAACAGAAGGTGCGCATTCCCAGCACCACCTTTAAGCTGAATGCCTAAAAGTGTGGTCTGTTTGATGAAGGCAGCGCCTCTTCGATCAGGATTCGACTTGTCAGGCTGCGGCTGGGTGGGCGGACCCACCCAGTCCTGACACATTTTCCCTTTCATTGCTTTTGAAACTCAGCCCTGAAAAGAACACAATGCAGAGAAACTCAAATAAAGAGTAAAAAAACCAGTTCTGTATATCGGGTTGCCCTACCTCCCCGAAGATACACCCCCTCCCCCCCATCCCAGACAAGCCAAACACTCAGAGCCACGTCTGAGAGTCTGTAGACAGTGATTTCATAACACCTCGGCAATGGGATGTGATGCCACTTATTTAGAACGGGAGGGAGTTCTGGAATTCTGGGTAGATAAGAAGAGGTTACGGAACATGAAAGACAGGATGGTGCTTTAAGGAAATGACCCTCAATCAGGGTTAATTGAGGAAAGAGGATTCCCTTCACCCTGCGAAATGCCCACCGGCTCATGCTAGGCCTATCAGCGCTCATGCTCAGCCCTCAGTGCAGTGGTTAACTATACCAGACCTTAATCATACCGTTCATTTAATGGCTAATTCTGGATCTGAAACACAAGGTGACGTGAAATTGCTGAAATGATGAGTGAAATCGTACCCTAGCACGTGACATGAAAATCTGTTCTCTCCTCACTCTATGAGAACCGGATTTCCCTACCCTGATTCCACAGCATAACCCATCTGTATAGAGTGACATCATCTTTAGCTTAACTGAGTCAGCATCTCCCTGCCAGAGCCAAGACTTAACTTGTACATCTCATAATGACTTTTATAACTCATCTCCTAATTTACATTCACTCCAAATTGAATTTATTTGAAACATTGCTACATTTTCAGTAATTTAATCATTTAATTAATTGTAAATACTTCTGTAATGTTACAGCTGGAATTCTACTGCATGTCAATTACCATCTTGTAAATCTGTACTTGTATGAACTTAATTACGTATGGGCTACATCACAATGATTATAAATAACTTCTTTACTGAAGTCCATCTATCATCCACAACTGGTTTCCAGTAAAGGCTCTGAGCCTGGAATCTATACCAAGCGACAAATGGCAGAGGGCAGGGGACGTTCTTGCAGGCATGCCATTCTGTCATAGGGCACACACCCACACACAATTTAGAGATGCCTAATTGCATGTTTCTGGACTGCCAGAGGAAACCTGCAAATTCCATACAGAGGGGCAGGATTTAACACCCCAGCCCTAAAGGCTACAGTACTGCTGACTGAGCCACAGTGCCACTCCCCATGGTTACAATATAACTTAATTTAAAGTTTTACAGGGGCAGTGTGGAGATCAGCGGACTAAGCCTCTGCATCTGTGATCAGAAGGTTGCTGGTTTAAGCCCAGCCTTGGCACATCTGCAGGCCCTTGAGCAAGTCCCTTAACCCCCCGCTCCCTGGGTGCTACAGCAGACTGCCCTTCACTGCCAAGCTTGCTCTCATGGAGAGCAAGATGGGGTTAGTGAAGAGAGATTTTCTTACCAGGAATGAATGGCCAATTCATTTCCTTTCAATAAAGTGTATGCTTTAATAAAATCATTTCATTCGTCCTTTCGAGTTCGGCTCAAAACTATGATCATTCAAAAAGAATCATATTTCCTTCTTTATCATAAAACAGTTCCACTAAGTGGACGTATGATGTAGGTGCCGCCCACCAGTAGATTAATGCATCAGTTCTCCGTAAATGCTCTGCTTTCCAGGGCAGTTTCCAGGTTCAATGTGTGCATCTACTGGATAAGCTTGCATGGAAGATGGATGCTTATCTGCTACAGGTCTGCCCCAAGCTTAGAGGCTGTCCCCAGAAGCAGATGACATAAAGCAAAGCAGACTATGGACAGGACGCCTGTCCATTTCGGGCGCCAGTCCATCTAAGCCATGAATCTTTGGAAGAGAGACTCATATAAACAAAACTTCTCAAAGCTGTGGGTAATAATTAAACCGCAAACCCGAGATGCTACTGAGCTGCAGCGACACCTTAAATGGAGTAAATTACATTATCATAAATGTGACAGAAATAAAAAGCAGCAAAGGTTAGCGAGATGCTTTACGAAGACGATTTGCCTTTCAAAAACCTCTGACCGCCTTCATATTTAAGTGAGTAAGATGGATTTGTGTTTGTCTCATTCCTTTGGCAACAGTACGCATCATGTAATGGGATGATGTAATGACATCTGATCAGATTTTTCCATCTGAATTTCAAAAGTTACAGTATGAGCCAGAATTGATTTCTTCACAATGCACAACAGTCTACACTGAAGTGTCTCACAGTAGGTAATGTCACCCATCGCCATTGAATACCCAGAGAAGCCCCTCTTACGTAACAAAAACCTTGTACTGATTTCCCAGCTGGTTCTGCTCCTGGATGGATCTAAAGCAGAGTGGAAGGCACCTTATTTAAAGCATCTCACACACACACACACACACGCACACACACACACACACACACACACATTTCCAATACAGGGTCTCAGGAAGCACAGGGCAAATCAATAAAACATGTTTTTTTTTTTTATTTAATAGTTCCTATTAAATTTACCAGCTGTGGGACCAGACATTGTACAGGACCACCGTATTGCCATGGGAACATCCAATTTTCTGCCACTAGATGGCGCACGTTGACTGTTTCTCTTTGCAAGTTTAAAAGCTCTGTCAACAGCAAGCGCCTAAAACTAGATGTGTGCATCTGTACTTAAATGTCATATATTATAATTGCTAAAATAAGGAGGACACTGAGTTGTATCTATTCAGAATTACTGTCTGTGATTTATGATATGGGTTTAAGTGGCTGTTCCACCTGTCAGTGTGTCTTTCCATGTTATTCTCACTACTGCAGTAAGCCCATATCTTATAGGTAATATTTATGTAGCTGGTGTTCATTTTGCATCTACCAGTTATGCCTCACTGAACCCGTTACCTTATGGGGTGGTAGATCTGTTTACGAATGGCCACCAGTACACCATGTGGTGCAGTGATTAAACATCCACCACAAGATTACAGGGTCCAGTCCCTTGAGACTTTCCACCTTTCAGTAAAGTGTTTCACCTGAATTGCTTCTGTCACAGATTTGTTGTCTGATCCAAATGACCAAGTGTCCAATTAGGGAAGACAAGTTGAACGCATGGACACAATCCCGCTCACCGCGGAAACATTTAATATTAAATAAACAATGTTTTGTCGGGTTCTCCACAAACAAAATCCATATGGAGATGGGCATCAGCAAGGTGGAGAACAAGACATGACCATGTCAAGGTGGAGAAGAAACACGTGACCATGTCTAAAGGAGCCTCTCTGGTCTCCTGCCAGGGCTAACTCCCACTGAAAACCCACTGTAAACTCACTGAGAACCCACTGAGAACCCACCGAGAACCCACCGAGAACCCACTGAGAACCCACTGACATCAAACCAAACCCACAAACTGCAGGACATACGCTGTGCTGGATTACCATAGCACCAGAGCAAGATAAAAAACGAAGCACATTGTGGGCATCCTTCAAGGAGTTCTCTTCAGATCACCACTAAGGTCCTGGACGCTGCCTGTAGGCCAGCACATGTCTGTTTCTCGATCAAAGACATGCTTCGCCCCAAGGAGCTTGGGAAAATGCCTTATCTGCCCTTCCCAAAAGACATTGTGAATCCACTCATCTAACCCATTTACAGACAGCACTGCTCTTGGAAGTAAGCATCGAGACTAATGCCAGTGGAAGGCTACATGCAGCAGAAGGCAAGTCTCATCGCCAGCGCCCCCTGGCAACCTTCACCTCCTTGACATGCTCCTCGCGACGACAGTCGCTAAGATGGCGCCCACTCAAACGATGGGCCCACGGTGGCCACCTATGTCACCTGACAGGGTGACCAGTGTGAGATCACTTAGTTTTAGCATTCTAACATAATATTTATCAGAATAATAGATGCAAGGGGTTATGTGAGTGCGAGAAGCATACTTCCGACTTTCAGTGCAATTACAGCCTTCGGGGCTGTTGTTTTTCCCACAGGAGAGCGAGGCAGCGACAAGCCCGCCGAGCAATTTCCACGGAGCCCTTTTCTTAGCGTCCATCTGAGGAACCTAATGACGCATTCGGCAGAGGAACACATCTCGTACCATTTTCCCGCATCGTGAGATTTGATTTACGATATTAGAATTTGCCTCCGGCCAGTTTTCCTGGAAATCTGAAGAACGAGCCCCATTACCCAGTTGAAAGGTCAGATAACATTTTCGCCGGTGGATGGAAAGTGTGATGGAAAGAACCCAGCAGGTCAGTCTGATGAAATCAGGTCACATCCTTTGTGTTTCTGTTGTCAGTAGATAAAGGAAAGGTGACTATACCAGTCAGAGATACACTGGAAGGTATTACAATATACCGGGGGGCGGTAAATAGACCTGGGGAGGTGATGCCGTCCACACTACTGCTGATAGGTTTCATCACATTCTGCAATTGATCAAGATCTTTGGCTGTTTCGGGGCATCTGAGATTAGCTGGTTGCCTGCGACAACTGATGAGATAGTATTTGAGGCCTTGCGTCAAAACGGCCTTCCACTTCCATACCACGTACATCTGAGTTAAAACAAGGAAATGTGCGGCAAAGGGGTACTTATGGGGCCAAGGACTAATCATTCATCCAGTCACTAGGCCTCAGTTTTCACTAAATATGTACATGTAAGACACTGATTAACAACAGACCGACGTTAGCCTAGCTCCACGCAAATTAGCAGTGCTAGGATTACGGCTAATCAGTTAGTTACGCCATTGTTTAGGGATTATTTTTTCCCTCCAGCTCAGCTAAAAAAAAAAATCAATCCTTAAACCTCTGCTAATACTTTATATTTCATTCTGAGGGGGCTCTTCTAAACTCTGAAAATTTTTAATGGCATGAAGTGTCTGCAGGGCAATCTGGTGTCGAGCTATATATAGCTTTGTCATTGGCCTGTCGCTAATCTAGCTGTCAGGTGTGCTCACAGCATTCTTGTATCATGTATATAAAGGGCTGGACTGAAACGAACAACTCGGTAGCCCCAGAACAAGCTTTCCAGCTCTGTCTGTTTAGTTGTATTCAGTTCAGTTCCACTTCTTCTTTTGACTGCTCCCATTAGCGGTCGCCACAGCGGATCATCTGTTTCCATTTCTTCCTATCCGCTGCATCTTCCTTTTTCACGCCAACCACCTGCATGTCCTCTCTCGCCACATCCATAAACCTCCTCTTTGGCCTTCCTCTTTTCCTCTTGCCTGGCAGCTCCATCTTCAGGATCCTTCTCCGCACATACGCCTCGTCCCTCCTCTGTACACGTCCAAGCCAATGCAATCTCTAGCTTTGCCTCTAAACCATCCAACCTGAGCTGTCCCTCTAATATACTCATTCTTAATCCTGTCCACCCTCGTCACTCCCAACACAAATCTTAACAGCTCAGGTAATGAAGGCAGCAATAAGAAAACCAGTCTTGTGTGAAAGTTGACTTCCCGTTCATCGTCGTTTATGAGTCACCTGTTCCAAGGTTGTACCGCGGTAAAGAAACCAGCAGGGCAGCATCAAGCGGGTTACACGGTGCTGAATCCTGTGGAAATGTCATAGTATCATGGTGATCACAAGACGATTGTAGTAAAGACAAACAGGAAGCATGGATACAGTGATGATTATCATATGTGGCAGGCTTTTCTGTGGAGTAACTGTGAAGATCCAGCCACCAGTCGTCACCTTCTGTTTGTTTCTTACCAGAGAAGGTCTTTGTTCTCCAGAATGAATGTCGAATGTAACCTGTATTGCATCTAGTCTGATAGAAAGTTCCACATTGCTAGATCAAAATGTAACCATTTATTACACCGAGCTTCATTATCCATTATTTACATTTTCTTCATGTTACATTTTTCTTGGTGAATTCACGTTCCTTGTTAGTATTATTTTATTTTTGAGCTTTGTCGTTTCCCAACAAGTTAATGTTGCTGTGAAATCTGCATTGCAATGGCACCTGTCCTCAAGAGGGCGCCAAACTAAACAACTAAAACAAGCACTGGTGCATCTGATCAGTGGTAAGTTCTGGTTGATCGCCTTCATGCAAGCAATGGAATGACTGTGTTCTGCAAGGAAAGGAGCTCATGCTTGGGCAAAACTTGTTAATGCTTTATATCATACGGTACCTTTGTTGGAGATCAGGGTGATCTGGTATGGTACTTGTGAGATTGGTGTAAATCACTGGCGTAGCCTAGTGAAATCAGTGTTATGCTTTCTGAGCTCTGGATATCGCTCAGCTCGCACAACTACTGCTACGCAAATAAACACAGTCACACACACACACACAGGCAGACAAATACACCCCTTGGCGCTTAAGTTCACTGTGAGTCCTTTGTCACACTCATTAGCCTGTGTTTTGGCAGCAGGATTTGAAGCAATGACAGATCATACCTCAACACTGAGTCAGAGCTGATGACAGCTCATGCGTGGCAGAAAGCTGCTTCATTCCGCGTCGTGCGTAGGCAGCGTCCCTGAGTTTCAGTAACCCTCTACCCAGCGACATGGACCGCACCAAACCAAAATACCGGCATTTTACTGGGAATCTGACACCTCTGTTATAATACCTAAACAAAGCAGAGGGAATATCACGCATACGGATATTACTGAGTGTGGTTGGTATATACTCAACACAGTGTTGGTCTGTGCCCCTATTCTGGGGTAACACAAGAGTCCCTCGCGAAATATAAAAAACGGTGCAGAATGTTATCAAACCCAGTTAAACTGGTGTTTCCCTGGATATGGTGACCCAGAACCATCTGAAACACACCTTTGGATGTCTGTAAAGGCCAAGGTCGTAGCCATGGAGTCAACACTGGGGGGGGCATTATGAATCCTACATCTGAATATTAGGGGGGGGGGCTGTCCCCCAATATGTATTATAATTATGGCCTTGGTAAAAGGCATAGCCTTCTTAATACTAACCGTAGCTTGTTGCCTAAACCTAAGGGGTCACACAACAGGCCCTTGGAAAGTATGGAAAATGGTATCAAACACAAGAACATTGTGGTTTCTCTGGATACAGGATTCAGAACTATTTTAAAAACGCCATTTGACATACGTAAACACCAAAGCCTTTCTAATCCAAACCTTTCTAATCCAAGCCTTTCTAATCCAAACCTTTCTAATCCTAGCTTTTGTTGGTTAACCATAGTAAACATGGCAAAAAGAGAAGCAAAAACTGCAAGAGGCACTTCCAAAGAACCAAGCACCTCGCCTCTATCTCCTTGATATACCGGGGCTGGACATTTGACTTATTTAGCATTTGATTAAAGAAAGGTGTTCAGTGGAAGACATTACATCACTTCTGCTACAGGAGAGGAGATTGAACCATCTGGTCTGTAGGGGTCAGGGTTAGAGGTAGAGAACAGGAAATCATTTGTCATGGTATTGTCTTGCAGATGGAGTGTCGGTTGGTGGGAAAGTGTCTGAAGGCCTTGGGACAGGAGAGTTGAGGACAGTTGATGGCGGCTGGTAGTGTACGTGACACAGAAAGCCATCAGAGCAACTCGAGTGCATATGGGGTAACTCAGCACACACTTGCTCAGCGCCCTCAGAAAAGAAAAACATCTTCAGTTATTGAATTTCTGATTAATTGGCTCCTTTAGCCATGAAGGCCAAGGCCAGACTGATGGTCAACAATGCTAAAGCACCGAGTCCAACAGGCCTGTGACCAGAAAATGAGATTTACAGAGGGAACTGGAGGCACAGGTCACATGACAGGAAAGGAAATGCTAAGCTTTCCTATATTGTGAGCACGATGAATCTAGAATGGGAAGTGTAATATCCTCTCAATAAGGACACATGGACAGCCAAGTAGATCTTGCCCTCTTTACTGAGCACCACACACCGTAAACATCACAGTGATTCTCCCCTAACCCCCAAAACGTTCTTTTGTTTCTTTTCTTCACCCATTTACATAGTTAACCATACTAATTAACAAAGCCTCTATTGCCACCTACAGGGCATCTGAAGCAATACACTCCATTTACTACAGGGAGAGAGAAGAATATAGAAACTGTTTTTCAAAGGAAATGAGTAGGTTGTATCGGCAGCCATGATTCTTAGTTTCGTGAGCTCTGAATGGACTATAGGCACCTCCGTTGGCATTATTCAGATCTCTTAGCAGTGCTCCTGGTGTGGTTGTCTGATGAGGTGAGCTTGGTCAAGACTGGGCATGTCGGGAGGATGTCCCACAAGCTGTAACCGTGTCTAAGAAAGTGCTGCATTGATGACAGATCTTCAGTCTTCCAGATCTTTGTCTAGATTTGGTAACATCCGATGTCAACCTGTAATTGTTCTTTATTCATTTGCTATATGGTTAAAGGTAATAACACTGTAACCGTTAATTTGTCTTCATACCAACATGCTCCAGCATCAGTCCCTACCAGAGGAGTCAAAGCACTACATTCAAAGCAATGTCTCCCCCTGGATGGGGCTGTGTGGGGCTTCCAGACCTTTCCTCGTGCTTAGCGGACCAATGTCTGCAGCCGGTGATGAACTGGGAAGGGCAGCCCTAGAGAAATGCAGTATCACTTGGAGATAAATGAGGCATGGGTAACACTATGATTGTGTTATTATGAGACTCATGTTTATTGCACATTTCTATACACCTGGTGAAGAATTTGGACGGTCAAGTGTTGGCTTGATTTATTCTCAGTGGAAGGCCTCATTGTTTCACTGCTGAAGCAAATGGCTTCACACCTCCTTCCCCCAGAGCTCTCCACTTGGTCCCAGCTGGACCCCCTACTCTGCATGCAGTACAGGGAGGTTCAGGGGCAGGTGCTGGTCCAGTGTGGGACACTAGCTCTGTTGTGCAGCAGTTCCCTGGACTGGGAGTCACGCAGCTGCCTTCCTCTGCTCCCAGTTAGACCAGCACCACTTTCCGAAAGGATGGGCCGTCGCAGAAGGACAAAGCCGGACCGCAGAGGTAGAATGCATATAACTCCTGTGACATGGCGGTCGCTGCTGATGCAAATTGTTTTCAGTCAGCTTATGTTGTCGCTACGTCGATCCAAGTGCCCTGGGGCGTCGCAGGAAAAACAAGCACCTGAACTGCAAATTGAAAATGGAGTTTTAACATAATTCCCAGAGGCTGCCTTTTTGCATTCTGCTGAGACGGCAGACACCAGCAGAGTTGGCTGTATATTTCAGAGCAACATGGCGTAGGTGCATAAAGCTTGCCGCTCCCCTTTACTCAGCCTGTTTAACCCAAGCATGAGCTCCTCTCCTTGCAGAATACAGTCATCCCATTGCTAAGAAGATAACCCCAACAATACAGCCTTCTTACTTGTTTGGCTGTGCTCACATACAGCTATGGGAAGTCGGAAGGGACAAAAAAATCTGCATCATTTGTCTTGTGTTTTCTGTAGCTCCGGCATACTGATGGAATATCATCTGTGCTAACAGACAATCACAGGACTGTCCCCCGCAAGGGTTCTTCAGCGAAAATGGAAGGGAATCCCCTCAAATCCATTTGCGACCCTGTAACAGCTTTACGGCTGGCGGCAGCGATACCGGATCTTCGGCTCTGCCCGGCACCTCAACCACGTAACGTCGGGTCAGAGGAGCCCGGGTAATCAGGGGCCGGCTCCACTTTGATCAGCCTCTTGCCTCCTGACTCGCCGGCATCTAATGAGGGGGAGATCTGAGAGGTCTGCTTTGTTTCACGTGCCCCCCCCCCCCCCCCCCCATTCTCAGCCACCTGGTGCCTAATTGAAAGCGGCGGCAGAGAGTAATGGAGGCAGAGGGATAAACAGAGGCTGGCAGAAAGGCGAGATAATGAGCTCCGTAATAATGGGGCCAGAGCAGAGGCTGTGCACATCTCCTTGGCGTTGCTGGGCTCTTCCTCTGTCAGAGATGGCTTCTGATGGGACCCATAGATATTACACAGTCGTCAAGCCTCTATTTTGGGCACAGCGGAAAGGAAACTTAGGGCGCTGGAAGCCTGCTGGCCGTTTTAGAGGCAGGCCACACCGGGTCTAAACACCAAGACGTGTGAGTCTAATCGGGACGTCTAAACACGAAATAATGAGAGAAACTCACCAGGACGCATCAAAAGCAGGACCGAAGACGACAGGTCGCAGCGTCGTCGGTGCCGTGACGTTCCAGTGTCAGGGTCTGTGGCTGTTCACTGCGAGTAACAGACACGCTGAAAATCGGCATGGGTGTAAACCTGGTGAAAACGATACTCACACAACGAGCGTGTTTTCAAATAAGTGCTGTAATTACTGCTGAGCATCCGTTAATCCTTACCTTTGCTAAGTATTTCTTATGTTATTGGTAATGAATAAATTGTCTAATAAGAGTTTCACCATGGTTACAGACAAAATGTTTTTGCTTACCATGGAGTTCTGCATCGGTGGAGTAATTACATCAGGCAGATAGATGAGAATGATTAATACGTATTTTCTGCTTTAACACTACAGGACTGCTGCATACTTTTCACTCGTCTCCCATTGTTGATGCGTCTACCGTGCAAGGCCACGCTACCATGGCAACGCAGATCCAAACGGATTGGCTCTTTTGTTAGAGTGGGCCTTCGCTGGTGCATTTTGTTCCTCAGAAGGAATTCAGAAAGGTCACCATAGCACCTTAGCATTACGTCAGCGGAAAGTATTTTCTGAGGGGCAGCCCAAAGGTTACAGAGTTAACAGGTCCAGCCTTGAAGCATCAACACACTAGTTTATAAACTTACATCCTTTGTTGGCTGCATCGCATCAAGCTGAAGACGCAGGACGAGCCCTTCATACCTCAGGAGATTCTGCAGATGTAGTACACCCACTGTTTACTGTGGTTTTTGCAGTCAAGATCCCCGTGTCCAGTAGGTTCTCCTTGATACAGTGAAACTCGGGCCTAGATTTAAATCTCGCTTCTGCCCAACCTCTGGGCAGTGGTGAGTGACATTCACCAGGCCCATAACTCATTACTGGGTTTATGGCTGGGGATTATAGCTCAGCCATAAAGGTTTCGTCGGTGTCCCATGGGAGGTTACAGAAAAAGTATGAGGTACCAGAAGCTCAGGTTTCCACTGCATTAGATCAATATTACAACCTCATTACTGCTGTAACTAGAAGAATTAATTAATTTCAGGATTTCGCTCGGCATTTCTCCTCTCGAGTGACAAAAAGATTGTTTTGCAGTTGCCGTCCGGAATGCACACGTTGACAAAATGACCCAATAAACAGAGAATGCATGGCTTTGTATAAACTATGTCTTATACATTATATTTGAGCGATTTCCATCCATTCGTAGGTGGCTCCAGGAGTGAGTGTATGTGCTGAATCTCAAAATATTTTTAAGGAAATCCTAGTTTTACAATCAGTCGATATTTTGGCTAAACCCCAGATACACGCTGACTCCTGAACCACCCCAGTACCCACCCACCCACCCATCCATCCATCCATCCATCCATTCTACCACTTCATTTCCTGATCAGGTTAGGGGCTGCAGGAGCCTATCCCAGACACACGAGGCTGGGGTACACCCTGCTTTGGATGCCGATGTTTCAGAAATTTGTATGAATAGATTAATATGCTTTATACGCAAAGTGTGTATTTGTCTGATATTTGTAAAGGTCTGCTTTGAAAGTGCTTCAGAAGTATATGCAATTTAAGAAGTGCTGAATTTCCATTAAATCGCTACATAATGGCACCAAGGACAAGCACAGGTAAAAATACAAAGCGAGGCTCAAAGGCTGCATTTTCACTGTCATAACAAATTCCAGTTGAAAGAACACGGAAACTTCTTTAACTGAGGTGTGCTACTTTAATGTCGGAAAGGTCAGCTGCCATTGACATCCAAGCTGTACTTTGCTGTAATCAAGCTAGCAAAGGTACAGTGTAAGACTTGTTCTGGTCAGAGCTGTATGACTAAGGCTGGGCTACTCAAATCACGGTCCTCAAGGTCTGAGCCCTGCTGATTTTCCAGCCTTCCTTTACCTGTGAGCCAGGTGTGAAAATTCTGACCAATCAGAATCAGTGATTATTAAACTAACTACCGGGGAGAACTGAAAACAAGGCCTGGATTTGGAATCGAGGGAGGCTTTCTTATTTCTGAGGTTTAACGACCTGAGGAAGGGGAAGGAACATGGCAGCAGTTACCTGAGCTTTAGGATGGCGAAGGGAAATTGGGACAGGCAATGAGCTGGGCACCAAAGTCCAGGCATGTGGTCCATACGTGGTACATACAGATGGTCACAGTCATTCATTAGAATGTTTCAGACTAGCATGGTCACTAGAATGACCCCTGTAACACTAGTTAATGATGGAACCCCCCCCCCCCCCCCCCATCTGTGCAGTTGTAGGCAAACTCTAGCCCGGCCTCCTCCCTCAAGGTCATCTTTCTGCTTGCCTTGGCCTCTCTTCTGCGGGGGAGCAAGTGTCAAGCGCTCATTTTCGTGCACAAAATACATTCTGGCATTTAATGACAAAAGCAAATAATGTCTTGCTGCATTTCATCCTTAGAAAGATAAACCCGTCACATTTTGTCCATGGATACATGAAGATTTCACTTTCTTTCATGCACAGAAATCAAGGTGAATGTTTCATTTTGCGAACAGAATTGATATCAGCACCTTGCGTTTGGTGGACAGAAGGCTAAACGTATCTGCTTTCATTTATAAAAAGAAAGTAAATGCAAAATGCATTTTGTCAACCAAATTTATTTTGTATACAAGATGCAATTTGTGAGTGAAATGAAGTCATCTTGTGGGCATTTTCTTTCATTCACAAGCGTGCATTTTACACACAACTTGAATTGATTTAATTGATAAAATGCATTTTGTGAACGAAATGCAAGGTGCTGATATCAACTGTGCACAAAATGCAACATTCCTTTTGAATTCTGTACATGAAAGAAAGTAAAATCTTTATCCTTTCGTGAAGAAAATGTAACTGAAATTCGTTGTTCTATGGACGAAATGCAATGAGGCATTACTTGATTTCACCATTAAATAATGCTTTGTGGCACAGAGTATATTTTGTACTTGACACTTGGTGCCCCATTCAGCTCTACCTGCACAAACCCTACCAACCAGCAGGAAACACGTTGCACGATCTGGGTCACTGTACCAATGATTCCACTTGCCCCCCCCCCCTAAAAAGTAGCCTTACCCTGTGTTTGGACCCATAACTTGGGGTTTGGAAGATGGGGTATATATATAAAAAAAACATTCCAATGTATTTGTGCAAATGGAAAATAAAAAGCATCATTTAATTTAATTTCATTTCATTTCAACCCTGGTGTGGCACTAGGGTTGAAACCTAATCCATGTCAGGAGGTGAACTTTGAGCTAATTCAGGTTTTACAAACTACTTTAAAACCGGAAGGCTCCTGTGCTTGGAATAATAGGTCAGTTCTTCTTGTGCTTTTGCTGGTTTCTCTCCTAGATTGAGAGACTCATCCAGCCGTTTCACATTAACCGTAGTGACACGTGCATGATTATAGGAGACTGACCAATCAGCACCCAGCATAAACTCAGTACTATAGTGAAATCCAGGTCCGCTTGATTGAAATGGTAGTTTACAAACCCTGTCCTGGCTCAAGGTGCCGTCTTCCAGATGGCAATTCCATGTAGCACTGATCCAGGGAGCCTGACCGTCGGTGGTGAAGATGAAGAGGACTGGTGAAGAAGACCACTGAGATGAAGACACGAATCCCCAGATACAGAAACCAATCACACTTTAGTCTCAACTTCGGCGGTTGGCAGTGCGAACGCCAGTGCATGAACTGATAGCACAATAATTAATTTTGGCAAAGAAAATATCTTTTTTTGCCCTGAGCCTTGACAGGGTAAGTGAAGAATGGGGGGGGGGGGGGGGGAACTCTATTAAATTGGCAAGGCTCAGGTGGACTGAAGATAGACTTTCATATTGTTGTATTGCTCTGTGCATGACGAATACTCAGGCTATGCCTACAAAGGAATTTTGCCTTTCAGATTTCTACTTTCAAATAAAGACTTCTTAGACTTCAGATAAAGACGTGCCTTATTTTTACATCATGAAGGCAAATCACTTTTGCTGTGTGTGATGTCTGTGGTTTGCAGTCAGCGTTCAGGACCGTGCACAACACAAAGTCTCAGCAGGAGCCCCGAGCAGCCGGCCTAAATAATGCCCGTGTAAAAAGAAAACAGCAGAGGCGATACAATTCCCCACTCCGGCAATCACAAAGACAGATTGCAGGGTAGCGAGTATGAGCTTAATCAGGACGTCTAAAATGTTCCACCGATAAAAAAGGTTTTCTCTTTGGAGGGGGCACTATCACAAAAGCCAATTCACGTCTCCACCGATGGTCATCTGGGTTTTCAAAGATCGCTTTGCACAAACAGCGGGCTTGGAAAGTGAAATTACAGGCCCTAACAAGCCAATTTTGCACTATTCCTTAGGTCTCTCTCCAGCTAGCCTTCCGCAATCTTGCACCATGTCCCGGACAAATATTCTGAAATAGCCGTAGAAATGAATAATGAATATATAATCTTATCATTCACCTCCACTGTGAGCATGGAGAAATTTGGGGTCTTTAAAACTGCCTTGTGTGTTTGTGTGTGTGTGTGTGTCCACCCTGCAATATACTGGTATCCCATCCATTCTGCATCCCTGTATTTTACGCTGGGCTCAAACCTCAAAACAACCCAGTAAGATTAGTGGTTAGATGATCAATGGATGCATTTAATATGCATGTAATCCAGATGTAGAGATGTTTGTCCATGTTCATGCTAATCCTATCACAAGAGTCACCCAGAGCCCATCAGTGGTTCCCCTGGTGGTTCCCCTGGTGGTTCCCCTGGTGGTTCCCCTGGTGGTTTCAGGCTTCTACCTTCACTGAAGGTGACACCCATTTCTTCCATGTCAGCTCACTGTTTTTAAAGAGCCATTATTTCTCCCCACCCGGTGTTTTGACGCTGATTCCAGGCTCTAACAGCAAGGCAGAGCTGGATTTTAATAGAATAACATGGATATATGGCCATTTTCAATCTCCAGATGGAAGACACTTCTAACAAAAAGGGTTGAAAAGGTCCAAATGTAACATTATGAGACATTCCAGCGTTGAGACATTTTTCCATACATTTTGTACCTAATGTCCAAATAGCTGAAAGGTACATATATTAAAGTAGAAAACAGCTCTGAAAACACATCGATTGGAGAAAAAAAAGCAGGCGACGTATAGAGTCACCAAAGGTCTCCATCTGCAGAAACCCATGTTGAAGTTTCCATGGTGAAGACAAAGCATTTACCTCCAAGAGGAGGCCAGACTCCAGCGGGTCGGCCCTAAGAATGGTACAAGGTCATGTAGACCTGACAGTAAATAGGTTTATTTTCAAACACAGATGAACTTCAAGTCTCTTATCAAGTTAATCCTAACGAAATATTTTTAACCGGCTACAAAGTGGCATTTAGACTGATCTGTTTATCAATTGTGGTTAGTATATACTAGCAATGAACCAGTTGTTAGGTACTAACCTTCACACCAAAACCAACAAACAAGCTTGACTAGTTTGATGAGAAGGTTGCAGAAGGTGAAACGTTTTTCATTTTGATCCTGCACATTTTCCATCTGTTGTTACCCTTGTTCATACAAGCAGTAGCCCGATAGCAGAGAGCAGAGTAATACAGGACTTATCAACCCAAAACAACAGGGAATTTCTTTTCCCTTTAGAGCAGGGGTGTCAAACTCCAGTCCTGGGGGGCTGGAGCCCTGTGTAACTTAGTTCTTTCTCTGTTCCACCATAAATGATTCAGCTCAAGAGCTGTGTGGTAATTAGCACAAGGAGATGAATCAGGTGTGTTGAGGGGAAACCCAAAGATGTGCAGGGCTGCGCCCCCCCAGGACTGGAGTTGGGCACCCCTGCTTTAGAGAGACTGCTGCAAGGTTAAACACTGTAGCCAAAGGGTCGTGTCACGGCATTTTGTGCCGCTCTGAGAGGAATTTATTTCCAGAGAGAGATCGTCAGATTTCCTGCCAAACTAATATCCTTTACTGAAGCACAACAGGATTCCGCAGAGCAGAGGTGACAGCGAACTACAGACAAGCAAAATACCAAGTGTAGATTTTTGTGGCAGGTTTTACCACCATACATAGCTCAAATTGTGTCAGGCGCTCGCAATAGGAAGCCATCTCTCGAGCATGTCTGCGGCTCAATGCAACATATCTGCATCAAGAAGAAACTCCTGAAAACGGCCACTGTAACGTCCCCCCCTCCCACCCACAAGCACTGGCTCCTCACACAGATCACAGGACACATCAGCTGGTCAACATAGAATGCCCTGGCATTTTATTTTTTTGTGAGTTGTGTCACTTTCCGTCTTCCAGGTGGGACTAGAAAACCTCAGGGATTAAATGATGCCATTGGACTGGGCATTCAGATTCCGGCACGGACAGAGACTCGCAGCCTCGCCTGGTACCGTACTCTTCACAGAAGAGAGCTCGAACATTTCCAAAGGAAGGCACCCCATAGTTCAGGTTGTGGCCTTTCAGCCTTCTGGAGAAATAAAAAAAGGAAAAAAAAAAAAAAACCAAAAGGGGAAAAAAAAAGGCCGTTTTGTTTTTTAGAAATTGGAATGATGATACACGTACAGCTTGTACTGCCTCTATCTCCCTTATATCCTTTTTATGAACAAGTAACAAAACGAATGAAGTCTTTCAATAGAACAGGCATACAATCACAATGGGGGAGGGGGGGGGCGGGAAGATACAAAAATAACTTTAAATGTTTTATAAAAATGGGAGGGGAGGAGTAACAAAAACAAACGCTTATTAAATGAACTCTAGAAACAAAAACCGTAAAAAGCAGCAATAATTAAACAAAAATAGTGCTCTGTTAATTGGGAAGCAGCGCCGGCTTCTGGGAAGAGACTTCATTCCTACTTTGTTACTCGTCTTGGGACACAAACAGAAAATCCCAATAAGCGATTACCCACTGACAACTCCAAAGCCTAACCCCTGTCCCCCCCCCCTCCCCCTACGATTCTGTATGTATGTCACCATTTATTTCCACATGATACACAGAACAAGCGGACGCCCTGACGGGGGCCAGGGGTATGTTCACAAATATACAAAATACCGAGGAGTCCATAGCTACCTAACACATTCACTATAGCACAGGAACCAATGAGGGTACAGTGTACAAAGAAACTGTAAACACAGCACAATAAATAGATAAAACAGCAGGTTCTGCACCATGCACATGATGTGAGGACGTCTGCGCTACACTCTCACCTTTTACTTAACCAGTTGCAATTTTTTTTTCCCCAATTTTTTTTCTCCCCCAAGTGCAAAACATCAAATGAACAATTCTGTATTCAAGTAACATATATACAAGTGTATTACAAATACATGGTAACTGTACATAGAATTGCCATATTCATAATTTACAGATGTTGATGCCTCTTATTAACAGTAACAAATAAATGGAAAAAGCACGAGAGATGAGCATTGCAATAGAGTCCCGACGGTTGCCTTGGAGACGGACTTGGTGCCATCCTGCCGTGGTCGCCATGGTGCCCGGAAGAGGCCCCGCGTCCCCCGGCTTCTTGCGCACTACGTCACCTCCATGGCCACTGTGTTGTCTGCTATACTGTTCAGGGTGGTCTTTTCTTGATCGTGGTTTTCCCTGGGGGAGGGGGGCATTAGAGTTACACTGGAATGTCTCTACATCATCATCATCATCATCATCATCATCACCACCACCTCTTCCCCATACATTCATGGCCCCCATCAGCTCACCTGGGTGCCATATCCAAGGATGATGCTGCAGTGACCTTGGGCAGCTGGCAGTTCCCGGCCGCGGCAGCCAGCTTTAAGGCGGACGGCGGGACGGCGTTTATAGTCCGGGATATGTGGCGTGCGTTGAGCGTTGCAATAGGGCTCAGGGCACCCCCTGGTGGGGGCACGCTCAGGCGGATGTTGTTCCCGATCAGGACCTGAGAGGCGGCGGCGAGGCTGGGAGTCACTGTCGTGCCGTTGTTGGCCAGGGGCTGGTGGAAGGTGGGGCCGGCCATCATGGTGGTGGTGGTTGTTGCCACGGTGACTGCAGCTGGTTGGCCGGGGGGAGCCACAGTGGCAGGAGAGCCACCGGAATGGTGCGATGTCTTATAGACTCCTGGAAGGATACAAGTCAGCGGGCAGAAATTACACTCTGCATCATCTATGACTAATGTACATCAGACTCTGCGGAGCACAGGCACCATGGTAACGGGCAGGCCGCTCACCAGAACCCGGCAGGACCCCGTTGACGCCGAGCCCGAGTGCCGTCTCATCTTTGGCCTTGGCCGCCAGCAGCTGCTCCGTGGTCACCAGTGCCGAGACCGCAAACTGGGCACTTGCCGAGTCCAGGGTCTTTGACGTCGATCCCTGTTCGGAGGACAGGAAGGGGCGTCACACAGGATGGCAGACAGGAAACATGGTCAAAGGTAAGGGCCGGTACTGGCGGACAGGTGGGGCGCCCTCACACTAGGGGGCTACAGGCCCCCGCGAGCAGGGAGACTTGGGAGGGCATCTCACAGGGCAAGGTGAAGGGATCTAACCTGCGCGTTACTGCCGGGAGGCTCAGCGCTCGCCTGCTGCAGCTGCGTCTGCTCCAGCTGCTGCCTCTGCATCAGCGCTAGCTGCTCCTGGTGCTGCTGGTACTGCTCCATGGTGAATGCTGCGGGGAGCCAAGGGGACAGGCATGGGGTCAGAGTCCAGCTAAAAAGGGCACCAGCTCTCCACCATTCCATACAGCATGTCAATTCGGCTGAGGACGCACAGGAAAGGTGGGGGGGGGACAGACTTTCACACTGAAAGAGTCATTCTCACTTGCTCACCATGGAAATAAATAGTGCAGCCTCAGCGAATGATCTGAGCCATGAGGAATGATTAGGCCCAGCTCCTTCCTAGATAAACGTGTCCTGACATCAATGTTCAGCAACGCACAGGCCTTACAGGCTGCCGGCAAGGCTGCGGGACTTTAGGGATACTGTGTACAACTCCCCATAAGGAATGACAACTATGTGAATCTCACACATACACACGCACGGTACTCTTCTGCCATAAGAGACCTTGAGCTCTATTCCCATCAGCAGCTTTTCCATCCTTGAATGCTTCTCTCTCACACACACACACACACACACACACACACACACACACACACACACACACACACACACACACACACACACACAGTGAAGGGTCATGCCTCTGCATGCAGGCCCTGAGCTTTCACCACCTCATTCTGGCTGCGCGCCTGCCCAGAATAACCAAACGCGTCTTACACGTTTATAAATAAAAGGGCCACAGCTCGTTTGTCTCCTGTTAGATGCGCGGGCGAGATGACTGATGGTTGTGGGAAAACCCCCCACAAAACAAACCAGTTTCTGCTGACATCGACAAGAGCGTATGGGGGGGGGGGGGGGGGGGGGTTAATGAAAGAGTAACGACTTAAATTTCATGCATGGAGACATTTTTCAATTACTGTTTGCAGGCCACTTTTTACAATTCTAGCTCTCATGTGAGTGTCGACTTCTGGCTGAAAAATACGATTTTCGAAGTGCTGGATTTAAGAAGCGACTCCATCGCCCACCATCGCCAGCAAGGGACTCACTAGCGACAGGGGCCGTTCCGTGTCCGCTCCGGGCCTGTGAGCCTGGTCCGCTCGCTGGTGCCCCCAGCTGGAGTGGGCCAGTGCGACCCCTGCACTGCCTGCCAGGGCCGGAGAGGTCTGCTCCGTCCGCACCACCCCGCCTCGCCGTCCGAGGTCTGAAGTACCGCCACCGGCACGACTTAATGTTCAACAAGACCTGCTGGAGGCCTCCGGCGTGCGCTCTGTCCGAGGTATTTGTTTCTGAGGTACTGGCAATCGTATTGTCCAGAGGCTGGGGCGTGAGGGGGGTAGCGTCCGGATCTAGTGCATGGAACACGTGGTCCAGGTCTGAGTGTGCCCTGTCCAGCAAGACCCTGGGGGAGGTGAGGAGAAAGAGTGACAGACTGCCCAGAGCAGCTTGAGTTGCTGCTATTCTGAGCGTGCTGATTCACGAGGTGGGTTTCACTCGAGACGTTCATTGGCTTTTATTTCATTCCCTTCCAGCTGACAAATCTGCAAAGCAGGGCTTATTTAAAAGAAACCCCGAAAGGCTTAAGTCTCCAAGGCCGGCAAGGCGAGGCACAGACCCCCTCCCCAATCAAAACTGCCATCCCTGCAGTTAAGTTTAAGAGAGACCCACCTGCCACCCCGACCGAAGCGTCGCCGTGCCAACCCCACGCAGCGGTGGGGGACTGTCAGGGTGGTCAGGCTGTAGCGGTAGCGTGCGTCTCCTAGGCCGCCGTCTGTGGGGCTGCACCAGGCCCAGCTGCCGCTTTGCTCCAAGCGGGCCTGCAGGGGGCGATGGTGAGCAGTCAGGGATCACGCATTGGTGCTTCAGAAACGATAGTGGACGTGGGTACGGTGAGCGAGGGGACACTCACGGAGTGGTACTGACAGCCAGCCTTCCGGCGGAACGCGAAGGATCCGTCCGGGTCATTCTCCTCCTCTGTCTCTGACGAGCCAGACAACATCTGGAAGGTGAAAACTGGGTCACGTGGCTGCAGGGTGAACGTCAAAGAGCTACGGAAATCTAATCATATGACAGGGGGAAACAGGCATGTTGCCCGAGCCTGGGTGATCCACCTGGGAGAAGGGCTCGTCGTCAGAGCTGGGGAAGTCGTACTGATTCAGGTCCTTGGCGTTGAAAGACAGCAGGCCCGAGTGGCTGGGCTGCAGCGAGGCGGCGGACGAAAGGGGGGCAGCCTTGGGTCTCTTCTCGTACTTCCGTTTGGTTCGGACCACCTCAGTCTTCTCAGGCTGGGGGAAAGGGGGGGCGAATATTCTCAAAACAGGGGCAGAAAACTGCAGCAAACAGCAGGCACCCACTCATTTATTAACACAAACATTCACATAAACAGGCACATAAGCCAATACTGACACATTTAGCATCAGATATTTTAAAGGAACAATCTAGAACAATAAAAAGGAGACACTGAGGTCTTTGGCTAGAGGGATAAAGGTCAGAGGTCAGCTCACGGCCCAGCCAGGCAGCAGGGGGCACTCACCTTGGGCTTGCACTCGACATGGTCCGGGTGCCTGAGCAGTGGGACGAGGGGCACGGGGTACGTGGGCTTGATGAGGGCACGCTGGGCCAAGAGCTCGGCCATCACCTCGCCGCCAAAATCGGCCATGGTGTACCTTAGAGGTTCGAAGTGGAGAGAGGGGGCCGTCAGCTTGAGCAAAGCCCTGGGAGGAGCCCACCACCCCCCCCTTGGTAACCCGTGCCCACACCTTTTCTCCACGATCTCCAGCGTGAGGTGCAGCAGCTCCCGCTTGCTCTTCTCCCTGCGCTTGATCATCTCCAGGATGGTGACGGCCCGGCTCAAGTCCCGCCGCAGCTTCAGCATCTTCTCGTACGACGCTTCGTCGTTTTTGCGGTTCTGTGCGGGACGAAGTGGAGTTAGAGCGGGTGGCTGCGTCCTGCGGCTGCTTTACAGGCATTTACCACAGCGGCTACTGGAAAGATGCTGGTTAACAGACACGGAATAAGACTGGATCGGTATCAGACTGTCACATCAGGCCTCCAATGAGCAGGAGCCTTTCAGCATGACACGCTCGCACTATGCCCTCTAGACAAGGCACCTTGCGCGTCTGCATCTTCTCGGTCCTCCGGCGGAAGGCCACATAGGGGTCATTGGTGCTGGAGCCGTCACGCTTCTCCTGCTTGACGGAGGTGATGAGGGCGGCGCTCTTGCTGGTCTTCCGCTTGCGCGTCCAGTAGTCGAACACCTCGCGGATCAGCTCATCATCCTCCTTCAGCAGCAACTTGGCCTCCTGCAGGGTCACCAGCTGGGGGGAGAGAGGGAGATCAATTAGTCATGCCCGTCCTTCGGGATGAGCCGATCGTTTAATTAGTCTGCTCACGGATGCAGTCTGAGGGGGGGGGAGACAATGATTGACATCTACAAGTGAGCAGCGTTACAGGAAGGATTAAACAGAAGAGTGCATAAGGACTCCTGTCCAATCAGGAATTAAGTGGGCCGGAGGCCGACAGGTGTCCAGCGACAGTGTGCAGTCACTGACACTTCCGTGTGGTGAAAGGTGGTCATCAGGCCGGGGAGAGTGGGCGGATGGGGGCATCAGGCCAGTCACCTGCTGTCCGCTGCCCTTTTCCAGACGGTCAATCATCTCCTCGAACTGCAGGGGGAGGATTTCCATCTTCTTCCTCAGCTTGTTCACAAACACCTCGTCGTCCATGTCCAGGTCGTAGTCCGGCTGCTCTGTATCCAGACTGAAAGCTGTACCATGGGTGAGGATTGGTAAAAAGAGGAGCCATCGTTACTGACGGCAGCACGCCTGGCCTCCAGCCATACAGAGCAGCCCTGGCATCTTACGCTAGGTAGATCACTTCTCAAGTGGAACTTGATAAAAACAACCAATAAGATGATAATAAATCTTAAAATGCACTTTTCTGTACATGTTTCAGGAAGAGGGGTTGTTTACTTATCAGATGAGCTATCAATACACATGAATACATAGACAGACAGAAACCCACACACTCCATCTCAGGAACTGCAGCTAATGAAAAGCATGAGTATTCGCATGGGTGCCATGCTTAAAATAACAGCGATTTGAAGATAGAGCAGAGGGAGTCTGGTACACTTTACCGACTTCACCAAACAAAGTATACATTTCAAAGCAAACTGAGGCAAAGGCAGGGCAGAGAGGCCCTCCCGATTTCAGACATTTATGTAGACTGCTCACACCTCCAGAACTCAGCAGGTTACAATGGTGGAGAGACACGCCTTACTGCTGCCAACCAGCAGGACCCACACAGACCAAGATCCTGAATTAACCTCCACACTCAACTCTGCATCTCACCGGAAAAACCTGACAATGCACATCTTGGGCGAGAGCAATCTAATCTACAGCCCCCGCCAACCTGACATGCCTGGCCAAGGAGACACTGTACCGAGTCCCAGGTGAAGAGGTGTTCAGAAGTGAGGCTGTACTGAAGTCTTAACGCATGCGGGTCACTAAAGATCCCACAGCACCCAACAGCAGCAAATATAAAGCTTTGGGGATTTGGTATCTGATGACTAAACCTTTCAGTCATTCTTCCAAAATCTGCCATACAAAGATGAGTTTACGTGTCAGAAGTGCCAGAGGTGAGAAATACCTACTACTACACAAGGTGAGGTCAATAATGGACTGGAATCTTTAGAGTGCTTCATAAGGCTTAAGAAGAATAACGGCCAAACACCCAGCACTTACGGAGGTCTACCAATGTGGCTGGTTTGAAAGTGCCATGATTGGGAAAGGCATCACCTGAACAGGCCGATTGCTAAAACCGACGCGGGAACCAAGTGTTACATGAACCCCCCAACACCAGTTTTCCTAATAAAGCTAACTGGCAGACACTTGCAAACATTTATGTTCTACACTTGCTGGTGGCAAGCTGCCATGCCCCTGATAAGGGGTGGACAGTCAAGCAATTTAGGGGGCTCCATTTTCTTCCTGGACAATACACCATCTCATACAGGAAATGAGACCCTCTGCTTACCCAAAATGCCTCAGTCTTTCTCTCTCATACAGAAATGCTAAGAAAACAAGTGCAAATGAGCCATACCACTTTTGTCCAAATCATCAAAAACTCAAGGACTCATCCATTTACGGGCCCAGTAATGACTCGATGCCAACCTCTATATTTCAGACCCAATTCAAAGAAGCTTCGATTACCAATAATGAACATACGTCCAAAGCACTCTCTTTTGTTCTACTTCCAACAGGCACGGCGTTATTTCCAAAGACCACCACACAAAGTCAAAGCCTGACAAGGTTTGCAGAGCAAAGGCAAAACTCAAATGAAGTTAAAGCAGATACTAGTTCCACAGCTTTACAGAATCATAAAGAGAATGACGCTCACCATCACTTTACGTAAAACCCCAGCTGCAGCCCAACACACCAAGAGAGCGAAAAACCACCAATATTTCTCAGAAAACTTCAATGCCCACGGCACACACCATTAAGCATACCATGTTGCCTTAAATTGAATCACTCCCTACCAGTAGATTAGGTAGTCTACAGCAACTAAAGTAATGCACGACCATTTGTCACATCTTGCATACCCTCAAGACACCATAAGAAAGAGAAATCGTGATAGGTTTCTTAAAACAGACCTATGCACAAATACACCTGGTCCACAGACAACTCAAAAAGGGTTAGCATGTAGCTCATAGTCAGTTCTGGACACCAGCACAAATAGTGAAAGCCAGTTAATTCAAAATATCATCTAAATCAAGTCAGAGCCCTAGGAACAGCAGCAGGTATGGATATCCCAATCTAAATGACTGGCGAGGCAAAGAACAGAAGTCATGCCTGCAGAGGAACTTGACACTAACCATGACACGACTACCATCTAACATGAAGCTGCACAAAAGGCAACATATGACTACACGCAACGTAGCAGAGAACACCTCGAAACTGTAAGCTCTGTATTTCCGTGAGACCCACTGCCAGACCATGAAAGCAGAGGCATCTTCCCAGCCTGTCCCCGGAGCTGACGCTGAGCCAGACGTCCCCCCAGAGCAGCACTTTGCAGGGAAGCCAAATTCATGAAGGAACAGCCAGCTCTTTCTAGTCAAAACACTATCAGCACAGCCATTACTTTGTAGCGGGGGCAACCTGGGTGCCCACCCTGCCCTGGTCAGACTGTGCTCTACTCACGCTGTATGTGAATGAGCTGCTTTGGCATCCGGAACTCCCCAGGGTAGAGGGTGTCGTAGTAGGCGATGTTGCTCTCCGCCTCGGGAACGGGGATCACCATGCTGTCCCGCTTCTCGCCGTACACCTGCTGCGCGGAGATGGCCCTCTGAAGGTGGTGCTCCTGCAGGGGGCGAGAGAGTACAGAGTTGTGAGCAGGCTAGATGGGAGGGTGGGGGGGTCAGGCAAGTCTGAACGACAATCGCTTGTCCAGATACGTATTCCAAGCAGGGCTGCAAAATATCACATCGCAATGAATCCACGATTATATGGCACGTGCGCAATAATCACCAGGGTTTTGCATGACAGATGAAACATTTGTCTGGACGTTAGCTTTTCAGAACCTTACGGATGTTTACTTAAGCCGATAACTTGGTAAGCAGATTAATAGTGTGCCTGAAAGATTAATGAGATGCATATAACAACCCCATAAATTATTTTGCATAAATTTGCTGTATCCTTATGTTTATTAAATTTGGATACTGGAGCACACCCACAGGCTACTACTTTGGTAAACTATGGAAGTGATACGCACTGAATAAGGGGTGAAGGCAGGGACAGCTCAACAACCAGGGCGGTATTCTGTTTAAGTACCCAAAGAAAGGCAAACTTTCCCGAAAAAATCAGACTCAGACTACCGCCATCTCTAAACTTAGCGTCATGTCGTTCAACGAACGCAGTTCAGCTTTAAGTAATGAAGGCTCATTCAAGACAGATTTGCATAGTCTCACTTAGTGCGCACACCCGCGATATTTAAGAAGCCCAAATGAATGGATGAACAAAAGATCGATCAAATGAGTCAAAGCGTGTAAAACGAGAGCAGTGTTTTTTTCCGCCACAGAATAAACGCTGCTGATGGAGCTGTATGAAAAATTCAAAGATGTAATCGCTAAAAAAGGTAATGATGTGGCCATAAATACAGCCAGGGAAATGGCTTGGCAATGAATTGCAGACAAACTAAATGCGCAAGTTACGTAAATGTTACAAGCACCTAGTACAGTGGCATGGTTTTGCATCCGTATGAAATGTTCTGCACAAATAACCATATATTTGCTATTTTTAAAAACATCTTCCTGTTCATATTATTTTAACAGATTTTTTTTCAATTTCAGTCATTGCATTTCATGCTTGACCTTTGCAATATGTGTACATTTTACAGTAAAATGCCATTTATTACAGACTTCAAGGGACCTGGCAAAACAGTCCGTTACATCCAGAGTTGCTCCATGCCCAGAACACAACTACAGGACACCATTTATTCATGCCATACCCCATCAAACACACATGTGGTATAGATTATTATATTGAACAGGTGGTAATCCAACTTTACCTGACCAGATGCGTGACTATTAATAATCCCGACTACGTATCTGCCCTGGATATCATTGGCACGCAACGCGCCTTGTAGGCAAAGCCTGCATGTCCATTATAGCGAACAAAACTACAGCTAAAAGCGGCCCTGGGGACCAAATTGTTTGTCCATTATAAGCGAGTCCACTATAATGGGATTTTACAGTAATTATTTTGGAATTAATTGGAGTGCTGAGACGTGATTTTGTAAGCTTTATTATATTGATTGCATTGCAATCTCAGCTCTGTTCTCCACATTATGGAAGTAACACGCAGAGAATTACTTCAGAAAATGTTTTTATTCTCTGCTTTCTTGTCTTGCTTTTACTCACAGCACTGACTACCTTTTTATATTATATATATATATATATATATATAATATAAAAAGGTAGTCAGTGCTGTGAGTAAAAGCAAGACAAGAAAGCAGAGAATAAAAACACATACATACATACACATATACATACACACACACACAACGCTTAACCGAGACAGTTAACCTGGTCCGGAGCAGACTTGTTCACTCGCATAAGTTACCATGGTAGCTCAGCAGGGATTCATTGAAAACACATTGATGGAACGAAATTCCCACTTAAATGAGCCAGACTTGTCTAAATAAGACAGACTTTCCCTTAATCCTGCTTTGTGGAACACCCCCAGGATATCTTTTTAAAAGGGGAAACATTGTGGATAAACAAGGTAAAAAGATGTGGTGGCGCGGCAGTAATTTTTGTAGTGTAAAGTCCGACAAATTTATTAAACATAAGGATACGCTGAATTTATACATATTACTAACTGTTAGGCGTCATAATATGCCTCATTAATATTTCAGACAATATTAATCTACTTACCAAATTGTCAGTGTAAGTAAACATCCATTTAGTTGCTAAAAGATGGCATCCGGACAAATGTTTCACCCGTCATCTGAAACCCTGGTGATTATTGCACACGTGCCATACAACTGTGATGTGAAACTGTTGCCCAAACCCCAAGCCAGCATTCCTCAGTGTGGTCTTCAGGGATCCCCAAACAGTCTGGCGGGGAGCTGGGGGGGGAGCAAAAACGGACTGCCCGGGGTCACTGAGGACCACATTGACAAACACTTTGAGCGACTCATTTGGTGCTTTTCCACTGCCACACAAAGAACCGATCCGTACCGCGAACTGGCAGTTTTCCAACGTCACGTATACGGGCCATACCCAAGCCGTAACCACACTGACATGGCCCCGCTTACTCGCAGGGCTGAAAGCGTGACCAACATGAGCTGGTTGCGTCACCACCATCTGATTGGTCAAAAAAGCACACAAGTTCCCTAATTCTCTAGCAAATTAACACACAATAAGTCATGACATATATGGTCCGAACAGTAAATAAGCACCTATTCAATTTTACGATGTTGCTCTCCAAACCTGGCGCCCCCTTTATCAAGCCGACCCTTCTACGGTAGAAATCCAAAGTGAACAGGAACCGTATTTTAACTTGTCTGACTTCACATTACGGTTTAGGTACAAGCCGTTTCCTGTATGTCAGTGAAAAGCTGCTAATTGAGGCAAAGAGTACCAGGGCCCTGTTCTGCTCTGATTTTTCCCACCAGGACGGTCTCACTAACAGACACCCCCCACAGACTACAGTGCTTGGCTGAGGGTTAAAAACTCATTAAGATGTCATCCAATGTTACGCCCTAGCTCCAAAGTAAACCAGGTCATGAATGCCAAGCTTTGTTATCCAGTCAGTGGAGTACACGCGCCTGCGGTCATTACACCTCAGTCCAAGGTGCCCTCTGCAGGCTACTGCCACCTTCCTCACTGGGCGTTTTACACAACCCTGTTTCAACACACTACTTGAAAAGTAACAGACTGGGGTTCAACCATGAGCAAATTCTCAATAGACAAGGCCCTGACAAAACTTTACTCTTAGAACAGGAGTGACTTTACCAACACGACCTGACCAGCTGAGGCCCTGCAGGCATTCCAACCGCAGCCAGTGCATGTCTGGCAGGGCCACAATCACGCATGTGGTGTAGATCAGAGCTGGGAAAGAGAAAAACAACACACCCAAGCCCTGGAGGACAACAGCAGAGACAGTCATGCCATGTTAAAACGACCAAAAAAGGAGCTAAGCTGAGAAAAGATACACTAAAGGGCTCTGCTGCTAAACAAGACGCTCCATATGAAATCCGACTGCAGAAAATGTTCACATGCAAAACGGCAACACAACACACCTCAAAACCAAATGCTTTTCTTCACAAAAAATTGTTGCACTTTGCTGTGATATCCATTTAATCAAAAAAAAAGAAAATACATTTTTGAGCATTCTGCACCATGGTCTGGGCTACCAAAAATCGGCCTAGCCATCAACCCCCATGCATGTCCACCATGAGCGAATGCCTGGCTTCGGCACATGCCTGTCTCAAGCCCACGGCCTTACCAAGGAACACAGGATTCCAGAGTCGCCCAAGTATAAAAACTGGTCCAATTTCTCCCCCTCCATGACGATGAATATTGAAAAAAGAACAGCTACGAGCTAAGAAAATTCAATGAACAAGCAAGGCCAAAACAAAATACTATTACTGTAGCCAATCGGTTAAATCTGACATTTACATGAAAGGGAAAGCCTTTTTAAAATAACCGCACTGACGATTTGGCATTTAATCAAGGATGCTGAAATTAAAGCTCATTTAAATGTTAATAGTCTTGAATTCCCAAATTTATTTTCTGTAGTGCATTGTCAAAGGGTTACGAGTTGTATTTTACAGAAGGAATCAAACCGACTTCTGCCAATGAGACAAAAAAAACTGGAAGAAATTGATTGCGCCTACCTCCAAGAAACCAGTGGCTTTTAGCGGCTCAACTGCACGCCAAATGGCAGAATTAAAATGTGAGGCCCCTATGAATGTGAAGTACAAAATGTTCAAACCTCATCTGTGCATGAAATTATTAAAAATGGCAGATAAAAACTCCTGGAGATTAAAGTGCAACCAAGGGAGACTGACTGGGAGCCCTGGTGTGTCAATTGCTCAGCATAACAAAAAAGCCCAATTCCAGAAATACAGCGGGGAACGGGACTCGCCGTGAGTCACTGGGACATCAACAAGCCCAGGACTGTTGTGAAACAGCTCAAGAGCCTGAGCATTCATTTGGTGCCTACAAATACCACCACTCAAGGCTTTATGTCATACATCACACACGGACACTATCTACAATAGACCCGATAGACATGCATATACCGGCTACACAGAGCAAGAGAGAACCTGATCTGTGGGAATAGACATCTGGCACAACTGCTCTCTGGTCACAACAGACAAACTCACAAGCCCATCACCAGGCTACCAGGGACCTTCTGGGAAATTAGAGCTTTGAACCGCGTGGGCGGACGGCTGCTTTCGGACATGGAGCTTCAGCAGCACAGCCCGACAGCAAGAACTCGGCCCAGGAGTCTTTGGGACTCGACGGGAAGTTTTTATGGTGTCGTGTCATGATAATCTAGGGCAAAGTGGAAATAAACAGTGCACACCGGCTGGCCGAACTGGCGATGCTGAATTCAGCGATTATTCACTTAAGACGAACACTCAAGAGGCTGCTGGCTTGCGCCTGGGCCAGGTGTGCATGGGTGTCGCCAGTAGGGAGTATTTCAGGGTGATGAACAAGGCTGCCCGTAACTGAGACATACACGTGGGGCCTCCGGACCAGACTACAGCACCAACACAAAGGGTGTCAACAGAGGACAGCGGCTGCTTTGAGCTCGGGCTAGATCCACCACCTCATTCACAGCATTCAAACAGCCATTCTCCTGCTGGGACAAATTAGGAAGAGCAACCAGCTTTTTAAACTTCGGAACTATGATTTTAATGTAAAGCCATTTTGAGAAAATGTGGATATAAACACTGAACAAATAGGATGCAGACGGAGTGTTTCAGGACACCAGAGAGAAATCAGAGGAAAAAACTATTTATAGGCAACCCCAATTCCCCACCTGCAAGGTACTAGACACTGGCACATGGGCAGAGGCAGGACAGCGGCTGCCATGGTAACCATCCCATATTTCTAGCACAATTTTATCCCATAATGCTTTGCAACAAGCCAACTCTGGCCAGTTGCAATGGCCAAAAACTTTTAACACAAATATCAACCTGAGATACTGTATTTTATGGGCAATTCCATCATTAAGGATGTGGCATGTTGATTCATACTGGCAAATAAAATACCTCAGAGAATGGACAAGCTTTGCATCAGACAAATTGCATCTCCTTTCAGCACTTGGTCTGAATATAGACAAAATCCTCAAAATGCATAAATAAATTATGTATGACATGAAGAGACAACTATAGATCTGAAGAAGATCTAAAGATCTGGGGGGGGGTCTTGCTTTCTGGATAGGACATTTTTATGCCATGGATGTGACCAGTCCATAGGCTGCAGAAACCACATGCTTTTATAGCTAAATTTCTATGAAACAATTGAAATAGGAAGGGAACGTTTTAAAAACCGTTTGGTTCCTGTAAGGCTGACGTTTACTTGCAATTGCCTTTAGACATTGCTCCCATGTATAGAACAGCAGTAACATTAAATTAAATATGACCACATGGGGAACAGGAACAACAGCAGAGCAGGGGGCAAATGAGGGACTGCAGGTTAAAGTCACAGTGAGATCGGAGCTGGCAGGGTGAACTCAGGCTTTGGGGACATGTGACAGCCAGTGCTGAGAGACTTCCTGGGAGACGCAGTTTAGAGACGGCATGGTCCAGCCGCCTGGCAGACATCCATAGTCAGGAGGAAACACCAGAGATCCCTACAGGGGGCAAGTCCAGGACAGTGGGGAAGCATTGCTGAGCAGGCACATACCAATCAACAGACTGGCCAAGTGTGAGGGAGAAGCCCAGAGAGAGAGAGGAAAACCCACAAAGTGTTGCCCAAAGAGTGCAGATTTCACATATCAATGATGCTACATCATTAGCCTTAACTAAATCTAAATTTTCCAACAATATGGTTTTTACTTTTGACTAAGAAGTTCAAATATCAGAACTTTGGAGGAGGCGCAGTGGTTCAGAGAGATCTATAAGGTTAAAAATAAAGTTTGAGGTCTGAACCCACAAAAAAAATGATAAACTAGACTACCGCAGCAGCTAATCACTAACGGCTCTCACGCCCACACTCGCCCCCCAGTCAGCCACTGTAAGAGCATCTGCTAAGCCTTGTGTGAAACTGGTCATTCTTTAGAGCATTACCCACAGGGGGAAACTGATAGAAAGAAATAAAAACAGCCTCACAATATTCATGTGGTCATGTGACTGACTGATGATCAACTGCAAGATCACAAACAGAACTTGCTTAGGCTCGCTTGCGTCTCAAGATGCAACAGGGATTGACAAAAAAGGAGACCAATGACATCTTCCAGAGCAGGGGTCACTGCTAGGCCATAAGGAGAATGCCGAGGTGAACTAGAGGACATGGAGGGCAGTGCCACTGTTTGCAGGCAAGGAGGCGAACATTCAAGTGGCAGTGTGAAATAAATTTATATCAATACAATGCACCATTGTAGTCAAGAGGCTTTCAAGCTAGATAATGTTCACTCCACAGAGCAGTTCTAGTCTGCAGAAACAGCAAAAATTTAATACACGTTTTATGAGATGTGTTAGATTTTTAGAATGTTTTCTACTGGTAGTTGCATATTACAGAATATACCAACCCCAATACCAACATTACAGTATTACCAGCATATAACATTATGTTAGTTATAGCACACTAGTACATTGCAACACAATGGTACATTATGAGCCATTATTCTCAATGTTTGAGGGAGTAACTATGAAAAGCCACCAGCTCAGTTCAGACCCCCTTCTCGACCCACTGCCCCTATTTTCCACTGACCCAACTAGATGAATAGCCGCCTTCAGTAAATAACAGGGAATTATATATAACCCTGCTGAAAATGCACATGCACCACTGTAGGAAAAGTAACAGTTGGGAATAAGAGCATTTCTCTTTACAATTCTGCAATGAATTCTAATTAGGAGAAAATGCCCGGACACACACCTATAGGGGACCAAAACTAACTAGTCACCAAGTTCAAACTCGATGCGTTTCCTACAAAGTCTTAGTAAGCAAAGCATGGGGAAAGGGATGGAGACCACAGAGATGTGGTTAAACACCACACTGCTTCCAGATAAAACCTCATAAATTCAGAAACATTAATAATGTCAAACAGTTCAGGAGACTGGGATACACCTGCCACCTTCAGTTCAATTTTATATAGTGCCTTTCACAACAATAGAACCCCAAGGCGCTTTACATGGGTGTGTTATGATACAACATCATTAAGACCGAATAATACAAAAACAAGGGAAAAGGAAGACAAAGAAATGAAAGACAATGACAATGGAGGAGAGGACCCAAAAAACTCCCAAGTAGGGGGGAAAAAAGAAAACCTCTGGGGGGGTTCAAGGTCAACTGGCTGCCCAACCCCCCTGGGTATGGGCAAGTCTAAGCACCTTGTTGTTACAAGCAAAGCAGCTGAAGGAGCTTAAGGAGGAGGGATCTCACAGGCTGACTACACAACCGCACACAGATGCGCATGACCAGCAGGAAACAAATCAACATCAAATACGTCACCCAGGACAGAACCAGCAGCCGATTCCATAACAAAACCAAGAGTGGTGAAGACAGTCAACTTTCTCACATCTGAGAATGTTCTGAACCAGCAGAAGTGCCATAAACCTTTCGGATAAATCAAGAGACAGGAATAAAAACAACCCTGTGCCACCTAAATGAATTCACTCCTACAGAAAGTCTACTAGACAAGGATAGGTTTATTTAAAGAGAACAGCACTTAAAATATATACGCATGTGATAAAATTAGCCTCATTTTCTGTTTCAAGGATCGAGGATATTTTAAGTCACAGGGAATACAATCATGAGGCACATGAGAGGATTTGAAATGGATGCCCAAGGACTTCAGAGGCTGAACCTTTCAGAAAAACAACTTTCAATTGTCTGGTGAGGAACAACTTTTGTTATTAATGTTATGATGGAGACTCCTTTAAAATGGGGCTCACCTCAACAGTTAACATCACAGACGTAGCACAATAACAAATCAGTCTTGGAGACAGAGCAGCCCAGTTCCACTTGCTGATGCACAGACACACCAGTTGTAAGGTACTAGTGCAGTTTAATAAATGGTATGGAAACAGATGGCAACTGGCATGATTACAACAAAAATGGCTCCACTAATTCAAAACAAACAATTTTATTAACCCAGTTACAAATACAGGTATTAAAACTGATTCCAGCTGCAAGAGAACCAAAACATTCTATCACACCATAGAAAATAAAGGGCGAGGTATTAAATCTGGCAGAATGAGCACAAAGAATACAGATTACTTTGCAAATGTTTGGGGAAAAACCTGAGCAAACAACTCATCTTAAGGGCCGTTATCAAGTCTGCCCCCATCAGAGGAGACGCAGCCCCAGCTGAGAGTCTCTGCATTCAGGTGCAGTGGGCCCAGGGGTACCACACTACTCTCTCTAATTTAAACATGCATGCGGGTGACTCAGCACAATGTCAACATGCGTGGGAGCTGGGCCTGACGCCCCTCCCCCACTGGCAGGTCAACAAACTGAAGCCGAGCTCTGGCCCTAAAGCATCCCATGCTCCTGGGCTAAAAATAGAACAAGTTAAATGGCATCATGAGTAATAAAAGTAATATCAGATTTTTCTCAAAAAAAAAAAAAATTGGGAAAGACCAAGCACCCCACCTCACGCACACCGCTACTCTGTGAAAACACCAAACTCCATTCACGTGCTTTAACATTCGGCAGAGACAGAGGCATGAACGAGGGCTCTGTGTCGCGCAGGCTAATATGAGCAAGATGGTATGGTCATGAAGAGCCAAAGGTAGGAGAACATTTCACCCATGCGGTACTTAAAACTGGGAAACTGATAAATAAAACGTTTCTTTGCGGAAGGCTAAAGGACTGGCCATTTAAGACCAAACATAAAAACATAAAAAAATACCTCTTTCAAAGCATCCACTGACAACGCTTAGAGAGAGCCGGACGTACACAACCAATTTCAAGTGTCCTTCAGCCCGAAAACATTTTCTTCCACACCCCCAGTATCGGCGCAACAATCTGTCCAATAAATAGCTTACGTCCCATTTCAAAATTATGCTGAACCGATGCATCTGGCAGAATCAAGTTCACTTACTTGCCACCAGAACTTCAAAATGCATAACACTGGACACACATATCCAAAAAAATTAAACTAGAAGCTGCCAATCTGCCGCGCTTCAAAGACTGCAGGAGAGAAAATCAAGGTGCATGCATCTGGGACAATGCAAGTTAAAGGCAGCCTCCTCGTTAACCAAATATAACACAGCTAATATTTAAGTGAACACCCTAGCGCTGCAAACACTGCCGTGCTGTTTGAATTAATTAGTCCACGCTCAGAGATATTAAAAAGCCCAAGAAAGCATTTGGCACTATTTAGTTCTGCGCAAAACCGGGGCCGTAAAACACACTCAACGAATCTATTCATAGTGCATGGTCCTTAAACGTGAGGAGACAGTCACAGCGCTGGCACGACATAGACCAAACACTCATAAATAATTATCCTCTCTGTGATTCACAGGCTAAACCTGTGATGTGACAGGACACCAAGCTCCAAAGCAGCACCAGAGGCACTTCACATCTCTCACAAACACAACAAAACTCTCATTTCTTGGTACCACTTCACCATACCGCAGGTATAAGAAATATGGCACCTTACGAAACACTTCTACCAAAGCGAAAGGTAGGCATCCCTACCCTGATTATGGCAGAATGCTTAGGTAGGTCCATCAGCAAGGTCCACGCACAAATACCTGGCAATTCAGTCTAAAGTCACCTGTACCTGCCATACTTGTATTTGCAGGGAAGAGAAAAGGCCCAGGGGATGTCCTTAAAAGTCAACTCAGACTCCATCATCACTGCTGCTGTCTGTCCTGTAGACAGCCACCTGGTCCACCAGATTGACCTCTCATACACCCGGATGAGGAAACAGTGTGCCAAGATGCATTGGGCTAAGGACCCCATCCACTTGCATAACAGCCATGAGGGTATTAAACAGACAGCTATATCAGGGACCCCCCCCGCTCACAAAGCATCCAAACCCTACATACTCAGGGCTCATACTCATGTACCCCATTTGCCAGTTACAGTGGTGAACATAAGAGTTAAGAGATCATTAAAAGGCTCCACAGCAATACAAATTCAAAAAACATTTGATGCACCAATGAGCATCACGAAAAACCATACTGCTGTAGCACAAATGAGAACAAAGTGTGTCTAGAACTTACACACATGAACGAATCCCCCCATTTTGCTTCCAAAATTCAACACTACACCAACCAATCACACAAGCACAAATACAGAGACTAAAACGCACTAATATTTGTGCTTCTTAATTAAAACTATGGCTTACCCTGGTCCAAATTCAAATTTTAAATCCTTTTGTAATACATGTGCCAGTATTATCAGCTCCTGTCTGACAACATATGGCTTTTGATTACCCAGTTTTCCCCCCCATCATTAAGCTGCCCTTTTTAAATGAGTATCACCAAAACAGAACAGCCAGTACCAGCGGAGACAGATAACAGCGTCTTTATGTCACACCCTGAAGCCTGCAGACTACACAGTCACAAGCATCTTTAAAGACTCCCTCTAGAAAGCCACACATTTCTATATACCAAGTCACACTCCATATTCACCTGATTTCTTGTCCAATCAATGAAGTAACACTACACTAAGTCTTTACAGGGTTTCCTCGCAGCACAAAACCAACAAGGACAGGAAAACTAATGCCACTTTCGAATGGACTGAAGGTGGTGAACTCGCAGTGTGGCCCTTCAAATAATTAGTCTCCTATAAAGTGTGTAAAGTTAAGTCCAATGTGCATGTTTTATGGTTGGCAGTTGGAAAATACCGGACCCTACAGCTTGCCAGACGCACACTGCACACACAGGCGATGAGAAAACTTTCATTAGATTTCGATAACTTACAATGGACAAGCTCATCCACATGCAGCCATATTTATAAAGTATAAGCATTAATGTACATTATTTTGGGCAATATCTAGTTTAGCGACTAACAGTAAGTGACACTGGATGTTTTTGAAACACATACAAAAAATACCATTCGTTAGCGTAAAAGTGACACTAGTATCACATCAATAACAGCTGGCGGTGTTCAATGGCCGAGAACGTATTTGAAGCCAGAGAGACAAGTTTGTATCGCCGTTTGGTAATGCCAGAGAGGTTACAGCAAACGGCAGTAAGAGGGTTTCAATGGCCCGGCCGCCACCACAACCACGGAGACTTTCTCCAAGCGGGCTGCTGACAGTGAGCGGACGGGCCGGCAGCGCTTAAGTTTACGGGGGAGTAGCGATCAGCCAACCGCTTCGGGACCGCCACCATGAAAAGGGAAGGGGGTGTAACCTCTCATCACCATGGAGTAACGACAAAAAGAATATTACTAAAATATTGACAGCAACTGGCCAGAGAGATTTGCCCAAAAAATGAAAAACGCATGACAGCCTCATCTACACACTTATTACAGAACCCTCAGGTAGCCAAACGAAAACGGCGCGTTACTACACAGCGACTGTGGGATCACCGAGGCCAACACAGACCCCGGCGGGCGAGCGGCCGAAATAACCATGATTACTTTTCCAGTATCCCCGCACCTTTAAAACAGGCAGACTCGATTATCAAAGGCCTGCTTATCGTTCTACTGGGTAGCAGTTGCCCGGCAAGGCGGTTAGTTACTCGGCAAGCAGCTCCCGGACAGGCTTGCGGCCGCGCACGCTAGCTGTCACTCGGGCGAGGGCCGGCCCAACTGCGTGGACTCTACGCCGGCTCTCTGGCGCCACCCAGCGTCCACCGCCGGCGTCGCTGCACGGCCCACCCAAAGGGGGGGAAACGGAGTCTTGAACAAAATGGCGGATTTCGGCGTGGTCACGTGATCCCTTTGTACTTTGTAAATCGTTTCCAAGCGAAATGGACCGTGACAACCGGCACCAAGCACACATTTCAGAACCAGTACGCCTCATTCTTTCGGAAAATGACCGCTAAATCGACCCGGGTCGGTGTCTGAACGGCGAAATAGCGTCTTTCTGCGAGAAGGAGAAACGGCGGCCATTTTGTGCAAACTTGCGCAGACAAGAGAGGGGCGCCCCCGATAATGCGAAAATCGGGCTATACTGCAAACTGTAGGTTTTTTTGTAACCGTGTAACGTACCGATTCCTCCTCTTTCTCCATCCCAGTCGGCATCTGCGGCACTGCCCGGTTAATTGAGGCATATTCGTGCAGGTCGGGTAAGTCCTCGCAGCGGAAGACGGGTAGAGGCTTGGAAGCGTCCAGCGCCCGTGCCCGAAACGACAATTTACTCATTTTTTATAATTCGAGATGCAGAATAAATCTATCCGATCCCCTATAATTCACAACTGTCCCAGTTAGAGTTCTCATGGATGGGTCTGTGGCGATCTCCGACAGTCACTTGTTCGACTGGTAAATATACACACACGCAAACGGCGATGCGAGAGGAGCCCGAAAGGCCCGGATCTTGGTCGCTCTCTTTCGGTCTCTTTTTTTTTTACAGTCGTTCCCCTCTCTCCCTGGTTCAATACGCCATGGCCAACATGGCGGACATTAAAAACTCTTTAACTCTCCGTTCGCTAGGAGCGGCCCAACCCCCAGACCAGCCGGCAGCCATTCCCGCACGGCCCCAAGCGCGTGCGCGCTCGCTTCGGAGGGGGGGGGGGAGGAGGGGGCGCTCCCCGCACTGTCGCACGCGCGGCGAAAGACGCCCCCTCCACCCGTCCGAGAGAGCTCGTGAGGATGCGCGCCGCGATCATCATAAACATGCATCCCAGACCGTCACCCCATTTATTCATACCTGCGACTCTCATCCTAGTTGTGGAGACGCGGGTCTCACTCTGTCTTAATTTCCTTTCTCGTAATTATTCCAATGTATCATTTTTCTTACGACCTGAAAAGTTATTTCCAAACATCCTAAATTATGAGCTGTGCAATGTAATACACTAATAATAGCAGATCACTTATTATTACATATACCAACTTAGGAAATTTCCAATTCTTGCACATGCCTAGGCATGCGTCACTCACGAATTCACGAGCTCGCTAAATACTACATTAAAAACGTGCCGTCTCAATATTAGCTAGTAGTCACCTACTATATAGCATGACGGCGACAGAGAAAACATTTCTGCAGATTTACAGTTACAAATTCCATCTTGAAGGGTTAGTGTCCATGCGGCGTCGCAATATTCGGAAATGTCTCCCTCATCTGGTGCCATTTAGCATTACACCCCCTCGGACAACTTCAAAATTGAAGAGAAATATTCAATAATGCAGTTAAAAAAAGAAGACCACTAGTCGCCGGCGTTTGATAACTTGAGTAAATCATTAGAACTGAAACCTGAACAACTTTAGTCCAATTCCACGAAATAACAAAATCTCCCTCCAAGTTACGGAGATGAAAACAAAAACTGACCCTCCATCTAACAAATCATTGTCAAGTGTGGGGTTGAAGGATGCCTGGGACCCATCACTGGCAGCAAAGGGTGCTGTGCAGGAAAACACAACGCATGGATGCGAACACAGATGGAGCGCAGACAAGGTGGAAGAGTAAAGGCAAGATCCGATGAACGCGGTAGGCAGGGCTCTCTAGTGTCACGCATTGATCGTCAGACACACGTTTCGGCCCTAATGTAATCTCACTCCAAACTTTTGATGAAACTCGAGAGCCTTGATTTCAGAGACACCAATCAGCGAAATGCATGACATGGAGAGAATATATAGATAATTACACAGAATGGAGTAAGATCTGAATCCCTCCAAAAAGTAGAGATTTCATAGGTTCAGAAGATAAAAACAATTTCTGGGCAAACGAGCATTACACCTTTCCTCCACGCACAGCATGCTTACTGAACCTCTTAAATGCTGGGAATTGAATTACGTTTTTCCCCAAATGTGTAATACAAACAGCAACAACCGTATCAACGTCAACAAAAGCTTTTAAATCTGCCTATAATTATACCTGATGAGTGGACAAACAAATTTCATGGTCCAGACTGACCCTGGTCAGGCATTTCTAAATGCCTGGAGCTGTGAATGTTACTTATGATTAAACCGCTAAAATCTTGGGTCTCACAGAGGTGACCAACATCTACCATCTGAACACAGAGAAACAGCTGATGTTTGTACAAACTACACCATCACCTGGATTCAGTACTTGGGAAACAGATCAACCTTGTATATACCAGAATAACTCTTACCTCTGACCAGTAGGCGAAACCACTGGGGAGCTATTAATCCGGAGGAACATTCCGGGTTCACTGACAAGTCATCCATTACTGGAGAACTCCTAGTTAACTGTAGAAAAAAACGAGAAGCATGGATGTCAGAACTGCATTCTGAATGAGTTTAAAACTGAATTCTTAGATTTCTGGAAACACTTTTTTGTGGGTTTGTGGATTGTAGCACAATATGAGAGTGCAAGTAACACACCTTCAAAACACAATAAAAGAATGCAAATAATATTGCAAGGTTGCAGATCTGGTGGTTATATTTATTTTTTGGGAGCCAAAATGAAGTCTTACACTTTCCCCTAAATGTAACAGGCTTTTCGACACAAAATCACACTTGATATCTTCGCGGCATAAACTTACAGAGACTAGCAGGATATGCAGCAAAGGCACAAAGTTTGTATTGACCCAACCCAACCAGTCTGAATGCTGTGGTTATGTAAATCAGCCAGCAGACCACAGCTGCACCAGCAAACGGAACCCAACGAGTGCAGGCTAACCGCTGCAGTAACTGTCATACAGGAGTTCGCACCCAACCTAAACTGAAAAAACCTCACTTTAGACACACTTAGTCAGCTGAAGACTCCTGTTCCCTTCTGAAGCAGGGCGTTTGCTGGGATGTATATTTCAATTGTGAATCTGAGGCTAATTAGCTCCCCCTTCTGGGGAACTGACCATACAACACGTAAAATTGAAGCCCTCAAAACTACAGTAGGTATATTTCGCACAGAGCAGGCATACCTCTTCTGTGAACCTCTTTTTCCTACACAGTATGTGAAACTCCGCCCCTTCACAAAGTGACAAAGAATTGGGGCGGGACTGGGGAGATTAACCAAGACAGCAAAAGGTACCCAGATTAGCCCACAGATGAAAGCATACTGGTACTAGCCAGCCCCTAGAGCAGGGGAGGGCAATCTTACCCAGAAAGGGCTGGTGTGTATGCAGGTTTTTGTTGAAACTCCCCAATTAGATCACTAATTAGAAAACTAATTGGCTGAAGAGTCCTCACACCTGGGTTTGAACAGCTGACCTAAAGGTTATCCCAGGAACCTGCATTCACACTGGCCCTTTAAGGATAAGGCTGCCCATCCCTAACCTAAAGGCTGGGCATGCACTGGGACTGATGCCTGTGTTGTTACCACAGGCAAGTGTGGCTGCTATTTCGGTGCATATTTTGCACATAGGACCCACCCACTCACGGCAAATTTGGCATCCTGTATTTCTTCAGATTGAACATGGCAACCCTGCCGGGTTGCCAAGCCAAATCTTAGTTTCACCCCTGGTTGTAACTGCAATTGCATAAGGAGCACAAGCAGGCACTAATAAATGGGTGTTCCGACCTTTTAATTTCACCATCATGTTCTGACATTAACCTGGCAAAGTGCTGCTAGCGCGATGAAAACTTTTGGTATAAATTTCAGGCCTGACAGACCACCCATGCCCATGAAATGTAGGGTGGGTGGGGGGGCATTCTGTTCACTTCGCCTCCGTTGGCTGGTCAGCTAAGTGTAACAGTTAAAGAATGTGACCAGTCCATTCTGTTCACATGCATGACTTAAATATTAAGTCGGAGGTTGTTCGGCTTGGTCCACAACAGATACAAGCTCTTACACTGGCCACAATTATTATTACCGCCTATAGCAGGGGTCCTCAAAGTCCGGACTTTGGTCCGGATCTGGACCAAGCCGCAAACCAATCCAGACCCAGCCGATAATGCATCATACACCAATATGGTTACCGCCGGAAGGCTTAACGCAGTTTAAAAGTACAAAGATACAAAACGTAGAACCACCAACTTTCACACACACATAACTCACCATAACCCCCCCCACGCCCCGCACATAGACAGTCAAAATGGTCTGCAAGCTTTAAAGTTTCCATTTTCGTCATAAATTGATGTCTACATTGAAGGTTATTCTTAATCCATTAAACTTCATGAAATGCTGTTTTGTCATTGAAAATTGTTCCGGATCTCCGACTGAAAAATCTGACACAGACCTTTGATCAAAAAGTTGGCCTATAGCGACACATTAATTCAGGCCGAACCAAAAGGTGAAGCCTCCTTGGATGCAACTGGATAGCTGATCCATCCATGGGGTCAGGTGATTGTTTTACACGCCAACTTACCAGATTAGCTCAACGCACAATAAGACACCTGACAGGTTTTTAAACAGACCTCACCGCGATCCAGAAAAAAGGAGGTTCTAGTGGCCTAGCACCGGAGTACAATACTGTAATTTCATATAGATGATGAAGTGCTGGGCGGCACGTCGCCGTACTGTAGCATTGCTGAAACAACAGCTGTAATGTTTCAGTGGGCAGCGAATTATGCAATATTGTTCACTGCTAGAATCGCTGTGCAGTGTTTTGAGAGGGAACCACTGTTAACGGCACGTAATCTTCTTACCAACAGTTACGAAGTTATAACAACCCTCCATATACAGTATTTATATATTTTTATTTTAGTCTGTGCCCAAAAATTTGAATTACCTGTAATAGAATTAGGTTTGTAATTAAAGGCATACAGGTAAAGCAAAATCCCTAATCATATCGATTCATCACGGTAATTCATGCCAGTAAAGGAAACCTAAATGTACAGTGGTTTTATGTGTATGTGTGCATACAAAACCCTTCAGATCACTGCTGTGAAGTCAATGCTTAAATGCATTTATTTCAGTCCACTTCAGTTATTCTCTGGTATCTGCACTCTCGATCTGCTGCCGTTTAGAGCACAGTCCCAACAGGAATTCTCTCATTTTCGATTGTTCCATTGCTAAAATACAAATCTGCAGAGGTTCGTGGAACATGATATGGCTCGTTGCTTAGGGGGCCAAACGGATTAATTTGAATCTGTACAGGGGCTGTCTGAAGCGCACTGAACAGGCTCTCGAGATGTAAAAGCGTTATTGGAGGAAGTGAGTGAATGCGTTAGAACGGACAAGCACGTATTGTCTGCAGGAAGAGTACCGAGTGAGAACTGCAAATATGGAAACAAGATGTCGGCACCTGAAGATCCCAGACAAGATCCCACAGATGATCCCACAGAAGATCACGGGTAATCTGATAGGGTGAATGACGGGGTAATACAGAGACCACAAAGCAGAGATACAAGAAGAGTTACCTCATAGTTTGACAACAAAGGCTCACATTGCAATTTTACAGTAAGCCCAGTAAAAACCCTACAAACAAAGGGGCTCGTTTTAATGTGTCCCACTGGGTTGGGACAGAAGCACTAAAACAGACGTAGCTTATGTACCTTCAACCTACAGTGCATAGGTTTAGTGGAGCAGCACAGACTCATATATCCCAGGGCACAGACATCCTGGAGCACAGCCAAGATCGGACACAGAGAACATCGTGATCGTGCAAACCCGCCGAATCCATTTCGTCGCAATCCTCACCCTCCTTACTTTGGCGAAACTGTACATGCACACAGCACTGGAAATGGCCGTAGATTCACTCCCCCCCCCCCCACACCACCCACCCAAGTACTGGTTTTGTGTGTAATGCTTTGGGCCCCAGCCAGAAACCGGCAAATTCGGAGCTTGGCCAACCGCTGACGTGACCTGGGCCGATGTTCGGCTATAAATACACACGCAAAACACGGAATCGCTCATCGCGAAAGAAAACGGGAAGGCACTTCATCTTCGCTTCCTTACCGATTTAACGTCACACGCAACTAAAGGTCAAGAAGGTAACTCTGGGGTGTTGGACAGAAATCGGGGCCAGACGGTCAACCGTTTAGGACCCAGAAGATACTCCAACCTCATGCAAGTAGGTTCAAATAATTCACAAATTGCAGTTTATTCTGGAAGGAAAAATGAGAGAGGGAAGAAAAAAACAGGAAAATGCCATCTGCTAGGTGGGTCGGTAATGCTCATGTGTCTGGAGTCTGGACCCCCTCCTTACCTTCCATGGCCATGTGACAAAAATGCAGATAAGGCTCAAAGACAGATACGCACATCCTCTGCTGCACCCAGCACAATGGCGCAGAAGGACAATGCGATCTCACTCTGCTCAGCAGGCATCTGTACACAATACGAGCCGTTTAGCCTCCTTATCTGAAATCCACAGTCACCACATTTTTTCTTGCACCTTTGAAAGCAATGTGAGAACGAATATTAATCCGACCGGGCAGCACATCTACTTCGGATAATATCGTCAGACCTACGCATCACGGAACATTTCATGAAACTAGCTTTTGAGATAATTAAGACTTGCAAGCAACAGGGTGCTCGAAAAACATCATTCGGAAAAGGAGCTGCTGAAACCGCTAGATCACAGTAAACGATTGTTGAGATCTTCGCTAAAGCATCTAACAACCAAGTAAAGACTCTATATCAAACAGTTCCATGGTACGTGTGAAAAGGCTGAACTGGGCTGAATAGCGTTAACAGTCATTAAAGTTCACTGAAAACCTACATGTGTATCATTGATGGAGCATAAGCCCAAACTACCAAAGTATTAACCGCCCAATGTGACATGCCAAACTGGAACGTATTAGACCCAAGATTACCCACCTCAGCTATTGGACATTTAAGGGTGGAAGCCATGTCAATCAATGAAAAGCAGTGAAGATCACGCAAGCTCTACGCACGACACAGACTGTTGGCCAGAACACGTCGCCGAACCTGGAGCTCATCATTCGCGTGACCACGTATCAAACTGAAGCAAAACCATTGAGAAACCGGAAAGACCATCCGAAGACCTAGCGGTGCAGGTGGTGTAGAGATCAGGCATGACTGCCATCAATGGCACGGTTGGACAGGATGAGTATTTAAGCAACAAGGGGAACCGTAGCATACAGTAGGCAACATGACAGGGTGTCGCTTTAAACAAAATGATCCTTAGTCAGTAAGAGGTGCACATACTGATGTATTTTGCTGTCACAACCCACTGTGTTGTTTTGTTCATTTCCATTGTTCATGTTCTATCTGCTGTTTCGTCTAATAATTTTAAGCCCATAAGGAACCCTTTTAGAGATAAATACCACGTTGTATATGTTATTGCCAGCAATTCTAGTATAAAAGTTCACAGGCAAGGTAAACGTTAATTGCAATTATCTCCATGACAACCGTCCATATATTAAAAAAAATGACTGACAGCTCTAGCCTTAACGCCACACCACCGAACGTGGTATGCGTTTTAGAGAATTTTAATATCAGGCTCCTGGAGAAGTTATAACAACCAATCTGGCATCTGGTGAGGTTGCAAGTCTCCAAACCCTCAAAAGGATCGATTGTGTCCCTCATTTTACAGTATGTAACAATAAAGCCAGGTGTATGCAGGAGGGTGAATTTAATTAAGAGTCCCCTTAACTGTACTTTTGTACACCGTGTGCTCGGCGACAGGCAACCAAGTCAGGAATCGCATTCACTTGTGTTGTCGTAGCGACTTCACGCCCCGACAGCACCAATTTAAGGCTAATTTAGGGCGACACCTAGAACAGACTCTTTTGGCTTCAAGTACATGGAAACTTACCAAACACTGACTGGTGTGGGGGAGCGGAGAGATATTTTAAAATCATTAACAATAATACCAGCACGTTGAAAACATAGGCAAATCGTTTTAATAACCTGTTTTTTATTTTTTTTTACATTAACTCTGCCAGAAGACGTAGCTACATGGATAATAGTCAAGACTACTTGTACAGTACTAGTTCTTAAACAGCAGTAAGGAAGATTGAGGTTCGCTTTGTTTCTAGAAACGTCAGTCATAAGGGAAAATATTGTCGGGTTTCTGGTATACTAAGGACTTGACCAAATTAAATTAGGTCAAATTTAAGGACTGCGGGAGAAAGACAGCAGATACAGAAAACGGGGCTGGATGGGGGATGGGTAGGAAATAGATGGAAATTCTACTGACGGGGGCATATTTTTATAATAAAAGGAAGCGTCGGAGGAGTAGTAGCCTTCCAATAGGATAGGGCAGGGAAGCCATCTACATGGAGAAGAAACTAACAGTCATCTATGCTCTAGCCACGACCGCGAAATACTGCATCTACAGAATTAAATTTAATTCCCAACTAAACGAAAACCAAAGTCCGGAGAAGGGACGCTTTCATCATCCTTTATTTACGGTTTTCAAGAAAATGGGAAACTGCAGATCGAGAGAGACACAGCGTGTAGCCCCGCCTGTACTAAATACTGTATAAACTACAATTAGATCATGGGCGCTAGTCTCACCCAGGGGCATCCCCGCGATAATCACGCAAAGAGTGCAAAGAAAACGCCGGAAAGCCAACCCTTAAGCTCAAGATGATCCCAAGCCAACACGTAGTGCCTTTGAATTTGTATATAAATAACACGTTTCTATTTACTGCGAGTTTAAAGTGGGAAAAAGACATTTTAAACGTAGACGTATAGGCGACAGCGCCACCATCACAGATGGATGCAAACAAAAAGCAGATCGCACCCCCCCCACTCCACCGTGTGAAACGAGACCTAAAACCCATAAGGAAACAAAATGACAGCAGTCCACGGTGGACCACCAAGGAAATAAAAAATTGATCAGCCACAAAACTAAACAACAACATCGCAAGGACGACAATCAAACATGAAGGCGGCGATCTCTATGTACGGATCATGCACAGGGTTATAACTTAATGCAAGCCTCGCTAAATATGTCAACCTCCACCTTTATCTACCCCAGCAAGGGCAGTCCCCGTCTTGTAAGCACAAAAAAGAAAGAAAGAACTACTACTCAGTATGCTGGTGATCTGCGTATTAGTTTGATTTCAAGTCAGATGTGGTATTAATGAAAAAGGCAAGCATAGAAATCGACAAGAGGATGGTTTGGAAACAAGTAACCAGACAAAGATTACTTTGTAACAGTGTAACGCCACTACGCATACTGCGCTGGGGACATTGAGATGTAAAAAAAAGTCCAACAGGACTGATTGAAGTTTTCCTTTTTGGTCATAGAGGAATTAGCGTAAGCTTGGAGAAGGAAATACTAATGAATTACCCCACCTTGGCCAGGCAAAAAAATATAAAGACGAGAAATGAATCACTTTATTGTCAAATTTGCCAAAAATCGAGTATTGACGCGACACCATGGGCGGAATTAGCTAGCCGGCTAGCGCTACCTCCATAGAGACTCATATAGTCAACCGATCATTAAAAGGCTGTTAAAAGCCATTTGAAAAATGAAACTTACCAGCAGATCGGCCAGGGTGGGTGATGACAATCCCTCTTAACGTAGACGAGGAAGGGAGCAGGCAGGGCGGCCAGCCGGGGCTCCGCGGACAGCAAACGCCATGCAGTCCAAGTGTTAAACACCATTCTGATCATCGTTCGGAAAAATTCCGCGATCGGCTTTTCCTGGAGGTTAGTAAGCCTCCGCGTAGCCGTAAACTGTGATGTAGATGAAGCGGAGGGAGGAGGGGGCAATAAGACCGTCATTTGAAGAAGATTAGAAGCTGACCGAGGCAGAAGAGCACTCCGCTACGGGGTTAACAACTTTGCGACGGCGAGCAGCCTCTCTTCGATTGGGCGGCGAGTGCGACCAATCAGCTGCGGGGGGACGGCTGGGCGTCGTGACGTCACGTCGCAGCTTCCGCGCAGCTTCCAGTGAGGCCCCTGGTCTGAGGGGCCCCTGGTGACTGTCCATGTCCGAAACAGCTGGCGTGTTTCTCAGCAGTCACAACCTGCCGATTATGCAGTATGTTCTCCTATAACGTTCATTATTCATATTAGAAAACAACTACAATTCAGCGTGATGTTTTCGTTTATGTACAATTTCATCAACGGAGAGAGCATCGCCCAGCTCGCTTAAGAGTACCTGGAACGCACAGACTTGAAACACCTAGTTACTGCTTATGTTCATGGCTCATGTTAATAAGTGTCGTCTTGCTATTTTTCAGCATTTGTAACCTTTATAATAAAAACTCTCATCTAACGCCCCGAAACATGTCCTGGTTCAAAAGAGCCAAGCAGTCAGCGCAAAAAAAGGAATCGATAAGAAGCTTGAAATAATAGCGTTTTTGAATGGAATGAGAGGACATATGATATCGTGAGAGCATCAGGCAGAAAGGATTCAACTTGGCACACCATCAAGACAATCAAACATCAATGACAAAGCAAATTTCTATATCCGGAACATCATTCTTTCCAGATTCTTTAACCCATTTTTTTCCCCCAAAATCGCTGTCATATCTATAGTTGGAATTTTATATTTTTTAACTATCGCATTATAGGTGAAAACACTGCAGAGCTCTGACAGGACACTCATGTCACAAATTATCAGAGTTGGAAATTTCAGATTCAGAAATCCAGACCAAGGTTTTGTTTCAACCATCCAGCTGAGTACTCTGTGAATGTGACTGTTCATGCGCAACTGGTTGGTTGAAACAAAATCATGGCCTGGATTTGTACTTTCTGAACCTGAACTTTCTACTTCTTCAAATTATTATATTGTGTGCGTGTTCTGTATATGCTGAAAAACTGTTCCTCGATATTTCCTTCCGTTTATGAACAATGGCAGTTCTACAAATTTTCTGTTGAATGAAACTGTATTGTGTTTTAATATTACACGTGTTGACGAGTGAAATAAGATGTAGATATGTGACATTATCATAAGCATCATGAAAACTTGCACCAACCCCACAGCCCTGCACCTGGATAAGCAACTGAAAAATTGATATATAGAAAAATAATAATTCTGTGGGTGTAGATTTCAGTTGCTCCTAGCACAAGAGTTGACAGTGTAAGGCTGCGCGTGTACAGAGATATGACTTTTCACGGCTTAACGCAGCACACCGATGAGTGATTCCGAATCACTGGGGATGGGCTGAGGATGGCGTGCAGGATCGTTCATGAAATGAAGGAGGACACTGCAGGGCTACCGGTCTGTATCCAGACGAGAAGGTCATAAGCTTATGGGCTGTTGAGGGTGTGGTACAACAGCGATTACACAAAAAAAAAAAACAGGCTTGATCAAGCCCAGAAAACTGGCAGTTATCTCCAGACTCATTGGCAGATGCATGATTGGCCCTCAGAAAGGTCGGCAGATAGATCTGTGGCAAATAGACTATAAGCAGCCTGAGATGAGCCATCCTGGCCACAGTGTGCCAGGGAAATGAGAGAGAGGGCGCAGAGTGGATTTCTCACTCACGGTTTCTGCTCCGTGCCCACTGAGTGTGACTCGGTGTGAGATCGCCAGGCGAGAGAGCCGGTCGGACCCGTTCTCCTCTCCATCACATTTTATCAGGCTCGTGATGTCGGGCTTCCGCGTGTCGCTCTGGAGCCGTTCGTCATCCTCTGAATCAGCAGCTGGTCAGCCTGCTTCCAAGAACTACACCATATGGTTGCCATGTTTACAGTACATTCCCCCCAATGCAGTTATGACTCCACCAGCCTCCCATGAAAGTACAGTGAAGTCATAATGGTGGTAGTAACATAGAATTTGGTGATCAGTGGTCATTGTTGACACAGCGCAGGACACTGTGCACAATGAAATGTGTCCTCTGCATTTAACCCATATGTGACATCGTGACATAGCGGGGGCAGCTAATTAAGTATGTCTACTGTTATAAACTGTATCCATCCATCCATCCATCCATCCATCCATCTATCCATCCATTCATCTTCCAACTACTTAATATAAATGGAGGTATGCTTATTTCTTCATGCCGGATTTTTAGGTCTGACGTCTTCCAGAAGACCCAGGAGGACCAGCACCTAGGGCTTATTGATGAAAACATGCTAAATAATTCACATTGGAGCATCACCAGAGTGCTGGAACCCAGAACCGCAGAGAGGCACTTCTGGTGGGAGACATGGGGCCAGCCATCATCCCAGGCACACGTCACCCATCGATCTAGCGAATCCCCCCCCCCCCTCAGCATATGCTGGCTTCCCGGTGGGTTTGGGTATTCGTCATGGCGGCATAGGGTCCGTCCTCGCTGTCGGCAGAAGCGTGTTTGTGGCCACATGGGACTGTTAGGCGGTGTTCGTCTCGCCGCGCCTGCAACCGATGTTCACTAGATGGTACTACATGGTTGACCTGAAGTGACCTAATCATAACTTACTGTTCAGTTTATGATGTCAGGATTCTCTACCCACACTCTCAGAAAAAAGGGTTAAAAAATTGCCAACTGTACCCTTAGCTGTAGGTAATTGTACCTTGTAAGGTACAGAAATGGACTCTAAGGGACAGAATCTGTCTGGTATGAGTTTGTACCTTTGGAATGCTCCACAGAGTCCATTTCTGTACCTTAAAAGGTACAATTACAAGGGTACAGCGACAGTGACAAGCAAAGGTACAAATTTTGACCGTTTTGTTTCTGAGTACAGCTTATTTTGTGGCTGATGTAATTGCTGGAGTAACTAGAAAGGAGGCATTTGGGCTGCTTTGATTGGACCTGACTCGAGCTCTAAGATGTAGGCCTCAAAGTTTTCTTGAGAAACTGGAGGCTCCTGTTTGTCTTCAAAAAGTCCTTCCTAAAAATTTTTTTTGACTTGCTTCCTTCCTATTTGCAGTAATAAAAAAGATATGGGCTGGCATTTTGCCCAGCCTCGGAACAGGCCCAGCTTGGGGTAGGCTGAGCCAGGCCTACTCTGGCATCCCCGAGGGTCCGGGCCTGGCTTTCATCATGCCACCACATGCCTTTTTTTCCTCTTGAGATACAATGACATGTTTCCACTCTGTGATTAGCGGTGTGTAGATTCCAACTGTGAAAGATCTTTACTGCTCGCTCGGGCCTGCTGCAAGGTAGATGTGTGGATGATCATCCTGTAAGCCTGGGAGAGTTCCAGCCAACAGCTTGCATTTTTTTTTTCTCCTTCTGGCCAGCATGGAGCAACCTAGCAATCGAACGTCCTCAAACCACTGCATCTGCAATCAACTGACCACTGACCAGACATATCTCCAATCGTTAGCTAGTACATGCATACCCACGCAAACATGCACGTCTGTTCCTTGATTTAATTTCCTAAAATAGGTTCAGGGGATGAAAATTCCAAAACTAGAAACAGTTTTACCGTTACGATTTGCAATATTGTTGATTTTCTCGATATTGATGATCGCAAAAAGGAATGGCAAAACCTTAAAAAGAGATAAAATTCATAAATAAATAACATAAAAAATAAACTGTTTTTTACCGTTAGTCTGAACATCAAGGGAAGAGTTCTGATGTTGTGGCATTGCAGATTTGTGACATTTACATTTACATATGTAGCTGACTCTTCTGTGCACGGTGACCTACAAAGCGAAGCAAAGAGCACATTGCAAACATTCATGCTGTCAAGGAGTAGACTGTGCATGAGTGCAGCTAGGCTGAGCTGCCAATGAATGTCCAGGTACAAGTGTAAGCAGCATTGGAAGAACATAGTGTAACATTCGGAAAACATAAGGACACATCAGGTTAGTAGATGTCATGGAACAGATGGATCTTGAGTTATTTCTTGAAGGTGGAGAGGAAGTCTGATTACTGGACATGGTTTGGCTGCTCGTTCCACCTTCAGGGAAACGCACATGAGACCCGTCTGGAGTGACACTTCTTACGTGGTGGAGGAAGCTCCAAGCAGCGCTGGTCTGCTGGCCGAAGGGGCCGAGATGGGACATAGGTCTCCCTTTTGATGGAGATGGGTGCCTGTCCACCGAGGGACCTATTAGCCAGCATCCAGGACTGGAACTTGATGCAAGTGCCAATAGGGTGCAAGTGAAGAGAGACCAGGAGGAGTGTGACATGAGAATGTCTAGGTTGAGTGTATATCAGATGCACTGGGAGACCTGTTAGCAGAGAGTTTCAGTAGACAAGTTGTGCAGCGACAAATGTCTTGACTAGAAGCTGAGCTGCATATTCTGACAGAAAAGGACTGACCTTCCTGATGTTATATTGGGTAAAGCTACAAGATGGGGAGAGCACTGGCATGTGCTCAGCTAAGGACAGCTGGTTGTCTATCATTACCCCAGGGTTTCTAGCAGACCTTGATGGAGACAGTGTGGGTAATCAAAGCTGAACATTTCAAACGAAAACCTTCATTTAGTTGGAAATGATATTTGGGAATAGAAAAATTTGGTGTGAGTCCTTTGAGTTTAGATGTGAAAATTGATATACTTAACATTATTAAATCACACAATGTATGTTTGAGTTTGATCTTTGACCACATACACAACTACCCTGCACATTCCAAGTCATAAATATGATGATTCCAATTCGGCATTGTACCACATTTTACTTTTGTTTCAGTTGAATTTTCTGTTGTTTGAATTTTGGTGCAATTCCAGAGAATAGAAGATAGAAAGAGCACATTTAATTATATGCTTATTGGATGAGTTACTCCAGGTTGAATGAATGAGTGTTACATTTATATAGCGCTTTTTCAAACAGCCAAAGTGCTTTACAGAATGAATGGGGGAGCCATTTCAACCACCGCCACTGTGTAGCCCCCACCTGGATGGTACGCTGACCAAACTGTAGCTAAGGGGGTATAGGGGCAGGAGAGAATTCACCAACTTGATATAGAGCATGATTAGGAGGTCAGATTTGACAGGGGCATAGCTGGAAATCTTAGCCAGGACATTGGGGTACCATCCCAACAACAACAACAACAAATTTATTTTTATATAGCGCATTACCACAACATTACATTGTCTCAAAGCGCTCTACAGCATCCTCACCCAAAGCCCCCAGTGAGTAAGCCATAGGCGACAGTGGCAAGGAAAAACTCCCTAGAAGGAAGAAACCTTGGGAGGGACCAGACTCAAAGGAGGAGCGCATCCTCCAGGGGCCGGCAGGGATAGTCAAATAGAGAGAAGGATAGCCAAGGATCATTTATGACCTGATAGTCAGGACCTTGGTTTTACATGTCATTCAAAGGGAAGGTGCCATTTTACATCACAGTGTCCCTGTTGCTCCACTGGGACCCACACAGACCAAAGGATGGACTGACCTGGTGGTCATAGCAACACTTCCAAGTACTAACCAGACCCACACCTACTTAGCTTCAGGTGGATTACCTCATCTGAACTGCAGGTGGTATGGATTCTGGGTTAAAAGGGTGGGCACGTCCGCCCCCCTGACCTGCTGTGGTTGATGTAGCGGATGGGGGGGGGGGGGGGCTATTGCTGTACAGTATGCTGCTGGGTTTCTTCTCTTGCGTCCTGGTCTCCAGTTCTGGATCCTTCTATTCAGTGCCTCGTTTTCTTCGCTCTGTGGCATTTGGGCTTGGCAGGGGCTCACAGGGAAGCATAAGGAATGATTCACACAGAAATGCGCCCCCCCCTCCACCACTGCACATGGAACTGCCCATTATTCTCTCAGGTCTGTGGAGCCTGAATTTGCCTCAGCTTCGTGTGTGAGATCTGGAGCCCCCGCTTTAAAAGTGCAGCCTTCCTGTCCCCCCCCCCCTCTCCTTTTTTTGCCTTTCCTTTTGCTGTCACAGAGGAGGTATGGCTTCCCATCTTTCATCTCCTGCCCAATCCCCCTCTCCGCTGGAGTAAGGAGAGACACCGGCAATGCACCGGCCGCACACGCACGACTGGATAATATGCTGAAAAATGAGGATCGTGTGAGAACGACTGAAGTGTGTATTAGTGTGACAGCGGTATAGTGTGCGAGGTGCAATGTCACAGAGAGAGCTCTGAATCTGCAGGCTGCGTGAATTGCCTTTCATTCAGAGTCGCCCTATATTTAACACAGCAAGAGCCCCCGTCTAACGGCTCGTCGAGATTAAGTGGCCTAATCGAGCACCAGTCAAAGAAGCACACAGGAGCGTAACTGGGATTTCCATAAAGACACAGAACCGCGATGTGAGTCACGCTGCCGCTTTATTTAATAAATAACTTAGGAAACAGGTTGGAAAAGGTGAACACAGAGGACACCAGGCAGAAAAAAAAGGAGGTCTTTAGCACCAAGACTGTGCAGAGTGCAGTTACAGGCACATAAGTGATAGTGAGGTGTTTAAAAGCCGCTGTTCACAGAGCAGAAACACTAACATGTCTTGGGCACTCTAATGGAAAGCGAGTAGCATGTTAGCATCGCTAAAGCTTTCGGGATCCCAGTTAAAGCTCACTGACACTGATGGCCAATCAGCCGGTTCCCTGAGTTACAGACACACCCTGTACGTTCTGTGGTTCTGGAAAAGGCCAGAGATGGTTTATTCACCATACAGCCACAATGTTTCACCCTGTAAATGCACTGGCATTGTGGGAGGGGGGGGGGGGATTTAGCCAGCATGCTTATCACACTGGAGCAATCTTACAATACACCTCACTTATGATTTAACCATTTTTAATGAAGTACTTTAGGGTGGGTAGGTAACTCATGGGTCCAACAGCAAGCCCCCAAATGGTAGAGGAAGCATCCTAGAACCATCAGCTTTAGATTAGCTCAAATCCTTAGCCGCAGTCACTATTGGGCCATAAGACCGACAGTCCAAGGTACGATCTTTCACCCTTGACAAATGTCCAACACACACATGCTGTACATCACACAACTGACGTATTAAAAATATGTTCTTTAAATATGTTCTTTAAACATACTATGAGGGTGGCTATGAATGCGTAACATACTGTATTGTGCCACAAAAAGAAAAGCAAGTAAATAAATTCCCCCCCCTCCCCCCACCGTTCTCAGTGCTCCTGTTAGCGTACGGTGGAAGTAGGTCCATCACTTGCCCTCGTATTTGGGATTGATGATGGTTGTCACGGCACTCTTGTAGATGGGATTCTCGCCCTAGAATGACACAGACAGGATGTTGGTGAGCCCGTCGCCTTGGTAACCTCTCACATCAGAGGCGGCTCTCTGCCTGACCGAATTGGTTATGAAATCCCACATAATGAAGGAGGGTAATATTTTCAGAGGGATCTTTAAGTGCCGGAGGCTGATGTCATTATACTGTTAACATGAGCATTTTGTTTCTACCAACGATGGACTCAGTCTCATACTGTGCCCCCCTTCTCCCCGTTTTGGCATACAGCTCATTACGTATTAATTAATGCTCAACTTCTTACAACAGTGAATTCTGCCACATGCACTTTCAATTAGGAGAACACCATGTCCATTTCTCTCTGGGTGACGTTTTCCAAGTAGGTAGGAGAAGCAAGAAAAAGCGAAGAACAAACACACGCGTACATTTGTTTCTCTGCCTTTAACTCTCCACTATACCTGTCACTCTAATGCGCTATTAGTGACTGAGCACTAGGTGGCAGCACTATATCAAGAGACTTGTGACAATTGATGGCGCTCCCAAATGACTAACATCCACTTTTCCCAGGTGAATGAGCAAACAGCTGTTTTCCAGTGGTACCCATGCCAATGGCACCTACAAATAGGGGGTCCGACAGGAAGAGGTGTAACTTAGGGGGTTAATGGCCTTGCTCAAGGACCCACAGACGGTGGGGTCTGGGTTTGAAACAGCGACCTCCTGATTACAAGCACACAAGCTTAGTCCACTACACCACACTCTGCCTCTACTTCCAGCTGAAGTCTGAGAACCATCAAGGCTGCTTCCAAAAGCTAAATCGTGAGAAGCCTGACTCAGACTAGCTGGCCCACTTTCTTTGCCCATTCCCAGATTTACTTTAGGACTTGATGTACTGAATAACAGGGTAGGTATTCCCTCTTCACTACATTTCCCATGACCATCCCCCATCTCACCGAGTCCCATTTGGCGTTCAACTTCTCCTTCTCGAACTTGGCAAACTCCCGCCGGTCATGGATGACAGTGAGCAGCTTCCAAATCATCAGCAGGGCCAAGCCAATCAGCACGATGCCCACCACCACCCCCAGAACGATGGGGAGGATGTCGGGAGCCACCGGACACTCTGTCCAAGACAGCAAGGCATCATGGGACATGGGTCACAGCCAAATGCCACAACAACAGCCCTGCCAAACTCTTCGTTCAGGCAGCATATCTGCACTATTCTGAAGATAAAATGCATAGTCTTTTAATACCATTAATCCATCCCTATATAAAAAGAATCTAATAAACAAAAGTAAAATGTACACTATTACCCACAGTTATAAGACTACAAAACCAACTCAAGAGACTCTGGATCAGTTCACTTAAATACAGAACAAGGGATAGGGCCCACATTTCTATAGAAACTTAGATCTGAATTAAAAATAAAATAATTAGCTCATCTTCAATGGAAATTGTTTTTCCAGATTTCATAAGTTGTCTATTCCAGGCCTTTAGACAGATGACAAAGATGTTTCCAAATTTCAGAAATCAGCAAACAGGTATTTTGTTGGTGTTAGCAGTATCAGTTGGTGTTAGCGGTATCGTTTGGTGTTAATGGTATTGGTTGGTGTTAATAGTATTAGTTGGTGTTAGTAGTATCGGTTGGTGATAGCGGTATCGTTTGGTGTTAATGGTATCGGTTGGTGTTAGTGGTATCGGTTGGTGATAGCGGTATCGTTTGGTGTTAATGGTATTAGTTGATGTTAATGGTATCGGTTGGTGTTAGTGGTATCGGTTGGTGATAGCGGTATCGTTTGGTGTTAATGGTATTAGTTGGTGTTAGTGGTATTGGTTGATGTTAGTGGTATCGGTTGGTGATAGCGGTATCGTTTGGTGTTAATGGTATCGGTTGGTGTTAGCGGTATCGTTTGGTGTTAATGGTATTAGTTGGTGTTAGTGGTATCGTTTGGTGTTAATGGTATCGGTTGGTGTTAGCGGTATCGTTTGGTGTTAATGGTATTAGTTGGTGTTAGTGGTATCGGTTGGTGTTAATGGTATTAGTTGGTGTTAGTGGTATCGTTTGGTGTTAATGGTATCGGTTTGTGTTAGTGGTATCGGTTGGTGATAGCAGTATCGTTTGGTGTTAATAGTATTAGTTGGTGTTAGTGGTATCGGTTGGTGTTAATGGTATTAGTTGGTGTTAGTGGTATCGGTTGGTGTTAATGGTATCGGTTGGTGTTAGTGGTATCGGTTGGTGATAGCGGTATTGTTTGGTGTTAATGGTATTAGTTGGTGCTAGTGGTATCGGTTGGTGTTAGTGGTATCGGTTGGTGATAGCGGTATTGTTTGGTGTTAATGGTATTAGTTGGTGTTAATGGTATCGGTTGGTGTTAGTGGTATCGGTTGGTGTTAGTGGTATCGGTTGGTGATAGCGGTATCGTTTGGTGTTAATGGTATCGGTTGGTGTTAGTGGTATCGATTGGTGATAGCAGTATCGTTTGGTGTTAATGGTATCGGTTGGTGTTAGTGGTATCGGTTGGTGATAGCAGTATCGTTTGGTGTTAATGGTATCGGTTGGTGTTAGTGGTATCGGTTGGTGATAGCGGTATTGTTTGGTGTTAATGGTATTAGTTGGTGTTAGCGGTATCGGTTGTTAGTGGTATCTCATTGTCGTCCAGAAGCCAGCTTTGGGGGGCATCATTACCGGAACTCTGAGAGGCAGTGCACTTGTCTGGAGCACCCATTTGTACCGTCGGCCTAAGCAGCAGCCAGGGAGGCCGTAAGAGCAGCCCGATGGACCGCAGGGGCCGATTCGGCACAGCATTGAGAGTACCAGAAGCCGGGGCACTGCTGCTGTGCTTTACAGACCTTGCGGCACGATCCAGCACCTCACAGCCCATCTGAAGTGACACATCTCAACACACCGCTTCGCCAGAACTCCTGACTAATTTTAGCTGGGCGGTTGCATTCGGCGCATGTCACAGGACCGGCGTCCGCTTCTGGCAGCCGGCTGCAGTTAGCCTGTCACAGCGAACGGAAGCAGCTCCCTGGGGAAATGCGTTTTAGGTTTGAGAAGTATGTCGCTCACCTTGCTTTTTAGCTACATACACCATTTCCTGCGTGCCATTGACGACCCCGTAGATGTAGTAGAACCAGCAGTCATTTTCGGCCCGCTGTTTACAGGGGATGTGTTGCCCAGAGTCCGGCAGCGACTTCTGATCGTCCACGAGTTCCAGCACGAAGTACCCACACTCTTCACTGCAGTTCTTCTTCTTCTCCCCAGTGCCGAAGGCCCTGCACTCAACGCAGTCCCTGCCGAGGAGCACAGTTCACCATCATCTGGCTCCACACAGGTACCAAGTGAGCAGGCCAGCATTAACACGAACGCATGAGATGAGAATGTGGGTGGGGCTACAAAAGAAGGCGGGACTAAAAAGACTCAGGCGGTGGACCTATATAAGAACAAGGAGTCTGGCCATAATGCATCTCTTATAAGTTTCTGCTAAGAAAATAAAGTACTATGGCCACCCCTTAGACCCGCCCAGTGGGGGAGGGGGTTCCAGGAAGAGGGCGGTGCCAAGGAGGGGGAGGGGTCTAGAGAGGGGGGCGGAGCCTCACTTGTGCTCGATGCAGGCATCGGGGCAGGTGCGGCAGCTCTCGCAGGTCCGCCCCTGGTATTTGTCATCGGTGCACTTGCACACGCCGCACTCACAGACACCACGGCCGTTGCAGATCTGTTGGTTGGGGGCCAGACAGGACGTGGTGTCCAGCGGGCAGTCGCATGCACTGCCCGTGTAGTTGGCGTCGCAGATGCACACACGGCACTCGCAGCGGCCGTGTCCTAAGGGAAGGTCAAAGGTCGTTCAGAAATATATCAATCATCGCAACAAGATGTTCCAATATATGTTTTCATTTTCCATCCATCCATTTTCTGAAATCGCTTGCCCTATTCAAGGTCGGGGGGGGGGGGGGGGGGTCTGGAGTCTATCCCCTTGGCTAGGGGTGTAAGGCAGGTAACAACCCAGGATGATGGACCAACCCATCGCAGATATTTTCATTTTATATTTTCAAATTCTCCAGTATCTATCACTGCTTAGTCACTGCAGAGGGAGCCTGGAGTTACCCCAGGCAGCACAGGGCACCAGACAAGGAATGCCACTCCATCACAGGAGACACACACACACACACACACACACACACACTCACAGGTTTGTAATTATATCTTTGTGGGGACTCTCCATTAATTTCTACGGGCAAAACTCTAAACCCAACATGGTGCCACTTTACAATAAGGCTAACCTTATAAAGTGATTATGAATGGTTTATAAATTACGTTGTAATACTTTGTAAATCATTACTATACAATTACAAATAAGTTATACAGTAGGTTTCTTCTTATTAATGAGTTTCTGCCATTTATAAGTGGCAAAGGCTAGCCTTTTTGTAAAGTAGTACCCCCAACATGATGACCTTAACCTGCCCTAACCTCACCCATAAGTAACCAAACAAAACAGAAGGCATTTTTAGTTTTTTTTTTTTTTTTATTGCAGTCATGGATATTTATGTAATTGAGTTTCCCCTTGCAGGGACCGAAAAAAATCGTTCCCACAACATGACAATAACACGTTTTTATGGCGACGTGTGGATCGAATGTGATGTATACATAACCCACATCCAGACACACACACACACAAACACACACCCGGCGCCACCATGCCTTGGGCCTCACCTCCACACAGCTTGCTTTCATAGCGATCGCAGTTGAAGTTGTCGCACTCGCAGTACTTCCCTGAGTAGCGCTCCTCCGGGTTCTGCCTCTTGTGACACACGCACGTTCCGCAGATGCAGTCCCCGTTGTTGCTGCAGATCTCGCTGCCATTGTCACGGCGACAGTTGACATCCATGTCCTTGGTGTCAACCTCGTCCGTGCTGCACTCGCATAGCTGGCCGATGCGACCTTCGTTACACCTGGACGCCAGAGAGGCGACCGATGAAAATGCAGCACAAAGAGTTTGAACCAATTAAAAAGCAGAATCTAAACCCATGTGACAGAAAGAAATCGCATTAAAAAGGTCTGACCAATCAAATGCCAGACAGCCCTTGGTTAGCCAATCAGGACGCCTGGCAGCAGCAGAAGCCTACCTGCAGGCCCCACATTCGAATGTGCCGTTTCCGCCATGGCACCGTGGGCTGTTGGGCTCGCCATGCTGCTGACAGGCACACGTGCAGATGAAGCTAAGCAGGATCTCCACCTCCTCGTTGAAGCCCAGGGGCTTGATCTTGATGGAATGCTCCTTGTTGTCCTTCAAGCATTTCTGTGCTGTGACACTGATGGTGAAAGTCACCTGGAAGAATAAACCCGCGAATGTCAGCGCACAGAACCACACGTTTGTACGGTCAGTGTGACAATGGATTTGCAATTATGGCAGTCATGGGCATTTCCTGTGAATGGTTTGCTCGAGGGGGGAGATGATGGACCTCTGTTTATGGAAAAAAAATTAGTACAGGTCATTGTCGACTTACAACCCATGCGACTTACGACCGATCAACTTACGACTATTCAACTTTACGACCTTTCCGAGACTAAATATGTGACCACGACTGTGCTAGTATCTCAACTGCTGGCAACAATGAATCAAGAGAATAGTGATAAAAAGGTTAAAAAACACCGAACAATATGACTTAAAGATGACATAATGTTATTATGCGGTATCATACGAGCAGGGGTGCACATAACTAGTGCCCAAGTATGCATTCACTGTATAAAACTTCTTGTCGTAGCAGTGCAAATGCGCGTTTATTTTAAGTGGATTCGCGCTGTCATGACACGGAATTGCAGTGCATGTTAACCTTTAATGCGTACTTACGTACCAGTTACGTGCACCCCTCCATATGATCGTTTTTGCGTATAAAATATAGGGCCGACTTTTGACTAGATCGACTTATGACCGGTCAGTCGGAACCAATGCGATTGTAAATCGACAGTCACCTGTATTTCTACAAATGAGTAGAATTTGAATTAGTCGGCTTGGAATCTTTCAGCTCCAGTTTTAATTTAGTAGCTGAAGTTGAGCCAGCGTTGGGCAGGACGTGGCGTGACCTGGCGATACACTCACCGCATCCCCGATTGATATATTTAGGCACTTCCTGCCATCCTCGCCCCTTCGAGCGATGCCATCCTTGCAGTGAGACGTGTATGCCATGCTCACACCAGCTGGTAGCTTGCTGTTCTCCAGAATCACTTCAGATGATAAGGACTAGTGGACAAACACAGCTGTGTCAGCTACAGGCAATTCACATCGTCTACTATTAACTTAACATCAGCTAATATTGGCCAACGTCAGCTAATATCAGCCACTGTTAGCTGTATGTTGGATAATATTGACTAAGCTAATAATGGCTAATGTTAGCTAAATTTGAGTAATATATAGGCTGAGTAATTAACCCAAAAACAGGACTGTTGACAAGCAGTGATGTTTGCTACCAGTTGAACCAAAGATTTGCATGTGGTCCCCCCAGCTTTAAGGGCCCCCTGTTGGCCACAAATGGTTATTACACCAAATATTAAATAAACGTGTTCCTTATTTAGTAGATGCTGAAGCAGCATACTATAATCTTCTGAATTTACTGGCTGGTTATTTAGCTCATTCTCGAAACATCTGCCCCTGGTCGAGATTACAAAACACATCCATGTTCCTTTCACTGTTAAAGGATTATTCATCTAAAAAGACATTCTTCTGCCAATTAAATGAATCTACTGGTTCCTTAAATGTTGGCAGGCGACAGAAAGACAAGCCTCCGTGATTGATGCACATCACCTGGGATTCTCAGGTGTTGCCGTGGGCGGAACCGAACTCACATTGTAGGCGTCGATGATGAGCTGGATGACGTTGCTGGAATTGGACGACAAGGTCCCCACTGCAGCCTTGGGAATGAGGTTCTTCAGTTCCTATTAAGGGAGGAGAACACATCACTGACACACTACAAGGGGGGGGGGCGCGGTCAGCCTCACACGCACGGTCAGAGAAGCTTAACCAAGGCCACCTTGTAAATAGGCTGAAAGTCCTGTGTGACGGCAAAGATGGTCTGGATGTTGTTCTCGCTCAGCTTCTGGACCAGATGTGCGATGGAGGGATAGTCCTGCAAACAAATCATGTTAAAAGCTCCACAATCTCCACCTCACCACAATACTCTATATTGTTAGGGAACATATCCTGTGCATAAACCAGGACCCAGTAATAAAAGGTCTATTGCCATGGTGACCCAGAGAACCAATGGACAATTTACAAAGGCAACGCGGCACAATAGGTTACTAGGGTGTCACCATGGAAACAGGCTCATTAGGCAGAAGCATAGCAACAGGATGCGAGCGGTTGCCAAGCCCGGGGTCGGGTAGGGACGTACGTAGTAGTGGCTCATGCTGTAGATGTTGTCCACCAGGTGGCACTTGCCATCGTTGGGCAGCACGATGCCACCCAGCTTGCCATCTCCGGCGAAGTGGAAGCCGGCGTCGGTGGAGAAGACCAGCAACCGAGTCACGTTCCTCCAGCCGATGTGTTCCTGTGAACGACATGGAGGGAATAGAGGAGATGTAGTTAAAGGGCTGGGGCTCCAGCACAACCTGACAGGGAAGAGATTAGACAGATAAAACAAAAGCAACAAAAAAGTATTTTGTTATCATTTTACCCTGTAAGCACAGATTTATTAATACAAGGCATTTTGAAGTGTATTGTTGTTTTTTTTTATACTGATTTTTCTTTCAGGCATTTGATGAGGGCAGCCGCAGAGGCTGCACTGAGGACTCACCCCACAGACGGCCACCTGCATCATGGCGTCAAAGCCTCCCTCCGGGGAGTCCAGGTTGCCGGAGATCTGCTGCTCGCTCACCAGCCGGTTAAACTCCGTCCCGTTACTGGTGAGGCTCAGCACATTCTTGTAGCTGAAGGGACTAGTGCAATGCTGGTGCAGAGAGCACGGGTTCTGCATCATGGCTGGTGAGGTGCTGATGAAGGGCATCACCGTCTTTTCCACGAAGGAGCCGAAGCCTGCGGCCACAAGGGGGAGCTAGAACATTTGCAGGGGAAGGAGCTGCCCCGAAACTGACGTGTGTTTTTGAGAACTCACACTGTATACTAATGAAGAAAATGTCCTCCAATATCGGTACATGCCATTACTATTCTAAGAGTGGTTTACTGTAATTCTTTGGAGAAAAAAATACATACCATATTTACAGAACAATCATGTATTTTGGCATGGATCCATCCATCTTTGGTTGGCACTTATTCAGTTTAGAATGGCAGCGAGCCTAGATCTCAGGCACCTTGGTATATAAAGCAGGGGATTCCCTAGACAGGCTACCATTCAATCGTAGGGCACAATCTCACAACAACAACATTTTAGAGACTTTAATTCACCCATGAACGTCTTTGCAATGTGGTAGGAAACCCAGAATAAATTGACATAAACACAGGAAGTACATGAAGACTCAAGACACACAAAACTTTTGGTATTTTTAGTTTTTTGATTACATTCATAGATTTTTTTTTTTTTTTTTAGAAAATCGAGTTTACCCTTGTGCATACTGAAAAAAAATGTTCCCATGATGTACTGCATACATGCCCACACACAAAGACACACAGGTTTGTAACCGCATAATTTCCTCAGGGATTAATAAAGTACTCTGATTCTGACTGTAGTTATATCTATGTGGAGACTCTCCATTCATTTCTATGGGGAGAACTCTAATCCCAACATGGCAACCTTAAGCCCTACCCAGCCCGATCCTTAACCATAAGTAGCCAAACAAAATGTGAGACTTTTGGAAACCTTAGTTTTTTTATTGCAGTCACAGATCTTTTTGGGGACCTGAAAAACGGTCCCCACAATGTCAAAATAACAGGCTTTTCTTACATTGTGAGGGGACATTCGGTCCCCACAACGTAATATAAACATAATACACACACACACACACACACACACACACACGCACACCCGCACACATGCACACACACACACCATATTCTGTTGTTCATGCTATTGTCCAGTAGGCCATTTGTGAATTATTAGCAACTCCACACCAAACAACAAAGCAACAGTGTATGTATGTTGGCTGGTGTCAATTAAATTGTTTAGTGTATTAAACCATTAGCCCAAATCATGCCACATGCTTCATTAAGCATAATAGATGTTTGCATTTGCTGTTTGGCTCCCTCCCTTCATAAATCCTCCTGCACCCCTGCCCACAATGTAATATATACTTCACCATACCCACACACACACACACACACACACACACACACACACACAGGATCCAAACAACAAACCAGAAGGTATGAGTTCACCAAGGCTCTTTGCTCTCTTTCTCGTGACATTCACTGCGATGGACAGCTACCTCCTGTTCCCAGTTAAGCATGGACCTTTGGTGGTACATTTATGGCCAAATGTTCACGGGGAATCCTATGAAGCTGAGGTACCGCCTAATGCCAGGACCACGAAAAAGCATGCGGTCGATTTCTCCCTTAGAATAGCAAATGAAGCAATGCAACGAACAAAAAGTGCAATGATCTTTTATCAGCCTGATTGTTGTAAGTGTCGGTGCCCCAGTGTCAGCATCCATCTATTCACCTGTCCGTAGTATTTGCCTACTGCAGGTAGATCCGGAAGCTTCCTCAGGAAACATGGGGCATAAGGCAGGGGAGCTCTGGGTGGGATGCCAGGTGTCTTCATCTATATTTAGTACTATTCTTATTACTTTTGAGGGAGGAGCAGGCATCACACAGATCCTGGCAGTCATGCCAATAGTAAAAGAACATTCTGAGAAATCTCCAGGGAAGAAGCTGGTGATTCTTATTAAACTGGAAAGGGATGCAAAAACAGTTCTAAGGCTTTGGGGATCCCAAAAGGCCGTCAGAACCGTACTGCTGGAATGGAGGAAGTATGGAACAGTAATGAATCTTCCCCAGCAGTTCCTGTACTGCCAAAATCTATTAGAAAGCATTATGACATCATCCACAGAGTGACAAAGAACCCTACGATAGCACTCCGGAATGTGTAATTGTCACTCGCTTGCCTGAAGTTTGCCAGACTCAGATTCGCATTCTGAAACAGCATTCTTTTGAAAAGTTTTTGATGGGATGTTGAGGTAGCAGACAGACCGAGGAGTTTGTCATTGTTTTTTTTTTTTTTTATCCATAATGGTCAGCTTTGATTGAAGATCCCACCGCAAAAATGCAACAAAAGACATTTCACAGTATTGTACTTTTCAGCGGAGATAGAATTATTTGCAACACTCAGATATGTTTCGAAATAATTCCGGACCTCATCAACCAGACGCAGGGATTAAAACAAACGACATAAGCACTGCCTGAACAGCAAACTGCATCCAAGAAGATAAGAAAATCGGGACCCAGCAGGAAAACTCACCGATTCGGAAATCCGAGGTGATGCTCTTCATCTCCTCCATGAGGGCTGTTCCCAGGTTCTTAACATTTTGCAGGTCATCGTTCATGGAGTAAGAGAGGTCCATGAGGTAGTAGAGGTCAATGGGGTAGTCATCAGCTCGCTTGAAGGTCAAATTAAAGGACTGGGGTTCCCCTGAGAGAGCAGGGATTGACACACCAAGGCAGGTACAGCAAGCAACCATGACAGTTAACAGGCCATGTTGTATTAACATTTGACACCTGGACTATACCAGTGACGTTTGAACAAATGGGTAAGAATGTTCGCGATTCACTTTTCAATAAGAATACAAGAATCAAGTGATCCTTATGACAATATGATCATTTACAATTCTTTTGAGTTCTTTAGTTTATTTTTTAGTAACATCATGATATGATAACTACATTTTTATATGCAGCCATGATGTCGTCTCGATGAAAACCATACTGACTAGAGCAAATTGACCGGGTTTAATCTGAATCCATCAGGCCCGCTGAGGGTTAGTTGTGGAAATGGTCCGTACCGATCCTCAGCTCCATGGAGAGCTTCTGCGGCTGTATCTGCGTTATCTCCTCAGGTCTCGGCCACGCCGCCTTGCTCTTGTGGCGGTTGGTGACAGGCTTGTCCAGCTCAATCCTCCGACTGCCGTGCGGATTCTCAATCATGGCTGCTGAGCAGTTCTTCCTCCTCAGAACCTTCAGCTCATCGCACCGGGACGAGGTTGGCTCTCCCTGCTTCAGGAAATTCTGAGGAAGGGGAGATGAACGAATCGGTTCTACCAGAAGCAGACCTCAGAATTCGGCTTATTTAACATTTCCGCATTATTCGAGAGTGTGAGGTAATACTAACAAGAATACTGAGATCTACTCTATGAGAACATCTACATTGGATATATAAAAGTGTAGACACTCCTGATAAATGATTTCAAAACTTTACATCCAAATCCACAAAAGAATGGTTTCACCAGAAGAAAACTAAAGCTTTAGAACGGCCGAGCCAGAGTCCAGACCGAAATCCATCTGAAAATCTGTGGGGTGGCCTGAAGGGGGCAGTGCACAAGAGATGCCCTCACAATCTGACAGATTTCGAAGTGCTTTTGCAAGGAAGAGTGGGCAAATATTGCCAAGCCAAGGTGTGGCATGCTGGTAGACACCTGCCTAAAAAGAGTGAATGCTGTAGTTATATCAAAAGGCACTTCAACAAAGTATTAGTTTACGGGTGTGTACACTTATGCAACCAGCTTATTGTGCATGTCTTATTCTTTATACTTTCCCCCTGACAGATTTATTTGTTTTTCAATTGAGCTGTACAGGTCACATTAAAGGTGGGAAAAGTTTTGAAATTATTTTTTTCATCACAAAAAGCAGGCATTTTAACAGGGTTGTGTATACTTGTTATAACCACTGTATTGCTTACATCCATCCATCCATCTATCTATCTATTAAAATGCTAAATTTGATCACAATGCACTGCAATTGAGCTGTGATGTTACAGCAGTCTAGGCGCACAGAGAAGGAAAGTGGGAGGAAGAAAGGGAGGCAGGACAGAGGGAAGGAGAGAAGGAGGGATATAGATAGGGAGATATGGAGGGATGAAAAGAGGGAGAGAGGGAGCACGATGGCATTCTCACGGGGTCTGAGCACCAGGCGCAGGTCTCTCCCGCCTGTATACACTCCCCACAGGACTTGGCATCAGCATGGACACACTTGCTTCCCTCTGAGGAGAAGAGGAGAGCGAGAGGAGGGAGGGAGGGGTTTGATGAGCAACACCGGGGTCACGTAGAGCACACCAATAAAGCTGTACCACCGGGAAGACCGGAACCAAAATGGGCCCCATCGCCTATGGGGAGAACCTCCGCAGGATATGATGTCATACCTGCATGAGCCTCCCACCCATGCTAACCCGGGAAACCTCTCCGCCACGTGCCTGACCGTGGGGATCTGACTCCAGGACCTTGCTGTAGTAAAGGTCCAACAGGTTCACATTCTACTGTGTGGTGGAGAGGTTAGCGGCTAACGGCTAACGTAGGAACAGGAGGTAGTTGGATGACTTACCTTGTTGGGCACTGGTGGCACAAATGACAGCAATGAAGACCACTGTATGAGGCAGCCTCGTGGACATCTAAAGAGACACATAAAATCCAAATGAAACCACAACTGAGAAGCAACCTCACAGCCCCAGCGTGACATTACTTTGACTCTCTCCAAGTCTATCTCTCCAGATCCGCAGTAAAAGCTTCTAAACAAGCCAGCATCCTTATGACCCCAACTACTTTCATTTGTTTTAAAGGCTGATGACATCAAATTGTGCATAAATACGAAAATGCAGTTAAGCATTAAGCCAAATTGTCCACAGGAACCTAAAATGCATGCAGATAAAATTATACCCCCTTTTAAAATGTTGATGTTTGACTACTGCACAAAGCCTCAAAGCGAAAGAAATATGATAAAATGGTAAAAAGTGGCTCCTGCACCCCTGCAACCCACTACTGGAAAAGCAGTAGGCAGACAGACAGATGGACGGACAGATGGACAGACAGACAGACAGAAAGATGGATGGACGGACAGATGGACAGACAGATGGACAGACAGACAGAAGGACAAACAGATGGACGGACAGACAGATGGACGGACAGGCAGACAGATGGACGGACAGACAGACAGATGGATGGACGGACAGATGGACAGACAGATGGACAGACAGACAGAAGGACAAACAGATGGACGGACAGACAGATGGACGGACAGGCAGACAGATGGACGGACAGACAGACAGATGGATGGACGGACAGATGGACAGACAGATGGACAGACAGACAGAAGGACAAACAGATGGACGGACAGACAGATGGATGGACAGGCAGACAGACAGACAGACAGATGGACGGACAGGCAGACAGATGGATGGACAGACAGACAGATGGATGGACGGACAGACTGACAGACCAATGGACGGACTGACAGATAGATAGATGGACAGACAGATGGATGGACAGATAGACGGACAGATGAACAGACAGACAGAGAGAGATGGATGGGCAGACGGACAGACAGATGGACAGACAGATGGATGGACAGACAGGTGGACAGATAGATAGACAGACAGATGGATGGACAGACGGATGGATGGACAGACAGATGGATAGATAAATCTAGGATTGGCGAAAACACCACTATAGGACTTCTCTTTGAATGACTTCTGTAAGACTTTTTCAGAATGTATTACCCACCACAAGCCCCTCTGCCCATCCCTCAGTCAAATGCTCAGTTAAATTTGGTGACTTGGGACTCTAAATCAGCGATTCTCACCCCACGGGCTGTGACCCAAATTTGGGTCGTGACAAGTTCTGAAAGAGTTATGAGGAAGAGTTGGAAATCTAAGCATTTTAAAACCAGCAAGCTCCTATGCTGATCCACGATCAGATTTCCCAGCTCCAATCCTATAATTAACCTATATAAACGGGTCTTGGGTCTGTACCTGCTTAGCGCAAAACTAGTGAAAATTCAACCAATCCAAGAAGCCAAACCACAGATATTTAATTTAAAATTCACTGTTTCATCCAATCAGATTTGTGCGGTAGACATACATTGACTGGCGTAAATCGCAGAATGTGCTGTGTGTTTGACCATAGTGTTAAATTAAACCTAGACTTGATACAGGGTCATGACTGAGATGGCATGGAAAAAACTGGATCACGGTGCAAAAAAGGGAGAACCACTCTTGTAAATCATGCCACAGTTGTCCAGTCAGCGGGAGATGTAAGCTCAGATTGGGCCTCCAATCAGGATGTTTACTTTATTGCTGCTTAGCCGCTCCCTGGCTGCGTCGGTCACATGTTTCAGATCATGTGCTTTGTGTGGAAAGTTTCCTTGCAAAGGGCACCAAGTTTTCATCACGAAACCATTTCTTTGGGACTATCCAGACGCTTGAGTGCCCGACGAAGAGAAAATCGCCAGAAAAGGAAATCGTGTCCAGATACTTCACAATACACAATTCTGCATCTTATATACATTTTATTTCATCCAGAACTTAAAGCCACTTAGCAGAGGACACTAGTAAGTCTGGGATGTCTATTGTGGGCTAGTTTGACTGACGTGAGACTGATCAATCTCCTCCTGGTTCCCTCACTCGCTCTGGAGAAGCCAACTAATCAAGCGTTTACCTCGTGGCAGCGCACACCTTAGGCGTCTGGAATATGCCAGAATTTTTCAATTATCCAATGACGGACTCTTCATTTTTACTAGATTCTCTTTTATTACCATCTGATGAATATGTTGGCTTTCACATCAACGTGATTTGTTAACCATATGTATGCAGTGTGTGTATGCAGTGTGTGCATGCAGTGTGTGCATGCAGTGTGTGTATGCCTTCTACATTCTAACTTTCCTTCCCATTACACTTTCAGATGGCATGAGCATATTTTAACACGCCTTGGATTCTTCGACATGTATGTAACAATTGTACTACCTTGTAAATAATCTGTAGAGCGTGCAAACTACCCCAACGGTTTTGACGTAGCTAATTTTAGGTTTATAATGGAATAATATAGATTTGAGCGTGAGAGTCTGAAAGCATGAGTGTCATGTCAGATGCATGAGAGTTGGCAACTCTGCCATGGTAGTATTAATGCCGTGGAGCCGTCAACCCAATTGTGTTCCAGTGACAAGCGACGTCGCGAAAGGAGCGAAAATGCATTAAACAGAAAGTGCTGGTGAACTCAGTTACTGTGACAGTGGGACACAAATAAAATACACGAAGCCTCTCTGGCAAAGTGAGGGCCACAGGAAAGATGCCTGCACTTTTCCAGCTTTGACCAAAGTTCCACAGAGGAGACGGAAATAATCTTCAGTGCTTCTATGAGACGTGGATAGGTAGAACTTGCAGAATACCCACAATCCTCTTGGGTCTGCACAACCCATGACACCAACAGACTCTGGTTGGGCGGTAAATGGTCCTGGATGTTGTGGTTTACATTAGAAGGAGGCAGGATGGATTCCCAGACAGAAAAAAAGGCTACAGAAATGTGGCCTTCAGTCTGTATTTGGCCTGAGCTGCAAATCAGGATCAGAATCAGCTTTGTTAGCTTTAATTGCCAAGTGTGCTGGGACACACAAGGAATTTTGCTCCGGCTGCTAGAGACTCCCTAGTACACAGACAATAAATGACACCGTTCGAACAATAAATTACACTATACAAGATATAAAATTTGAAATATACACACATGGGTCAGTTTGACAAAGTGTCAGGTTGAGTGCAAACAGAGTTTAAGGGGGTGAAATTTACAGAAGGCAGGATGACACAACTTCGCTGTTTATGAGGGCGATGGCCTGAGGGCAGAAGCTGCTCCTATGCTGGTGGGTTTTGTAGCTCCTGCCAGAGGGGAGGAGCTGGAAAAGATTGTGTCCAGGGTGTGACGGATCTGCAATGATTTTATCTGCCCGTTTCCTAGTCCTTGAGTAGTACAAGTCCTGGATGGAGGGCAGGGGGGCACCGATGATTTTTTTCCGCTGCCCCCACTGTTAGCTGCAGTCTCTCTTGGTCTACTGCAAAGGATGTCAGGACACGACCAGAACCGATCTCACTCTGAACACGAGGACCAACACTTAGGGTCATTTAACTTCGGGACTGGGACCAAAAGCTACCCTGAGGAATATGACTGTTTGTGCTGGGGGCAGATATAATAATCGACAGGGTCCGTCAGTGCTGTTGGTATTCACTGAACGTTTAATATAATTGGGCATGAATGACACTTCCCATTCAAAATAAACGGCAGAGCAGCCGGATCGCATGTGTTGACTCTGACCTTGGCAGCTGAAAGTGGTGCGCTTGGTGGGGTAGCTTAACAAGCAGTTGCTCCATTCCCTGCAGCCATTAAAAGATAGTTATCTTCAGCAACATAAGGAGGAAGGTTAAGGGCATGGCTACTGCCCACCCACTCACTGATAACAGTTAATAACGGTCTACAGCCCCTCGTAGCCTCTGCGCTCTTATCCTGCACCTTCACTTACAAGGGCCCACATTCATCATCCACGTTGTAACACACGTGGGAGATGAATTCTGTCCCCCCTATAGCAGGGGTGGCCAATTAATTTTCCCAGAGGGCCATATGACAAAAGTGCGACTATTGTGGACGGCCAGACCAATAGGCTGAGCTCAATTCTGCTCGACATTAATTATATCTCATTATAAAAAGCGGTAAATTGTATAGTTTTGTTTAGCTGCTACTGGGTAGAGTAGGTGTTACAATTAGACAAACGTGGAGCAGGCACAGTAAAATGCCAGTAATACATCACTCTTTAATCAACATCAACAAAAGCGATGTAGAAAATGTGCGTGTTTTTCCAGTGCATGTATTTGAAAGACCAGCATTAAATTAACTTTATACAAAAAACAATATGTGCGATTGCTATTTTGTTCGTAGTCTAATTACCCCATTTGCTACTTGTCAGTTCTTTCTTTCCTTATTCAGTGAGAGAAATGTAGTCGAGTTCTTGTATTGCTCTGTGTGTTTAATCTCGTAATGGCGATTCAAATTGTAATCCTTAAACACAGCGATCTATACTCCACCAAGCAAGCACATGGCATTACCTTTGACTTCTGCAGTCTGCATCAGTCTTTTTTTTGTTAACATGAGCTGACATTTTTAAGGACTAACTGCTAGCTCACACTTCTCCTAAACGTCTGCTCACCGACACAATAACATTGTAAAAACAGTGAAGGTGCATCCTTTCACTCGTATGCATGCACGCACGCACGCACAAATGTAAGGAAATTGGAAAAAGCAGTCACTTTCAAAATAAAAGAAATTCAATTGTTTTGCGTGCATGATGTACACTTATTTATATTCGATTCATAATTTCCTGTTGACCTCATGCGGGCCAGTTAGGGACAGCCAAGCAGCTGGAAGTGGTCCACGGGCTGCACAATGACCAGGCCTGCCCTTTAGTGCAATATATACAAAAGCTCCAATATTTTCTAATATGCAACCAAATGCACGCAATATTAAGCAATTATAAGCAGAAAATACATGCACTATTGCAAGTTAGCAAAATGAACAGAAGTTTCCTCGTTCAGAATAATTCTTCTGCATTTTTCTTATGCTCAACCACAGCCTTAGCTACTAAATAAAAGCAGAACGAACGTAACAGTAGTTCCGCTTGCTTAGTAACAGATAAACAATGAGAGTTTCTATAACAACGATCACATTTCCAGGTATCTGTAGAGCCGCCTTGCTGGAGACACAAGTGAAGCTGCGGAACTCGTGTTCTGACAAAGGGCACCGACGCTCCTCTAAGGACCTTAACATGGTAAACCAACACGTCACCACTGCGCAAGCAACTTCTGAGGGACGATTAGCTGAGTTTAGCTAACAGCTCGACTGACGAGGCTGAGAAATACCAGGAGGCTATTTAATTGAACTGGGGAGAACGATGACAGTGACATTTTTAAATAAATATTACACTACACACGCACACTATGCTGTGATACAGCTGGTCTCCTCCATCCAATCATCACCATTCCTCATTCCCCTCCTTTTTTTCTGGGGAGGAACATGGTGGCAACATGCCAAGCAGGTCAGACCAAATCATAGGTTCTAGATTCTTCTGAGGAATTTCTAGATGGCCCCCAATCCTCAGCATGTCCTTTGGTTGCCCTGGGGCAGCCCTCCTTTGGACCATGCCCAGAACAGCTCCTTCTAGAACCATCTAGACGGCATCCCTATAAAATGCCTGAACCAGCTTAGCTCTGTTTCGGGGTTCCCTTTTGATCTGTGAACTCCTCATCCAATCATTGAGAGAGTCCAGCAAACCCTATGAAGGAACCTCATACCTCATAGGTGAGGATACCAAACCGATCTGTCTGTTTCATGTTCCGTCTCTACATCACCCGTGAATAAGATCCTGAGATGTTGAAGACATCTCAGGACAGACTACGCCTCCCCTGTACCCTTTCCAACAACTTTCTAACAAGTTCAGACACAGGGATAGACTCTTATCCACCAGAAGATCCCAACACTGCCTCATACCCACTGGACCCCAGTGCACTTAACATTATACAAGTGACCTACAATGAACTGATCACTAAACCGACAGCTGTAAAATAAAAAAAGAAAGAGATGCGTGAATTGTTGATCACTGCTATCCCATATTGCAGTGCCCCTGGTGGTTGGATCTGGAGATACACCATTAATATACTGTCTTGTTGTATTAGACAGAACTCCTTTCCACACTGACTGAGCCTGTTATCTAGAATGGCAGAGAATCGGACATGAGGCGCAGAGGTCATAAAGCATACAGGTTCTTCATCGGGCTCTTCCTGCATATTTTTCCCTCCTGTAACCCAGACCTGCGACCAGCAGGCCACTAAACCTGTGTCATGTGACGCTGGGCAGAAAGGGCGGGCCTTCCCCGTTCAGATGCCTGCCATTGGTCGGTTTTGTGTGGCTGTCTGCCAGACGAAACAGAAACATTTAGCAGATATTTGGATGGCCATCAGGAAGGACCCCAATTCCTGGCTCACTCTTGACGGTGACAATTTTTCGGTGACCCGGCATTTACGGGGGTCAACTGTAAACACAGGCGTAAATTATGGAGGGGTTTGGGGGGGGGGGAGGGTTGTAATGAGAACTGGCCAATACAACCCCCACCCTAAATAATCATATTGTCATGATGAATGGGTGGGGACCTCAACCCCCCCAATGTTTAATCTCAAATTACGCCCTTGGTCGTACCGGACGCTCTATGCTACTGCGCTCCGGTGATAAGCACACGTCAGGCTGGCACAGCTGTGCCAACAGCCACATCCTGTTAGGCTTCCAGAAGCGACATGCACAGCCGGAGCAGCCAGCTGAGAAATCTCACAGTTACAGATCTCTTTAATCAGCGGGGGGAAAGCCGAACGTTTTTCTCGGCGCCGTATGAGGAACTGGCTTCGAAGTGAGGAGGCGTCGGCTGTTGAGCTAATCAATGGGGCGAATCGGCTGCCTGTGTTTTCGGTAGCATGGGGAAGGACGTGCCTCTTATAAGGAGTCTCTGGCTACCAGTAAAGAGGTCATTTGGTAGCTGGTAGCATTGCCTCCAACTTCACGGAGAGCAGGCGATGAAGAATATGGTCATCCAGTGTGTCTGATGAGTCCACGTGGCCTCCTGATGGAAATACTCCTCCATCCTGACAACAGGCATCTACGCTCAAAGGGCATAAACGACAAATCATGGCTAAATGAAAATAATTGTAAATGGGGCCTCAAAAACTGAAATAACTGCAGACCTTCACTAGGACAACGACCAAAACCAGTAAGAAAAGCTCAGACTGGTTCTCTTTGTGGTTTCACTGACATAACAAGAATAAATAAAAGCTTAACATGACAGAATACTCCCTAGTACATAGTCTTGGTGGTACGTACTGCTCACACCAATTTGATCCTTTTTGCGTTTTCTCAATACCATTCTTGATAAATCTGCAATTTTTTTTGTCTGTTTGATTGCACAGGAACCTTTGTTCCTCGCTGACTGAGGGTCTCGAAAGACCGGGCAGGGTCATGACGCTAGAAACAAACCGAAGTCTGTCCGTTTATGGTCGTGCTCACGGGGATACGCGGGTCACTGCGTCTTTCACTGCTCCTCAAACCTCACTGCTTCACGTCGCCAGCTACGTCCCATCTGCTTGGAAGTGCTGCTCTTGTGCTGGAATTGTAAACAGGGGCGACAGGAACACTGCACAGGCCGCCACTGTGTATATCGCGTGCATAAACAGCGGCGTCTTCCTGACTTAGTTTGGTCACGCCTACCGTGTAGCCAGGAAAACACCACGCCAAGGACCCTCTAATCAGAAGCCACCTGCAAACACCATCTGACAGTTATTTAGTACCACGGTTCCTGTTTCAACGGATTCATTATTAATAGGACAATGGCAAATTTTAGCATAACATTTGCAGTCAAGGGCTTAACTTTGGGGTGAACATTGGGGGGTTGGAGGTATCCACCCATTTTGTGATTGTTTGGGGGGGGGGGGTTTATAACCCCTCACCCCCCTGTAATTTGCGCCCTTGTTTGCAGTAATATATTTAATTACTGTTTCAGAGAAACAGTGTCTTCCTCAGCTTTGATTAGATAATGTGTCTCTGCATTCCTATCCAACCCCCTCAAGATCTAGATCAAGATATTTTCGGTGACATTTAAGTATGCTCGACGGTTCCTGGTTCATGGTGAAAATACTCTTTAAATGATCTCCGCATATAAAAATGTCTTAGTGTTCCCTCCAGCGACTCAGACTTTAAGTGCTAAAACTGACAGCATTCCCGCATTCCCGTAACTTTGGTCTGGTTTGTTTGAAAAGCTTCAGGTAACAAATCCAGGACCACAGGATCGTTTCATTGGAGGCCTCTGCTGATGCTGTTGCACATCTGCTTGGAGGCACCATCCGCTCCTTTTATAGCTGCAGTGCAGAAAACCAACACAACGTGCTTTAGGAACATCGAGGAAAGGAATTCAGCAGGCCGTGAATGACTAATTGGCATTAGCTTATGCTTTAGGGGCCGGGAATAGAAACAAGATTCGTCTAGTCTATAGATAGAGTCCCACTGAGCGACAAATAAAAAGGATGTTTTGAGGAAATGTAGTTTTAAAATACTGGGTTACAGAGGCACACTAAGATGAGGCGAAACTGGCATTCTCTGTAGCCATTTAACAGCAAAGGCATTTCGTTTAATCAAATTCGCCACAGGTTGACATGTTTTAGCGTGCCTTTGCTCGTCCTTTCCTTCAGTTGCTTGATGAACTTACTCTTGGCTAATGTGGAAACACACACCTCACCAGTGCTGGAGAAGATCACCGAGGAGGCGCACCTGTAAACGAGCAAGCAACTACACTTCCTCAACAACAGTCATCGCCACCTATTCTTGTCTGCAGAGACCTCCCTGTGCATGGTATCCACCAGGGGAGTCCCGTCCGGTCTCTTTACTAAGAGCTCAGGGTTACATTTGACATGGTACTGGGGCTGCCTAAGATCCTCCAGTCCAGCAAAAACACAAAACCAGTTACTTGTGGTTTGCGTAGAGTTTGCTAATAGCGCTTTCAGTTTCAAGGCTACCAACATGAAGCCCCAGGGGGGTGGTAATGTCACAGAGACCATAACGGGAACACAGGAAGGTCCAATGAGCACGTTCATGAAGACCGCACCTGCACCAGACCACAGATGGGTCAGGTGCAGCACCCTTCAATAAATTATGGCTAATGAAATACAGAATGGGGAAGAAGTTCTGCTTTCTTTTCCTCCCTGTGACTGGCTGTATAGGTAGTAGGGATTCCTTGTTTGGCTGGCATAAGCTCAAGATGTCTATGCGCACAATGGCACTGAGCTGCATGCTTCGCTGTAAACAACCTACAAATAAACTCATATACTGTGTACTGTACAAAAGTCTTAGGCAGACGACAGAAATATTTAAAGCTATTTATCTGGGTAGTAAGTGTTTGCTCAGAACAAAAAAACACAATTTAACATTATAACATATGCAAGTTAAGAGTAACACGGCAACAAGTAGTAAATATTCTTCTTCTCTCCACAAAAAGTTACTCCTAGTGGTATTTCATATATTTTTACATTATTCCAGGTTGGGTTTTAGGGTATTTTTAAGCAGTACAGGGTGATGGGGGTAGGTACCCATCCCAGAGGTACACCCTGAACAGGATGCCAACAGGGCACACATACACACGCATGTTTGTAACTATATGTTTGTGGGGACTCTCCATTGATTTCTATAGGGAAATCTCTAATCCCAACATGGCAACCTTAAGCCCTACTGAGTCCTGACCTTAACCATAAGTAACCAAATAAAACACTTTTTGCGTTTTTAGTTTTTGGATTGTATTCAGAGATCTTTGTGGGGACCTGGAAAATGGTCCCCACTACATAAAAAAAACAGGTTTTCCTTACATTTTGGGGATCATTTAGTAAGATAAGACCAACAGTGAGTGACTGATATCTCAGTCCCTCCAGTGCATTCGCTAGAGACATTTTGGCTCGAAGCAAAGCTGGTTATGACACAACAGCACCGGTGCCTGACAGTGTCACCTAGATATAACTTAATTTGACTGAAATTCAGGTTTAATTTCAGGTACAGCCTAAAGATGCATCCAAAGGTATTTCGACAAAGTGTAGCGATATACACAGTGAAGTTCAGGGGTAAATAATGGGTCACAAAACAGACAAGACAACTGTCACATTTGTGTCAGTGTATTATCCTGCAATGCTAAACCAGGGCAATTATTATTCATTAAAAAAAAGTTTATAAAAGCACGTCAGGAAACATCGAAACATTCCCAATTATACCGAATGATTACAGAGTCTACGATAAAACATTCGACAACCGTAAACTGGGTCTGGATTCACTGTGATGCCAGTAACGCTGCTGCTAAAATAAAATCGAGATTATGCGCTCGTTTCCCATTCCATTCACATCGATTGAATGAGGGTCAGTGCATTCGAAACCTTCTGTAAAATTTAAGTTTCAGTAATAATTAACTACCCCTACTGGCCTCGATAAACAAGGTGCAGTTTATTTTGGTAAAATATTCCCCTTAGTGGGTTCAAAGATTTTAAACGAAGCTGTTGCCGTAAGGTGGTGTAGTTTGGCACCATTGTTCTGATTATTTCGCCTATACTGACGTCGACCATAATTTCTTTTCAAAATGCTTGCAGCAGGAAATACGCACGTGCTTCAGCTCCATCTGACAGGCTTCCGCTGCACGCATGGTGAAAGCAAAATGTCCCATTTATGGCAAAAACTACTGTATGGAAATAGAGACGCACACTAACCTGGAGCTCATACCCGCTAATATCTGCGCCTATAGCGCTGGCAGTTTGATTTTGTTTGTCTGTTTTATTGCTTCATAAATAAGGAACCAACAAACAAGTAATAATCCACAGAAACACAACGTAATGCGGTGCGTTAAGAACACCTGTTGTACTTTAACCCCAACTGACAGGCGTCTGCTCTGCATATAGTGAAAGTAATTTATAATCTGTAGAAAGCTTTACAGTAACCAAATCACTTTAAAATTTAAAGTTATGTCTTAAGTCTATGAATTGTCATCACTAATATGTACGGATGAACTAACAGAGCGAAGCGAAATCAGTTGTTCTGTGTTTTACTCACCTTATAACGATTCCAGGAAAACGCACCGGTGATTTTATTCCCTAAAATTCATAAATTCTACCAAGTGCTCCTAATACCGCAGTAATGTAGTCTGGCTACAGAACTATTAAGTACTTGCTATTACATTAGGGGGGAACTGCCTTCGATTCTCTCCACTGCATAGCATTTTCTATATTAGATATAAAATTTAAATGAAGCTATGATTACAGGTAGTGTGCCGTTAGTCGAGTTGAGTACGCAACCCCACTCCGTCCGCAGAGCAGAAGCTGCGCGAATCAGCCCGCCCCGACAGGAAATGTAAATCACATCCTAGCGAAGCGCGGTGCCGCCAGTCCGATATGTGCAAGTATGGCAAGTCGTTTTGAATTTAATTCATTTCGAGGGGATGTTACAAATTGAGTTGTAATTAGTTACAATGCATATTCTTGAAATAACGAATTAAATTGTAACTATATTTATTAATTATATTTCTGATATCAGGAATTCAGATGTTGCTAGTCGCATAGGCCTAATTTGATTTTAATAGTTAAAATACCAATTTCTGGAATCATGGATTCAGGTTTAACTTCTCAAAATGCGAATTGTTGATGTCAGAAATAAAATTTTAACTAGTTGAAAATCCAATTTGATATCAATTGTAACTAGCTATAATTAAAACTTAATTATAACTATACAATATTTACAATTGAATTCCTGATATCGGAAATGAGTATTTTGACTGGATACAACATAATTATAACTAGTTACAGTTGAATTCCTGATATCCGAAATTGTCCTTTTAACTAGTACAAATTACAATGAATGAGAAAAACGTTTTGAATATCACTAGCTACAACAGAATTCCCGATATCAAGAATTTGGATTCTCGTTAGTTAGAATCAGACGTGCGGAATCCTCTAGAAATGAATTAAAGCTAAAACGGCTTGCCTTAGTACAAGTTCACACTTAACAAGAACTGGCTCAAACTTCAGTTCACATAGATTAAAATGAACTAGTTCACGTTCCTAGCCCTAAAGTGGACTGGTTCACGTTCATGTTTTCCTGTGTTTTATGAGCGGCTCCAAAATGAAACACCAGCAATTAAAATACCACTCGCGGCACATACCAGTAGAAAGCTCTTGAGGACTATACTGTACTTCATTGGTACACAGGGCTGCCAACTTTGGTCAGCTGGCCGGAGTGAGATTTCCAATTCGGGACAAGTCTGCACACACATGCATACGCATTTACATGCAACAGTTAAATTACCTTGCAAATAGTCTGTATGGTTTGCAAACTATCCCAACGCTTTTGATGCAGTTAATTTTAGGTATATAATAGGATAATATAGATTTGCAGTAAGATTTCTTATAGGAAAGTATAAAAGTCTGAAAACTTGAGTGTCACGCCAGAGGAACCCGGGAGAAAATTAAGATAAGCGACGTTGTGCAAACCTAGCCGCGAAGTTCCAAATAAATGGTATTTTTGAACTTGCGCGCATAGTATAATAACGGCAAGATAATCAAAGTATTGAGCACCCTGCGAAAAACTTAGACTCATGTTCGATATTCAGTTTTTCTGCTGTAATATGTTTTTACAAATGCAAGCCAAACAGTTTTAAATATAAAGTTCTTCATGTCCAGTACACGGATAACGATATACACCAGTCATTTTTGTAATACCAACCTCCTACTATTTTTGCAGACTGTAAATCATGATCTAAACTGTGTGAACAGTAAATAATATAATATATATTATAAGCTAATCGTCTGTTCGGTTTTACGTCACTGTCGTTCTCCAAACACCGTAACGCCTTTACTGATCCGACCGTTCTGCAGTGGAAAACCGAAGCGAACTGGAACCGCGCTGTAAGTAGTCTCACTTCGTGGTATCGCTCAGGTACGGGTCGGTTCCTGTATTCCAGTGGAAGAGCGCCACACAGTGTAGGACGGCTGTAACGAAATGTCTATCCAGTATAGTTATACGTTTTTACATTAGGAAAATGACAGGAAATAACCAGGGTTGGGGCCATTGCATTTATCAATTCAATCCAAATCAGGAAATGGGACTCCAGTTCAGACTGGAAAAAAACTATGGGGAACAGAACTGAAATTGAATGTGAATATCAGGGAACTCCAGTTCCATTTCCTGATTTGAACTGGAATTGATGAATGCATTCTGGAATGGCCCCGACCCTGGCAATAATAACCTGTTTTATTTCAGAGGTGGAGATTTCAGGTCCAGAGAGTACAAATCCAGACCAAGATTTTGTTTCAACCAACCAGTTGAGTATAAAGAGTCAGTCACAGAGGACTCAGCTGGTTGGTTGAAACAAAATTTTGGCCTGGATTTGTACTCTCTGAGTACAAATCCACCTCTTTTATTTTAATTATAAAAATGCTAAAAAAATCCTTATCTGGGAAATGAAAGGAGCCATGCTGGGGCAGGGTGTGGCCCAGTGGGCTAAACCTCTGCGCTTGTGATCAGATGCTTGCTGGCTCAGGCTGATCCTCAGCACATCTTCAGCTCTTTTAGCGAGGCCCTTGGCCTCTGGCTCCCTCGGCACTGCAATGGGAGGCTGCCCTTTGCATCCAGTTTGCTCTCACCCAGAGAGCGCAAGATGAGCGAGATGAAAAGAGAATTAATATATTAACATACAGTATCTATGAAATAAAGGGGATCTTCACCCTGTTGACAGTACAGTGTAAGCCATTGTTATTAAGTCCCAATTTTATAATATGATACTAACATAAGTTAGTTAACTGTGTTTTCAAACAAGCTTTTCTGACATTATTCCCTAGATACACTGTCGGTTGAATTTGATTTGAAAATAAATTTGAATGTCGATAAGATGATGGATCGGAGGGAAAAAAATTGTCAAAGCATGCATTCAACTATGGGTGTCTATTAGAAGACATGTAACAAATGATTCTTAGGAGTGCAATGGAACTGTAATATGACATTTTATTCAAAAGAACAAGTGTCAAGTTGTTAAATCAAAATATTTTAGATTAAAAGAATCAAGTTCAGCTTCAAAACATCTCATATGAATCAGGCTAAATTCCTTTGTGAAAGACAAGTAAATGGTGAACAGACAGGCATGGGGGGGAAAACAATGTACAAGGAACATATTTGGCTTCCTGGAAACAGAAACTCCATCTTTATTAAACTTGTATTGTTAGCAGTGAAATTTATTCTGAAAGTTTAACTGCATGCGCAAAAAATATGGGGAACCGTGTGTTTCTGCTTCTTAATGACAATTAAGAGCGATTTTGAACAATCATGGGCAATCAAGAAAAGAATTTTTCGGATGCCTATGAGGATCTGGGATCAGTTCCTGAAACGTTCAAAAGTGGCTTTCATTATTATCCCACTATCCAGAACTCTTACCTGGGCTACTGTTATATGGCCTGGAAACCAGTAGCAGATAATCTTAGTTGACAACTTGACTGGTAATGAAAAACCAAAGGAGACACACACACACACACAGCACCCAGTCCATCTATCCCGGACAGAGGTGAAGCTATGAGGCCTGGGCCCCCGGACAAAATGTCACTTTGGGGTGCATTCCACTTTCACTTTGAAGAAATACAGAACCCATGTACATCAGTTGATTTTGCAGAGAAGGGTCCCCACAGCAATTGGTTTTGGGGCCACTATACTGTACTGGTGTCAGGATCATGCCCTGTTGTCTTTTGTGATTTGTGAATTGACCACACCTACTTCCCCCTAGTTTTTAGTGTTCTATTGATTGTAATGACTCCCACCTGTTCCTTGTTATCCATGTGTATATATGTGCCTGCCCTTGTTTTGTGCCCTGGTTGGTCATTGTGTTTGCTTCCTGTGTGTTCGGAAATTGCTATGAATACTGCTAGGGACTTATTCCTACCATACAAGGTTCAAGGTTTATTTATTGTCATTCTTAAGATGGTGACACACGAAGAGAACAAAATTTGTGACTCGGGTCCAGCAACATACAATAAAGTGACAGCAATTCCATAATAAAAACACGGTAAATTAATAAAAGCTAGAAATAATTCACTGCCGAAAAATCTAAGACCTATCGAAGAATGAAAGTTACATAGTTTAGAAGGAATGAAAGTAGGGGCGGTGAGGTCAGGCAGCCATTGAGGGAGAGAGTTCGTGAGTCTCACAGCCCCCGAGAAGGAGCTGCTTCCATGCCTTGATCTTCTGGCTTTGGGGCTTCGCAGCCTTCTGCCTGAGGGAAGAGGGGCGAACAGTCCTTATGCAGGGTGAGTGGGGTCCTTCACGATGCAGGACTCGCTCCTTCTGCATCCGTTGATGTAAATGTCCTCAGTATATGGAGGACTACTGTCAGTGATCTTTTGAGAAGGTTTAACCATCACCTGCAGTGCCTTCTTTCCAGCAGCAGAGCAGTTCCCGCACCATACCGTAATGCAGGAAGTGAGGAGGCTCTCCATCACACCCCAGTAGAATGCTGTCAAGACTGGTGGATGCTGAGGCCTCCTAAAAAAATTAAAGACATTGATGGGCATCCTTGATGATACTGGCTGTGTTGATGGCCCATGTAGGTCACTGAGGTCCACGATCATCTCCTTCATCTTCCCGACCTCAATGCAGAGGTTATTTGCTCTCCATCAGCCCTCCAGTTTTTGTAACACCTGCCTGGACTCAGACTCATCATCGTGGGAGATCGATCCCATCACAGCTGTGTCATCTGCAAACTGTGCCTTATACCAGTACATTAATGTTGTCTATACCTTGGGGATGTTCCTCAAAGTCCATTGCTGTACCTTAAAAAAGGTACAATTACCTACAGATATTGTACAATTGGCTGACCCTTGAGGTACAGCCCCAGTGACAAGCAAAGGTACAAATTGGTGCTCTTTTTTTCTGACGGTGTGTTTCCTTCCAAAATCCACAATCAGCTCCTTTGTCTTGATGATGTTCTGGAGGATATTGTCTTTCTGACTTCTGCTTGCCCGGTTCTCTAGCTCCTTCTGGGTGGCCGTTTCATCATTCGCTCTGGCCCACCATGTGACTGTGTTGTCAGCAGACCTGACAATGGAGTTATAACTGAATGTGGCCACACAGTTGTGCGCGTATAGGGAGTAGGTCCAGGGGCTCAGCAGACATCCCTGGGGAGTTCCTGTGTCGAGCATGTGGCTTGATGACGTGTATCTGCCCGTCAGGAAGTCCAGAACCCAGTTGCACAGGGTTGTGTTCAGACCCAAGTCCTTAGCTTGCTGATGAGCTTGATAGAGATTATTATGCTAAAGGCGGAGCTGTGTTCATTGAACAGGAACCTCGCATAGGTGCCCATCCTGCCAAGCAAGTGGCTGAGGGCAGTGTGCAGGATAGGGAAGCTGGAGCGGCTCCATTGTGTTGGGTAGTGTGGAGCAGAGGTGGTCGTTGATCAGTCACTCAAAGCACTTCATTACTGTTGAAGCAGGACAGAAGTCATGGGTAGGGTTTCTTGTGGGCAGGCGTAGTTTGTTAGATGCACATTGATGCTGTGGCTTGAGACAGTGAAGAATTGGATACGGTTGAGAAAATCGGAGCTAACTGGTCTGCATAGGCTTTCCGGACATGTCCGAGGATGCCATCTGCTGCCTTCCAGGTGTTCACTCTCTTGAATGCCCTTCTCACCTCAACTAATCTCACACTCGAGGAGTGGACCAGAAGATGTTTCTGTTTATTGTGGGGAACCACACATTGATTAGCTTCTTGCCCTGCTAAGATGGAGCAAGGAAATTCCAACAGCCCCATCCTTGTATAACTCTGCAGGCATGTGAATATGAATATGATTTCTGGATACTTGTAATCCCTTCCTGTAATAATACCATTTTTTTTGGTCTTCCCTGGTTAAGGCATTGTACACATGCAAAGTAAAGGCGTAACCTGACCAGTGCCACCATGGCTGTTGTACAGACCTGGAAAAAATTAAGAGACCACAGCAAAAGTTTCACTTACTGTATTTTCTCAATTTATGGGTGTGCATCAGGGAATAATTTGTAGTTTTTTTTACATACTGCAGCCTGGTTCTTCTCTGTTTCTCATTAATGAAGGATTTCTTCCCCAGGAGCCTGATAGAAATTGTCCCAGCAGTGCACTTCACACCTGCACTTAATGCTTCCTTTTGAAGGTCACTTGATGTCATCCTACGATTCATGAGAAACTGTCGGATAAGTAGACGGTCATCTCTGGCATTAGAAAGTCGCTTCCACCCTTTATCTTGCTGGTTTCTGGTCATTCCCAGTGCCTAATGTTCAAATTGTTCTTGCGTACTGCGGTCTCAGGAATCAGTCTGGAAGCAATCTGTTGCTCAACGTAGTCTTCTGCCAGCTGAACCAGGATGTTTAAACCAGGTTAAACCAGGATTTTAAAATGCAGATTTTTTTCCTATTTTTTTTCCCGAACTGGGAGACCACTTCACCATCACCAACCAACATAGTCCTAAGTCTACTAAAAACTCATATGTTCTAGAAGGAACCAATACTAACACAGATAGAATGTGCAACACAAAGTTGTGGGGTCAAGATTTAAATGTAGAAATGTGAGATGGACTAGAATGCCCAATTGCATCTCCCATCAGCAGTCTGTACTGAGTGCAGTATGAAGCTTGCCATTGTACTTTGAGTATTGTCTGAGTGTCCTTGTGTTCAGATTCTATATGCTGTACTGCTGGCTAGGGTTCTGCTAAATAGCATTATACTGATCTATGTAGAGTGACAGCAGAGATCTTTATCTTATCTTCTACCTCGCTGCTTCCATAGAAGCTTCACACAACTGCCGGTAAAAGTTTAGCAAAACATTCTAGGGATCTTGAGAAGATACTGTACCTTAGCGTCCTTTCATAGGAATGGGGAAATTCCATAGGAATCATTCTAGGGAACTCTAGGGAGATAGCGCAATGCCTTTTCGTAGGAATCAGCCGAAGTTTGAGATGAACAGAAATAAACACTCCGAATAAGGCTACGGCTTTAAATGCTAACACAGGAAAACAGTCCCAGTGGGGATCACAAGGGGATGGCACGCGACTCTTGCATTTCAGCACGTGCTAATATAGGAGAGTCAAATTTCTCCTTCAGTGTCATAGAACCTCAAGGTGTCAGATTTGGACAAACACATTTCAGACAAATGTATGTTTTTTCAAAGTAGTCTGAACAGTCCCGTTTTCAATACTCATTTGTGTCTCTGAGATTCCAATGTGATAATAGCTTTCTCTCAGCACCACCTACTATTTAGCTTTTCCACGCAGACACTGAAAGAAACGAAACATTTTGAAAAGCCACATCTTAATAAAACATTTATTTCATCTGATTCTTTGGAATGTAGTAGTCATAAGTCAAAGTGAGAGACATGGATAGACACCGGTGAGTTTTTGAGCGTGACCCTGGTATCGCAGTACAAACATAATTTTAGCTTTTAAGGCATTGCTGTTTATTCATTTTTTTCCTACAACAGCAAAGTACAGAAGCAGTATTGAAAATAAAACTTCTCATAAAAAAAAAAGAAAAGCACAAACGTCAGATGACAGTACAAAACAAGTGGTAACATAACTCTTAAATGGAAACGTTACTGTAGCAAATTGATATAGCTTCTCAATGATGAAAAACACCTCAGTAAATTGTACATTGCAGAATCAAATCACATTACCTGAAACCATATAAAAAGAAACATTTGTAACACTGTCTTTTGCATTTTTTTTACAAATTCATATTATAAACACGTTTACCATTTAAATATATTCTTCAGTGCAACATTGTTTCTTTTATTTCCACACTACAGAGTCCTTTTATCCCAACTCTGTTGACGTCAGTTCTCCTCTTCCGACACGGTACAGAAAGAAAGGATGCGGGACACGGCACGTCTGACCCGTCCCCACGGCCATTTGACAACAGGGACCGGCGTCCCACCGGGTTTACGAAGCGGACTCCCTCAAGTGACACGGACCTGAGGCAGCGTATTGGCAGCTATGAAGTTAACCTGGTGGAGCGCCGTAAACGCACAGAATTGTGGGAAATCCCGCGTCAGCTGCCCCGCACACCGATACAGTAAGAGTTTGCGGTACAGCCGGGGTACGAGAAGATCGAGCGGAGGCTTAGCTTCCGCCGCACTCCGGCGTAGCACAGCACACACAAAGCAGACTTGTTTCTCCTGACCCACGGGAGCTATTTCACAACATCTCAGTTACTTGATCCATTTAACATGAACGTTACCGAGGCTGATATGACAGGGCTGTGGTCACTGTCTCCACACCAGAGCTCTGCAAAGCAGGAGTCGCTTCGGGGGAAATCGAGAAATGAGCGCTTCTCTTAGCCGGGCTACAATCTCCGATCTGTGGCTGTGGAGAAGAACACTGCAGCTTTTTTTTGTTAAAAGAGGTTCTTTTTTCAAATATATTATAATTTATATACAAAATGGGACACGGTGGGAAACCTGCGTAGATCCACTCGGCAGAACGATACTCGCGGCGTCCAGAACTAAAGGCGGCACTGTTAATAATAATTAAAAAAAAATCACCCAAGGTGTGACGAAGGCACTGCGGGAACCATACGTGCGACTAGCGCCTCACACTGAGCACACACAGACACTGCATGGCAGTGTGGTTCGTTTGGGGTTTTCCGACAAAAAAAAAAAAAGTTTTAAAATCTTAAAATTAAAATTCTTCTCAGGAAAAAAAAAAGATAAATACGCCAGAATGTCCTCTTAATTGGTCTCAGGACCAGCATCTGGTTATTTCAATTAAAAAGAAAACAACAACAACAAAGAAAAAACTAAATTAAAATAATCATCTTACTGTACACATTTTTTCCTTCAATTTTATACACAGTGTCCCCCTAGTGGTGAGTTTCCTTCACTGCAGGTCCTGAGAAAAGCCTGGCTCAGTCCCAGCCTCTGTGGACAGGAGGCGCCTTGCTGGTGACCCTCACGCTTCTGAATATGATTTCTGTGCATTCAGCTTGTCCTTCTTCAGCTTTACACCGTCCACCAGCTCAAAGTTGTAGTTCTCCAGTGCCGAGAGGTTCCGATCCGACACGCCACCGTGGGAGCAGGCGCAGTAGAGGACGACCCCGCAGATGGCCCCCAGGAAAACGCCCAGGGCGCTCATAGCGATGATGGTTATCAGGATGGGGTCCAGTGTCCTCAGCATGGTCCCTGGGCCGTCCATGATGTCGTCTGGGTAATCGGTGTATGCTGTGGCACAGAAATGAGAGCAGAGAGACATGCTATCACAGGGTTCCGCAGTAAAATTTTACAGCTACCTTTACATTTATTTACTTAGCAGAGAATTTTGTCTTAAGCACAGGGGTGGGGCCACAGGGGCACTAGCCCCAGCTGAATGCTGATTGCCCCCCAAAGTGCCTCCTCAGCTATCACTCTCCGATTTAAAACATATAATTGGCTAATGTATATACATGGGTGGGGCCACAGGGGCACTGGCGCCAACAGAAAGCTGATTGGTCCACTCACCTATCACTCACCGATTTAAAACATATAATTGGATAATATATAAATTAGGCCCCTCTTATGCCCCTCACCTTTAAAAAAATCCTAGAATAATCCCATACAAGTGAGGATGAGAGAGCATGGTCAGCCGGGAGAAAATGCGGTTCAGGATCTTGGTCAAGGATCCAACAGTGACATGACTCTGCCAGCCATGGGATTTGAACTAATAACCTTCTGATCATAGGCACGGAGTCCGACCCCATGAGACCACACATTTCCACAAGTGAGCAAACTGTTCTCCTAATTTGCTGTCATTTCATTAATTCACTGTCATTTCACTAATGTGTGGTCACTTAACGCCAATTCAAAATGGAGAATATCTGAGGCGGAATGAAAAGAGAACGACGTACAGATTTTATCCGGTGACCCTGGAAATTCCGTTGGAGCTTCTGCGTCTGAAAAAGGAAAAAAGTGCTGATTTGAGACAGAAGAGAAGCCCAGCCTGGCCAGCCTGATTCGGGACACAGGATGATTGGGGCAGGACACAGGATAATGGGGCGGGGCACAGGATGATGGGGGTGGGACACAGGATGATTGGGGCAGGGCACAGGATGATGGGGCGGGGCTCAGGATGATGGGGCGGGGCACAGGATGATGGGGCGGGGCTCAGGATGATGGGGCGGGGCTCAGGATGATGGGGCGGGGCACAGGACGATGGGGTGGGGCTCAGGATGATTGGGGCAGGGCACAGGATGATGGGGCGGGGCACAGGATGATGGGGGTGGGACACAGGATGATTGGGGCAGGGCACAGGATGATGGGGCGGGGCTCAGGATGATGGGGCGGGGCACAGGATGATGGGGCGGGGCTCAGGATGATGGGGCGGGGCACAGGACGATGGGGTGGGGCTCAGGATGATTGTCGCAGGACACAGGATGATGGGGCGGGGCACAGGATGATGGGGCGGGGCTCAGGATGATGGGGCGGGGCTCAGGATGATTGTCGCAGGACACAGGATGATGGGGCGGGGCACAGGATGATGGGGCGGGGCACAGGATGATGGGGCGGGGCACAGGATGATGGGGTGGGGCACAGGATGATGGGGCGGGGCACAGGATGATGGGGCGGGGCACAGGATGATGGGGCGGGGCTCAGGATGATGGGGTGGGACACAGGATGATTGGGGCAGGGCACAGGATGATGGGGTGGGGCTCAGGATGATGGGGCGGGACACAGGATGATGGGGCGGGGCACAGGATGATGGGGCGGGGCACAGGATGATGGGGCGGGGCACAGGATGATGGGGCGGGGCACAGGATGATGGGGCGGGGCTCAGGATGATGGGGTGGGACACAGGATGATTGGGGCAGGGCACAGGATGATGGGGTGGGGCTCAGGATGATGGGGCGGGACACAGGATGATGGGGTGGGGCACAGGATGATGGGGCGGGGCACAGGATGATGGGGTGGGGCACAGGATGATGGGGCGGGGCACAGGATGATGGGGCGGGGCTCAGGATGATGGGGCGGGGCTCAGGATGATTGTCGCAGGACACAGGATGATGGGGTGGGGCACAGGATGATGGGGCGGGGCACAGGATGATGGGGCGGGGCACAGGATGATGGGGCGGGGCACAGGATGATGGGGTGGGGCACAGGATGATGGGGTGGGGCACAGGATGATGGGGCGGGGCACAGGATGATGGGGCGGGGCTCAGGATGATGGGGCGGGGCACAGGATGATGGGGCGGGGCTCAGGTTCACTCGATGCTTACTTATGTTAATGACGAACTCAGAGCTGAAACTGGGAAGGACGGTGAGAACCCCATCACTGCCCAGGCAGTCTCTTAGGACCATGATGTCATCCAAGGCAATGTGGCCCCAGGTGTTACTCTCTAGCACCCCCTCAATCACCACCTGGGGGAGGGACAAGCAACTTTAAACAGGGCTTTATGTGTCACAAGTACAAGGTACAGGAATGCTTATTTCCCTTCATCCCATCTTGCTCTCCTGTGAGACACACACAAAGGTGCGCGCACACACACACACACACACACACACACACACCCAGGTGAGAATGAGGCTTCGGGTCCAAGTGCAGGGTCAGGCCGTTTGGTGTCACTGGAGCATTTATTTGGGGAGGGGGGTTAGTTAAGGGCCTTGATCAGGGGCCCAACTGATCTGACTATTCTGCTGAGGCTGGGCTTCAAACCAAAAACCTTCCGTTCAAGCACTGAGGCCGAACCCAATGAGCCACACACCTCTCTCACGTCCATTATGCCGACAGTCTAACCACTTATCACGAATGGAGCGGCCTGTCCCACTCAGACGAGGGCACAGGGCACGGCTACATGCCAGTCGGCATCCCACCCATATTAGTAACCTTATTGCCAAGACATTAGCGTTGAGCAGTTCCTTGATGCTAATGTTAAGTTACATAATATGAATACAAAACAAGTTTCTGGGTAAATTGGGTGCAACTGAAAACAGTGGATAAGTGAATAAACATTATGGTAATATTTTAATCACATGATAATGTGATAATACAGCATGATAAAAACAACAACACAATTAACATTATAACCTGATCACCTGTAAATAATGACATAATAGCAATGATAAAGAAACTGGTAACAGCATGATAATTAAGCCTACTTAAGCATTGAAAGCACTTCCTGTTTGAGTCTGTAAGAGATGCTGGAAGACGCTGGGTTTACCTGATAGGGCGACGTGGAGGCGGGCACCAGCACGCGGCCCTGCGTCCAGTGCCCCCCCCTGTGTCCGCCGTTACTCCACAGCACGAGCTCGTCGTCTCTGTGCCTGCCCCCGGTCCTCCTCTGCTTCACCAACAGGTTCTCGACGTGCGGCTCAGCCGTGTGGAACCAGAAGGACAGGCACACGTCTGGGTCTTGCCCCATCAAAGGGCTCACCAGCCGGCCCGTCACGCGCTCCTGAGTGTCGGAGACCGGCTGCAGGTAGACGAAGTTCCCAGAGTCACCTGCAGGGGGAGCAGCACTTTGGATCAGATATTTCAAATTATTTATCATATGCAGATATTAAAAATTCTGCACAAAAGTACAATAGCAAGACTCTCCCACAATTATGATACCTGTAGTTGGATTATGCATAAATCACAAACATGTTTCCTGTTTTCACTTTGTTTTACTACATTTTTTACAGGTCACAGATTACCGACATTGACCCCTTCACCGTTCCCCTTGGTGCCCCTCCTTTGTTGCCTCTCTTACCATTATGATCCAGGGTGGGGCCAGTGCCTGTGCCAGAGTTTCCGTCAGATCGGATGACCCATTTGACGTTCCCGTCCAACTCCGGGTTCCAGTCACAGAACGAGGGTTCTCCGGGTCGGCCAAAGTCACACTCAAGCCATGGAAAGTCTGCAACAAGAGGCATGAGATGGGTCAATTTTGCCGCACTGCCATTGGGTTACCTTTAATGCACTGATTCTCCATAACTTTAGCATCTTGCTTCTTGGTTAGCTTTAGCACCCTGCACCTGACTTAGCGTTATCACCTTGCACCTTGGTTAGCTTTAGCGCACTGCATCTGACTTAACTTTAGCACCTTCCCCCTTGGTTAGCTTTAGCGCCCGGCATCTGAGTTAGCTTGAGCACCTACCCCCTTGGTTAGCTTTAGCGCCCGGCATCTGAGTTAGCTTGAGCACCTACCCCCTTGGTTAGCTTTAGCGCCCGGCATCTGAGTTAGCTTGAGCACCTACCCCCTTGGTTAGCTTTAGTGCCCTGCATCTGAGTTGGCTTTAGCACCTTCCCCCTTGGTTAGCTTTAGTGCCCTGCATCTGAGTTGGCTTTAGCACCTTGCTTCTTGGTTAGCTTTAGTGCCCGGCATCTGAGTTAGCTTGAGCACCTTGCTTCTTGGTTAGCTTTAGTGCCCGGCATCTGAGTTAGCTTGAGCACCTACCCCCTTGGTTAGCTTTAGCGCCCGGCATCTGAGTTAGCTTGAGCACCTACCCCCTTGGTTAGCTTTAGCGCCCGGCATCTGAGTTAGCTTGAGCACCTTGCTTCTTGGTTAGCTTTAGTGCCCTGCATCTGAGTTGGCTTTAGCACCTTCCCCCTTGGTTAGCTTTAGTGCCCTGCATCTGAGTTGGCTTTAGCACCTTCCCCCTTGGTTAGCTTTAGCGCCCGGCATCTGAGTTAGCTTGAGCACCTTCCCCCTTGGTTAGCTTTAGCGCCCGGCATCTGAGTTAGCTTGAGCACCTTCCCCCTTGGTTAGCTTTAGCACCTTCCCCCTTGGTTAGCTTTAGTGCCCTGCATCTGAGTTAGCTTGAGCACCTTGCTTCTTGGTTAGCTTTAGTGCCCTGCATCTCAGTTGGCTTTAGCAGTTGTTTCTCAGTTTAGTGCTTTATTTCTGAGTTAGCTTAGTGCTCTGCTTATGAGTTAGCTTTAGTACTCTGCGTTTGGCTTAGCTTTAGTGCATTACTTCTAGGTTAGCTTTAGAGCCATTCTCTTGGGTTAGCTCAGCAACTCACTTGTCACAATGCTCTATTTAACATTATTTTAACCGCTCATTCAGTTGTTTAACAAACACATCTATTCCCAGTTTAATTGCAATTATATGGATTCCAATTACATGGCATAAAAGTGGGCACATTTCTTGACAATGCTCAACAGCAGTACACAGGTGAGCACAAAATCCCCCTAGCAGTCAACACACCTCTGTGTGTGTTTTTTTTAATGTGGAAACACAGGCTAAAAATACATCTCGCAGTCAATGTTGCCCTTATATGGTTGTGACTGGAGGAGCCTGCAGAGTGATAATCACTAGAGGGCAGCAGAGAGCTTTCCCTAGTCAATGAGAATATTCCTGGAAGCATCATATTAAAAAAACACGAGGAAGAGAAACACGAGGAGGGGGAGGCTTTGATATTTCAAGGAAGGCAGTAACGTCTTCAAGGCAGACCTGCTGTGGTCCATACAGCTGATGAAGAACAATCAGCATTTAGGTATAATGTACAAGGAGTCATTTGTGAGAATTAATTGAAAGTTTTAGAGGAACGAATGTGCGATGGCTGTGAGGTGGTGGGGGGCAGTAGAGGTGGAGAAAATAAGGCAGAGGCAGACTCTCGCTAAGCTGGTCTCGAGGCTTGAGGGCAGCTCTGAGGTTTTGTCATCCCAGCAAATCCGTACGCTGATCAGCACGCCACCCGGTTTTGGAGGGGGAGGGGGCACTGCTCTCAGTCATGCAGAGCTATTTCTATGGCAATGAAAACGCAATTTTCCGCCCGGCGGGGCTCCGCTGTCATTGGCTGACGGAGCCTGACGTTCGCCATCTGCCCCGGGCGGGAGCAAGGCCTGGCTCACCTGCCTCCGCATACATCTCCTGAGTGACTCCCCCCGGGGTCGTGGCACCTGCAGGACCAGAAGCAGGAGACTTGATGAGGCATCACTGGAAACAATGACGGAAAATGAGGTAAAGGGGTCAAACTCAGGGTCATGGTCCAGCTTGGGAGCGCAGAGCCCTGCAGAGGGTGGCCAGGTCATCACTAGGACACATCTGCCCTCACTTCAGGACATTTACACAGCGGATGGCCTCAGGAAGGCGGACAGCGTCACCCGTGACTGCAGTCTCCCTACACAAGGGCTGGTCTCCCACCTCCCTGACAGACTGCCTCAGAAAGGCGGACAGCGTCACCCGTGACTGCGGTCTCCCTACACAGGCCCTGGTCTCCCGCCTCCCTGACAGACTGCCTCGGAAAGGCCGACAGCGTCACCCGTGACTGCGGTCTCCCTACACAGGCCCTGGTCTCCCGCCTCCCTGACAGACTGCCTCGGAAAGGCGGACAGCGTCACCCGTGACTGCGGTCTCCCTACACAGGCCCTGGTCTCCCGCCTCCCTGACAGACTGCCTCGGAAAGGCCGACAGCGTCACCCGTGACTGCGGTCTCCCTACACAGGCCCTGGTCTCCCGCCTCCCTGACAGACTGCCACGGAAAGGCGGACAGCGTTACCCGTGACTGCGGTCTCCCTACACAGGCCCTGGTCTCCCGCCTCCCTGACAGACTGCCTCGGAAAGGCCGACAGCGTCACCCGTGACTGTGGTCTCCCTACACAGACCCTGGTCTCCCGCCTCCCTGACAGACTGCCACGGAAAGGCGGACAGCGTTACCCGTGACTGCGGTCTCCCTACACAGGCTCTGGTCTCCCGCCTCCCTGACAGACTGCCTTGGAAAGGCGGACAGCGTCACCCGTGACTGCGGTCTCCCTACACAGGCCCTGGTCTCCCGCCTCCCTGACAGACTGCCACGGAAAGGCGGACAGCGTTACCCGTGACTGCGGTCTCCCTACACAGACCCTGGTCTCCCGCCTCCCTGACAGACTGCCTCGGAAAGGCCGACAGCGTCACCTGTGACTGCAGTCTCCCTACACAGGCCCTGGTCTCCCGCCTCCCTGACAGACTGCCACGGAAAGGCGGACAGCGTCCCCCGTGACTGCAGTCTCCCTACACAGGCCCTGGTCTCCCGCCTCCCTGACAGCCTGCCTCGGAAAGGCCGACAGCGTCACCCGTGACTGCAGTCTCCCTACACAGGCCCTGGTCTCCCACCTCCCTGACAGCCTGCCTCGGAAAGGCGGACAGCGTCACCCGTGACTGCAGTCTCCCTACACAGGCCCTGGTCTCCCGCCTCCCTGACAGACTGCCTCGGAAAGGCGGACAGCGTCACCCGTGACTGCAGTCTCCCTACACAGGCCCTGGTCTCCCGCCTTGCCTGACAGCCGGCCTCAGAAAGGTGGACAGCATCACCTATGACTGCAGTCTCCCTACACAGGCCCTGGTTTCCCGCCTCCCTGACAGCCTGCCTCAGAAAGGCCTCGCATTTTCACACGTTATCACTCATTGATATTTGTTCTGTGATGCAATGTTTTTTGTTATTTTATTTTAATTGTTTTTTTGTCCTAAATGTCTGACGTCGTTACTTATTGTTATTCTTCAAATTTCTGTTAACTGGCACCCTGCAGGAGGCGAACAAGAATCTCACTGTATGAAATAAATGTGACAATAACCTTGGGACTGGAACTCACAGGTGAGTGTTCAGGCAGGAAGGGGTGAGATGCTAATAACGAATGAAGTCTCAGACTCTACTGGTTCTGCAGACAGGGCTGGGTGAGAATCGGGTAGCGGAGGAGGGGGGTACCAGAGAGACGGGGGAGGGGGTGGCTGTACCTGGGCCCTCGTCACTGTCTACAGTACTGCTGTGGCAGCTACCCGAGTCGACATCACACTCGTCCGGGAGTGGCATGCTGGGGGCAACCGAGGGAATGGCGGGCTCTGGATGGAGGAGACAGGGAGAGTGTAAAACACGGCCCAGAGCTGAAACACACAGGGTCAACATTGCACCTCCTCAAAAGCACTCAACACCCCTATAGGTCAGGAGGCAAAATCGCACGACAATGACAAGGCAACCATTCATCATTCACAAATGGTGACACAGTGTTGGTACAAACCAGAAGCATATTGCAGGAAGTGCAGGGCAGGGGACACCCTAGAATGCTGTACATTTTTAGCGAGTGGAAAGTGATCAGGAGATAACTCATGCTGACATGGGGAGAACATGAGTATCTCACACTGAGCTTGGGATGGGACTCGACCCAACAAGCACATGGCGTGAAGCCACAGAGCCACCCTGTCAAGGGAGTTAATTGGAAGGTGGATCATCTCCACGCTATACCTGACCACTGAATGACGGCCCTTAATTTATCACAGAGTGGGCAGATGTAAGGTCAGCGCCCCCCCTCCCCCATCCCAGCAGGCCCGAGCAACACAGATGTCTGAGTAACTCTGAAACCTGCGGAGGGTGAAGAGGAAAGCCGGGAAAGCAGCTGGGCGTGGTGACAGCCAGGAGGGGGCACCAGGGTGGGCTCCGGGGTCGCGCGTGGCCCCCCGAGGCAGACGGGCTCTGCGATGAGGCTCACTGCCACTGTGGAGGGCACCCCCTGACTTAGAGCTCGCACGCGCGAACCGCCTGTCTAATCAGGCCACAAAATCCGCTTACGGCGGCTGAGGCGTGCAGCCGCATTACAGCAACTCCCCTTAGCGACGAGCGTCGCCGTAACGACAGCAGGGCTCAAAGCCGGGAACGGGGAGGATTTGTATTAATCACGCCTGTTATACATTCAAGTCAGTTTGACACAGCTTCCTGCCAACACAAAGCGCTTAATGCAGGATTATACATTTACTAACTAAGGATGCTTTTTACATCTGTAGAGCAATACAGGTTCTGTAATTCAGTAGTTTTCAAACCCAGGGACACCCAAACATTCCATATTTTTGCTCCCTCCCAGCTGTGGGCTCGCTCCTGTTGTAAAGCGCAGAAATGCTGGGACATGAATTAGCGTCCCATGGCGACAGTGCCCCCTGCTGGCCGGCGACTTTACACAGGCATCATAAGACGTTACTTGGCTGGATACGGCTTCAGGGAAACTGATGGGAGTTTTAATTACACCGAAATGTTCTGAGGTGAGCCACTGGGTTAGGTCTTGTGACCCCCCCCCCCTCCCAAGCCCCACCTTGCAGGTTGCAGCCAAGCAGCTCCAGCCTCAGTCCCAAGCCGATGTTGCCGCCTCTCTCAGGGTACACCCTCAGGAAGCGCGTCACCAGCGGATCCAGCATCCGCAACTCCGGCGTGTCGTAGTTCTGGTTCCCCTCGAAAATCTGGCAGGCAGTCGGGGGGAGGGTAGAGAGTGGCATAAATGGGTGGAGTCACGTTACAAGCCACGCCCACAGACAGACCACGGCCAACCCCAAGACACGAACAAGATGGGGCCCCCAACATGAATGAGAAGAGCTGAGGACCGCCTCCCCCACCACAATGCATGATCACATAAGTAACTAAGAACTAAGGACTGGGGAGGCTCTCTAATATTTCTCATTCCCTTACTGAAACTTTTTTGTGTTGCGCAAAACAGATGATTATAACAATTCAGACCCCCTGATAACCCCTGGTCTAGCGTCTACAGCTGGCAAACTGGGAACGGGGATCTTTCAGTCTTCTATCCATCATTTGGAGGGTGGTTCCATCACTGTTCCACTTCACACGCGGAGAGAAGACCCCGACCTTGGCAGAGTGAGGACTCTCAGCAGCAGTTTCAGACACTGCTGGTCCACAAGGCTTTAGCTGCCCCAAAATATGGGGACTTCTATTACTCCGGCACATCCTTTATGGTTGTAAATGTAATTGCCATTTTAATTGCAAGGCTAATTAAGGTACCTTCATCACTACAGAAGTGCACTGGACTGTGTTCTTGCATAATTACCCCAATTATCCTGTCCAAACAGTGCCCTCCATACACTCAGTATATTACCGTCCTTATGCACCCCTTTTGTCTTTGTTAAGATGCTTTATTTCACTTTACTTCCATTGTAATTATAGAAATAATTGCCACTAGGAAGAAAGCATATTTCATACTATAACAAGGCCTCTGCTTGACTAAGAGTTCAATGTGCTGGAAGAAGCCTGTGAACAGAGAGATGAGAGTGGAGATAGACCACTCATACATGCAATCACTGAGCATGCAGACAGCGCGATACGATCACAGAGTTAAGCATGCAGGCAGAGCCAGACAATGACAAGCTGAGAATGCAGACACGATCACAGAGCTGGAAATACAGACTGGTCACAGGGTGAGGTATGATTTTGACCGCAAATCAGAGCATGAAAGCAGACGACACAGTTGCACAGAGCTGCGTGTACAGCCAGGGCAACACAATAAGAGTGCGTGCAAGCAAAACGACACGATCATAGAGCTGAAAATAGAGGTGGAGTGAAACAAGGATCTGAGCATACAGGCAGAGTGACACAATCACAGAGCTGAGCATACAGGCAGAGTGACACGATCACAGAGCTGAGCATACAGGCAGAGTGACACGATCACAGAGCTGAGCATACAGGCAGAGTGACACGCTCACAGAGCTGGACATAAAGGCACACCTCTCTGTGCTCACCTTGGGCTTGTTGGTGTCGTTATCCCACACCAGGGTCCAGTTGGAGCCGGTGCTGCTGTAGGCCAGGCGGAACTTGCGCATGAAGACCCTATGCTCACGCAACTTGCCCCCCTGGATGATGAGGCCATTCACCAGTCGCTCCTGACCCAGGTCCACCTGTAGCCACTCATTCTTCAGGTTCTGGGTCTCCGGCACGGTCCAGCCCGAGCGGCCTGTCAGCAGGCGGGCGTTTTCAGGCACCCAGCTGCGGTCCACTTGCGAGGAGACCGTGATCTGGGACTCAGAGATGGCGCCGGACACCATGCCGAGCATATTGAAGCATGGGTATTCTGGGGAAGAGGGTTATGGCTAACTGGTTAGTCTGTGGAAGAGGGTTACGGCTAACCAGTCTGGTTCACACAGACTCACTCCTGTCTTTCTGGGGACTCCCCTGTTACCACAATTAATACTTAAAAATTCCAAAACGCCAAACTATGATTGATACTAATAATAAAAGAAAACATTTTGCATTCATCTCATATGACAACGCGATAAAGAGCATGTGCTCCCTGGAAGCGTCCCCGCATGCAGATGGCCTTATCCTTCTGTGGCTGACATGCGCGTTTGTTATTCCTGTTTTACATCTATCCCTCCATTTTCCAAACCGCTTATCCTACTGGGTCGCGGGGGGTCCGGAGCCTATCCCGGAAGCAATGGGCACGAGGCAGGGAACAACCCAGGATGGGGGGGGCAGCCCATCGCAGGGCACACTCACACACCATTCACTCTCACATGCATTCCTACGGGCAATTTAGCCAATTAGTCCAAACTAGTCCAATTAGCCTCAGCATGTTTTTGGACTGTGGGGGGAATCCGGAGTACCCGGAGGAAACCCCACGACGACATGGGGAGAACATGCAAACTCCACACACATGTGACCCAGGCGGAGACTCGAACCCGGGTCCCAGAGGTGTGAGGCAACAGTGCTAACCACTGCACCACCATGCCGCCTCTCTCCTGTTTTACAAAATAAGCAAAATTAGAAAATGTGTTATAAAGTGAATGCAACTAATTGAGACACAAGGACTACTGCGTGGATGATGGGTAGAAGGACGTAGGATAATCGCACGCTGCAGGCAAGAAGTGATCACAGACAAAGCGTATTACAAATAAGGGTGTGGCTATGAGTCATAGGGTAGCTTCGGCGGACGGACACCAAATGTCCCAAGCTCCAGGAGCAGGGCCCAGCACCAAGCGCAGACACGCCGTCTGCTTCAGGGCCGTCCCACCCCCCCCCCGGTTCATCCTTAACGTCGCTGACCCTGCCCGGCTCTCCGGGGGAGGGGAGGGGGAGAGCCAGACAGATTTCTGGGAATCAGCGTGCCTTTTACTTTAATGCGAAATCCAGTCTGTGCCCCGAAGGTACAATGGCAGCAGTGTTGTTCTACCCTCATCCAATAATTGTCTGGCCGCTCCCGGAAGCCCCCCCCCCCCCACCCCCACCCCATGACACTCGGGGATCCATTAACGAGTCGGCGGCCATCCTGCGCATTTTCCCGCGTCGTGCCCATTTGAGGCTTGGCTGATTTCGCTCCTTCTGTCTTTTTGCACATGAGTCTGAGCCCAGAGACGGCGATGAAGGGGAACTCTTCGCCTGACGCCTCGGGGTGTCAGGATGGGGTTTCGGATTTTCGGAGGTGGGGGCCTCCGTTTCAGGGAGGGGGACTAATTTCAGTCATGAGTGGCCCACCTCCCAAGCGTGAGGAATGTTCCTTAAAGTCGTCGTTTTTGTCAGACGAGAAGCATCCGGTAAAATGTATCCGGTTAGGATTCTGCTGTTAAGCTGGTGGGATAATTTGAACGATTCCCCCTCTCTATAATGCTTTTTAGGGTTTCCAGTTTTTATAATGATTTTAAAAGTTTCGCTGTCTTTATAACACCTTTGGTTCCCAGGTGCACACATGACAACAATCAAAGTAAGACAGATGCATTGCACCGTTTGTGATTAGCAGGGCTTAAAGGTGGGTGAACAATGTGAATTCTGTGTATTGCATGTTACCTGCTCTCCACGCGCAAACGCTGTGGGTGTGTCGGCCCATACGCAGCGTGGACCCACCTGAGAGTTTGCAGCCGTACACCTCGAAGCGTATGGAGACGCCCTGCTCCCAGGAGACGGGCCGGATGCGAATGAAACGGGTGAGCGTGGGTTTGGGCAGTGTCGCCTTCACCACGTCGGTGGGGTTGGAGTTACCAGTGAACACCTGTGAAAGCATGGGCGGATATCACTTCACGTCGGCATTATCATGGTCTAAAGCTCTCTGTTTCAGGATTAGTGCTACAGGCTTCTTCGGATCGCCACTCTCAATGTGTATTTTCTTACACTGACGGGAATTCCACTTATACAAAGATTTTCTGAGGGCAGAAGCAAAAATTAGAAGAGATAACTAATCAGACTGTAGAGGAGGTAGGTCCATGCAAGACATCTGATTGGTTGGTCCTGCCGCCTCTTTTTGCTTGGACCCACCTCCTCTACAATCTGATTGGTTATATCTCTGAGCCAATCATTTTTCCTTCTGCCCTCAGAAGATTTTTGTGTATGTAAAACTCCCATGAGCTTTGTCTAAAAGTGTACATCGTTTCCTCTTTTTTACAACTGAGGTCCCACTGGGAATGTCTGGTGTCAGTATTTGGTCTCCAGATGTCTTGTAAAGTTAAAAATACAAAAATGTAATACTTACTAAAACATGCCACCTCAAATGGAAGGTTCACTGCTCAGCTCTCTTCCCAGGGTCTGAACCCACAAAGTTTTGGCCTCAAGACACTTAAGTGGCCAGTGTGACAGCCGGGGGGGGGGGGGGGGGGGTTACCTTGGGCTTAGAGTTCTCTCTCAGAGGGACCCAGTCCTCGCCATTGGAACTCAGGTCCAGTTTGTAAGACTTGACATAGTAATCTCGCTTGGTCTCCTTGGAAATGGCTCCTTGCAGACCGATAGCTGTGACCAGGCGAAGAAACCCCAGGTCAACCTTAGGAGCCAAACAAAGGTGGGTTTCGGTTAAAGGAACCGGCGAGGGTCCATGTGACCTATGTGGCAACGTTGCAATTGTTGATAGAATCCTACCATGGGGTAGCCACTGGGGGGGCGCTAGCAAGTCCATCAGGACTCCATTAAAGGAAAATTCTGAAAAATTTGGTGCTGCAGAAATTTTGGTGTGGCACACTGCGGACTGTTTGAGGCAGTTCGGACAGCACCGAAAGGATTATTGAAGGATTACTGAAACGCTGTGGGGGGTAACCTTTGCTATGTGCTGTAGCCATGACAACAAAGACACATCCTGTATATCACAGGCATACAAACACATGACGGGCTGTTTGCTTTCTGCAACAGAGCTCGTGTTACAGTATAACAGAGATTTACACCATCGTGGCCCCAGTCAAGCAAACGAACTGAATCCAGCTCCGTTATACAGGTGTCTGTTTTAGCCTTTCAGGGGCTATTGTTTACTAGATAGATTTTTAAAGAAGGCCGAGAATTACTTTGGTCCAATAAACTGAGCTAGTCTGAGTCTAGCCTGCATGACAATTTAATAACAGTTCAAACGTGCGGGAGGAGACACCCTCTGCTCAGTTTGGTCTGACAGCCCCAAATTTGCCAGGAGTCACGCAGCCCCACCCATGCACACACTGCAGCTCCACCTGCCAGGACCCTGAGCGCCCCCTAGTGGACTCCAGGCTGCTCTGCAGACCATCGGGTTCACTTGGATTAGCTCTTAGTCACGGAAAGTCTGTGGAATGGTTGAGGGGGAGGGAGGGGGTGGGGGGTTAGGGGCTTTTGAGCCCTCCACAGTTGCAGGGGAGGGGGGAAATCCAACCCGATTCCCGCTTTTTATCTTTAGTGCAATCGGGTCAGTGGGCGAATGTAAAGGACATTCAAGAAAGAGGGGAAAACCTGTTCATATTATTTATTTGCTTACGCTTTTTACGTGGGGGGGGGGGGGGGGGGATAGCGGCCCATCTGCCTGTGTGGGCTGAATGAGTAAGTGCAAAACTCCGGGGACGCTGCAGAAATACTCCCTGTATTTTCTTACCCTTAGGAAAAAAACGAAAAGCCGCAAGACATGAAGCCGGGCGTGGAAAAGGAGCCGTCACAGGCGGCGAGTGTTCCGCAGTCTGCGCGCTCGCTGGGGAAGTCCCTTATTTACACTGACCTGATGCAGGCAGAGAGGAGCTCCTGCCTCATCGTCATGGCGACAGAACCGCCCCCCTGATCCTCACCTATGCAAATGTCAGGTAACCCTGACGGGAGCCTGGCGATTACCACCGAATCCTTTGTTTGCTCAGCGGAGGGACCCAACTAGAGGAGCTCACGTATCTGCCTGTGTGCTCTACATATTTACACAGCTGGACGTATTTACCGGAGGAATTCACATTACACAAGGAGCCCTGGCATCTGTAGTACTGCTCAGTATATGCATATTTTATTGAATGGCCGTTACACAAGCCAACGACAACAAACCGGATCTGAGAGACTTGGAGGTGGGTTGGAGAAGAATGTCTGCCTGTTATCCATTTATTACACTTAAAATGTACAGTATATATATATATAAAACATATGTGGGTACCTGTTTATATACATACAGACAATCGCCTGAGAGCATAATACATATAACACCTGAAAAGGGTGTAATGGCATGAAGAGGCCCAGTGGTGGGGGCTGAAACTGGGAGTGGGGGCAGAGGAGAGAGGAGAGGGGGATAGTTTAACAAAAGTTGGGGGGGTGTTCAGGGTTCAACACGGAATAGGCATTTTGGTGTCGGCGCATTTATACAAAGCTCCAAAAATCAGGCAATAACTGTATATAACCTGAAGGGGGGGGGGTCTCCTCCGCCATGCCCACGTCACACTGCCCTTAGACACCAAGCGCATCAACACCGCTTCTGGGTTTGCTCAGCTGTTGCTGTGGCTGTTGGCGTCCACTGCAGATGATGAGGCATAACGCCCACCCCCCCAACACGACCCCACAACATACTGCCCCCCCCAGGCCAAACCAAACAGCGAGAGGCCGCATTATAAAGAAAGCAGCTTCCAAATGCGTGGATCTGCCCCCGCCCAGTTGTGGGTGTCCGAGTCTCCAGCTGCCCCCACAATGACACAGTGGGGGGGGGGGCGCTTCTCAGGTGCTCGCCGGGAATGGCCGCTGTTAATCAGCTAATCGGCGTCCTGTGCCCCAGCCCACCCGCTCTAAGCCCAGGGGAGACGCTGGGCTGAGAACGCCCCCCCCCCCCCCCCCTCGGGGGTGGGTCAGGGGACGGAGACAATGGAGGGCGGACGTGGCCCAAATGCGTGGGAGGGGTTACACTCGGTGGCGTTTCTGCACATCCTGGAAAAACAGGAAATGGCTGCAAGTGTTTGTCCGAAGCCCCCACATCAGGGCCGGCGCTGCAGCCTGGCTCTCAGACAAAAGCACAGGAGGAATGTTTTTGATGGGGGGTCTTTATGAGGAGTCGGCAGAGCTGCAATGAGGCCCTCTGTTTCCTTATGGTGCTGGGAACATGTTACCAGAACCCCCCCCCTCACCGAGCCCCCTGCGAGAACCTACTGCCTCCATTCAAAGCTTGATAAGAGTGAATATCCCCTGGAACAGCTTCCTCAGGCAGGGGAGGGGGGCATATCAGGATAGCGTATGTTTTCTCATGGGGGTCCTTTCACATTTGCGTCACTGATTGACCAAACCTGCGACTAGAAACGCGACTGTTACTTGCCCTTAACCTACTTAATCTACCCATTAACCGGCTTCGAGATTAATCGCCTACACATTAACTCTTCTACAGAGATTAAAACTCCTGCCCATTTACGCTGTTGAATATTAACTTAAGCCCAGATTGCCGGACTCAAGGGTCCCCCACAGGAGTCCCCAACGCTCCACGGTCAAATCCCTTGGATGAGGAGAAGTTCCACTATCATCACGCTACAGAGACCCCTCAATGGTGTGTCAGTGCTCAGAGAAAGCCTGAAGTAATGGGATGAAGGTACGGATGACCAAAGCCAAAGTAGAGATGGTGGGTTGCTGGCGTGCCGCTTGATGAGTCTGGGGGGGGGGGGGGGGGGGCTCTGCTAACATCAGACCGGAGACCATTTTCTTACGCATCGTGAAAACCTCCCATCTGCTTTTCCGGAAGTCATTAAGCCTCAGTCCCTTTGGATCGCTACATCCATTTGTTGCTATGTTAGTGTCTCTTCTTCCGTGAAATTTTCCCCGAATTTATACACCGCAGGTTGCATATCTTTCGACCAGAGAGCTTTTCCTAAACGAGCCAGGCCGGCCACTCGCTGGTGCAACAACAGCTGCATAGCTGGTAGTCAAGCACAAAGGAGTTTGGCACGATCCAGAGGCCTGGCAGAAGACGGGGGGGCACCAGTAATCCTTCCCACCACCTGCGCGATGAGCAGTACAGAAACACGACACTTAGGTTTCCCTGCGCTGCTCCGGTCGGATGCGAAAAGCCGTGGGACCCAAGGAACCGCATGGAACGAAGAGAGGGACGTAACACACAAACATGGCCGGCCAGCTGATAAGACGAATGCTGCAATCCTGAGCTCTACCAGTCTCACTCCCCCGAGCACACCTAACCAAAATTAAATCAAATGGATAGCCTCCCCCCACACCCAACCCCGTGCTCACTGTAATAGCCGACAAGCCTGCAGATCTTATTGGGTTATGAATTAAACAAAGAAAAGGAGGAGGGTTTTTTTGCCGTTTCCTTGGAAACCGACGGCGCAGAGCTCAACTTTGACATCTGACTGGTGAAAAGGAATTACAGAGCCCAGCATATCAGGGTAGAAAGAGGCTTATTAAAGGACATGAAAAAGCCACAATCTATTTTTCCACAGAAGATTCAGATGACAGAAAAAAAATGACAAAGCCACACGCAGACTGTATATGTGGGAACAGAAGAACATCAGGTATAGAGATTTGGATGCAGTCTTTAAGAGGACGTCTGCCGACACACTTGGATGTAGCTCAAATTTCAGTGGTGAGACAGTGCAGTGTGTGTGTCTGTGGGGGGGGGGATGTTGGTTTCTTGGCCAGGTGCAAATACTCCCCTTCCTCCCAGTCCTTCCTCCATAACCTGACATTTTCCCAGAATCCTTCGCCTACATTCTGCCGAGGTATGCCCTGCCTCCACCCATCCTCCGTGTGGACAATGGGAGAAGAGGGTTGTCATGGTGAAATGGTGACACTACTGAAAGGACCCGGGGAGATGGAGCATTCTCATGATGGGGGCAGCTGCGGGGTTCCACTGCTGCACAAGGGGACCTCGGCCCCCGGTAGAAATTATATACCACTGGGGCACCTTCTCTGATTTATTTTCTAAGCAGGAGGTCGGAATCAGCTCTACAGGCTGGTCCTGTGAGTGTGGAGCGGGAGATCTGGTCTGATTCCGGTGCTAGGATCCCACGCCCAGCCCTGAGCTCCGAGCCACAAACCTGTATCCACTCCCTGTTGGAGTCTTGCGCCGGGGTCCAGCCGTTCTCATGGTAGTTGAGGCGCGAGCGGCCAGCGGACCAGTTGCTGTTGTACTGGGAGGAGGCTTTGATCTGCCTGCCTGTGATCTCGCCCGACTCCATCCCCAGCGGCTCCTTGCACACATAGTCTGCCACGAGCAAGAAAAGACATGCCGAGTGAGGTAGGGGGCACTGAGGGAATGCCAGAGAGGGGCCGCCTCTCTTTGGCCCTTAGGCAAGGCATGATGGGAAATAAACACTCTGTGCAGGTAACCCTGATGAGATGTGCAGTCTGAGCGGTTATACCCTACAAACATAAGCCATCAGCATGAGCTAACGTACCATCTTACATGACGCCCATTATGAATGCACGTGTGCGTGTGGGCATGTTTATGATACAATATCAGGTTGTGTATGATTGGTTGCAAACAGGCAGCTCTTGAATTACATAAAACTGGCTTGCGTCAATCTAGAGTTCGGCAAAAAATATCCGAGATACACAGAGTTCATGGAAGCGCCAACGCTCACTTTTTTTGACTTGTGTGTTTTTTGCTATAAGGCATCCTGAATGGTGTGAGGTGAGTTCGACTTATATATAGTAATAATATAATAACATTTATGTAGCACCTTTCACAAACCCAAGGTTGTTTTACAAGGAGAAGGTAAAAAAAAAAAAAAAAAAAACACAGAACAGGGAGAGAAATGTTCATTAAACAGGAAAGTTTTTAAGTTCGACTTAATAGTGGAATGTGATGAACAGTTAATGAGAGACTGGGGAGGAGAATTACAGAGTTTGCCACTGAATGACCTGCCAGTCATAGTGAGAAAGTTATGTAAGATTTGACTTGGTCAAGGGTATTTGGGACTGGTTACTGGCGTCAGTCAAGGGCTGCCTGTGAGATATGGTATGCATGTTTCTGTGCGGGGGTGGGTGAAGTGCATGGGGCCAGACCGGGGAGCAGCGTACTGGGAAACTCAGATCGATACCCCTGAGACACAAATCTCCCGGATGGAGCTCATCTCTGTGAAGCAGGCCCTTCAGAGAACAACCCTGACCCAAAGCCTGACCGCTGCATGCTGTGTCACGGCGGGTGATTGAGGGTTACTTTACATGAGCCATTTGACACCGTTTACAGAAGACAGAGTCTGTCTGTGCGCCAGCACAAAGCCCAGTGGGTATCTATGGCCACTTGTGGTAAAAGCTGATTTCGATCACCCTCGATGGTGAACGCACATAAAGCCGTAGCCAAAAAACGGAACAAAACAGCAAGCTGGCGCAGGTAACACCATCCAGTCATTTATGCGCTATGCTAATAGCACGGAATAGCCCATCACGGCTACGCTAAGCTACATCAGGCGGCTAATGACGTTTGAGCTACATATGATATGCTCTCCTTCATCACGAGTTAACTAAGCAGAAGTTTCTGTAATGCTACGCTATGCTACATCAGGTGCTAATGAAGCACCATCCTTTAATTAACATATCTTACTTAAAGAGTTAACGGAGCACAGTGCTCTTATAGCTGTGCCACACATGAACAGCCCCCCACCTCAGTTAAGGGGCTATGCCGCGTTAAATGCGCAGCCGTTAAGGGGCCATTTATATGCGTATTTCATGCAGTGCAGCTGCAAATCGGAATGGCCGGAAATGATACCTCTGGACTTTGAATCTATATGTATTCATTTACTGCACTTCACACCAAATTTGCAAATTTCACCACCAATCAGGTGGTTAAATGTATCTCTTTGCCTTAATGGCCTTGTCTTAAGATATCATATCCATCCATCCATCCATCCATCCTCTAACCGACTTGTCTTCTGCAGGGTCGTGGGGGTCCAGACACAACGCAGGGAAATAACCCAAGATGGGGCACCAACCTGTGGCGCACACACCATTCATAGTTCAGCAACTCCAATCCAGCTTAGCATTTTTTTGTGGAGAAACCCGAATACCTAAGGAAAACCCCCCACTGACACGGGGAGAACATGCAAACTCCACACGCAGGGGGCCACAGCAGAGATCCCAAGGCTGGTCCCTGAGGAGGACAGTGCTCATCACCATGACGTCACACATCATGTACATGAAGCTGCCAATGAAGGTCCTTCAACTTTGACTGAAAGACACATACCTTCAGGAACCGTTCTCTTGATCACGCTGAAGTTGGCTGAGAAGCCCTCCTTGGCAACGGCGTTGTCCGTGTTGAGCGTCATGGAGAGGATACCGGTGTAGGACACAATCCGGCCCGGGGAGTCCTGTCCGCAGTAGCGGCCGATGTGCTGGCCCACTGCCGGGAAAGAGGGGGAAGAGAGACCCTGGCTGTCACAGCCGAATGCTGGCTCACCGCATGTCCCACACGCACCACATACTGTTACTACACAACACACGAGCTCCATTTTTATTTACCTTCCAACCTCCAAAAGATGTTTTAACAAAATATCTAAAAGGAGGTCATTTATATTTCCCTCAAACAAAATAAAGCTTTTGAAAAGAAAAAAAATTCAGCTGTAGATATTCAGTGTATTTAACTGTACAGGACATAAACCACGCCATTTGATACGGATGCCAGCCGTGCTGCTAGTGTCACCTGGTTGAAAAATGGCACAACCTTGGATTAAATAGCTTGAAAAGACTTGGGGAAACACATTTCCCTCTGCAATCTCAGGTTCCATTCTATCCTTCGCTTTCCAGTGGTCAGAAATAAAAGGGGATAATGATTTGGTGGAAGAGATGAACCCCAGGGCTTTCACAGGCTGTTTTTATTAGGACTTTGAATCCAGGAGAAAATAGCTTTCATTTTGATCTGGGTCAGTGTGAATAGTCTGTATTTCTGATATATGTTGGCATAAGCCGCTAGAAATCCTTTGCAGGAAAAAAAGACCCTGACCATAGTTAGCTTCTGCGAAAAAAAACACTCGTCTGACATGTAAATTAGGTGCCCGGCATCTTTCCGTTGGCATGGATTTCACCTCACCTTCCCTGCCGGGCCAGGGGCGAATGCCACACTGACCGCGTAAAGGCCACCTGTGCCCGGGAGCCAGGAGCACGGGAGCAGCCGTGCAAAATGGCAGCCCGCAGAACGAGAAGCGCTAACCCCGCGGGCCTCCTGCAGCACGGCGACGTGGGCGAACGGCACCACAGGAAACGGAGTCCGACCCATTACTGGCTCCCGAGGAGTCAAAATGGATAAAAAGAGCACTGGGGTAGCTGGCAATGGTGAGAGCCGGATCTCTGCTTATCTGTCGGGTCATTTAGGAAGAAATAAACAATAACCCGGTCATAAACGACCGCCGTCTTTGTGCTGAGGTCGGCTAACCCCCCCATGCCCCACCCCCTACAAAAAAAAAAAACCCAAGGGTCGGCTTGGGCAGCCTGCCATGCAAATTGCCTTGGCGTGCACCCCCTCTGCAATCCCAGATTCCAGACAGCTGAGGAAAGCCATAATCGGCCCAGATAAAGCCCAGTGCTCGAGGTCTTGCCAGCGAGCTCTTCCTGTCATTCTCCTTACACAATGCTCAGGCCAGGAAGCCGAGGCTAGCTAACAAACGCATCTTTCCCTTTTGACGTCGGAGCGGCTTGAGAGGCCGCAAACAATGACCGATTAAGGGCGCACTGTCAGACGCACTCTGAGTAAGAAGACCCATACACGTCACACACGCCTTCAGCGGTTATTTTACTTTGATCTCTCACTTTAATCTGCTTTTATACTACGGACACGAGGAAGTGAAGGAACTGTTCCTCTGTAGTTTTCCCCGGTTTCGATGCTACACAAACACCAGCACCTATCCTGCAAACCCTCCACAGGGTCTCACCTTGAGGGAAACCATCCCAGATCTCCAGGCGGTCGTACTGGCAGTGCGGTGCATTCCCCAGCTCGATGTCGAACTTCTCAAAGTCCAGGGTGATCTCAGACATGTCTGGGGCGAAGACCATGAAGGTGCAGTCCAGGTTGTGGGGATACTTCTCGGGGAACCCAGGGGACGTGATGACTCCATTGGTGGAGGTGATGTTCCTGGAACATTCTGGTCCTGTTTGGGGGGAGGGGACACACACTTAAGTACTCTTCCAGTGGCTTCTCGAAATCCCCAATAGTTCATTTGGAACAGACACAAATGAGCTGTTTGTTCTGAAGGTATGAATTTATGGACCAACCTCCCCAGGCAGCTCAGTTGACCCCTGCTCAGCTCAGGTGACCCAGAACCCATGATTCACTCAACTGCCCGGCTCTGCGCTCCCAGAAAGCCAGCTAATGGATCTGCGAGTCACGTCTGGGCTGCTTTGCACAGCGGGAGACGGGCCAGGCTGCCCAGAGGAGCGTGTCTGCTGGCCCCCGCCAAGCCCCTGGGGACGGAAGTCTGAGCCCATGCAGAGAGGGAAGGGATGCAGCTACTGGCCAGAGTTCCGTACTGCTCGCACTGTTGTTGTCATGTTTCCATGGCTAATAGATTTTAAAGGCCCTCTCTCAGGTAGCATACAATAAGAAACCCAGAAATGGCAGCCATGCCGGAAGGCCCCGAGGTCAAACCCACCACCTGAAGTGTCTCTGCACTCCTTTAAGTTTCGGAATCTCAGTGGGCCGGTTGGGGCAGGGGGTACAGTTCCAGTTTCCAAGTTGACAACATGATTCTTGCTTTAAAAGCTCGAGCTATTAGCAGCAGCTGGGATACAGAAGGAAAGCAAGACACAGGCATTTGGTGATCCTGGATAGAAGCATTCGGAACGGAGCCATGATCCCGAGGACTGGGCCTGCCACAGAACTCTCGGCATTCCAGAATTCCGAAATTCCAAAAAAGAATGCAGCTTCTGGCTTATTTATGTGTTTTTTTTAGCAAGTCTCGATTCTGCGCTGTTAGGGGTAATGCTGACTGCCTGGGGGGGGTTTTAATGGAAGGAGGCAAACTTTTTGTAAATGGCAACCAAATGCTCCGGATAAACTTTGAGATGAGCTGACATTTAACGCTGCACGTTACCTTGTTCGCAAAAAGGCACTGAATTTGAGAGTAACTTGTCACAATGTCGTTTTTCTTCCACACGTCTCTCGGCTGTTGTTTTGCATCTCATAATTAATCTCTGCTGTTTAGCAGCCACTTTTTCCTAAAATGCTTTTATCCAAATCGATAGTTTACACTTAATCTACATAAAGGCGCTGCTGTGGATGCCTCACATGTCCGGGGTTGTGGGTTCAGAGTTTGCATGGTCGTCTCCTCCCACCGTCCACAAACATGTGCTTAAGTGGATTGGTGTCTTTAACCTGCTCTAAGAATATATGCACGGTGATAAACACTCCATCCTGGGTGGACAAGATCCACTGTCGCCCGGTTTCACGTGAAAGATTGAATTCTATATTTTTGGCTTTTTTACTGAAGCGATCTTCAGCTGCATCCGGCAGCTTCCGCACAACCATAACGCTGTCTGCTGATCACACGAGGTTTTATGAGGAAAAAGTCACATCAGTGTGATCCTGTCTCCCGTTAAATGCCCAGGAAAGTCCACAGCTCCTAATTTCCTCTCAGTTTCTTCTCTCACTGGATTGTGGCTGATTTCGTTCAAAGAAACGCAAGAAAAAACAAAAAAACGTAAAAACTTCTACAGAAAGAGAAATTCTGAACGGTAAGCTTCAGCTGGACAGATAAATCCTGAACAGAACAGTGGAACCACAGCACAGTGGAACCGGAGCACAGTGGAACCGGAGCACAGTGGAACCGGAGAATCCACACCGCACGTTCGGAGGGGCGGTAACCATACACTGCTTTTGAGTGCTGATTCTCTTGTAAAGCTGTTCTGCTTCTATTGTGATAAATCTCTAGGTATCACACATCGATCATTATACAGCTGGCCCAGAAACTGTGGGAACAGTCTGTGGCAGAGGCTCCTTAGATGCCCAGCTGGGATACGCTTCCAAATAGCTTCCATTTAGCAACTTACATAGTTGGAACCTTTCAATTGCATTGCAGCTAGCAAGTATGCTTTAGGGAAACGCATGTATGTGTGACGATGCTAGATGAACCCGTATGTTTCCCTGACGTGTGACTAAGCGACACACAAGAGGCATATAAATAGATAAACCAAGCAGGAGGTGGGGGAGGCCAGCCCCCCCCCCCCCCCCCCCTCTAATTCCACCCCTGGTGCTGCTTGAAGGTAGCACGTGAGTAGTGGCATTAAGAGCAGTAGCTGATGGTGAACTGACAATGGCCCTTTTCATTAGGATCGCTGAGTCGGGTTTCGCTAACTTTTTCGGTTCTGTACTGTGGCTTTGATGTGGCGGAGTTTTAGGCCCTAAAACATATGTTCTCGGCCAGTCAACTCCACCACAGCAAAATTAGATAAAGCGACTCGGTAAATACAGGCGTCCTCCAGAGGGACCTCTTGGTTGACTCCTTGAAATGTCAGACAGACGTACATTACATGATTGTACCCGCGCCCTGAAATTTGAGATTATAGCTGTGTTGCCTTTTGCAGAACTTGTCTCCTCTCAGAGCTGCATCGACTGTCAGGAATGTCGTCACCGGAAGAGATGTTTGCAGAAACTCTGTCACTGTCCCCACACTGGCACAGAACCTTCCCTTCGACTTGGGTGGGTTCTAAGAGACTCTGAACCATCTGCGGCTCTCCCTCTAATGACTTGCGAAGGTCACCGCATTGGAGACTCCCAGTGTCTGTCCTGCGGAACTTCTCTTAGTCACACGTAAGAGGATAAACACATGATTTGTAGCCTAGGAAGGCAACAGGAAGTACACTCTCGGGGTCAAAGCAAGTAGAGGTGGATGATGGAGACTGATAGCAGAGACACCAACCAAGAATCGTAGTTAGATGTCCAGGTTTTGGGGGCGTGTTAGATTAAAGGGGTCCGTGTAGGTGACTCTATAAGCTGGGAGCGTGAGCGGCGACTTTGTTATCGTCAGATCTGAGCTATTCGCTTTTGGCAGGTGCACAGCTGGATGGCACTGAGGAGGTAGCGAGTCGCGGAGCCGTCCTGTACGGCCTAATATGGAAGTCGGCGACCGTAGGAACTGGGAGGATTTGTAGGACCCACGAGGCTGCGACACTCCTGGCTGCAGTTCAGCGGATCTCTTTCGGAGAGAAAGCTTCCCGTGCGCGACTGCAGCTGACAGGGGCATCACGTAACTGCCCCTCCCCCACTCCCGATCATCCAGCAGGGGAGTGGGTTTTTCATGCCAGCTACAAGGTGATATACAATACACGGCAAAACAATGCGAGCCGTGCTTTCAAAACAAGCCCCCTGCTCTCCGGTGGTTGGCGTGACTGGCTGACAGCGTTTGTCTCATGGCACACAACAAACATAAATGTACAGCTGAGCGAGGAATAAATAAAAATGTTTAGCTGTGACTCCTACACAAGATTTACGGTGCTCGTAATCAACAGATTACTGCTTCCTGAACAAGTTCCTGCCTGTACTCCTGAGACGTGACCTGAACCAAAAATGCTCGCAGTGAATTCCCTGCTACGTAAATATAAGTAACAAAAATAAAGAAATCCATATTTATAGTAATAGAGTCCAGCTGAGGCTACCGCCGGGGTTGGGGGGGGGTGGTGCCGGGGGAGGGAGACAGCGGAGTGTACTGACCCGTTTTGTAGACTTCGTAGCGGATGGAGAATCCAGCCCCGTGCGTCTCGTAGTCGGACACGAACTTGATGATGAGCTGGTTCCCGGACGAGATCATGGGGGTGGGAGCGATCTTGCCGCAGAACTTGCCCGTCTTGGCGTTCTCGTCCAGGCCGTCCCGCACCTCCACGTAGTCATACCTGGAGAAGCCGGACAGTGAAGGTCGTCAGTGCCGGAGGACATCCTCATTACGGTGGTGCTTTGTCAGACCCCACCCAACATCTGAATATTCACACGGAGAAAAAGACACCGATGGCTAACATGTTGATGGTAGCGCCTGAGAGGTTCAAAATGTTAGCAACATATGAGCGCAACGTAACTTGTTTTTTTCCGGAAGGTTAGCTTGGTCATTGGATAATGATGGACAGACTGAAATATGAAAACTGTCTGCTTAGTTCTCTACCTGCTGATGGCTACTTTGGATGCCCCAAGGCATGTAACGTAAGTAAAACAACGACATAACGAGCGATGAGAAAACAACAACGTTAGCGGCAACAACATTCCTAATAGACATAATAACGTTAGTGACAGTATTACCAACAGACATAATAACTGCATCAGTAAAACTGCAGTCAAAACAATTTCCATCACCCCTCAAGGTAAAGTAAATTATGAGCTGCGCTCGCCGTAGACGGCTTTTCAGGTTAACTGGCAACTGGGGGAATGTGCGGATGGGGCAGGGGGTAGGTGGTGAAAAGACACCTGCTGAAAGATCCCAAGGCAGTGCCTTGCAAAACGTTCCTTTCTGGCTTGAATTAATGGGAATTGTGGGGAATGTTATTGGCCGTAGTGAGGATGGTACAGGAGAGAGGAAATGCCCAAAGTTTATGACTGAGGACTGAGGTGGCTGTTGGCACAGACTCAACCCAGAAGGGAGAATAAGCTGCAGGATGACATCACAGGCAGGTGACATCACAGGCGCATGACATCACAGGCGGATTACATCACAGGCAGATGACATCACAGGGGGATGACATCACGGGGGACCGGTCGACATTTTTATTAGCTGAGACATACCCGCAAGTTCCACACTGGATCATTGCAAAGGCTTAGATGGATATGCATGGCAGGAGAAGTCGATAGGTTCGCAATTGCCACAAGTTAAGCTTGTTACCGTGTTAAATGTCATGGTTAAATACCTCAGCTAGACATGTGCTGACAGGAATTGTTTTGCATAAGAACATGCCTGAAGTTCAAGAATCATATATATTAGACATAATGATAAACGACTACCACACATACCTGTTGTGCATAAGCGCTTATGAGTCAAGCTGATCCCGGACCTTCTCATGAAAGCATAGCGTACTTAGCCCATGTGGCACCCTAGGCCAGCTTCACCGCCGGCGCCCCCCCGTCTGAGACAAAGTGAAATTGGCTTGCTAAACCAGTGCCCCCCTCTGAATACGGCACCCTAGGCGGCTGCCTAATTTGCCTAATGGTGCTAAGCTGGGCTCACCCTGGATTGGACACCAGTTCACTGTTGCGGACCTGCACACATAGATTTACTGAATGAAGGATGATTCAGCTAAGCTGTACGGTGCTGACCTGGGGTCAGCATGCAGAACACGGGGACAACACGCGACATCATCCCCCGAACGACCAAGCTGTCAATCGTTACAACACTGATGGCATTAAAGACGAGCGCACTTGGCTGCTGGGAGTCGGAGAGGGACGGCAGTAGGGCAGCCGGCACTATGCTGTGGACCTGCAGTCACGCAAGAGCCAGAGGGGGCGGCGGGGGGGCGGTAATGAGCTCCCGCTGATTGTTTGGAACGTCTCTTCTCTCGCCTTCGCATCCCTCTGGACCCCCTACGGAGCCCCTCTTTTCAGGAGCATCTGCGGAAGCGACCACATAGGCCTGCAAAAAAAACCACGATTTTGGAGCTGTGTGTGTGTGTGGGGGGGGGGGTCATGCATGTGCTCTGTGAGTTTATTGCGCTTCTCTAGCGGCAGAACGCCAGTGCTCTCCTCTTGCCCAAACTCGTAAAAACTGGAAGAAATAAATGCTAAAGCTCAGTCCGATGCATATTCTGCTTGTGGGCTTCCTTTCTCAGTTGTGGGAAAACAGTGGAAAGGGCACCATCGTCGTGTGAATCGCTGCGTAATTACATATGACATCTGCAATATGGACTGAGGGCCTCCTGCTTTCAAGTGCTCCCTGACACACGTGGGCTAGGACGCGAGAGAACGCTCCGCCCTCGCTTTCCCGCCGAAAACGGGAAGGGCCAAGCCGCCACTGCCCTACAGCACGGCTTGCAATCTCCTGGTCCATCTTCACTAATGCGACTAGACAGACATCCATCACGATGACAAACAATCGGCGGCCTCTTCCCTTAAAGCGGCAAGTCCGTCACTATACACTGTGGGCATCCCGTAAGCGCTGTGGTATCCTTCAACAGCAGGAGCCTGAAAACGGCAACCAGGATGTTAGATTTTTAATGAGACAGGAATTAATGGATGTTCATCCGCATAATATTAAGTTAGACCTTATAAAAGCCTATGCCCAGGGTGATTAATAATAAGTTAATGAGATTCTCATTTGAGTATCACATCTCCCCTCATAAGAGAGCGGATAAGGCAGGTATATATGTACTGGGGTAGATATAACGGCCTCAGGATCTCTAAGCACTGGCCACACATGCTCAATTCGTCCTGAACACACAGCAAGATCGTTTACGACCACAACTAAGCGGACCAATCCCCAGCACTCCCTCCAGGGGCTGCCACCCTGCGGCAGTACCACCGTCTGCTGACGGCACGAGTCGCCACCTTCCCACGTTTCATCACCACGCCGACGTGCTGCTGAGTCGTGCTGCCAGCCACCTGCGGGTCAGTCCTCCTCGGAGCGCTACACGAAGTTCAAACAATTAGCCGTGCTCTCCGGAGAACGCGGTTTCGGCTCCTAAATGAGGTTAAAACTCCACAGTCGAATGTTCCTCCGCCTGCCAAGCTCGGGGAAACTTAGTAGCGTTAAACAAACGTCAAGACCGGCCGACCAAACAAACATTCAAATTAAACAAACGATCGTCTATACAGGGATCAGAATCCTTGAAATGTAACAAGATCCAAGTCTCTGAGACTAAGCAGCGTAAAGGAATGGCTGTACAACTTCCATTTTCTATGCCACAAAGGTAATGTTCTCTTCACCCGAGGTACTCCGCTAATTAACCTGGCCAGCGACCATGCCTTTAACCCCAAGGCTGTTGGTCAATACATCTTGCCAAGTGTTCTGTGCGGTTATTAAGTGTTTTCGCTAAGTGGCCTGAGTGGGCTGATATAAACACAGTCCCTAGCACATATTCTCGACACCTACGCTTGTAGGCTGCTGACATCAGGCCATGAACGCAGATGCTTACGCAGGACCGACTCCCCAATGACTGGAGTCGCGGTTTCTTCAGGAGTTACTGGCTCTGGACCCCATTAGTAAATCTGAGAAGGGAGAGCCCCACAGGCTAATTACACCTGGGACAGACTCCAGGCCGGAGATAATGTGGGACCTGGATACATTTTCTCTGAGATATTTCAGTTGTCCTATTCTGGCCCGACCAAGCAGCAGTCTAGCATACGTTTTCTGGTGATGGATAATGATTAAGGCCGGGTGATGGATTAGACTGGCTTTTTCTGTTATGTTAATAATTAATTACTCTGCTGAAAGAGCTACGTACCCAGGACCAAGTTCTTCCCCTTTCAATGTACGACAATCGTTCTTTGGGAAACACAAGACAAACTGACGTGTCACCGAAACTCCAAACTCTAAGATCTTGTAGACGTTCCCTAAGCCAATGTTTCGTGTTGGCAAAAAAAAAAGATGGAGAGAAAATGCAACTGCAAAGCCGGCTTCGGTTTGTTTTCCTCTCGCAATAAAGTGCTCTGATAGGTCTATCACTCTTCCCTCCCGCTGGCAGGAACACAGTCACATGACTTGTCCCCCACTGTGTGCAATGGGCCCCAGGCTTCAAGACTACTAACGTTTTTAGTTTGATGTGACTCCACAGCACCATTAAATGCAGAGCAGCCTAGAGGTCATTGCAGCCCAGCCAGGAGAAACGTCTGCTGTTTATTGGCTTCCTTTACTGCTGTTCTTACACGGTCCTGGCAGAAGGTTGGACTCTTTTACACTCAGCTGCAAAATCTCCCTTCCTCTTTTCTTCCTGTACATTTTTCTTTCCAATAGCAGAAATAACACTGGGGGAGCTGTTTTGTGAAAGGGGAAGGTACACAAAGGTCTGATTCAGGGAGCACCCAGATGATGGAGATTATAAACTTCGCACACTTCTGGAAATGTTTTGAACGCATGTCGGCCTCTGAGTCACAGACTCACGCTACGCCTGACGTTGTCTAAATGTTTTCTTAGCATTTCTCTTATTGTTACTGTAATCTGACACTTGTTTAATTCTGCACTAAACGAAAACACGACGGGGATGTTGAATTAAATACAGAGAGAAGGAAAACGTGTGTGTCTTACTATGGAAAATATATATGGCTTATCTCACTCTGGGTGGTTTAACCACCACGGCCATCACTAAAACATGACAGGATGCATCGGATCTGGTTAATTTAGCACGATACACAAATCTGATAATATGTCACAAATCTCCAGATAAGCCTGAAACAAGTGATCCTACTGGCTTAACAAACAGACATCAGACGCCAAAGTATAGTGTTGTGACTTTATGATCTACTGAAAACTAAAGCGATTCCCTGGAATCACTCATAATTTATCGGAAATCTTTTACAGAAATGCCCCAGGGTAGAGTGATGGATGGACTGATGGATGTTTACGCCGGGATACGAAATGACTTACTGGATGGAATGTTTCGTCTGTTCGTGCAGAGGGATGAACTCATAAACTCTGAATGAAGATAAAGATGGCAGAAAACCAAACCGAAGTAAACATCACTAAGAAATAATTACAAAGAAGGGCAAATGTCACAGGTACCTGCCTCTGTATGTGTGTGTATGGCGGGGGGGGATTATCAGGTGCTGGATCTGCAAACAGTGACGCGGATTGTTGACCCTCAAAAGCCTCCCAAGCCCGGTCCGAACCCCTATACCCATGTTTACGAAGGGGGACGTCAGCAGGCCGCGAAACCGCCAGGTTCAGACACAGGTCAGGCCAGACAACCGCGAGTTCATAAATAAGACATCGTAATGAACACCGAGTAAATAAACCGACGAAAACAGCTTAGTCAGTCTGCGGGATTAATAATCAGCAAAATGATGCACGCTTTCTTCTTTTTTTTTATGAAGCACGGTGGGAGCATCCAAACAAACAGCTCGGCTTGGAGGCAGATGCCGCGTTCAGTCCCGGCGCAATGCGGACACGCTAATGAGGCGTGCATGCGGCCGGCGCCCACGGAGGACAGGCGGCCATGCGTCCGTGAGGGTCATCCAGAGTTAATGACCATGGCCCCTTCCTGGCTCATCCGGCATGTGTCCGGCCCCATCAATCTGGCCACGGTGGGGCTATGTGGATCCCTACTGGAAAGGTAGACATGGGGGGTGGGGGGTATGAATGAGGAGGGCGGGATAGGAGAATGACGCGGGGAAACGCCCACTACCGTGCCTGCATCGCGTAGCCGCTGGGGGCTGTTGCAGGGGGGAGGGGGGTTTAAAAAGCCACCTGCTTGATTATATTTGCTACCGAGGGCAAAGGGCAGCACTCAGTCACCCCCCCACCTTAATCTTCTGATAAGGTCACATGACACAGCCAAGCAACATTGTTACTACTGTTATCCGCCAGTAGGGGGCGTTTCCATGCTGATCACATCATTCCTACTGACGTCCTGTAGCTAGCATCCCTCTCTTATATGTTTCTGTGACATTTTTCACTGTGTTTTTCCCTTCTCTGTGTGTTTTTTTTTGGTTTTCTTGGAAATTAGGAAAAGCACAAGGAGCGGGCGGATGCCAAGCCGGTGGTGGGCGGCACTCAGAGGAGGCTGGCTGGCACGGTGACACTGCCGCTCCTTGCCAGTTTCTTGAGGGCAAGCTGTCCTCTGTGCTCAAGACGGCTGCCATGTTGTTAGCCGAGGCTTCAGAGAGCCCGTCCAAAATGGCCACAGCAGGTGGCGGGGTGGGGGGTGAGGAGGCAGGGGAGTTGTGACATGGTTTGGGGCAGGGTGTTTGGGAGGGTGCGGTGAAAAGCTACTACTGTCGGCCTGAGCAGTGCCAGGAGGGACGAAGTGCAGCTGAGGATCCTCAAGGAAAGGCGAGGAGGAAACAGGCATCCAAGCAGGAAGAGAACAGAGCAAGGGGACGCGAGGAGCCGTTACAGAGTCCGGGAAAGCCCCAAGTTTGGAAGGAGCACCGGCCCTTTAAAAGCCACTTTAAGCTGTTTTGGCCGCATCAAAGAAAGAAGCACAGACAAGGAGTCGAAAAAACAAGCAGATTCGCGTCAGATTTAGGTAACAGAACTAATCCGCGATCTCAGTCTCCGGCAAACACGCCGTAAACAAGCAGGGGGTGACTTCTACAGAAGGGCTCTTTTGTCCTCCTTTTCGGGGGACTCATGAAAAGCTGAAGCTCACGGGCCTGGGGGGGGGGCACGGGGGGGGGGGGGCGCACTCCTCCTCGCTGACGCATGGCCCGTGTCCGAGGCCCACAAATCGATTTAGTGTGAAGTCCATCTGAAGCGCAGCGTGGTACTAAGCGGCCCTGGCGAGCCCGGACACGCTGCATTCAGGCCCCAAGGGGGCAGGCCGGCTAAAGCCATTCTTTCTGTGCCATGCATGGTCGGGGGGCGGGGGGTGGGGGGGGGGGGCGGCAAACAATCACCAATAAATCCTGGGCTGAGCTTCCCTCCCTGCTCGCTAATTGTAATTAGGATTAATTTTCTCCACCGCTCCAGTTCATATCTGAGGCGCGCGTCCCAGCGCTCAGTCGAAAAATCAGACACTCCTCACAAATGCGACAAGCGTGAAACAAAAGAATGATATTATTGTCGTTTCTGCTGGGGAAGAAAAGGCATCTGCGGTTCTGTTATATGTTAAATATGCTGACACACCACTGCGAAAGCTTTAGCAGCCGCACTGACGGATGCAGATGAAGGCGGAACTCTGGTACGCTGACATCCCCATTCGAAAGGACCTGATCTCTTAGTGAAGCAGACTGGGCACGTGACATTCGGTCCACTTCAGCCTCCTAGAGCTGTCTTCTCCCCCCACCCCTGTCGCTCCTTGAGGTCCGAGCAGCCGACCCAGAGCGACTCTGTCCCTGGGCCCCACATGTGACCCACCCCCCGCCGCCCCCCAAAACCCCCCCCCCTCCCAGCCGGCCTCGTGACCGCCGCTCCCCTGTGAGGAAATGCCTTTGAGGTGAGGCGGTAACGCTGGACAGAGACTCGCTGTCCACGGTGAAAATAAAAGGCCCCCTTCTCCAAAGGGGGGGGGGGGCAGATTCTGCTAGCCGAGACTCACACAACGAATTGGGACAAGGTTAGAATACGGCAGAGGCTTTTCATTCTGCATCAGTCACTAGTTGTGAGCGCAAGGGAAAATAATGCGCTATTTTTTTTTTTTTAAATAAAAAAGCATTAAAGACTCCAGAAATGGCAGGTGGGAGATACATGGAACTGAACTGGACGGAAACCAGGACATGTATGTCCTTCTCCCCACCCCCCCGACTCGTGGACCTGTCCGTTATGGAGAGAAGCTGGCCCAGAGCAGCCTTCTGCGCTCCCACCGTTCAAAGGTCCTTTCACGCAGGTCACCTTGGGGAGTGTCACCATGCGCGTGTGACAGAAACACACGGCGCTCCGGCGAGCGCAGAGTCTGGGAGGCGTGCCAGATCCACAGGCCAGGCCCAGAGGATACGGCTTCCTGTGACCGCCTTTGGTTTCTCACCGGGGTTTTTTTGAGGTTTGCTGGCATAGAAGACACAGATTCAACTCCCCCCTCTTGACAGCTGAACCCCTGAGAGGCACCGTGCAGATACCGCCCCGTGTGCTCCGGCACGGACTCCAGCATCTACAGCTTGGGGTTGAGCGGCGGTCATGTGACCAAAAGTCTCAGTGAGCCGGCTTTGTCTCTCCAGGGCTGCCCCGGTTGGGCACGACTGTGACGCCGCACCCCGGGCCTCCACACAAAGGCTTCATTTAAGCTCCCCACACCTCAGGCCATTGACGGCATGACTGGCTGTTTCTCCCACCGAGACGCTCTTAAACACGCTGTACTTTCTGCCCGCTGGCTTTTCAAGACACGTCCCGACACTAAAAGCTACCGGAAAATCCACAGGGGCAAGTGAAATGCAAAAGAGTCCCAGATCAAGCTCATCTGCTTAGAATACGCCTTTTATCGAACTTGCAGCGAGAGAACAGTCACACGCTTGTTTTGCCTATTTTTCTTTTTTTGCCTATTCTGCTGTGTCACTGGACCTAAAGCCACAGTGCCCCTAAATGCCGCTGTACCACAGAAAATTAAATATTTTCTCTTCGACCAGAAATTTCCAGAACTTTCTTTTTCCTTGGACGAGCCGAAAAATAACAGACTAACTGTTCTAAATAAAGGCAGCTTGCAAAAGCATAGTTGCCCGACACTTCTGGAGTTATGGGTTCGAATCCCGCCTCCGCTTGCACGTTCTCCCCTGGGCCCACAGCATGCAGTGAGGCCAGCTGGTGTCCCTGAAACCCCTACGTGTATGATTGCGTCCCTGTGGGGGACTGGAATCCCGTCCAGGGTTTAGCCCTGCGCCGTGCTTCCTGGGAAGGCTTGTGACCGTGCACTGGATAAGGGGTTAGATGGATGGATGGATGAGAGCACGGTCTAATAAAAGCCATGTTTTCATCTGCGGACTGGTGTGAATGGTTCGGTTTAAGTGTGCTGCCTTATCTTTCTCCAAAGGTCACCCAAGTAAGCAGCGCAAACATTTGGAGTGTTCAACCGAGACAAGAGGCTCTCTTGGTGAAGGACAAACCCCCCCGCAATTGGGTGAGTGCCACCAAAGCAGGGCTCAGACCTTCAACTTTAAGCACTAAGCAGCCCAAACCAGGTGAAAGTTACTTAAACTGCGCCAATAATCATGGGTGGAGCGTTTTTTTTTTTTGGCCAGACCAGCATTGCACATGTTCTGCGCTGGAACCTTGCACCTTCGCGTTACAGTTTGCTGGTACCCTGTGCGTAGGCAAAATACTACGTTGTGTGTGCGTCAGATACGTGCGTTAACACATAAGATGAGCAAGATGCTGCTTTTTTGCCCCCCCAAGGCAAACATCAAACTCTGCTTATGCCAATAATATGGGACTCCCACTTAGTCACGTTTGCTTCTTAGTACATCTAGCCACGTCTTAAGATTGAAGATTGTTTTACTTGTTTTTAGCAACGGCAGCAAAGCTTTTCCAGATCAGCGCCAAAACCACGGACAAGTCAGACAGAAACTAGAGGTATCGCTCAAAATGATACGATCTTTGCGTACTCCACTAAACCTAATCTTCGTTAAAGTTACAAAAGGATTAAGCATAACTATGGTCTCCCATATTTCTCTACGTTTAAAAAAGAAGGCCAAACGAAAGATTAAATGAACGTTTTATTCTTCTTTGCTGAAGAATCGTTATTTAACTTATGCATGAGGGGAAACCAGGCCAAAAATAGGAGATTAACTGTATATGCTATTTGCGCGACAATCAGCAATGGGACACCTTCGTGGCCGGCAGGTGGCGCAGTTCAGTTTAAAATCGCAGCACTTACTTGCAATCTCTATCTTCGAGATCAAAATGAGGGTTAAAATTGATTAAGATCTTCTGGTACGGCTCTGGAGCTTGGATCACCCATTCGCATTTCTGAGATGGTCCATATGAGGTCGGGTAGCCAGGTGAAGTAAGATAACTTGCATTGGTTATTTGGATGTTTCCCCCGCATGTATCTGCAAATAAATAAGACGAAATAAGACGTTAAAATGAACAGCACCACTTTATTACTTGAAAGCTATGATATATTTTCATGCATTATATATTTTTTCTTGGTCAATACCACGTACGACTACTATATACGGCTATAGAATAGTGGAAATGTAAATGTAATGTAATGTGATGCAATATAATGCAACAAATAATGTAAGAGAATCAGGCGTATATGTACATAACACAGAGCAGTTTATAACCTTTTACACGACCTTTTTATTCTAGAGGACACCCTTATCGGAGCTGGAATAATGTCAGTCGCATTCCGTGCAGTTTTATCATTTTACTGCGATTACTCTCATTCAACAAAACATCCGTGTCCCGCTAAAGTACAGAACCCCATCCGTTATGACTGCCCCGCTACGTCCCTTATTGTTGACTGGGTAGCAACAAGCTGCCTTGCTGAATCAATAATAAACGCCGCTGTATAGTTAAAAATATAATATTACGTATATCATTTTGTTTGCTTCACATAAATGTGTGCTGATGCAACGAAAAAGCAAAAAAAATTTGCGCTATTGGTTTCAATTGTAAAGCGACGCTCCGTCCTTCTCTCCAGTCATGCAGGCTGACTTTTAAGTCTATTTTTAAAAGAAACGATGTTATGTCACGCTTTGCGTATCCTATCACCGATGGGTAATCGGAGGGAGCAGACGGCCGGGGTGGCCGATGGACACGGGGGCTTACAGTGGACCATAACGGTCAGATGGGGGAGTGAAGGAAAGCGATAGGTAACAGCCGTGATCTGACACGGCACAGCCCGCCCGAGATCAGGCTACAGACGCCTGTAACCCTTCCGATCACTGGGACAATGCGAATGAAAAAACGGGCGCTGCTCGCCGGTTCCTGTGTCGGGGGCTGGAAGAAGGTTCCAGTAACTAAAATGCATTCAGTTTTCGGCTGTCAGTTAAACTACAAGTGCAGTGAATACTAGTGGTTACCCCCTATTTGCCAGTTCTAAGACCGCAACATAAAAAAAGATTCAGTGCAATTTTCTGTTGTACTAATGTCGTTCGTATGTCAGTCTTCTGACACTAATACCTGTTTACTTCTCCATGTTTTACATTTCGGTGTGCATTTAAATTACTATCAAATAGTTATATCTATTGAACATTTCAACTATGTTATACATAGCTTAACTGCAATTTGTTTGTCAAAATAATCCTAAAGTAAGGCGAATATTTATAAAGTTTGACGCAGAGATAGCAGGTAATCCAGGTGTTTTTTTCCCCAGGCAACTGTCCGTGTGAAACAGTTATAATCAATGCGGCGCGATGTGTGCTGTATGTATCCCTTAAATGACATGCACACAATTAACCACCAAACACCAGTATGCTAGAATAACACATAATGTAAATAAAATACTTAAAAAAATTATAAGTCTATTTGATTTGTTACTTACCGCCAAGAACTAGAGCAATGAATGTTTTCAACAAAATGACAATCAGGAATCCACAAGACATCCTTGTGTCGAAAGGAAAATAAAAGAAAACGAGAAAGCGACTCTCCTCAAGGATTAATCCCGTTCGTCTGGAGCAAAAGCAACAAGCGAAATGCCTCGACGTTGCAGAAATGCGTCTTAAAGCTCTTCAGGTCGCTCGCATCCCCGTGTCATTCAACTGCGGTTTCCAATCTCATTTCCCCACTCCCGATCTTCTCCCAGGTACACACTTTGCCATTTCCTAAGTAAGGAACACTAATCCGAAAGAAGAGGAAGAAAAATCACACGTCCAGTTTCATAAAATCCCACCGATCGACCGTGCAAATCCTCGGCTGTTAGTGGGGACAAATGAAAGCGTCTTAGTTTTTTGGAGAAGTGTCAGGATTCAGCATGCACAGCGCTCGCCCGATCGCTCTCAGCAGTGACAAGAAGCGAGCAGGCAGCCCCAACATCTGTGGAGTGGCATTACTACTATAGACACTCGCGCTGAATGACCGTCCCCTCCGGCCTGCGGAGCGCTGGTTGGCCGCTTCGGCTTGAAATCATAGGGATGCCTGATTGGTTTGATCGCAAAAAAAAGGAGTGAAAGAGGGTGACTCCCCTCCGCCCAACACGAAACTACTTCGGTGCTTGAAGCAGGGAACTGGAAAAGCGTGAAGTCGGACATAAATTCTCATAACCTGGTAGCTTCAACAAATTATTCACTAACAAAAACGGGCGGAACTTTAAATCAATGTTTATGATCATCGCTTAAGATCGTCTGTATATTATTCTTTAGAGCACCCAGCATATAGAATAGTGACACAATGCATTGTCACAAAACATTTTCCCTTCTATGAAAGGAATAGCGTGTTTGTAACCATTTAAAATCTTATTAGACCAAAAAAATATATAGCTCGTCTTTCTGTGCTCCGCATGTGAAATATACAGGTAGGTCTATGCATTTTGCAGTTCATCAACTGCGGCATGAAGTCAGATAAGTGGTGCAATAGGCTAATCAAAATGAGCTACTAATTTAATAGTAAATAGGAATCCAATTATGTCTGTAAGATTGCCGGATGGATGTAACTTTACGTAATGGGTAAAGATTTCAGTTCAGTGTATATGGACCCATGCAGGAAAAAACTGCGCTAATACTAACTTGAAATTTGGTAGACGCTTAAGATTACTTCTCATATAACTACTGCTAAAGGATTTGATGTACATGTTCTCATTCAGCATGACAATCCCTTGACACTTTGAAAGGGAGCCATCACGCCTTCAGTATACTCGCACACCTCGATGTCTAGTCTTGATGTTAAGGTAGGCCTATAGTATGCTATTGCATTGAATAAGATGACGGAAGGCAGCGGCATCCTTCGGAAACGGGCAAGCCCTTCTCCCCTTTCCTGCTTCCAACTTTATCGCACCGTACAAGATAAACAGGGAAGGCGTCTTCTCTGGGCCGACCCCTGGCTGTGCTATCAGGTGGCACGGCGCAACGCATGGAGCAGCCCGGGCATCTGCTCACCGATACCACTGCAGTTTAAAAGACAATCAATCCTCCTCTATCTCCCGAGGAACGGATCCCTGTTGAAATATCTAGGTTCGAGTTTCACCGAGGGGGGGTGGAAGGGGTTGAAAAAGTGAGTCTTCCCTCACAGATTTTAACATGTGATCTCGGGTTGCACACAGTCGCCATTCAGGAGTTATCTGCGTTAAGCTCATCATCGATCCGTTGGGTGGTCAAAACAAGACGCTGATTTATTAACGAGAGGACAGGGTGAAAACAGCGCTTAGCGTTGACGACCTGTTACTCGGGGTATGTTCGGCTCTCTGCGAACTTCTCCGATCTTATTTGAACAACCTGGAAAGCGCATAGAGTCGTCCGTCTTGAGTACCTGTGCAGATCACTTTGGATGAGGCAATCTGTCTTGTAAATAAATGGCAAGAGGAACCGATGATCATTTAAGACTTAGGATGGGCTGAAGCTCCAGCGAGTCAGTTAGTGGAGCGACAAGTAAACTCAAATGGACCCCATATTTCTATGATACTATGATATAAATAAACTATGATAAAATGCAGAGCACAGCTGACCATGACATTCTTGATCGCTTAATCGACTCGGTTGAGAAAATCCACCAGCATTTTACCCCAATTTCACAACCTGCTGAAACCGGAGGCATAATTTAAATATCGCACCACATCATGACAAGATGCATAAAACCAAACGATCCTCACGTCAACTTCATGACTGACAGTCACATTTAAATCTAAATTGCTCTCTTCTCGGCATTATCGGTATTTACGTTTTCCACAAATAACCAAAATACAGTCACGTCATCTTTTCCCTTTTTAAAGCAATTATTTTATTCCGCACGCACTTTTCCATTTACCGCACCAAACAAAGGGCTGCGCCTCAATTCATTTGCTCAAGTCGCTCTCTGATGACTTCGCTATGAATAAAATGCTAAATCGCATTTGAGCCCAGAATTGTTTTACTGCAGCACGTAAACATATAGCCAACTGTGAATAAAGCTTTTAGTCTGAATCATTTAATTTGTGTAGTTGTACAATACGCATTCATGGATAAATTGCAATTAATTTTTAACAAACTGTCACCGCTTCGTGAATCGGGATGTTTGTTTAATTCGCACAGTTGAGTCCAGGGTTTACAGGTCGATGACAACAAAGGCTGCTTGCAAGAATGGCTAAATAAACTGAGGACTTAATTGGCGGTAATCGGATGCTTTCACGGTCTCAGAAATAACTTTCTCAATGCCAATCTCTTGCCACGGCTCAGAGGCACCAGGATGGAGAGGGCGGAATAGGCTACAGCAAGCGTTAGCACACTGGAATATTTTTCAGACATCTAACACAATAACTGCAAAGAAAAAAAAGATTTATGGTGCTAGGTGTGGAGATGGATAAGCGTAACGTGGGAAGAAAATGTGTAGGGGTCTCTATGGATGCGGAAATAGTGATTTTTAATGTAGAAATAAAACCAATAAAGAGTAAGACATGAATCATATTTTCTCTTACATGATATACCCTATTGTACTAGGTAGCAGAAAATATGTAGTTTTGGGGGGCAGTGGTGGACAAGATGAATAAAAATACGACATTCAGTTCAGTTGCGTGCAGCTTTAAATAAGCCCAAAGGTGTGGCAGTAAAAGGTGTAAGGACGCAGTTTAGGGTTAGTAGCTTGTCCAGAGGATTTATTGTGTAAATATGGCGTTTATTGAAGACCGAGTGTGTGTGTGTGTGTGTGTGTGTGTGTGTGTGTGTGTGTGTGCTGGCCCACATCTTTAAAATGATAATGGCAGCGGAAATTAACACACCTTTAGGCTTACCCTCGCAAGGTGTGCCGGGGTACCTAAGGGAGACGGCGGGATGGAGGCAGGACACACTCCCTCACCCGTGCAGCCCGTAAGTGGGTCAGCCCATGTCGCTCCTGGAATACTGATGCCCCTCACCAGCTGCTTTTCTTCAGGCAACAGACTCCAGTCCCCATGGCTACCGTTGCCTCCGGGTCTAACGGGGCCGTTTCTGCTATTGGCGGCATCAGGGGAGGGACTCTTGAAAGCGCGCTGCCGTTCGGCAACAAAACAGCTGGCTGCGGTTCAGGGTCCGACGTGCGAGACGGAAAGGGGCGCAGGTTCAGGGCTGAAGAACGGCCTCGGATGAGGCACTTAACCCAAAAGGATCCAAAATAGGCGCGGTTTGATAATAAAAGCCACTTAAAGTACGAAAACAGCTGCTATAGGAAATCAGAAAATAACGCGATCGTATGCTATTATTGACTTCATAAGCTTATTTGCACATCGCCCAAAGCTGCCTGATATGTATGGTTATCTCACCTTTATATGCTTACGTGCATGTTTATAAATAGCTTATTTTTACTTCCATTTTTCAGTCTATTTGTTTTTTGTGATGCTTCTGTGATGATTATATGTCTCATTGTACACCGAGGCCGTAGCCATAGACTCAACATTTGGGGGAACAAAGGCTGTAATTTAGATATAAAATATATATATTGGGGGTGGGAGGGAAGGAGATTGAAGGATTCTGATTCTGCAGCTCAAACTAATAAGCATCCTGGTGTGAAAACAACAGGTGTCTATGGAGGGTCATATCCCCCCCCCCCACCCCCGCATGCCGATTGTGAGTCTCAAGAACTTTTAACCTGGTCAGAATGACTATTGAGAGTGATTATGTGAGCAGGGTTCAATATTAAACCACAAATGGAAAAAGTGTGTGTGTGTGGGGGGGGGGGGGGCAAACAAGGCATTTAGATACTTCTGTGGAACAATCCGTAAAGGCTCCTGGCTTCTTCTGTGTCCGTGTGCACATTGGGTCTGGGTGGCCAACCTGAAAAGGCCTACGATCTCATTGGCTGCCTTTCTGGGTCAGCGGGAGGGAGACGGGGGTATATAAAGAGTTGGCCACGTTCAGACAGCGGAGTTGTTCGCTCACACATTTCAGCGATAAACCCGGAACGGCGAATTCAGCGAGAGGCCCCGTTCTGCCTGGGGTGATTAATGCAGGGAAGGGCCGCCCTCTTATAATGACTAGCGTGATATGTGTGATGTGTGCCACCACGGAACAATGACGAATGTGACTCGCACAACCTGCAGCGCTACACTTTAATGACCGCCGTGATTTACAACGCGCGGTGCGGTGCAGTACAACAGGCGGCTTGATTCATGCGATATCATCTGAGCATACATTTCATCTTTCCCATTTCTCCCGAGTGTGATTGTGCCAATTTAAATTCAATCCAGCATCTTAAATAATACTAGCACCTGGCTTGCATCCACTGGAAAAAAAAAAATGTGTTTTTTTGCAAGCTGTGTCGGAGACTGTCTTCAGATGACTGGTTAACGTTAAGTTAAAACATTTTTTTTTTACTTAGCTTGCTGTGATGTTTCAATCAGTGGACCTCGTACGCTGGATTTGCAATACCTCAGTAGTGTTTCCAGATTGGATTGCAGCACAAAATACTCAGACATAACGTTTCCTACAGAAAAAGAACTGGTCAGGTAATCTACGATGTTCAGAATAACGCGTATGGGTACGAGACTCAACACGGTCCATTCTGAGACCTGACTTATGAGGTCATCCCTTGTTCGACAGCCAACGGCATTTGGACCGCAACCAAAAGCGACAGACCGCTGGAGCTGCTCCAGTCATAATTGATTGTTAATTATGGATCATTTAATCATGGAGGAGGACGAAGGGATCCCAAACACGTGCTGAAAAGGCGTCAGTGCACTTCAACAGAGTCATACCTAATCCCAGGAAATGTGCGTCATCACAAATTAGACGTAAGTTAGACGTACATAACGCAGGTTTAGCTAACAGGCAGCGCAAAGCATTTCAAGATGTCCTTGGCAAATATATCATATTTTCAAAATCTAAAGCCATGTTTTGCAATAAATAAGGAATACGGTCTGTAATACATGAAACAAAGGTACCGTTATTTGTAGCATTTAAGGAAGTCAGTGCTTTAGCAAATAGCTTGAGGGACAGCAACAGTACAATGGTATAAAGAGTCGATGTGATTCAATAGACTGGACCGTCTTTGACCCATGGATGATTCGCAGTACAAACATTCACAGAGGGGAGGTGAGGTTAGTTTTGCGAAAACACGTCAAAGGCTGAAAAACTTTCGAAGCTAAAGCAGAACCGAACTACAAAGAGGGAATTTAAGAAAATCCTGGAGTCAGAGCTGTTTGCAAACAGTAGCTTAACAGCCATAATTACATTATTATAATTATACGGCTGTCTTAATTTCACCCTAGTGAAATGCGACGCGATCCTGGGGCTGAAGGTGTCTTCAGCAGGCACCGAGCCCAGATGTTTTCCATCTGTGTCACCGACACTTAATGCTGGTGAAGGCGGGGGGCTCTTGTCTAGCCAGGAGAGCGCTTGCGAACACGCCACTAAATCCCGACTCCTTAAATAAACGCATTTACAGCCGTAGCTCCTATAAAACTGTGGCGTAAATACTGACGCACCCACAGTGCACGCACACAACCCCCTCCCCCCCCGCAACGGCTTCAGGTTCAGGAACAGCCATTTGATTCCAGATGTAAGGAAATCGCTCAAATTAGTAATTTTTAAAGTTCCCCGTTTTCAGTCTAAAGTGGCCCACTGGATACAGACTGAAGCTGTGCGTGCATTAGTGAGAGTAAAAAGCAGAGATCGCCCATTGATTTGAGCTTTAATTTTAGACATTATTTTCTTACAGTATTACACTCTTTGAAGTTTTTCCGCATATTGGAGTGAAATGAATGTACCGCAGAGCTAATTTTCAGCCTAATTTTTCTAACCACTTATGTAGGTTACAGTGATTCCTGGAGCCTATCTGAGGAAGAATAGGGCGCAAGGCTGGGCTACACTCCTGATGGGATGCCAGTCCATCACAGGGCAGGGGGACACCCTCTGCGGGATGCCAGCCCGTCACATGACACACTCACATCATATGGGCAATTCAGAGACACCACTTGGCTCAGCTGCATGGACTGCAGGAGGAAACCATGCAGCATGTGGAGAACATGCAAACTGCGCAGACACATCGGAGACATGAATAACCAACAGCCGTGCAGGCGTGAGGCAGCAGAGTTACCCACTGAGCCCCAGCGCCGCTCTTGTGGAAATATGCTGTACTAAAGTCAATTTGATTATCAGGTTGGCAGATAGGGAGTCTGGGCGAGATGGATCTTTTTGGCAGAAATACAGCACCTCCCCCCCTCAGCCAGACATGCAGCGCATGGGGGCCACGGAGATGCGATCCTGGGGCTCAGGGCCTCGTCTGACCCACCCAGCATCCCTAGAGTATGGGCTGGCGGATCGGGTGTGTTCTGTTCACACATGTCAGTCTGGGGGGGCGGCTACGTGCTCTGCATCCCCCCCCCCCCCCCCCCCCCACCCCCCATGGTCTGGACGGGCAGAAGGCGTCGGTGGGAATTGTGGCCGGCTCCCTTTCTCGACGAGCGTCAACACGCACTGACTAAACCCTAGGGCTGCACTCCGGGAGGTCAAAACTTACCCCCCTCCCCTCCTGAATGTGACATGTTTTCTTCTCTAGGTGACTAATTAAAATATCAGTTAGACCGAGTCATAGCTGACTCACCGTAATGGGGGGGTTTTATTACAACGAAGAGCTGATTTATTGTCACGCTAATGTGCGTTCGTAATTAATAATTAATAATTATACATGAGACCTTGTATAAGCAGGCCTCAAACTGTTTACTCGACAGTCCCGAAGAAGAAAAACATTGAGCATAGATACTATTGGGTGCATCTTGACAGTTTCTGGCTTCGCTTGCTTTCAGGAATGTTTATATGAATTAACCGAAAGGAGACTTTTCAAAGCGACATACATGTGAGCTTAGGATCAGCCAGCATCCAGCGCACATGGAGAAACCAGGGATCGACCTTTATATCTGCCAGCTATAGGACTGGAACCTACAACCTTCCGGGCACACAGCTAGATAATGTGAGGCCAGACTAGCTTTAAATGGACCAGCTGTTACTTGGGCTGCAGAGTTGAGGTGCTGGTCGTGTGGCTCACGGTGCTTCCCGGACGTGTCAGCGCAAAGAAGAACTGTCCAGAGGACGGGAGAGCACTGCGCAGTGCGGGAGATGCTTCATTCTGCACTGCAAACCGTTTCACCATGTGGCCAAAAACACGCACTGTGTCACATAACAGGGAATGGACTCTCACTCACTGGGAAACGGCGGCCAAACACATCAGCGGGGGTGCGATCGGCGACTTCTGGAGAAAAATGCCCCCAATTCAGCCACCAGAACACGGAGTACCATAAAACTCACTCAAAGGTTTCAAGGAGGCTGAGAGCTATATCATACAGGGGCTCGCAAGGCAAGCATGGCTAGACAAACAGACAGACACAGGAGAAACGGCTGTTACACACTCGCAGACACCGACGTAAAGGTCAGGCAAACAAAACTGCAGCAACGAAAAGACACACACATCGCCAACATAGTTACACAGACAGAACAACTCTCAGGCATTCATACACACACACAAAGCGGCTCACACATGGGCACAAGCACACACACATACACATATATCTTTGTGGGGACTCTCCACTCATTTCTATGGGGAAAACTCTAATCCTAACATGATGACCTTAATCCCTACCCAGCCCTAACCTTAACCATAAGTAATCAAACAAACTTTTGGCATTTTTTATTTTTTGATTGCATTCAGAGATCTTTGTGGGGACCTGGAAAATGGTCCCCACGACGTCAAAATAAGAGGTTTTTATTACATTGTAGGGGACATGTGGTCCCCGCAATATTAAATGAACCTAATCCACACACACACCTGGACTCTTTTTCTGATTCAAACCAGTGAATTGGTCCAGGTATGCAACCCACCCCCCCGCCCTCCTGACACCCTCCCCCACCCTGCAGTGTGAAGTGACTGTACACATGAGCGTCCGTCATACATATGGGGGGGGGGGGGGGGGTATGTGACACATCTGCTAAAGTCATAGGGTGGGGCCTCCTGACGCAGCCTTCAGTTTGAACCCTGCAGCCTTGTCCGTGGAGGGGATAGGGTACATCGTTTGAGGAGCTCCAGTGGGGGTGGGTGTGGGGGGGGAATAGGGTACATCGTTTGAGGAGCTCCAGTGAATATACCTGCTACATAATCTGGGAAAGTCAAGAATCGTAAACGTTTTAAGTGCCATTGGATAGAAGCCTATATTACTGAAAGACATAAATCCTTCTGCTGTTTCCTCTTCACAGCGCGTCCTGTGTTGTCTGGGACAGGCTCCAGCACCCCTCACCCACCCCACAGCCCAGTACTGGTTAAGCGCTTGGAAGATGGATGGGAGGATGTATAGATGGACTTTCAATGTCCTGTTGCTATTTTCTTATCCCATACTTCTGCTTTGCACTACGTCACACTTGTTTTATAATAACATCTTTTCTTTCAGGTTCTTACCTGCTCTGTTACTTGCAGTACATGTATTACTATTGCCAACATTACCAGTCATTAACCTGGTTTATTAATATCCTGCATTAGAAGATGCGAAGGCTTTACAGAACCCTGAAAGCTCGCGAAATGTGAGTGTGGTTCCTTTGGTCATGTGCTTCAGGCTTCAGGAGTTAAACTTAATGTTCTTCCAGTGGTTCTGTGGGTTCCCTCTGCATACTCATGTCTCCCACAGTCCAGGCTGACTGGCATCTCTGAATTGTCCATAGTGTGTATGTTCGTGTGTGTGTGTATCTGTCACCTGTGATGGACTGGCATCCCGTCCAGAGTATCCCCCACACGGTACCCTTTCCTGCCTAGGATAGGCCCCGCCCCCTCACAATCCACTGACATGTGGTGTGATATTAACATGCATGGCTACTTGCCTCCGCATTAACATGCTGGAGGTGACAGCCCACAAGGCAGCACTCATTGTTTGGCATTTCATTGCTTTTTTCCTCTAATATCGATCAGTTTTTAATTGCCATGCTCACTTATGAAAGGCGGTAACAAAAGGCACCATTTAAATGAGGCTCCCAATCTTCCGAGACAAAACGGAGACGTGCGTCCGGATGCATGGATCAGCGTCCTCCTCACGACACACAACACGGATAATTTACCGCAGCTTGGGCTGAAGTAGGGGGGCGTAAAAATAAAAAAATGACAAAAATCGGAAAAGCAGACTCTGCCACATCTCAGAGAAAGAGCGTCTGCATACCAGTCTTCTGAACCACCCCCCAACACCTGAACAGAACCTGCACACTTTTACAGTCTAATTTACCCCACCCCGAATGAAACAAGCATGAGGAGAGCAGAATTTTCCAGCTCACAAACTGCGTCTTTTAAAACGTCGAGGAAAATTTCGGTGATGACTCCGGTTGTCGAGTGAAGTCGGGAATAAGATTATCCATCACAAAGTGTGAGCGATGCTATCTTTGATCAAGCGTACACAGGGCCTGCGTTATATCACTTTTAGAGCGGGATTACACCCTCATTTGCGATTTATCGTGCACAGTGAGCTCTCCTTAACGTATGGGAAGCGGTGTTTCGACACTCTGTCACATGACGCTGATCGCAGACGCTTCTCTCGCTACAGCGAGTATCAGAAGGTCACCGGTGCTTAAATATTTTTATTGCTGCTGCGTGACAAGCTTCAGAGGTCAGTACAGGTCATTAGCTCACTGCGTCTCCACACTCTCTGCGGGATGCAGACAGTCCTGGGGAAAAAATGCAGTGCTCCAAGTTACTGCGTCCCATTCTGCTGGATCCATCCTGGTCGCGGAAAATGCGTAATTTGCTTTCTCAGTGAATACAATGGCCCTTTAAGTTACAAGTGAATTAGCCAAATTTGTGTTAGGTAATGGGAGTTTTATTACACTTTATTATAATTGAGGGGGGGATATAAAGCTCTCACAATCACCTTAATAGACCTCAAGAGCATTAAACGAGCCATATTTATTCATAGCATGTAGAGAGTGGGCAGAATGCTCCGAGGAGCAGAGTAGCCCATAATGACTGGATGCTGACGCATTCCATGGTGGAGTTCTTTTAGCCTCTCGCCGGATCCTTTCATTCAAAGTGACTCAGCAGGATGGCTTGGCGACACTGGGTGACCTCTCACTGCTTCCCGCTCCATAACCCGTCTGATTTAGACCTCGAGCCTCACAGCACTGGTGGGCATATCTGGGCGGAGTTACTGCCATTCTGTTCCAGGGCCTGTTCTCAAGGAAAGAGATACTTCATGGAAGGGGATACCGGCAGGCTTTGGGTGTGTCCGACTGGGCATCCTGGGCAGGTGAAAGGAAGTATAAAGTGACAGTAAGAATAAGAATTAATGAATCATTTTAATAAATGATTAAAAACAAGTTTGACAGTTGCATTTCGTTGTTATTTTGGAGATGGCCTCTTGTATCGCTGCCTGGCATCAGAGAGATGAAAACTCACACAACACAAAAGCCTTTATAACGCCTAATCCATTTGGCTTGTTCCGGGGAGATCTGGAAAGGGTGTGGGGCAACCCAGGAACAGAATGACAGGTGGAACAAAGACTGGGAGGTGAAATGGCGTAATGAAATAGTAGGTGGAACAGAGAATACTGGGTAGCAGAGGTAACAGAATGGAAGATGGAACAAGGTAATAGAATGATGAGGTGAGCAGAGGTGACAGAGCAATAGATGGAACATGGTAATAGTATTGTGTGTCTCACTTGTATGTCGCTTTGGACAAAAGCGTCTGCCACGTAAATAAATGTAAATTTGAATGTAATGGGATGGCAGAGGGAGCAGAGGTAACCGAATGGTAGATGGAACAGTGTAATAGAATGGCAGGTGGAACAGGGGTAACAGAATGATGGATGGAATGGGGGTAACAGAATGGCTGGTGGGACTGGGGTAACACAATGCAGGTAGAACAGGGGTAATAGAATGATGGATGGAATGGGGGTAACAGCATGGCAGGTGGAACAGATGCAACAGAATGGCGGGTGGAACAGGGGTAACAGAATTGCAGGTGGGACAGGGGTAACAGGATGGCTGGTGCAACAGGGGTAACAGAATGGCAAGTGGAACAGGGGTAACAGAATTGCAGGTGGAACAGGGGTAACAGAATTGCAGGTGGGACAGGGGTAACAGTATGGCTGGTGCAACAGGGGTAACAGAATGGCTGGTGGGACAGGGGTAACAGGATGGCTGGTGCGACAGGGGTAACAGGATGGCTGGTGCAACAGGGGTAACAGAATGGCGGGTGGAACAGGGGTAACAGAATTGCAGGTGGAACAGGGGTAACAGGATGGCTGGTGCAACAGGGGTAACAGAATGGCAAGTGGAACAGGGGTAACAGGATGGCTGGTGCAACAGGGGTAACAGGATGGCTGGTGCAACAGGGGTAACAGAATGGCTGGTGGAACAGGGGTAACAGGATGGCTGGTGCAACAGGGGTAACAGGATGGCTGGTGGAACAGGGGTAACAGGATGGCTGGTGCAACAGGGGTAACAGGATGGCTGGTGCAACAGGGGTAACAGGATGGCTGGTGGGACAGGGGTAACAGGATGGCTGGTGGGACAGGGGTAACAGAATGGCAGGTGGATCAGGGGTAACAGGATGGCTGGTGCAACAGGGGTAACAGGATGGCTGGTGGAACAGGGGTAACAGAATGGCTGGTGGAACAGGGGTAACAGGATGGCTGGTGCAACAGGGGTAACAGGATGGCTGGTGCAACAGGGGTAACAGGATGGCTGGTGCAACAGGGGTAACAGGATGGCTGGTGCAACAGGGGTAACAGGATGGCTGGTGGAACAGGGGTAACAGAATGGCTGGTGGAACAGGGGTAACAGGATGGCTGGTGCAACAGGGGTAACAGGATGGCTGGTGGAACAGGGGTAACAGGATGGCTGGTGCAACAGGGGTAACAGGATGGCTGGTGGGACAGGGGTAACAGGATGGCTGGTGCAACAGGGGTAACAGAATGGCAGATGTAACAGGTAAGAGTGGGGAATAAAACAGGGGTAATAGAATTGCAGAAGTGGACTGGCGTTAAAAGTGGGGGGAGAGCAGAGGTTAGAAAGTAGGCAGGAAAACATTCGGAAATAAGTGTACCTGGGGGCACAGGTGCCCTCTGAGGTGGGTACTGGGAATTGCCCGTGTGGCCTCCGCCGGCGGCCCCCAGCACTCTGCCTGAGGGTGCATCCCCGGCCCCCACCTCAGCCTGGCATTAGTGTTATAAATTGGGTTTGGAGGCCGCCGGCGTGGCCCTAATTCATCATGCAGTGTGGCGGCAGTTCCCTGGGTGACAGCGAATCCGGCCCAGTGCTACACAGCGCTCTCATCTTTTATTCAGAGCGCCGTCGTGGCGGAGGTGCCCAAGTACCGGCTCAGCACACAGCCTCGCCTCAGACCAGCGGACGGAGGAGAGCTGTGCGTGGTTCATTTCTGTGGTCGGAAAAAGGATGTTTGGTCACATTGCTTGAACAACGCGGGGATTTCTGCCGGCGAGTGGACAGGCCCAGTCGAAGTCCGTGGCCCCAGCCAGAGACACGGCTGTTCAGGGACGGTGCTCATTTGCATCGTAAACGGCGCGGAGCTGATTGGCTGATGAAGACAAAGACAAGAAAAATACAGACTGAACAATAGAAACGTTTATGGCCCCGAATGTCCTCAGCAAATACAGACAGGTGACCCCGAGATACTAAATGGCTTCTAAAGGCTGTGGGTGGGGTGGGGTGGGGGGGTGATGGAGGGCGGTACCTAAAAAGATGAGTGAACAGAAGCCCCCACCATCATGGTGTCTTATTGAGGGTCCGTTAGCCATTAGCCGTTAGCTAGAACACGCAACAGGGAAGATGGAGGTGAAAGATGAATGAGGAGCAGAAGAGCGACACGGGAGACGTCGCTTCAAAGCACAAAAAAAATGGGGGGTAAAAAAAACCGGGTGGCACAGATGTTCAGAGAGAGCCCTCTGACTCCATCTAAATTCTGAGGGAGAGGGTCTCTTTTCCTTCGGCGTCGTCACCATGGCAACTGCTCGAGCCAGCAGAGCTGCGGTCCGACCTGAGCTCCGGTGAGCGCGGTGGCACACGTGCGTGTGTGCGTGCGTGCGTGTGTGTGTGTGTGTGTGCGTGTGTGTGTGTGTGTGTGTGTGCACGCGCATGCGTGACTCTTGCCTTCTACTTGTCCGTGAGCCTGTTTCCACGATCGAAGTCTACGGCAGGCAGAGGGGTTGATGTTCCTCTCAGAGGAGCTGCCTCTGGACCTGGAGACAAAAGACATCGCTGGAGCCATCTGTTATCCGGCCCCTTCTCCGGCGCGGTGGGCTGGAGCATCGCGGTAGAGCAAATGGGGTGTGTGATTGGCCGGTGCCAACGACACCTCGCGGGTGTTCAGCAGGCCCTCCAAACACAGCCCACACAGCATATGCGGCCGTACCGCACACGCTCCGCACCGACGCTGCCGGGACGCTCCCAAAATAGTAGGCGAAGTTTCGCATTCGCTTCTCTCACCTGGACCATTTCTTTGCCGCACTCCCCAACTCTCCCCAAGTCGCTCCGAAAGTTCGCTAGATGTTTGCCAGGACAGCAGGTGCTTTCAGCACCTTCTGCGTGATTCAGAGGAGCTGCGATGGAAGGAAATGCTGATCCCTTCTTGATTTCGTCAAAAACGGAGGACGGGAAATGCGGCCTTCCATGTTTCAAGCCATCATAGAATCACAAGATGATACAGCACTATGATGAGTAAGAAGAGCCCAACACTTTAGCGTATCTAAAGACAATATAAGCCTTTGTCATTAGCTAGATGCGCAAATTATATAAATGTTGAGATCTGAAGGCTTTCTGAACCAGAACCTCAAACTCCTTTAACTCCTTAGAACATTATACCTGAAACCTAAGAATGTTCTCTGATTGTCTCACAGCAAAGTTTTCTCATTTTCATGGCTTTTAGATCCCGTTGTTTTTGTTTCCGGTGTGCCTGAATGTGTGCCAGCACAGATCCTGCAGCGTTTTCCATCTTTAGAGAGAATAAAGAGGTGAGATAATGAGATTTGTCTCTCGTGTGGCTCGTCCCGGCTTTTGTTTGTTTAGGATTTCTTTCATGTGCTAAGAGAAACGATTATCTGATCGGGGGGTCAAATTCTGCAGATGAAGGATAAAATATGTCCTTGTTGGTTCTCCGACGGCGCATCGAACCACACGATGACCTGAAAATGACCACAGCAGTTTCAAAGTGGTTATAAGGCCCAAACTCAATGGCACAAAAAAAATGTTATTTTTTTGTTTCCGTGTGGCTTAACTTCTGCCTCACCTCAGAGGGGTTAAAATTAACAGGATAGTTTCAATAAAATGGCCGTAAAGTAGTTACAAGCACCAGGTAAGGCTATGAGAGAATCTTCAGCATCATCCCAACAATATGTAAACACCTAGAACCTGAAAAAGTCATTTAAAAAAATTCAGAAAACTGAGCACCAAGCTGAACAGAAGCACTTGGAATTTTGTCAGCTCTGACACCTACAACCTTTAATCTGGTGTATTTTTCCCCCCCCCGGAGGGCAGAAAGGCGTAAGGCAACGTGAAATGGAGCAGGGATGGCGTCAGCCCTGCCTTCGCTTTGAATCCATCCCGCTTTCTGACCCACACTGGGAAAATATGTTTGCCACAATCTTAATCATACGTGGAGACACAGGGGAACTGTCTTTACCTCTTACCACCATACTTTGTTGATATAAAAGCCTGTCTTGTTCAAACGTCCTTGGGTCAGGCTTTTATGTAAATCAATCTGATTGGTTGCATTAAACATGAGTATCAAGCCATAGGCAGCCCCTTAAGCTGATCCCCAATCAGAGGCAGGCAGACATGAAAATAAGGTTCTAGGTATTCCTACCAATGTGAAAAGCAAAAGCGATCAGCTCAGCTCCTCCTGGCCGTACCTATCACAGCATGCCGGTTCCATGTATATACCATCATCATCCCAAACATATTACTAATCTGCCTTCTGGAAAGTTCCAGATGAGGACCCTGGTGTGGTATTAAGCCGACGTTATTGCGTTTACTTAAAAGCTCATAAGAGTAACCAGTGAACCTAAAGCAAATATGTTTGTTTTGTTCCTCAAGGATACTTTTTCCATCTAATTTTCAAAAGCTTCAGTATTTGATTTTCCAGCACTATCGCCCTCAAAACCAAAGTACATAAAAAATCCATGGAAACTTTATGTCAGAATCACTTCAATGCATACAGATTTGCCTAACCATCTAACTAACTGAGGTAGCCCGTGGCAATGCAAAATTAAAATACAATTAACTATGCAACTCCATGGATAACTGGATGCAGCAGAGAGATCCTATAAGACTTGGCAACAGGTCCAGAATATATAAGATTGTCTCCTTGATTCTGAGTCTATAGGGGGTAAGTACAATATATAAGGAGAGCATGACAGCACAGCATGAGGAATACAGCATGTCACTTTGGAGAGAGAACATGTGAATACAGAGTAAAAAGGAAGCTTTGATCATCACAGTTCATGACAGTCAGCTACACAGAGAATGAAAAATGCAGTTTCATCATCACATTGTACTAGAGAGAGCAAAGGGTTTGATCATCACAATTCACTACGCTGAGGGTGAAGGGAAGGGTTTGGCCATCACAGTTCATCACAGTTCTTTAAATCGTCTAGTTGTCTATTCCTCATTTGCTTCTGGAACCTTAGCATAATGTATAGTGAGTTTCCCAACAGTAAATTGATATTTATTGTAACATATAGATTTTTTTAGTTAGAGGAACAGGACAGGGGGAAGGCAATTATAGTGTAACAGATTCACACAGATTTTTTATTCAGAAGAGCAAGATACTGGGAAAAGATATTTAGTATAACATACAGATTTTTCACCAGAGGAACAGGATACAGGGAGTGGACATTTAGTGTAGCATGCATCTTTTTATCAGAGGAACAGGATACAGGGAGTGGACATTTAGTGTAGCATGCATCTTTTTATCAGAGGAACAGGATACAGGGAGTGGACATTTAGTGTAGCATGCATCTTTTTATCAGAGGAACAGGATACAGGGAGTGGACATTTAGTGTAGCATGCATCTTTTTATCAGAGGAACAGGATACAGGGAGTGGACATTTAGTGTAGCATGCATCTTTTTCACCAGAGGAACAGGATACAGGGAGTGAACATTTAGTGTAACATGCATCTTTTTATCAGAGGAACAGGATACAGGGAGTGAACATTTAGTGTAACATGCATCTTTTTATCAGAGGAACAGGATACAGGGAGTGGACATTTAGTGTAACATGCATCTTTTTATCAGAGGAACAAAATGTGCGATATAGACATTTAGTGTAACATACACCTTTTTTGTTAGAGGAACAGGATACAGGGAATGGATATTTCGTATAACATATTTCCGGTTGCGTGAATGAAAAATACAAAATGGGGAAACATCTTTGGCACCGCAGGCACCCATCAGCACTGGAGTTAATGAAACAGAAAATTCGGGGCGGCCATGCGTGGAGACTTTGGCCCATTCGCGGTGTGATGGTGTGGGGTCGTGGGGGTGCGGGGGGGGGGGATTGGGGTGAGGGCAGTGAGGTCCAAGCACCAGGGCTCAGTGTCTCCCTTTATCAGGGCTGTGGGGGGTTACTCACTTCTGGGGAAGCATTACTACTCAGTTTCTGAGTTCAGGAAGTGGGTGGGGGGTGCCTTGATGGTTAACTGATGAATTTTGTCAGGGAATTCTGGGAGCTCAGTAATGAATTAACTGACATGGGAAACAGGCGTCTCAGAGACTCTTTGCTGTGGATGTAGGTCTAGGGGCAATTTCTGCAATAATATTCTGATGTTATCTTATTCTATCCCCCAGCATACATGCCTATTAACATTTGAACACTATACACTAAGCAGAAGATCTTCCTCACACACCAGTTTGGTTCTGAGATCTGTCTGTATAACCTGGTAAGCCAGATCTTCATATTACACCACAAAACCACCAACTTTTCTTTTATTAACTCTCTCATGCCTACTAGGAAATAATATTGTAATATATATACACAGATAATGTGGTTATCAACAGTGTCGATATCCAGCGAAACTCTCTCTCCTTTGCATGGCCTTAGACAGCTTGCTTTCTTTCTCATAGTTCCTTATCCCATCTCCAGAAAGTGATATTGAGATTCCGCGTGGACATACGGACGGGAGCCTTATCGCCTCCGAGATAAAAAGACTCATGCAAAGAACAGGATGGGACCGGAGGATCCAATCTCCAATGTAACGTATCCCGGAGCTCAGGACCGCTCAGATCAAAAGGAAGGCATCCACATCATGCGAAGATCTGTCAGATCTGTCAGAATTAAGCAGAAACAGGGACTCAGCTAGCGCTGCATTGCTAAATCGCTATGGATTATGCACTGGTATTTTCAGCATGGAATTAAAGCAGATTTTACTGTGCTCACTTCTAATGGAATGGATTACTAAGCATGATCAGCATATCCTGTGTGTTTAATAAAGCAGAGTTTCCCAACCCGGTCCTCAGGGGAGCAAAAATGGGAGCTAGGAGGGAGCAAAAATGTGAACTGTCTATAGGTCCCCAATGACTAGGAACAAAAATGTGGCGTGCCTGGTAGGGAGCTTGGAGGGAGCAAAAATGTGAACTGTCTATAGGTCCCCAATGACTAGGAACAAAAATGTGGCATGCCTGGTAGGGAGCTTGGAGGGAGCAAAAATGTGAACTGTCTATAGGTCCCCAATGACTAGGAACAAAAATGTGGCGTGCCTGGTAGGGAGCTTGAAGGGAGCAAAAACGTGAACTGTCTATGGGTCCCCAATGACTAGGAACAAAAATGTGGCATGCCTGGTAGGGAGCTTGGAGGGAGCAAAAATGTGAACTGTCTATAGGTCCCCAATGACTAGGAACAAAAATGTGGCGTGCCTGGTAGGGAGCTTGGAGGGAGCAAAAATCTGTCTATGGGTCCATGAGGACTGGATTGGGAAAGAAATATGCTATACAAAACAGGCTAAAGTTTATCCTGATTTACCTGGCCATTGTTTTTTGTCCTCAACCCGTCGTCCATAATCACTCATCCCACACAGGGTCACCTCGTCCCCGAAGCCTGGTTGGGTTTACCATGGACATCATGCCTGCCGGTTGTAAGACACATAGTCAGACACGGTCGGCACACTACAGGCGATTCAGCGACACCAGTTCCCCAATGTGCCCGTTTTTAGAGCGCAGTGAGGAGACCCGTGTAAACACAGGGGCAAGAATCGAACCCGCAACCCTGGAGGTGGGAGGTGCTACAGTGCTACCCACAGAGACATTGCGCTGCCATCGTTAGAGCACTGAATTACAGCAGCAGGATTAAATAAAATTGGATTCAGATTGGGTTTTGCCCAAAGACAGGGGTGGAAACTGGAATTTAGATTTTGGGAACTTTGATTGCTCATTAATCAGACAGAAACAAACACACACAAATGGAAACTTCAGACCCAGGTCCATGAGGATTTTTCTCAATTAAGGCTTTGCACGATGGAAGGCAAGATAGCTGCTTAATTAACGAGACGAGCTGTCTCAGAATGCAAAGCGACACCTTTTGCCTGTAACAGACAAGCTACCTGCATTCTGAAAGCTGAGTTTGACAGCAACGGGTGAAAATGTCTTATTAATAGCCAGAAATGTATGTGTCTATTACAGTGGAGGGCAATTATGAGACTAACACAGTCTGTACAGGTACTGGGTGTCAATATCAAGCTAATGTTGTAACAGCAACCAATTATTGTTATTAATTAAATGGCAACCTTGCTTATTGTTCCTTTATGCAATATACTTACTGTGCTGCAAACTCTTCATAATATAAATATATATTTATAAAGTCTTTATGCACATTTTATGAATCATTTATTAATTCATTTATAGTCTTAATCTCCGCAGCGTGTATCGGTACACACATGAGTGTGTGCTGAGGTATACACACACGGGCAGGACTCTAAGCATAAGCAGTGACCCCCGGCTTTGGTCACAGGATCGAATATGAAAATTGGTGTTATTTTTTCATTTCTGGTTTGAGTTTCCAAGGCGACCCTTTCCAGTGGGGAGGGGGAGCGTCAGCGTGCGGTCGTTAAGCGCCGAGGGGACGGGCCGCTAATCACCGGTGCAGCTCGCTGTCGTTGTGGTCGCCATTGTGAGGCTCGCACCCACCCCGCTGCTCGCACGTGGACATTTTCAGCCCTGGACAATTACAGCTTTCGGGCCCGTGATTAGAGCCCCTTCCAGATCAACAGGTGGTGCTTATTTTTCCACATGATTTCCTCCATTCCGTCCATCATAATCATGCGGCACAAGCGCAGGCTAATTTCACACTCGTGTGATTGTGTGTAAGGAGACATGGGGCTCTGTGTGACTGTCACGCCCAGCACCACATTATACAGATGTGTCTTTAGAAAGGATAGCTCTGCAAAGATGGAAGTCTTTCAATTCTGTTTCTCCGAACGGATTCACAAGGTTCAACAGTAAGAGCTAAAACTAACCAGTTGAGTACTCTGTCACTATGACTCTTTATACTCAAATAGTTGGTTGAAACAAAATTTCGGTCTGGATTTTTACATTCTGGACCTGAACTATCCACCTCTGGCAGTTAGACTACCAACTCTTGGGTTTGAAAAAAACATCCATCCATCCATCCATCCATCCATCCATCCATCCATATCCATGCACTTATCCAGTGCAAAGGTATATTTATATATATTAGGGGGAGGTGATTGATGATATGGACATTCCCCCATCCCCCTGGTTTCTACACCCTTGGTGATTCCCAATTTCAGTATGGCAGGAGAAACAATGCCGTATAGCAGCTTTTCCCAACCTGGTCCCTGTGGACCCCCTGTACGGTCCACATTTTTGCTCCCTTCCAGGAGCTAGGGAGGAGCGAAAACATGGACTATCTGGGGTCCCCAAGAACCGGGCTGGGAAACAATGTTGTTCTGTCAAAGGTTTGGAGAGATTCCTGGTTCCATAAATCTCCTTCTGCAGGGCAACATTCTGAAATAAACCAAACTCCTACCCCATTACCCAGGTGTCAAGCTACTCTTTCTAATGGGTATCGGCGTCTTCTCAGAGCATTAAATCACCATTGTCCTGCCGCTTTAATTACATGTGGAAACAAAGGGAGGCGCTGTGTCAACCCATCAGTCTTTCTGTCACTCACAAAATTACTGTGCAACAGCAGATCCAGATGATCGGACCCCCCCCCCCCCCAAAATATATAAAAATAAACTGCCATGTAGCTCTTGGTAGTAGGGCTTATAGATCAAACTATAACTGCTTGCATTTTAATAGGCAGACAGAATATCCCAGTATGAGTAATGGGAGTAATGGGAGAGTGGTGGCTTCGGCGGTTGATTGAGTCTCTGAGTCCCGAATGTCACAGAATCACGTGAAGCTCCAGCACTTCGCTGGGGTGTCATTGTTGGAGGAGGGGCAGTTACAGGGGTCTTAGTGACTGTACGCGTGACCAGTCGCTCATTCCAGCCGCGCGGCAAATAAGCCGGATGCCGCTGTTGGGGACATGGGGGCTGAGGCTTATGCCAGGAGCCCGCCAGGCCCCGCCTCCTACCGAAGACAATGTGACCGTCCCGCGGCTGCGGCTGAGAGGAATGAATAAATCCATAAGAACAGTGCATGACATGAACTACGCTATCTCCGCTGGCCCGGAACATTCCTGTCCTCATCCCAGCCCAAGCGCGGAGGAGAGTCACGCGACAGATGGGCCTCGCGAAGTTGCACCGGTCATGGACGGAAGTTCTGGGATAATCAGCCGGTGGTGCTTATTTATTTAATTTGTTTCCTCGAAGACCGGTCAAGCATGCAGAGTTACTCATGCTACCCGGAGCTGAGAGAGATTAGAGTGTGTAATTTTTTGCAAAAAACAACATAAATAAAATGAAATAGAAAAAGGACTTTTCTCAAGCGGATCTCTTGCTGGGATTTGTACCTGTGAACTTTAAGTCGCTTTCAAAACCAAGATGCTCCCTACTGGCCCGAGGGGAAGAAAGTCTTCGAAGGAGTGGGCTTCGAGCTCGGATTGGCTGGCAGGGATCAATTTAAATCCCCACCCACCCATGCCCCCCCCAGGCCCCATCTGCAAGCCGTCTCTGGAGTAGTGGGGGAGGATGATGGGACGAAGGGAGTGGAGCGAATCAGGAGAGGCACTCGGCCACCTGGGGCACCGGAGCCGTGGGCACGCGGCATCCAGAGAGGGCGGCTTGTTAAACCGCGGGCTGAGGAGCTGCCGTATTAAAAACGAGCTGCAGAACCTCCTCTTCACCTCCTCGTAGCACGCACCCTCCTGCCGCTGCCATCGCTGACTCCATGCATGGCCGGATTGGTGGGTGCGGGGTGCCAGACATTGATGCCATCATGAGTGCCGCTTCTATAAAAGATAGAAGCATTAAGTAATGATCATGGATACTCCCACCCACCCTCCATACCCGCTTACTCAGCACAGGGAGACAGTCCGGCAGGAACATATCCCAGAATGCACTGGGAATTAGGCACGGGGAGCCCCAGAAGGAATGCTGGTCAATCATTGATGTCAAGAGTGTGCATATTGACAGACACAAACACATGGGAAGATTTTACCTAACCCATATGTCTTTTGTAGCGTGAGAGAAACCCATAAAAACACAGGAGAACAAGAGATTAAGTGATAACCAACCCCGCAGTCCTGGAGCTGTGACGCCGCTGTGAGCTACCCAATAAAACTGGAACAGCGAGACGAAAAAAAAAATAAAACAGAATTCATCAGACTGCAAACACGCTTTTTACTTTGATAGGGTGGCAGATTTTACAAGGTGCAGTAATTATGCTGCTGCAACTGTAGGTGTTGTAAGAATTATCCACCCATTGCCATCCATGAAGTGTGTAACTGTGTCAGGGTTATGAGGAGCCAGTGCCCTGCATGGGGCAAAAATTAGGGGACGCTCTACTATAGCCTGCACCCCTAGCACAAAACACATACTGCACTTATTCATATGACTAAATGAATATGGGGAGTGTGTGTGGAGTTTGCATGCTCTCCCTGTGTCACGCTGCAGTGTGTGTGGAGTTTGCATGCTCTCCCTGTGTCACGCTGCAGTGTATGTGGAGTTTGCATGTTCTCCCCGTGTCAGGCTGCAGTGTGTGTGGAGTTTGCATGCTCTCCCCGTGTCACGCTGCAGTGTCTGTGGAGTTTGCATGCTCTCTCTGTGTCACGCTGCAGTGTGTGTGGAGTTTGCATGCTCTCCCTGTGTCACACTGCAGTGTGTGTGAAGTTTGCGTGCTCTCCCTGTGTCACACTGCAGTGTGTGTGAAGTTTGCATGCTCTCCCCATGTCACGCTGCAGTGTGTGTGGAGTTTGCATGCTCTCCTCGTGTCATGCTGCAGTGTCTGTGGAGTTTGCATGCTCTCCCCGTGTCACGCTGCAGTGTGTGTGGAGTTTGCATGCTTTCCTCGTGTCACGCTGCAGTGTGTGTGGAGTTTGCATGCTCTCCCCGTATCACGCTTCAGTGTGTGTGGAGTTTGCATGCTCTCTCTGTGTCATGCTGCAGTGTGTGTGTGGAGTTTGCATGCTCTCCCCATGTTGTCCTGGAGTGTGTGTGGAGTTTGCATGCTCTCCCATGTTGTGCTGGAGTGTGTCTGGAGTTTTCATGCTCTCCCATGTTGTGCTGGAGTGTGTGTGGAGTTTGCATGCTCTCCCCATGTTATGCTGGAATGTGTGTGTGGAGTTTGCATGTTCTCCCCATGTTATGCTGGAATGTGTGTGTGGAGTTTGCATGCTCTCCTATGTTGTGCTGGAGTGTGTGTGGAGTTTGCATGCTCTCGCATGTTATGCTGGACTGCATGTGGAGTTTGCATGCTCTCGCATGTTATGCTGGACTGCATGTGGAGTTTGCATGCTCTCCCATGTTGTGCTGGAGTGTGTGTGGAGTTTGCATGCTCTCCCATGTTGTGCTGGAGTGTGTGTGGAGTTTGCATGCTCTCCCCATGTTATGCTGGAGTGTGTGTGGAGTTTCCATGCTCTCCCATGTTATGCTGGACTGTGTGTGGAGTTTGCATGCTCTCGCATGTTATGCTGGACTGCATGTGGAGTTTGCATGCTCTCGCATGTTATGCTGGACTGTGTGGGGAGTTTGCATGCTCTCCCTGTGTCACACTGGAGTGTGTGTGGAGTTTGCATGCTCTCCCATGTTATGCTGGACTGCATGTGGAGTTTGCATGCTCTCCCCATGTTGTGCTGGACTGTGTGTGGAGTTTGCATGCTCTCCCCATGTTGTGCTGGAGTGTGTGTGGAGTTTGCATGCTCTCCTCATGTTATGCTGGAGTGTGTGTGGAGTTTGCATGCTCTCCTCATGTTATGCTGGAGTGTGTGTGGAGTTTGCATGGTCTCCCGTGTTTTGCGTGTGTGTGTGGAGTTTGCATGCTCTCCTCATGTTATGCTGGAGTGTGTGTGGAGTTTGCATGCTCTCCCCATGTTATGCTGGAGTGTGTGTGGAGTTTGCATGCTCTCCTCATGTTATGCTGGAGTGTGTGTGGAGTTTACATGCTCTCCTCATGTTATGCTGGAGTGTGTGTGGAGTTTGCATGCTCTCCTCATGTTATGCTGGAGTGTGTGTGGAGTTTGCATGGTCTCCCGTGTTTTGCATGTGTGTGTGGAGTTTGCATGCTCTCCTCATGTTATGCTGGAGTGTGTGTGGAGTTTGCATGGTCTCCCGTGTTTTGCGTGTGTGTGTGTCCGAGTGTGTGTATAGTTTGATTCAGATTCCCTCCTGGTTTTCTGGTTTCCACCACAGTCAAGAGTCATGTAGCTAAGATAATTGCCAACACTGCATCCCATCCAACCTTATGCCCTATGCAACCTGGGACAGGCATCACTAATCCCCCACCTCCTCTGGATAAGCTGTTGCAAGATGGATGGATATGTAGCTGACATGTTCTTTCCCCCTAGATTGTTAGATTCATGGATCAGAATATTATTGAATTTAACATCTGTGTCCATCAGCCTTCCGGATGCTGGTCCAGCTGCTTGCATTCTCTTCTCGCCTGCTTGCAAACTCAGCCGTCTGTCGCCTAGCAGCAGCAGGTCCCTGCCTCCCCCCCCCCGCCACAGCCGACTGCGGCTTCACCCGAATCACCGACGTAAGTGCTCCTGTCATATGTCACGCACGAGAATGAGCTGAGTTTCAAGCCGCCAAGGAGAGCCACTTGTAGATAATGGAGGTCAGCTTGCCGGTCAACGTGAGGACCTCATGCAGTAACTGAAGGCACCCTGTTTTATTAATATCGTTAAATACCAAGCATAAGCACAATCATACCGGGAGACATGGGTTATGGTGTTAATATGGAAGGATCATGTGACAGGAAATTCGGGGCCAAACTGAGACCAAAATGAACCAGAAACAAAATAAGGGATGAAACTACAGCCAAAAGCAACATGTAATTGGAATGAAGATCCAAAAAGTCAAGGACAAAAGAACACATGACAGATATCATGGTTTAGGACCAGACTGAAACCAGTATCCATCCATCCACCCGTCTAACTTCCAACTGCTGATCCGGCATAGGGTTGTGTGCCAAAAAGTTTCTACTTAATGAAGTTCTGCTTAATGAGGTTCTGAACCACATTGAGACTAAGTAGAACATCGATGGGTAATCAGATTCTGAGTTAAACTAAGTCCAAAAAAAACACAGGGGGAGGAGGTCCTGGCCGTTTTCCCCGTCCCTCCCAGGCGACGGGATTTACATAGCGGCTACGGGAATGCGGAACGCGCTCTTTCCTATTCACCATCCGTAGCTCCTCCGGTGCCAAGGAGAACATGTGTTGGGTAATGAGGTGCAGGGCCAAGCCGAGGCCGGGCCACTCAATTCCAATATAACAAGGCACCTCAGCCAAAGTGAAAGTTTAATTTCACTTCAGCGCAGCCACTATTTGTGCAGCAAAAGACAGATATTTACAAGGCTGACAGATAATTAACTTCTTAATGCCATGTAGCCGTGTTTGTTCTGAAGGTCACCCAGTTTTGACTTCATTGTAATTTCCCTGCTTTATTTAATCTGTTATCAGTAATGCCTGCAAATGAACGGAGAGGGGATACGAGCAAATATCATCTAAATGTCACCCTCGTTATAAAAAGTACAACCCACTGGATCCGCCTTTGTTTCCAAGCCGGGTTCTGATGGGCAGCATGTTAATGATGTGTTAAGCGGCGGTAGTGGATCGGTACCGTGACCGACATGTGCGCGTACCTGAGCGTGCATGTGTGTCTGCGTGGAAGGGGGGAGGGGGCCAACGAACTGGCCTAGCCACTCCACCCAGCCAATTAAGCCCCACTTACCTCCAGGGTCATCCAGGGGGGGGAGCCGGGAATGTTGACCTTCAGAAGGGCGAGGTCATCGCACGGAAGCAGCTTTGCCAGCGAAGCCGACCTGCGACGGCGGCGCCGACTGCGTTATTCCTGACGGGCGCCAAATGAACGTCAATCGCAGGAAATGACACGTATTCCTTTATCAATCAGCATCCGTGTTTCCCATCTGACCCATCGCCCAGACTCAGAGCCCACTGACTGCAATCAGAGGATCCTAAGCACTTGTTATTTATAAATTTTTTTCCCCACACACGTGTGAAAGAGAGAGAGAAAATCTTACGGTAAACGAATGCAGGCTATTGATCGGGCTGAGTGAATGTTAGCCATCTGTTAAAATCTACACAAATAAAATATGAGGAACTGGATGCAGGCTCTTTAATAAAGGAGGCCTCGTATTTTATTTTTTTTTTTCTCTGAACCCATCCTTGGACGCGTGCTTTCAATTGATTTTTAGCTGAAACCTGAAATATTGACATGCTCCATCCTTGTGGGAAAATCAATGCAAGGCTTGCAGAAAAAAAAAGTGAAATTGAATACTATGTTCCAGACACTCAGACGCGGCCCAGGGAAGGGCTGTGAGCTGGGGGACTCTCACCCCGGTGGCAGTAACGTGGCACTCGATCAGAGCAGGATGGGTATTGAGAGTCTGAGGAGGCAGCCAGTCGACCGTGGGAAACAAATGAGAGGGAAGATCAGGGGAAGAGCGTAGGAGTTACGTGGCGCGGCTGTCAGATAGCGAGGGGTCATGAAGACGCTGGACGGACTCGGGACTCTCATCGTGACCTGGTGAACACGTGGAGGCAAAGGGAAACAGTAGAAGCGGAGAATGGAGGAGCCCAGGCATTACCATAATAATAAAAAACACAGGATATGGGGTTTGGGGCTGTTTCCATGGAAACAGAGCATCCTACACATCATGGTGACAGACAGAGGTGTATAAGTCTCTTGTGACTCTGAGATTACATGATCATATACGTACCTCATGGTTTAAACATGACAAATCATGTTGGTTATGTTCTCATGTAGCTCAAGTAATGATGATATCACATGTCTTCTGATCAGCGGTTAAGTGTTTACTTGGTTTAGGTTGATATTGTTACACAAGGCCACATAAAGGTTAAGGACTAGGGCTGACGAATAGGCCGTTTGATTCCTTTAAGGGACCATGCAGAAGCGTCATTTATCTAATTCGCTAAAGTAAAAATATTTAGCTTCATAGATGGATAAAGGACTTAGCATCCATCTCTAAGAGAAGCTAGCACAGCCATGATGACTCACAGTTTAGTCACACGGTACTACGGATTGAGATCACCATCTACCATCCACCCCGCAACAGCTAGTCTGAGCCAAGAGTGTAAATCCCCCCCACCCCATCGTTCACAGAAGTGTGCTGGCACTCGGCAGCACAGGTGGCTCCACCCCTCCGCCTGGTGATATTACCCCCCCCCCCCCCACCCCCCGGATCACATCTGACATGTGGTGAAGGCATCAGAGGTGACATTCTCATTAGGATAATTAAAACGCATATTTAATTGAGCTTCAAATACAATGCACAAATATTTAACATCTGAGATGGACTGGCATCCCATCCAGGGTGTCCCCAGGCTGGCCCGTGTTTCCTCAGACAGGCTCCAAGCACCCCTGTACTGGAGAGGTATTCATGGAAGATGGATGGATGGATTTAACATTTAGTGGTATATGAACTGGGAGAGAAGGGATCACCCTTAACCCGCGGAAGATGCATGTTTTCGGCCCGTCCAGACGCGGTTGCAGGTAATATTGTGTGCTTTGACTTGACAGCTCGATATCCATCTTCAGTGCAAGTCATAGATAGTGCAACAAACTTAATTAATGGCCAAGATCTAATCTCACCCTTATTTTCCTTTCATGAGATGGGTTTTACGTTAAAAGGGCAGATTAGGAGACGGCAAATTCTGCGAAGTTTGGGCTTTCTGTTGTTGCTTTTGACTTGACGCGTTAAGCAGCAGAGGGTAATTAATCATCACGTCATTAGCTGAACCCACACGGCTCTCCCCGTCTTTGATTAGAAGAAGGACGGGCTATAGATGAGCGAGCAACTGAAGGTTTAATTGTCTGCTCTGATATCCTCAGTGTCCCAGGGCTTTGTGCTCTGACTCGCACAGAGGCGGATATCAAGGCCGAGGCCACCTGCCAATCAGCACGCTTGAGCTCTTGCTTGCCAATCCCACAATGCTCCTGTTGCCAGGTAAAAATACGGCTACACTATATAATCTATGCTTCAGGAATACCTTCTCATCTTTATGGACCTCTGTATTTGTCATGAAATACCTGGCGTTTTGTGCTTATGCAGTTTGTCCTAAGACTACACCATACACCAGCTCAAAGGTCAGAAGGAATTACTTCCGGGGTCATCACATTTGATGTCATCACTCTGCACCTCCACTTGACTATTCCCGTGTTCGATTATCTTTCTCATTCATAAGTCGGAAAGAAAACGTCATGGAAATGTGTTGAAGACGTCACCCCTGTTGGAAACATGCCCCCTTAGCGATGTTGATGTCGGAGAGAATTTTGTTGTACGAGATTTCCCTGTGTCGTCATTTTAACATGGCAGCTTACATTTAGGTTTTAAAATGTTTATTTTGTTAAATGTATTAATAGTTGCAATTGCACGTGGTCGATTTAGAGAATACTATATCAGGAGAGTAAACAGTATCCTAGCGTGTCTCTTGAAAAAAGAATGTTGCTATGGGTCTACTAAAATATTATAATGCTTTTTTTGTGGTTTGACTAGCTAGTATTTCTTGTTTGTTTGTCTCTCTGAAAACAAAGAATCTTGCTCTAAATCTGCTAAAATATTATAAAGCAACAACACACAACAACAGCATGCTCGTAGGGGCAGCTGCGTCATTCCCAGATGTGTAGCTCGAATGGGAGATTGCTTGAATGTAACGTCACGCATCTCGGAATTTACGACTTCGCCGAGATAATCGAACGCTCCATACATTCCAGACACCATGAGGAAGACACTGGGTAATCTTATCCGCAAAAGGGCCGGTGTGTATGCAGGTTTTGGGATAGTTCAGCTAGTTCACACAGACCCAGGTGTGAGGACTCTTCAGCTACTGTAATCCGTCCTCTAATCAGTAATCTAATTAGGGAGTTGCGCCGAAAACTCGCATACACCCCAGACCCCGCACTAGGTGATCCTAAAAACAGAGGTGGAAAGTTCAGGTCCAGAAAGTAAAAATCCATACCAAGATTTTGTTTCAACCAACCAGCTGAGTACTCTGTGACTGTGATTCTTTATACTCAACTGGTTGGTTGAAACAAAACCTTGGTCTGGATTTTTACTTTCTGGACCTGAACTATCCACCGTTGCCTAAAAAAAAAAAAAAGAATTAGCTATCCCCTTTCTCCATTTTTTCAGCCTGGAAATTTACACACCTTAAAGATACAAGATGTAGCAACTAATCCAAACACCTGGCTAAGATGCGTGCGAACGACCACCGCTACAAAGTTTAGCAGTGTGTATGGTTAACAAAATTAGTCACCCTATCATTTAATCAGCCTCTTTACCAGTGCACCTCTCTACATTAGTGCACGTGTGCAGAGCCTTTTATCATAAGCCTAGGAAATAGTACACAGTGTTCATGAATAAAGAGTTATAAGAGGTGTTATACTAAGGTCACATTGTGTAGCCTTAAAGCTGCCCACAGCTAGGAAAGGAATACAAAACATTCACAGCCAAAGGCAAACAAAAACTGCTGTCCCTGTACTTTACTATACCACACTGAGGTATTTTACAATGCTAAGCCTTAACAACTCAAGGCCTTTTCATTTCTGGAAAAAAAACAAATTATTTGATATTGAAATTATTGTAAAACTGAACTAAATTTAGGACTAGCAGTTAATAGCAAAAGATTAATGACACACATGAAAAGAAAATCTAATTAAAAGGTGATTAACACTCCTGGTATGACCAAAACTATGATGTTACTTTATTGCCGCTTAACTCCGTGCCTCCTGATCTAACTGCTTAACACGCAGTTCCAGTGAGCACACGCATGCTTGGTTTAATTGCAATAGCTTTTTTGCACAAAGGAATGAAAAAAATGTTATTAAAGAATCCCTAGTTCATTTGTTTTGCATTCATTTACTGTAGCTAACAATTTTATTCAGGGAGAAGGGAAGGCTTAGACAATAGCACCGTTACAGAGTTTTATTAACGGGAGGGGGTGTCACTCCTTTCCTGAATATTTAAAAGACAGCTTCATCTGAAACAACCCACTTTTCTCTAATACCATAATTTTTTGTAGTTCCCTTCGCTAGTCCCTTTTAGTATATTTTCTTAAAAGAAACTGGTCAAGTGAAGCAACCCCGATGTCAGTACACAGAACACTTTCCTTCATCAATCAAATCACTATTTTATCTTATTCTGTCTTAATTGAGCCCCTGAACTATACACACAGCAAAAGGGGCAGCAATCCTTGATTAGGCAGCAGTTTTCTATCCATCTTCCGACCAAGAGGGCTGTGGGGAGACCGGTGTATGATTTACTTACAGACGCATTTTGGGATTTGCTGCCTGTTGCCGAGCTGTTGTTGAAATCTTTGCGGTTGAGTTATGCCCACTGCTTGTGACATTCGTAAATAAAACAGAAAGCTGGTATTATCTTCTGCAATTGTGGCACAGGCACATGCTAGAGTTAAACGTACAATAGGCCATTGTGCTGAGCTGGCAGTGGCCAGTCAAACATTTACCCTGGATGCCTGTAGGAGGTGCAGATCCCAGAGAGCGATAAGCCTCGCTGCCCGGCCCGAAAGACCCCCAAGGCCACAGGACAAGTTGTGCCGAAGCCTTCAGGAAATCTCCCGCTGGGGGCAGCAATGCGGTCGCCCAGCGGGATGGCCAACCATATACCCAGCTGAAGTTTCACTGGGTGGTAAGAGCTGCATAGCAGACTCGGTAAATGATGCACAGTTTAAACCGCAGACGTTTTGCATGCGACTAGGGAGGTGGTGGTTTGTTCCTGTCGGTTTTTTATACTTCTTGCTGAAATACAATGCGAAAAAAAACAAAAAATTTAAGAACATATGAGAATTTCGGGAGAACCATCAGATCTGTAAATGTGCGATAGGTTTGAATGTGAGCGTGAATGTTAAAAAGCCGGACTTACGTGTAATACGCCACGATCCGGGGCCCAGAAGGGGCTGCGTCATCACACCCTTGGGAAGGATGTTACCCCGATTCAAGCGCATACAAAGCGTAAGTGGTAAACACAGTAAGTCACCCTGCATTAATTAGTGGCCATAATAATAATGACGATGATAATTATAGTAATAAGTCCAGCAAAGTAGAAACGGTGTCACTCCGTCCTTGAGATGAACTGGACCCGCTGCTGTACAGTTACTATGGAAACCACTGGCAACTCCACCCAAAGAAGACGGTTCATTAGAATACAGGGAGAAACTGGTTAACATGAGTTAGGTGTTAAAAAAAAAAAAAAAATGGCGTCTTCCAGTGTATGAAGGTTAGCTGGCCGGGAAGATCTCAGTATGATTAATGCACAGACTTTTTATAGCCCTGGTGTTTTAGTTACAGGTCTGTGTGTGAACGAGAGAAAGAAGAAGGGAAGAAGGGAAGAAGGGAAGAAGGCGACAGCAATAATGTACAGTGATTGCAAAGACTATATTATTATATCACGATGTAAAACCATAAAAGAGTTTTTTTTCCTCCCTGATAACTGAGTAAGAAATTATTCTAGCAAATAGAAAACTGTGAGTTTCAGCTCTTTTTTCGAGGGGTGCTAGTGGGTCACATGGCCTTCCTATGTGACAGAACGCTTCTTCCTGTACTACAGGAGCACGTCCAGGGCTCTGCCCTAATCTCCCTTCGCACCTTGGCAGTAAGACGCAGCAGCCGCCAGCACCCCCCCCCCCACCCTCGCTTCCTCCTCACGGGCACGCGGCTCGCTAACCTGCATCTAGGCAGAAGGAGGTGCTTCCTGAGAGTCTGTCGCGGGCCCGTCATGGCCGCTTCCTGTCCTGGCTGGCGTCCACTCAGATGCCCGCCTCCATACCTGCTTTCCCTCTTACTGCTGCGCTTCTTTGCAAGCAATTTAGTGCGTAATCAACGATAAACAGCGCGCCTTGTGTTTTATTTGTTTCTGTTGCACACCGCTCACGCCGCACCCATCCCTGGCCCTGTGGGGTGGCTCGTGTGCGTTAATTATGAACTGTAGGATCGTGATACGCACCGCTGTTAATTACTTCCCTGTGGTACCCCCCCTCCCCCCCACCCCTCTGGGGGCCGGGCAAAGGACAGAGACGCGGTAAAGGACTTCTGGCTAAGAAGGTTCCTGGCTACAATCCCATGAGGGGCCTGATGTTGTACCCTTTACACGTGTAATTATCACAAACCACTTTATTGAAAAATATCCAGCTATTTAAATGAGCGAGAACTATGAGATATATGAGTCACTTTGGGCTAAAATGTCCAAATGATGAACGATTCTGTTGTGATAAACCCTGAAAACGAGGGACCATCAGAGCATGGGACTCAAATACATCCTATTAGCCAAAATAAGCCTCTTTGCACTCATTGATCATTTGTGAATTCCTCCTCATCGCCCACTCTTATAAAAAACACTCGACTTAGCATTGCCGTCTTTAGCGAATTAGCTCGCCACACTAATGCCTCTACGGCGAGCGAGGAAACACGAAGTTTGCCCTATTTATAGTTGGACCAATCAAAGCTAGGCCCCGTGCCCCACTGGACGAGAAGCGACAGTCTCTGCCAGTGACGTGCTGGGACCCCGGGATGCTCGCCGGCACGGCTGCGGATTTTGCGCCCTGCGTCTATTACCCGTGGAACAATCTGAAAAGCACAGAGCCGTGACCTTTATGGGCACGGCGGCCTTATCGGGCCGAGAGCACGGCCCACTGGTCCATCCGGTGCACAGGTCCCATCTGCGGCCTCACAGAATACGCAAACACAGAACAATTATAGATAAGAAAGCCTGCCTCAGCCGCTCTAAGCGCTAAGAACGGAGACTAAATTATTAACCACGCGGCCCCTTCCTGTCGATTTGCCTACTGCCTGCAGAGACGACTCTGACAGGCTGGGAACCCTCAGCACAGCGCGTGGATTGTTTTAAAATCACTGAAAGTCGACTACTGTGACAGTCACTGAATAGAAAGGCAAAACATACGACATTTGAATATCAAATCCTTGTGCCATGAAGATTATAAGCTGCTGCCCGGTAATAACACGTCTGTCGTATTTCAAGTTTACCGCGATCAGCTTCTGTGCGCATCTTGCTAGGCCACAGAGGTCAAAGGTCAACTGGTTTGTACAGTTCATGTCCTTGTCTAACCAGAGGCCTGTGGAAATCAGCTGTGCTCATTTATGTAACTCCCACAATGCAAAGCAGTTGCCCTATGCCATTAACCTAAGTGGCATTCGGGATGAAAAGTGAGCAGGGACACCACAGAGGAACACAGACTCGTCCCTTTCAAACGGCCAAAGCACTCAACACAAACAGCTTCAGTAAACAATAGCTTAAATTGTAAACATGCAGTGGATGCTGGGGCCCTTGAAGCAGCCCAGAAAACAAACAAGCAAGCAAACAAATGAATAAACAGGCAAACAAACGATTAGTTTGACTAAAAACAGCAACAAGACACAAGATGCGAGGTATCAAACTGTTAGGCACATATTACGGTTTCCCACAATGCACTGTGGGAGCAGGCATGAGGGGGCAGAGTGTGTGACCCTGAAGGAAAAGGGACGATATCCGCCATTGGCCTCCCTTACCATTACTTTATATGAAAGCGTCTGCTACTTAAAAGAGAATATGAAAAAATGATATTGCCATTCCAGTGGTCAAAGGGCCCCCTTTCTCCTTGACACACCCTGTTGGCCATCTGGTTTTACCCTGCCTTTCATTTTCCGCACACCCGCACACACCCGCACACGCCTGCACATGCCCACACGGCCGGGAGCTCCGCACCAGCGAGCGTGCAGGAACACGGCTCTTCTCGCGTCTCAGGCCGAGCGCCAGTCGTCACAGCCGCCCGCACAGCTGGGAAGTGGGCTCGGCGCTGGTCCCAGGCCTCCTAGAGCACCCCTGCCAGGGAGAGGGAGGGAGAGGGAGCCGGATCAGGTTTCTGGACCAGTCTGGGTCGGAGGTCTGAGCAGAACCAGGAGGAAGAATCAAACCACGTGTTATAAGACTGGCAGTCCGGCATAGGAGACGTGATGGAATGAGCTAGTCACATGACTTAGCCCCACCCCTCCAAATTTTAATGACATCATTTCTTTATGCGCTTATTACAGGCTTTGGCTCGAATGGGCCTGCTCTCGTTTCCTTCCCACCCAAGTCAGAGCCTGCTCCAGTGAAGTTTGGCTCACTCCGAAAGGGCACGTATCTGACAGCTGCTAACGTCCCTTTCACTCGACCTCAGATAAGCCCCCCTCCCCACCTCATGACCGGGACGTGCTCTGGAACAGGAATGCAGCCTTCAGTCACGGCTGTCCTCACCTGCCCACACACTTTGTCCTCCGCGAGTGTTTACACTGCGCCGGTGTGAATCACACCCCCCGAAAAAGTGCACTAACCCATTACCCAAAGGTCACCGCACGTTAGTCCGCATTGATCCCGTTCTGTAACATTTAAAAGCGTTCAAAGTGCCAATGTGCTCTTTCTACCAAGCCGGTTCTTTAATGTCTTCCCATTGTTTTGAAATCTTTTACATAATATATCGTTAAATTCAGACAAACTTCATTTGTTCAGCGCTACAGTTTTTATGCTAAACTGAACTCCCCAGTGAATGAGAAGTGAACATGTGATCGAACCCTTTTCACAGCTTTTATAATTATCATTATAATTAATCTCTTTCTCATAATGGTTTTTGTACGAGGTGTGAGACAGTTCACTTTCTTCATGCCAGTAAAACATGAGTATAAAATTGGTATGTAAATTTTATCTGAAAAGCTCCTGACACACATATAGCAGTTTTCCATATGTCATATAACAATGGGATTATAATTTTAAGATTCTGTTTATCTCTGCTTATCCTCAAAATAGCACCATTGCAACATCGACAGGGATTATTGGCTAAGCGCGTTCGCTATCTATTGGGAATTATTTGTGTACCTTGAAGCATACAGGACAAGGACTTAGACCTGATTAATAGAGCGTCCTGTCACACCACTATATTGCCTGAGACACCGAGGAAAAGGCAAATCCTCTTTCACCGCAAGCACTGATGCACAGTTTATTAGGAAGTCATCAGACTGGCGGTTTTTAATCTCCCTAAGTCACAGAGACAGATATCAGCAGATCATAATAACTGGATTTTCTGCATTCAGATTATCGATGTATATGTTTCAAAACATGTTTTGCCTTGTGATGATTTGTACTTGAATGCACTTAATTGATTTTTTTTTTGCTTTATTGAGTGATAGATCCATAATGCATTTTCAGTGTACGAGAACAATTAATGGTATATGCTGTTTGTGGCATAAACAATAATTCTTTATACATCAACAACATAAATTATTTGTTCCTCACTGAAGTAGCAAGCCACAAAGCTTTAAATATGATAATCCATCCATCCATTTTCCAAACCGCTTATCCTATTGGGTCGCGGGGGGTCCGGAGCCTATCCCGGAAGCAATGGGCACGAGGCAGGGAACAACCCAGGATGGGGGGCCAGCCCATCGCAGGGCACATTCACACACCATCCACTCACACATGCACACCTATGGGCAATTTAGCAACTCCAATTAGCCTCAGCATGTCTTTGGACTGTGGGGGGAAACCGGAGTACCCGGAGGAAACCCCACGACGACATGGGGAGAACATGCAAACTCCGCACACATGTGACCCAGGCGGAGACTTGAACCCGGGTCCCAGAGGTGTGAGGCGACAGTGCTAACCACTGCACCACCATGCCGCCCCCTAAATATGATAATAAATATAGATATTTTTTATTATTATATATATAATAAAAATGACATTACTAGTTCCTAAAATAACATCCAGTGATCCATAGTGAATGCTTATCCAGTGCAAGGTCGCAGTGACCCTGGATTCTATCCAGGCAGCACAGGGCACAAGGCAAGGGGACATTCTGGACAGGTTTGCAATCCATCCTGGGGTGCAGAGGCCACTGAGATACTAGTGATTGCTCATTCTGTGTTAGTGCTTACTGTAGAAGAGGGTGATGTTTGTAGTCTTCCATTACCTTGAATTTTTATTTAGTCTGCTTTAAAGCTGTCAGTTTGATAACAATATTTCAAACGTTTAGCTGCCTGCGTGACCCGAGAGTGATCACTTTGGCGGTATTGATGAACTCCCTTGTTCTACATCATATATCTCAGGATCTTTAGTCCTTGATTTGTCTCTCGGACAAATTGTTAGGGTGTTATTCACATTCTCCACCTTTTAGAGAATTCCATCCATGTCTTTGGATCGAACGGAAGGTTCTATCCGCACGTTCAATACTGAGGGCCGAAATGAGATTTTGAAAAGCAATGGTGGGTGAAATTATTATGTGCTGTCAATCACCGCCTGGTTTAACCCACAGCCCACCGTAATCACATTCACTCAAGCCTCATTTTTCCCATTACTAGTGTTTGATCTGTCTGAGACCTCCATCTATGGGTTCTGTTTATCTGATGGTTCTATCTATGTAGATTCCTGACAGTATATTCTACTGTCCTGTTTTCACCCCGGCTTTAATTAAGTTCCTAACTTGTCTGTCTTCTCACTCTCTTCAAAAGTGGGCGATTTCCAAGCCTGTAGTCTGTAATTAAGTCTACACCCTCCAGCATCATCCTAGCCTGCGACACTCCGAGCTTTAGTCACTAGTTGAATATAATTCCCAAGTTGACCCACAATGCTTTGATTGCGCACAAGTTTATGGGTCTTTTTTTAAATGTAGAGCATTTATCACCCAGTCATGAGTGAAATTGCCTTTTCCGTCCATACCTTGGTCACAGAATGTCCTCGCAATAATGTTTGTTGGCTTTAGGAGCCGCGCAGATGAATTACGAATTCATATGGGATATCGAGGGAGAAAATAGCCGTGTCGTATTGTTTAGGATTAATGTTGATCTTAGTTTTAACTGAAATTGGTTAGAAGTCAGGTTTGCAAGGGACTAAAGATTAAAATATATTACCAAATTATGTCGTAGTTAAGAAAACACAAAGGACCCAGAATTGCTGGCATATTCCTTTCCGTCTGTTTCTGGACTCTGGTGCCGATGCGGGGACCAACACGCAGCTTGCCCTGGAGAATTGTGGGATAGGCTTTGCGCACGCTTCCCGAAGCTTGCTCTCAGTCTGCCGAGATCCCCCGCTGGGTTCGGCGTTCTTCATCTACCATCCTGAGCAATGGTTCCTCACAGCCCACATCTCCACCCTGCTGATCCATCCAGTCCTGAGGCGGTTGCTCCCAGATCGCTGAAATATATGCGGAGAGCCGAGGCACAGGTTTGCAGGCAGGGGAGGGGGGACCATTATTAAGGGCCCCGGACTGCTGGAGTTTTGACATGGAGAACTGATCACTATGGGGGAAGGGATCACATCAGTTATAGAGCAGCCAGAGAGGGGGACGTTGGGGTTGGGGAGACGTGCCATGTAAGGAGAAAGCTCACCATGTAAAGTTCCCAGCTGCGTAGTCAAAATGAAAAGGAGCTCACTCGCTGTAGAAACATTGGAGAGGCACTTCATATTCAGCGATGGCCTCACTGAGCACTGAGCTCCAAACTCATTCTACGGATCGTATGTCAGAAAAACGCACTGGTGGCTCGGTGCAGCAAACGTGGCTGCAGACACGCGTGACTGGAACACGATTTTTCCACTGGAACCTTGAACAGGAATAGATGCAAATATAGCAAAAATGGGTTTCTGGTTAGAAAGTCAATCATTGACTTTGACTGTGGACCGTGCATGCCTCCAAACGCCGCTAAACAGCATCCAAACAGTATTTGGATCAGCCAATCCTCATTGGTTCCTGGGTGACGGATATGCATAATTTTAGAGGGGGCATCCTGGGAAATCAGAGAGCCAGTGCCATGTTCCCGTTGACTCCACTAAATGTGCCTGGCGTGGTGTGTTGGCGCACGGCATGGACAGATCCTCTGGCGCCAAGGGGGATGCATGTGAGAGCAGCGTGATGCATGACCCACAGAACCGGTTCGGGACCAACTCACCGTGACAGGCTGAGGACAGCACAGCTCCACGCAGAAGACATTGACATGCTAATACCAAAGGAAATGGTGCCGGACATCGGCAACGATAGTCCTCGGGGTGCAAGCGCTAGCTAATGCTAGATCAGTGATGAGTTTGGTTTGATGTCTTTGCACCAACGCAGAAGACTGATGCAGATCAACAACAAACAAACAACAAAAACAAACAAATTTATTTTTATATAGCGCATTATCACAACATTACATTGTCTCAAAGCACTTTACAGTATCCTCACCCAAAGCCCCCAGTGAGCAAGCCAAAGGCGACAGTGGCAAGGAAAAACTCCCAAGAAGGAAGAAACCTTGGGAGGGACCAGACTCAAAGGAGGAGCGCATCCTCCAGGGGCCGGCAGGGATAGTCAAATAGAGAGCACTATACCACTTCAACCACTGAAGCCTGAGCTGAAAAGTGTAATTTGGAGGAAACTGAACTTTTCTCAGACAGAATTAATCAAACGTAGACCTAGGGTTAGCATTAGCGGTAGCATTAAGGCAGGCATGGACTGACCATTGGGAAGTTTTTGAATTTTCCCAGTGGGCTGGTCTTTCTTCCAAACCCTGGTGTTATATAGCGTATTAGTTTGGCCAATCATATTATATATTTCCAGGTTGATCGCAGGAGAGGATTAATGGATGATACTGTATTATATTGGTGGTCAACCAGCCAAGGGGACCACCCTACCCCCCCGGGCCAAGAGGGTGTGTTTTTGGGCTGCTTTTTGTTGCCAGACCGCCCTTGCGTTAGGGTCAGGGTCGCGTTAGGGTTAGAGCTGGGGTTAATGTAAGTTGCAGTTCATCCTGAAGTCACCATGGTATACTCAAAGGTATATCCCACCTCATTAGGTACACATAGCCAGTGCTGGGTAGAACCTGCTTTTGCCTCCAAAACTGTTGGATCGGTAGATGAGTTATGGGTTTCTGAGAAGCCATTCTGAACTCCACTTTTGTTCCAGGCTGTTTTCAGCCACAGAAATACCATTTATATATACATATACTCACCATTCTTTGTAAACTCTACATTACACTGCGTGAAAATCCCAGCAAGGCGGCTGTTCTCTGAGCCACTGCACCCACCTGGCACCGAGTCACATTCAGACCCGCGTTCCAGCGCTCATGAGCACAGTTAGCGAGCCCCTTGACCCCTGTTTGTGGGCTGTATATATTCTGCATCAGCGTCGCGTGTAACACGATCACTGGGTTAGCGGGAGAGAGATGGCTTCATTTCTCCTATGTGGAGAAATACACATCGCGCTCCCCCCTCCTCCCCAAGTTGTCCTGTTTAGATGCAGAATTTCATCAGGTTCTAACAGTCTGCATCCTGTTTTATTGACCCCCTCCCGCCCCCCCCATCCTTGTTTAAGTGTATTTATTTTAAGCCCAATTCACATTTAAAGCGACTTCCTATTTTGATGGGCTTGTGCACATCCTGTTACCAATGTCCACGTCGGCTCGTATTTTTAGCAGCGTCGTCTGTGACTCTCATTAGCATTTAGACACCTTTCCCGGGCCACGTCCTGCCTTGGGGGCCCCTTTGTTTGTGACTCTTTCAGCGGCTTGTGACTTTTGTTTTTTCGCAGTGTTTCCCTGACAGGATGTGAAGTTGCATGGGAAAGTTGAAAGATACGCTTCGGATCGCGGCAAATTGTCAGCCCATTGAAAGGGGAGCGAGGTCTGCGCGGTGCGGGGGGAGATGACAGCGGCTCTCTTTCCTGTGATCTGAGGGGTCGCCCCGTGTGTCTTTTATCGTGATGCCTGGAAAGAAAAGCCACTGAGTCCGGCCTGGAAGTTTTCAAGGTGCCTTTGTCTGCCAGAAGCCTGGACGAAATTAACCCCCCTCCCCACATCTGTTCCGGCTGCTGCTGCTACCGTTTGGGAAACTAAAGTCCAGGGAGGTCCATCCTAGCAATGAGGTCGAGGGGTGGCGCGGGGGGGCAGGCCCAAAGTCCACCAGCCACCCAAAGCCCTGGTACGCCAGCTCGCATTCTTACAGAACTAGGTGTCCAGTTGTACCTTTATCTCCAAACTATCGGACACTCTACTGGATATTAGAAAGGCACAAGTGATTATTAGTATATCGGAGGAACCGGTTTTCTCATTATTCTGATTGATCTTCATTAGCAATGATCTGATTCTGCGGACATTGAATGGATTTTCCTTGTCCCATTGTGGCGTCGTGGGTGTGCTGTAAATGCAAATGTTGTAGTGTGGATGCCTCAGTGTCGGTAGCGAAGATATTTTTTTTAAACAAATGTTGCATTTTCTGTGTGCTGCAAACCTCACCAACCACGGCCTACTTTCACCTTTGGAGTTTTATTGAATTGATGCAAAATTCATTACCTTTTATGATCACTGCTCATCCAAAAGTCAAATTAAAGCTCCTTTTAACAAAACACCCTCCTTACTTACCAGCTGCTAGAGACTTTCAGAAGTGTGTCAAACACAAATACAGAGAGATACAGTAACCTTGATAGGAAACTTTCGGCAACATAGCCAGTATTAACCAATTTAAACAAAGAAATAATCCTTTTCTGTTATTCTTTGTTTTAATTGGAAAATTAGGCACTTAATTTTTAATTAACAGCAGAAAAATTACTTGTTTGGAAAGTGTGAGCCTTAAGCTCACCTTATCTTGAATCCGTAGTACACTTTGTAAATATAGCACAGAAAGCAATAAAATGCCTAGTACGAGTAATTACAATGCATAATGAAAATGCTCATTAGAATTTCTCATTAGCCATGCCAGTTGTTTTAGCAAACGAGTTTAATTATGAGGAAGGCCTGTCCTCCCGAGAGGTTTGGGAGCCACAGTAAACGAGGAGCTGAACGGGCAGAGGAGAGTGAGTGTAATTACAGACAGCGGAGATGTTTCCATGGCAGACACTGCTAAAACTGGGGGCTGGGCAATAAGGGGGACACCCAGCCCCCAAAACGAGCAAAGGAGGCGCCCAGGGGATGCGTGCAGTTACCATAACAGAGCTGCCTCCAAATTCCACCATTTTTAAGTTAAAACACTTCACTCTTAAATCATTTCACTGCATTTTGTTGTTGTTGTTGCTGCTGCTGTCGTTTTTTTTTGTGTGTGGCATGTAGCTCTACTGGTTAGTATGATGCGTAATCAGAAGGTTGCTGGTTCAAATCCCACGGCTAACTTGTGGTGCCGCCACTGGGCCCTTACGCAAGGCCCTTAACCCTGGGTGCTCCTGGGGTGCTAGATGCTGACTGACCCTGTGATCTGAACCCCAAGAATTGTTCTCATCTGTACATAAGTCTGTGTATCATGGGAAACAAAACTGGGATCAGTGACAGCTAGCCAGTCTCCCCATGGGGATGAATTAAGTAGCACTCCTGGTGAAAGGCTGGTGATAACACCAAGAGGCCAGAGGGTTGTTCCACAAAACATGATTTCTCAGTTAGCTGGATAATTTAAGCCAGAAGACAAGATTGTGCAATAGCAATGCCCCTTACCTAAACTCTTATTATCCAGCTAACTGAAACCCTCCCCCAGGTGTAGATCTGGTGACGTAGCTGAAATGATTAAATATTAAGACACAACAGAGACTCATGTCACCCAGGACTATTACTGAAGTCCTTATATGACTTGCTGTCTGGTGTTCACTATCCAAGGGGCGTCTCAGCTGGAGTCCCTGCGACCAGACTCCAGGCCCTCCAATCCCCTCCCAGGGACAGACCTTGAGCCGGACCCTTGACAGATTGCGAGTCAGGCCTTTATAAAGCGAACGGGAATGACATCAGAGGAGACGCCGCCCACGACATGCTGACCCCCAGCCCACACTCCCCACAAAGACATCCAAGGGCTCATCAGTGCGGTCTGCCTCTTCCCATCAGACAAATCCCTCGTTACATGCTGCAGGCGCCCTGTGCCTTTGAGGGTGGTCCATTTCAAATGGATAATAGCACGGCTGCAGTGCATTACATGCTGCTGTGATGCCGTGGAGGGACACAGACGTCTACGGCTTGTGACTTAAGTTCAGCACCAGCATTTATTTTAACCATATTTTCGAATTCCATTTCGGTTCATTATCTGCACTTTTGGGCTGGGCAATTTGAGCCAGTAAGCGTCCGATTTTTCTCAATTTTGAAGATGGACAAAGCATGATGTATTTAAAAGGTTCTAGTAACATTAAAAAAGAGAGTGAAGCAAGAGGCCAACAGAACGCATTCCTGCCTCGGAAGAATGTCGCTAATACTGCAGCCTGTTGCTATGAAGCTGGTTATTAGCTTATAAGCTTTCAGATGTGCTTTCCGACTCCACATTCATATCGGAAACCCTTTCGGCTTCAGTCGTCCCTATACAGTCTTTGCAAGACGCTTAATCTCACAGAGTATTTGTTTGCATTCGATGAAGTTTCGTTTCTCCATCCAGACTCATTGCGAAATCTCGCCCTTTGCTGTACATTCTGCAAACAAGCACCTCAACTCTGTCAGCTCCGCGGCGCTCGGCAATATTATAACCTATTAATACCTCGGTGACGCCTGCCGTGCCTCACAGAAACACCTCCTGTCATCTGCCACTGTAAACAACAAGAGGCCTTTCAAAAATAAATCAGAGATGTTTGTCCTGAGTTTCAGATTCGGGCCCAACTGTGGCACGTCAGCCTTTTAATGCTGCAGAAGGTATTCATTTTATGTAATTACTGCAAACTACAATTTCCCTGTTTTTTTTTTGTTCGATTTATTGCGTTTGAGGTTAAGATTTATACCAGTGCAGGCCACACCTGCACACTGCAGAAAGAAGACCTTGCTTGAGTCGCCGCAAGGTTTCCGATGAAAGTAGAGATTTTAAACTTATCGTAGAAATAATATTAATATAAATGTCCCTGTTGGAACTCTTGCTGTGATTGGAGGCTGAGTCAGATAACTGTCCGCCTTTGGTTTGATTCCTACCATCTGTACCTTGTCCTGACATTCATATGTATGTATCGGCTCAGTGTTTTGGACGGAAGTCAGGTTGGAGCTGGAGGTGGCCCTGGGAGACGGCGAGAGAGGAAAGCCAACCTCGTCCGCCAAAATGACAGCTTTTTCGCTCCTTTGCTATTTGGAATCCGCCGAAGCCCCCCCCCCCCCCCCCCCCCCCCATTTTCGCTTCCGTTTCAACCCAGAAAAAGGACTCCGCTTAAAACCCGATTTCATGGGATTCTGTTTCCCACAGCACTAACCCTCTCACCGTACCGCTCCCGGATCGGTGCCTTTTGAGAAACAGATGATGGATATCTCGAAATTGTGTCGGGCACTGGAATGTCACTGGAATGTTATGGCATTTGCAGCTGAAAGACGCAATATTTCCTGGCAACACCCGCAGAAGTGCACAAATGCTTGCACACGTGTCACAGATTAGATTTGCTTCTCGTTTCTGAAGGGTGCAGGATGCGGCCAGGATGCAGGCCGTGGAGGATGATCCCACACCGCGATGCCGCTGGGCACTTCGTCTGATCTTCTCGCCCAGCAAAGCCAGCCGGCCGCCTGCTTCAAGGCACAAAAATTCCGTGATGCGAAACTGCTGGATTCCAAAGGAAGATGCCGCACTGCTTTTAAAGTCCCCTGCAGTGTCACCAGCCAACTTTGCATCTTGGAAGCTGGATTCTTTTGACTCGCATTAGTAGATTTTTTTTCCCCCTGCAATCCAGAAAATCCTGGCTTTTTTGGGGGGGTGGGGCGTCAGCGAGACCAGCGGCAGTTACCGCGGCTCATTTTTATTCCGAATTTTGATAAATTGTCAGGCAGCATTAGCCAGGCCGCAAGACCGGACGGCAGAGTGGGAATAAGCCGCAGGTGCAGATCTAGACGGCTCCCTCAGATCTCACACGTCGACTCTAACGTCCATATAGCGCTGCGATGAAAGCGGATACCTGCCATGTCACACTGAGAAATTAACATGTCAACTGATGGTGACACCGTCAATACGTTAGAACACCTTACAGCTCCGAGATGCTGCGGTAGATTGACAGGCAAGCAGGACTTCTTTGTCTATCAGGTGTGCCTGGACCCATGGTCAAATTAATGAACCGGTCTTCAGCATCACCTCTGGACCCACCAGATGTAGTCCCTGACCTCAATAACAGGCCTTTCGCGAGCCACACCCCTTTTAGGTGATTGGTAAGATTGGACGTCCACGAGATCTGACAAGCCGTTTAAATTGAGAACTCGACCCGGCTTGTAGGTTTCCCGGGGAAGGCAGGGGAATGTCTGCTCTAACTCCTACTCCACGTGAGTGTTATTTATCGGGCTCCAGTTAATCCCTTCCAGCAGCTTTGCCAGTGACGGGCGTCTGTAGACGTCTCCAGGACGAAAGCTCGTTGACGAGTTAATTTGCACGGACCGGAAAAGAAGATACAGCAGAACCTGTTGTGTAGTTGATAATTCAGGTAGCTTGACTATTAAAATGTTCATGGAATCATCCATGAAAAATAAAATGAAAAATGCAACTATGTAAACATGGTCAGATATAATGCTTAACAAAGCATTCATACCTCGGCCAAGACTTAACGCCCTATTACTCCACAACCCCGCCACCAAAAGACCCTTTCTCAATACCCCCGCTCAATAAAGTCCATGTATTTGTGTACATCCATCTTCTGTAACCACTTGTCCTATTCAGAGTCAGGGGGGTCTAAAGCTTATGGGCACAAAGCAGGGAACAGCCCAGGATGGGGCACCAACCAATCACAGGACAGACTCACACACCTATGCACAACTCGATAACTCCAATTAACCTCAGCATGTTTTTGGACTGCAGAGGGAAAGCAGAGTACCTAGAGGGAACCCCTTGACTAGAACATGCAAACTCCACACACATGGAGCCATGAACCCTGGCCCCAGAGGTGTGCGGCAACAGTGCTGACCACTGTATCACCCCTATACATAAATAGATATATGTGCAGTGGGAACTCCGTCCTGTGTAGTCCTTGCCTTGTGCCCGTAGCCTCCAGGATAGGCTCCAGGCCCCCAGTGACTCTGAAAAGGACAAGCACTTACAGGTACAGAAGATATATCGAGGGATATATATTATTTTTGTTTTGATGTCTTTAAAATTATTGTAAAATGTAGAAAACAGAGGGTTTTCTATGGGTTGGTGCGTCCAAACTAATTAATCTATTTTATTCAGTGCATAATTCTGTATGACATTTTATAGTTTTGATGCATTATATTTTATTTATACAGAATAGTACAAATAAACCTTTCTATGGGTAGGCATATCCATATATGTGTGTACACACACACACACACACACACACACACACATATATATATATGCGTTTTGTTTTGCACTGGAGGCTTTTGCTCCTGTACCCCATTACAGCATACAGCGGCAGGGTGTTGCATATTTGTTTCATTAAACTGATTTCAGGGGTATGTGGATATACACCCAGATACCTTCAGACAGGAAAACCTGACTGAGGTAATTCAGCTGAATGGAGATCACTGTATGCTCAGTACAGACATGACTGTACTGCTTCCAAAAGGCACATTTCCATATCTGTCCCCTGCCCGGTGCCCCCTGCTTCCTGGGAATGGGCCCCGGGCTCATCCTGACCACGCACTGGATATGCAATTATGGGAAAACAGGCAGATGGATGGACGGTGTTTAGTCTCAGTCAGCTTAGCGGTCCGCGGCTTTCGGCCGACACCGCGTGTCCTTCCAAAAGCCCCAGTGGTATTATGTGAGCTTTAGCACATGCCGCGGGTTTCCAAAGATAGGAGCCAGACCCTCGCAGCCTTTTTACGAGAAGCTATTCGGAACACGAATGGAAAACAGCCAGGGAGAAATTCCCCGTAGATCATCCCCATTGACACGATCGCTATGCTAACAGCTAAAAAGCATTTTTGCAAAGGTCTCGTGTTTGAGTGCATCTGGTATGTGAATACAGGATAATAGTCTATCTCTAAACATATGCAGTCATATGTGTGTATATATGCTGTAGGAATCATTAGGAAATGCATAATAAGTTTAAATAGAAAATGAGGTTTTAGTATGCTACTTGAGAAGCATACTAAATGCAGATGCTCCCCGGTTACGATGGGTATGATTATTCAATAAATTGCATGAGATATTCAGCACTTCAACACTTTACTAGAGGGACATGAATAATGTGGTAGTACATGCTTATTTAATGCATTAATTAACCAGCAACAAGGTATTTAAGTATTGATCCCATGTTCATTCATCATTAATCAATCATGACAGTTCATGTATTTCGTTGGGAAACCTATACAAATAATGATTTGTTCTTGAATAGTAAGTCACATGTAATTTTTACTCGCTCAAGTGAAATCTTACCATTATTCACTAACTATTTAGCTGTTGACTAATATAGTGCTTGAATGGAATACATGAACTGTCATGATTGTTTAATGATGAACAAGCTTGGGATCAGTATGTTATTAACACTTAGTTACTTGTTAATTAATGCATTAAGTAAGTGTGCACTACTACATTATTCATGTCCCCTCAAGTAAAGTGTCACTGCACTTTTTTTATATAAATTAGACTTTGTGTTATGACTTTGCCCAGCTGTAGGCTAATGTAACTGTTCGAAGCATGTTTGTGCTAGGCTAGGCTAGGCTAGGATGTCCTAGGTTTGGTTTACTGTATTAAAATGCATTTTCGCCTTGCGATATTTTCACCTTATCGGTTTATCGGAACGTAAACACAGGGAGAGGCTGTATATTTAAATAAAGTAGATGTTTTGATTGTTTAAATTTGTTTAAATGTACATCATATCACTGGGGTGCCCTTTAAAAAAACAGAGCTTCCTTGGCAAATGGTGCTTTCAGGGGCATAATTCCATGTGTTTAATATGTGAAAGGCGAGGAAAATATAAATTGTGGTTTGACAGCTTACCAGACGGAGGCAGACTCTGTCACGCGGCCCCTTTACCGCGTGTGTGCAGTCTGTGGTGGGAAGGGAGCTGCCGTTTATTTAATACTGCTTTAAGACGGACGGGAGCTTTCCAGGAAAGGCTAGGACCTTTGAGGGATCTGCTGACACTTCCAGCACTATGTCATCCAAAGGCGAGGAGGTGCGGCTGCCAGGTGTGGGCGCAGCAGCCTCGCCGCTCGGCGTCCGTCAGAGCTCAGGCTCTGCCTTCACCTTCAGATTGCTGGGGGAGTGAGGACCGGCACCTCGCGCTTCGCACCAGCCAGCGCCAAGACAATGGAAAGCGGAGGGGGGGGGGGGGGGGGGGGCTTTGTACTGTCACTTTAGGTATAGGTCTCAGGCTGGAAATGAGACTGAAAATGAGATTTCTCTCCATCTGCAAAACTGGGAAACGTCGAAGGCCAAAAGGGTACAAGGACACAACAGTTGGTGGGGTACGGCTCCCTCAAGGGCCGGAGCGTAGCTGCTCTTTCTGTAGGGGGAAATACGGGTGATGCAATATGATTTATGCTGCAACCCCCGAAACAGAAGAATGAGCCGCAGAACCGGTCCGCCGTGATCCGTGAAGGATCGCGCTCGAGGACCGTCCCTGGAAAGGGGACCAGAGGTCCAAGAGGCCGGGCGCGTGGCCTCCAGCCGAGAGCCGCTCTGTTACCAGGTGAACCCGGAGGAGAACTTCTAATTAGACACTTCAGGAAAAGGGTGCAAATGCACCTGTTTGGAGGGGGAGGGGTTTGTGAGCGGCGGTTAATGGGAACGGGGCCAGCGACTCCCCTGGTGTTTCGGGGGCTGGGGGGGGTCTAAGTTTGCAGGCTGACAGCACGGCGACCAGTAACAAATGAGAGCTACTTAAACCCAGTTACGGTCTACCTGTGGCTTTATGTTCGCGGTGAAAGGAAACACATCAACATCAACTTGAGGGCCACTTACATCGGCGTCCAGAGAGGATTAATGCATTTCTTACTCGCTGCGTCTCGCATTTGTGCGTCGCATTTTTGTTTGTCCTTTGTAGTGCAGGGTCGTGTTAATTCACCGTGGCGCTCGGGCGTGATGCACCGTGTGTGGAGTGGCACGGTACTGGGGGGGGGGTGACCCTCTTGGCCCCATTGTCTTTGTACAAGAAGTCCATCCCAGCTGAGGGAGGTGGGCTGTGGAAAGGCGTCCACAGGCTTGGGTGGGTGGGGGAGGGGGTACTGTCTGGGTGACACCCATCTCAAATGGGTATTTGATTAAGTGCAAACAGTAATGAACGGAGAGCCGGTTGGATGCAGGCCAGAGCGAAGCGGAATTAATCAGAACCGACAATAGCGGGGATGAAGGCAGTGATTAGAATCAGACTGCTGATTAGCTGCTGCTCTGGGGACCCCACCCCTCCCTCCCGCCTCCCCCAGATAAACAGGAGAGAGATTTGAGGGGGCTGAGATGTCAGACACTTGAAGTAACAGATCAGACCGTGAAGACGGTGGCTGCAGGACTGCGGCACAGCAATGGGCCCCCTCCCCCCGATAACTGTGACAGATTTACTTTCATTCACGAATGCGGCAAACAGATCGTATCAAAACAGAAAAAAAACAAGCCTGTGATGATGTTAGTAGACGCATGGAAGGAAACGCAATAAAAGCAAAACACAACAGGCTGCTTTTTTAACCTATGGGCAATTCCAGAATTTTGGCCGTGACATTTAGACTGAAACAGAATGCCTCAGAGCGTGGACACGCTTAGGGCCAATGAGTGACATCTGCGTATCTTTTCACGAACCTTCTCAAGTGGAATACAGACAAATCCTCAAAATGAATATAAGGATTTACATGTTAGAGATACGCAGCATTTTATCAGAATCATGGATGTGATATGAACCGGTCAGACTTTTAGTTATTTATGAGAGTTATTCATGGGAGTTGTTATTATGGGATTTTTTTTTGTTATATGTGTAGCTTGACTTGAATGAACACAAAAAGTATAGATTTTAAAATATTTGTTTATGGAAAAATAGGATGTGACATATTTATATTAGGGATTGTGACCAGGCCTCCAGAGACTACAGAAATCGCAGGATTGCATGATTACTTTTCAAACAAAACAACTGAAATACCGATTAATGAAAAACTACAGTGAAATGAGACAAATAAACAAACGAAGATTTTAAAGGCAGTTTTGTGACTTTGCTCACAGCCATATTTTTTCCGTGGTCAGGTTGACCTTTGCATGGAATTGCTCTGTGACTATCATTTATAATTGTGCATTTCCGAATTTTTCTTTCTCATTTAAAAGTTTTGTAGGAACCAAAAGTCATTTTCAAATGTTTCTTTCCGGCTCCACGAGGACGGCGAAGACACCACAGTTTCGTTGACACGCGGTGTGACGCGGTTACGGTTGCACGCCCTGATGCCCAGATGTGTGTGCGAGAGAGAGAGAGTATCGAGTCCGGCATCCATGGCTAGTGCCGCTTTCCTCGAACAACACAGTCCCTCTCCTCACAGTGGTCCTGTTTGCCTTGGCTGGTCCTGCGTGATTTATGGAATTCATCCACGGGGCCATTTTCCTTACAGCTCAGCAATAAGGGCATCGGCATCAGAGGCCCTCTTTAAAATGTATCTCGGGTGATTGGATCGTAAATAGACAGCTGAGACACGTCGCCGTTTACACCTGTGCCTGTCATGCGTCTCCAAAGTGTCCAGCTGACCACTAGTGTTCGGATATCGTTACTGCCCCGAGCACGGCCATTGTGACGTCCTTGTCAGGGATGCATCAGGATTACGTAGTGAAATGCGTCCTAGACCACCTCGGCAAGTGGTTTGAGTGATCGGATGACAATATCACAACGTGTCTTGGTAGTTGTTTATACTTTATCATGTTTTTTACAGCCCTGCGATGGGCTGGCTCCTCCTCCTGGGTTGTTCCCTGCCTCGTGCCCATTGATTCCGGGATAGGCTCCGGACCCCCCGCGACCCAGTAGGATGAGCGGTTTGGAAAATGGATGGATGGATGGATGGATGGATGTTGTTTTCACACGCTGTCTACTTGCGATCCGATCTCCCAAGATGCTTTTGAAAACCAAGTGTAATATAAATAAATGACCCCTTTTCACTTCCGATGCCGATGACATCGTCGAATGTCGCAACAGAACTTCCTAGGCTTTGTTGCAAGAGCCACAAACAGCATCCAAGAGCAGCTGAACAGCATCATTTTTTACACACACCTAAAATAAAAGAGTATAACAAAATGCAAGTCTTCCAAGTACAGGTTCACAGAGAACATGCTACCCCAGGCACCACAGGGCACACACACTATGGGCAATTTAGAGGAGCCAGCTAGCAGAAGGAAAGGGGAGTAGCAGGAGAAATGGTGAAGAAACCCCACAGATACCGAGTGCATGTGGGATTCGAACCCCTAATCATGCAGACGCAAGTGCTAACCAGTGATTGATAATGTAAAAACATTATAGTACTATATACAGTGTTTGAATTTTATTCAAGTTTAAAGGACACAATTTTAAAATTGCACGCTGAGCATGTATTTCTTTAAATTATGTTGCACAAATCAAAATTACATGAATTGCATATTGCATTATTTTTATTACATTTGTCAGAGTGGAGGGATTGATCAGCATTCTTAATTCCAGAATGCACTCTTGAGAACCCTCTGCGACACAATAATAATTTAACTCCACAATGGAATTTAGAAACACAATTCAGATCTCCACAATCACACATATACCTCAAATCGCCGTGCGTACATTGCTCCTCCTCAGGGAGAGACGGCCTGACAGAAGATGCTGGAACTGGCTGTGAAAGGCAGTGTCTCGGGGACCGGATGGGTTTGAGGTTACGGGTCCGTGGGTGGTTAAAGCGAGGGGTTACGGGGGGGTTTGTGCTGTGACAGCTTCTAAGGGAGAGGAAGGGAAAAGGAGCGAGAGCCGAATCAAGCACTGCCGGTCAGCAAAACTGTGGGGCGGCCGCAAATAAAACCTGTTTTCAAGTGGTCAAAGTTACAGTATTTCTTGGTTTCCTTATGTAGACTGATTACAAACCAAACACTGCCTCACGCTGGCGTATAATAAGGTCAGTAACTGAAATGCACTCTGGGAGTCAGTCCCACGTAAGCGTGAAAACAATGTGTTTATCATTTACAGCACTACAGCACAAAATCCAGGCCCTAGCATGAGATGATGGTACTGTAAATTGTAGTTGATTGTAGCTTCCCCTGGTAATGAAAATCTGGACCTCGTTGATACCTGTACTAGTAACTGATGAGCAACCGTTGAATTGCCCCCCCATCAGCAGGAAACCCACGAGGGGTAACGAGGGATGTTTAGCTTTCGCTCATGGGAGTTTTACTTGGACAAAAATGTTCTGAGGGCAGAAGGAAAAATGATTGGTTCAGTGCTATAACCAATCAGATTGTAGAGGAGGTGGGACCAACCAATCAGATGTCTTGGTGCCACCTCCTCTAGTTGCACACGCGGGAGAGTTATTAAATTCATTACTGTATGGAATCGTCACAGGGGAAAAGGTCATACACAGGGCCAGCATAAGAGTCTGAGCAGAATGAGCCCTTTATTTGATTTGGAGGCAGTCTGGGTAACCTGACGCGGCATGATGCCGCGCTCTGCGGTGGGCAGGGGGCCTCGCCGTGACAGGAAATACACGCCACTGTCATCGGCTGCAGGGGGCTGAGGAAGACTCAGAGCATCTGCTCCTGCGTCAGACACAGAGAACTCTTCTCCTTGCCTGGAAACTTCATTTTAATGAAAGTTAAAAAAAATAAATAAATAAAACATAATAAAACACTGGAATATCTGAAAACAATATCCCTGGTAGAAACAATCAAATTCCCCCCTAAAAAAATCTTTCTCATTACAACTGCACTTCCTTGTTTTTCCATGTAGCTTAGTTTACGTTACATAACAAACATCGAATGTTTCTTCATTAATAAAAAAAAAAAACACTTGGCCGTTCAGCGATGTGATAGATGGGCCTGTGTTTAATTGTGTTTTTCCCAGGCTTGCGCAGTTCGCTGTGCATACAAATGGGCAGCATTACTACAGCTGTGGATGCGCTCGAACTCAAACTTTAATCCCTGCCTTTATAAGTAACATTTTAGCATCCTGTGTTCTTGCTGTCGAAACTGTGATAGAGGGGTCAAAGGTTCAGGCGGAATTATCCATCAGTGGGATATCAGAAAAAGCGATCTCAAGCACACCTGACTTTGATGAGGAAGAAAATGTGGAGACACACGATCAATAATAGGGGGATAATTTGATTTTCGAGCATTGATCCGAGCATATGTAACAACAGTAATCTTCAACCCTGGTCCTAGCAGACCACATTAAACTGCTGCCACCCTCAGCATTCCGGGAAAAAGGCCGAAAACTGCTTCAACCCAGTGTCTAAATGCTCAATTAAAGTGAAATCCCGCATGGCCCATCGGGACTAGGGCTGAGAATCACTGGCTTAAATTAGCAGTCATGCACAGTTTCAAAACTGCCTTACTAAATATTTATTCGGACGAGTGACAAACACCTAACAGATCAAAGATCTAATCCATCCATACATGAATCCATCCTCTAACCACTTCTCCAGGTCAAGGTTGTGGATCATCAGAACGTAGCACCTTTCAGATTAATATTTGTGGGCGTGGCTAGGGCCCAGTGATAGGCGGAATAAATAAAATATTTGGACACACCTGGCTGATTTGATGAAGGGCAAATCGACGGTTCTCTTTGCGTCACTATATTCAACAAGGTATGCAGCAAATGCTATGGTCGGCTCAGGTATGCGAGGTTGAAAGGACTTCTGCGTTCCCGCTGCCAAACACAGGCATAAAAGCCTCAATAAAATTGGCCTTTCATTTGATTTAATCTTTATTTGATGTGTGGGATGAGGCAAAATATGTTGCTACGTACAAGAAAATAAATTTAATTGAGTGCCATTCATTTGATGCACCGTGCTATCCAGAGTGACCCATTAAGGTTCATGCACTTACCATGGTGATTACAGAAGATGGCCCATAATTAATGCACTACAAGCACCATGTTTTGAAGGATTTATGTTAAATAAATGGCTTACTACAACAAGGAACTCTTGAACGCTAGGCCTGTATTCCTTGGTTGACTTACCCATGGAGCATTAGGTTGAGCGAACCTGCCCAAGAGGACAAATATTTAAGGGATGAAGCAGAGAGACCCGCACATTCTCTGTGCCTGGAAGACTGTAGCTGCTGAGCCACCGTTTGGTGTAAACAGACTCCATGGTTATGGTGAAACTGTGGAGAAAATAACTGCTACACAAAAGTGCACCATTTTTCACATAAACAACAGGCTGTCAGATAAATTAGCCTCAGATGGATGACATAATAGAATATAATATAAACCAGGAATGAAAACTGAAACATGAAAGGAAAAGCAAAACAAAGCAGAGGGGGAAAAAAAATACGAGACGAAACAAAATGACGTGTTTGTGCGGTCGATCGTCATCTTTTCTAACATCTTCAGAATCCTCTTCTTGCACGCCGTTCTCCTTAAAGCAGACAGACCAGCAGCCCACTTCACAAAAGCAAAGGCCATTTCATGAAAGAATTCTCACACATTAAACATGCAGGGTCACAAAGACCCACCCCCAGTTCCTAAATTACAAATTCACAGTCCACACCTGCGGACTACATCGATTGATTATGTGAGTTAATTAAACGGCTACTTCCTTAATCTCCTGTGTGGCGTTTAGAGAAAAGTTATGGCGAGGTCTACTCCTGGAAAATTACAGCTAAAATCAATGCAAAGGCTCCCGAATGCAGTGTGTTACATCCACTTCAGAGTTGCACTGGGATGCAGAGGATGGATCTGCAATTAATGAAACCACAGTCAATCTGCTGTAACCTGTAAGGTTTTTGACGCAGCAGAAGGAACATATTTTTGTCCAGGGTACAGCAGAGAATCGATATTCATACCACAAGGAAGCAAACTCTATATATCCTGTGTTTTGTTCAGGCGGAAAAATCTTACAAATTAATCCTTTAATGCCAGACACATTTCTCCTTAAATAACTTAGAGAATACTGTTATATATTAAGATAACATTTATATTTCTAAGGACATGTTAAGGACATCCATCCATTCTCCATAATCACTTATCTGGCATGGGGGTCACAGTGAGCCTGCAGCCTATCACAGGAAGCAAAGGGCGTGAGGCGGGAGACACCCTGCATGAGCTATAAATAAAGGACAATTTCTGCATTCCACAGTAACTTGCCTTCGGCTTACAGTTGTGCCACAATTTTATTGGGACTAAGAGTCAAATTTTAAATAAATCAAATAAATTGAAACCAAACAACTTTCTCGCATTCTTTTTGGTTTTATTACAAGCAAAGCAGAATATATATATATATATATATATATATATATATATATATATATATAAAATGTTTTTTTATTTAGAAAAAAAATTCTCATCTTAGACAAATTAAGAGTAGCCGGTGATTGGTACTGAGTGACACGGCCTTTATCAGTGGAAGCTCCATTATTCACTGCAAGCCACTCTAATGCTTCTGTTCTCAAAGAGCTCTTCTAACCAGCTGCTATTTTCTCATCTCACAATGGGTTTTCATCTTGGGATTCGGGTCAGAACTCATCGCTAGCCACTCCGGAACAATCCTCCATTTCTTCTTGAGACATTGCTGGGTGCTTTAAGATTTATGTTTGGGATCATTACCCAAAACATTACTGAACCGCTGTTATATTTGGCTCTAGGGAGTGCTCTTTGCTTCATTCGCTTGTCTGCAAAGTGATAATGTGTACAGCTAAACAGCTCTGAATTCACATGTTTCCTCTCTCCCCGGAACATTTTCTCATAAAGATGATTAAGTAATCCTTAGCAAAGTTCATTGTGCATCTCTGTCAGCAAGTTCTTTCAGGAACATCAGCTATATACACACACACACAGACACGCACACACACACATGCACACACACACTTGCATACACACACGCACACACACACTTGCATACACACACGCATACCTTTCTTGGTATGGTGTGGTAGTTGGTGCAAACTTCAGTTCACTGAAGGTCGTTTGTGATATTCTTCTACAATTCGGAGCAGCTTTGGGGAACATCAACTTCCCTCTTCACGCATACCCTGGGTGGTGTTGAAGCAGTCCCATTGACTGAAAAAATAATTTTTAAAGCTGTAGCTATACAAACAGGAATCCCAAGGTCTTTGGAAATTTGCCCATGTTTGGAAATAATCATTTAGGGTTCACTAGAAGGTGTCCCCTCTTGGTCTTTCACACAGAGGTGTGATGGAATAGATCTGAAGCTATTATCTCGACGTGGAACCTTCGGAGTGTGGAATTTTTACTAGGACCGGCAGCTAAACACATGTGGGGTGAAACACGCAGGAAACAGACATAAAGTTAAATGCTTCTGATGTGTGCCAATAATTTTCCCAGCCTTCTTTGATTTTCTAAATAAAATATGAATCTTCATATCAATAGCGGAGCCAGAAATCATGGCGTGGGCGGGCCGGCAGAAAATCAGGTGGGCCGGTCCCATAACGATTGACTTGGCAGCAAAATCAAAGTACAAACTCATCTACATGTATATATTGTTTTCATCAGTTTTTAAATGACCCGTGGCATTACTAAGACCAAGTGAACAAAGTGAAAGGAAAATCTATTTGCCTCTCAATAGCACATCTCCTCTGATTGATCTAACCGTGTACACAGACCAGTCAGACACAATCGTTTTATTGTATTGTATCGCTCGCTGTGAACGCTGAATGGGTGGACCTGCATTCCACCTGGACCCGTCCATACTACCGCAGTAGATTTACATTATTACTCTTTTAATTGTAATTCAAATCAGTTCCTAGTTCAGAGGATATGGCAAAAATGGTATTAAATCTGTTGCCAAACAAATCTAACATACATTACAGACATGGACGTGAACAAAATTTGTAGGACTGGATCGTCGTCTGAACTGACAAGACACAACAGGAGCACTTTGACAAGAAGGGAAGGACAGAAATGTGGAAAAATACATCAGCAGAATGGGTCAAACGTTCATGCAAGCCGAGTCGAGTGCTGTCAGCGTATTACAGAAGCTGCTTATGCCAGGTCTGTATTCTCCTAATAAAAGAACATTTCAAGGGGAGGGATGATTATTTAACAAACAACATTAGACGACATTGTTCTAAGACAGGGGTGGGCAATCTTATCCGTAAAGGGCCGGTGCGTATCAGGCTTTTGGGATAACCTGTAGGTTAGCAGTTCAAACTCAGGTGTGAAGACTCTTTAGGGAGTTGCAGCAAAAATCCGCATACACACCGGCCCTCTCTGGATAAGATTGGCCCCCGTTCTAAGGTGACATTTACATGTTAGCATTGTCACTGGCACCAGTGGTACCAGTCTGGGCCCAGCATTAGCCCACTTATCTCCCGCACGACGATCGGGCAGAAGAACGCGGAGGTGAGCTAGTCTGTAATAACCGCGTCATTTACCTCATTTAGCTCCTTCGACCGCGTTATCCTCGCTTGCGGGGCCTGGCTCATTTACATCATTCACAGGGTGACTTTACCTCCTCCGCATTTCTGCAGATTTTAGGCTTCTGGATCCAGCGTCTGCATTGGGCATTATGTGTTGAAATGGTTTCAATTTAGAACTAAAAGGTAGGTCTATTACAAACCTTAATGTGAATCTTTCTTGCAGCCGAAGGTCTGCAAAGTTGCGTCATACATATATATTCCCTTTTACGACCACTTATCAGTATGAAATAAGAAAGAAATAGGGTATATCCAGGCCGGTAATGACAGCACGAGGACCGGCATCACAACAAAGGCATTCTAGCAGTCATGCACCAATTTATTTTAAAAGACGACGGCCAAAGAATTGAGGATCAAAGGCCGGATTTGTCCCACGCTCATCTGATCTTACCCCGAGGCCTTCCCCTTATCGTTGTGGAGACGGGCATTTATTTTTCTGAGTTTGACATTTATTGGCATTCAAGTCCCCAGAGATGCAGGCTTCTGAGGGAAACTGAGCAGCATGAGACAATAACTATGCTGATACTGAGAGCTGCTAGCTGCCACCAGGTGTCCCACCTTGAGAATTTGAATGGGAGTGATAACGTCCATGGAAGTATGATCTGAAACGAACAAACCCGTCGGGGCTCAACACGGGATCCCCCTGGATGTGCATCCAAGCCGCGTCTTCAGACAGCTTCCGAGTCGAGCAGGCCTTTTGTGGTGGAGGCCTGTCTCCTGCCACTCTCTGGTCACCCGTCGTCATGTCCGTGTGTAAGTCATCCTCCGACCAGCCCGCTCCCGTGCCATGCATCACCCCGTCTCTGTGCTTCACGCAAAGCCCCTGAAACCGCCGCCAGTCATCAGCAGAAGCAACATCTGGTAAACATTTTTTCAGCATTCTGCATGCGGCCTACCTTGCTGAGATTGTGCTCCCAAAACTCTCACTGTTACGTTTTATCGGCCATGGACACTCTGGTGATAATTAGTGATAATTAAGGAGTAGCTAACCGTAGCAGCTAGACAAACAGATGTATTCAGGTGTTGACTTGGTACAGGCAGAGGTGGAAATTTCAGGTCCAGAAAGTACAAATCCAGACCAAGATGGTTGAAACAAAATCCTGGTCTGGATTTGTACTTTCTGGACCTGAAATCTCCACCTCTGGGTACGGGGCAGTATTATAGTACTAGAGCTCTCCCTCGTCTCTCGTGTTGGGAATTTCAGGTCCAGCAAATACAAATCCAGACCAGAATTTAGTTTCTATCAACCAGTTGAGTATTACGAGTCACAATCATAAAGTACTCTACTGGCTGGTTAAAAACTCCTCATCTGGAGCTGTACTTGCTGGATCTGAAATGCCCAATACTAGTCTATTCTCATCAACAAATAGGCTCTCAGTAGGATTAATGTTCTCGGCTTTCATATCACAGAAGCGATAACACTTTTACGTCGCAGCACACTAATGTGGCTCTTTCGGTTTCAGATGGATCACATTCCTGCCCAGGAGTTACCAGAAGTCCCCCGACTTCATCTGCGATAGGCCGACCGCCCCGCAGCCCTGCGGGCTCGCCGCTAACGTCCGCGTCTCCCGTCGACACGCTCATGCGGCACCGTGAGATCTTTATGGGCTTCAGAGAGACAACCAGGGGGACTCATGTCTGCCGATAAAAAAGTCAGGGACGAAAAACAAAGGCAGCATGTTTAATCAGCGGGGAAAGAGCTGTATGAAAACAACAAATAATTCTAATGTTTGTGTTTGTTTGGGCCTGCTTGTTTTCCGATCTTTTAATAGCTAAGGGCTTTGCTGTAATTAGGGGCAGTGGGTTGGAGGCCTGCACCTCCGGAATAACCATGTGTTAATGTTTCATTACAATCAGGAATCGCCTGTTAATATCCTCGGCTATCAGACCCTCAATCGGTCTGTCACCCCTTCTCTCACATTGATTTCGTTTGTGTTGATTTATGATTGATTTATTTTAATTTCTTTACTGGTGACGGGACCTTTGATTTAACTGAAGTGAGAAAATCTATTCTTCATGTGTATAAATACCAGCTCTGAGTGTTTTTACAGGACTGTTAAAACGCTGTTTTGTCTCCACGAGACGGCCACGATTTCAAGCAAGTTTTGCAAGAAAGAATCACTTGTACGGAACTCATTTCATTCTCTTGCATGCCTTAAGCAGAAACTGTTGTTGAGTCTTTGGCCCAGTAAAAATAGACCTTTAAGAGCGGATAACGGCCTTTCCTGTATTTGGCAGTTCACTCTAATTTATCATCAGTGCACTAATTACAGCAATGAATTTTAGTGAATATCACTCGGGCAACACTTTTATGAGATAAATACAAATTATTTAAAGCAGGTAAATGTTAGTGGAGGTTTTCCTACTAAGTGCAGGCCATCCAGCCCATATATCTGAGGGATGGTAAAATTTTATGTAGTGCTGACGTCAATAAATCTAAGGACTTTATCTTTGCTGGGAAGCTTATTCAAAAATCCCTGTGCAATTTTTACATAAAAAAAAGAAAAGTCTAAAGGTGACCCCCCCCATTGGTCAGGGGCCTTGTTCTCTGGTCACTGTTTACCAGCACAGCAATCATCACCTCAGATCAGGCAGCAGTTTTATACAGCTGGAATAGGTCCCTCTGAAGTAATGTTTGCTTTGGATTAAAAAGATCTGGTGTTTTTTTATTGGTTCTCTTGTGACAACCTTTCAAAATCATGTTTATTTTTCCCCGACAACTCAGTTTAAGCACTTTGAAGTGGTACCAGAGTAATAACCTTAACCAGATTTCCGTAAGACGTTACTAGACGGGGCACGAATAATATGGTGTTATACCATTACTTGTGCATTAATTAACCACAAACTAAATCATTAAATTACATACTGATCTCATGTTAATTCATCCATAATGATGCATCTTTTATCCCAAGCAGTTTCTATATTTGTTTCTAGATCTGTTTATTCTGTAAACCGTTGTGAATTACTGATGGAACCACTGAAGGAACAACTCACGAATAACATCACATGTTTGGTCATAATTAATGAATCATGATCTTGATATTTTGACGCAGCAAATTTGTACTTCAGCTGTAACTGAGTTATCACTAAATTTTTCTGCTCCATCAAGTGAAGTACCCCGATTTCTGTAGTCTAGGCATTCCGTGAACCTATTATGGACAAATTTAGAAAAGTGATAAATATGTTTGATTATAAATTGTCCATCCATCCATCCATCCATCCATCCATCCATCCATCCATCTATTTCCCAAACCGCTTATCCTACTGGGTTGCGGGGGGTCTGGAGTCTATCCCGGAAGCAATGGGCACGAGGCAGGGAACAACCCAGGATGGGGGGCCAGCCCATCGCAGGGCACATTCACACACCAGTCACTCTCACACATGCACATCTACGGGCAATTTAGCAACTCCAATCAGCCTCAGCATGTCTTTGGACTGTGGGGGGAAACCGGAGTACCCGGAGGAAACCCCACGACGACATGGGGAGAACATGCAAACTCCGCACACATACGTGACCCAGGCGGAGAGATTATAAATTGTGCGAGTCTTATTTATTTATGTTTTACTTGATATAACTATTTTGCTTTGGTGGTATATCTAATACACAGAAGGTGATTATGAAGTGCCCACATCGTATAGCCCAGCAAGGACAGGAACAGAAATGCGGACAAATGGCATGGATGCGTAAATACAGTTAGCAATCTCAGTGGCATGGGTCAGCGTGTAACAAAAAACGAGTAAAAAATAAGCTACAAGGGCAAAGAGGAACAAATAAAAGCCGGTAGCTCAACCTTACTCAAAGTGAAACCAGTAAAGGGTTACGGGCTGCCGCTCGTTCGGCAATAACCTTTGATAAAGTCCCCTCGGTTCCTTCATCATAATCCTTTGGAATTATTTAATTCCCAGGTGAAATCCCTCTGAGACGGGCAGTTCTCCAAGATAATTTCTCCAAGGAGAACACGCTTGTTCTTTCCGTGATGAAGCGAATCATTGTTTGAAGCAATTGCTGGTCATGTAGTGCTTCTGCAGCAGCCCGTGAAGATCAACCAGTGGGTAAGGAGTTAGACTGAATGGTCCCAGGTTTGGTTCCCTGAGGAGCCCTGCCTTTGGATTGCTCCAAGGATCAAGTAAATATCCAACTGTGAATATATAGCCAACCTTTGCATGCTATACAGTCTCTGGAAAGTATGCAAATAAAAATGATAATGATTATGAAACTTAAGATACTCTGTTTCATGTAAATCCTTGGTCACTCCTGACCCCGCAGTCAATGAAGATCTGAAAACTTGATTTCTTTTGAAGGTATTCGGATTTGAGGGTAAACTCACAAACCCTGTCGAGTCAGACAGCATATCGCTTCTGTCCGATGAAAAACACATATCTCCGGAAATCTGTTATTTCAGGATTGTGAAAATACACATTTTGTAGGCCTGTTACTTTACAAAATGAAACTAAACCAACAAAATAAACCAAACATAAACCTTTTGCTAACAGTTTAATGTTGTCAATGGACTTATGCGGATTGTGGTCAGCGATACCTCAGTATCAACAACATACAAACTAATCTTGGTTCGTATATGAGAGATGTTGACTAGTACAAACAAAAATACTACTTAAATGGATGACTTCATAAAGCATCTTTTTATTGCTCAATTAAATGTTACATTTTATCCGTAGACAGAGGAGAATGCACATTCAATCTATAGTAAAAGTAAAAAAATAAAGACGCTCCTCTACTTACGAACGAGATACATTCCAAACGGCCGTTCGCAACTTGAAATGTTCGTAAGTCCTTATTCAACATAATTTTGACGGTACACACAAGTACAAAGAACTAAGACGCTGGGAGTACGCACGCTACGCTGCTGCACGGCGGAGTAGCGGCCAGAAGTCGTACTAGGTGGAATTGGCACGCAGAAAAAAAATTGATGTTGCGGACAGGAAACGGGAGCCCAAGGAACACAGTTTAGACTTGCAGTCCTCTTCGTTCGTATGTCTGAAAGTTCGTAAGTTTAAAGTTCGTAAGTAGAGGAGCATCTGTAATTGTTAAAAAGTGGACATATGGGGTTTCCATCGGACAGCGATGATGTCTTAAAGACCTCTATCTGCCCGCATGCTAGGTTCTGAGGTGCACTATTTAGCAATTAAAAACCTATTTGCATTCTTACAGATGATAAGGGGCTCGTCATAGAACAAGAACCATTAACCCGGATAACAGCGGAACCCTTCAGATTTATGCTACATTAATAAAATGTAACGAGATCTTTCATTCTGAAAAGAGCCAGACAAATTAGTCAAGCGGCATGCTTTCTTGGTGGTCATGTTTTGGATATTACAGTGGGCCATTGCACTCGTTTTGTCCAGCGATTCCTTTTTTTCAGTATAGATCAGGGGTAGGCAAGCCTGATCCTGAAGTGCCGGTATCCAGCAGGTTTTCCATCCTACCTGGCCTCTGATGAACCACAGCTGATCTCAGGCAGATATTAACTCATCAGGTGGGAGAGAAAACCTGCTGGACACCGACACTTCAGGATCAGGCTTGCCTACCCTATATATATAGGCAGTAGATGTTGCAAGGATGGGGGCAGCATGGTGGTGCAGTGGTTAGCACTATTGCCCCATACCTCTGGGACCTGGGTTCGAGTCTCCGCCTGGGTTACATGTGTGTGGAGTTTGCATGTTCACCCCATGTCGTTGTGGGGTTTCCTCCGGGTACTCCGGTTTCCCCCCCACAGTCCAAAAAAATGTTGAGGTTAGTTGGAGTTGCTAAATTGCCCATAGGAGTGCATGTGCATGTGTGTGTGTGAGTGTGCCCTGCGATGGGCTGGCCCCCCATCCTGGGTTGTTCCCTGCCTCATGCCCATTGCTTCCAGGATAGGCTCCGGACCCCCCACGACCCAGTAGGATAAATGGGTGGATGCTGCAATGATGTAGCAGGACTTTCTGTACCCTAGTCAGCAAAAAAAAAAAAAATACAAAAATCTTCCTCCTGAGGTCTTACATTCTGTTCATTTCCTTTAGCTCAATGGTAGCCAATGGCATGAAATATAATCCATTAGCCAATGAAACAACAAGCCAAGATCCCCGTTTATGGAACACGGGCATGAACACGGGCATGAGCACGGGCATGAACACGGGCATGAACACGGGCACGAACACGGGCATGAACACGGGCATGAGCACGGGCATGAGCACGGGCATGAGCACGGGCATGAGCACGGGCATGAACACGGGCATGAACACGGGCACGAACACGGGCACGTCACTCTGTTAGCTGGGCATTCTCCATCTTTTCCAAACACACAAACATTCCTCTGCATCATCCTCCCCTATCCACCACAAATCTTTTTAGTTCTTACTACTCATTTTTTAAAAATATATTTACTAAACTGCAGCATGATGATATCAAATTTCTTTGAGAACAAAGTGAACATCTCACCGGGGTTTTTCCAAAGTGTATATTTTACGGTGATGTTTATTACGTCTGGCTTACAAACTGTCTCAGCCCCGTACTTTCTGCTCAATTAGCAAAGGTAAATTACTCTGACATCATAAACAGCATTAAATCTCTCATGTTAAAAATAACTGGAATCCTGGTTCTCCTGCCTTCTTTCGGGGGTTGAATAATAACCCCCCTCAGTTCATCCCATGCTCCCCCTGAAGTCCACAATCACACATCCATTCTTCCATGACACTTTCCACGGCCTTTAGCCCCCTCCCTCTATTTTTCTCCTCCAATTATTTTTTTTGGTTGTTTTCCTCTTCAGTCCAGCAGAGCTCGGGGGGTGGCAATCCCAAGCCCTCTCCCTCCTTAAGCCAAGAACCCCCCCCCTCACGGTCCCTCGGAGAACCTCACCTCCGACATGTTCTTCAGTCAAATCGGGAAAAAAAATAACGGCTGCATCTGGGTTAAGCCTATGAACGACGCGGCCCTGAAACCCCACTGCTGAGACTCCCTGACCGAGTTTATTAATTTACGTCACATTTCTGGAAACATAAAGCATAAAACACAAAATGCGAGAGAAAAAAAAAATATCCGCTGCTTCCATTACACAGAGAAATGAAAATGGCTTCATTTATATTGTGGATTACATCCCAGGAGGTCTGCCTCTAAAAAATGTTTAGCTGACAGTAAGAGCGAAATATGCCTGCTACTACCATTCTGGGCAGGAGACAGTTGGTCGAGCGACCCCAGATTGACCAATATGGCTGGATATTATGTACAGTCTCTTTGCTTTTATTAAAAGTCCGCTCTAGTCAAAAAGAAGAAAGACAACAAGCAGATTAATCAACCAACTGTTGCCCTACAAAAATGTGGAAATTATGCATTCATTGGCACGGGTGATAAAATACAAGCCCACGACACAAAAACAGACACTGGAATTTATGCAAAAAAAGATGTTGCTTGAGACAGTGGCACACAAACGTGGTTAGTTTTTTTTTTCTTCCCTTTAATGAGCGCAATCTCCAAAGTTTATAGGCTTCCCACAAAAATGGACATTTGTCTTTTCCGGGGTTAATTATACCGGTGAGAATTAATCGCATGATGACATGGGAACACTGCAGAAATCCACCCTATTTTCAGCTCCTCGTGCATGGCTATAGGCTCATCCGTCATGCCTCATCCTGACCTTTATCTCCACCACCCAAAACATTAAACAGATCAGATAAATACACATCAGGCCCACGAAGGGAGCCCAATAAAATGCCTGAACAAAAACACATTACACACTGAACGGTCAAACAGATGACGGCATCACAAAGAAGAACACCAAGCTTAAGGGTGGGGGGCTGGAGTTGGACGGGCCCTCTGCGTGCTTTCACAGCCTCCCCCCCCCAACGCAGACACCACAGTCCACCCAGACACGCAGGTGGACGACCCGTTCTGGCAGCCTTCCAGAGAGGAAGTGACCTCAGAGCCTGCAAAGGACCAAACAATGGATGGCAACACATGGACCCCATAAAATGACATACAGCCCGACAGCTGCTTGTGTCATAACAATGCACTCCATCAAAGGGAACGCCATAATCATTAGGATATATCAATGACAAAACTACATAACTATTGAAAATTACATTCAAAATACCTATTGGTGTAAATTTATTGATGAGAGATGATGGCTTAAAGATGGATGGTAGGTAACAAATGATGGGAAAAGTAGGCTAATAGGTGCAAAAGAAGACTGTGTGTCTGTTAAATTAGTCAAATTGTTTTGTAACAAAATGCATCTAGATAGCCTTTCTGGGCTGTCTGCTGTGTTATACCGCGCACTTCCAGGCTGAAACTCCGTACCACTGATGGATCGTATATTTATATACAGTCACACAAACACACAGTCAGTGGCCAGTTTATCTGATGACCAGCTTGCTAACGAAGAGCAAATCGTCAGAATCAGAAAACTGCAGCTAAGGACATGCAAGGATCCCCAAGCTGTCTGTACGCAGACGACTGAGTCCGAGGTAAAATGTCTTGATGTAAAAAAAATTTAAAAAGCTACATTTTAAATATCATGTGGTAAAAACTGAATTTTGATCACAATGTTCATCACAATTCACCATTGTGTTCAATATACAATTCAAACATAGTGTCAAAACAGAAACACACGAAAACAACAAGTAGAGTTTAAATATTAAAACAGAGCTTGAGGGATAAAAATTGTGCTTTTCACAAACATATAAGCATGTAGATGCTTGAATAAGGTTATAGAGTCAATAAGAGTATATAGTAGGTATACAAGCATAACCCGTGAATGTTTTTTCCTGACCATCGCACATGTTGCCTGTTGAATGTTTGGTCATGTGGTTTAGGGGTCAATGTCAGGGGTCACTCCTACCCAGAGTTCCAGATGCCACCGCAAATGGGGGCGGGGGGGGGGGGGCTGGACTTCCTGATACGCCGGATCCCAGAATCTTCCCCGGCATTAAATGGCATCTGCAGTGCGGACCACAGATGGGGGCCAGGTGTGCCCTCGCACCCCCAGCAACCCCCCCACGACAACTGGAAGCACTCGCAAGTCATCCTGGTCAGAATGAAAACACACCCGCTGTCTGAAACACGCCCACTACCCAAAAGACTCAAAATACAAACTAGCGAAAAGTTGAATCATCCACCTACCAAATTCTGATGCAGCATAAAATGAGCCCCCCCCCCCCCACCTGCCTGGGCTGCAGACTGCACACCTCTGTCCTTTTCCGCTACGACCATAACCAACCGTTCCAGCAGCCCGAGTGTTACTGAAAGCCCACTTTTCTCAATGACAGGACTTCCACTACAGCAGCAGCCATTTCTGTCAAGGACACAGTTAACACGAGTTGAAAGGAGTGGTGATTATTTCCCGCTCTCACAAACGGTTCCATGCGGCCAGTATTTCCATTGAAAAATGCAGCCAGCGGTCGATAGAAGTTGGGTTTTGTTATTCTGTTATCTACTAGACCCTCAGCAACAAAGAGTGTGACCGATGAAATTCTCGCCAAACAAATTTTGAAAAGAGCTAGGAAAATGATTTACTGACTGAGAATCCATTTTCCCTTTTTCCTGGTCGAGGTTCCTGGTTCCTTGCTTTTATGTTCCATAAGGGGTATTTGAATCAACCTCAGTCTGACCCCTCATATAGAACTTATTTTCTATGGGAGACCCTAGCAGGGACAAATCCCCCCCCCCCCCCCCCCTCGACAACATGGTTCCTAGGATCATTACACCATACAAACCCCTCCACCACAGCAAGGTGACAATGTGACGATTCATGGAGGGGATGTTAAAACATTTTGTTCTTTTCATTTTTTTGATAGACTCCCCGACTGCCTGACAGTCACTGATGTCTGCAGGACTTCAGATAAACCCCAGATCTGTAAATATTCTATAAATGCAAAGATGCTAGACAACATGAACCCTGACTCAGACTTTCCCAGAACTGTGTTTTACTGCCGATATGGTTAGTATCCCATCCAATATGCTGGTGATATTTCCCTAAACCACATTCAAATTGGTACATTCTGTTCCTTTACCTTGTGCAAAGGAAAATATTTAAATTAAATTAAAAAAAAAAATGGATTTAATAACAAATGCTGGCAGAAGCTGGAGGAAGGTAATTTACCACATATCACATGCCAGTCAAAAAAATAATAAATTAGGACACAGCTATTACTATTTATATTGGGCTATCAATCTAAAAAATGAGTGGCTGATATTACATAGTATTGTATTAAATAATTTAAAAAACCAAATGCTACTTAATTAAATAAAATAAGCTGAGGTGGTGAATGTATAGGATACTGTTGCAGAGCAGGAATGAGGAATTCTGTGTGGGAATGAGCGGAGAGGGAGCAGCTGGTCGGGAGCCATGCTAACTGGAAGCGTTCACAAGTTCACGTTTGTTTAGTTTCACCGTTAGCCGCCAATCCATCACGTCAAGCACGTCCACACAAGGACAAGGGGATGCAAAAAGGCGCCGGTTCACGTTAAGATGCACACAGATAGAGGCCCCGACTTCAGGAACACAGAGCCGGATCCCTGGGTCCCATAGAGCGATTCGGAGTTCCGGCCACGGGAAGAACTTTTGAAACGGAGTGTCGCGAAAGTGGCATATGGAGAAGACGGCAGCCAACAGTCAGATTCTCAGATGACTGCCCTCCAGGTCAACACCCACTTCTTCATCCAAGTGGGGCCCGTTTGGACAAAAGCGCATAAATTACACGCAAGACGAGGTGGAAGGTGAATCCGGCCCGGGGGGTCTTGCCGTATTCTGAACGGCTACAGAGAAAACAAATGAGAACAACGTGATAACAGCAAGGAGTTTCTTACGTTGTTTTGAAACAATGTAACTATGTGATCCACTGTTTTTCTTATTAGCTAGCCCAAGGAACCACGGATGGATGGAGGAGTAGGGCTGTAGAGAGAAGAGCATACGGAAACAAAAAATCAAATTGATATTCCGCATACCGAAGCAGGAAATGAACACCAAACAGGTCAAGAAGAAGCAATTGCATCAAAAAAAAAAAAAAAAAAGATATTGCTAAACATTGACGAATTACAGCGAGTCTTGAAAGATTTGAAAGCAGATGGTCGTGTGCATGTACTCGTTTGTGATGTTATCCAAGGCAGCGCATAAGTCTTTCGGTCCTTATTTTATGGCTGGCAGAGGATAGGTGTTAGACACTGCAGGTGGCAAGAAAGCATTTCCCCTCTTGCTTCTCAAGAGAAGGCGGGAGAGAGAAACAGAGAGGGAGGGAAGGAGAGAGAGAGGAAGGGAGGGAGAGAGAGTGTGTAGCTGGCATTCCCCACCGCCATCTGGATAAGTCGCTAACCCCTCATGCATCTAAAGACTTTTTGCTGCTAATGGGGCAAACTGCACCAGGATCCATTGTAAAGTCACGTACGAACGCGAAGCAGAAGCAGCACTTAATTAGCAAACTGCGCCGGGGTCCGGTCTAAAGCCGCGCACGAAGGTGAAGCAGAAGCATGACTGAATTAGCAAACTGCGCCGGGGTCCGGTCTAAAGCAGCGCACGAAGGTGAAGCAGAAGCAGCACTGAATTAGCAAACTGCGCCGGGGTCCGGTCGAAAGCCGCGCACGAAGGTGAAGCAGAAGCAGCACTGAATTAGCAAACTGCGCCGGGGTCCGGTCTAAAGCAGCGCACAAACGTGAAGCAGAAGCAGCACCGAATTAGCAAACTGCGCCGGGGTCCGGTCTAAAGCCGCGCACGAAGGTGAAGCAGAAGCAGCACTGAATTAGCAAACTGCGCCGGGGTCCGGTCTAAAGCCGCGTACGAAGGTGAAGCAGAAGCAGCACTGAAGGAGCAAACTGAGGAGTTGCATTTGACATTTGGCTGTAGTGACCTGAACAGCACTCTGGGTGAGAATCAATGTCTAAATTGAAGGGCATCCCAGTAAATTTGGTGGTTTGTTGAAAATCAGCAAGGTAAATAATGGGGGTGATTCTAGTATTTCAGGCCCCTGAAGATATTGGGAGTGCTCTGATACCCCTCAGAATAGAGGGAACTGCTTATTTTTTCGGTCAGCCATGATGAATAGGAAGCCCAGGACGTCCAGCCTAAATTTACAAATTTGGAAAATTGTATTTGACAAAATGTAGAATCAAATAACTGTTGTTGAGGTAAGAAGTACAACAAAATTCAATCTTCACATATCCTTTTTAAGACACACACATACACACACACAGGCGAGAGCGACACTGGGGGTCAGATTGCAGGGTTAGCTATTTATTTGGCTGTTTGTGGCGTTCAGGCCCAACAGGCATGAGGTTGCCCTGCAGCAACCATGCCATGGGATTTGAACCAGTGACCTTCTGGTGCTAACTAGGAAAACCACAGTAATATTGCATATATGTTAAGAGTAATTTTATCATAACAGGATAACAACTCAAAAACCTTAAAACATATTACAGTTATAAGTATAGAAAACTAATGTTCGATTCTTGCTGCATTTCCTGCTGTAAGTTTGGGCTCTTTATTAGTAGGGTGAGATATCAGTGATCTGATAGGCTGGCAGTCAGACCAATCAGACAGTTTTCGTTAGAGTCATTGGGATTTATAAAGTTAACCACCGCGGTGGTCTGAAGCTATGTCGACTCTTCTGTCCTTCATTTCATTACTATGCCCCATGGAACAAATGACACAGATTATTCATAATAATTACACCATTACTTCAGATATCAGAGGAAATCAATCAATTAAATTAAACAAGATGATCTCGCATAGCTCTATAACACTGAATGAGCATTTAACATTTAACTGCGTAGGGTGTATTTCAATAACAAATATCACCACCCCCATATATTAATTTCCTCCGGAAGGCCTTGCAGCATGCAGCCGGACGTTTTGGCACCCAACGAACCCTTGGCTTGTCAGCAAGGCCGGCCTCTTTATCGATCGTAGCCGTTCACTCCTAAATGACATCTCAGTAGGGCTTGCCACGTCGGGGAGCCATATGAATAGTGCGCGGTGATGAGGTTCAGTGCTAGCAGCAACTGTATCCGTGATAATAAAGCGAGGGGGGGGTGGGTGGGGGGAATGCACCTCCATCTGGAAGGGATTTTCCCTCAGAAACCTGCACAAGTCCACCAAGTTCCTGAGCCAAAGCCAGGAGTCCAGGCCCATCTGCCAAGCGCCATACTCTACATTGTTATTGCTCAGCTCACACTGTTATCTGAAGCGATTTAACGCAGCTTACAGCTGTACACTTTACCCATGTATGCAGCTGGCTGCTTACTGAAGCATTTCAGATTAAGATTCTCCCTCCTTAAGGGTACAACAGCAGAGCCCCTTCAACGAACTATACAAATCGTCAATGTGTAATGTTAGATGGGAACTTGCGTGTAACACATTTATAAAGTTAAACTTGTGAGGAGTAACTGCGAAAGGGTAGACAAGACACCCCGAAACAGACTGTCGAGCAATAGTGGAAGAAGCACTGAACATCCTAAACAGTACAGCCATACACTCAACAAAGGGGTTTTGACTTAGGCTTCCTGACTCTGTCAGATAAGAAACCACAGGAAACAGGGAACTGGCTGGACTGGCAGATGCCAACTGGATGGGAGGTTCAAAACAACCAGCTATACTATAACAATGGGGCCGTGTGTGACAAAGTTCAGTGTTCTCAATCAGGTCGTTGGGGACCCACGGCTGATCCACGTTTTTGCTCCCTCTCAGCTCCCATAGGGAGCAAAAATGTGGTCTGTCTGGCAGGGAGCTTGGAAGGAGCAAAAACAGGAACCAGCTGTGGGTCCCTGAGGATATGGGAAACACCGACAATGACTAATACTTACATTACAAAAGTATGTGCTAAGATTAATACTGAGCTTGAAGCCAGGATCAGTTCTGTCCATATACTGTATATATCTTCTATACCCCGGTATTTCCAGGCTGAGGCAAAGCTGTCCCCTTGTGTGATGGTTGTAGCTCTGACGTGTTGAATTTCCAAAGCAATGCTGTATAGACAGACCCATTTAAGAAAGTTAAAGTACTCACTGCACCTTCTCAGGTTCATTCATTCATTCGCTCATTGGTCAGGTCAGGTACAAGGTCATTTTAATTCCATTAAAAAAAACGCTTTGTTTCCTGTTCAGTTTAGTCTTACGGGTTTTTGACCATATTTATTTCAATTCGTATTTTCACGGAGCTTCATAATTTAGCTTTAGTACAGAATGGAATGAACGAGTTTCCAGAAACCATTCCCAGAAATCGGCTCACTAAATTGGCACCCCCCCCCCCCCCCCCCCCAGAAGCAGACAGCCTAGGTGGTCGCCTATAGGGTTGTCGGGTCCCGCATCCTTGCTCTTATTAGACTCTGCGTCGGGCAGAACACGGTTCCACACTTTGGCTTCACGTTTGCGTCCAGCTCGCCGCATGTCCGTGTTTAATCTAATCTTCTCGACACGTGGTTCAGTCTCGTGAGGGTATGTCGTGGGCTGCATTAACCGAAGCTTATTTAGATGGAGGACGTTTGGTTAGGCCAGTATTGGCTGACGTCCTATAGACAGGCTTTTAGACTCAAAAATGGAAGTTAAAAAGAGAAACCGCAAATTCCCAGTGCCATGTCAGTTTGGAGTTTGTTTTAAATTCACTTTAGTTTTCACTTAACAAAATGGTTTAATTATCCTTTTAGTTTCAGTATTTGCTAATGATAACAATGGTATGAGATTTAGATTAAAGGCAGATATTTAACCAAAAAGTTATTCATTGAAGGCCCTTAAGCAAGTTACTTGAAAAGGGGGAGTCTATATAAGTGTTTCCCAACCCAGTACTCGGGGATCCTCCAGTCAGTCCACGTTTTCGCTTCCTCTCAGCTCCCAGCACGCCTGTGCTAGGTATTCGGTGTTCCTGATCGGCTGGGAGCTAGGAGGTAGCAAAAATGTGGACTGTGCGGGGTTCCCCAAGGACTGGGTTGGGAAACACTGGTGTATATCGCACTCAACCTCATCCACAGACGCATTCTTTTAATTGACACTTTTTTATTGATCCCCGTAGGGAAATTGTCTTTACGCCTCCCACAACTTGCTCTTTTTTTCATAGAGGAAGTTGTCTGCGAAGGGCTGCCACCTGTAGTAGCACCCAGGGAGCTGGGGGTTAAGGGCCTTGCTCAAGGACCCACAGGCTGAAGCTGGGTTTGAACCTGCGACCTTCTGATTACAGGAATACAGGCTTAGCCCACAGAGCCACATGCTGCCCCCAATGAGCAAGTTAATCACACAAACTCTATTTTTCTTTTGTCCATTATTATTAAGTGACTTGTTCTTATACCCAAAATAGTAGAGTTGCATACCCTCCCTTCTCAAAGGGCTGGGGTATGTTTCCCTATAAAACTTTTATACTGATTACCATGCGAGTCTAGTAGGGACATCCGGTCAAAGTTAAAGAGCAGGACCGATTCCAGCTGTGTGATTCAGCCAACGTGTGGCCAGCTGCCGTTACAGGGATGCGGTGATTCTGAGTTTGAGCCAGAGGAGGCGCTGAGTAAGAGGGCAGCCTTAGGGCTGACAGCAGGGCAGATCAGGGGCAGGAGTAGCAAGAGGCAGCTGGTGCAATACCATACAGAACAGGCTGATCAAACACACGGTATCAGGCAAAGGTTTGGACATGCCAAGCCACCTACAGTGATACAGCTTCGTGTCACGTGACCTGGCCACCTGACAGAAAACGGCCAATGAGAGCACAGCATTTATGTAGGAACTCCTTCAGGACAGCTGGAAAAGCGGCACAGAAAGCCGCCTCATGGAACTGGCATAGAGGAGGTTTGAACCAGCAACCTTCTGAGTTCCAACCCACAGAGCTGCCCCCCCTAAAAATTATTATTTTTTTTTGTTTAGTACTTTTTGGCCAGTGCATAATTCCATTCATCCATTTTCCAAACCACTTATCCTATTGGATCGCGGGGGGTCCGGAGCCTATCCCGAAGCAACGGGCATGAGGCAGGAAACAACCCAGGATGGGGAGCCAGCCCATCGCAGGGCACACTCACACACCATTCACTCACACATGCACACCTACGGGCAATATAGCAACTTCAATTAGCCTCAGCATGTTTTGGACTGTGGGGGGAAACCGGAGTACCCGGAGAAAACCCCACGACGACATGGGGAGAACACGCAAACTCCACACACATGTGACCCAGGCCGAGACTCGAACCCGGGTCCCAGAGGTGTGAGGCAACAGTGCTAACCACTGCACCACCATGCCGCCCCGCATAATTCCATACATGTTATTTTATTGTTTTGATGTCTTTAAAATGTAAAGAACAGTAGAAATATACTTGTACTGTATTGACCTGCTAATTAGAATACAGGTACTTTGTTATGCAAATATTCATACTATTTCAATTCGCAATAAAAGTGTTTTACAGAAACTGGGCGCTTACATTGTAGGAAGGGCACACCAATACAGAGAGCAGGCCGACCTATCGATGGAACGAAGGAAAAATGGAAGCTAGCATTTAGTGCATAAAGCAACAGCAATTAATGGGTCTATAAGTAAGTGTGTATGATGGATTATTTTGTTTGGGAAATCAATAAATTCAAGGCCATTTCCAAGATTAATACTTGCGGCAGTAGATTTTAAAGCCATGTAATAGCAAAAATACATTTGACCTAAATGCATAATTCCAACGCCGTTAAACCCACAGGATAAATATTTTATGATAAAACAGGAGCACAATATGGTAGTGACTCTCTAACTGTCTCTACTCTTAAAAGGAAGGAGCTGTCTGGGGATAATGAGGAGAAAGTGCACTGGAAATATAGGGCAATGTGTTATTCAGTACCCTGCAGCCGGTTTTGCCGTAATAATCACGGTTTCCCCCGGCATATTTGCAGCGTGATGTTTACTGACACTCGCTGCCATTTCCACTAGTGAACGGCTGACTGCTACACCTGTTTTGACCGTATTTATTCCACGTTCGGGTCCACTGTAGGTTACTTCCTTTCGGCCCAACGGGGCCCTTTCTATCCGAACTGAACGGAACCCTGTAGAATCCCCCCAAGCTGCAGTAATTTGTACATGTTTGACGGCGCTTGGCCTAACAGACTCATACGATTTGGCTGCCGGTGGCTGAGGCGGGTGGGGGTCGCTGTTCAGAGCAGTCCTGCAGGTCGTCGCCGCCGCATGCGTCCCTGTAAACTGCAAGCATGCGGATGCCGCTGATCCATCCGCCCGACGAAGACGCAGACTTCCAAGGAGCGCACGTGGTCCAGCTCTGCCCGTCCTGTGGCCCGACAACCTGGCTCAGATTCAGCCAAGCTTGCTGCTCCCTGTCAGTGCAGAAACATCATTTTTAATGATGCTACCGACATGCGATTTTCCCCTGCTCTTGTTGCCAAGAGTGAAATAAAAGGAGACGGAACTCGTAGTGCTGGTGAAGTGACAGAGATATGGGAGGGCGGGGCTTGCCAGCGTTGGCCCCGCCCATCCCAGGGGCGCAGGTATGCTGCTGTAGAACTGCCCATTAGCTGAATTACAGGGGGGCAGGGGTCTTCCATACTCATCAGAGCTGTTCTCCAGGTTTCTGAAGGCAGCTGAAGCTGAAGGGAGACAGCGAACCCCCCGCCCCCGACTACACCACTCAGCTACGGCCCCACAGCAACGACCACCCTACCTGACTGCAGCCTTCCTCCCCCCTCCCCACCTCCCCCCTTTTCAGGTTTAAGTGAATCCCCCCACATCCACTTTGTGGATCAATCCTCCCACTTCTCCCCTGACCCGTAAGCCACTCGGACATGTGCCGTTGAGGGTCAAAGGTCACAGGTGGGAGGCGCAAAAGAGTCAGCCCTCTTCACGCTGAGGAGACATCGGCCACTTTCATTTGTAAATTCTGGGGGGGCGCCAGAGGTTATGATCAAAGTCATCTTGGGCCACAGAACAGATGGTTCCAAATATGGGATCTAACTTTATATGGCTAAATAAGGAAATTACATACATCCATCTTCCCACGGCTTATGTGAAACAGGGAGGGGCCTGCAGCCTGACCCAGGCAGCACAAGGCACCTGGTGTGGGTGTGCCCTGGATGGGTATAATAATAATAATAATAATAATATGCCCTGCGATGGGTTGGCACCCCATCCTGGGTGGTTCCCTGCCTTTCGCCCGTAGCCTCTGGGATTGGCTCCGAACCTCCCCGCAGCCCTGAATAGGACAAGGTTTCAGAAAATGGATGGTGGGATGATAATAATAGTAATAATATGGCACGTCAGGCATCACTGCAGTGTCACACCTTCAGGTCAGGGGTTCAGTTCCCTCCCCCGGCTCTGTGCTGCTGGCAGGTCAGCATTTAATCCCAGAGAACAACATGACTAGAACACTCCGTACACTGCCTCGCCCTTTTGCCGCCACACCGATCGTACTCCGCCAGATTTTCACAGCCTTCAGCAACTATTAGTTCAAACAAGTTCTATAAACTCTTAGAATCGAGGACTGTGTTTGTGTTTCTGCTCAGAATGTGACAATTACGATCCTTTCCTTCTATAATCTGTTGTCCACCCAGCGGCCAATGAAATGTCTTATTTCCACCCCTGTTTTATAGTTCTGAGGTCTTTACAATTATTCTAAAATACAGAAAATAGTACAAACAGACCTTTCTTTGGGTGGGTGTGTCCAAACTTTTGACTGACACTGTATATTACAGAACATTATGTATAATATGTTACATCACTAAAATCAATAGAAACCTATAGCACGTCACATTTTATGATCGTAAATTATTGTAGCACAAAGTACACAGATATTTCCTCATGATTGGGGCAGCATGTGGCTCAGTGGACTGTGCCTGTAATCAGAAGGTTGCTGGTTCAAACCCAACCTCAGCATGTCTGTGGGTCCTTGAACAAGACCCGTAACCCTCCCTGGGCGCCCCATCAGGTGGCGGCCCTTCACAGACAACTTACTCTATAAAGATCAATAAAAGTACCCATTAGCATACGGGCAGTGGTGGCTTAATGCTTAGGGACATGCACTTGTATATGAAAGATTGCAGGTTCGAATCCCTGACCAGCAAGGTACTGCCCCCAAGCACTGCTCTCCGGGTTCTGAAGTAGCTCCCCCCTGCTATGTCACATTGTCACATATGGGTCAAATGCAGAGGACACATTTCATTGTGGTGTGTCAACAATGACAATTATGACAAATCACTAAATTCTAATGGTGCAGTCTGAAGTAACATTACATCACAATGCATTGTAGTTTGTTACAGTATATCAATCACTCTGCCCAAGCAGTGATTTGAACCTGCAATCTTTTGAGTCCAAACTCATGGAGTTACCCTCCCTCCAATAATTTTTTTTAAATACATTTTTCATCCGGGCATAATTGCATATACATTTTTTTATAGGTTTGGTGTCTTATAATTCTTCTAAAATGTAAATGATAGTACCTTCCCATGTGTTGATGAGTCCAAACTTTTGACGAGCACTGTAGATAAAGTTTTCATATCATATCAACGGTTAAGTTCCCAAATTTGCAGTACATTTGTCAAACAAATAGACCAGAGCATAGATATTTTACCTCAAAAAGGTACATTTTCCTTAAAAGATGGAATAGACGGCAGTAACTGCCAGATTTTATGGTCCTTTCTTCCAAGGACTTGTACTTATTTACAGCCCCAGTTGGAGTAAGATGGTTCCTACAGCTCCAGTCGAAAAAATAAGAAAAAGCTGAAACTAGTTAGGCTCCAAAACACTGCATCTCGGCCCAAAACCTGCCATTCAACCCTGCTGGAATCTTTGCACCTTCATTTTTTTTTTTGACCTGTCATAATGAGTCTTCAGTATTAATGTGCCCTTCGGAGAAAACTACCATCTGTTTGACACAAGGCATTAATTACTTTGACAGAGCTTTGTTTGAGATGCACGATCTAATAGAAGCAGCAGACTCAGCGACTGGGGCGAACATCGAAGGGATGCCACCTCACAATGCCAGCTAGTCCGGCAAGGCTTTCCAATAGGCCCTGGACTGACTCACATAGTTCTAAGATTGAATGTGAAACCTATCAATCGTAGCACATTGCATAGGTGATGAAGGAGCAGCATATTAGGAGCGATTTCCTAGAGAAGCTTTACCCAACGTCTAAGCCTGTTCCACACTCATTAATCAACACCACACTTTGCAGAGACTTTGACAGGCAGAGTTTAAGTCCTTATGGAGCCCTGTTGAGTTACCCTTGAGCACATTACCTGAAATTGTTTCTATAAACTGCTTTATAAACTAGTTTAAACTGTGGGTTATAATCCACTTTGGGTTGAAGTACGTGTTGAGTGACTAATTAATTTTAGGCTTATATATGTCCATGCACCATCCCGGGGAAGGTCAACTGGTCAGTCGGGGTGGCCGTCCCGGGACGCCATATGCAAGCTGTGCCGTCGATCTCCTGAGGAGCTAGCGAGGGCCCCCGAGGGCCAAGGGCTTAGCTTTTCACATATCGAAGGTGCCTCGCTCTCCGGGAGCCTGAGAAAGGAAGGCGGTCTGGTCACAGGCCTGCCTTTGTCCGTGTGGCACTAATGGATTAACGCTTTCTCACCCCGGCTGGCATCTGCGGCCCTTTTTTAGACGCCGATCGGCACCACAAAGCAGCCCCTTCATGACCCGCAGCTGCAGACCGCGACAAAGCAGCTGTCGGCCGCAGAGGAACTGGCGCTAATCTTGCTCGCCTACTGTCTGACAGGCGTCGGGAGAGGCCGAGGTGGGCCAGCGGTTCCGCGCTGCCTTCGGCTTGGGTTTCCTCTCTCTCCGGCCGCCGTGGCCTGGGGGGGCTTTGCGGTAACACATATCTGTCCATCCAACTTCCCATCGCTGATTTTTAGAATCTGAAAAACTCGGAATTGCGAGTTCCTCCGACGGTCCGACAGCCATGTCAGAGTCCGTTCCCGTTCCCAGTCCTGCCAGTTCATCCTGCAGGGTGTTATGGAGAAACCAGCCGGATGTGTGAAGAGCTGGACCATTTCCCATGTTTAGCTTATAATCCAGTTCTTAGTAAGGCGTAGGGGGATGTGTGTGATGTACACGTTCATTACGATGACATGTCGCAAAATGATAATCAACCGGTCTTTCATGTAGGGACAGTCAACATGAGTGAGGATGCTCATTTCCACACTACAAGTAGCTGATTTTTAATTTCCAGGAACCTTAAAGAATGAAGGTGCTATTTTCTGCACTGGTGGTGATTTCACACTGTGTACTGCCACATTTGTAAACTCAGAGGTCTGACTGGAATGACTTCCAGAGCTAGCGACACATGAACATAAGTCTTTGAAGGGCTAACATTAATACCCTGTCGAAAAAAAAAAAATCTACTGGAAAATCGACCGGAAAACATCCTGCACTATGTTAAATAAAATCTGCTTGAAATAAATTGCAAATAGACACATGTGTGGGGCTTGGTCTGGCTCCAAACTTACCAGGAATAGCGTCCAGCAGTGCCTAAAGAATTTCTCTTTATTGCAACTGTCTGTTAGTAGGCTTACTCCAACATTTCATCTTGAGGCTCCAAGGAGGAGAGGCTGTGAACCAACCTTTGATGGAATTACCATGTATATGGGTACTTCTGTAGCATGAAATCCCACTCTACAGGAACCACAAAGGAACCTCTGTGAGTCTCCCTGCATTCCTGAAATTCGTACATTTGGCAGTAGGACACCATCCTTGGCCCATATGGAACCCACACAATGTTACTTAAATTAGGACAAGAATTGCATGTGTACTGTATAATCATTTGAAACAAGATCATCCTCTTATATCTATCTGTCCATCTTCCATAACCAAAAAGCCAAGATAGGGCTATGGTGAGCTTGAAAAGTATCCCAGGAAACACAAGCATAAGGTTTCGGACACACAGGACAGGATGTCAGTCCATCGCAGGACTGTTAGGGACACCTAAGTGCATGTTTTTGATCTACGGGGGAAAATCAGAGTGACTGGAGTAAACTCTACAATTACAGACCGGGGCAGGGTGCAAACGCCAAATGCTGGGGATGTGAGGCCACAGTGCTGCACATCACTTCACATTTTCTGATGAATATATGAGTCCAGCAAGTCAAACTACTGTGGGGCTGACATAAGCGACCAATGAGGTCTGATTGGAAACGTCGACAGCTTTGGATACCAAGATGTACCAGATCATACAGTTTTTCTGAATTGCATAAATGCTAAACTCCATTTTAAAAACCAAACTGTCAACCACCAAAACTCCATCATTAAATCCATCTCACAGTTGACAAAACCTTAAACACTGTTCATCTGGTTAGACACAATTTACAAATCTGAATCTTCCATTTAGCAAAACTCTAAACACATTCTCGTTCACTAACAGATTTAGCAGTGTGGTGCACTTGGACCTACAGTAGAATGGCACACACAGACTCAAAAGGTTACACACAACAATCATTGACACACTACCACTAAAAACTGTCCAATCTGTGATGTACGGAACCCAATCAATAGAGAAGATATGGCACATGCATTTGATTAGACTCATAAGGAATTAAACAATGGAGCGCTACAACAGAAGAGGAAGAGGAGTGCATGTCAGAGGTGGTAGACGAGGAGGAAGACCAAGAAGAAGAGCTATAATTTCAAATGAAATTAGAGTATCTGTCGTAGATTATGTTCAAGTTCATGACAGTTCCCTGAGGGAAGCACGACAACGTGTACAACTAGATTTATGCAGGTTGTCAGTGGCTTTCATAGTCAGAACCTTCAGAGAAGAGAACTTGTAAAATGTATTTCTGTCTTGGAAAGTTACAGGATGATTTTAGTCTCGGTAAATCACTCCACCAATCTCTGGAAAGGGGACAGGGAAAAATTATTTCCTTACGGTACTATAATTGTTTTTTTTACAGCAAAGAACATTTATAATCTAGTATATATACTTCTAACAAAATGATCTTTTTGTAGAATTGAAAGATATGGTCATGTGAGAGTGGAAGAACAAAAACGTTCTCACAACAACAGGAGGAACTTGTTGTTGAGATGCTCCATTAAAATAATGCAACTCGACCGCGTTAAACACAACAGCAGATTGCTGAAGACAAAGTGTATTTTGAAGAAACAAACAGTGAGTCGGTCAACAATTGACCGTGTCCCGCAACGCAACCATATAAGGATTAAGCAAGTCTATAGGGTACCGTTTGAGTGAAACAGTGAGAGAGACAAAGAGCAATAATGTCAGTATGTGCCAGAAAAAGTCAGCAAACTTCTACAATGAACTCAGTACTAGCATGTATACTGTACTGCATGTAAAGCATCAGATGCATACAGAGACAGAAGTAATTTGTCATTTATAGTATTGAATTTAGTCTGTTTTCACTGTGTGTGGAGAATTTTTGAACTTGGCTCGGTGGAGTGACTTGTGGGTGAAGCTGGATTCAATCTGGAAAGAAGGGAAATGGAGAGGTTGCAACTGGTCAATGTGCCATTATAGAAGTGGCTGGACAGCGTGGTAGAAATGTGACCGTATGTGCTGCCATCAGAAGCTATGGAGATGTCCACCTGCATGTTACTGCTGGGCCAAACAACACTGAACTTCTACTAACGTTCCTGGATGGTCTACAGGACATGAGCAGAGAGGACATGAGCAGGCAGAGTATCCCATGAATGTCATCATTTGGGATCAATGTGAGCTTTCGCCGCATTATTGGTTGAATAATAGCTAGTATTTCATGAATGTTTGCCTTCCACCGTACTGTCCCTTTGTAAACCCTATTGAGGAATTTTGCTTGGCATGGTGATGGACGGCATATGACCAAAACCCCTACACACAGGAAAATCTAATCTAAGCGATGGATGCAGCGTGTTACGATGTAGGAGTGGATTCTTGCCATGGCTGGGTTTGACGTGCCAAAGTATTCATTCCATGTTGCCTTGCAAAGGAGAACAATGCAGTTGATGTAGATGCAGACCTGGTACAGTGGCATGATTCCGTGGCAGAATGAATGACTGATTTTGCTGTAAAAATACGTAAAACCATATAATGCAATTTTCTTGTTGCTGCAGGTTTATTTTTTTGTTTGGTTAAACATACATAAGCTTTCGTAAGTACAGGAATGTTCAAATATCCTAAATAAAGATTATTCTACTGTTGTCCCAGTACCTGACCTGCATGTCTACCAACAATATAGTTTGACCTCGGCAAAAATAAAAAATTACTGAGAAAAAAAAATGCATAATCAACTTATCAAACTGGGTATTGTCTTCTACTTAAATTTGTACATAGATGGAACTTCTTCTGCCACCTTGACGTTCCATTTCTCTGCATGCAGATCCAGTGGCCTGGTGGGATAGCGTGGTGTCCATCGGTTGTACACTTTGGAATTTTGCACAGTGTAGTATATCTTCTAGGTACCGTTTGCCTACTGTCTCATTCGTACTGAGGATTTGAACATACTGCTCAATTCATATAATACATTTCACCTACTGCAACGCAAACAACTATGTCTAGCATCGCAGGGTCTGGCCTCTATCTGGCATTGCAGTGAATAGAATGAGGCAACTCTCATGGCAGATTGAGTGCTAGCCTATAAAAATGGAAAAAATAAGAAATGCAGAAGATTTCTGCATGCATGTTTAGCTTAAGGCCACAGGTCTGGGACAGAGGCGACCTTACAGATCAAGTCACCTTCCAAAGTGCTTGGCGCTAAACCTTACTATGACTTGAGGGCACCTCTCCCAGTCCAGACTGACGGCATGCCAGAAATCCTACAGAGATGGCCTACAGCGACATGCATTCTCATTGAGACGACGTACTATGCTAATGAGATCCCCATGCTCGTCTAACTCTTTTGAGCTCATGACGACAAACCTCTAATCACTGTGCTTTGGATTGCATTTCATGACTGCTGTGTCTAGTCAAATGTGAACATGCTCCATGGTGGGCAGCCAACAGCACTCAAAAGCAAATTGTTTTTTTTTTTTTTTTGGTCCAGCTATCCAATTTTCCCCTGAAAATGATCAGGTTTCATCAAATTAGCCGCTTTCGGACTCACAAATGCTGTGATGAAGGACCATCCAATTGTAAACGAGAGAATTCTTCCCCATCAGAAGTCAGGATATGCACGTCGTGCTCATCCAGCTCTTTGAGCAATTGCCTCTTGGCCATTTCTACCCTAAAACATCCAACACTGCATTGCCGTACATAAAAGCAACCTCAAATAGAGAAATATTCATAAGAAGGATAGTGTTAGATGTGGCCACCTAAACCTGTAGAACGAGATTCATTAACAAGCGTGAGCTGTAACCTCAGCAAATGTTTTTTTTTCCCCATTCCGAGAAACGCTGGTACTCGCACAGAAACGTTAGCGTGATGCGCGCTCAGGGTAGCGCCATGTGGCGCGTTCAGCTCCGCCGCGTGGCGGTAACCTTCCCACCAGCCAGCTCTGTCCTATGCGCCCCACTATCTGTCATCCACCGCGCTCTGAGCAGCATCTGACGAGACTTTGGAAAGTAATAAAACAAAAACAACACTTCAGCGACAGAGAACAATATGCACGGAGAACACAGCAGAGAAAGAAAACACAGGATTTCGGCCAAAACAAACCATCTGCAGGTACAAACGGGCTCCACTGGGACTTCATGGTAATTATACTGAGCAGCCCAGCTGTTCATGGGAACAAACGTTCTGATTGGATTTCAGGAAGATCTTTGCTGGTGGCACAATGAATATCTGGACCTGCATCAACATGAAGCTCTTACTTCCGTGTAGAGGTCCAGTTCGATGCATGCCTTCAGCTCACTCTGTGGACCTCCTACAGCATATTAAGTCAGATCTATAAGTGTAGTTCAGTGTTTGCCAACCCAGTCCTCAGGGAACCCCCGACAGTCCACGTTTTTGCTCCCTTCCAGCTCCCAGCCAATCACAAACACAGAATAACTGATGCAGGTGCGCTGGGAGCTGAGAGGAAGCAAAAACGTGGATTGTCGGGGGTTCCCCGAGGACTGGGTTGGCAAACACTGGTGTAGTTCATGATAACTTAGTTACCGTGACTTTCACATGGCTCTCTGTAGATCATACATCATTCTGAGGTTCTCACCTGCCGTATTAGACAGAAATTATCGGCGGGGGCTGTTGTGTGTCTCCTTTTTGGACTCCTCCATCTCCTCTTGAAGCTCCGGTCACCTAGGAAGAAAGTTTTTCCCCGTTCCCAGGACAGAAAATTGAAAGATTTTATCATATGGTAAACACTCTTTATTCTGGTTTGCGCTGTTACGGCCGAATTTAATCTCTGACAGAAGTTTTCAACGGGGGCGACAATGGAAGCCACGTTTCAAGAGGCCCCCACTAAGGACTGCAGGGGACAGATAATCAGCACCGGGTGTGAGGAATCTTTGCCTCACAAAGACATTACGATTCACAGTGCGAGCAGGGAGACATACGCACATACAAAGAGCCACATGCCTCGAGGTAAAGCAAACACTGCAACAACAAACCTGATCTAACGCTTCAAACACCAGCTACAGAGATTAGCCCCTTGTATCACCCATCATTTATATTTGATACAATCTATAACAATTCTGAAGCAGCTCATCACCTACAAATAAGAACCGTGCATCAGAGGCTTCTAAAGATCTTTATCGGTTGTATATCATTTTTGCGGTTAATACCTCACAGGATCAAATGTAGCACAGGAAAATGTACACGCTGTACGTTTTAAGCCGCGTGACATAAATACCTAACATTTTTGCCACAGACTTTTTCCAACAGCAATGGATAAACCCCCCCAGATATTTTGACTGGAACTGAAGATATTTCGACCCCGCCTGAATACGATACGAAACACATTTTCAGGAACAAGCAGCAAAGCACATCTACGTGCGGCGTAAAAGCTGTAAGAAAACTAAGGATATTTTCAGATGGCATAGTTCATTTTGTCATAAGTGCGTGTGCTGCGATTCCTCAGATAAATGTAGAAATAAAATATTGAACTGACCAGTAATTGCATGCGAGCAGAAAAGTGTGATAATTGAGCAATAGATAAGTGTCAAATCCTTTATACGATGGTTCACAGATGTCCTGATTTAGAACTCTCTGTGTCGCCACACGTCAGTAACCCATAGTTTATGTCAATATTTTATATTGCCATAGATTAGAACTCCCTCTCGATCTTGGAAAAAAAACATACAAATATCACCTGTCAGATATTAATTTAATTCACGCCTTTAGAAAAGTCGATTTAGCCTCTGGTTCACTGTACTTTGAAAGAATAGAAAAAGAAGCTGCAGTACATGAGGATTAACACATGAAGGTGTGTAGGAACCAGAATCACACGTTTCCAGGAGAACCTTACAGACAGACTGATAAAGACCTATCCCTACCCCCTCTTACACCTTACGGAACTCCAACAGAGAGAAAATGGCATCTTTAATCAGCTCTAGGTTTTGCCAAATAAAATGTGTCAAACTCCTTTTTGTTTTCCTATCGGGAAAAGATTCTTTCTTCTAACAAATATTTAGTAGCATATGGGTCCGATCGACTGACAGACTTCTTGCTGGCTAATAAATAAAACTTTTATATGGAAAAGAGGCTGGAGAATGGAGATCACAATTCCTCGGCTTTCAACACCCAGGAATCCATCTTTGCGCTGGGATTAAGCGCAGGATACAGAGAACTTTGAGGATTGCAGCGTTGTCCGTGGCTCAGGGTTATACGCAGCGGGCAAAACCTGTCTTTATGGATTAAAATTCTTCCTCACTAACTTAACTTTCAAACCACTGCATAATCTATTGCATTTTAAAAAAGTGATTCATGTGGCTTTATGTAACTGTAAATGTCCATAAATTTCCCCTAATTTGAGTTTTCTGGGTTAAGTATGTTATTAAGTCAGTTCCAGTTCCTTACAGGTAGTGAAAAATCTTTCAAAAGGCACGCAGCCATGGTCGATGATTATATTTAACCTCTTCATCCTCACATGTTTATGGTTGCTAATGTGCATTTCTCTGCTCCGTTCTGTGAGGCGCCCGATATCCGCCACTCAAGAAGAGGCCAGATGTTCCACGGTGCAGAGGCAGATAAGGGTCTTTCCCATCTGCCTCCTGATTTACTGCCCTGACAGCCTCGAGTTCCTCCTTCGGAATTCCCAGCGCTGGCGGAGGAGACGCCGCTGACCCGCGCCGGCAGGCCCAAAGAGAACAGGTGGCACGGCAGAGCAGGGAAAGCCCGGAATCACGGACCAGCCTCCTCTACGCTCAGCTTGTAGTATCAGCCATATTTTTAATTCACAGAAAGAGACCATCTAGATTACCCCAAAAAATAGAGGCTGTGGGTCAAGTCGAATGACCCCAGCCAAGCCAAGCAGAGGGGAAGATGAGAGATGTACATTTCCTCCTTATTGCAGCTTGACACCGTGCCCTGGTGAGGTCAGGGAGGGAACGTCAAGCCGGCAGCAAAGCCGATTTACGATGAGTAATGAAAGGGCCACCGGCAGTTTCGCTTTTCCATCAGATGTGACTGCGAGTCGGAACGAGCCTAGAGGAAGAAGCAGAGCGACATCAAATAAAGGATTAATGTGGGTCCGCTGGATCTACTTTGATGTCAAGGTAATTAAGTCCCCTGTAATTTGTTTGTTACCATTTTATTATAGTCCTAAAGGTCAACATTATTGAGAGCGTTTTATGATCTGCCGGATAATCCATTTAAAATCCCCGGTTAATAGCCAGATACGGGCCTAAGCTGGGAAAGCGAATGGCTCAAAAGCACAAGGCCTCGCCGGGCTCAGAAAGTGAACTTAGCGAAAGTCAGGACAAAGTTCCTCTTTCACCTCGAGAGGTCGCGACCCAGTGGCCCCCTCCCCTCACAACTCGAGGTCACGGCAGGGTCGCCCTAACACGGTTAGGTATTCAGGGACTGATATCCTCAAAGAGGATCTTCTCAGTCCGCTGGTAGCGATGGTCTGGAGAGTCCAGCGAGAACCGAGGCATTCAGTCCATCTGGGCTGTAAGACGTTGTTCTCCCTGTCCAAAAGGTTCCCCCTCAAGCATAGAAAAGTACCTCACCCACCATGACCCAACATTTCAGGCTTTTCTCGGTCAGACTTTCATTACTTTGCAACGATGTTGATGCGCGAACTTTGCTCAGTTTTTTAAGATTCCTCAGGCAACTATGTTGAGAAAAGAGGGACAGGAAATTAATTTTAAAATGAGTTTAACACACATTAGTGACTCCCATAGCAGGAGTTATAGACACCGAATTCACCAGTGTCACACTGCCGCTTGTTCAGGGAGTGTTACAAGGCGGCTGCGGTAACCGCGGTGATCCGTGATGGAACCTCCATCGTGCTGACATCATTCACAATGAAGGAAGAGCAAAATGAGGTCAGCCGATGAAAGAGTTCTGTAGAGCCTGCGGGGCTTTGGTCAATACACAAGACTGCAATAATGTAGAAACAGAACTGCAATCTTAGAAGAGCAAAAAAGTGTCAGAAAGGGCATGATGGGGGTCTTTTCCCTCAGATATAATCTAAGACACTGGCAATTCAATGTGCCTTCTTGAAAATAAGGTACGGGATTGAGGCATCGGTTAGGATGCTAGTTTGAAGTCTTTCCTCAGTGGTACAGCAATGGATTGAGGGCTTTCCTGAACAGTAAGTGACAAGGTGACGTTTCATGTCTTTTATCAGAGGTTTTGTTTTTTCCATGTGCCTGAAATGCGATATATATGCTGACATTTATTATATATTCGAAAACTTCCTTGTGAGTGACAGGACCCAAGTTGATAAACACAATTTTTTATATATATCTCTGACAAGGACACGGCTGATGGAGTCACAAAGAAGTTAAAAGTTTAGCAAGCCTACTGCAGCCCATCTGCTCCGAGGCTGATAAGAATTATAAGAATTAAAATATTGACATGCCACAGAACGGCAAGGTCCGTCGCTATGAGAGATGTGCCTGGAGCGATGTGAGCTTTTTATCAGAGCGAGTAGATGATGGTTAGTTCTCTTATTTGCTGCCTCTGCGCTTTTTTGACAGGAGACGTAATCTAATTTGTCATTCGGGGTTAGAGTCTGCTCCAGACGTGATAAATGCGGAGATCGAACCGCTCGTCGTCTTCGCAGCAGCGCTGGCTAATTCTCCGATCGTCACGTTAGCTGAAGACGAGCAGCGGAAAGGCGCGATACGCGGATGTCACAGCAGAGACTATGAGAGCGGTAACAGGGACGGCGAGTGATATACGCTTCTTCCAGGCTGAGTGGGACCACAACGAGCTTTACTTTTTCCATAAAGCGTTTGTTTTCAATGGTGCAGCAGCAAAGCGGACAGCTCCTTTTGTCAGTTTAAGACGCTTTCATAAAATAGTATTATATACGTCATTTAAATATACACTGTATTGCCAAAAGTATTGGGACACCTGCCTTTACACACACATGAACTTTAACGACATCCCATTCTTAATACATAGTATTTAATATGGAGTTGGCTCACCCTTTGCAGCTATAAGAGCTTCAACTCCTGGCAAGGCTGTCCATGAGGTTTAGGAGTGTGTTTATGGGAATTTTTGACCATTCTTCCAGGAGAGCATTTGTGAGGGCAGGCAGTGATGTTGGATGAGAAGGTCTGGCTCACAGTCTGTGGTCTAATTCATCCCAAAGGTGTTCTATCGGGTTGAGGTTAAGGCTCTCTGCAGGCCAGTCAAGTTCCTCCACACATGACTCACTCACCCATGTCCTTATGGACCTTGCTTTGTGCACTGGTGCTCAGTCATGTTGGAACAGGAAGGGTCCATCTCCTAACTGATCCCACAAAGCTGGGAGCATGAAATTGTCCAAAATGGCTTCGAATGCTGCAGCATTAAGAGTTCCTTTCACTGGAACTAAGGGGCCAAGCCCAATCCCTGAAAAACAACCCAACACCATAATCCCCCCTCCACCAAACTTTACACAATGCAATCAGGCAAGTACCGTTCTCCTGGCAACCGCCAAACCCAGACTCCTAAACCAGCCAGAGAAGCGTGATTGGTCACTGCAGAGAACACGACTCCACTGCTCTATGATCTGGTGGCGGTGTGCTTTACACCACACAAAGTCTGGAGGTCTGTAGCTACTGACTGCAGACAGTAGGCGACTTCTGCACACTGTGCCTCAGCATGCGTTGTCCCCGCTCTGTGATTTTACGTGACCTACCACTTCGTGGCTGAGTTGCTGTTGTTCCCAGTTGCTTCCACTTTGTTATAATACCACTAACAGTTGACTGTGGAATATTTAGTAGCGAGAAAATTTCACAGATGGACTTATCACACAGGTGGCATCCTATCACAGAACCATGCTTAAATTCACTGAACTCTTGAGTGACCCAATCTTTCGCAAATGTTTGCAGAAGCAGTCTGCATGCCTAGGTGCTTTGTTTTATACTATGGAAGTGATTGGAGCACCTGAATTCAATGATTTAGAGGAGTGACCCAATACTATAGTGTATTACTTATGTCACAGAAAGTCTATCCTAGGAATCAGAGGACACAAAGTATGAGACACTAGAAAAAACACTAGACTACTGCGGAGAGCACACAATGATTAGACATTAATTCACATGTGTGTATCCTGCAGGAGAAAAGTCTCGCAAAAACCCATACCTGGTACCAGTATACATACACACAACTGCTGGCTGTAGTGCTAACCACTGAGCCACCGTGCTGCTCTACAACGGATAAGGTCTTCCACAATGACTGTAGTGCAAGTTCTATCACTGTGTGTGAAACAAGAGCCAGATGCGGTCAGAGAAATGCAAGCGTGCCTCAGGAATACTTGTAAACAAGACAAAAGGGCCTTCCTTTATTTCTAAATTCGATATGTACAGGAAAGGCAGCCATGTACAGTTTAAAATAGATAATGTAAAAGTCCGATAAACCGATTGCACTGTGCTTGCATCAATCATGTATTTAACACCATAGTAAATATTATAAAAGCGATGACAAACGAGGATAAAAATACACCGATAACTCGCACGAAATTCAATATCTTCTTCTCTGAAAAAGGCGTGATGAGGAACAGGGGGGGGGGGGGGGCGACGGAAAGAGGATATCCCAGCCGAGTCCAAGGATGCGGTGGAGGGGTGTGAGAACCAGGCCCCCAGCAGAGCAGCAATGGACTGATGTGGCCAGGATCCCCCCGGCTGTGGGTCTCAGTGGGTCTCAGGCACTTAGTGAGGTGACGGACCAGAGTGCGATTCCAAACACGCTGTTGTCCAGAGAGAGTCAGGCAATCCAGCCCAGACAGGTATTTATGACGAGTCCCCAGCAAAGTCTTGGCAAAGTTTTACTTCTTCCTGCTCTACCGACAAGGTCAGCCAGCGTCTTGCCGCAGACACCAGAGGACCAGAGTAGGATCAGAGGCTCCATTTAGCCCGACGAACCGGATCTGTCAGCCGCCCTGTTTCACCGGTAACAGTCGCGACGGCAACCCGATCGCTGATTGCTTCACAGACGTTATGTAAGGTCACATGGTCAACCGCAGCCTCCTGCTCTTGCTGCTTACGGTACAGTCGGCCACCTTCCTAAAACTCAGTGGACAGTATGGTCAGTTCCTGGGGCGTGAGCCAGCGGATGGGAGGAGAACGTGTGTGTGTGTGTGTGTGTGTGTGTGTGTGTGTGTGTGTGTGTGTGTGTGTGTGTGTGGCCACAGTTTGGGCCCCAGCCAAATCCTCCTCCTTAACCAATGACTCCAAGATGAACGGGACACCAACATAACACCCCGCTCTGACGCCCACTGCCTCCACTAAGGCATTCAGCAGAGGGTCGCAGGGAACAAGGAGAACCATACAAGATGGCTACTAACCAACCTCATACTGAATAAAACAATGAAAAAAATGAATAAAACAGTGTCAGACTCTGGGGGAATGGCAGACTGCGGGGACAGACGTGGGTTATCGCAGTCGAGAGGCAGGGGGTGGTCCCTCACAGGGCTGGAGATACTGAGGAGATCCTGGTATCACACACGTGACCATGTTAGCCAATCAAAGGTCGGTTAGCCTGGTACTGAAACCGAAATGCCATGTTTAAGGGTTAACAGTTGGGGGGAATGATGTGTAATGTCTGGCAACCCACGACCGGGCGGCTTTGACACATACGGATGACATCCTGTTTTGTTATGTTCAGAAGTGTTCAGGGCCATCTGCCTCCCCATTCAGCGCTCCTGCCCCAGAATCTGCCCCCGTGACCCCCTCCCTCAGGAATAGAAGGGGTGGCCTCTCTCTGGCCCCTGCAGCCTGTTGAGCCTGGCGAGCTGGGATGGGGAGGGGGGCACATCGTGCCTGTAGGGCCCTTTGGGAGGAGAGGCCGAGTCCTCCTGGGGGGTATAGGATTCGTAGCTCTGCTGGGGGAGAGTCTTGGTCTTGGCCTCCTGCTCACGGCGCCGCTGCTCCTGCCTTAGCAGCTCCTGCGCCTCCAGCAGCACGCGTGCGTTGAAGCCCCCCCCACCCATCAGTGTGGCCCCGCCCGCCCCTGGAAGGCCGTTGCGGGGGCCCTGGTAGCTGGCGTAGCGTGGGTCCGACTTGGCGGTATGGAAGCCCTCGCCTGGCGGATACACCTTATCCCAAGAGTCCTGGGACACCGTGCTGGGGTTCTTGCGGGGTTGCCTGGGGAGGGGGGGAGAGAATGCATATAAAAATAAATAAGAAGCGCTGACAGGACTCTGAGCATGTGGCGTGTCCAGCCAATGACAGAGCTGGGAGGAGCTCGGTGCGCTGAGTGAACAGGGCCAAAAGTGTTTCAGAAGGCATGGTCGATCGTACAAGGGGCCGCAGGAAAACAAACTGGAACAAATGGTGACCAGAGTCAAGTGAAGCTTTTAGGACATAAGTGATGTGATGTGATATACTGTAACAAACTACAATGTACTGTGATTGATATAAAACAAACTACAATGCACTGAGATTGATATACTGTAACAAACTACAATGCATTTGATCGATAGACTGTAACAAACTACAATGCATTGTGACTGATATATTGTAACAAACTACAATGCATTGTGATGTAATGTTACATTATACTAAAATACAGTAAATTACATCACACTGCACCATGATGTAATAATGTGCAGTATAATGTATTGTAATAAATCATTGTAGCACAATGCACACATCATATAATGTGACATGCCATACTGTAAGTTTCTATTGTGAATAGTGATGTAACATACTGCTATATAATTTTATAGAATGTACAGGTCCAGTCAAAAGTTTGGATTCACTTACCATTAGATATATCTGTACTATTCTCTATGTTTTAGAATAATTATAGACACCAAAACTATAAAATAACGCATATGAAATTATGCAATGACCAAAAAAAAGGGTTGGCAAGGTGGTCCTGAGCAAGGCCCCTAACCCTAATTACCCCAGGGACTGGCTGACCCTACTATGCCAGTTCCATGAGGTGGCCTCCTGAGATGCTTCTCCAGCTGTCCTGTAGAAGGTCCCACATAAATGCTGAACTCTCATTGGCCGCTTTTCCTTCACTCTCTGGTCAACCTCCTCCAAAGCCATTTCTACTGTGCTTACGTCAGGTGGCCAGGTCATGTGAAGCAGCACCAAACATTTGGCTGGTACTGCATGTGATGAAATATAACCAGTTCTCCAGTAAGATTCCATGTGACTTTGCAGCAGGAGGTAGAAACAGGCGACCCAGAAAGGTCAAAGTACAGTTTGGTTTAGTCTTGTTCAGCCTGGGTAGGACTGTCTCTTTGACCTGTAGACTACAGAGCTACACGGCAGCTGTAACACGCTAACATACACTCACACACACATACACACACCTCCGGGACCTCACACAATGTGCCACGTGCCTCGACTGAACCAGTGCCCTCCAGCAAGGGGGGGGGGGTCTTTATTTCCATAGCCCAGCAGACATTATTGCACATCCAGTTCTTAGCTTTCTACACACAGACTGTGCACGACAGGCTAGAGTCACAACAGCTGCGGGAAACCAGACGCATCAAATGTGTACGGAAATCAAAGACACAGCAGATGTGTAACAGAACTGCTGAATAACAATAAAATTAAAAATAAAATCCTTGACGCCATTATTCTGGCTTAAACACCCACATACTTCATCTCAGACACACTTCTACGCCACACCAGCTGCTGTACGTGTGGTAAAATTAAAAGGGCCGCTAAGTAGCGGTGGACTTTATATACCTGCAGGATCAGCTGTTTTTCATGGTGTAATATGAAGCACGTACGTGGAGCCAGTCATGTGGGGGGAAAACATACAGCTGCAGGGGGTGGGGGGGTGAGAACATCACTGCCACTGCTCCCCTGTCACAAGCGTCATGGGCCGGCACCCAGGCGTGCCAAGGAAGCTGAAGTTTAAAAATCTCAGTGGGGTTGGCGTGAATTCTCACATTGTTATACCTCATGTGCCCCAGAGACGGCGGCGTGAACCGTAAAGCATGCAGCTCGCAGGTGCAAGATGTGTTGCCGTCGCATTATTATATTTTCGGCTACGTGCTCTCTAATCCCAAGCACTTCCTGCTTTGCTCAGAGGGGAGACATGAGCTGCACGAATCGACAGTTTAGGAATTTTGGAGGAAGGTTTCAGCTTTTAGTTCACCCACTGAGGAACTCGCCGGATGGTTTCTGGGGTAGAACCTGCGTCTGGTCTACTGGCAGCGTTTCCTCCCTGGACCGGGGAGCAGCTCAGGGCTTATTGAAGAGAGCTGAAGCAGCATAAAGCTCATTAACCATCCGCTCTTACCCTGAGAGTCACTGACCAATCAGGTTAGCTGCAGTCGCCTCTTCCCCGCCCACTGCTCGGGAGACTATAACTGCTGGTGGGTTTAAAAATACTCTACGTTATTTATTCATAAGACATTTTCCCTCTCATTTGCTCATTTACACAGCAGCGGGATATTTTACTAAACCATTAAACACTTTGACGAAAGGTCAACAGCAGTTACCCTACCGGTGGTGTCACCCTAATCTCTCCGGGATCGCCCGCTTGCTGGCATCACAGTGACCTGGGCATGCTAGTCCTCAGCCAACTCCACGAGGACGTTGACACTGTCGCACACTGGCAGCTCATTACACGCCCAATTTACACCTGTAGGTTCCCATTTCAACCCCCCAGACCAGGAGGAATAATCACTCTGAATGTTTGTCCCTGTTTAAAATCTCTGTACATACCTCAATAAATTACTCATACACTTCCTAACAAATATGCTTTCATTTACAAATTTATTCTCAATAATGTTAAATACTGTACTAGTTAAAATCTAAGGATGTCGCTGACTTTAATCACTCCAGGCCACGTACAATAGACGGGCACCATACAGAAAGTCCCACACATTATCACTAAAGGAACTTTCCAAAAATCCAGCAATGCCATCCACAGTGTATGTAAAACTGTTTGCTCTTATTCCGGAAGAATGTCTCATCTGGGTTAGCGAGATTGGAACTGGCATCCATGACTTTCTTAGAACAAGCCAACCCTCTGTGAAATAACCTAGACTTACGACTAAATGGGGAGCAAAAGGGCTTTGAACATTAATAATCAATTAGTTATACAGATTACGTAAGAAGAATCTTTGAGGCCTGAGGAACCCAAGGGCTCTGCCTTCGGGGTCACCCCCCCTCCCCCCCCTGAAAAGTCCCACAGATCCGTTCATTTTCCATACTCCTTATCCAGAACAGGGTGGTGGTCTGGAGTCCGTTCCAGGAAGCTCCCGTCACAGTGCTGCTCATTGAGCCACTGCGCCACAATCAAATCCCCCCAAAAAACCCATATAAATGTGAATAATTGATTTTCAGAGAGATCTGGTCAACCAGAGTATGAGTGTTTGCAGTGTGTAATTGATCTCCCCATAGTGAAGATGGGCTTTTTTTGATGTGCTCCACTGATTAGGTCTGTGAGACATGAGGGTATGAGAGAGAGAGGACAGACAGACAGACAGACATAGCCAGAGGAAGACAGACAGACAGACAGACATAGCCAGAGGAGGACACACAGACAGACGGACATAGCCAGAGGAGGACAGACAGACAGACGGACATAGCCAGAGGAGGACAGACAGACAGACGGACATAGCCAGAGGAGGACAGACAGACAGACAGAGAGGTAGGCAGATAGATGGACAGACTCACCGTGGCAGAGAGCTGTACTTCCTCTGGGTCTGTGCGAATGCTTCCCTTTCGTCCTGCCTCTGTCTCTGCAGCTGAAGCTCCACAGAGACCGAGTGGCGTCCCGTGGGAGCATACGACCCCGAACCGCCCTGGAAGACAGCAGCGCACGCGGGACGCTCCTGTTAATCTGTGTCCAGAGAGGTGCCCAGGGGTGCCGGCCAGGACGTCGTCCTCCCTCACGGGCGCTTAAATCACGCTGAACTACCCGCTGCCCAAGCACATATACTGGAGGTGATGGAGTGGAAAATCTAATAGATGTTAGCATGGCTTGGTACAGCATGAGTGGCTGTCCGTGCCACGCAGCCCAACCTGGGGGGGCTTCAAAGGGGCAGCTGTGGCCTTTTGTTAGCCCCCTCTGCTAAAACACCATGTGAGTACATCAAGATTGGGGAACCTCAGGGGCTTAAATGCATCTGACAAAAAAGACAACAAATCTTAAATATTGCTTGAATTTAATTACCAAAACAGACCGATAAATCTAAACTTTCACTTTCCCACTAAAATAGGGCAGCAGGCAGACAGTGTTGTGGGGGGAGGGGGGGGCACTCACAGGGGAATCAAGTTAGTTCCCCCTGATCAGCCATAAAACAAAGCTCGAGAAAACATGGCATTAAACACGCAGAAAATACTGCTTCATTACTTGTCACCTTTAACCCTGACATGGGGGAAAAAAAGACGCCGTGAAATAGGAAAAAAATCAGGAATTTGCAACTGAGAGAAAAAAAAAAAAAACGAACCATATCAAGGACAGAATAATTACAGAAAAGGGGGGAGTTTGGAGCCCCAGGAATAGCCAGTCTGCTCTGCGGGTAACGGGTCGAACCCGGGGTCAGCACGGGAGGAACGGGCAGGTCAGTTACGTCTTTGTTATGTGCCGATGACGCGGTTTCGGGCCTGTACAGATAAGAGAGGCTTCTGGCCAGGACTCCTGCTTTAATGAGTAGCAGATACCATGTGGAACACGGCAAAAACACAGCCGATTCTGCAAGTGATCCACGTCCAGCAGGACAGAGGGTCTGGGCCAAAAACGAAGGGGGAATTGAACCTTTTATACATGTTTTATGTGAAAACAGATCAAAATACAACCAGCATAAAGCTCCATTTAAGGTTAACTGAGTGCAGTATAACCTAAAATGCAAATTAGTTTAATTACATTATAGTATACTATTACATTATTTTTTAATATAATAATTATTACACTACCTAATTAGTACTGCATAATGTAACTTCGATTAATTATACTATAATTATATCAAATTATATCAATTTAATTATATAGCCTGGTTAACAGCTGACTGTTAAAAAAAACAAATTGTTTACCAGAACACTGGCTTCACAGCTTATGCATCAAAAGGAGAAAATGTGATCTGAGAACAAGCTTCTATTACGTTAATAACTGGGGGAAAAAAAACACATCTACTGCCCATTAAGAACCTTCTGGAATCGACGTGGGCTTCAGAGATTCAAGTGGCTTCTCTTCGTCCGCAGACCCCGAAGCGGGAATCAAGTCTTTCTTGACAGGACTGGCAGAGGGTTCTGACAGATGTGGGATATGTTTAGCTAAATACTCAGGAGATGTGGAACAGACAGACCACACTTTTCCCTCAATACCTTATCTGTTCTAATGGGCCACCCCTGTCCTCAGGCGAAGTGATGCCGAGTGCAGCTGCGGGGATGTGTACGCCCTGGCAGGCTGCAGCGTAACTGGAAAGCCAGTTACCAGACACAGACAGCCAGGGGGGGATTTGCTGGCTCTTAGCTAAACGAGGCCCCCTGGGCTCGTCACCCGGAACTCCGGCCAACATGGCACTGCGAAACGGGCGACTATTAAACACGGACAGACGAACGGTGACCAGCCTCTCCGGACGCCGCAGTAACACGGCCACCGAAGAAGTCGCCCTCAAAATTCAAGAGGCAGCAGGTGCTGAAAAGAAAAACATTTGTGGCTTAATCCTGAGGAGATTCCGCACCATTGTTCCTGTGGAAGGAGCAAAACCTGACTGTGTCACTCTAACGATCGACGGCTGGCTCCAAACCCGGCTCGGAAGCAGGCCAGCGAGGGAACAAACAGTTTGGAGACGACAGAGGTTTCCGCCGAGAGCATAAAGGAGACATTCCATGTCTGACGGTTGTTTTTTGCCTTGTGAGGAAACCACTGGCGTTATTAATTCCATATTTTGTTGTCCTGTCTCGTAGGGGCTCGATAACGAGGCCTGATGTGGATCAGACTGGATTAAACAGGAGATGAATCAGATCTGAATCAGACTTTTAACGTGAAAACAACATTCAACTTTGCCGGTTTCCTGTTTGCACAGCAGCTCTTACCAGAGGACAGAACTGTCAATTTATTAATTTTTTTTTAATGACTGATATATTATTAGACAGTAGGTTTGGCATGTAGTGAGGGTGTAGCTAAGACTGTCGACCAGAAAGCTTTTGGAGAAACTGACCCATGGCTGCTCGAGGCTGTAGGTACGCCGGCGCTCATCGTCGTCGTCGTCCTGCTTGGCCTGCTGGAACTCGTGCCGCAGCCTCCGTATCCGGTCATGGTTGCTAGGAGCCAGCCGGTTGCTGCGGGGGAAAGGGAAGATGGGGATACAAACATGAGGAGTCTCCTTTTTCCCTCCCTGGATATCGCGCACCGGCGTTCCTCACGGAGAGGCCGGGGCCTGCCGTGTGAGGGACTGAAAGGGTGAGGGACAGCAAATGTAAGCCATCTCATGAGGGACATCTAGGATGATTACTTTAATGTGATTGGTTGAGGTCAGAGGCCGAAGGGGGATGACCCCAAACCTCCAACTCCTAATTTTGCTCATGTGTCATCGAAAAGATTCCAATCCATTGTAGACCACAAGAAGTACAAAGACACAAGATGGTGAGCAGTTATGAATACGCAGGCTACAGCGTAACTGGAAAGCCAGTTATGGAAAGGTGTTCATGCTTTAGGCGAGTCCGAATCTCTCCCCTCCATTCCTAGGTTCTACTGGGCCTTAGCGGCCCGGCCTCTTGCTGACATTCTATTCTTGGGAGCCGTCAGCATGTATCTCACTAATGACTTTGAGGGAGCCGTCGATAGCGATCGATACGTTACCCTCCGTTAATCCCCCCCCCCCCCCCAATCCCAGCGGAGCAGCCCAGCTTCCTGGCAAACATGCTATGATGTCATCGCCTCTGTTATAGGAGGACTTAAACTTGCCACACAAGCCACAGAAGTCGAAGAGACCACTAGGCAAGAACACACAAATCTCATTTTATCCCTAGTGCATGTCCAGTATAAACATAGGTGTATTATTAACATGGACAATCATGTAACCATGATCTTGTACGTGATAAGTGGGATGGATGGATGGATGGATGGATTTTCTGCTTCAATATTCAATCTAGCTTCAGTGTTCCAGCTTTGTTTTCAGGTCTTCCAGGCAAAACATGGTCCCTAAAGTCAGAACAACACGCACCACTCATTTCTGTATCTACATCTTTCAAAGGGCGCATGCCTTGATTCAAAGGAATACCAGAATCTCCCATCACAGGATTTGAGCTGCTTCATTAGGATAGTTCCATAACCATCAAATGACCTCGTGGGTGATGCAGAATGCATAAGATTCAGCGGCAGTAACCAGAGTGAACAAAGGGCAGTTGACTTGATCAGTAATAACCACACTGCGTCTTCAATGGGACACATTAGGGCACAGTCTCCCAACCCTCAATCACTTTAGCCATGCCTTGTCATTCACTCGGCACAGTGGCTGCGGCATTTCGGTACAAACGGTGTCAGGTTTCCTGCTATGAAACGGCAACAGAAATGACCGTTTAACAAGGCTGCGCTGGATGGGATCTCTGTTCATAGGGCGGGGCTATCACATTACAGACGTCCATTAAGGGTAGTCACCAGACTGCCACGGGCTTCCTAATCAGCCAGGAAAGTCAAACACTACCTAATTACCCACTAATCTCTTACGGAAAACTACAGCCTGCGATTTGAAAAGTTATAACGCATTTAATGTCGTGACATGCTGACGGATAACCTTCCTGGTAAGCATCTGCACAGCTTCCACATATTCAGAGTACCATCCGAATGATGAAATAATAACAAAAACTCACTTTTTTGACATTTTTCTGCTCCCTCCTGCAGGAAGTGCCCACTCACTGCCACACATGTCCCTCTGTTCACAGCTGCAGTCTCGTTCCTCTAACGCGTCGACGTTTCGCGAATCGTTTCGCCACTTTATTTTTTTCCTAACGTGATCCCACAAAGGAGACGCTCCAATCTTATACTCCTGCTATACAACCACAGCAGCTCTTGACAGCTCAAGGGTTTAAAAAAATGAGTATTTAAAGCATGATATGGGCTTTGAAATTACGTGCTGTTTTTACAATCATTTTCTGCTGTTTTCCAGTCTTCCTCTATACTCGCTCGAAACCTTGGGCTTGTTTGTGGCTCTGTGACTCAGGAGTCGGTGTCCAGTAGGTCACTAGTTTGAATCCCGTAGCTATCAGAGTAATCATACCACCTTTAGGGCCTTGAGCAAGGCCCTTAAGCCGAAGAACTGCTACTCACAGAAGAGCAAAATGGCACAGGTGAAACCTACAGAGTTCCTATGTGCTGGTACAAATGACAAATCATTATTATTACCATTAAATCGGGGTCTCCAGCCTGCGGAGGCTGTATGTGTCCTACGGCACCGAATGGAACAGACCATGTTATCTGCTGGTGACCGAGACGTCTAGCAGATCCCTACTATTAGCACAGGCATTATCTTACACACAATGGGGTGGCGATGTGACAAACCATAATTATGAATAATTGGTAACTATAGTCCTTGTCTGTCCTCTTGGAAAGGTCAGTTGCCATGCTGCTGTGCATGTGTGTGTGTATGTCTGTGTGTATGTGTGCATGTGTGTGTGTATGCCTGTGTGTATGTGTGCATGTGTGTGTATGTCTGTGTGCATATGGGCATGTGTTGGCTCGTACACTTATATGTGTGCATACGTGTGCCTGCATGTGTGTGTCTGTACGTGCGTGTATATCTGTGTGTGTGTGTATGTCTATGCCTGTGTGCATGTATATGTGTGTATGTGTGCGTGTGTATGTCTGTGTGCGTGTATGTCTGTGTGCATGTATGTGTGCGTATGTGTGCGTGTATGTGTGTGGTGTGCGTGTATGTCTGTGTGCACGTATGTGCGCGTATGTGTGCGTGTTTGTGTGTGTATGTGTGCGTGTATGTGTGTGGTGTGCGTGTATGTCTGTGTGCATGTATGTGTGCGTGTTTGTGTGCATGTGTGTACGTGTGTATATGTGTGTGTGTGTATGTCTGTATGCGTGTGTATGTCTGTGTGCGCATGTGGCTGCTCTCGGGGCTCCGATTTCACACGCTTTATCACAACTTCAAAGCACCCGCCTGCCTTTGTAGAGATATGGTGGGGGGGTGGAGGGTGGAAATGTCCCGCCAAAAAAAAGCGGTTATGCGGAGAGGTGCAATATGAAATCTCGCTGCATTTCACCAACAAGCCCTCAACAGGGATGTGGGTCTCGGCACGGCCAAGTCTGAGCCGGCAGGGCAGTTGTGGTCGAGACCCGTCCATCCGGAAGACGTCCATTTAGCCTGTCTCTGTCCCTCTCTCTCCAAAAGTTTTAGTTCATGATATTCACATTTTATTTATTTAGCAAATGCTTTTATCCAAAGTGATGGACAATAGAGAAAGCAGGATCAGACAGCTTTTGGGCCAATTGGGATCACTCTTCACATCCTGGGATTTGAACTGGCGCCCCTCTGATTACAGGCACAGACATCGAACCTGCTGAGCCACACACAGACCCCAAGATATTAATGCCAGACCCTTAATAAACAAAGACCCTGATGTGCAGGATTGCGTCACTGCGACTATGCCGTTCTGACGTCAGTCTGGAAGGTCGCGTCCCTCCCAGGTTGTTCACATACCACATTCTGACACGGTGCTTAGTCTGGCTCTATGGTGGGGCTTTAAGGGTGCCCCTTCTTTTTAACGGGGGGGGGGGGGGGGGGCATAAAGCAGCCGTGAAACAGGATGTGACCTAGGAGATGATTCAGTGCCGGAATGAGACTCGCGAGCCGGTCAGGTCACCTGTACTTTTTCATGTGATGCCCTCGCTTTTCTTTCGTTGTACGGACATAAACAAACAACAAAAAACAAAACACAAGATGGACGACATCAAAGCGGATTTCAAGATCTTTGAGACGTTATCTTGGCCTGTGCCATCCTCCGGGCTACGACGGTACTTTTACATAAAGTCACATTTATTCATATCGCCAGATATGGCTGAGATAACGCAGTACTGCTGCTTTGAAGTCTATCTGACTATCTGCACCACCCACCCCCACCCAGCGAAGGCACTGCAGCAGCCGTCAGCGGTGAGGAGGCAGCCGCCGTCACGCGTGCCTCCCCGGCCTGGGAGAGCGGTTTGCAGCAGGATTACATCACTCGCTCTCACTGGGCGTGGTAGGGCGGGGGCTGATGGACGGCCGCAGCTGACGGAAGGGGACGGGACGGCCCCCCTACCCCGGGATACCCCGCAGGACGGCCGCAAAACCACCGGCCCAGTGTGGGGACTGTGCCTACGCCTCCAGGGAGGCCCAATGTACCCCATCATCCCACAGGTACTGCCAAAGAGGAGGGGTTTTCCCCTGTCCCCCAACCCCAACACTGAACAGCCAAATTTGCAGGCAAGAATAAGGTTCAGTTTAGCCCTAACCTGAGGCACACACGAGCGCACGCACACAGGAGAAAGCAGCAACCTTGTCAAGGCAACAGCAAAAAGTAAAAAAGAATAATTAAAAAAAAATAAAACACCCCAAAGCAGCCCTTTGCTCTCTCTCGCTGCCTCTCCCTCTGCCTGCCGCTGAGCCAGGGAGCTGTCAGCTTTCAGGCACAAATTACAGGACAAGCGAGAATAAATGAGGAGACGCGGTTCGCAAACAGCAAGCCCAGCCGCTTGGTCTCACTGACAGCGCGTTCTTTGAATCCGCTCCCTGCTCCCCTTCCCCGGGTCTGAAGTGACATGTTCTTAAGTCGCCGGCTACAATGGGAACGAGATTCAGTCCATTAAGATGTTAGCGCCTGGAACGAATTGGTTCTGATCTTTTTCTCTCGTTTTTTTTTTTTTATTTTATTTTATTTTCGCGGAGCCTCCATCAGTTACGGGCTGGCAATTTAGAGCCAGGAAGCACGTCGGTTTGTGAATGGGCCCGGCACTGCAGAAAAGACAAGGCGGGGGGCACAACAAAGGCATCGCAATTAAAGCCCACCGCGGCGCTAGATGTGCTGAGGGGGATGGGGGGGGCTGCCCATGCGGCGGAGGGAAGGAACCCTGCAAAGCCTTCACACTTGCTCTGCTCAGACAGGACAGTAGGGGGCAGAGTGACTAAGGAGCTATAATGTAAAGAAGGCTGGTGCCGAGCTTGCTCGACGTTTTAACACCCAGGCTTCTTTTAAAATGAAACCGTCCGTGACAAGTCACTTTGGAGAACAGTCTAGAAAGGAGTTACGCGGTGCTGTCAGAGATCCAAGACAGCCCAGCCTCAGAACCTGCACGAGGCCTAATGTTTGACAAGAGGGGAATGAAAGCGGAAACGTGTCGAGACACCTTCATCTCCGAGGCCCTGGGATCAGCAGAGCGCCAGAGCAGCCATGTCAGGATGGAGTTAATGTCAGAGAGAGCCTCAGACGGCAGGAAATTTACTGCGCAATACACTGTCTGTGAAGGCAGCAGTAGGTTTATGAGGGAATGTCTCAGCGAGCATTTGCAGCTTGCTAAATAAACAAAATGTTCTCTCGCTGTAAATGAGTCAAGGTTTCACTGAGGGAAGGACTGGCAACCTGTCCAGAGTGTCCACTGCCTAGGGCCCAGAGTAGCATGGTGACTCTTTTGGATAAGCTGCCCACGGAAGATGGATGGATCTTGAAAATGAAATGGATGAGAGAAAATGGACCAGAGTAGACCCAAACTTAAGAAGAACAGGTTAATTAATCTCAACAGTAACTGATAATATTCTACCTAGAAGTGCACAGCCTATATGTTAGTCATACTCATTAGCGGGAGCATGAAGAGCGAAGGAACGGAACACAGCTGGTTCACGGGCCGTCCGGAGTTCAGGACACCAGAATCATAGACAAACCTTCCTGTGTCTCAATCGCTGATGTTCGCTGCAACGGTTAACTGCAACTGATATAGTCTATAGCCAACCTAGCGTATAATTTGAGTGCTAACTCTGAATCGGACATAATTTGAAGATGCCATCGCCGCTAATGATAACTGATTTCTTCCTGTGGGCTTCTTGTGGGTTCTGGACCATAACTTTGAAAGCTAGATTGGTATCAGGGAACCCATGCAGGAAAGGGGACAGATCATTCATGATAACTACCCAATGATAGGACCCACTTCCTGTATGCAACTTCCTGTGTTCCTGCAAGGGTCCCCCTAACCCAGTGTTTCCCAATCCAATTCTTGGAGACCCGCAGACAGTCCATGTTTTTGCTCATTACGGAGCTGGGAGGGAGCAAAAATGTGGACCGGCTGTGGGTCCCCGAGAATGAGATTACGAAACACTGCCCTAACGCATGAGTACAGATATGGGAAACACTTGGCAGTAATATTTGGCATTTTAGACCAGAAACACACACTGCAAAGCTCATTCTACATGTACAGTAAGAAACTACATTAAATCTGCACTCCTTTAAAGAACGGATCAAACTTTCAAATACGCAGAATATTTCAAGAGATTTTTTTTTACTTTTTAATCACTGACGGCAAACAAGGAAGTGGCCAAGATAGGGCTCAGTGTTTCATAACCGGACCCGCTGAAGTTTCACAATGCTGGCAAGATTTATTAAAGAGAACCTTCTAGAAGCCTTTTAGTGTCGCTAACACGAGGAACAAAGGAAGACCCCGAGAACGAGAACGGCAGGAGGCGTAAACTCTGCCTCCATCTCTCTTGAATGAGTTAAACGACTTACCTGTACATATATATATATATATGTGTTTAATTAACCTCATTCACTCAGTTTCAATCCCAGCATTACTGACCTCAGCAGAGCGAACACTAAAATTAAAAAGCAGCTGTCGGACCGAAGCGGCACTTTCTGCAGACAAAGGCCCTGCAGGGAATAACGCTGTCAGGGAGTATCCGCAGGAAGCCTGCCCGCTCGCATGTTTATAATTCAGGGCAAATCCCACCTCCTTTGTGCTACATGCTTTTGCCAGGCGTCTATCCGGGCCTTTTGTGTCTCAAACCATAAACGGTGTGCGAATGAGCTCAGCGTTCGGAGATTATATATATTCTAGCGCAAGAATAGCGGCTTTTTTGTCTGGGGGCTGCCGGACTAAATTGGTCCAGCTCCCAGCACCGTATTATCAACTTTTATTCATTTAATGAAAGCGCTTATTCAGAAGAAAAAAAATGGCCGCCAGAGAAGCACAATGGCTAATAGCTAAGCAGCGACACGGAGGCGGGAGAGTTTCCTCTGAGGAGGTGGCGTCAGCGGCAGGCGCGGCGATCCTGCGGTTCTGAAGCCCCGCGGTACCACGCGAAGGTCTTCTTTCACTACACTCCTGTGCACCTCATGCCCGGACACGACTCTCTCATGCGCTCGCGACTTCTCGGAAGCGGGCTGAGCGTCTCATTATCCTGCCCTTTACCAGTAACCTGATGATTCCTGACATCTTCCCCGGCAAGATCCGCCTGGGCGAGTCTCTGCTCCGGCTGGCAGGTATGCGACTGTGCCAGACCCATGTTATGTAATCGGCTGTGACAGCGAGGCTATGGATGAAGTTTCTGGAATAAATCCACTCTCACATAATATACCGTCCTTCATACGCATATAGCAGTATCGTCTGTTAAATAAGACGGTCTATATTTATCATTAAGACTTCATAATCAGATTACATTTTGCAGCCATTCGTGCAGAAACCCACGTAATTCCAGAGGGCTAACAGGCGTTTTCTCACCGACATCTTTGCCTTACGTGTAGACAAGTCAAATTAATGGCTGCAATAGACATCACATTTATCACTCATTTCCAGCACCGGCGACCTCTTCCCTGCAGGGTGCAATGTTTATTGCTGAAATGCTCATGGTGTTAAGGTGGAAAACTAGCACTCGCGCAGACAAACAAACACGTGTACACATGCGAGGAGAACTGCTCTCGACAGACAGCTCGTCCCCACGCAAAGCGGCTTCTCCGGAAAATTGAATCCGAACATCAAAACAGCAAGACTGATGACACTTCTGCAGTACTACTGCGACCCCCATTTTGCGATTTAATCTTGCTCCCCGGAACGCCGGAGGGGGGGGGGGGGGGGTCACTGACATATCATTATTTACATGATCTAATGCATAATTACTCTGAGAGGTCTGCCCCCCAAGATCACACAAAAAAAGGACAAAACAACCGAATCATCATTGTTCATTGTTCATATGTGGAGTCGGCAAGGCAGGAGTTGGGTAAATTTGGGGGAACCAACAGTACCCACAATGCAACAGACACCCCCATTACACAGCATGGCATGGTCATCAGAATCTCTCAGCCTTCAAGAAATGCCCCAGGAACCATATAGTCGAAGAAAACTCTACAAAGAAAACTAGACGTCCAACCACTGACCTGCTCTGTCTCAATCTATAATTCCTCAGCTGGTTTCGGGTGCATCTTGGACACTCGTGCATTTGTACCCTTATCTTTGATTAAGTGGCTCTCTAATTAGGTTCTTGCTATGTTTGTTGCATATTGTATATCTCCCGGCCCAATGCTAACTAGCATTTGTCACTGGTCCCTCTTTCGAAGCTCAGCCTCGCTGCCTAGTTGGTACCTAGACAGCCACATGTTTGTAATGAACTATCTGCCTCTCTCTCGAGAAAAGCATCTGCATAATGAATAAATGTAAAAGGTTCATAGGGGTTCTCTCTGTTGTATGGGGCCAAAACAGTGTCTTGCATTCAGGTCTCGCCTTTCCAGGGCCCAAGTCGACACGTTCGGCGCCCCCCCGACCGCGGAGGCAGGCGGCGACCTGACCGTTTAGATGAGCGTATCACGTGTCGTGAAACGCGAGCCCGCGCAGACCCCAGCGTGGTTACTGCCCCATCGAGCAAACATGAACCAGCGGCGGCTGTTGAGATCCCGCCGTTTGAACCCGAGCCACACGCATTTAGCCGGTTGTAGCGGCGTGTCGTGTTTCACGTTTTATGACCGGCATAAAAATTTACGAGGCTGCGATGAGGGAGGGGGAGGGGGGGATGCACTACTGTTCCTGACTGAATTCACCCATGAAATCATTATGCCAGTGCTTTGTTTACAAGTGTGACGAAGTCAGGAGCAGCAAAAGGCCTGAAATTGGGAACTCGGGCCCTCAGGTCACCGTCAACATCCCACGCAATTAACTCCATCCAGACAGGGTAAAATATGAGCCGGGAATATTGAATTTGGACCCGACAACACCAATACCGACACCAAACGTTCTGGACCATTAGCTTGGCACCAGTATGGCTGACATGAAATTCGTCTCTCTGAAGCCCTTGATGGTACCACACAGCCAGGGAACAGATGCCAGAACACTAACAATGAGGAAACTGCTTCCTGTTTGCTTTATTAATTTAAATGCCTTCTACGAATGGTGTAAGTGGGGGGGGGGGGGGGGGGACAGGAGGTTCAGAGACCTAGATGCATGGTAACGAAATACACCCTCTCCTGATTTAGCGACACCAGGATTAGCTAGCATTTGTAAATATGACGGCAAATAAAAAAAATATGATCGCAATAAAAAATAAAAAGTTCATTTCCGGCCAATGTGTGCATTTTACGACCAGATTTTTCGTACATCTGACAATGCATGCCAATGTGAGAGTGACACTGGTGTAGCTAAACCAGAACTTTATCTGAATGGGACGGCAGTAACCAATGATCTTTGCAGTGCGGGGGGACACACCTAGGTTACCGTGATTTTCACTTAGTGACCATTTAGTTTAATGACCTGGTCGTTGGAACAAAATTCAGTCGAAAAACTAGGAGAGGGGTGACCATTGGAATCCTTTTAAATCAAATTAAGGCTAGGAAGGTAAAGGTCAAGAGTCGATTATTAAAGGTTAAAAAATCTAATTCTATTTACCAAAGACATTCTGGTTTTTTTCAGGGTGTGATGAAAGAGAAGCTAATGGACAGTAAGGTACACAAATTAAAGTCTTTTTTATTGGTTCTGCATTGTCTTTCTGGAGAATCCATGCCGTGACATTCAGGATCCTATTCCCATAAAAGACCCCCAGGCGTCGCTTGTGGGGGCCATAAAATGGGCACAGTCAGTGAATTAGGGGGCTCTCTACTCCCCTTGCAATGTTAAAGTTCACACCAACAGCGGCGTGCTGCTCATGTTACATGAGGTGGGCATGCTGTGTGCTGAAGTGACCCCCCTCCCGCGTCCTGCCCCGCATCTCTAACGACGGCATGCTCCCCCGCCTCCCCCCCCCGATCCAGAGATCTCAAAACCCACAGACTCCGCAACCCCCACCCAATACAAACAGAATCCCGCAGGGCCCCTGGGAGCACTAGCGACCTCTACTCCGACAGGATGACCCATCGCCATCCTGTCATTCAACCGCCATTAATGATCTGGAGGAGGAAGAGGAAGTGACCTCACAGGAAGCACTAATATCCCTCATGACCTAAGTTGGGCTTTCATGCTGATGGAAGCTTTGCACTATAAGGAAGTGTGGGAGTATGCACACCCCACACACGCGCACACAAATGGAAGCGTACAGGAAAGTAATTTGTGTCTGGCCGAGTAGGGGGCCCCTATTTCTTATACATATAAATTCCTTTTCGGGGATTACTGGGGCTGGGGGTGTGTGGTGGTGCTTCACACCCAGACTGACACCCCAGCTTATTGTGATGCATTGCCTTTGGGTTCAGCCAATCAGACGAGGTGCCTGCCACCCGGAATCCCCATAATGTCACCGGAGCCTCGGCTACAATATCGCAGCAAAAACAGGCATTCGGAAAATGAGACGCGGCCCAGACCAGAGTGTATGTGTGTGTGTGTGTGTGTGTGTGTGTGTGTGTCCATGTGGCACAGGAAGCATGATGCTCCTGTCACATTGATTGGAAGAGGCCCCACGGTGGCCTAAGATGCATCTTTTAAAAATAAGGACAGAACGATCTCTATGCTACCCATGTAGATAAGCGGGTGTTGCAGGTGAGATGAAAGGTTGCATGTAAACTCCTTCCAGTCGTAGATGCTATCAGGCTGTGCACATCCTAATGAGCGTTTTATCAGCGCGGGTGAAGAAGGGATCTGTGCTGTCGTACCAACCAGCCGGAAATATCATACCGATTTAATGTCTGTGTGACACACCCATGTCAAACAAGGTCACATCTACAAATGTACCCCGGCTACTATCGGCCGCTTGGCACGCATGATATCTGCAGGCTGGACAGGCTTGGAGTATTCATTCATCTCACAGTCAGTCTTGTCGGGAAAATGAAGGATGCCGTCCATCCAAGGCCTGAAAGTGGCCGAGAGGAAGGGCTTCTGTGGCAACTGTGCCCATGTGACACAGGAGAATCACAGGCAGCACCGGCTTTGTCATGTATGCGCGTCTGACCCAAGGAGACACAGAAGCATGGGAGTGACGACAGCGAGATGAATGTCAGAAGGGGGGGACAGATCTGACAGATTTGTACTAACAGAGTGTGGCATTTTGATAAAGAGTGTGGCAAGGAGCACTGATCTGGGTTCAGTGTCATTCTAGGTTGCACGTTTTCTTCACGTTCTCAGCACTGTGACACTGGGTGGTGGTGGGGGGGGGGGGGGGTGCTGGGGGGGTTACCTCACCTTTTATAAAACGTTTCCTGAATGGGTATATACGATGACCCCCCCCTTGAGAGGCAGTGCCCACGCAAAAGCCTCATTCCTCATACTCTTCCTGCCCCCCCAGCAGCATTTCCCTCTTTATAAAGCAAACTGTTTCTCTGGTTCCTAGCACCCTATGTCACAAACCATAAAAATCAATGTAGGATAACAAAGCTCGTTCAGACTGACCCCGTCCGCTCTGAGACGGCCGTGTAAGGAGCTGTCAAAGAGCCGCCCCTCGCCTTGCTCTCCATCTCTGCCCTGGCCTCCCGTCAGCTCCGATAGGCCGCCGACGTACAGATGCACAGACCGCGGCCCCCTGCCAGCCACGCGACCGGCGTGTCCCTGGCTCCCCTTGGCAGCCCAGCTGGCTCATTTTCATCCCGGCGTCAGCTGCTCACCCGCCCCCCAAAACCGACCGACGCACTCATGCTAATTAGCTATTCAGTTACCGAGTGTTCCTGACCAGTCAGCCTCACAGTCAGCAGCAATCATTACCACCCAGCTACAGCTACACAGGGGGCAGGAATGCTTATCAATTAGCTGTGGCCGCTACTGACCACTGGATGGCGCCACCCATAAGATGCCAAGTCTGTATGCATTCTATAAAAACAAAAAAATATATAATACAATAAAAAATACAGTACTGTGCTTGGGGCAAAATATATTGTGGGGGGGATGGAAGTTGAGTTCACCTGTAAAAATGACAGTCTTTTTTTTATTTGTTGAAGAATCGCAGAAGTTTTTGCCAGTGATGTGCTTCGCTACATTCGTGTTCTGTTACGACGCAAATGCCGGAGTAAACAAACAGGGCTTATAGCATCTGAGTCCCTCCTGAAGCTCCTTCTGGAAGCTCCAAGAAATGGGCAAAGCGAGAACCGCGACTGTCTCTCTTATCGCGGAGCACCTCTCCCGCTAACAAACTCAAAATGCTTCCTAGTGATGGGGACGAGGCCCCCCCCCCCCCCGCCCAGGATAGAGCCCATGCAGCGACAGCTGTAAACATCTGTCTCCCGGTATCGGTGGGTAACTCCCCGGCGCTTCCATTTGAAATGACGGCCATCCGTTTCCCATTTATGATTCTATAGCAAAAATGGCCGCAATGACTCAAGTTATGAGTGCGCGGTGAGCTACTGGGGGTTTAGGAAAAATAACCATTATTTCCCCCCACCGCGGGGCCATTAGCTGAGACAGTGATGGATGCAGCATGAGAGCGAAGCATCACTGGTGATAATATCCTCCGAGAGAGGACAGAGGCGTGGGGGGCGAGGCGGTGCAGTGAGCCAGGCAGTGCGGGGGGGGGGGTGAGGCAGTGTGGGAGGCATGGCGGTGCAGGGGGTCAGGTGGCACAGGGGACGCAGGGGGCTAGGCAGTGAGGGGGGCGAGGTGGCCCGGGGGAGGGCAGTGCAGGGGGATGGGTGGCATGGGGCACTTGTGTGTAGTCCGTATGTGCAGCCCATTGACTGGGAGAGCACGGTGTGAACATGCACATCTCTCGGTTACGGGTGTGTAAACACATAATGGGGTCACGTGAAACGGGTTCGAAAGAGCATCTCACAGATGTGAGACAGATGGAGCTCAATCTCACCCCCCCTCCCCCTGCTCTGCTGTAGCAGTAGGGTGTCACCCTGTCACCTTCTTGGAGCCAGGCCCTTAACCCCGTGCCCATCCCCTGCCCAATTATCTGTCCCTCCCCTTAGGAACAAGCAGCCCCGGGCCGCTTCTGAAACCGGCGGTGCGGCTGAACCTGACCCACGGGTTGCAGAAACGGCAAGTGGCCACGACAACAGAGAAGAGCACCAGAAACACTTAGCGAGACACCATTAACACAGAATCGGGGGGGTGGGGAGAGTGCGATACCATGATATCTAATGGCGTAACTGTTCTCAATCTGAGACCGAAACTGTGATACTAACGTTCAGGATCTCATGTCATTTTTCTGGAACATATAACCTCTGCCTTGACTTGGCTTACTGGACTCGCACGTCCAAACAGCACAAGAGGGAGAGGCTAGGTAGCCGAGTGAGAGTGTCGCTCAGCTGGGAGGCGCTGACACAAACAGAGGATGGTTATCACAAGCCCCGAGGCTATGAACGGGCTCCTGTCAGGCTGGCTGGGCTCTGTCACCCAACAGGGTGTGTCCTTATCCCCCCGAGCTGCTGCATTCTACCCACCGGCTGCACACACTCTCACGCGCGCCTTCCCAAACCATGTCCACCCAGAAGCTTCCAGAAGGCTGGAAAAGCCGCCTATTGCTACCGTCAGATAATGCACCCAAACGACTGCCCAATCTCGCTGTCTAGCGGTGTTTAGCAACTGTTCCAGAAATGCCACCCCGCCCCCCCCCAAAACCATCTCCTAAGGGCACTTTGGACACATGGTGTCGCAAGGTTCACCTAGAGGGCGAAACGTCAAAAGAGAAACCCCCAGACAGATCTGTGCTCGATGTGTCCTGGTTAAGACCCCCAAACATGCCGATCCGATCCAGAAACAAGCAAGCAAGCAGGCAAATGTGTGTTTGATATGCTCTACGCAGTGTCCAAACAAACAACAAACACCGAGGGGTTTTTTTTTGTACTCATTAAGCCATTACCGACATCGATTTGAGTCCAGAGAAAGGAACGTTTTCAAAACACATCTAAATTGTGTTTGCAGAAAACTCTCTAATCCAGACAAGATTCCTTTATCTAGCATCACAAATGTGGAATTAATTTAGGCAAACATGTCGAGCAAGACCTGGGAGTCACATTCCATCCAGAATAACAAATTATTCCAATTTTAAAAGGGACGCATTTGTATATATTTTCATTATTTCCCCTGTCTCCGTCTCAAGCTAAACATTCACATAATCACTGTATCACCACTGCATCATCAATTGTAATGATAATTTCATAAACAAACCAGTATTTTCATTAGCGCATGCAATAATAACCATAACACTGCATATATATCATACCTGTGTTAATTATTAATACATGTTAAGTTCAAAATGGAAATCTTGTGGCTTAATTGAATGTCAGATTTTTTTATGTGTAATACTTTGATACACACGTAGGAGCCTGAATGTTCTGAATATTCACTTATTTAAATAAGTACAAAGAAGCCGCATTCCTTTAGAAAATCCAATTTAAGTAAAACATCACTCTTTAATTCAGACTTAAAACCAGCATACGCGTCCTATTCCGTCATCTATTGTCTTCACTGCACTTTTGGTTTAACTACATTTAAACCATTGCTTCTATCTATACTAACTGTCTAAAAGCCCATTGAACAAAAAGCAATAATTCTGGCTAGATTAATCTGTCATCGGAGTCCCTGATTTACATAAGAGTTTCATTTTTTTTAGGCACTGCGAACTTCAGTTACTGTAACAAATAACTGCAACTGGAACATTCTCTCAGCCTTAAATATTAAAACAATGCCGGGTGTAATATCTGTAATAGGGGTACTTTTAAATGTGGAAAACTGCACCTGGCAGGGAAAAATAAGTAATAAAACGAAATAAAATACATATCTGTAGATAAGAGGGACGCTGAAAACAAATCTGAAATGATGCTACAGCTGTATTTACGCAATTGTTTTTCAGGGAAGACGCAGGCATTTGGGGCTCCTGTCGCAGGCCTTCACAGATAAACTGGGGAATTACACAAGCCAGTGAAGCACGGGACGACGATGCCGCTCTCTCGGTAGCAGAAAATTAGCTCGGCGACAGTTTTTACCCAGCCGGCCTGTTTCCTCCCCATTGGCTGAAGGCCGACCAATAGGAGAGCATATCCTTGGGGTGGGGGGGGGGGGGCTCCGTTTCCACTCTCTCTCCCGAATGCGGCACCATGCTGCTCTCGCAGCCTGCCAGGGTCGTAACTTTCCCGCCTGACAGTCTCTGGTGGGAAAAGGTGACGCCCAGCTGCACTCCATTATCACCAGCAACTGTCTAATTAAGGCATTTCACTTCTACGCCCTCTTGGCACCCCATTGGCTGTTGGTGATCACATGACCTCCAAGGCTCATATACCTTTAAGACAAGTCACTACACTGCTTGGGGTTCAATACACCATATTGGAACACTTAACATGCCCTAACACGACATTTAAATGTCATCGTTAACGGATCAATGGACAATTATTCAACAGGAATGATTAGCAGTAATTTTGCTTTCCCCTCCTAAACCCCCACTAATGGAATTTTATTGTATCCAAAAGGGTCATGAGACTTGGCCAATGTTTATTAGAGGGCCCCCAGACAAAGAAAATTGCAAAGCACAGCTGCAAAGCATAATTCCGGTTTCCTCTCCACTCCCTCACAGTTAAGACTCACCAAGCCACCAGAAAAGCCTGGCGTTGCTGTTGCCACCTTAGCTATAATGAAGTCCCACCCACCACAGCCAGGTATATCGGGCCGTTCCTGCTACAGCCTAAACGCTGCATCGTCACAGAGTCAAGCAGTGTCAGGGTTTATTAAATTTCCTCTTCAGAACAGCGGTTCTCAGTAAATATTACACAACCGAAACATTAGAGCAGCAGTGGTGTAATCTGTGTCTGCACACATTTGTCCTGCGGGACGCAGAGTCCAAAACGAAATATGTTTCGTGTTTGCAGTATACAAGCCCTGAGAATCTGACAACCCCAGGGTCTGATCCATCGTTTCCCCCATTACTAGAAGTCACACTTGGAAGAAGCCTGATGTTTTGATTCGGTCAAGCTTCCCATTCCCTCTTCAGAGACACATCCATTCAATATCTTTTCTTTAGCCATGAGTCATTTAGGCCTGCCGTCCCCCAATGTCTTGAGGGTCAAAATGTAATAAGCAAAGCCTGTTAGTCTTTCTCATTGCCACAAAACCTCTACGCTCTTCAGGGGCATCTCCCAAAACATGATGCCGGACTCTGACTTTCAGGTGGTGCTTTATTTTCTTGGGGAGTTGAGGGCCCCCTGTCTAATAATTTGGGAACATAAACCCTTCTTGCCTCTTAACGGAAACAGAGAAACCAGAAATGCGGCGGTTTCTAAAATAGCAACAACGATGAAGACGTACGTCTGTGGGCTGACAGATATGTGCGGATGTGATGTCTGATTTCAGAGTCGCTTCCCCCATTCATGGGATCACATTGCCATGGGAACAGAGATGATGTTTCTTAAAAGCTTTATGTTAGACTACCGGGGATAAAGGAAACACACCTGCACAGAGTAATGTTAAAGGTAGAAAAAAATATGGCGCCAATGTACATTCCTGGTGCGACTCCAAAGGCGGATACGCTTAAAGGTATTAGGAGCCCTTTAACATGTAAGACTGTCCTCGTCCAGCCTAGATTCTTTAGCTGTTGGCTTTCCAAGCCCGGCTTTGATGTTAGTCTGAGATCTGACTCATGACTCGTACATTTGGTGTAATATACCGGGTGCAGCTTCTCCACGCCAATAACCCCAAACCTATAATTCCCAGGTTTCACACTGGACAGCGGGCTCTGCCGTAAGGCTGGTTTATTTGCAAGTGAATGGACACCCGGGGAACTCCACAGTGGTTTAAAGGCAGATTCCACGGATTCCTCAGGAAAACTCGGAGTCAGAAATGCCCCCAACCCACCGCCCCCCTCCCCCCCTAAGGCATCTCATATTTACTCCTCAGTCCTCTTTAAATGCTTTCCCTGATGGGTTCCAGACATCCCCTGGAAACACTTCTGGACAAAGGTGATCAAAGGAAGTTCTTAGGTCGGCGTGCTTCAGCACACGGCTGGAGTTAGGGGTCCGCACGCCTTAAATCACCAGGTTTTATCAGCCTGTCCACCTCCTCCCAGAAGCAGCCCTGTTTTCTGGAGGACGTGCATGGCTCACAGAAACATAACGATCTCCAAAAAAAAACAAGATCCGAACCAGTTCTGACAGCGTCGGCTGGAATTTTTTTTAGGAGGTCATGGCTCGTCGACAGATGGACGGAGCTGATGGAGAGACGGTTTCCAAGCTTGAGTCAGTGCACTTTGAACGGCTCCCTCTGCTGGCTCGGAGATCAGGGAACCGTGGGTCCTGCCTGTCTGGGTGAGTTTACCTTCCGGGGGTCAAAGGTCAGCAGGTAGCCAACGCGCTGATGGACGCTGTATTATTTCTGTGGCTTTGTCTGCCTGCTCTGGTGCTTTGGCACTTGAACGAATGACTGAGTCCATCTCTGACACCCTTAATAATCACAATTCATAACCAGCAATCCATGAAATGGCCCCCAAAATGAATATTTATCCACAGATTTATTCTGAATGACAATGGAAAGGTTCTAAACTCCAATAAGGACAAATAAGGACAAAGACAGTGGAGATGCTCGACTTGACTGTGAATGGCACAAATTACATAAAATGTTGAGTTAAACTGAATACATTCATGCCTCTTGAAATAGTCTGCATTTTGATTGGTTAAATGGAAAATGTAATCTTTGTTTCCAACAACTGCGATGGGCTGGCCCCCCATCCTGGGTTGTTTCCTGCCTCGTGCCCATTGCTTCCGGGATAGGCTCTGGACCCCCCGCGACGCAGTAGAATAAGTGGTTTGGAAAATGGATGGATGGATGGATGGATGGATGTTTCCAACAAAGGTTAAGAACTGCTGGACACAAAGAGCTCAGTCTCGCTATATACAGCTGTAAGGCTGATTAAGATGCTACATAAACACCACAAGAGAGGCCACTGCTTTTGAGGTCTGTCTGTCCTTCTCAAGGCAGTTCATCTTTGTTATAAGTGTTTAGGGTAAACAGAATCCCCCCCCCACCACATACACACACACCCTAACCACCCCCTTAAAAAAAAGGAATAATGCCCCCCACCCCCACACCCTGAGGATCTGAGCTCCGTCAGGTCTGGGGAAATTTGGGGTTTTGAGGATCCGAGTCTCAAGCCGGAAGGTTCACATTTGACTAATCGGCTGAGGTCCTCGCAAAGGAGCTTCTCCTGCAGATTCTCTCCAGTACAGGGGGCTGGATTTATTTTCAACACCTCAGCGCCCTCTGAATAAAAGCCCAAACTCCGACCTTCGCAGAATCACTGATTTTTTTTTTAACCCCTCTACCATCTGCTAAAACTGTCTTAAAAAATAATCCCAGTACTTTCTATCCAGCGGCATCCAAAAGATCTTTGAGAATTAATGTAGTGTTGGGCAGGCTCATTACAGCCTGTTCTGGGTCCAGACACTCAAGCCAGACCTGATGAAATGAAAAATGAGAGCCAATCAGAGTAGGGCCACGCCCAGCGATGCATTCATTTAGCACTTTGCATGGCGTGTGCATCCAGCGGGAAGCATGGTTCGCTTTGGACACAAATGACAGCCCATCCCATGCTCCCAGAAGCAGTTTTGGGCCTCGAGGGCAAACAGTAACGTTGTAGGAGGGAGCGACAGAGTCGAGAAAAATCACGAGTTCACCCCTCCTACCAGCAGCACCACCACCGCGCCCAGAGTTGCTTCATCATTTATTTACTCCTTGACTGACGGCTGCAGAATACAGAATATCAAAGACGTGAGCGGCTCTGCACTGGGATGGACAGTTTCTTCACGGTGAGCAGTCAGTGTAAGCAGCTTGTTAATGACAAAGAGACTGCTGCTCCTGTGCGATCGAGGCCAAAAATCGTGCCCCCGAGTTCACATGCTCAGCTTAAAATGGAGTTGATATTTACATATTTATGGAAAGTCGATGGATCTCAAACGGTAGCCCCTAGGATAACAGGATTCAAAATCCTGGCTGCATTCTGCAGATGCGAGGCTTGCATATTCTCCCAGTGTTGCAGGGGTATCCTTCCACAGCAGAAAAACAAAGAACTGCACAATAAGTAATGGTGCTTTTCCACTGACATACAGGAACCGACCCGTATCCGAGTCATACCACAGAGAGATTAGTTACAGTTACCGGGAATGAATCAATGCATCTTTAGATAATCCATGCGCAGGACACTGCTATCTCCATGCATCTCGACCAATCAAATTGTGGCGACATAACCACCCCGGTTTGGTCACGCTTTTGGGCATTGTTCCATTACGCAGAGCCACGTCAGTTTGGGTATGGTTTGGGTACAGCTTGCATACTTTATAATGGAAAAGCGCCAGTTCATGGTATGGGACAGGTGCGGGCCGGTTCTTGGTGGCAGTGGAAAAGCGCCAGTTCGTGTTATGGGGTTGGTGCGGGCCAGTTCTTGGTGGCAGTGGAAGAGCGCCAGTTTGTGGTATGTGGCGGGTGCGGGCCGGTTCTTGGTGGCAGTGGAAGAGCGTCAGTTTGTGGTATGGGGCGGGTGTGGGCCGGTTCTTGGTGGCAGTGGAAAAGCGCCAGTTCGTGTTATGGGGTTGGTGCGGGCCAGTTCTTGGTGGCAGTGGAAGAGCGCCAGTTTGTGGTATGTGGCGGGTGCGGGCCGGTTCTTGGTGGCAGTGGAAGCGCGTCAGTTTGTGGTATGTGGCGGGTGCGGCCCGGTTCTTGGTGGCAGTGGAAGAGCGTCAGTTCGTAGTATGGGGTGGGTGCGGGCCGGTTCTTGGTGGCAGTGGAAGAGCGTCAGTTCGTGATATGGGACGGGTGCGGGCCGGTTCTTGGTGGCAGTGGAAGAGCGTCAGTTTGTGGTATGGGGCGGGTGCGGCCCGATTCTTGATGGCAGTGGAAGAGCGTCAGTTCGTGCTATGGGGCGGGTGCGGCCCAATTCTTGGTGGCAGTGGAAGAGCGTCAGTTTGTGGTATGGGGCAGGTGCGGCCCAATTCTTGGTGGCAGTGGAAGAGGGTCAGTTCGTGGTATGGGGCGGGTGCGGGCCGGTTCTTGGTGGCAGTGGAAGAGGGTCAGTTCGTGGTATGGGACGGGTGCGGGCCGGTTCTTGGTGGCGGTAGAAAAGCGTCAGTTCGTGGTATGGGACGGGTGCGGCCTGATTCTTGGTGGCAGTGGAAGAGCGTCAGTTCGTGGTATGGGGCGGGTGCGGCCCGATTCTTGGTGGCAGTGGAAGAGCGTCAGTTCGTGGTATGGGGCGGGTGCGGCCCGATTCTTGGTGGCAGTGGAAGAGCGTCAGTTCGTGGTATGGGGCGGGTGTGGGCCGGTTCTTGGTGGCAGTGGAAGAGCGTCAGTTCGTGGTATGGGGCGGGTGCGGGCCGGTTCTTGGTGGCAGTGGAAGAGCGTCAGTTTGTGGTATGGGACGTGTGTGGCCCGATTCTTGGTGGCAGTGGAAGAGCGTCAGTTCGTGGTATGTGGCGGGTGCGGGCCGGTTCTTGGTGGCAGTGGAAGAGTGTCAGTTTGTGGTATGGGGCGGGTGCGGCCCGATTCTTGATGGCAGTGGAAGAGCGTCAGTTCGTGCTATGGGGCGGGTGCGGCCCGATTCTTGGTGGCAGTGGAAGAGCGTCAGTTTGTGGTATGGGGCGGGTGCGGCCCGATTCTTGGTGGCAGTGGAAGAGCGTCAGTTCGTGGTATGGGGCGGGTGCGGGCCGGTTCTTGGTGGCGGTAGAAAAGCGTCAGTTCGTGGTATGGGACGGGTGCGGCCCGATTCTCGGTGGCAGTCGAACAGTGTCAGTTCGTGGTATGGGGCGGGTGTGGCCCGATTCTTGGTGGCAGTGGAAGAGCGTCAGTTCGTGGTATGGGGCGGGTGCGGGCCGGTTCTTGGTGGCAGTGGAAGAGCGTCAGTTCGTGGTATGGGGCGGGTGCGGGCCGGATCTTGGTGGCAGTGGAAGAGCGTCAGTTCGTGGTATGGGGCGGGTGCGGCCCGATTCTTGGTGGCAGTGGAAGAGCGTCAGTTCGTGGTATGGGGCGGGTGTGGCCCGATTCTTGGTGGCAGTGGAAGAGCGTCAGTTCGTGGTATGGGGCGGGTGTGGGCCGGTTCTTGGTGGCAGTGGAAGAGCGTCAGTTCGGGGTATGGGGCGGGTGCGGGCCGGTTCTTGGTGGCAGTGGAAGAGCGTCAGTTTGTGGTATGGGGCGGGTGCGGGCCGGTTCTTGGTGGCAGTGGAAGAGCGTCAGTTCATGGTATGGGACGTGTGTGGCCCGATTCTTGGTGGCAGTGGAAGAGCGTTAGTTCGTGGTATGGGGCCGGTGCGGGCCGGTTCTTGGTGGCAGTGGAAGAGTGTCAGTCTGTGGTATGGGGCGGGTGCGGCCCGATTCTTGATGGCAGTGGAAGAGCGTCAGTTCGTGCTATGGGGCGGGTGCGGCCCGATTCTTGGTGGCAGTGGAAGAGCGTCAGTTTGTGGTATGGGGCGGGTGCGGCCCGATTCTTGGTGGCAGTGGAAGAGCGTCAGTTCGTGGTATGGGGCGGGTGCGGGCCAGTTCTTAGTGGCGGTAGAAAAGCGTCAGTTCGTGGTATGGGACGGGTGCGGCCCGATTCTTGGTGGCAGTGGAAGAGCGTCAGTTCGTGGTATGGGGCGGGTGCGGGCCGGTTCTTGGTGGCAGTGGAAGAGCGTCAGTTTGTGGTATGGGGCGGGTGTGGGCCGGTTCTTGGTGGCAGTGGAAGAGCGTCAGTTCGTGGTATGGGACGTGTGTGGCCCGATTCTTGGTGGCAGTGGAAGAGCGTCAGTTCGTGGTATGAGGCGGGTGCGGGCCGGTTCTTGGTGGCAGTGGAAGAGTGTCAGTTTGTGGTATGGGGCGGGTGCGGCCCGATTCTTGATGGCAGTGGAAGAGCGTCAGTTCGTGCTATGGGGCGGGTGCGGCCCGATTCTTGGTGGCAGTGGAAGAGCGTCAGTTTGTGGTATGGGGCGGGTGCGGCCCGATTCTTGGTGGCAGTGGAAGAGCGTCAGTTCGTGGTATGGGGCGGGTGCGGGCCGGTTCTTGGTGGCGGTAGAAAAGCGTCAGTTCGTGGTATGGGACGGGTGCGGCCCGATTCTCGGTGGCAGTCGAACAGTGTCAGTTCGTGGTATGGGTCGGGTGTGGCCCGATTCTTGGTGGCAGTGGAAGAGCGTCAGTTCGTGGTATGGGGCGGGTGTGGGCCGGTTCTTGGTGGCAGTGGAAGAGCGTCAGTTCGTGGTATGGGGCGGGTGCGGGCCGGTTCTTGGTGGCAGTGGAAGAGCGTCAGTTCGTGGTATGGGGCGGGTCAGGGCCGGTTCTTGGTGGCAGTGGAAGAGCGTCAGTTCGTGGTATGGGGCGGGTGCGGGCCGGTTCTTGGTGGCAGTGGAAGAGCGTCAGTTCGTGGTATGGGGCGGGTGCGGGCCGGTTCTTGGTGGCAGTGGAAGAGCATCAGTTCGTGGTATGGGGCGGGTGTGGCCCGATTCTTGGTGGCAGTGGAAGAGCGTCAGTTCGTGGTATGGGGCGGGTGTGGGCCGGTTCTTGGTGGCAGTGGAAGAGCGTCAGTTCGTGGTATGGGGCGGGTGCGGGCCGGTTCTTGGTGGCAGTGGAAGAGCGTCAGTTTGTGGTATGGGGCGGGTGTGGGCCGGTTCTTGGTGGCAGTGGAAGAGCGTCAGTTCGTGGTATGGGACGTGTGTGGCCCGATTCTTGGTGGCAGTGGAAGAGCGTTAGTTCGTGGTATGGGGCCGGTGCGGGCCGGTTCTTGGTGGCAGTGGAAGAGTGTCAGTCTGTGGTATGGGGCGGGTGCGGCCCGATTCTTGATGGCAGTGGAAGAGCGTCAGTTCGTGCTATGGGGCGGGTGCGGCCCGATTCTTGGTGGCAGTGGAAGAGCGTCAGTTTGTGGTATGGGGCGGGTGCGGGCCGGTTCTTGGTGGCAGTGGAAGAGCGTCAGTTCGTGGTATGGGGCGGGTGCGGGCCGGTTCTTGGTGGCAGTGGAAGAGCGTCAGTTCGTGGTATGGGGCGGGTGCGGGCCGGTTCTTGGTGGCAGTGGAAGAGCGTCAGTTCGTGGTATGGGGCGGGTGCGGGCCGGTTCTTGGTGGCAGTGGAAGAGCGTCAGTTCGTGGTATGGGGCGGGTGCGGCCCGATTCTTGGTGGCAGTGGAAGAGCGTCAGTTTGTGGTATGGGGCGGGTGTGGCCCGATTCTTGGTGGCAGTGGAAGAGCGTCAGTTCGTGGTATGGGGCGGGTGTGGGCCGGTTCTTGGTGGCAGTGGAAGAGCGTCAGTTCGTGGTATGGGGCGGGTGTGGGCCGGTTCTTGGTGGTAGTGGAAGAGCGTCAGTTTGTGGTATGGGGCGGGTGTGGGCCGGTTCTTGGTGGTAGTGGAAGAGCGTCAGTTCGTAGTATGGGGCGGGTGCGGGCCGGTTCTTGGTGGTAGTGGAAGAGCGTCAGTTTGTGGTATGGGGCGGGTGTGGGCCGGTTCTTGGTGGCAGTGGAAGAGCGTCAGTTCGTGGTATGGGACGGGTGCGGCCCGATTCTTGGTGGCAGTCGAACAGTGTCAGTTCGTGGTATGGGGCGGGTGTGGCCCGATTCTTGGTGGCAGTGGAAGAGCGTCAGTTCGTGGTATGGGGCGGGTGCGGGCCGGTTCTTGGTGGCAGTGGAAGAGCGTCAGTTCGTGGTATGGGGCGGGTGCGGGCCGGTTCTTGGTGGCAGTGGAAGAGCGTCAGTTCGTGGTATGGGGCGGGTGCGGGCCGGTTCTTGGTGGCAGTGGAAGAGCGTCAGTTCGTGGTATGGGGCGGGTGCGGGCCGGTTCTTGGTGGCAGTGGAAGAGCGTCAGTTCGTGGTATGGGGCGGGTGCGGGCCGGATCTTGGTGGCAGTGGAAGAGCGTCAGTTCGTGGTATGGGGCGGGTGCGGCCCGATTCTTGGTGGCAGTGGAAGAGCGTCAGTTCGTGGTATGGGGCGGGTGTGGCCCGATTCTTGGTGGCAGTGGAAGAGCGTCAGTTCGTGGTATGGGGCGGGTGTGGCCCGATTCTTGGTGGCAGTGGAAGAGCGTCAGTTCGTGGTATGGGACGGGTGCGGCCCGATTCTTGGTGGCAGTGGAACAGTGTCAGTTCATGGTATGGGGCGGGTGCGGGCCGGTTCTTGGTGGCAGTGGAAGAGCGTCAGTTCGTGGTATGGGGCGGGTGCGGGCCGGTTCTTGGTGGCAGTGGAAGAGCGTCAGTTCGTGGTATGGGATGGGTGCGGCCCGATTCTTGATGGCAGTGGAAGAGCGTCAGTTCGTGGTATGGGGCGGGTGCGGGCCGGTTCTTGGTGGCGGTAGAAAAGCGTCAGTTCGTGGTATGGGGCGGGTGCGGCCCGGTTCTTGGTGGCAGTGGAAGAGCGTCAGTTCGTGGTATGGGGCGGGTGCGGGCCGGTTCTTGGTGGCAGTGGAAGAGCGTCAGTTCGTGGTATGGGGCGGGTGCGGGCCGGTTCTTGGTGGCAGTGGAAGAGCGTCAGTTCGTGGTATGGGGCGGGTGCGGGCCGGTTCTTGGTGGCAGTGGAGGAGTGTCAGTTCGTGGTATGGGGCGGGTGCGGGCCGGTTCTTGGTGGCAGTGGAAGAGCGTCAGTTCGTGGTATGGGGCGGGTGCGGGCCGGTTCTTGGTGGCAGTGGAAGAGTGTCAGTTCGTGGTATGGGACGGGTGCGGCCCGATTCTTGGTGGCAGTGGAAGAGCGCCAGTTCGTGGTATGGGGCGGGTGCGGGCCGGTTCTTGGTGGCAGTGGAAGAGTGTCAGTTCGTGGTATGGGGCGGGTGCGGGCCGGTTCTTGGTGGCAGTGGAATAGCGTCAGTTCGTGGTATGGGGCGGGTGCGGCCCGATTCTTGGTGGCAGTGGAAGAGCGTCGGTTCGTGGTATGGGGCAGGTGCGGGCCCACGAAATGCGCCGTTAGACACAGAACACATTTGCAATCCCTGCTAGCTCATGAGATTTACTGTAGGCATCCCAGTCCATAACCTCAGTGTAGCCACTCCACCAAAGCAGAAACATGAGGTGTCAGAATGGCAATAACAATGAAGGAAACAGAATTAAAGTGCTGGGGAACTAGCTGTGCACATGCAGAGCAGATGGACCCAAAGTGCAATCCTGTCCTTAATAAGCAGCCCGTCTAATTGCAAAATGAGGATATCAGGCGGGGAATTTATGCAGGGCACGGGCATAGCCAACCTGCAATTTCTTATTTATTTGGTTGGCAATTTTCCTCAAGGCTCTTCTTCAGAAAAAGCCATAATCCCACAACAGACACCTCAGCTCCCCTGAAGTATAATAGTATTAAACAGCATCAACCGGCTTTAAAGTAGATGCGCATTACATTTCGCAGATAAGGCCTTTTTGTTTCTCCTTTTTGGTTTCCTCCTTTCAGATTTACTTGGTACTTTCTGCTCTAATACCATCAAAGTCACCCCCACCTCCTAAGGTGGTAAATGTAGTCAATAAATAGCTACATGCCATTAAGCCACACAGCAGTTCCGCAACACCAGCTTTGGCCTATATCTATGAAAGGGACATATGCAGAGCTTAGCTGAGCTCTGCTGCCATCGCAGCAAGTTGAATACTAACAGGCGGAACTCGAAAAATGGGCCAGGGAAGGTGGTTAACTTCCCAGAAGCAATGAGGAACATCTCTGAGGCCTCCTCAAAAGCAGTTTAGCAAAAAAAATCATGGTGTCCTGATGTGCATATATACACACGTATGAAATCATCTCCGCTGCACAGTCGATAGCACAGGGATGTCATTATCTTGTCACTAACCAATAATGTAACTTTAACAAGCGATTGATGCAATTTCAGAGTTGAAGGCACTTCTGATTACTATTTCTTGAAACCTCAGGTCTGATAATCTCCTCTACTCTCCCCTGTGGCTAATCAACATCTATACTCCAGAGTGATCAAAATTGATGATTTTTTTTCATGACAGAGCTCACCGCATTCATGGCAAAACAGAGGAGAAAGAAATGCATTGTCGTTTTCTTTAATTTCCTAAGCTACCAACAAAACTGGACAATTCAGGCTTAAACGTGAATTTGCAACGAACCCATACTGTTCATCTACACCTTTAAATTTACACCTTAGTGGAAATGTGGAAGAATTGCCTAAAAAGCCTTGTAATTTTGCTGGGTACTCAAAAACAGCTTTTCGAAATTACTAAACGCTACCCAGAAAAAAAGCCTACAAATACACAGCTGAAATGATCCACAGAAATAGCAGACAAATGAGAAGGGAGTCAAAATTACATCTCTTTGTTTGCCAGGGACTCTTGCTGCTTGACTAACTTCGACTTGAACTTGAACCTCTTTTGTGAAATCGGCATGTTTGCTTCCCGCAGTTTGAGACAGCATCTGTGAGTCACATTGCTCAACAGGCCGGCTGCTGTTGAGTCTCCGTGGGGGACGGCACGGCCGTCAGCGGAAGCTGCAAGGCCAGCATTCACGCCTTGTCAGGCTACACACAGGTACGCACAGACCGCTTCATCCGTCTTCGGATCCCTTCGCTTGACTAACCCGGCATTTCTGCCATTCTGATCCACGCTGGCGCACGTTTGGAACCCCGTGAAGGATGTGAGCGACCTCAGCCCTACACCCGGTCGGGGATGCAAAACCTGGACCCCACAGAGATACCACCAACACCTATCCTGAACTGCTCCAACCCCTAGACCTTGGGACTATAAAATGCAGAAGCTCAAAGTCAATGGTAACGCTAGTGGGCTGTTCCTTTTATTTCACATGTACTGCTATAATCTCAACACCAGCAATAATAATTACCGGATAGTTGAATTCTTGTCTAAAACTGCAGCTCATTTTACGCCGGACCTCGTGCTGGTGTTTCAACAGACATGAAGCACCTCGCTTCAAGGGTAAAACAGCAAAGCCTTCCTGGACCGTGAACCGGCACCGGTGAGTTTGAGCGCTTCCGCGGCCTGGATGCCACCAAACAGGATAACGCGGGCAAGAATGCGCGCCAGCTCCGTGGAGAGCTTCTGCGAGGCGATGTGTGGGCGGAGGGGAGGTGACACAGTGACACACGGCTTTGGAAGCGACTGCTCACCCCTGCCTCTGAGGTACAAAACACTGGATAATCATCTGACAATCTCTCCCCATTCCGCCCTTTATTCTCGTGACACTCTCTGTTCCACCACAATTTATGGTTTCGCCAAGCCCTCATCAACATTACGTTAAAGCAGCCTCTGTGGCTGTCACTTCATTATGGGCTAATGAATTACTCCTTTAGGGGACGGCTTAGTTTCTCAAAGCTCACTGCATTGGAAAAGGATTAAGACCCTATTTACTCCAGCCGAATGTGCGGAATTAATCGTGCTCTGGTGCCACACTCTGCACGTTTTTTTTGACTAGGCTGAATTCACGAGGGATCCCTCTTTATCTGAGGAACTATGCCCATGGATCCCGGCCAAGATCCCTTTCATGAGCTGATGGATTTCATTAAGTCTCCCGGGCCGGTACCGAAGGACACAGATTCAGAAAAAAATTCACTGGAGATGACAAACCGTGACTGAAACTTTTTTCCAGTGCGTGTTCGCCGGCGCGAACGCACGTCCGCCGATCCGCTTCCCACACCATGTCGACGTCATTGTGAAAATCCATTACTGGAGGAATGGATGTGAAAGGTAGCGTGGAATGATAGTGACGTCGCTTTCGTTTAGGAGATTACTGGATAAACTGGGAGAGGAGGCCGTCACACGTGTGAAATCTCGGAGGGATATGGCTTGCCAGTGTTTATTTGTTTACATATATTTAACTGCAGCTGCTTTTATCTGAAGCAATGTACAGTTGAGAATGCAGGGTCATAGAGTCCCTACAGTGCACAGTTTAGAGCCTTGCTCACCAGGGAATTAGATCTGGCGACCTTCCGACCAGGGGATGAGAACTGGTGACCTTCTGAACAAAGGCACGGCCCACTGCGCCACAGACCACCCCCAGCACGCGCGAAGCTCCACAGTAACAAGCAGCTGAATCACTTCAGGGCTGAAAGTTACTGATTCCAGTTCCTTATGTTGTACCCCATCGGTAGTGAGCTTCTGTGAGCCTGAGCTACTCCAGGAAAATATTCATTCATCTAAATAATTCACTTAGTCAAAGGCATTAACTAAGTGATTAAAACAAGAAGCTGATGGTTAGCTGTTGTTCAAAGGTGGTTCCATCCCCAATGCAGGCAAAGTCCAAGATGATCTTTTTTTTCAAGATTTTATATATATATATATATATATATATATATATATATATATATATATATATATATATATATATTTTTTTTTTTTTTTTTTAATAGCTGGCAAACTCACCGGGGACCTGTTAAATACGTCAAACTTTAACAGAAGCCTAGAGCAAGCTGAGATGTTACAGAGTGTCACAGAATCACTGGGGTGGATGGAGAGGGGGTGGGGGGGCTGGGAGGTTGCAGGAATAAGCACGAAGCCGAGCCCTTATTGGGTTTGGCAGAATGACAAGGCACACGAGACTAAGCGACAGCATCCTGGCCGTCATATTACGACAATGCAGGAGAACAGACGACGCCGCAGTAGGTAATGAATAAAATCGAAGATAATTTGTTAGCATTAGCGGTCTGCAATTAAGAGAATTTAAGTAAAGCCCCATTTAGATGACATATTTACTGCTTAGAGGACGTATTGTTTTCATTGCCGTGGGCTTGATGACACGGGAGATTAAGTTTGCACTCCACCGGGAAGAATGCAAGCACGTCCTTCTGATCATTAGTGTCGCAATTAATAATTATCAGGGCTAAACATAAATACATATTTATTTATTGTAATCCAGTGTCTCCTTATGAGAAAAATACAGCATAAACATCAACGCATTAACAAGAGCAGATTTCTGTAAACACTAATTGTATATATAACAGGGCTACGCTAATAAAGAGCTGAGAGCATTCGGGACACTAAAGCATTGAAATCAGAGGCTCGGGGAGGGGAAGAGAGGTGATGGCTGCCAGGCTCGGCCTGTTTTTCTCTCTCCTTCGTGTCTTATGTTTCAGGCTCTCCGGGCTCCCACCCGACTGGCTCTGCAGATACCAGCCCCCCCCCCCCCCCCCCCCCCGGCCAATGAGAGACGCAGACCAGAACCCATCCAGGCAGGTAATAAGTGCCAAAGTCTCCTCACGGCAGTAATGGACACGATAGTCAATTAACTTGTTTAGCCGCGTAAACACAGTATGACCTTTTTACAGGGAGCCGGGGGCCGGGGGCCAGGGACGGCGTTTCGGGGCCCTGCGTCGGCGGCCGTGTTTCTGCGTTTAGGAAATAAAAACAATGAGGCCGGCCCGGGAAGTCAATTAACCATACTCCGCTTACTTTTTTCCAAATGGAAAATGCAAGTAAATGGCCCTGAGCTGTAATAATATTGAAAAATCATGTTCTTATTTTCTGGATCCGTCTTGCAAGATTTCAAATAACGCGACGGGACACGTTTGAGGCTCTTAGCTGAGGTAATATTAGTCAGATTGGAGCGGCTTTTCAAACCCCCGGTGGTTAAACTGAATTATAGCTAAATTAAAATGTTGATTCTGGATTTATTAAAAGCCAAGGCAATTAGAGAACAAATTCCACAATATATTTATGCAGCTGCAAGGCTGTGCTGTTTTTTCCCCCATGCATGTATCTATGTGTGAAAAATGATAAATCTGTTATTATAGGTCTTCTGTTATCAAAGCTCCCTTAAACGTATTTCCACAAAATGGCCCTGTAGCTCTGCTGTGGCACCTCACAAAGAAACAGGGAAAGCTAAGAAGATACACAAACACACACACACACACACACAGTCTTTACACCTTATTACAATTATTATGACAGTGGTAAACAAGCTGTATAAGACACTATAACATCTACAAATATATATTTATTAATATATTTACTCTGACACATGATAGAATAATGTTTTTAAAGAATAGGGTGAGGTCAGAGGCAGAGAACAGAGGCAGAGAACAGAGGCAGAGAACAGAGGCAGAGAGCAGAGGCAGAGAGCAGAGGCAGAGAGCAGGGGCAGAGAACAGAGGCAGAGAGCAGAGGCAGAGAACAGAGGCAGAGAACAGAGGCAGAGAACAGAGGAAAGGAGATTCCGGAAGTGACAGCAGCAGCAAACATCTTATTCCAGTTGCAAACACCCGACATCAGGTTTATTGGCATTATGTGTGTATACCTAGAATGGCATTCATGTTTTCACATTGTTGAACATCTCTTAGTACTCAACAGTCTGCTTTGAATTCTTGCCTCGCCTGAACAAGACACCCCATTTATTTGGTCTTAATTGGATTTCTGCAAACTAAAATAGGGAGAAGGTGAATTTCAGCGCTCTTCAGCACGCAACGCAGAAAAAAACCCACCAACTTTCTTCTCATTAACAAGCAGCAGTGGTGTATGGGGCACACGGCTCCGCGGAGGTCTCGCCAGAAGTCTCCAGAGGGCAGGGGCAAACAATGCCCTTTCGAATTGGAAGTGGGGATAGAATATTACTGATCACGGCGCCTCTAAAGCGAACTGCGTGACAGTGGGAGGCGACGACCTAATCTGTGGCTATAGAGAGTGGAGGGATTCTCTGCCTGCTGCTGCCTGAGGCAGGTGGCCTCGTTTCCAGACGCCTTGGTGCAGTCACACGAATGAGGACAGCGACAGAGTGAGGGTGATGGCCGGGGCGTGTAGAACTCCGGCGACGCGTCAGAGAATTCTAGAGACACCTCGCGCCTCGACCTTTAACACACTGCCACAAGACCGTCTTCATCTTTGCCCCAGAACAAAAACGCAGATGGGCTGAAGTAAACTATGAAAGGACTGGAAAATTCGATTAGTTCTGGAGGAAAACATACTGAAGACTCAAGAACAGCCATTTAGGTAAAATGTGACAGGAGAGGAATATGGTAACTGGCAAAGCTCTAGACAAAGGGGAACCCCAAATGCAATTACACAGACAAAGCAGAACTGTGCTTATCCAGAACAAAATGGGTTGCGATTTCTGACTTCCTGCATTTCACTTCAACCACTGACTATTGTCTGACAAAGTTTTCCAAAGACATTTGGAAATCACAACGCTCCCCAGGCTGCTGTATTTTCCTTTGACGACAAAATCTTTTCCCCTTCCAATGTTTTTGAGAAGGGCCCCATTATCTCTTCAGAGGGATTTTTATATGTTCTTAACTGAGGCAAAAGTCTACAGATCTTAAGTAGTTTTTTTTTTTTTTTTTTTTTTGGGGGGGGGGGGGGGGGCTTTCTTTTTTATTTCCCAGAAGACAATACATATGTGCAAAACCACATCACAAAAGTCCAAATGGACCTGATAATGGACCGAATGATTTCACAAATGGAAAACCAAATCTGACAGTCAGTACTAGGTTAAAGAATATAAGGAAAAACTTTATATAATTTTAGGAAAAGTACAATGGCCTCCAAAACACTTACCAAAAATTATATCATTATTAATGCACTTTATTATGGGTTTTCTTAGAATTGACAATCAACGTAAAATGATAGGTAGTAATAAGACAGTTATTATACTTAATTAAAAATAGTAGAGAAGTAGGCTAACCATCAATAATGATAAGGCTAATTGAATAAAAGCATTCAATAACGTGGGGTTTTTCAGGCATTGTCATGCAATCAGGAGGGATACGTCATCGGAGATTACAATCTTCTCATCTCAGGACTCTACTCCCACCGTATATGAGGGGGGTGGTGGAGCAGCATGAGAAATAGATGCCCACAGCCCCCACATTGCTGGCTCACTAGTATCAGGGGCAGGGAGATTCCCCAGTGACACTGCCACTTCCCTGCGAGACAGCCCAGTGAATTACGACAGCTGCCACTAGGGGACAGCACCGGGCCCAGGGACACCGCCCCCTTCAGCAATGTGGGCAACCCCAATGACATCATCCCCATCCAGCCAATGACATCATCCCTATCCAGCCAATGACATAATCCCTATCCAGGCAAGCAATGGCATCTGAAGAACATGAAGGGAACTTTCTGAAGTTGAGCAAAAAAAAAAAAATGTTTAAATCCCACATGGTCGATAAGAGATAACTTAGCGTTTACCTTCAGATATCTTCCATATTTGCTCCTGCAGCACTTTGCTGGACACGAGCGATTATAAGACACAGAAATGTACCAGCTTCCAGAAGACTCATTTATCACCAGACCGGGTTAAATGTTCCAGGTGGACAAAGAAAAAAAAAAAAACGCTTTGACACAACTTCCCTGACACAGCTATAAATATGGCAACAGCCTGCAGAAAATGCTACCGCACAACAAATCGCAAACCCGAAGTGTATGACCCAGCCGGGCTCCCAGTATGGACAGCCGGCATCCAATGTGGGAGCCCGTTTTTACTTTTGATTTCTGAAATCAAAGCACAAAACTCCAGTCACGACTGCACCAGATGGAACGGACGCTAATTATTTTTTAATGATGCCTGCCATGGTAAAGGCGGCTTCAGCTGACGCTCCTGGACCTTCCACACACAAACAAGAATAATGAACACTCTTCACAGGGAAAAACTCCCATAAAAGCATGTACAAAGCAATAATAATTAAATAATAATAATAATAATAATAAATACAATTTTCTATTTGACATTTCATAATAACCTAACCATACAATTCTGACATTCTTCTGATGAGTACCTTCCTCAAAGGTCCAAATCAGACCCTTGCTCGAACCCACGGCCAGCACACTCAGGTACAGCCTGACTTCTGGTCTCATAATCCCCTCTTATGTACCTCATGCGTGGGGGTCAGGTGGTGTACAGGTGGCGCTGAGCTCTCCGGACCACACGCCCCCGCTCCGGTCCCTTTCCAGGCAGGGATTAGGGGCACCCAGCCACGCGCCTGATGCCAGGTGACCTTGACGGATCATCAGTGCCACCTCACCCAGCCCCCGGCTCATTAGCGACAGCGGTTCCGTAATGACACAGATGGGCAGCCGAGGCGATATGCCACCCCCACAGGCAGCCATGATGGACAGGTGGCCCCCCCACAGAGTGCTTCCAAAAAAAAAAAAAGTGTGCTGTTGAATCCAGTTATGATTAATCGCCTTATTGTCCCTCCCTGTTAATTTGAGGCATAAACATGAAGTATTTTTCAGAAAGAGAGAAAGTTTGCATGTCGCTTCTCAGGCCTTCATCGTAAGCAAGGAGGACAGTATAAGAAAAGAGAGGAAAAAAATGGCAGAGATGAATATGCCCGTCCTGCAGAGATCACTTCTGCATCTCATCCCACCAGTTCACCAAGCACTAAAGGGGGGGGGGTGGTCACTGCCACTAGGTTCAGCGTAGACATCCAACAGCCGATAGCACAGGGTAAGGCAGGAATGTCATGTTCTTAGCCAACGAAAGAGACCAAGACGACGGCCATGTCACATAATAATGAAGATCAGTGGGGTAGATCATGGAACCTATTATGGAACGCGGCCCAAATACTGTTCCGCACATGCATGCCGGAACCCGTAGACTGGTTTGTTTGTAACTCACTCAGCAAGATGTGACAGGTTGTACTGCAGCAAAAGGTAGGAAGGAGATGAACTTTGGTTACACTCTTTACCTGAATAACACAAAAGTATGACTAGTATATATTCATACTTTTTTTTTTAAAACCTTGTGGCAAACCCTATGCCTGTAGACACAAAAGCAGCAGCAGAGAACGACATCACATCCTGTGAGGATAAGAGTCCTGGACGAACCAGCTGGTTCAAGTCAGATGGGAAGCTTCTGTCGTACCACTGAATATGTTTCACTTCGTAAACAGGAGAATAAAGCCGTATGCTGTACCTGTCAGTAGAGGGAGGTCGACCATTGCGCGACAGACTGACGTGTGTGTATAGCGCCTCCAGTGGCTGCTGGTCCTCCTTTGGGGCCTGAAGCCGCCGCTGGCCCACACTCGCTCCGTGCTCCTCCTCGGACCCGAATGGTCGGCCGGCCTCCAGGATCTCACTGTAATCTCTCTCCCGGGCTTGCTTCTCCCGGATCTCCCTGGTTTTCGCTTGAATTCTGAACGACAAGGCAGAAATCGGTGCCTGAGCGGTCTGTGTTCGATCAAAACGGCACACAAAAAGCAACGAGGGCTGTGGAAATGGAGATAAAATCTACAGTCTGCTCTGGATTATTCGGCGACTCAAACCTAAGTGATGAAGGCAGCAAGCCCAAACATCACCAACAGGCCAAACCACCTTATTTAGCCTACTAGTTAAGGCAAGCTGCCTCCTCCTGCTGAAGACCACCACCCATCCTCGTGTCGAACTTAAGCGAGACCTTCAAACAAAGTATTCACATCGGGAAGCACAGTACAGGGCTAACTTCCAACTTGTAAGACTGCCCACCTTCGATCTATGACAAGACTCAAAATAGCATCAGTCACCCAACCCGCAAAGGCCATTTAGCGAGGCAAATCAGGTCGCTACACTTCGTCAGCAAACCAATCACAAATCAGGGTCAAGGGAACCCTGGAGCCTATCCAAGGCAGTCTATGGCTCATTAAAACATTCCAAACAAACGCTACATTGAATTACATTTGTTACATTATTTTGTCCCCTTGAGATTCTGTTAAAAAGGGAGCAGCGCGATAGCGATGTGTAGGCAGTCTCTGCCGGTGTATCACAGCCCTGTTTGCACAACGGAAGGACCAAATTCCAGGGGGCTCATGCAGGAAGGTGACTTTCTCATTAGGGTCTCTTCCATCTGTCCTGGACTTCTCAGCGGAGCCAATGGCCCGCTGCCCCGTGCTAAGTCGAGATTTTCAATGCTACAAGTTGGACTGTAAGAAGACACAGGATGCAGAGGCCCACAGGCCAGTGCAGACTTTCCCACTGAGGCCCCCTCTATCAGTGCTTCTAGAAGCAATGACATCACTTCCAGCTCTCCTGCAGAATGCCTGAGCATATTGACAAGCTAATCACACACGCACGCGCACAGACACACACACATACATACACACGCGCCCGCAGATCAAATTCACAGTTCCGCTGTAAATCATCCAAGAGTTCCAAACCGTAATTTCTCCTATATGATACTTGTTTATATTACAACAAGATTTTAAATGAATTAGATGGAATTCAAATCTTATGCCCGGTGTCCATAAATAAATAATAACAGACGAAGGTGGCGTAATTGATCAAAACCATTCTTTTCCATGCATCCTCTGCATAAAAGCAGTTCTGCGGTGAGTATGAAGCTGAAAGCTTCTCATTTAAATTAAATTAAAAAAAACTGTAAATCATCTAGAATTGCCTCAGACTGAAGGCACCACACTGTCCGCTTGACGTTCATTGTGATGGACGACAAAGCAAATGAGAAGGAGCAGACTGAGACAGATCCTCGTGCTGCGTGGAGTCCGCGTCCCTGGAGAGCTCTGAATCCCCTCGCTGCGGGGTATCGGAACCTCGCCTTTAACCGGCTGCCTTTCCGTCCAACCCTCACCGGCCATTGGCCGCGATTAATATGACATCATTACCAGATGAACTTCCAAGGCCTTAGGCAACCCAAGTCTAGACAGAGCATCCTTACAGCAGTAACGGTCACTGGTCCTGACCTCCTATCTGTGGCAAGCAAAGGGAAGAGTAACTTGTAAGGGTAACTGTCTAACGAGTACAGTGGATGACACTGTATGCAGTGTAGTGGGTACTGGCAAGACCCGCCTTCTCTACATGACTTCACAGTGGGGGTGGGTGCTACTACCTGCAAGGTACTCACTGCCATACGGTTCAGGCTACAAAAGGTCATTTAGAGGTCAGGAAATTCCGAGCAGCAAGCCTAAAACAGCTCAGATTAATAGACACTGGAACGAGAAGAACACAGCGAATCATGACTCTAGAGCTTCTTTTTTATCTCCTGGCTCAAAGGGCAGGGCAAAGGCATTTCCTTCAGCCCTCAGGGCACTTTCACAAGGACCTTCTGTCTGTGGCTCAGCATTGCAAGTGGGGCGCCGGGTCACGTGACCAGCTAAGATACACTACGACAGGGAAGATCTGTTTATTTTCAAATATCAACGTTCTCCATTTGCACTCGCGTAGATCAGCCGTCAGTCCAGTTTACAGTGTCCGATCTGCAGCTCTAAACCGGCTGAGAATTTCAGTTCCTTCCTGTTATCTGACAGCTGCTGACTCCTGCAGTTTTCTTGCACAAATGTTGCACAACACAGGACACCATTTTATGAACAAGCAGGGCCCCCCATACTTTGGATGACCTCTTCATATGAAACAACAGACTAGACTCCTGACTCAACAAACCAAACCTATATCTAAAAACTAAGACCTTTTTTGTTTTAAATATGAACAGCTTGGGTTGCGTTTGTGCGTTTTCCCTTTTCTGCTGTGTAATTTTACCCAATTTAGGTCTGTAGAGGTAGATAACACCAACTCACTGCCTTATGAAAAAAACTAAAATGAAATAATGAAGAGCCGGAGGCTGAAGAGATTTGCAGCACATCTGATAGCAAAGGTTGCTAATTGGACAGTGTCTCTGTCCCAGATCAGCTTATCATGGTGACGGGTGACTCTCTGATTAACACCAATAATGCCAAACTGCCAATTTAATTTTGCAGGGTGCCAGCAATTTTGGGGTTTGGGGTGCAGCTCTCACTGCGCACCAGAAAAGGATGACGCCTTATAAATATTTGCGAGATAACATCACTGCCCCCTGGTTGTCACAAGCCTGCAGTTACAGACAGACAAAACGTGGTACCTCCCACAGGCCAAAAGGCAGCTGCAGAACTATACACAGGTCTCTGGCTACAGCTCTGACAGGCAGGGCTTGTGATGACCTGGGTACCGTGAGCAGGATTTGCGCATCCATAACAATGCAGATACCTTAAGCTCCAAGGTGGTGGGCTGGGAATCTGCAAAGCTAATGCTAACTGAACTCTGACCTCCAACCACATGACCAAGCGTATTAGGACTCAGCGCTAATTGTCATGTGCTCACTGAAGCAATGCATCTGGGTGTATTTTTTTTTATGATTTAGCTATTTGTATCCATAACCTCGTATAGTTAGTAATGCAGGTTATGGTCTTGCACTTGATCCCAGATTTACATATGGCTATTTTACCGAAGTCAATCAAGATAATTGAAAGCTCTGGGGTGCAGTGCCCATTGTACGCTCAGCCGTCTGGCCGTAAGCCTAGACCCTCACTCCCTCATGCCCCCCCCCCACGCTGCACCCGCAGCGACCGTGCAGTGCTAATTACTAAAACGGGAAACGGTGCCGCACATCCCAGACAGTCGGCACACTTGCAGGTTGGCTTATCATCCTCATCAGGAAGAGGGAGAGAGCACTCGAGTGTGCGAGTGTGTCTAAAGCAGACCTCATTTGCAATGCAGATGGCGCAGGCCGGGGCATGTGGAATGGAGACAAACAAACGCACCTGACACACTTAGATGGGGTGGGGGGACTCAAGAGGGGAGGGGCCTTGGCACTACCAGTCTAGAGAAGTATCACGATGTGACTCTATTATAGAAAACACCCCAATGAAGATTCCCCAACACCTGGGTTCAACAAGGATATCCCCGCACCACAGGAAGTGACCTCATGCCGTCCGCCGAACAGTCTGCAGTAGACTGAACCAAACCAAGATCAATAATACTGATAAACTCAAGGTGTGGCAGTGATCATACCAGGAGGGGATATTGCATACAATAATGAGAAACAAGTTTAAAAATCTATTTATTTATCGAAACATAGGTGGTAAGACCACTTTCACCGCAATTACATACCCAAAATTAACTTCAAATGGTATGGAGAGTCTAGGCAACCTTTCCATGAAGACCCAGAATCCATGACTCTCACCTCTCCTGTTCTTGCTTCATCCGCAGCATCTCCTCGTCCGACGCCTGTTGGGCCCCCTGGCGTTCAGATCTGTCTCCTGGCTTCTCATCCTTCCGGTTCTTGCCGAATCTGCAGAAAGCCCCACAAGAAGGATCGGTTTCAGCCATTCGGGACGCGCGCACTTCTCGAGGGAGGCCGAGCTACCGAGGCGGCCTTCACCTCCCCTGGGCTCACCATTTACCATCACAAGGCCTCTCTTGCTTATTCATTTACAGCTTAAGGCAAGCGGATGCGATACATCCCATAATTTTCATCGGTCTGGCCGGTTGCACCTGCGTTTCGTCCGATTCTATTTGCAGCCTACTCCATCTCACATCTATGCTCACCCCTCAGCCTGAATACAAACCAAGTTACCCAAAGAGAGCAATTCCGGGAGAGCCAATGATGCCGATTCCCGACTGGACGCATTATCCGTAGGTATGCTTCCGGACTTCCGCAGCACTGGCAGGAAGCAGACGGAAAAACTGAAGCCCCTAGCAGGGGACGGAGATACATCCGCTGGCTAATTAATCAAGAGCCGACCCAGGTGTGGCACAGGCCTGGCGTCGGTAGTGTGGCGTGTTGTCATCCATCACCGGTCCGAGTGGCAGCTCTCCGGCGCATTCCGGAGCTTTCCGTTAAATGTCGGCATGGAGCCCAAAGTCTTCACTCCGGAATAATAGCATCTCAATCTCGCCAAGCTTCAGGATCGATTTCTGCGGACCCAAGCAGCTACACGTTCATTAGGCCTGTTTATACCACCCCCCCCCCCCCACCCCCCCATCTGCTCATCTTTCTGGGACGCGTTAGGCGGGGGTTATGTTCCTTACGTTGGCACTGCCTTTCGCACCGCATTATCCCATCCTCAAAACAAAGACTCTTGCTAAAGATTTAAAATTGCTCGCTTGCCATGCGGAATTAGCGAGCCGGCACGTCGATGTTCGCTCTCAAAATCCAAGTCCAGCAGCATTTGCCCGGCGTAACCCCAGGCGGAGCACATTTGCAAAACTGACACTGAGAGCTCATTTGACAGCGTGCTGTAGAATAACACATCACACCCCCCTCGTAGCCTCTCCAAATGCCAGACGGGTTTGGACTCTTGCTCCACTCTTCTGTGGCCAACAGCAAACCCCTCGAGTCACGTGGCATGCATGGGTTTTCACTGTACCTCAGCACTTAATTGCTTCATTGAAGTGATTATTTGGACGGCAAATTACCTCAGCTGGTGTGTCAAGCAGTAATTAAAAACGTGTTCCCTTTCACCTGCAGAAAAATGTGCTCTCAGGCATCTGTATCGGTCAACCCCCGGCTTAGTCGAAGGACCACTGCAGAGGAGCCATGTTGGCACTGCAGCTGGCACAGTGTGAAGATGTCAATGACGAAGAAACGACCGAAGCATCTGAACAAAACTACAGGAGAGGTGGCTTGGTGCAGGTCGGATTAAACGTCAAGAAACTACGCCGCACTGCAGAACCGTTTATTTGCGGCAACATTTGCAGCATCCCTCTAACATTTCTGCCCTTTCAGGAGTATCCGAAGTTTGAGAGGCACCTTAAATAAAAGACTTTCACAGAATAATGTCTTCAGAAAAATAAAAAATAAAGTCAGACATCTTATAATGAGTGCTGAAACCTTTATAACAATCCTCTCCAGATATAACAATGTTTTCCGAAGCAAGATTCCCGAGACCCGAATTTCTGTGCCACTTTTATGCCATATATATGTATGTCTCATGCTCTTTTGATTATACCTACCAGCTGAAACACACACAGGCGTGACAGGTCGAACAATAAAGCCTTTCCACAGTGCATTTGAGTACCGTAGTACTGACATGTAATTTTTACTCCTGGCTTTTTATTCATTTTTAATATCGACCGCTTCAAACGGGTTCCTGAAGTCTCACGTCTTCCCGTGTTTCGGCACTACTATTGTAATTGGACAGAGGAGCAACGTTCACCATGACTCAGTCGTATTTCTTCGATCTTCCGGCCTACATAAAACTGACCATTTTTGCTACATGAAAAATTTGTCCTCACAAGCCTCTGAAATGCTTTAAGAGAGCACTATGTTGATTATGTGTGAAAAACGATATGCTTATTCAGTGAAAATGAAACCTGGGTGTTTTTTTTTGTTGTTGTCAGGGGGTGTGGGGGGTCAGGCTTTGGCAAAAGAATAGACACTTTGTTTATGCAGGCTGCTTTTTGTGGAAAAACATTAGATGCACACGTATACTAACGATTTTTATTTGTGGCGTGTCGTTGCTCGTCTAAATTATTTAGCATTTGTTGAATTGCTCTGTGAACGCTAGAAACGTTAAATGGTCCAGGCATATCGTATCGTGTTGATGTTCCAAGCAAGCAGACACAATTTCAGGTGGAGATCCCTGCAGGGAAGTCTGAAACTCAGCTCATTCCAGTAAACATTCACCTTCCCGGAAAACGGGCCAAATCGCACTTAAGGCTTCTGCCAAGATGGGAGCATGATAGACACAGACCTCAAACCCTTAGGGTGTTACCCCCCGAGTAAGATTCCCAAAATGAATGCCTTTCAGAAAACATAAAATTTTATAAAATGGTTTTAAAATGTTGCTTTAGAAAATACATAATTAATTGGAATCCATGGCCGTCAAAACATCCCATTCCCCACAGTAACATTCCTAATAAGACCAAATAGCGTGCGAATTAATTACATCACAAACAGCTTCATTTAAAAGGATTTAACAACAGGAAGCCCTGTGATTCCGGCCTTTTCACCATTTCTAATCAAGCCAGCCAGTGTGTGTCCGCGAATTTTACCCACAGGGACGTCAAGCCAGCCAGTGTGTGTCCGTGAATTTTACCCACAGGGACATGCCTGAAGATCTGACCCTGCAGCGCCACGCGCGGTTTTCCCGGGACTGCCCGCGAGCTTCCGCTGACCCTGTCCACGGGCTCCCTGCTGGAAGCGTCTCTCCCCACGGACCTCGTTATCCAGGAAATTCAGCCGTCGGTCAGCGTTCCCGCGTCGGCCGGAGATTAAGGTGTGCGGCAGGAGGCTCTGTGCCGGATACCGACCGCGGCGAAGTCGCCCCCGGGGGCTATAGGCCTTCGAAAGCCTTTCTTTTTGCATGGCTGGAGATTTCCATGCAATTTACCATCCAAAGGCCCAATTATAATATAAAAAGGGGGGAAAAATGAGCTTTCTTTCCCTGGAAATAAAGAAAAGGAAATCAAACATTCTCCTTAAGCTATGAAAAACGCACAGTACACCTGTAAAACGAAAGGACTGCATATAAGAAAATACAAATTTAAATCATACAGTGGGGGGGGGACTAGTGCATTAATACGTTCTTGACAGAAAAAAAAAACATTCTTGGCCTAGTTCTATGAATAGAGTGCTGCATAAACATGACCTCTGTGATCGGTTTTATCTGAGGTATTGGGGGGGGGGGGGGGGTGGGCAAACTACAAAACTATCTCTGACACCAATCAGCAGCCAGACAGAACAGAATGCCACAACGTCGAGTCCCCCCCTCATAATTCATTGCTGCATGCAGTCGTCGTTGTAGGTCCATTGATAGCATATCTACATCCCCCAAAGGTGCTCAGGCAAACGGCAGTCCAGTGAACAGCGCTCGTTTTCCGAAGTTGTCCTTTCAGCCCACCTATTCCCGGTCTGAAACAGCGACAAGCCTCACTGCTATCTGCAGATCTGCCGTTGGACTAACCTCAGCTTGGGAACAATGTGAAATTAACCAAAGGGACCACGTTCAGCCCAGTATCACCATACATTCATCCCCCACACGTGTGCATGCTGGCATGTTTTATAACGACGGCATGAAAGATATTTTTAACGTTTTACTCTTTTCTGTGAGTTTACAAAGTCTGTCAGAAAATTGAAAAGAAATAACAAAAAAGGGCTGCTTTATATAAATCTATAAATCCAATTAAAACTAAGTTACAGAAACTCCCACTTCAGGAATGGAGGGAGCGGCTCGATTGCTTTACCCCCTTAAATTCACCGGTTTACCATTTTAACAGAAAACACAAATGTTTTCGAAAGAACTTAAACTAGGATTCTGCCAGTTTACAGTTTGTAAAACAAAACCCAAACACGGAATGAACCTTGGTTTAATCCAAGGTGTTTCTGAGAGTCACTCTGCCTGGTCAGGATTGCCGTGTTTCGTAGCCCAGCAGTTCGGCACATGGGTGTCACAAACACCCACAGCGCCGACCGCAGGAGACTCACGAAGTTGTGAGAGGAGCAAACTCCACACAAACTGCGGGGCTGGGGCTGGATTTGAACCCGCAACCCCGGAGGTGTGAGGTGAGGACGCCAGCCACTGATTGGCTGAGACTCCCCACCTAGAACCCCCAGCTCTGCAGCTCCAGAAAGGCTCCCATAGACACTCTTATCTTAATGCAATAATGAAAAACTTTTTTTTTTTTTTTTAAATGGGCTCTTTATGCATGACTCCCTTTAAACTCCCTGAGAACTTGGGGACAAAGGCAGTTCAGCATCTGAATGGGAAATTTTTAAAGACTTTAGAAAGTCTAATGTGTAATAAAAATTTAAGAAGGGGAGTTAAAAATCGATGTCGGAGAGGAGCATGATGGGAAGGGTTCAGCGGCTGGTAACACAATAAGAGCGCTGAGTGCTCAGCATTAAGGATAAAGCAGTCACTGAACACATCATCAGACTCAACCCGTTTCTCAGAGTTTTTGATAGCCAATGTGCCTAATAGCCGCTACAGTTTGGTTCTTAATGACAGCCTTTCGGAATATAATCTCCTGCCAAAACCACAGTAGGTCCAGTCTCCTTGCTACAGCCAATGCAATGAGAGTTTATCAATGATACAACACAGATAGCAAGGAGGAAGAGACCACTAGTGGGTGTGTGCTGTACATCTATTATTCCTCAGGATAGTTTAAGTTTTATACGCATTTTGCCGTTTCACTTGAATTTAAAATTCTGGGGACCACCATCAGCAGCCCCTTGAGGCAGGACATTAACATCCCCTCCATCATTAGGACAGTCCAGCAGAGATGGTTCTTCCTACACCAGCTAAGGAATCTCTAACATCTCACACCCCATCCAGATGAACTTCTACTCAGCCTTCATGTGCTGGCTGGCTCGGTCACCGCCCGCTTCCCCTCCGGCTTGCCCCCCTACAAGAGGAGGCCACAGTAGGAGGTTCTCCCCATCGAGAAGATCATTTGCTGTCAGCTACTGGCTATAAAAGACCGCTTCATTGCCAGGAGCTGGAAAGATTGCTGCAGATCCCACTCAGCCCAGCAGGTTCCTCTTGGCCAAACTCCCCTAGCAGAGTCCATCACCATTCAGGCTCCGCCTCTCTCCTGATGCTCCTCAACAAACTCACTTAGACATGATGCCTTCCTCCAACATTTTCCTCTGCACCAGCCTTGTTTCTCCTATTTTAAGGCGTCTCCTCACTCTGCACCACCCAGGTCTCTCCCATTTAAAGTCGTCTCCCCTCTCTGCACCACTCCGGTCTCTCCCATTTTAAGGCGTCTCCCCTCTGTACCACCCAGGTCTCTCCCATTTAAAGGTGTCTCCCCTCTCTGCACCACCCCGGTATCTCCCATTTAAAGGGGTCTCCCCTCTCTGCACCACCCCGGTCTCTCCCATTTAAAGGCATTTTCTCTCTCTGCACCACCCCGGTCTCTCCCATTTAAAGGGGTCTCCCCTCTCTGCACCACCCCGGTCTCTCCCATTTAAAGGGGTCTCCCCTCTCTGCATTACCCCGGTCTCTCCCATTTAAAGGCGTCTCCCCTCTCTGCACCACCCCGGTCTCTCCCATTTAAAGGGGTCTCCCCTCTCTGCACCATCCCGGTATCTCCCATTTAAAGGTGTCTCCCCTCTCTGCACCACCCCGGTCTCTCCCATTTAAAGGCGTCTCCCCTCTCTGCACCACCCCAGACTCTCCCCTCTCTGCACCACCCCGGTCTCTCCCATATAAAGGCGTCTCCCCTCTCTGCACCACCCTTGTTTCTCCTATTTTAAAGCATCTCCCCTCTCTGCACCACCCCAGTCTCTCCCCTCTCTGCACCACCACGGTCTCTCCCATATAAAGGCGTCTCCCCTCTCTGCAGCACCCTTGTTTCTCCTATTTTAAGGCATCTCCCCTCTCTGCACCACCCCGGTCTCTCCCATTTAAAGGCGTCTCCCCTCTCTGCACCATCCCGGTATCTCCCATTTAAAGGCGTCTCCCCTCTCTGCACCACCCCGGTCTCTCCCATTTAAAGGCGTCTCCCCTCTCTGCACCATCCCGGTATCTCCCATTTAAAGGCGTCTCCCCTCTCTGCACCACCCTGGTCTCTCCCATTTAAAGGTGTCTCCCCTCTCTGCACCACCCTTGTTTCTCACATTTTAAGGCATCTCTCCTCTATGCACCACCCCAGTCTCTCCCCTCTCTGCACCACCCCAGTCTCTCCCCTCTCTGCACCACCACGGTCTCTCCCATATAAAGGCGTCTCCCCTCTCTGCACCACCCTTGTTTCTCCTATTTTAAAGCATCTCCCCTCTCTGCACCAGCCTCGTCTCTCCATTTCTAAGGTGCCTCTTCGCCCTGCACCACCTCCCTATTCTCCCCCCCACCCAGATGCGCTGCTCATTTATCCCAGTGCAGTGAGAATCTCGCTGAACAGCAGGATATTATACCTTCAAGATATTTTTTGCTGCATCTTGTGCCTTGAATTCACTCCAATAACTTGTGCACTTGTAAACCTTTCACCTGACTGCCTCCATTGTGTCTTACAATAATAAAGCACATTACAGCAGTGCACAATACACAACCTGCAAAATATAATATGCAGCGCACGCTTCGGCATGCTTTGGCTTTTTTTTGTATATGTGCGTTCAGATTCTACTTGCTTCTTCAGGAGCACCTGCTACACTGAGCATCTTCATCTTTTCAATTTGACAGCTCCAGTTCATCACTCCGTTGCCCCCCGCTGGCCCCTATTTGAAGGTGTGACCTATAAGGTGCCTGGCGACAGCACACACTCACACTCGATTTCCCTGGCTGTGAAATAAGCTCCTATTTGCCCTTTTTGGTCCTTTCGGCTCCATCTCCCACCCGGCCCGCACCTCAGGTATGCACAAACACGCACGCACGCACGTAGGCAGGCAGGCAGGCACACGCGTGCCCATACACACTCACGCGCAGACACACACGCACACACCCTCACACACCGCCAGTGCAGTGAACTTCAAGCTGAGGGATCCAGGGAGCAGAAGCCCCCCCCTTTCACTTAGGACACCCCTCCCCCCGCCCCAATCCAGGTCCTGATAAATCCAGGAGAACAAAGAGAGCTGTCGATCAGGCTGGTGTTTATCGCCTCCGCGTCTGACAGAGGCAGCCTGGCCCCGGAGCTGCAGATTCTCTGCCGCCGTGCCCTTTTTCTGGAAGACGCGATTGGCTTGGTAATTAGCAGTAATTATACCTGTCAGTTATCTGAGATTTGAACACACCGGGATACCAGAGCACCACCTGGCTGTGAGTCTCACTGTCAGCTCTCTGCCCCGCCTGTCCCCAGGGCCTGTTAGGCTAAATTACAGACCAGCCAGGGGAGACAACACCAGCACGCAAAGGTTATTTCAGCGCATGACATCTTCAGTGGGTTCCTTCATGTATAAACCGCTATATAAGAGTAACTACCGTGTCACACATGCCATTGTCTCAGCTGCACGTTGCGGAATGGAGGATACAGCCGGCAATCCATTCCGACCGCTAATCAAAATGATTAATTGCAGCTTGTGTTTAATTATTCCAGTATTAACTGGCACCCCCCCCTCCACATTCCCAGGAAGGTCCCTCAAGTCGGTCTGAGAGAGTGGACACAACATGATGGTGGACAGACAAAAAGTTAAAAACAAAACACACAAAAAAATGTTGGTTTAATTACTGGACAGATTGAGAAACTGTGTAATGATTCTATGCCATTCACACAAAGTGCAATGTAGGGACACATCCCATCCTCCAGTGTAGGGACACATCCCATCCTCCAGTGTAGGGACACATCCCATCCTCCAATGTAGGGACACATCCCATCCTCCAGTGTAGGGACATATTCCACACTCCAGTATAGGGACACATCCCATCTTGCTGTTCTATGACACACAGTCACACATATCAATCTGCTGGACACAGGTTTTGAACCGATGACCTTCCAGACAGATTCATAACCTACCGAGCCCTATGACAGCATAAAGAAAAGTACTTTCACTTTAATGTGGGCGGGGTTAACGTTCTTGTGGGCCAATCAAGCACATTCCCTACCTTTACCTGTGTCGTATCACTAGCCACTATCACATAGCAGTGAGTTCTATCTGTTCCCTTGTCCCCGAAAGCCCAAACCCTAATACATGACCTTACATTCCACTGCATCTCTTTCAGAGACCAAACACCTGTTTAGGTTCCCTGTGTTTCTCTTTGTGCTGATGCCTAAATGATTCTTTTGTTTTCGTTCCTCCGCTACAGGCCACAGAGAAAGCCCCCGCCCCCATTGTCATCCTGCCTGGACGGCGTCTCGCAGTAACGCGAATCTTCCGGCCCACTGCCCCCCCCCCCCCCCCCCCCCCACCCCACCCGACCCAAAAACCAATTTGGCACTTTGCGAGCGCCATCAGTACATTTCCACGCGACGTGTTCTGCCAGCTCCGCCGGCCTGCCAACTGCAGTCTCAGTGGCGCCCCCTTGGCGCTGGCTCTGTGCGCGGAACAGCTGTCGGCGCGGCTGTAATCTGGCTTGGGGGGCGCCTTCCTTATTGCCTAACAGCACAGTTGTTTGTACGTGTCACTCGTTTTTAAATATGCTTAAATAAGCTTAATGCATTTTGGTGGAGACAGTGTGCGGGGAATATTAATAAAGTGTACACAATGGCACATATGTCCGACTTATTAAAAATAATAAGCTTTTAAGCACTGAGGTGTCAAGATCTACCCTGAAGCTGCCAAAGTTCAGGATCAAGGTTACTCATTAATATTAATACTATGGGGGGTGGATGGGGGGGTTAAGCACCTCATTCAGCATGTTTAATACTCATTATTATATTATATACAATGGACTGTTCATTTCTGGGCAGCAAGAGGCGTAGTCAATAAAGAACTAGAAAACAAGTTGCTCATCTCTGCACCCTTGGATGGGTTGACAGAATGTGTGAATGGAAATTCAACTTTTCAGCCACGGTGACTGGATAAGAGTGAAGAGCGTCAGACCCGGGCGGAGCAGACATGCTGTAAACACAGGGAACACGTCAAGGTGCGGGTCTCACCTGAACATGTCGCCGAGACCCTTCAGCACGCCCATCTTCGTCTTCCCCTTGTCGGTCTTCTTCTTCTCTTTGGCTCCCTTCTCCTTCTTCTTGTCCTCCTTGATCCGTTGGCTGCCGTTGACCTGCCTCTCTGTGGGGGCCACCCCCCCGGGCGGCGGGGTGAGTTCGGCCACGGTGGACACGGATTCTCGGCCCGAGCGGGAGCTCTCCTCGGTGTCATCCTCCACTTGGGGGGGGGGGAGGGGGTAGACACATTGATGCTTTATCAGGCGAATGGACAAACAGAACCACCAGAAGGAATAAGGGATGGTCAGGGGAGAATAGTGATTGTCAGGAGAGATACTGGAACAAAGGAGGAAGGCTGTCAAGGTTACATGGCTGGCTGACGTGCTGCATGCAAAATTACATCTGGCCTGAATTGCAGCATCTAGCACATCTGACAACTGATAAAATCGACTGCAGCATTCGTCTGATCATCAGAAACACTTTATTATCAATTACTATATTTGGCAATAACATATTTGAAGGTTCTTCTGAGATGAATTTCATCATAAGTGTGTTTAATACATTCATCGGATTGCCAAGTACTTTTGATCAGAGGTGGGTAGTCCATGCTCGGAGAATACAAACCCAGACCAAAACTTTGTTTCAACCAACCAGTTGAGCATAAAGAGTTACATTCATAGAGTACTCAAGTGGTTGGTTGAACCAAAATCTTGGTCTGGATTTGTACTTGCTGGAGCTGAACTTTCCACCTCTGCATTTGATGGTTAAATAGTATTGGTGGTCTGTGTTCCTGGCTGAACTCCTTACTGGCCTTTGTTGTATCTCCAGTCCCTCCAACGTCATGACTGCCACTCGATGTCTTAACTCTGCTTTTCACACATCAAGCAGAAGACTAAAAGATTCCACTGACAGAACTTTCTAATAAAAGTCAAAGGGAGCCCTGCTGTTTTTAATTGATTGCCCCCAACCCAATTCACAGGCAATCAGGCAAAATGTTTCAACAGCCCTACTTTCAATTGATTTCCATTGATCCGTGGAACGGAACGAGCAGAAACTCACATCTTTGAGAGTGTAGTTAGCCTAATTCATGTTTTAACAACACTGTCTTGGCGGTGTCTACGTCAATAAAGCACTTTTGGTCTGACACTTTGAGTGACAAAAGGTAGCTATTAGGAAGCAGACATCTTTCACACAGATTTGTTTGTTTAGCAGACTGCGGATCTTTTATTAATCATTATAATTTATGGTTCGGAAGATACTAAAGATGGTTAAATAGGTTTTATTATTTTATAGGCCCATAACTCCTGTAATCCATAGATCTTCCCCTAAGTCTCTATTCATATAATATCCTGTATGGAAATGTTCCTCAAGGAACTCGTATATGTCAAGCATACCACAATCACAACTGCGCCGTCTTTGAAATGTGCAGGAAATGTGGGCCGGCTGCTTTTTACAGCTATTTTCTTCACATCCATGGCAGGTGGATACCAAAGCTCACTCAGAAGATGCTTATCTTCCACAGATAAGGACTGAGGCGAAAGAAACTGACATTTTGCTAGGAGCCGGGGGAGGAATGACTATATTGAGGCGGGAAACTTTCCACGCAAAAGAATAACTGCTTGTGGAAACCTCTTAAGGGCCGCCTTACGTCCCAGACTGACCCTGAGTAATCGCAGCGAAAGGAAGTGTCCTGGCGACGACCGTGCAGAATTTAAACAGGCTCACACCACTCGAGTGTACTTTCAAAGAAGTCGGCGCCAGATAAGAGCGAACATGACCAAGCGAACGAGTCTCGAGGAAGAAAAACACCACCGACGGGCTCTTCACAGCTCTGCTCAACGTCTAGACAGTTCATAAAGCATCATTAAAACCCGGGAATTACTATCCCACAAGAGGACAAGCAGGCCTGTATCAGGCAGCTAACGGCTAAAAGGGGAGGGCCCTTCTCTCACACTCCCTTTCAGAGGGACCGGCATAAAATCACACCAAGAACTGACCATAAAGCTGACTTATGCGGCAAGACCCTTTCTGTTACGCAATTTAACGACAACTATTTTCAGCTGGCAAAACTATAAGACGTGAAGCTGTCGTTATCAGTCATTTTGGAGAGTGTTTATCTCACAGAGCTGCGGTGTTTGTGCGGGCGAATTAAAAGCCTGTGGAGATAAGGCCGTGGCGTTCATCTCGCAGAAAGATAACGCGGCAGAGAGTGCGGCCTTTCCAGGGATTCCGGAGGCGCGCTAACGCGAGCCGCATTCATTACTGCCAGGCACCGTGTCCGGGTTGCACCGAGAGAAAAGCGGACCGCTGTGGAATACCAACCCCCTTCTCTGACTGGCTCTTACAGCCCCATAAGCAGAAATGGAAAGGCTGAGTGGGAATTAAAAAACAACTGCGTGCTATGACAGACACGGCAAAGCCAACAGCGTCCCTGTCAAAACACGGACCGCAATTAGCCGGCAAATCCCACTCCACTTAGATAAAGTCGCGGGACTCTGCTTCTTAATCTTAATGCTGGTAAAATGGCCTCGGGGTAATAAAGCAGATCTTGGAGAAGAAAAACAAAACCAAAACAGAGATCTATTTGCATACGATATCTGAGTACCAAATGGTAACGTTAAAGAGGACAGCAGCATCGTTTTCTTATTCAAATAGTGAAGGCGGCAGTAATCGGTGTTTATCACATTGTATAAAAAGATAAAAGGGATTTTTTATATTTTGTTCAAAACATCTGCTTTGATATGAATTTATATCCCACGTTCGGAGCGCTAAGCAAATCAGTCCCACCATGCAGAGTGACCTTGGCTGCCTATTTGTTTTGCAGGCAGACCCTCTGAGAACAGAACACTTCTAATGGTTTCTCGCTAAGAAACATGGACCAAACATATGGGCGGAGTTATTTCCAGCACACGCTCCAAGACAGCTGTAGCTCCTGGGCTCTTTATTTGTTCTGTGGTTAAAAATAAGCACCTTCGTGCATGTGCCTTTGGGCTTCTGGAAGGTACTGCGACTACGGGGAACTCACAAGTCTCCATACCCTCGTCGTCCTCTTCGGGGGGCATCTTATCGTAGGATTTGTCGATGGCAGCCCGGAAGCTCTCGTTACAGCCCCGCCCCCTTATTATCCGTGGGCGTGGCCGGTGGAAGGGGAGGTCCCCGTTCAGGGTTGCCTCGGCAACAGCAGTCTGTAAACTCTCCAAAGAGCTGGACTTCTTGAGGCCTAGGGAAGGTCCCACGTCTGGTGTCGAAGACCCTTTTTAAGCAAAACAAAAAGCACAGTGAACAGCAGAAGGTAATGAGTTTCGACATCCTTGGTAATGAGGTGCGGTGGTTATCCTAACAATGAAATTGCCATTTCCTTAAAAATAAAAAATAAAAAAACTAATTTTCACAGAGACAAAAATCATTTCCAAGCATTAAACAACCGCTACCGCCCTTAATCAGAGCACTTTCAGTAACTGGCTCTGAATTTCAATGCATCTTGACAATAACTTGGTGAGGGGGGTCTTGAGGAGCTGAGAACTCTCCCTTTTTCCCAGCAGGCGCAGAGAAACGCAGACTGCTCTGAAGAACAGGCTGCTTGAAAGAGATGAGATAGACAGAGGGGGAAGAAAGGGAGCGTGCGGACGAATGGTGAGGAGAGATGGAAAGCACTCCTGTGGTGGGTCTGAGAGGAGAGGTAGCTGAAGTCAGGCAGCCTCTCAATGGGGAAATGTATGTAATGGCGGACTGCTCTGTTTCAAGAGGACATGACATCATCGGGGCGCAGAAGGAAAAAGGAAAGGGGGCAACGGGGGAGGCAATAGAAGAGGGTGGACATCAATTTGCATCCCCCCAAAACCCACATAAGACATCCATGACACCATGGGCTCTACCAGAGATTAAGCCCCTCAATTGCCACTAACAAGCGCTAAGCCTCACTTCAACGGTCTTAAGAAGATCTAAGCCTGGAATGCGAGTGGACGGCGAGGAGAGGAAACGGTAATCCACAGTCCGAGGGGGGCGGCGATTCGGCAAAAAACCGTAGTAAAGATCTGCATAAGGCACGTTTTTGGTGGAGGCTGCTAGCAGATTAGCAACATCCCTCGAAAAAAGGCCAAACAGGGTGTGAGAGTTATCATGGCATCTGGGACGCCATCACTGCAGTCGTCGTCGAGTATTTATTTGCTCGTCTTGTGCCATAAAGGTTCAAATCCCACAGACAGCAAAGCAATGTCAACATAGGACCCTTGAGCTAAAGCCCCTAACCCAAATCGCTCCAGGGTCGCTTTGGGTGAAAGTGTCCATCAAATTAATCCACGTAAACGTGGATTTCAATTCACAGTTTAGAGAAGAGCCTTAAATTTTATGCTGCTTATACTGCAAAATATTCCTAGTGGAGATACATTTTTAAATGACGATTTGTTTCAACAGATCCCATGGAAATCCAATCCCAAGTTTAGCTCTCTGAGTAGCTACCTCAGCAGTGGGCCATGAGAAACGGGCCAATCAGAGGGACTCCTGGCACGAAAGCAGAATCATGTGATTCGTGGGTGGTTAAATGTGGGGGGGGGGGGGAGAAAAACATACAGTGACAAGACGGATGTAGAGCCTGTGACTCTAACCTTTACTGAAGCTTTATTATAAATAAAAGGTGATTAAGGTTTTTGTGGCGCATGAAGAAACGCAGCCAGGGTGGCAGTGGATGCTGGTCAGCAGCCCACCAGGGTGCCCCAGACCTTCTGCAGGTCCAATCAGCAGCTGCCATCATGCTCTGATCAGCAGGAGTTGCGTTTATGGGCACATGCACATGAAGCAGGCTGGAATTTACACCCCTTCCACCCGCCGCTGATGGGAACCGCCCCTCCTACTTGCTGTTGGGTGGAGGCTGGTTTGTGCTTCCACTGCAGAATTTACCAGGAATACTGTTCCGGAATAACTTTAGGATCATGGTGTTTATAACAGGCTACGGTGATTCAAAACAGACGGCGAGAGTCCGCTTGGGGTGCTGTTTGTAGAGGTCTTTACTCAGTTTTGGGAATACGCCCCCACATCTGACAGCAAAGGGATGTACACTGATGCTACCGAGGTTTCTGGGTGGGCCAGGATGTGTGGACATTCAAGTCTATTTCAGTATGAGAATCGACTAAACAGTGAAAATTTGCATCCTGAGCAATGCATTCTGGGAGGGAGATGGGTTGAAGAAGGTCAAGGACACCTCCTATTTCAGAGACTGCTCTGATACAATCCATTCAGGCTTAACCGCACGCAAACTGATTTTCCACCCCATTTGGGATAACCGTCCATCCATCCATCTTCCAGCTGCTTAGATGGGTTAGGGTCATGGGCCTGGATCCTATCTCAGGCACCATCAGGCAGGGTTACACCCTGGATGGGCTGACAGTCCACCAGAGGGCACAGGGCTGCACATCCTCATGCACACACTATGGATAATTTACCACTTCACCTCTGTCTGGAGGGCCCACAGGAAACAAGGTCATATACACGGGTGGTATTCGAACCCACAACCGAAGGAGACGTGAAACAAAAGCGCTATGCACCCCATTTACAATAATAAGCCACCATTTTCACCATGTTAAATATCAGTTGCAAAAACCAGATGCATAAAAATATATATATATATCGTATATGTGTATATATATTTGTGGGACTTTTTCGTCTTTGCTTGCAAGACAATATGGGCACTTATCCCCAGGTTTTTTGATGGAGGAGCACAGAAATGGCTGGCGAAACACTATGAGCGATCTCTGAGGGGAGGATGACCAAGGCTGTCACTATTTATGAAGATGGAGTGATGTCAGCAGATGAGGCCGGGGGCCAGGGGAATGCAAGCACATTCGTCTTCGGGAACTCCTTACCTTCCAGCTCTTCTAGTTGAGCAGTGAGGTTAATATCACCAGCTACTGTTAAAAGTACGGACAGCAGGATTTGGTTAGTGGCGCCGCCCCCTGAAGTTTACCATGCGAATCAGAACTAGGGTTGAAAAATTCTGGAAAGTTGGAAACTTTCCGCCGGGAATTAACAGGAATATATGGGAAATAACAGGAACAGACTGGAAATTTGCAAAACTGCAGATATCAGTTATGTCACGGTGCAACCAAGGGCTTGTGAGTATGTGAGCATAAAACAACCAAAATAAGCAACCGCATCAAAATGCACGGCTTATAAGTCATATTCTAGGTTGTATTATTCATACAGTTTGCTTTCTTTGCAGTACCTGACAGTTCCCGCACAGTTCCATGGAGTTTAATATTTCCAAAATTCCCCAGCTTAACTTCCCATGGAAAGTTTCAGGACGTTTACCAGAAATTTTCTGCCCCTTTGCAAGCCTAATCAGAACGCATGCAAATCATAGTCAAAGAAGGGGGAAAGGTTGCCAGTCAATGGGGGGAAACCAGCAAGGGATGCAAAAACATTAAACTGGGTGCAGTTGCAAGACAGTCAGAAGCGGGCAAGTTACCCTGCTACACCCTCTGCTACGGCACAGGGTTACATTTATACACTTATTTCTGACTTAGTCTTGATCCCCTCCACTGTAGAATAAACCCAAAACTTCAACGGCAGTTAGCCATAATTTCATGATTATAAGTATCAAATTCACCAATTTCAGCTGCCAATTCAGCTTCAGAAAGACCAGGAGACACGACTGAAAGATTCACACTCCAGGAAAGAAGAGGTTTTGATGAAAAGGTTCAAGATGAGAGGCGCAAGGAAAAAATAAAAAAAAAACCCTTGACAAGATTCGGAAATTATATCCACAGAGGAGGTCTCATTAAAAGGGCAGACCTATTGGTGTAGGCTGCAATTCTGCGTGTGCTTTATCGGCTAATGTTTAGTCAACAAGCACATACCACAAACTTGTACACAGCTTCACCCTGGGGGACAGACACCATTTCTTGATTCTAGACCTTACCCACTTCGATATTCACTGAGGCAAGTAAGGTCATGTTTAAACTTCAAGCGCTCTTCCCATTGCTTATGGCAGGGGCACTCAAATATTCCCCGAGGTCCAAATTCCATCAGCAATACAAAGCACAAGGCCAAGGTCCACTGGGCCCTGATAAAATTTTTCTTGGAGGCTGGGGGGGGGGGGGGGTTTGTTCCAAACGTTAAAAAAAAATTCCTGAGCCAGTGTGGCAGGGAGAAGGGGGCTTACTTAGCGTTTTAGGACCCCTGTCCAACGGCCCACAGCACACGCTGCTCCTTCACTAGCCATGCGGATGTGGATCCTTCAACTTCTTCTTGGAGATCATGTGATGTGTCATGTGACATACATAAACTATGACGTATTACCATTCAGTGTATGGCATTGTCAGATCTTACCACGGTCAGCCTGAATGTCATCCTGTTTTACTGTTTAAGAAAACAGAGCTGTGCCAGACACACCTCTGGGATGCCCTCCATACTAACAGGGTCATGCAGTGTTTGCCTATTAATGTAAAGCCCTCAAAAATGTGCATCCCCAATGACTCCGAGCAGTGGAGGCACCACTTAAAGGCAGTCACACAGCCCAGGAGGTTACCGAAGAGGAGATCTAAGGTGGAGACAGGGGGGAGGCGAGGGACAGGCTGCCCCGGGTGGTACCTAGATCCATGCTCTTGGACTTGCGCGCCTTGACAACCTCCATCTGGGCAGCATCTCCGTACTGCTTCGTCCGCTTCTCTGACATACTCTGCCGGCCGAAGCCCTCCCTCTGAAAGGCATCATCGGGGTCTAGCTCCTGGTCCAGGTCCTGCTCTAGGCTGTGGGAGTCAACAGAGGAGATTAAAGACTGGGAGGTGGAGTCACACCTGCTTATAAATGGAAGTGGTGGGGCCACAACAACAAGTGGGAGGAGCTATTTGCCGCATAATTAAAAGGGGAGGGGAACTGAGCGGGGGGGGAGGGGCAGTGAGCCAGGGGGAGGGGCTATGAAGTTAAGGACAAAGGAAGATGCCACAAGCCAATGCCACTTATAACAAACTCTTAATTGCTTTTGTATAGTTTCAGCAACTAGCTTTATTACACACATAGCCTCCGGTGCTTTCTCGTTTAATTACTTAGCAGAAAATGTTTAAAAAGTTGAACTTTTTCCAAAGCAGTTCAGGTTAAGTACTTTGTTCAAAGCAACATCAAGCAGGATGCTCTTCTGGGACTTCACACCCCCACCAATTCGAGCTCGAGTCCCCGTAGATGCTACGCTGCTGGCTGTGCCAGTAAGTATCAGAACGAGTCCTTCTAGAGTGAGCAGAACTCGACTAGGAACGGAAACCCTCAGGCATCCCATGATGCAGTTACCTGACTATAAAGACGACATTTTATGATTTAAAAAATGACTCCTAAATTACATCAACCACCCCCTGCCTACCTTCCACCTGAACTGAATATGAGACACAAGGAGACGCTTATGAGCAAAAGCAGAGGTTCTTCACTAGCAGGTGGAAGCAAGTCATGCTGAAATGATGTCCTTCCCCATCCCTGAACAGCAGACATTCACCTTCACACTAACTACACACCCGGGCGTAAAGTCAGGCTGCGACAGCTTAGTGGGCAGTGCCACACCGCATCCTGTTTTTCTTGGAGGCGGGAGGGGGGGAAGAGGCGTTCTCACGCCCCCAACACGTCACCGGGAGTCCATTGTTCAGGTGTCTGGACTGCTGACCTCCCGCTACTGACCTGCAGGACTTCAGAACCAGCACCAGTCTCCAAACTCCAAAAGACCAGTCCACCTAGACGAGCTGTCCCTGACAGCAAAGGATGCAACTTTGACACAAGGCACTGTCAAAACGACTCTGGCTGATGTCACTTCCTGTAGCAGCTCAGCGGGCACTCTGTCCCCTGCATCTGACAACAGGCGATGGTTTTCTTCTCTGAGGATGAATGTTACCCTAAAAACAAGGGCCAGTTATGGACCTTGCAGGCTGAGATCAAACAGGGTCAAACGCGATCTGGCAGGAAGGCAGAGTCTCACACTGACTAGAGAAGCATTACTTATTTTCCATGACTGTTTCTCATCCAGCGTTGAATAATCGTGACCTTGATCCTACAAAGAACCAGGTCTTCCTGAGTCAAGTTTTTTTACAGGCTAAATGTTACTGGCAGACGGTAACAAGCCATTTACTCTATATACACACACAATGCAGGGAAATTTTTTTTTTTTGATATTTTGACCCAAATCCAGTCTCGTCCAATACATCAAATCCACCATTATCCTATGAAGAACTCCTTCACACCACTTTCAGTCATTACAGATCAACTCTGGCCTTAGAGGGGGATAGAGGAACTCCATGCATCCGTCTGCTCTTAAACTCCCCCTAGCCTCTAGCCATCTGCCGGAAGAGAAGCATTTTGTTTGACTTTTCATGCCGTTTATGCATGCACAGACGATATTTTTTTTCCAAATTACAAATGATAAGAGTCGCAGTTTCCTGCACTGGCTGCTCCAGGCCCTGACCTCCAATTATTATTTATGGAGTTCTTGTACATTTAAGTATAACGTCACGCCTTTCAGACGGGCAGGCTGCCGACGCCCTTGCTATCGAGCCGCGGCAGCGTCGAGCCCATTGATATTCCGAGGCTCCACGGCCGGTATTATGATTCTGTAAAAGTAAAAGTAAAAAGTAAAAAGGTAAAAGTACAGCTGAATTATTTGGCACGAGAGCAAGCGTGCGTGGGGAAAAACTGGACTCGTCACGGCAACCAGACCCAGAGGACAGGGGGATTTGCAGGATGGGGCAGGACGATTTGACTGGCACCCTCAAGACGCATAGAAAAGGCAAACTGAGCAACATGGGCAGGTCAAAACAGAAATCACACACGAGAGCCTGGCTCCTGCTCTCTTTCCTAACAAACACAGTGAACTCTACTTACATTCATTTCGGTACAGGCGAACAGAGGGGCGTGCTCCCTGAACTTCCACACCCTCCACCTGCTTCACGGTCCACAGTGGAAATGATTATTGTATCGACATAAAAAGGTGGGGTTGAGTTGGGTCAACGGGTAAGGACTGTTGCGGGTTTGACTCCCGTCCTTGATAGAATTGACGCATCTCCACTGGGCACTTCAATAAGCACCTTAATTCTTTGAAAAATGTTTTCCTTAAAGGAGAGCAAGACGGGATATGCAATAACTAAAGCATTCCAAAGTAGAGATTGGAAGGTGGAGTCACACCTGGTTATAAATGGAAGGGGTGTGGCCACAACAAAAAGGAGGGGCCATTTGCAGCATAACAAAAAAGGGGGAGGGGCTACATATTTAGTGGCAAATGCCAAATAAAGGACCATTTCATTCAAGTTTGTCATTCAACCTCTATAGATATTTGCTGGTATGTATTTGTGCATTTCAATATCGATCACATCAACATAAAACATCCCAGAATTCCTAAGTTCCAACAAATAACCTTATGCTGACCCCAACGCCTTTTGTATTTTCATTCTCTTTTCCATCGGGTCGAGTGCATGCCACTTTATTTTTCTTTAGTAAATCTATAAATAGAGGCTCTCGAGATGCGTAATACACAAGCCTGACCGGATCCCCATCAATACCCACTGTGCCCGAAGCGCTTTCGGAGAGTCGCCGTCTTCCGAGTGTGCCTGGCAAGCCCATCCACGCTCTCCCGGTGAGTGGCCTCCGGCCAATCCAATCTGCAAGGCCTCCTTTCCCGGTGCCTCAAGGAATTGGCGGTTTGCGTCCGGCTCCCCGCTGCGCTCGGACTAATGCGATCGCAACAGAGCGGTGCCGTCGATCCAATCAGCATTAACGGCCCTCAGTCACTGGAGCGCGGCGAGAGTCCTCGGGGTGATACTCAGGAAGCAGTCCTGCATTTTATTTTCTCCCTTCTTAAATCTTCGCGAGAGCTCGTCGGAGCAGCCGATACGGGAAACATACTCATGTCACAGCCTGACAGCTGAGGTCTAGCGGAAAAAAAAAAAACTCTGTCTTTGGGCAGCAGTGAAAATCCAACCAAATGCCATGGAGAGAAGCTTCAGGTACACTTTTGTATATTTAAGATGAAGTCGCAGCCTCCCCACATCCCCCCTGACGATGATGCGGGGATAGGTGAGCGTATGATTTATGCTGCCAGCATGTGCTGATCCGCATTAGCCCAGCCAAGTTAATGCATAGTCATTCCGGATCCGCCGCCTTGTTCTCTGTCCGTCCACCGGGGGGCGCCGCCCCACAGGCGCCTCAACCTTAATCTCTGCAGCCACGCTGGCTGGCTTCGCCACAAGCTGCCATATGCTCGCTTGGACCGCCGGGCAAAGGGATTTGTATGTGGCTCACGTTCAAGATACGCTTTTCTTTCGTGGGGCCAGTGATGAACCGGAGGACTCTCTCTCTCTCTCTCTCTTTCTTTCTGGCGCCTGGACTAGCTCACTGAGGAGCCTCCTCGGCCCCCCGCTGCCTCAGGTGGCGTCCCGCGCCCCCGACGTCCGCTGAAGCAGCAGGCGGCGTAGATAACAAAGCCCGCTGCGAACAACACCGCGTTTGTGTCCCCACTGCTCAGCCAAGAAGTTACACCGCATAATTGACATTTATTTAGCCATGGAGCTGACGCCTTTGTGCAAAACCACCGACGCCAACAGCTCGCCCTCATTCTTTTGCTGCGTTATATAGTTACTTAGCTAATGTTTTTAAGGAAAGCGCCAAACCGAAAATAAGCCACTCTCTGCGATTTGAGGGCCGAAGTAATTCATAAAAATAGGAGGCGCACAGATAAACAGAAGCATTGACCCGCTGTCCTTCTCCGGTAAAATAAATTAAATAAATAAAAAATAAAACAAAACTTCACATAAAACATCTGCAGTCATTCACAAACAAAGTGCCTCTTTCACAAGAATTGTGGGTGCTCTTTGGGAACCGACTGTCTAAAACAGAAATAAATGATTTTTAAAAGAGCGTTCGGCCCGGGTCGCTGATGTGAATGGCACATGTGACGAAACTGCATTTAATGCGCAAAACTAGGTTGCCGTGTTAATGGGTCGCATGTGGGCGACGCTTTGCCACCGGAGCGGCCATTCATCTTCCACCTGGACAGGAACTGGTGGCGGACCCCAGCCGACAGTGTCAAGCAGAAACTGGGTCACGTGTCAACAGGTCATGTGACCTCGGAACCTCCACCGTCATCATCTACCACAGAGGCATCCAAAGAGCAAAAGCAATCTAAAGTTTGGGGACCGCCATTTATTAAATGGGAGCACGGTCAAGTCAGACGAACGCAATAAAACAAGCTGCTCCTCTCTTGACCCAGGAGCCACACAGCAATTTTGTTAGGCTCTCTGTCTATATCTGCGTGTGTAAACAGTGAGTGTATATGCCGAGGGATTCCTGGATCTGAACCAGCATTCTTCAGGTGCTCCGCCTGGTTTGAGAGATTTGGGATAAAACACCTATGGAGGAGCCTGCAGCTTGCTTAGCACGTTACGAAACCTCGGTCATTAGCTACCGCCATCATCGCCACCGAAAGCTAGGGAATCTGAATCGACAGCGCGGGATTCACGGTTGCTGTCGCGATCGCATCTGCCTCCCTACATTTCTCCTCAAAGAATAAAGCCAGGAGATATCGCATGGCGTGGAAAGCAGACAGCAGACTTCTCACGCTTACGTACCGTAGCTGATAAACACGTCAGCGCTGCCCAGACAGATGCAGGGAAAATGACCTGAAACAGGTATAAACAGACCGGCGCTGGACCGGCTCACCGTTCAGCTTGCGTGTGAATCTCTTTGGTACAGGAGTCGGGGGACTCGGCGGCGAAGCCCGTGTCGTCGTGAGAACTGGAGGACGAGTGGTCGGAGAGCTGAGGGGCGGGCAACGCGGGGGGCCTGTCATCTTCGATGATGATGGTGTCGTCTTGGGGCATGTTCACGGTGGGAGACAGCTGGTAGTGACCTGAGTGGAGCGGGAGAGCGGAAGGAGTGGGAGTCAGTCTGCGAGAAGAACGGTATCACAAATAACAACAAGGCCCGCATCCTCCTCCACTTTCCCAGGGTCAGTTAGCCATACCTAATCGTTAACGATAATGAGCCACTGAGTGTTTTAGCAACCAGCTAATGCGGCGCATGTCAGTCTTGGATCTAGTTCATGTTCTTGACATTTAGATCTGCGTTTATAATCGTCCGTTTGCTGAAGAGATTAAGGATTAAGCGTTTTATCCACCTATCCAGTATAAAATTTACACAGGTAGCGTATCTACCATTGAAGAGCAGCTTAAATAAACATATTCCTCCCATCCTTGGGGCTCCCTTGCTTGTTCCCAGTGCATCCAGGGACTGCAAGACCTCCACGAGGATAATAGCTTACAAGATTAATGAATAGGATATTGTTACACTGTGTCCATCCATATTAATGCAGCAAGCTTGGAATAAACATATATGTGGTACAGATACGTATGTTAATGAAATATGAATCACGGAGAACAGAACAAGTCACGGCTCTGTTTTCTGTAAACTGGCTTCTGGCTGCTCCTATGTGTTTACATCCCCCCAGGCTAATACATAAATACGCTACGCGAACATCTTCAGGCTGGCGAGCAGAACCATGTGACAGGGCTGCAGGGTGGGGATCTTTACTTTGTTAATTTATTTTTTTTTTTTTTAAAGGGACGGCAACCAAACAGAGAGCGAAACTGACGCCATGCGAAAGTCATGCGGATCAACAGAGAGCAACGGAAAACAAGCTGTCTGTAGCCAGTGTTGGGACACCGCTGCAGGAGATGGGGGCGAGTAGATAAAAACACAAAGAGGCGTATATCTGCACGAGGGACGCGAGCAGGTGAGCCCAAGCTATCACAGATCATCGTGGTCACCTGACGTCCTTTCATAACATGACAGCGGCCGGACTCATTTCAGATAAATACACACGGAGGCCAGCCATGCTTACACATATTTATAACATCTCCCAGTTCCTGTTCACAAGGCCTGTTTCTTTTATACTGATCTCACAGGCTGATGTCAGAGCAACCATTAGTCAGCTGAGCATTCTGGGCATAACAACGCAGGCCTGCATTTCAGCGTAATGCAGGCAATCGCTGAATGACATGGGAGGGGGGAAAAAAACCCCCTAAAACAAGCAAGCAAAATAAGTAACAATCAAACATATTTTCCATTAAGGTTTCGGTTCAGTTCCCTGTAATGATCGCTTTCCACAGACTGCAGGAATTCCGCCGATTTCGTTGCTGAGCTGCACCAGTACAGCTGTAATTATTACCAGAGCAAACACAACATTTCCTGGCATGCTACAAGTGAGTATAGCTTCACTTTATCCCCCTCGAAAAACAAGAGTTTTTTTTTTTTCCAGCAACTAAAATAAAGCAGTATTACTTCTGACAGTACTGCTATGACAGAATTACATTTTCAGTATTAATGACTTTTCCCTGTCATGGCGGGTTCCTCCGCAGAAAGCTGCAGGTGCTGCACTCCAGAGGTGGCAACGGCGCAGTCGCTCAGCGTGGGTGTGCAGCGTCTTCTGCGCATTTACAGCTGACTGCTGGGACCAATCAAAACGTAGAAGAGTGAAGTGGGCGGGGCACATCGTTCTCTAGGAGTCCACCTCCAGGAGGAAGCAGGACCAAGCAGAACCGGAACCTCTTCCCAAACTTTCCAGTTTTTTTTTGTCTTTTTTTTTTTGACGAAACACCTAAAGAGCGAGTCCTGACAAGCGGGATGCGATATATCCATGCACCATGCGAGCGGGAACGCCATCGACGAGAATGCCGGCAGACAGGAGCGAGGCGGGAGACGGGCCTGAAGGAGTCCAAGAAGCAGAGCCTGCAGCGGAGCGGGATTTGATGCGACGAGGCGGATGGCTGGCGGCGGGGGCCGATGCGGAATGTCTGAAACGATGCGCTCGTTGGGAAAACAAACGGAATGAACAAAAACATAAACTTGCGGCTTGCAGTACATGCGGAAACGTAAGAATGAAGTAAAGCCCAGCCTGACGGAAGGTAGCAGACCTCCAGCGTTCTAGCAGCGGAACAAAACAGCAGCTCCAGGCCTAACTGATAGGCCTGCTAACAGCCTGCATCCCAGCGTGGGTGGTGGTGGGGGGGGGGGGCATGATTTCTGCGGCTAACAGTTTGGTGATACGATGCAAGTTGAGCTTTAATTGCTGCCACAGGATATTCACCAGTGACACCTGTACTCTGCATTGGCCCAGTTAGGGGTCAAAAATGCATTTCCTATTTAAATGCTACACCACGTTATGGAAAAGCCATGCAACAGAAATGGCAAGTGTGGGACAGAGCGAGACAGAAGGCATTACAGCTACCGAGGAGAAACAGGAGCCGTGATAACAACCAAGCATCATGAGGTCCCCCAAAGGAGAACCTGCCTCAGGTGACCAGCCTTGTACTACAGGTGTTAAACACTGGGTGGCTAAGACAAGGACAATGGTTCAGTCTTCTAACTGGTTTGTTTAGGTAGCTCTTCATCAGTCGGCTCAAGCTCTAGAAACACTGATTATTTCATTTGACTTCTGATCCCTAGATTCTCAAGTTTATCTACAGCATCTCGAGCAACATTTGGGAACGTTTCAGAACGGAATGAACCAACCTAAAATAAAAAGTCACTTCCATCAATTTGCATCCATTATGCTCACTTGCCAAATTTGTGCATCAGCTCTCAATTTTTCCAATAATTCCTTCTTGCACAACTACGCACATGCAGACACACTTACAGGCACCCCTACACTCCTCTGCTCCTTACACACACACATTCACAACAGATCACCAGCACGCTTCAGTCAGTAACCATGAGTCAAGTTAACCATGCTGAAGGCCGTAGGGCCCGACGGCTACTGCATACGGTGATGGAGCTAATGAGAACTATCACACGTCCGTTATGGAGGATCTTTTTGTTTTTTATCCTTCGCTCGTTCTCTTGGGATCATTTGACCAAAGATCAGAAATTTCCAGGACACATAAATTCTTAATAATTAATCACCGACCGAACACAGAGGCCAGATCACTCTGGCACGCTTGCAAGCTTCAGGAAGAGTGTTTGCTGTCGGGGAGCTGGGAGGCTGGACCACCAGCCTGCACCCAAAGCCTTCCATTCCCAGCGCTTCCCAACCAGTCCCGGGAAGATGGTGTGGAACATTCCACAGGCCCACGCCAGTTACACGCCTAACCTACCCACAGTGCGTAATTGCACTTTCCACCTCATTACAGTCCTTTACACTTGTGTTTTACGTACCGGAAAAGGCGGCGCTGATTTTGAAAGAGTGATTTATAAATGCGTTAGAAGTAATTAACCTGCTATTCAGAATTAATGGCATGTTCATCTGGAACACGAAACTATATTCATATTTTATTTAAAAAAAATTAATAAGCCATATAAAAGCTAATAAAACCCACAAAAGCTGAAAGTGTAAGGCATTCAACTCATTTTCAACACAAAAGAGCACAATAAAGTATTCTTCCCCCGATTAATAAGCTGCCACACTGGCTCAATGAATGCAAAGGTCCATTAACCCCTCCAAAGAGGGTTACCCTGGACTGCGTGGCATCCCGAACACCCAGTTCGAACCTGGAGACGCGAGAGAGGCCGGCTCATTAAATTGTCTACCTCCCGCTAAAGGTCCCTCTTTTGACAGAGATGCCAATATCCCATCATCGCTATGGCAACCCCAGGTGCTGGACCAGATCCCACAGGCACAGGCCATTTGAAGCTCTTTTGTGGCGTGGTAAATGAAATCTCCATGCAGGGCTGATTTTTAAACACTAAGAATACCAAATAAATATTAATGGGGTGGGGGGGGGGGGGGGGCGGCACACCTAAAAAGATGCACGTGAAAAGGTTTGCCGCAAAAAAAAATTACTTGAAACACTGACTCACTGAATAAAAACAGATTTTCTTTTGAGACAGAGCCTTGAGTCGAGGTAAACTGTCTCTACCCTGGTAGGGCTGGAGGCACATAATTACTGCTGGGAACTGGGAGAGGAAAAGACAAATATTCCCCGGTGACCATCCACCAATCGGATATTTCCTGTCTGAGTCTAAGGCCGCCAACCCTTTGTCATTTCACTTCCTGCTGCGATGTTCTGGAATTCTCCAAGCAGGGGAGTCACTGGGAGGGGCGTGCCCCGACGCGTTCAACTTCTGCCATTGACCGCCGATGCTTCTGGGCCAGCTTCTGATTGGCTGGTTCTGGGGGATAAGTGGGGAAGAGCATACAGGAGTGCAGGGACCGAATGAGCCCAGCGGGCGACAGCGGCAGCCGGCCTCACCCATCATCCTGCGTGCGGCGGACGCTCGCGGCGACAGGCTGACGTCCAGCTCCTCCAGGGCCCCGTACAGCGAGTGGGAGATGCGCCGCTCCCGGTCATCCAGCAGGGGGCTGAGGTGCAACTCAGACCCTGAGGGGCTTCCCTGGGCCTCCAGCTGCAACACAGAGGGGCAGAAATGGTCAAGACATGAACCTTAATCAGAACAGGATGGAGCGCATTACCAACACCATTTTTATTCGGTTATTACCATTTTACTACACATTTAATGGTTAGCAGATGCTTAGTATTCCATACCACAGCCCCCATCCAGGCCCACCCCAGGCAAACTGACCTCCATGCCAAACCTGCCATCCTGGCTAACGAGGGACACCGGCATGGGGGCAGGAGAGGCAGAGCTACTGCCCCACCGCAGCTGGTAGTGCCGGATATCAGTCAGCGGGGGGGGAGGTGGGGGTTTGGGGGGGCGGTCTGAGCTGGCATTCAGTGCAAGGACAAACATGCCAGGATTTCCATTAATAGTCAAATAAGCTGCTTTTTTCCATCAGCAGGTGACCAGGTATTTTCACGTGTTTTTTTTTGTGTTGACTGGACATGCACTCGTTGCCTTACAAACAGGGATCGTCAACCAGCAGACAGAAAGACACGCCAGCCAGGTAGCGGGACAGCTCTGACGGCAAAGCGTCCGACGTCCTCTAGGAGCCGCATGGCGCTAAGGCAGGGGCGGCTGCATCGCCGGGAGACAAAAAGGACCCCCTCGGACAGCCCTCGGAGAAAAACGTCGGGGTCGTCCATCATCGTGCCTGCGCCCCGCCACGCGGGGGGGGGAAAAAAACCCCGGATGCGCTGTCGTTCCGGTTACCCCCGGCGACCGAAGCCTTTCACGGTTCCGAGGAAAACCTGCCGTCCATCTGGTACGAAAGACGGCAAGTTTCGGTGGGAGCGGAGCGTTAGTCTAAGCAGGCCTGATAGCAAGAGACAGCTGGTGTAAAAACAGGAGTGATGCACAAAGGGGCCAACCCAATTACAATGAGAGCCACCGGCATCGACAGACACAGAAAAAGCTCACGCAGCTCAAAGTGGAAGCCGTTTTTTCCAGCTTCAAACTCCTGGTGTGTATTGGCAGTCAAGGAGACACAAGCCCAGCAGTGAAGCCGTTAGTTCTGTGTAGAGTCACGTGACCGGGTGACATTAAAAAGCGGTCATTACTAAACTAGGTGGAGAGAGAGGAATTTAGGACAAGTTACCGATCCAGGTTCCTCGGTGGACTTCCAGAGCATAACAGTGCCGACATACAGCACAAGGATCGGGATGGAACAGATCGATTAAGACGGTCCGTGGGAGATGTGGAAAGCCGGGAAGCACATTGAAAGCAGGCGGAAAGCAGACATCAGATATATGAAATCCTTTGTATCTGTTTACTTGTGATGGGCAACAAGTATAGAGCGCCCCCTGCTGTCAAAAACGTTGGTGATGTCTGTCCCATCTGTCAGGTGCAAATGATGGTCTGAGGCCTTTAAAATCAGCATAGCGGCAGAGCAGCTGCACGTTGCCTCCTCACATCCCCCCTCAATCTGTCACCGTGAGCCGCCTTCCAGCCGCACGTCCGTCACTCACACATGTCTGGGGGGGGGGGGGGGGGGGGGGGGGGGAATCACAGTCTCTCCTGTGCCCTGAAGCGCCATCCAAAGGTCACCCGGTAAATTACATCTCACACGAAAATCCAGCCTAGGTTCATATGTAAGGTATATTAGCGTAATGCACTTCTAAGTTTATTAGCGCAGTAAACGGGGAAGATTTACTAGTATGGGCTTTTTAAACCAGGTTTTATTTTAACTGTAGGGTGTTGCGGAGTCTCTCTGGGTAGCAACGTAGCCGCAAAGCCCCAGGGTTGTGGATTCGATTGCTGCCCCCCTACTCCGTGCGTGTGGAATTTCATATATTTTCCCTTCTGTCGGCATGAATTTCCTCCCACAGCCCAAAAAACATGGGGTTTAAGTGGATTGGTGCCGTTAATCGGCCCATATAGGGTATCTCACGCCCTGGGACACCCCTTAGGCTCACCGCAGCCGTGTGCTGGAGAAGCAGGTTCTGGAAAACGGGATGATATTTTTAACGAGAGTCAGCTTTTATTTTTACAAACTTACATACCGGCTATTAGTAAGTTTCATTGATACAAGGCCTTTATTAGCCTGTAAACTTTGCATACCCTGGATGTGCTTTTGGCAGACACTTTCAGGCGGGCAATCGCTGAAGTTAAGAGGAAAAACACAGAGCCGGATGCGGTTTTCCTGCCTCAGGTTCGAACACGTGAACATTCACTCTGTTCCCCATTAAAAGGACCCTCCTCGATGCACTTAAGAGATCGTAAATACAGTCCTTTAAAGGAGCCGAAAGCAGCCCTAGTGCCTGTAATAGCAGCCCTGCCAACTAGGAGAAGATGCAAATTGACTTTTAAAGCACCCCGACCCCAGCACGGCGGGATTCCCGGACAGCCCGCGGCACCCCCCTCCCCCATGAAGCCGCGGCAATCATTCCGTAGGTGCTGTGGCCCCCCAAGTCCCATAACTCGCTAAATCCGGAGCATTCACCAGAGTGACGACTCCCCGGTTCCGATCAGCCGAGCTTTTCAAAGGCGGCGTCAGACCTAATGCCGGCTTTCTGGGGTGTTTTTATTGTTATTACAGCTCGAAATGGGCACTTTGGCAACTGAAATGTCACTTTCCTTCATGAAAGGCAGCCATCTTGGAGGAAGCAAACTCAACCACACTTTAGAAGATAAAGTGTACTTTTAATGACCAGAGAACTAAGACTTGCATCCTGAATGTTTTAAACCTCAAATAACTAAACAGATTACATAAAGAAATATTTATGACATGTATAGAAAACCGATATACATATCTATATATATATCTATATCTATATATATATATCTATATCTATATATATATATATATATATATATATATATATATATATATATATATATATATATATATATATATATATATATATATATATAAACCATATTGAGAAATGTTCATAGGTGGTCAGTAGGCATCGGTAGCACAGAGCACAAACCCTGCACAGAGCCTGGGACCTTCAGGAAAAGGCCACTTTCTTCTCTGTTTGCTGGGCCGGGACCTTTCCCTGCCGTGACAACGAGCCGAGTGAATCCACCATTACACACTGTGGCTTCCCTCCAAAGACGGCCACTGAAACTCTCACGGTCACTGAGCATGAAAACAAAACGAGCCCCTTTTTAGGCCAAGGAGGACCCGGAGAGAGCGGGGGTGTGAAATGCAGACACGGCGAGCGCGCATGCGACCGCTCACACGCCTCCGGGCCGGTCAGCCAAAGACCGAGGCGGCCGACAGACGCGGCCTGGAGGTTCCCGGCAACGCGAATGAGACGTTAACCCTCCGACTGAGATGCGGGACGCAGACGCACTCCCCATTCACCGGCCGGACGCGGGCTGACATCCATCTCATCAGAAATGGCTGCCGCTCGCAGCCGCCGCCGTCTGACGCAGGAGTGGACAACTGTTGCCGCCATTCGGGTAGGACTCTCTGTTAACGATCCGCCGGTGCATCCCGGCTGGAAGGAGGACATGAGGGAGGAGGAGATGAAGGAGGGGCAGAGACTCCTTCAGCTCTCCTGTCCCAGTGATAAACACCCTTATTTTGGGGAGGAGGGAACAGGCATTCATCAGGACCAACATGGAGACAGGAGGAACCTCTTGAGATGCCACAGGAGGAGGTCCTTGTCATACAGCTCCGCCGGCACCTCCACACAATTCACATTTACTAAACAAGAACAGTTACTCCCTTTGCAGCCCAGACAGACCTTCCAGATAAAGAGTAGTTTTTTTTTTCTTCTTCTTACTGGAATCGGTCATAGAATATGGGACTTTGAGTAAACAACATTAGCACGTGCTGAAAGGGAGATAAGCAGGAGTGCTCGCGTGCGGACGTGACTCCGGCCTTGCGGGACGTGGGAGAGCAGCCTCAGCTCCAGGCCCCCACCGCTGCATGCTTCTCAACCCGGCGTATGACGAGCCGGCATCTGCTCCTCCCACTCACCATCCAGGGCACTCTTCACCCCCATCATCACTGACACTAATTCGCCACTTAACACTTCATTATACTAAGGAATCGGCTAACTGTCTCAACACTCGGCAGAGGAGGACAGCTTAGCTGAACTCAGGTATGGCAACCCCCCCCCCCCATTTGAGATTCAAACCTACAGCCTATAAATGTCATCTCTGAGTAATCATGAGCCACACATGACACTGTCGAGCTTTCGTCTCAGCACTAAGGTGAGCGTGTCACAAGAGCATCTGTAGACGAGTAATGTGCATAGACATATTACACATGTTGTCTGGAATATATTTGGAGGGGGGGTCACAGCCTCCTCCTCCTGATTTTAATATTTTGGGGCGGGGGGGGGGGGGGGGGAATCTGTCAACATTCCTAATTTTCCTGTGGCCTGTAAAAATGTGATGATCTTTACCGAAATAATAAACAGAGCAGAAATGAAATTTTTTAATCATCTCTCATTACCTCGTTCCGCTTGGCGACCCTCCTGGCAACGATGAGCTGGATCATGCCACGCTTGTTGCCCTCGGTGGACATAGATTTGCGGAGCCGTTCCATGGCGTCCTGGTTCGTCTTGCCCAGCAACGACTCCCCGTTCACCGCGATTAACTGGTCGTTGACTCTAAGCTTCCCATCCTAAAAAAAAAAACAAACAAACCAAAAACAAAGGGCGATAAATCTGCTATTTAAATGAACCTCATCTGGAACGTTCCACATACACATTCACCATCAACAAAGGCGATAAGCAATTCCCCTTTGTGTGACACCGCTGCAGTATTTCATTAAGAACATAGCACTTCATCTCACTGACGATGCACGACACGAGCCAAGCAGAGAGTAAACATCTACTCAGGAAGTATTGATTTTCCGTGCTCCTGTATTACTGCACTTTGGCTTCTTATGCAGAAGGAGACTCGTTTAATCTTCTGAGGTGAACATTAATATTACCGAGGGTGTCACAGCCGGCACAGGAGAAAATTAATGATCTGAGGGCGAGAGGACCGAGGAAGGCGTGTCTGGGAGGCTTGGAGAGGTGGAGTTACTTGTTTAATTTAGTTATATCTTTCACACCTTGTCCTTTAAGACTGCTGGATTTTTATTTATTTATTGTTAACTGAAGTCTGTTGGGTTAACTACTTGGCTCAGAGCTACAACAGCAGGTGATCCCTTGGCATCTGAGCTGCAGATGTTTGGGGTTTCGTGGGAGTTTTAGTTACACACAAATATTCTGAGGGCAAAAAGATAAATAATTGGTTCAGAGAGATAACCAATCAGATTGCAGGGGAGGTGGGTCCAAGCAACTAGAGGAGGCGGGACCAACCAATCAGATGTTTCGATCACCGCCTCCTCTAGTTTCTTGGACCCACCTCATCTACAATCTGATTGGTTATCTCGTTTTTGTACAAGTACTCCACCGAGCGTGTTTGGGCTACAGGTCAAGATCATTATCACTGAGGCTACATGGAGAGGGAAAGGCTGAGAGGATGAAGCGTGTGGGTGGTTAAGGGATGGACGTGGTGAGGACGGCCCGGCCTTGCCTTGCACGCTGCTCCACCATGGATGATGGACTTCACGAAGATGCCCAGATCGGCGTGGTTCTCCTTGGACCTGTTGCCCTTGACGCTGACCCCCAGGCCAGCAGAACCCGAGTCATTGAGCGGGATCTCGAAGGTGTGGAACTCCCGGGTTCCATCAGGTGTCAGAACTAGGTCGTCATCCTCGGATTTCTATGGGAGAGACGGAGCGTGCAAATTGTGCAAATTCCATAATGGGCTCCATATTAGCAAGAAGCTTTGAAATGCACCCTGTTAGCTGCGATGATAGCAATTATTACTCAGAAAATATTCCACATTTCAGACCAGCAACAATCAGCCAGAACAATCAGGAAGAGTTTGACGTTCTTGTGTGTTTGGTTGTCTCGCCCCGGCCCCCCTCCCCCACCAACCCCTTAATGAAGAGTAGCACCTCTGCGACATTGTCTTCTCCATCTGAGGTCATTCTGAAATTTAAATGAGCCCCCCGCTTCAGGCTGCAGACATGAGCGAAACCTGATTAAACCTCCGCCAGAAACACATTCAATCAAGCGCTCGCCAAAATCACATTTCCCCCACCACCCCACCCGAACGCGAGCAGGCTACGGGGAAGGAGTGTCAAAACAAAGCGGCCGATCTTCCAAAGCCATGCATGATAAATTCTGTCACTTAAAGGGGACGCTTGCTTGTCTATCGGAAATAAGGGAGGATCACCAGGAGCTGGGGATTCATGGCGGCTACGACGGCGCAGGGCAGGGCACTACCGGCTGGCGGTGCGCGGCTGCCTGCCACGGAGAGAGCAGGGAAGGGGGGCAGGCATGTGGAGAACCTTTCCGGCAGCCTCTCCTGCATCCTAATCAGCCGTGTGGGGTGCGAAGGGGGGGGGGGGGGCATTTCTGTCACATAAATAATGCGCATGGCTCCAGCTCAGGAGAACACGAGGCGCAGTCAGCGGACCGTGCGAGCGGCCCAAGCGTCCCACGTGCAATTAATTAGTATTAATTGTGCAACGAGGCTGGAACGCAACGGAGACATGGGTTTGCTGTGTCCTTTCCAGCCGTGCCCTCTGGGAGAACTCCACGGCACGCGGGAGACCGGCTGAAAGGCCCGTTAGTCAAAGACCCCCCGGTTATTTTAACACACCTGTGTGCCTGGGGGGGGGGGGGAGCTACAGAACAGGGAGGGGCCCCCTAATGTGCCCCCTGTGGTCAAATCCCACATCACAGCTCTCAATATCAGGGGAGGCAGGAAATACTGGTGTCCTGTTTGTTTGTGCAGGAGTGCTGACGGTCCCCTCACTGACAGCAAGAGGGAAACATGTTCCCCAGAAGCCAAAGGCCGCAACGGAAGATTAGACACACTCTATACGACATGCATCAAATGGCAAAAAAAACAAAGAAAGCATGCAAGTTTGCATCGGGAGAAAAACTTGGCGTTGCGGAAGCCATCACAATATACATTAAAAGACGACTTCGCCAACATTGACGGGATCTATTTTGTTTTCTTTTTTTTTATTTGCTGGCAGAACAGTGTCAGAGAGACAGATTTTTCCCGGAATCATTGGCCATAAACCCACGGTTTGGAAGAGAGAGATCATGTTAACAGATGTAAGAAGAGCCCAGATCTCTGTTCAACAAGCCATTACAAGACTGCAGAAAAACAGCGGCTTTCATTTGCAAATCACAACACTAGCACTTCACTTAATGTGAGAACAAACTTATTCCAGCACTGAACTTCTTACTAAAGCTCGAAATTTTATTCCACCCTGGCTAAAAAAAAACAAATGACGCTACGAATCATTACCATATTTACCTATATATAGAGGACACTGCAAAATAAATGGGAAATGAGATGAACATGTTTCACCCCATTCAAACTGGTTTAAAATAAAGGTTTTATACAGACATGTCTCTTCGATGCCCTTGAACAGCAGCCTACAATCCATTACATCCATTACACAGACCTCACCAGGTATACAGTCATTCACGTACCTGAATAATTAATTAATTTACAATCAAGCCATGTCATATGGTAATTAACACTAGCTGTTTATAGACCAGGGTGGAATCACATTATGCAGGGAGAAGTGAAATTAATGGAGGTTAGGCACAGTGGAGAGTGATCTCAGTCAAACGGCAGCATTCACATTACATTTCTCCATATTTCACCCCCCCCCCCCCCCCCCCACCACCACCACCACGTCCAATCACATCTTTCAGGCAAAGCGTCACCCGGGACGATTAGCGGGAAACTTTCCACAAATGCCTTGATTTGGTCACACCGGTGATGAGTTTAAGAAGCCTAAAAGGGAGCAATGAAGGGTATAATTGGGAGAGGAGTGACAAAGGGAGCAATGAAGGGTATAATTGGGAGAGGAGTGACACGCTTGATGAGCATTGTTCCTGGGTGATGGCGAGCAGAGCCGCCAGAATACCAAAGTGCCTCGCCGCCTCGTCCCACAGTCCTGCACTGTGTGGGCCCGCATACAAAGACCCCCGGCGATGGGGGCCCCGGCAGAGGTGAAAATTCATAGGAAGGCCGGAGGGAGTTCTCGGGAGACCACAAAGACAGACAGTGACCTCACAGCCCAGCACGGTCCAATTCTGCACTCTACCGGTTACACAATTAACCAATAGGGCTCAAGAATTGTTTTCCTGAGTTTTATTGGGTGACTGTCAGAAAGGGCCCACAAGGGAGGGAGTTCAGTCATCTGAAAAGATCCTGGATCAGAGAGGCCCACCCTAAGCTATCACATACCGTACGGAGAATAAAGGAAGTAGTTCCGGGATTTGCTTTCATTTGAGAAACAACAGGTTGGACCCCATAAGCAGCCTCTACTCTTCTCGTTTACTAATCAAAAGCAGGTGGCAGACCCACGCGCTTTCGGAGCCGATTAACGAGGCAGCGCTGGCTTCTGCCGCTTCTCGGCATACGTTTAATTATGCGAGCACATTGTTCCGGGCTATAATTGGCACTCGCGCTGCCATTAAAACAAAGCCAGGCCCCGCACAAACGATTCGCAGTAACGAATATGACCGCGTCACTGGAAAAGGGAGCATTTACTCCGAGAGCCGCGAAAAGCTGTGAGCTACTCTAGGGCAGTGTTTCCCAGTCCAGTCCTCGGGACCCGCAGACAGTCCACATTTTTGCTCCCTCCCAGCTCCCTGAGCAAAAATATATGCCGTCTAGTTGGTCCCTGAGGACCCGGTTCAGAAACACTGTTCTAGAACATTCCATAGTTCTGGCATCGCCATCACAGGAAAATGGGAAGGGAAGAGCATTAGAGAACAGCAGAAGGCCTGTATAACTCAGGGGTTAGGAGACAATTCCCTTTACTGACCTGTAACCCATCACTAAAACTTGGTCCAGTTTTCATGCCAGAAGTTATTGTTAAGTTCGGTCACAGAGTAAACTTATTTCTGTAAGTGGCTTCATCGTGTGTGGCTTATATTCCAGGGGTGCCAAAAAGCATCCCCATCCCATCCTCCAATTCCCGCATCCCGTGGATCTGCTCGAGCTCTTCCACACACCTCGCATGGCGGCACGCGCTCCCCCGAGGCGAGCCCTCATTCCCACCTCACGCTGAGACACTGCGCCCCCCTCCTGCATCCTCAGCATCTCACCCCACCCATCACAGCACCTTTCAGCACAGCCCCTGCGAAGAGCGAATACGGCAGTGGCACCAGGCAAGCGCCTTTTTGAGGTCAAAATGTCAAGAGCGACCTTAATATCAAGATTCCGCCCGGCGTCGCTTTGGTGTCGAATCCCCGGACGGATGAATGTGATTCCTCAAACCCGCAGACAGCGTCAGGGCGGCAAAGGTTACTGTCTGGATATCAAACAGCCAAAGCATGATGGGAACGCGAGGGCTGTACCACGAAAGGGGGGGGGGGTGGTAAAACAGGGCCAGGAGAGAGTGTTGTGATTACCTCAATCTGCCAGTGACAGCCCCCGCCCCCCACAAACCTCCCAGAGTGCAACTGAGGGAACAGCAAAGCAATAAGCCCAGTCCTCGAGGACTCAACGTCAGTGGGAAGCACCTGAACACCCCCCACGGAGGCGAGGGCGTGCCTACGTGCACCATCACCTCTACCGCGCGCGTCACTCTGAAACGAATCAGAGATCCATCCTTTCCAGCTCGCTCACCTCCCCGATGTGCCAGAGTGCCGATGCCACAGCACCCTGAAAAGGGGCAAAAGAGTTTCTAGGACTTGATAACGAGGCTGTCTTATTTTGGCACGTTTCGGCAAATGGGCCGCGTCGCTGTCAGTCCCGTCACCAGCGCCTTCGCCTCCAGAGAAAGACCCGGATAATTAGCCCCTCAACAATGGCGAGGCTTGTTGCATCGCTTTTGTTTGGAGCCCGGCACCCTTCCGTATTTCCCCCAAAAAATTCCTATCGCATGTCCCTGACTATTGCGCTAAAAGGTTTTTAATTCGCCGAGTCAACGAGCGCTGCTTATAACCAAAGTTAGAGTTCTGCTGGCACCGTGAGAGACGGCGATTTGTCCCCGCTGTTTAGCATGTAGATTAAAACAAAAGATCGACATCTGCTACGAATAATTGTACCCATTAGAGCCGAAATGCGAGGAGAAGGTTCACTGCCAGATCTGTGGAATAACAAAAGAGAACGATAGCATATATTTAGCTTACAGTTTCTGGAATCAAACTTAATTGCCTTTATTCAAAGTACATGGCCTTAGTCTCAGGAATTTCAGCAGAGGGGGAGGGGAGAGAAGTCTTGCGAAAATATGTCGAGCACTTACGACGACTCGATCCCGAATGCAAAAATTGCATAATAGTTTCTAATTATATTATTGAGAAAGGGACCACACTGAACAGTCAATGGCTGAATTACCAGGCCAGCGCCCAGATGAAATGATTTGCCAGTTGTAATTACAACTGACACTGTTTTTCATTTTGCCTCATGTCTTTCAAGAGGAAACATACACCCAGCTGTCAAGTAGACACTGAGGCTCGAGTTAATTACACAATTAAGACGTGCGACGCTTGACAGATACGGGCTCGTCGCGGAACCCCTGAAAACGGCAGATATGATCACAAAGGGGAATTCATCGCGCCATTTCCATCAGACTCCACTGAAAAGCGGAACTTTGGGCCTCGTCGAAATAGTTTATTTTCTCGTTCGGAGCCTTTCCTGCATCACAATGCTACTTAGTCAGGCAACACCAGCGTGTTCCCGCCACGCATTAGCACGGGAGTCACGCATGAATGTTATCGGACCAAACGACCGTAAACTGCAATTCTAAAGAAGCGGCCGGGATTAAAATTACATCCCTCCGGCGAGAAGCGGATTTAAAGAGACGGCTCACAATCAATCCGCACACGCCAATATAATTATGAGAAGAATGGATGGCTTTTGAAAATGTAGCACGGTAAACATGCTTGCCGGTGTTTTATATAGAAATATTTTCCTCAGCGAAAAGCAATCGGAGACAGGATGGGAAGTCTACACTTTTCCTTGAAGAAAGCCATTATACAGTGGGAATGGGTGAAATAAATCTGATATTAAACTCGGACAGTGATATGACCTTAAACCACTGTTAGAGGCACCATGAAATACTGGCTTGCAGTGCAACCAGTATGAGTACACACACCATAACAGCAATTCCCCAGGGAACACCGATGAAGATATACACAGAAAATTCCAGAAGTCAACCGTAAGATATAGCACAAGCTTGAAAGTAAGCCAGAGCACCACAGATGAAGTCACAGCAGACATTATGGGGACCGGTTAGTACTGTTTTAGTGACAGAGCGGGAGTATAGTTGCCAGATGTACAGGTCTTCCCTTGAGACAATAGGAGCGGTTAGTAATGGTTTAGTGACATAGCGGGAGTATAGTTGCCAGATGTACAGGTCTTCCCTTGAGATAATAGGACCGGTTAGTACTGGTTTAGTGACAGAGCGGGAGTATAGTTGCCAGATGTACAGGTCTTCCCTTGAGATAATAGGACCGGTTAGTACTGGTTTAGTGACAGAGCGGGAGTATAGGTGCCTGATGTACAGGTCTTCCCTTGAGATAATAGGACCGGTTAGTACTGGTTTAGTGCCAGAGCGGGAGTATAGGTGCCTGATGTACAGGTCTTCCCTTGAGACAATAGAACAGGTTAGTACTGGTTTAGTGACAGAGCGGGAGTATAGTTGCCTGATGTACAGGTCTTCCCTTGAGACAATAGGAGCGGTTAGTACTGGTTTAGTCACAGAGCGGGAGTATAGCTGCCTGATGTATAGGTCTTCCTTTGAGACAATAGAACAGGTTAGTACTGGTTTAGTGACAGAGCGGGAGTATAGTTGCCTGATGTACAGGTCTTCCCTTGAGACAATAGAACAGGTTAGTACTGGTTTAGTGACATAGCGGGAGTATAGGTGCCTGATGTACAGGTCTTCCCTTGAGGAGCGGTTAGTACTGGTTTAGTCACAGAGCGGGAGTATAGTTGCCTGATGTATAGGTCTTCCTTTGAGACAATAGAACAGGTTAGTACTGGTTTAGTGACAGAGCGGGAGTATAGTTGCCTGATGTACAGGTCTTCCCTTGAGACAATAGGAGCGGTTAGTACTGGTTTAGTCACAGAGCGGGAGTATAGCTGCCTGATGTATAGGTCTTCCTTTGAGACAATAGAACAGGATAGTACTGGTTTAGTGACAGAGCGGGAGTATAGTTGCCTGATGTACAGGTCTTCCCTTGAGACAATAGGAGCGGTTAGTATTGGTTTAGTGACATAGCGGGAGTATAGTTGCCTGATGTACAGGTCTTCCCTTGAGACAATAGAACAGGTTAGTACTGGTTTAGTGACAGAGCGGGAGTATAGTTGCTTGATGTACAGGTCTTCCCTTGAGACAATAGGAGCGGTTAGTATTGGTTTAGTGATAGAGCGGGAGTATAGTTGCCTGATGTACAGGTCTTCCCTTGAGACAATAGAACAGGTTAGTACTGGTTTAGTGACATAGCGGGAGTATAGGTGCCTGATGTAAAGGTCTTCCCTTGAGGAGCGGTTAGTACTGGTTTAGTCACAGAGCGGGAGTATAGTTGCCTGATGTATAGGTCTTCCTTTGAGACAATAGAACAGGTTAGTACTGGTTTAGTGACAGAGCGGGAGTATAGTTGCCTGATGTACAGGTCTTCCCTTGAGACAATAGAACAGGTTAGTACTGGTTTAGTGACAGAGCGGGAGTATAGTTGCCTGATGTACAGGTCTTCCCTTGAGACAATAGGAGCGGTTAGTACTGGTTTAGTCACAGAGCGGGAGTATAGCTGCCTGATGTATAGGTCTTCCTTTGAGACAATAGAACAGGTTAGTACTGGTTTAGTGACAGAGCGGGAGTATAGTTGCCTGATGTACAGGTCTTCCCTTGAGACAATAGAACAGGTTAGTACTGGTTTAGTGACAGAGCGGGAGTATAGTTGCTTGATGTACAGGTCTTCCCTTGAGACAATAGGAGCGGTTAGTATTGGTTTAGTGACATAGCGGGAGTATAGTTGCCTGATGTACAGGTCTTCCCTTGAGACAATAGAACAGGTTAGTACTGGTTTAGTGACAGAGCGGGAGTATAGTTGCTTGATGTACAGGTCTTCCCTTGAGACAATAGGAGCGGTTAGTATTGGTTTAGTGATAGAGCGGGAGTATAGTTGCCTGATGTACAGGTCTTCCCTTGAGACAATAGAACAGGTTAGTACTGGTTTAGTAACATAGCGGGAATATAGTTGCCTGATGTACAGGTCTTCCCTTGAGACAATAGGACCGGTTAGTACTGGTTTAGTGACACAGCGAGAGTATAGTTGCCTGATGTACAGGTCTTCCTTTGAGACAATAGAACAGGTTAGTACTGGTAGACTCTTACCAAATCTCTGGGACTCTGCATCCGAGGCTGGGTGTTCTAGAAGAGGTAAAGGGTGAAGAGTTAAGAAAAAACCTGGAGTCGCGAACCAAAACAATAGGACTCAAATCAACACAAAACAGGCAAGGCTGCAACACAACATGGGCCAACCTTTGGCCTGACCCACGGCTCAGCAGGGCCCAAGCGCGGAGACTGCACCCATTCACCAGTTGGTCGACAACAAGTAAAACCAGTAGCTTACAACAGCAGTGAAACAAACGACGTGACATTTGGTACACCATCTACAGCTTAAAGAAATCAATAACTGGCCCAGTCTAAGGATTTTTCTTAATTACAAGTTAATTAGCCTTAATTATTCACAATTAGTTTTTTTTTTTTTTAGTACGTGTCCCTTTGGTTTACACAACGATTTCCACAATTTGATTCTGTTCAACAGTCAGCGGGTAATAAAACAGACCTTCTGGGTCAAGAGCCTGAGTCATTCAGCTGCTACATGGAATCTGCGTGGGCGTATGGACACAACAGATAAAACCTTTGGCCATTTAAATGCAGCGTCTGATGCTTTTCCTCTGGCATCTCGTGGTTCCTCCAGAACCGGCCAGCACAAAAGGACAATGCGCATTCCTCGGGGTGTGACAGAACCCCGTCTGACCCGGTGTGGCCCGACAGAGGCATCTGGAACCCGCCGGGTACGTACGACATCACCGGCACTCAGCGGGAGGAACATAAACGTGACGAGAAGCGAAAGAGACGTCAGAGAGCGCCGGCTAGCGTGTTGCTAAGCTAGCGCTGGCTGCTGCTGCTCCCCTCTTCCTTGGCAGTGTTTTTTTTTTATGTATTTTTTTTTCTTTACCTGTGGTGATGCGGAGGCTGATGAATTATTCAAAGCCCCGTTACTTATGTATGCAGGACGAGAGGGAAGGTTTTGTCAGGCGTTCGCCTCCAGCCTGCCATATTATCATCATTGCTTCCACCGCTGTCTGGCATTCTTGTCACATTTAAGCTTCCCTTTCCTTTGTTCATCTGACTCCCCCAATATTGAGCCCCCCAGTCACCGTTCCCCCCCCCCCATTTACCTTTCTGCCTCTGCCACCCCGGCACACGCCCATTCCCTCATGAACAAAAAACATCCACAACATCATCTCCTCGACCGATGCCTGATACTTCGTAAATGTCTTTTTAATACAGGCAGTCCGTCCATCTCTTTTCAATAGCCCACTTATCTAGTTACGCTCACAGTTGTTTTCAGCCCCGAACAGGGAGGACATGAGGGAGGGGGCACTTAACAGGGTCCCGGGTGTATTCTCCACGGTAAGAGGCTGATCACTCACTCACGTGGCTCTCGGATACACGCAGAAACCCGGGGCCATTCGAACCCACTGCCCCCCCACCTCCCTCCCACCCCACGAGCGTCTCCGCTGCTGCCGCTCTCAAAACAACACGCACAAAATGCTCTCCTGAAGAATGCAGACAAGCGCGAATGACCGAGAGGAGCTTCGCTAGACGGTTCATGGGAAGGAGTGGGACGGATTACAGTCTCGATTCAACAACGGAGATGGAACGCAACCTCACGAATACAAAACAGCACACTGAACAAGTCAGGGCACGCCCAGTCCAAAGCTGACAAGAGCTCCGCTAACAGCCGTGACCTTCTCCGGGTCCGTTTGGCTATGTCTGCCAGACCTCTCCACCCATTCGCTACGACCAGGAGAAAACGTGAGAGCGCAGACGCCCCGGGAGCGAAATCGCGGTAACGAACAGCTTCCGATAGCTGCAGCCATACGTGAGCCATGTCTCCAGCCTACTTAATGGGAGGGGCAAATGTACAAACATTTGTCAGTGGCGCGTTGCAGCTGTCCGACGAAGAGGAAACACAGACCCGTGTCTGCAAACATTGACACTGTGCAGAATGAATCCTGATGCTAAACACCCTGGCATGATCCGCACAAAGATTTACAAGCCCATCTCCCGGCTGCCTGTCTCGCTCAGATCACGACCACAGCCTGTCACGCAGATGACAGCTGCTCATTCTGTGAGCTCTTCACTGTAATACGAGTCTAGATTTATAACTAAATCAAGAGCCGAAGAGAACTTAGTGGCTTCAACCAGACTCCGCCCCTACTTGTCCAAACATCACATAACCCCGCCACCCACCACCACCATTCAATGACAGCTCCTTTACATCATGCTTCAAGCAGGCTTCCATAACTGCTGATCCAGCACAGGGCACGATGAGCCTGGAGCGTATCGCAGGCAGCACATGGCAGCCACTGCGGGGAATTCAAAGAGAGCAGTTCATCTAACCTCATGTTCTTGGCCTGTCTGAGGAATATGGAGGAAACCCATACAACATACATATATGTGTGTATATATATATATATATATATATATATATATGACACACACAGTTCAAACTCTGGGGGATTTTAAACCGCAAACAACAAGGCCTAAGGCTACAGCGAGAAGTATTCCTCGTTTACCTCTGCGATACTCAATTATGGTACTGCAACATGGATTCTAGGAAATCTTCCAAGTTCCATTACATGATTAAGAGATCAGAAACGGAGTTACTTAGATTCGGTCAAAACAATCATTTGAATCATGTGGTTCAGTGTCAGGCTGGTACGAATTCCAAGGCCATGACTACATAGCCTCAATATACGACAATAACTCAGAATCAATAACTAAGTCCAAGAGGAGGAGCCAAACCCATTTGCTGCTATGGCAACAAGAAAAACTTGGGTTCGTCTGTATCCCTGGTCGCACACGAATGCCAAAGAATGCAGGGCGAAATCCATCTTAATCCTAAATACCTCTTTCAAGATGGCACTCCCATGTACCATGTCGGTGACCACATGCCCACTGCGGCACCATACTCATGAAGGAAGGTAAATTCCGGAAAAAAAAAAACTTTCCTGACGCACCTGACACTTGCCATTTCTAGGCTGAGGTCCAGGAAACTCCACGAAGACTTTTTTCCAACCTGCGTTCCTGGCTGTTCCTCCAAGACCAGGCGGCACAAACGGGGAGCAGATGACTCATTTACAAATGGGAGGACGTCCATCCTTATATTCCAATTATCCCACTTACTCGATCTTGGGTCACGACGGGCCGAATGTACGGGCGCACTGTAATCAGCTGTGCGTTAGAAGAAACCGTGACCTATGATGAGATCCTGCATATGACTAATTAGGGAGAGCAGGGATGGGTCCTGGAGGTGATTTAAGCTGCTGGACCGCTTAGTGTGAGAGCACTCAGGAGGAGGACCAGGCAAAGTTTAAATTATTCAACCTTCTGATCTCGCCGAGCAGAAAAATGGAGTTTCTCAGTACCGGCTGCAACCCAGAATCGTAATGAGTAACCCATAGCCGCCTAAAATAAACCCCATTTCTAATGAATCAATGCGGGATCCGGAAGAATCCAACCGAGGGAGACTTTTTACTTTATGATTGGCTCTCATTTATTCCTTTCTCACTGTTACTTATGGGCTGCTGACTCCAGCACTCTTAACAGTCCCGACGACATAGAAGCTAAGCAGGCCATTAAGTGCATTTTTTTTTTTTTTTTTTTGCTTGGTGGTTTAATGAGGTTCACATTCCCTCTCGAGAAAAAACAGAGATTGCGCAAGTTCATGGGGGGGAGGGGGGTAAACAAGGGGGGTATCGAGGCACGATGGACGGCGGTAGGTAGGTGCTCACCCCTTCCCGTGGTTGTACAGCATCTTCTTGCTCCTGTCGCAGAACTACCAAAGTGACAGAGCCCCCCAGAGGTGTGGCCCGCAGAAGGCCCACAATCTGCTCCTGAGTTCTTCCATTCACGTCCACGCCATTCACCTGTGGGGGGGGCGGGGATAAGGAGTCACTTGTGGGAGTTTTACCTACACATAAGTGTTCTGAGGGCAGAAGAAAAAAATGATTGGTTATCTCTCTGAACCAATCAGATTGTAGAGGATGTAGGGCCAAGCAACTAGAGGAGGCGAGACCAACCACATCCCCTGGTTGCTTGGACCCACCTCCTCTACAATCAGATTGGTTATTATCTCCCTGAACTCATTATTTTTCTTTCTGCCATCAGAACATTTTTGTGTAAATAAAGTTCCCATGAGCTAAAAAGTCACAGCAGACACACCCTTGATATGTGATTCGCTGAAATGCAAAAAAAATTAGTGCGAATGGACGAGTGACACAAAGGTGAATGTCACTCACCTCCAGCAGGCGGTCTCCCGCCTTCAGTCGGCCATCTTGGATAGCAGCCCCTCGGGGGAGGATGTTCTTCACATAAATGGGTGCAGAACCTCCAAGAGGGACGTCCCGAGACGTAATGCTGAAGCCAAGTCCCTCTGGTCCTGGACAGACACAAGAATGAAGAAGCCAGGTTTGCGCTGGACAGTTCAATCAGTTTATTTACATCCGTTTCCTCATAGCATGTTGTGACCTCTGACTTGAATGGCTTCTTTGGTGTTTGTACATTTTACTACCTTCTGGTACATATTTTATAATATGCTGCTCCATTCATCTGTCACTGGCCACCTGTACTCTTGGAAAGGTCTGATTTAGACGTGACCTAAATTCTGCCATTCCACCCATGCCGAGGATGCCCTATCAGTGCCAGATAGCGTCATGCAAGATGCAGAAATAGAGTAGGACGTGCTGAGGGCACAGACAGGGACCCCTTTTTGGTGACCCAGGGGTACTTTCACCACACAACACAGAACTTCAGACTCCCAGTGATCAGACTGAATGTCCTACGACTCACAAGACTGCACAAGTAACATAAATGCAAAACTTTTACATCATTACTGACTTATGCAGGTTAAATACAAAAATATCCCAATCAAAACCAAGCCCACAGCATAAAATCAGCCGATTGAGACTCCACTGGAAGGGAAACAGCCCCCAATCATGCGTGCAACTATTTCCACATCCAAACACAAGGTGCTTGAGGCACAATTAGCCCAACAGGGCTCTTGTTTGTGTCCCTGTAAGGAAAACACCCTTTAACTTCTACTATGACCTCAGAATCCTCCAGACAGCAAACATACCCATTGAAAGACATGAACAGATCAATAAATGAGCAGCATGGAAAGACTCCCCCAGCTTGGGATGAATGCCAGCGAAAGGTCGAATATCGGAATCCTTGAAGACAGAAGTCCGTAAACGTGTCTTAGGCCTCTGGGTTTGACACGTGCTACCTGATATATAACAGTGACGTCTTCATTGCTCTCTTAAATGACAGGCAAGTCAGGAAGGTCTCTAATTCGCATTCCACTTTCCCAAGTTTAAGCTGAATACATGCCGCTCACATCACCTTGACAAACAGAGTGATTAACCCCTAACAGCATGGGGTTAACCACTGAGGCGATCCGCTGTTCTGCACCCGGGGGCTGCCGAACGATGTTTGTGGGGTGATCTCCCAACGGCTGAGCTTGTTTATTGCTCTCCCAAATTCCAGGCTCCCCAACGAAGACTCGTCTTCCCAGAGAACGCGGAGAAGGCGCCATGAATCATTTAGCGCCGGGGCATCGCGCGCCGGCAAAAGGATTTCATTTATTTATTCACACAGTGGCGCACCTGGTGCCCCTCCTTCAGAATGAGCTATTGTCACTCTCCATTCAGGCCCTCGGCGGCGCGCGGCATTCTGCACACGGCACAATGACACTGACGGATGCCGACTGACACGCGGGCGATCAGCTGGATTTCGCTCTGCCTTTGTGATCTAACTATGGTGTTGATTTCTGAGTGTACCTCGAAAAACGAGGCAGACAATACGAGAAATGAGGTTTCCAAACCCCCCAGTAGGAGTGGTGGGGGGGGGGGGGGGGCGGGGGGGGAGTTAATCACAGTGCAGTTCCATTTGGCTAAAACAGTCGACGACTGACATACACGATAAACCAAAAAATAACATTAACCTGCGGACCTTTGAGTGTGGCGCTAGAGGAACAAGAACAAGGGCATAGTGGCAACAGTATGACAATAGTCTGACCTTTCTTGAGGTGGATGTCAAGTCTCCGGCCAACCTTCTTGGCATAGCCCATATTTGGGGTGGAGCCCGCTGCTGTCGGCTGGCCTGTAGAGGGCGTGGTGCTCCTCGGCCGCTGAGGGGAAAGAGGCGGACCCAGAGGAGGCTTCCCCGCGGGACCGGTGGCGTGAGGCAGCGTGGAGCAGAAGCTGACCTTCTCCTGCTGCATGTTGGCTGGTGGCTGGGTCCGTGGGCCGGCCTGAGACATCCTGTGCGGGGTGCGGTCGGGCCTCACCACCAGGCTGCTTCTTTCACCGGCCCAGGAACTGCTGGAGAATGGACCCGGGGAGCAAGCGGGACTCCTCTCGCTCTGAGAGAGCCACTCGTACTGGGGCTTGTGTGCTGCAGGAACCACGTGGAAAAGGATGACAGGGGTCCGCAGCGCCTGCCGGAACATCTGCTGGGCTCTGTTGGGTTGGGACAGTGATGCAGACAAAAACTAATTAAGACCACGAGCGGAACACGTCAGACTCTCTGACACAACAGCTACCGCGCTTTGTGGAAATTCGGAAACGCGGAGAGCTGACGACAGGCTGACTTTAACTTGAGCAATTAATAAACGGCAAGGAGTGTGGAGATTACCGAAAAGCATGGCATTAGCTAGAAAATAAGAGATTTTATCAGGCCAGGGCAGAATTAACTGCAAGTCCTTGGGGAATATTATCTACTGTAGAACACGGCCGCAGTCCGCTTGGCCAGAGTTACTGATAAGGAACTGCAGATAACAGGAGGAAGGATCTTAATGCTTGAATGGGAGGGTCATAAACTAAATTCATCATATAGGTTCAGTCTGTATAGTATTAGGAAAAACTTTTAAATATACAAAATGTTTAATACATACATCAGATATATAATGAATGCTCATTGGCTAACAGGTGAATGACACGCCCTCTCTGACTGGATGAAAAGGGAGAGGACGCCAAACATCCGTCAATTCCTATTGGTGAAAAGGGTATTAAGGAGCAAGGATGCTGCTTTCATTGGTGAGGTGTAATACTTGGCATGTAGCGGGGCCTGTCGGCATGAAGGAACACGCCATCAAACCTCTGCTACATGAACAGACAAAGCAGAAGAGGCAAACCTAGACCAAAAGGCCGAATGAAGCAGGCTTTGGGAGCTGGAAAATTGGATAAAAACCCCTTGAAGCTTCTGAATCCATGATGGTCTTAATACATAAGGCATTTAGCATATAGATGGCCGTGCCGAGAAACAACTCAGCCTGCGGTCTGAGACGATAAATGATGGGAACCATCCGACGCGTGTTAACATCCCTGTGCTTCGCCCTTCATTACGACACACACGACAGCACGCCGAAGCCGTCTGAATACATCACTGACAGTCGCTGATTGGCCACCGCTAAAGTAAACAAGATGCCTCACGCGGAGTTCCGCCGGGCAAAACGAGCCTTGCAGAATCCATCTTGTTCTTACTCTAATTGTTGAAATTAAAGTGAACGCCACTCCCGAAGAGAGCGGTGACAGCCCAGTAATCACAGGGCCTGGGTCCGATCCGATCGGAGAATGAATTATTACATTACAGGACTCTGGCTTGACTTAGATTAACGACCTCTGAATGTGTAATCATGCAAAAAAATGCTAGCAAGCTCAAATATTTATAATTATATGACCTGTATCATTAAACTGACATTTTTTAGGAAACACAGCGAGCGATATTGCAGTGGGGAAAAACCAGACCAAGAACCGAAATGCTGCAAATTAAGATGGGGTGCGGGGCTTGCTATTGGTTCATCACAGCAGCATCTAGGAAGTGTCGAACCACTGTGCCGCTTGGAGCCAAGGTGGGCCAGGAAGCTGTCAAAGGAATTTCACAGGCAGAATCTGATTGGATGTTAGTCACTGGGCGAGAGGGGGAAGCAAAGGCACATGACGCAGAAAGACGATGGGCAAGCCCACACAGGGTAGGAGTCTTACTGTTCGAATCGAACGTTGCGCAGGTCTCCGTTATTAATCCGTACGATACAGTCATTCTCCTGGAACAGACTCTGTTCCTCAGCTTTGCCTCCTCGTTCCAGACGCTTCACTAAGAGTCCCAGGGTCCTGAGAAGAGCCAGACCACATGTGACCTACGCTATGCTAGCTGGAACAGTCACATCACATAGTATCTGTGATTTTTTTTTTTTACCACCCCAGCGATGCTGCAAAGCTCAGAAAGCGTAGCTAGTCCGTTTCAGTGGCCGCCAAACGCATCGCACACAGCCGATACGAATCGCGAAGACATAAAGCCAGGCGTCAGCACAGAAGATGCAAGGGGCAGAAAGTTGATGGAAGGGGAGGGAGAGAGAGAGAGAGAGAGAGAGCGGAGAGCTAGTGTGACAGCATCCGATTCAAAGTTACGAGTCAACATCACAACGCTTTGCGTTTGGTTTTCTGCACACACGATACGATCTATGAGTAAAGCCTGGCAATTTAATTCCACTTCTTACTTAATAACACCTGTCCTTCCTGCTTAAATCTCAGCTAACAGCTAATTTACCTGGATAGCATCAAGTGAGGAAAATCAGGTTGGACTTCAGCCCACAGGGAAAAGTGTTGCACACTGATTTATATGCAAACGTACATGAATAAGCAACAAGCCAACAGCTTATCACGGTGAGCCAGTTAGAATGGAGTTGAATGACAGCTGAGATGGAGAGGAATGAAGACAGACAAGGTGGGTGTGGGGTGATATTCACCCGGCAAAGGGAGGGGACGCAAGCGTGAGGCCTAGAAGTACGGGACGCACACCGCGAGAAAAGCCGCCGCACGGCGCCGGGGTCATCCGCGCTGCCCGCTAGGCGGTTTACCTGCGCTCGCGTACACTGAAAGGCACGACGTGGATTCCCAGAGGGCCGCCATCATTGGATACCTCCACCAGCTTTACAATCTCACTGCGAGACAATGATGAGTGGGTGGTGGCAGGAGTGGGGAGTGGGGAGGGGGGGGGTGAGGAAGGGGACAGGAACAAAATGAAAAATGCAAAAAAATAAAAATAATAATGACAGATGTCTCAGCGGGGAGGTCAAACCATTCCAGTCCTCGAGGGCTAAAATGGCTCTATATTTTAAAGGAAAGGATAAAGTAAATGTGGGTGGGGGTGGGGGGGACGAACCCAGCCAATCACAGGTAGCTCGCATATCATTTTAAACAAATAGTGACTACCTTTGGAGAAAGGTAATCATCGGAGAAGATCTGCACAATTTTCCTCTCAAATTGGATCAAGATTCTCGTCATTCGTGAAATGAACTTCATCAGCGGGCCATGAGTATATGCTTGTACTTACTCGAGGGACTGAACCGGCATGTGATCCAGACCAGAATCAGCACGTCCCAATGGCTCGATTCGGCCATTCTCTCTCTCCCTCACATTCTCATCCTAGAAAACAAAAGGTAGTAGGGGGTGTTTGTGAAGAGGGGAACCCCACGGCCATAGTCAAAGACCCCAGCAGGGGGCACGTCCTGCAGGTGTGTTCCTGGTTAGAGGACCGAAAAGAGGGAAGACTATTGGGGCATCATTGGCCAGGTGTTAAGCTGAATACCTGCAACTTAACAGCTGCAACCTGTATCACTGAGAAAAAGCTGGATACAAAAGTTGTGAAGGGTTTGGATTAAACCAAATCAAGTTACCTTAAATTGTTTAGTCTATACATTTAAGGATTATAATGCGCACAACATGAGAGAAGAGCAATCAGGTTCAATGGGCTTTACTGAGTGCATTAGACCTTGTTCAAAGGAAGGGTTTAAAAAACATTGAGGATATACATTTCCCTCTTTCCGACAGCTGTGGGATAGAAATCGGCTTTCTTTGCTGCTCTGAAGAGACTGTGGAGGCTATGCTTTCCGAGTTTAAGAGCTGAAATGGGGAGGGCTTCCATGGTTACGTACGACGGAAGCCACATTTGTCACGATCCATCTCAACGTTACTCCAAGGCATGACTGCGACGGCTAATCCTTTTCGCCACGCCGAGATTAATTACGAGTCATTCAGGTCATTTACAATAACCTGGGAGAAGAAGACCTCTCAGGCCACGCAGCCGAGCATGAATGGTCACGCGCTACAGATTCGGACACGCACCAGATTTTTAGGTCTGATTAAGGACGCTTGGGGTAGGTTTGTTTCTGACTGAATACATCTCCATTTTACCGGAAAAAAAAAAAAACATGAACAAAGAGCGTGGGATGAACGTTATTCTTCATGAGTGCTCAAAAAGAAAAATGAACAGACAGGCGAGAAGCCGGACTTGGTGTGAGGTTACGGTGTTGCTCACTGCGCCACGCGCCACCTCCCTCCATCTATCATTCAACAAATCCCTGCTAAAAATAAAGAAAATTACTGCACGCATATCTGTAAGGCTGCCAGATATCTGAGGTAAGCCACAGTAAATATGAAGTTATTTATTCATATTTATTTTTCAGAAGGAGGGAAAAAATTAGACCACTTTGACAAGAAAATAATAATGCTATAGTTAGGCCTCTTGGCACGTTTCAGTATCTGGTCGACCGGCTTCCCATGGAAAAGGTACAGAGGCTGGGAACCAAAATTCAGTCACATAGTCGGAGTAAATCATTTATAAGGAAACAGCCGTTTTTTTTTTTTTTGCCAGGAAAACCTTTGCCTGGTCCAACCCCCTCCCATCAGACTCGCCTAAGGAACTCTGCAACAACCACGCTGTACCCAGCACAGGGAATGTTGCCATTCCAGCCAACCAGTCAAAGGCTGGCGGAGGAATTCCTGTTCTTGACAGTTCCTAGCTGTTTAGCACACGTGCCAGGAGATCGACCTTCGTTGCGCTTGAGGTTAGCCCCGACATGATGTGGACTGTTCCAGAACCCCCCTCTGAGAGTGGTTCAATCTAGCGAGGAGGGAGGAGATCTGTCAGGTGAACGTGAGTGGAGGAGAACACCTCAGCCACAGCAAAGAACACCCCTAAAGTAATTCCCTTAAAGTTTATTCCATTATTAATAAAACTGCCAATCATGGAGCCCTGTACTTCAGTAATTCTGCCATTTAATAAATAGCTTTCTGAAACTCAAGAGGAACAAAATAAACTCACACGAGAGGTGTGATGTGTACCTCTGCCTGGCATGAAGCGGACAGACAGACAGACAGACAGACAGACAGATAGATAGATAGATAGATAGATAGACAGACAGACAGACAGACGGATAGACAGATGGATAGATGGATGGATGGATGGATGGATGCTGCCAGACAAAGCACAGCAGGACCGCAGATCACAGATAACAACCCCCCCCCCCCCCAAACACTGACATCGTGGGCTTACTGCGGCAAACAAGCAGTTTAATTAGCCTCTTCACTGGCTTTTCCTTGCACACGCAAACGCAGCAAAGAAAACACTTTGAGAGAAGCACCCCCTGACTCGCGAGGCCGCAGCGCCAGCGCTGGCTTCAGTCCTAATTAAAACTCAGGCCGATTAAAAGCAGGAAACTCTGGCACGCAGGAAGCGGGCGGCCAGAATTCACAGCATTGTTACGGACAGAGTGAAGAGCCGGGGAAGCTGACCTTTACTAAAATAACAGCCACTCACTGCTACCAGGATATGGTCCCCGTCGACTCCAGCCAGACTTATTTAAACAGGCCGTCAGGTATAAAAACGAAAACAAGAGGAGTGGCCCACTTAACATTAACCACTTAACGCACACATGCATACATGTGTGCACAGACACACATGCATAATTATTATGCACAGAATATACGACGAAATGAGAAATAATGCATGACCTCGGAGTTCAGTGGCAATAGGGAAAAGAGGCATGTATATCAGAAAATAAAAACCCGCCAACCCCCACACCAACAAGCCACGTGACGACAGGACTAATTCATGCCTCCCCCACACTATCACAGCACAATCTGCAGGCACGGTAAAGCGAGCGCAGCTCCCAAAATACACTTCCACTGACAGGCCTTTGAGGGAAATGTCAACCTCAGTGTGCGGAGCGTAAACATGGGCTATTCCGATTCCCATTCCCTTGGGGGTGGTGTGATGACCCGCACCGCACCGCGCGCTCCAGCCCTCGGCCTTTATTTTTAGAATCACCACGGCAAACTTCACAGGGAAGTAAATAAGGGGCCGCGGGGAGGAAACCGCGGCGACTGAATGAGATGCTCTTAAGCACCATTTATAAAATGTCACCCGGAGAAAATAAAGACAGATGCGTGTTGAATATTTCATGTTACGGCTGTAAAATAAAAGAACACAGCCAAGGTAAAGTGGATGAAGTAGAATAAAGGGAATGAATTTCAGACAGATGCGTGCGCCCTTCTGTGTGTGTGTGTGTGTGTGTGTGTGTGTGTGTGTGTGTGTGTGTGTGTGTGTGGGGGGGGGTGGGGCGGAGAGATATCTCCCTGAAGTCTTGGGGGGGCCCTCGTGCGCCTGCCGAAAATGCCCTTTCGGTTTAATCCAAAAAGACAGTGACTGTGGGAAGGACAACACACCGGTCAGCGGTTTGCTGCACAAGGACACAGTGCCGAAGACCGCCATCAGGATGTGAACTAGAACATTCCCCCAGAATTCCACACATCTAAGGGCCAGTACTGGTTTCTATCATATATGAAAAGCAGGATATATTCAATGTTTGAGGACTAACATGATACATTTTTTAAGGGGGAGTCAGATGATTGGAATTAATCCCACTGAACTGATCTGCCTGTCCCTAATTCACATCAATATGTCAGTATTTTTGTGTGGTGTTTCACTCCACCCGAGAAACCCAGATATCGAATGACAGGCTGCCCAACTCCTCTAATCTTCATCCCTGTGATCACTCACCCAGCTCAGCCCTGCTTTGAGTTTATTTTTTCTTTAACTTTCCCATCTGTGAAGTCAGGCCCCTGTTCCCATTTGTGTCATGTTAGCTCAGCCCTACCCTGTCCCCGGTCCCTCTGCTATGATTTTTATTTTTTGTTTTTATAAATAAACCCCTTCCTTCCCACGTCACATGGCTCTGCCGGGCACACAGACTAATGTATGACCTCGTCCTCTTTCCCATGGTTCCCTGGCCATTCCCTGAACCCCAACACTCTCCGAGGCCTACATGCATTCTCCATAATGTAAAATACACAGGAAGGGAAAAATGTTAAAGTGTCATAATGATTACATTATAAATATTTAAAGCAGAACAGGAGTCTATGACTGTCACGATAAATGGTAAACATTAGATAGCCACGGAAACGTCTCCAATAAGTTACACCGAGTCATTGTGAAGGGCTTTATACAGAGCTATTTCCTTTACAGCAGAAAGATTTCAGACAGTTCCCATGGAGAGAGAAACTAGGCGACTTCATAGGAAACGACATATTGGTCAACATTAGTAACTACTTCTACACAGCTACAGAACAGCAAGCTAGTCTGACCAGACAGCCCCATGACAGAGCCCAAAATAACCCTAAACCTTACGGCATAACCAGCCACAGCCTGTTTAAGGGCCGCGTGGGGCCGGGATTCCAGTCTTGTCGCTAACGGCGACCAGCCGGCCTATCACAGAAAAGCCTCTGCGGGCTGTTTGGCTCAACGTGCAGAGAAGTGGCCGAGCGTGTCGAGAGCGATGAGAGTGGATCGGAGACTTGCAGCTTCAGGCTCCATCCTCAACTTTCAGAGGACAGATTTTGCACTTAGAGCAGTGTTTCTCAATCCGGTCCTCAGGGACCAGCAGACAGTCCACGTTTTTGCTCCCTCCCAGCTAGGGAGCAAAAATGTGGACTGTCTGACAGAGAGCTCAGAGCTAGCAAAAACGTGGATCGGCTGTGGATTCCCAAGGACCGGATTGGGAAATACTGCCCTAGAGCAGCAAACCAGCCTGCTTTGCTCAGAAGAAGCAACTAGAAAACTGGCAGATAAATAGCATATACTATATTTGGGGTGGTTAGCACGCAATGCTAACAGGCAATAACTTTGGACCATTTCAATCTGAAAGTTTCCCAGTATTATGCTAACCTTCCAAACCCCATCTTGGCACCATGGCAGAGTGAAAACAGGCTGGAGTGATGCACCGTTTCTCTAGAGACGCCGGGTGCATGCAGGGCAGGCGTATGGTCTACCTGCTCCTTGCGCTCCACCCAGGGGTCCACCACGGCGTGGCTGGTGCTGACAGAAGAGCGGGCGTTGTCCCTCTGAAAGGCCCTCTGGGATACCCAGGACCCAGCATCCCGGGGCAGGCTGCGATATGTTTCCAGGGCACGGCCCTGCCAACGAGACGACTCCATGACGAGACCGGTGACTCTTCGTTTTTTAGGACCGATGGAGAACTTCAGTGGAGTTTCACAGTGAGATGGCAATCTGCCACCTTCCTCCCATTCAGACATTGCGACGAATGCTGGGATTATACGCGGCAACACTAAATAACTCCTATGTTCTCGGGGAGCAGAGCCCGCTATGCCATGTTCTGGCTAAACACCCATAAACCTACAGGAACATGTTCTTGGACTGAACTCAGTAACACCCAAAAATGAGAGGCAGGTTACACCGTTGTAGTTCCATTCCACGGGGCGCTTACTCTCCCAGAACTCACAGCGTGACAATTTACATCCAGTCAAATCAGCATTAGCAACATCGGTCATGCAGTAACGAAAAAATACACAAGCCCAGGTTATTAATCAGGGAACAGGGGACCGGGAACATCAATGCTTTGTTGAGGGCAACCCCGTAAAAGGAAGAGAATTGACTAATTCTTTCTGTATTTCCTCTAGAGATGGCAAGCATATTTTTAGTCGGACTACATGATTTTATTACATGCTCTGTTAAAGATCTCGGTTTGTTTGGGCATGGCTGTTTTAGCGGAGAAGAAAAGGAATCATTTTACAGGGATTGCATTCTACAAATTTCGACAGTTTTACAGTGCTATGCAGCCGTGATTCTTTTCACAGAATGAAAGAAATAAAAGAAATGAAACGTAAAATAAAAATATAAAGTCAAATAAGGCAATTTTTCCCTTCATATCTTTAAGAGGTCACTAGTATCATTAATGAATAATTCTGAAAATAACATCTTCTTTCCCTAACAAAAAAAAAAACAATGTGGTTAAAACAACAACATGATATGTGCAGTTGTGTAGTTATACAGCAATCGGCAAATGAATCAGTGCACTGCCATGTTCCCTTCAGTGACTGGTGGGAATGATGTCGTTGCCATAGCGCCGAAGGCTTGCCATCGATATCAGGGGGTAGCCATTTTGATGGGTTAATTGGGTCCTTTTTCATTTGCGTACCGCCAAGAAGTCAAGGCGAGCAGCTTCCCAGCCTAGTGTCATTTCACACATGAATAATAACATGGAAGATTCCAGCACTAAAGAAAAAGGCCTTCTTAAAGGTAACAATGAAGAAAATCTAAGAATAAGCCCACTTCACAGAATTCCTCCTGTTGCTTTAGACACATAAACATGTCTGTCACTTACATGGTGTCATTAGTGACGTTGCATCTTTAGTGTCGTTAGTCTCTTCTCATATAATTCAGCACACTGCTATTCGAGACGTGTTACATACGACAGGTGCAGGTCCTATGGGTTTTTAATTCCTAGATTATGGGAAAAATTAAAACCATCTGGATGACAACCAAGTGTTGAGCCACTAAGCAGTTTTGGTTCCGTTACCCATCATACTCCCTCGTTTTGATATTAGATACCTGTGTTCACTGCATGCATATGACATCGATCACATGACCACTATGGGACGAAGCTTGACATAAGGCGCCAGGAGTCGTTACCCTGCAGTCCAGGCTGTCGGTCGCTCCGGGAGATGTGCGCGGCTTGAGGAATCCGACCGTGGTGGACCAACGCGCAGGCTGCTGGCGGGAAGGCTCGCCTCGCACAGGCCGGGAGTCACGGAAGGAGGCGCTGAGGACGGCGAGGGCGGGGTCGCTGCTCCGCCGCACCTGCAGGGGCATGTCTGGTGGAGGAAGGGTCGGGGGAGGCGTTAGATGAGACACACGGCAAGGTCGGTGGCTCACACGTGTCTGAGTCGGCATCAAACAGACGGGAAACACCCATCTGGTCAGGTGACCCAGAAACACTCACATGTGACACGTGCACAGCTAAATCAAGTACACGAACCTAGAACCAACACCACACTGGAGTAACCCATTCCTGTGTCAATTCAGCTGCAAAGAATTCTCTTGAAAACATCGACTCCCAGTCCAAATACAGACGCTCCCCAGGTCACAACGAAGTTAAGTTAAGATAAACCTGTTGTACGGTGAAAATATCATAAAGTGAAAATGCATTTTAATACAGTACACCTACCCTAACAAACGTCAAAGCCCAGCCTACCTTAGAAATATGCTCGGAACACTTACATTAGCCTACAGTTGGGCCAAATCATTAACACAAAGCCTATTTTATAATAAAGTGCTCAATATCTCGTGAAATTTGGGGAATAATCATACCCACTGTAAAGTCGAAATATCGTAAGACAGACCATCGTAATCGGGGAGCGTCTGTATCTATACCATGAATTGTAAAACTTTCCAGGACAGTCCTGTGCTGGAGGACCGTGTCTTTATTATTAGACAGGAGTAGTAAAGGGGGAGACAAGGGCCGTGACTAGTAACAAATCCAGCTAAAGTCATCACTCATACTTACCTGGTTGTCACAGTAACGTGATTTTTCAGACCGAATGAAGTGTTTATGCATTACAGATTAAAAAAAATACCATTGACTTTCAATGTTTAATAAGCCTAACTTAAAAACAATGATGAAAACACAACAGCATTTTTAAACAAGCATAATCATGAAGTTTTTAATACACTTCCCAGCTTTGCAAGAGTACTTGCTCAGTTGAGAGTTTTTGAGCAGGTTCAAAGAATCGCTGTAACTTTCATCCCATCTGCGATGATCTCTCGGGACAACATGGAAGGAGTAAAAACCCTTGCGCAAGCAAGGACAAGGCCTAAATTTATTGCGTTACGCATTCATGTCAGGATCATGTTACTGAGAGCCATGAGAATTTCTGGGAATAAAGACCTTGGGAAATCGAAATCACATTTTCATTCCAGGTGAAAATGAGTAACAAGAACAGCTTTAACGAGAAGCTCATTGACAAGAGCTCTGATCCATGACGAGGCGACACCAGAACACAAGAACTGCTGGGTATGTAATGCCCAGACCAGTTCTGGAACTGATTGGAGTTCTGGAAGAGCTCAGCCCGTTGCAGAATCAAACGACATTGCGAAACGTTGCAAATATTGAACGGACAAGCCGAGTCACCATGGTGATGGGGGAAGAAAGGGAAAGCGGCCTTATTTTCTCATGCGATATTTATACATATTCATCATGACCAGACAGACAAGGTTACCGAAAAAGATGCATGTTCCCTGTAGCCCCGGCAGAGAAGACGATGCACTCTACAGGAGAGATACACTGTTCCTGCTGAGCAGGGGCGCGCCACATTCCTCACTGCTGACAGCCCAGGACACAGAGGCTTCACCAGAGGCCCACGAGAAGTGCCCGACCAGCTGAGGCGATGTGGGCCCCAGCGAAAACGTACTGGTCATGTTCCAGCACCAGAAACTGGGGCATTACAAGTGCCAGATGACACCGGTCTAACCAAAGATGGAGTCTGAGCTATAGAAGCGGGTCTCTGCTCTCGTAATAAAACACTCCCATAATTTAATGGCTGTTGAGTGCTTGCTAATGACGACGCAGCATATGTTACGTGTTAAATGTTTACGGCCGATAGAAGTCAGTCTTGAGTAACTATCTGAAACAAAGAGGCAATAAAATAAACATTGGAGGTGGAGTGCGGTAAATGGCGTTTAAAACGTGCGTGCTTAATCTTAATGCCGAATGGCGACATGATTTTAAATAATGTTTATCATCGCAGAGCAATTTAACTTTTCCCTGTACAAATATGACGATCGCAGGGCCAGCTGGAAAGTAGAGGAGTATGATGCGGTCTAATCGCTCATGTTTAGAGAGCAAAAACTTACAAAGAACAAAGTAGGGATGTTCGGGCAGCATGTCTTGGAAGCACAGAAAAGGGCTCCGTAAAAGTCACGTGATGTTTGAGGGTGGTAGGTCTCATGTAACTTCCAGAGTACAGCATGAAGGAGGACATTAGCAATTAAGGACCAGCTCTTTTAGAGTATGCTGTATTGTGTAAATTATTTACTTAAATATCCTCATGAGTGATTAGGGATGGATCTTGTATAAGCTGACCTCTAGTTGAGAGGGGTCTCTATGCTGAGCAGATACAGAGTAAGTCTGTGCGGTGTAAAATAGCAGGCGACCGCCAATGAGGGGATGCAGCTGCACTTATGCCCTTTGTTGTTCTGTACGATGAGTCTGGAAATGGTCTCTCATGCGTGCGTGTGGGAAATGTTCTGTTTGGGCCGCGGAGCTGCACGTTAAAGATCTGGTTAGGCCTCAGACATTCGGGCTGCAGAGAGTCACCTCTACACACCGTGGTTGGATTGAGTTATGAGTGTCTAAGCCATCGGACAGAGTCCACGGTCTTTGTGGGTGGAGACGTTTTGAAGACCCGCAGACTCCTGACTGCGATTGCTCATGTTTACTGCAGGAAAGGACCAGAAGCCTCAATAAATCTCTTTCAATGGCCGACAAAGGAGTTGGGGAGAATGTTCTGGAACATTAAGCGAGTAACTGCCCACACAGAGTGTCTTTTTTTTTTTTAGGAACGCTGTCTAAATGACCAGAATCTTGGATGCATCAGAATAATCTCAGAATAACAATTAGCCTTTTTAAATACTGGGTTCAGACCATATGCTTTCCTGAGAACGAAACAACAGGATTTTGATACTTAGTATAAATTCTGCAGGGGCATGAGGTTCAGGAAGGGGGGGGGGGTGGTAGAGGGGGGGGGGGGGCCTGGCGACAGCAATCAAGCCCAATCCTAAAAGGGAGGCAACTTGGCTTCCCAAAGCTGCACTATTTTTATCTGAAAGTATAACACATGGTTTTAGCCAAAAAAACAAAACAGCTGATCCCAGAAAGACTGAAAGAGGCTGCGGGATGGGGGGGGGGTGGGGGGGGGTGGGGGGGGCACTTTAGAAACAAAGCTGATGGCTACATGTGCTCAGCGGTAAGAACACAGAGATGTAAAATGCAAATGCGGACAGGCTCAGAGGGGCCGGCTGATTGAGTCACGCACACAGAGGACAAACAATAGTGGAGGGGCGGGGGGGGGGGGGGGGTGTCCCAGAGGAGCAGGAGAACAGGAGGAAGCGCACTCTAGGGAGAAAGGGGTCTCCTTTAGGGATACGGGAAGGCACGCTCGAAAGGAAAAGGAAGTGTGTATGTGCTGCGGAAAATGGGAAGTGACCTCAGGGAGGAAAGGGAAGCATTTTATTGGCCACAGAAGGTTGTTCAGGTGCACCCCAACTACGTCAAACACCGACCAAACCCCAGAGGGGGGTTTCTTTTTGGGATGGGGGTGACCGCGTGTGCGATGAAGGTTCATTTCAGGGAAGAAGGCTGAGAGTCACGTTCAGCTGCTCCTCGCAGTGGGCACAGCGCACAAAAGCTCAATGAGCCCCCTGCACCTCCTGGCTGCACCTCCTGGCTGCACCTCCTGGCTGCTCCTCCTGGCTGCACCTCCTGGCTGCACCTCCTGGATGCACCTCCTGGCTGCTCCATCCACACAGGCAAGTACAGAAAGGAACTCATGGAGAGAAGCATAAGAAGTACGAAGGACAAGGCTTGTTTACCTTTCGATGGTTTATATGCGGCAGTATGTGCGCCTCTGCAGGATCGGACTCTGTGCCCATCAGAAGGTTGCTGGTTCAGATCTCATAGTCACGTCTTACTGTGCACTAGAGCAAGGCCTTTAACCCTAACTGCTCCAAGGGGCATGGGATAATTCGCCAACTCTGTGCTACCACTTCATGCGTCACTCACACCTCTATATGTTTGTGTGTCTCATAGGAGAGCAGGATGGGAAATGTGAAGAAAACCTGTTATACTTGCTGGTGGTTATAAAAGCATTTGGGCCATAGATCCCATGGGAGAAATGGCACCCGGCTGTGGGGGTGGGGGGACGTGTCCGTCTGCGGCTGAGGAGCTCCTAGCTTCACACTGACGCGGCCGGAATCGTGTCCATGTCAGTTCTTAATCCCTCTTGGAAGCGGTGACGTGTCGACCCCACGGCCCAGAGCTCTTGCGAAAGATCCGTGGGAGAGCAGTGGTCTGTCAGCTCCCGCTGTCATCTCTGCTGAGGGAATGCGATGGGGGGGAGGGGGGGTGCGGGGTCAGGCAGCCCCAACCGACATGGAGGCTGGGAAGCAGCAGTTATGCTGCAACCCCCAGGGGCCCAAGGGCCTGGCGGCTCTTTGCTCTTTTTCCTCCTTGAGCAACATAAACGCTGCAGTCAGCCATAAGGTTTTCATTCACACACAGAGGAGGCTTCACTATGGGAGCGCAAAAGGGAGGAAAAGTGGGCGATGAACGGCGGTGCATCATGGGATACCGAGAGCGGATGAAACATTTTTACTTAAGTGGGAAATAGGGGGCGTCTGTTTACAGACAGAAGCCTTCAGTCAGAGATACCAAGAGAGAGCGAATGACAGTTTTCATGACCTTTGCTTAGCTTTGCTACTCAAGTGACCGCAAGCAGACCATCGGATGTGACCAACACTGCAGTCTGCAGTCAAAACAGTCCTGGAACACTCCGGCCCACAAAATGGGTTAACGGAAAAAACACTTTGGCTGCAGAATCGTATTAAGAGAAAGGATGAATGAAGGAACCGATACACTCAAAATCCACAGCAGGTCCTCCAGCTGTCCTAAGCAGAGGTGCAGTGACGGGACCGGCAGGGCAGGCAATGACCTGGAACCCCGGGCTGGGAAGGGGGCCCCGAGGGGGCCAATTACATAGCACATTGTAATGACAAATCTGCTATATTTGGGTATTCAGGTTTTTACAAAAGTGAAGATTATTAATTTATACTTCACAGTAAAAGGTAATAAATTTTACCACACTGGGGGAGGGGGAGTTGGAGGGGCCCATGCAGTTGTTTGCCTAGGGCCCCCAGATTCCCTAGAATGAACACGCCCACAAATCTGACCGTCCGCATGTCTGAGATCTAGCAGATTTTCTTAGCTAGCCTTTTCTCAAAAGTGACTTTGGCGGTTTGCCGTTATATACAATTAACCGAGTTTACTGACAGAATTCTGGGTAATTTCTCCTGCCCCAGAGCTGGAAGGGATGCAGTTTCGGGTCTCACTTGCCAGAGGCACCATGCCAGACAGAGGCGTGACAGTTAGCAGCGTCTCCCTGCTGACAGGATGTGAGAAGCATCCCGCTTTGTGTTCGGAACATGCCGCCCCGAATGAGACCAGCCGCCGGGGAAATAAATAGTAAATAATAAATAACCATCCGCGCTCTGTGAGACCGAGGGGCGCCTGGCTGGGTCCCGTCGTGACGGCTGACGTCTGCTGTGAACGGGACAGGGGCGCAGTAAGGGCGTGGGTACAGATTTAGGGGGCCCAGCACTTTACAGGGGCCCCTGACTATGTAAAATGTATAATAATAATGTTGGCACCTTAACGCCAACTGCTCTGGGGACCGTTTGACCCCGCTCTTTGATCCTCCCTTGTATACGTTACTTTGGATAAAAGTGTGTCACATAAGCAAATATAAAAGCACCTTCTCCCGCGTATTTACTGTTAACAGCAGTCAATTATCTTTCACGAGATAGAGACAATAACAACACAGGGAAGAGACGTCGCCATCCAGTCGAAACTGGAAAAAACGAGGAACAAAAGATAAAACATTTAAAACGAAAAGGATAAAACTCCCTGCCAAAGTGATTATAGAAAATGGGTGGCATGGATGGATGGATGGATGGATGGATGGATGGATGGATGGATGGATGGATGGATGGATGGATGGAAGGATGACACAGACACATTCAGTCGCAGAGCTACAAGTCCCGCCTCAGTAAAGTGCAATATGACACTTAAGATGTTTATTTCCCTCAGTGGTCCCAGAGCGGTCAATTAGCGGGGCTAAAATCACAACTCAAATGTAAACATGGGAAAATAATACACCTTTTGTTCTGGTGTTTAAATGCCCACTCGCGCCCTGGAGAAGGATCTCTGAAAGACAGAGGGAAGGACAGCTCTACCCTGGCAACCAACACACCAGTATTTATATCAAACAGCACCCATTACACTAGGGACGATAAGCTGTTTAAAACGCCGCCCCAAGAGTAACTGAAAGCTTTATTATCCCTTATTGCTCCTTAAAAGCTCTCGTATGTTTGTTTATTTGAGGAGAGGAGCCCTCTAAGATCACGGTGCATCAACAGGAGCCTCAGAAAGCTCTCTTTTAGAAATGCATTTCAAGTGAAAGGTGAATGATACCATCATGTCTCATTGGAAAGCTTGGGCTTCTTCTCTTACCCTTTCCCACTGAATTCACCGGCATAAATACGTGAGTTAATGTTTATGTTATCCTCGCCCCCGCTCTCGTTATCCATCACTGGCGCTGACCACTGATATCCTTACACCTGATGCTGGATTGGGGTTGGGGGGTGTGCACGCCGGCTAGGTCAAACTATGTGGTTCCATTTGCCCGTTGGTCGGTCTCATCTGGGTTTTTTAAATTGGCTGCTTTCAGACGGAATAAGCCTTCTGAAGACGTGGCGCTAAAGGACAGGCTTGGGTGTGCTGGCAGAACAGAGCAGGAGGCTTGGAGGAGCGGCAAATTGCTTAGGTGTACAGCAAACTGGCGTACGGTGATGGCTCGTCTCCAAAATGAGTCATCAGGTTACTAGGCAACCGGGAGAAACAAGGAAACCACCAGGGAAGCAGCTAGGACAATCAACCGATTAGTCAACGTGACAGGACTTACTTGTTCGAAGGACAGATGAGGTGACCTCTATCTCGCTGGTCGCCTGATAGGGGTCGGGGCTCTGGGTGCCAGTGGAGCTGGTGCTGGTCCCATCGCCTCCATGATGGGGGTCCTGTTCCTCATACACTGCCACCAGCTGGCCAGGGAGAGAAGTGCAGATACACATCGCTTAATCTGCCATTTTTCGAGGCAAGCTAATCACGCAGGGGGATTACTGACACGAGCTCCTGCTATTGTTCGAACAAGCACACTAACTCCCAGACTCCTGCCACGCTCTACTCTCCTGCGCCATTACCTGCAATCTGCTGCTGTGACAGACAAGCTACGATCTCAATTTTACATGGACGACCTCAGTCACATCGCCAGAAAATTGCGGGTGGGGCAGTAATGCCACTGGTACGGTGTCCATCCCATCCGAAGGGTCATTCATTTGTGTTGGGGGGGGGGAGTCACTTAGCAAAAGTGGGGAAGGGGAAATTCAGATTGGGTCTTTTCATCTCACTATTTATTAAGCTGTAAACCAGGTCAGTTAATCTTGCTGCAACCCAAAAGCATTTCACTTGCATTTTAACAGTCTTGTTCTGCAAAAGCATGAACCAGGCTTAACTGGACTGAACAGTAATAGACAGCAACCAGAAACACAAGAGTTTACAGAGCAGCACATCTCTTCAGGGGAGGGCAGCCCATTGCCTAATGACCTCGCAGACCGTCTTTTAGAATCTTTGACCAGGATACATCTTAAACACATGAAGATGGCCAGTTCTAATGCGACTCCGATAGCAGCAGTCATGCCCAGCACTGCTATGAGAGCGAAAGTCCCCCCCGTTGGCTGGGAGTCAATAAAATGTAAAGCCGATCGTTTCCCGGTGCTTTAAGCTGGAGAGAACTGACAGAGGGGGTCTCCACTGAAACCCACGTGCCCTCATCCTGAAACCCACGTCCCATGACTGCCCAGAGGTCAAGGCACCAAGATTTCAAGGTCAAGACTACATCCCATTATGCAGGACGGTGATGAAGCTGAGTCACTCCTCAGCCTTCCAAACAACCCGATCCTCACCCAAACAATTCCAGTTAAACATGGCTAAACCCAGGCATATCCTAGTGCAGCGCCACCCCAGAAAATGCTCTGGTCACTGTTTAAATTTCTACACCAGGCTTCCACACCACTGCTCATCATTTCCAGACACATCAAGCATACAGAAATATAGTGATTTTCTCTCGCTCTCCAAGATCACATTCAGACAAAGCTGCCACACTTAGCCGTGCTTTTTCTGAGTAGTGATGCTACAGAAAGCCTTCACTCATTAATCACTTTTCCTTTGTGTACGGAAAGGAGCCCCTGATAGGGGAGCTGGGTAATAGCAGCCTCACTCAGCTCCTGAGCAATCAGCCTGACATGTTGCAAAATAACATCGCGCCGTGCCAAAATAAGACCACTGGAAGCAGAATTTCCTTTAATATGAAGCTTATGGGAGTCTAACATCAGAAAATGCTCCTCTGGGGTGAGGTGCAGATGGATAGATTGCATTAAACTAGCATTTTCATTGCACCTTCTGAAAAGTATTTAATTATTCTAGAGAACATACAACAATTACAGGAAATTTTTAAATAACCCATCAAAAAGATCTATGTTCCATTAAGATCTGGACTGAATTTATGACTATTGTGTGAAATAAAACATTTTAAAATGAACAGTATCTAACAAACTTAGCCCTGCTACTTTTTGGTAAAAGCTTACTGCTATAAAGCTTGCTTTAAACGTGACACTGCGGATTAACTGTATCGTTTGTAAACATTCCGGCTGTTTCTACAGTCAGCACGTGACTAAGATGGACGACTCATTATGGAAGGCATCCTGTAGCATGAGCTGTAACTCAAAGAATGCCACACCCCCGCAGACATATATGACCCCCCCCCCCCACATGCAAGGTTTTTGGATAGGACACAGCCAACCCACGAACACGACGGGCCGTAAACGCCAGAGCGTGGCTATTTGGGAACAAAAAAAGAAGACAAGAGACCCGGCCCACCCCCACCACAAACCGTGGAAATGACCATTTCTGACCTTCGCACACAGAATCTGTCGTGTCCCCCCCCACCCCACCCCTGCTACCCGGGGACACATCTTCCAAACAGATGGAAGATTATCAGTGTGACCCCACCCAAAAAAAAAAAAAAAAAAAACAGGAATGAGGAATGTTTTTTTAATATAATCCACTGCCTTTGCCATGTTTGATTAGATTTATTGTCTTACTTCAGACACCATGAACCAGAGCAAAACAGATGTTAAAAAGTCCACATCACCCACAGGTTACAAGGAGAGGACAGTGACCAATCAGCTCGTAGAGCCGAACAGTAGGCGTGGCCAGGGGTAACCAGTGTCTGTCATAATGTCCAGACGAGATTAACCTGGCCATCCTTTTGCTTTGGGTGTTGAAACAGCCGGTGTTGCTATAAAGGGCAGCATGAGGACCAGTAACTAAGAAACAAAGTGTATTAAAAATCTACCCCTTTTATTAGATTGGATTTTGGGGCCGTTTTCATTTTCAAACGCGCCTTATCTCTGCGACGGCAGGCAGGGCTAGTATCGATATCCCTCCGAAAAACAGGGGAGGGGGGTGAAGACTGAGCGTGAAAACGGCAGCTCTGACAGATAGAGAGAGTCCCTCAGTTCATATGCATAAAAGCTATTAAAGTCGCTGATTAAAACCGGTACCCGGGGATGGAGCAGGTGGAGAGTGAAGCACAGCTTAGCGTTTCCGCCCTGCGGGGACTCGTCTCACAGCGATACGAGGCGTGGCGCCGGTCAGCGACGCGCTAACCCCGCGTGAGCGCGCTAACCGCGCGTGAGCGTCAGCACCCGCCGCGTACCGGTCAGCGCCGCAGCAAGAGGGCCGGGTCGCCACGACAACAGAGGGTGCGGGCAGATGCCAACGGCTCTTCCCCGCCTCTGGGGCTTTAATCCCGAGCAGCCTGTGGGGGCGCGGCTATAATAAGCGACGCGAAACAGACTGGAGCCGTTCACGCCGGATAAGGTGCCCAGGTCCCGTTAAATAAGCAGGTGCTGTGCAGGTTAAGCAGAACGGTCAGGGTACAAAGGCTGGGTAGAGTGCGTGTGTGTGTGTGTGTGTGTGTGTGTCGGGTGGGGTGTCGCTAAGCAGCACACATCAGACTAATTAATGATGCAGCTGCAAGGATCATCATCCGTTTTTTTTTTTTATTTATTATTATTATTATTTTTATCCACTGTACTGGATTTAGCAGCTAGAAGATTATTATCGGATTAAATGTATTATTATTAGATTAGATTAATAATAATAATGATAATTTGTCTACCATAAATGCTTATTCAGTACTGAATGGCAGGAGCCTGAATCTATTCCAGAGAGCCCAGAACATTAATAATTATGATAATAAAATAATTGTTATTACTTTTATTATTACTGCTATTGATGGTTATGTCATTGTTCAATACCAGACTCCTCCAGAGTGGGTTGGAGGGCCCTTCCCCTTCGGGACATACCCCCATTATCACCAGTTCAGAGAGGTCTAAATTCCAGTAGCCTGGCAGCTTTCCCTGCTGCACGGTGCCCCCGCTGTAGTCCCACGCGGGCGGCAGCGATGCACGCGCTTCCCGTCTATAGCCGCCTGCGCGAGCACTCAGCGCTTTCGGCGGCCGTTCTCCTGGGAGCCCTCTGTCACTGCGCTGCGGCGCAGTTTATCGTAAACGCATTCCTGCATTATTTATTCGCTTACAAACAGCGAATAATATCGACCCACGCATGCAGTACCAGCCTGTGATATTTACAGAAGCAATTTTACTTACTGGTGCCCTAGAGGGAGGTTTATCTGCCACCCAGGCTCAGAAACCATGACCCTTTAGTGATAATTACGTACTGTTCCTTAAGCACTACGCCTCCTACTGTCTGGGTATGGCCATATCCAGACCTAGGCTAAAAGGCATGGGAGTTTTGCTCTCAGAAAAATGTTATGAGGGCAGAATTAAAAATTATTGGTTCATAGTGATAACCAATCAGATTGTAGCAGAGGTCGGTCCAAGCAACTAGAGGAGGCGGGACCAACTAATCAGATGTCAGGTGCCGCCTCCTCTAGTTGCTTGGACCCACCTCTGCTACAACCTGAATGGTTATCGCTCTGAACCAATAATTTTTCATTCTGCCCTCAGAACATTATTGAGTAAGCAAAACTCCCATGACTGCCAAAAAGCCTGGAGAACCACACAGTAACAATGCCGCTCAGATACACAACGGCAGGCATGGTGAAAAGCTAAACACGTACCTACTCCTCGCTTCATTCATTTTGTCCTCCAAAAGAAAGAAAACTCACCGAATTCCCAGACACACAAAATACACAAAGACTGCAGCATACACCATGCTATCTGATGTGCGGTACCCCATTACCAGACTGAGCAATACTTGTACGGATTATAGGGATTCCGGGGAATCGTGTGGAGGGCGATCTGTGCAACTGCTAAAATGAATAGGTCTGTACTGGAGAAACACTGACGAAGCAGCAACACAGACCTTACCAATCCAACCCTGCTTGCCGCAGTACACACCCCACAAAGTTTAAACAAGGCACCGCTGCGATGTGTCCGGTGCCGTGTTATCTGGGAAAAACCTGCCAGTTCTTTAAAATATCGGAGCCGAGCAGACTGAGAACGAGGCTATTCATCAGCCCTGGGACCAAAGCTTGGTCGACCTCATTTTCACGTGATGGTACAGGCACTCCTCTGGCTAGGCCAAACTTGGATGCAGGCTCTCTGTTGTTGCCAGGTACATTTTGACTGCATGTATTTTTTGGGAGTGTTTGGACTGTACTATACACAGCCTTGCGGGACCGGCTGTAAAGTACAAACTTAAAGTCATCATTCTCCATGTTAGACGGGAGACAAGATACACTGACAACTGACCCCTCCATCCAAACACATTTTACAAGCTTATTAGCACCCGGAAGGAAAGGGCACCTCTTTCCACTGTGCCACAACCTCTCCTCAACAACAAGAGGGTCTATGCTGCCTGCGGCCCTCCTCTGCTCTTTCACGGCACGGCCTACCTTCTATTGCAAATCCTGTCCCAACAGCGCCCCCTAGTGGTCATCTTTACCCCCACCCACCGCCCCCACCCAAGAAAAACCTGGAGTCTGAGAGAAGCATTTTTAGAACGAGTGAGGTTCCACCCTGTGAGCTGCATGGGCAAGGAGACTGTAATTTGGTGCGAAACATCGCCAGTCCGGAGACGAATTCGCGTCATTAAATTAATCGTCACAAATCATTCCAAAACGTGAAGAACGGCGAATGGCTCAAAATTAAGCAACCACTGAGAAATCATGAAATAAAACAGCAGGGGGAAAAACAGATGCATGCCTGAGACATTACCTCCACAGTACAAAACAGGAAGACCTATCGTTAGGATTCCGGCTGCTGCCAGTCCGCGTGGGAAACACCCAGACGATCCATTTTCACCAAATCCAAGATTATAGATTTTGGGTTTATCTGCCCCAAATGGGCAGATAAAACAGCATTATCTTGGAGGATTATGATGGAAATGCAAATTTCGCTGTGCAGACTAAATGGTACTATCCAAAAAGTATAATATTATAATATATAAGGCTTTGCAGCTGCCCCAGCGGCACAAAGGAATGAACTCTTCCAACAAAAATAACCATCACAGCTGTGGCTTTTTATTACTAGTCCTCTGAATTGGCTGCAGGAATACTTTGTCCTCCTCTGGTCTCAGTGGAAATTCACGATTTTCCGATTAGCCGGAGGTGTTTAAGTGCATTGACTTTGCGGACTGTCTGAAACCAAACTCCAAAGCAGTGTAGTAGGACACCGACGTGCCAAAATTGGACTTCTAGTGGATCTTTGTAGGTGTTCCCTCGACGACGCACATTGGGGCTGGGGGGATGGGACATTCTGAAAGTCAATCCAGTGGGCAGGTAATGCATGTGTGATGGTGATGGTGTTCGTGATGGACATGCTCATTTTTCTGGGAGAATGCCTCTCTGGTATCACTGTCCACTAACATCTCAGATCAGAAACTGAGCATCAAGTCTCCTTAATTCAGTGCATTCGAATCACTTTGATATGATGCAATTCTCCCATAGCTGTACCGGGGTACAAAAGGCAGCCAATCACGTCGCTGAGATGCACCTTGGACACTCCACACCCAGAGAAATGCAGCAGCGCGCTGCTCTGCAAACCAGCTGAGCACTTAATTAGGCTCGACAGAGCTGTTGATTATGCGGCTTCCACAATGCAAATCAGGTTACGGCAAACGCGCAGTTTGACGACTCGTGGATGATCTTCCAATCCCGCCGTGCCGTATTCCTGTCATAATAAACTGAGGGAAACGCCCCCCCCCCCCCCCCCCCAAAAAAAAGGAATAACCACAACCGGTTCATTTTCTAATTTTTGGTCAGGATTTTCAATTACTAATTAGTTAATTACACCAGTGTTTCTCAAACCAGTCCTTACCCCCCCCCCTCCCATCTGCGAGACCCCGAGGACCAGTTTGAGAAACATTGCCTTACACCAATTCCAGAAAACATGTATCAAGTGAGGAATTATGAGAAAACAGAGTGAAATTTGACTGTTCATCATTTGCTGATGACGAGAGGTTAGCTGAAGCTGGCTGTGTCGAGAATCCTTTCCTCCCAGCCATGACAATTCAGTCATCATCCAGGACACAGCATCTGAGCAGGACCATCTCAGTGAGCCAGAAGTGGCCATTATTCTCCTCACGGTCACCGTGCTCCACTGGTGCCCATCGTTGCAGAGTAATCCCAACGGGCCAGAAACCAACCCAGTACCGGCGCAGCCCTCACCCATGGGGCCCATGCACGCGTCAGCGGCCCCACCCAGCCTGCACCGAGCGTGCCACACAATCCTGTCGCGCTGACCCAGACCGTGAAATAGAAAAGGTTTATTTCAAGGAGTCCATTTCAGGGTGAGGTGGGTCGGGCTCCTAGGGTCACACGCTGAACTCCTAAACTTAAAACAAAACAACCCTTTCTAATAAATCACACAAAAGGGCAACAAGAGGACAGAGAAAAAGAAAACCACCGTCGCCGGGCGTGAGGTGACCAGAAACCACACGCAAAACCTGGAGGGCAAAATTCAACTCTTGATTTGCACATTAGATTAATAACAACACTGAGTGTAGGGCGGCCCAGCCAGTGGACAACTGAGCTTCTAATCTCAGCATCAAAAGTAATAAAGAAGAAGAATGTGAAATGAGAAGTGCACTTTACATCTCCCCCGCGCTCGCTACTCCGTCGACATTTTAAACCTTTGCGAATGCAACCTTATTCGTTTTTATTACCGTAAGGCAGGAAAGATCTCAATACCCGACTTGGGGCCAAACTGCGGTCAGCAGTTAACACCAGAGCAGCACGGTGACTGCGGGGGGGGGGGGGGCGTGTGTCCGCCGCGCAGGCCAGGGGTCACAGGGTCACCAGAACACACTCCGGAGGATATGAGGACGGTTCTAACTGGACACTTTCGGTTCTATGCTTGGATCATTCAACAGATGTCAGACACGGCAGAGCAGACAGGGCCAAAGTGCTCAGGTTCTGCTGCCCACAAGACCTGTCCTCGTAAAACCAGCTCCGAAAACAAGGTAGTTGGTGTAGGACCATGAAAGCATGCCGGTGTTTATTACACTTTCTCTCGGACGGGTAAACAGATACTGTTTACCTAACCCTCCTGACCGGCGAGGAAATGTAAAAACCATGTGAGGGACTCAGAACGCCATCCCGTCTCGGATACAAAGCCCCGGTCACAATATTCAGGGAGGTGGGAAAGGATGGCGGGCAAAGATTCATACAATGTAAACTAAACAGGGCTGGGTTAAAAAAAAATGTACATATCCTGTCTTTGTGCCCTGCTATGGGCTGGCATCCCGGCCAGGGTGTACCCCTTCCTCGTGTCCTATGCTCCCTGGGACAGAGTCCAAAATCCCCAACCCCAAGCCCCTTACTGGGATAAACTCCTGGAAGACAGCACTGGGAACCGCTGTTGATTATAGACTCAGAAAACAAACACATGCAACCCTGCCTTTTCGTCCAAGTAGCACCACGACTGACCAAGGCCAAACCCTATGAAACACACAAAATTAAAATTACACAAAAAAACCCTAAACCTTCATCTAAAACACAGCACATGCATGTAAGAGAGGGTAGAGTCAGCAGTAACTATGCATTAAACTACTGGAACTTCTCAAACCTTAAATACCAGTGAGAATTCGAATGCCTACAGCACGTGTTCACTGAGAGAACCCCCCCCCCCCCCCCCCGCCGTTCCGAGAGTAACGGCTGCAAGGCCAAACTCACAAAGCAATCAGACGGAGTGAAAAGGAACGTGGCACTGCGGTGGGCCAGGACGCAGAAGATAAATGTCAGCTCGGCGAGATGAATATCACACTGTTATTTTACCATGTAGGCAGACATCTTGGCACATGTAAGACACACTGATACGAACACGCCTTACGTACAAGTTTACACACACACACAGACAGCACTGCAGCATCCATTCCCTCCTCATTCTATCCAGTGCTTAATCTTTTAATTGCGGCCTCCTTGACCGACTTTTGAAATATCTAATTTCCATAAACACAGTGCACTTCGCACGCCGCCCCTGTGGTTTCCTACATCTTACCGGCCCCCCCCCCCCCATTCTGATCCGGGGGCTCCTCCCGTCGCACGCCGCCGTTCTCTCCCGCCACTCAGGGGCAGAGGGGCATAGGCCAATAGGCCCCAGGCTGGGAGGAGGGCAGGAAGAGCCGGGTCTTTAGATGGATTTAGCAGCTGTGCTCTGGACCCACAGACAATGGGATGGAGGAAGAGAGCCCCGTACCCCCAGCAGGGAGCTGGGCACGCCCCCCTCCCCAGCGGATGCACTAAGGACCCACACGGTACAGTGACTGTTGCCAGGTATGTGGAAGGATGTTTCTCCTTCCCCATGTTTTTCAACTTCTGTTCTTTAATCACTGACCCCCCTCCCCCCCTTTCCCCCGAAGCCATGTGACGGCAGCAGCCCCCTCATCAGGTGCAGGTCACCCTAATCAGGCAGTGGGGGCGGTGGAGCAGTCTCTCATGCCCTTTGCCATCCAGCACCATCCAGGCACCACGTCCTCACTTTTGGAAATATATTGCTTAGTACAACACAAAAGCAAAAGGTAAATAGAGGCTATTTTCCCCCCTGAGATACACATATGACACCTCCAGGGCTGGGGGTTCGGTCCTGTGAATCAGGGCCTCTAATTTGCTTTGAGTGTGCGACGGCGTGTGCAAGTGTGCCTGCGATGGACTGGCATGTCTTGCAGAACATCCCCTTCCTGTGGGAGAGGCTGCGATATCCCTGCGGCCCTGCATCGCACGGGCAGTCACGGGCAGATGAGTAAATCGCAGGCTGTGTGTATTTCTCCCGTATCCAGGAAGATGCTGCAAACACGACTCGCGACAGTACTGCCGGGGAAATGGTAGTGATCACACGTTGCATCCGCGCAAACGTGCACGAAAGCTGGGGGAAAGGCGGCTCGGCGACAGCAAAGCCCAAAGGGATGCGGCGGCACGTAGCGGAGCGCCCCCTGCTGGGCCGGTCCTGCCGTCGCAGTGCTTCTTGTCACAAGCCTACTCCCGCAAAAAAAACGGACGCTCAAAACTTCCTCCACCTGAAGGCTTTAGCAAGGTTTAATAAAAGGCCCGAAAGACGTGGTAATGATCGAGACGCCGACGGAGGCACGTACGGAGGAGGTGGAGGCCACCGGGGCAGCGGGTGGGGGGGCCGCTGGGATCCATAAGCGACGCCCAACGAGCAGCCTGGCTCCCTCCTACGTCCGGCCGACTTCGCGATCCCACTGTGACAACAACTGAGACTTCGAGTCCTCGAGAAAGCCAGCAACGGTGGTTTCCAAGCAACCCCCGGCGGCCGCACGTCGTGACGGAGACTTCTGGGTAACGAGAGGTTTCGATGGAACTGAGAACGCGGCCGAAAGGGAAAGAAATCCATTAGGACTTTATATGGGAACTAAACAGACACCATCACATATGTAGGGAAGCGACGAAGAGACTGGCCATACAAATATCAGAAGCCACTTTCTGTTGCCTGCATAAATCTGTGGGAATCTGGATGTGCTTTGATAGTAATAATGTTTTTCTTATCCAGATGATCCCGACTCAGAAGGTCAGTTTGTAGAAGGTCAGTTTGTAGGTTCTCACGGTCTGAGTGAGGAACGGCACAATACAGCGCTGTATGCAGCACCATTCTGAAGATCACCCGGACAGCGGCACCTCGAGGTCTGGGGGGGGTCCAGCTGCGCCTGTTTTTGAACCCCTCTTCTCTTCTCTGACCCCAGTTTTGCTTGGCACAGAGTATGGCTGTGCCACTCCATAGCGCTCTCTCATGCACAGCAACTGGTAACCTCTAGGGCGGCGATGCAACGCTGACACGTCTTCTACCGCACAGCTCATTAGAGACCCCCCCTCACAGATCATCTCTGTAAATACCCTAAAGGATGGGCCATCCTATCGTCCCTCCATCCCTCCATCCATCCATCAATCCAGTTGCTTATACAGTACAGGTTAATGGGGAGCCTGGAGTTAATGGGGAGCCTGGCACCATAGGGTACAAGGCACAGAGACACCCTGGAACGAGGTGTCAGTCCATCTGCGAATCGTCGGCCAAACCAGCAGGGCTCTCTGAGGCTGTCGAGGTCGCAATCCTGCCCGGTGATGGGTACCGGTGACGGTGACGGTGACGACAATGAAGGCGATAGGCTCCCCACATCCCTTGTGTTCCATGGATACAGTGGGTGCCACAAGAACAGAGCATGGCAGCGCCCATCCTAAACGAAGAAACGCCGGCATTGTTACCAAGCCAACAGCCAGCACTGTCAGGCGAGAGCAAGACGAAAATACTGAATAAATCCGCCGGAGGATTTACATTTACCCTGGAAACCATCCTGAGTGACACGGATGCTTTTAATAGGCTATTATGTGCTCTGCTATCAATACCAGACACCCTGTAATAGAGGCTGTGTTTGCACAGGGAGTCTTACAAAGTCCAAAGTCCATCGCAAATAGGTTACCTAAGATACATAATGTCACCGTGCCAAAAATGCTTGGGGACAAGAAACAGATGAGCCTGGTGGTCAGGAATTCCCACAAGGGTAATTGCTGTTGTACCCTCAAAACGGGGGTTCTACTGAAGCGGTTCAGTTAAGCATGTGGCTGTAGAATTGGGTAAAACCGAAATGCCCCTGGAGACCCATGCTGTGATGTTGCTATGGCTGCATGGACCATTAAGGGCACGCGTTTCGATTTTATTAAAAACAGGGTTTCTTACACCAAGGCCTACAAGCGCGGGGGTCCCAAGACTCCGCCAGTACAACGGCGATGGGGCTGAGGAGCACGAGCCAGCCAACACACCAAGCACCCCCCCCCCACCCCCACCCTGCTACAGCAGCACCATAACGGGCCTTAAACGTCCTTGTTCGTCAGGCAGCCGGGGCGATATCGCGCCAGGAGCGAAACCGGCACGGAAGGCCTCGTTTAATTAGCCCTGCCGGTTCTGCGGCGCTTCATCTTACGCCCACCGTGGAACAGAGACAAGAACGCAGGAGAAACGGGGAAAACAATGAAGGCATGTCTGCTCCAGCGCGTGTTAATTGGGTTTATGTACTGCTTAGTTCCCAGGAAGCCGGCAAGCCCTCGGAAGGAGTCCGGGCGCCGTTTGCCAGGCTCTGCTGAAGCAGACAGGGGTATAAAATCATACATTAACGAAAAACTTGGTTACTGTTTCCTTAACGGGGGCAGCAGGCCTCGAAAATGGCTGCCTACCTCACCTTTCAGCCTGAAGGAATAATGGCGAAGAGTCCCCATCCCCAGATCTCTAAGAGCATCTCAGAACATGCCCCCCCCCCCCCCCCCCCAGCAAAATGTGTCTCCAAGCACCTGTGGATAACTAGTGAGAAAATGCGTGACATGAGTTACAGAGAAACCCTCTGGTGTCCAGCCCGCACTAGCGCTAATGTTCCGCCCGATGGCCCCCCCAGGACTCGCGGCTTATTTGTATTGTGGGGTAATTTTGCTCGTATGTGAGCGGGGTCACTGAAAGGGGGAGAGGGTCACCATTTCCTGCTCCGCAGGGGAGTTCCCTTGCAAATCGCTGGCGGTTTCTAAACATCTCCTAGCCTCAGACAAAAGTCCCTGGACCCAGCAGGGGCAGGAGGGCAACCAACAGAGAAGAGAAGTACCATGAAACAGCGGCGGGCCTGGATCCGGTCCTGTCCGCACTCTGGGATGACTGCTCTTAGCGTAAATCTGCCCGCAAATCCCTACCTCAGAAGAACTGCAGGTCCCGGCTATTTACTTAAGCTTTAGGAAGACCGAACCGAATATCCCTGACACAAAAACCAGAACGACAAATAAATCAGGTTAAAAAGACCGATGAGGAAAAACAAGCGGAAACCCGGTCCTGAGAAAGGGAGTTCGCGCCTCCCTTTCTCAGGAGGAGAGGACAGGAGAGGAGAAGCAGCAGGATGGTGGGGAGTAAGCAGGGTAGTGTCGGAAATCTGCTCTCCTTGGCACGCCGGGCCGCAAACCCCCAAGCGAGATGCGGCCGAGGCGACGCGCTCCTCGAGCCAGGCGGAGGTCCCATGATTCATCTGCTTCCCACAATTCCTCTGGTGGAAAAATGGAGGGGGGGGGGGTGGGTGAGGCAGCCTGGGATTACAGGTCAGCTTGTTCCTGTTAGACAGACACCAGAACATAAGGCCCGAAGCCTGGTCTTTAACTTGTGTGTGTGTGTGTGTGTGTGTGTGAGATATATATATGTAAAATCAGCATTTGCGAAGTCCTCTCAGATCGTTACAAGTATAATGGTAATTATGACAATAATGAGCATTCATGCGCTAATGTTGAGAATTTAAACAATGTACAATGCGGCAAAAAGCCAGGTGAAGTGGCACATGGGGAGATTTAAACCTCACTCAGGTGCATAACATTGGTGGATTGAAAGAAAAGGGGAAGGTAGCTTCAAGTCCCATTTAATGAAAATTCCCAGCTGCTAAACCATCTGGCCAGGCAGTCCCTGGATGGCCGGGTGACTGGAGCACTTAGAAGCCAACAAACTGCATTATTTCCACTGAAGGCGTTTCCCAAAACTAACGGAGAAACAACAAAGCGGTCCGACGAGTTCCTGTGTGAAGAACCATAGTGTTCAGACCTCACACACAGACCCAAATATCCCAAATACTCGGCCGCCACTGTTACATTGTAAATGGTTATGGCCCTTAAGATGACCCCCACCCCCTCCCCCACCTGAGGAATGCTCTTCTTGTAAAAACAGCGGCCCAGCAGCTCCCATTTATAACCATTTTCATAATCCACGCCTGCAAAACTTCACATGCGCCGCTGAACATCAGCTCCCAGGAGGCCGAGCTAACGAGACATCCTCAGGGTTTCATCCGTGTTGTTCCCGTGCGAGTCAGAAACCACATGTGTGTGACGCTCCCAGCGCTGCGCGGCGTCTGTCCCACATACATGCCATCCGCGGCGGAGCTTCTCGATCGCCTCGACACCGGGAGCCACATTGTTCCTCGGTCAATCAGTCACGACCGGATTTCACGCTAATGGGGCGGAGACAGGGACTAGCCAGGGAGGATGACAGCAGGAAAACAGGGACGCTCGGGGGGGGGGTCCTCATGCTGGTGCCTTATTCCCGCTCATCCTTAGGGCGGAATCCAAACAGCAGGAACGTAACGCCGGATCAGTTTACTCTGCGATTTCCCGTCGACGAGGACGAGGATGCCAACCGGGACCGCAGAACTGAGGCCGAGCTGAGAGTTGGGGAGGGGTGTAGATGGGGGGGGGGGGGGGGCTTTCCTTCCAGCAGGTGAAGCTAATTAGCAAGGTTCTTCCCCTGGACCAGACTGTCGGTGTGGCAGAGTACGGTGCAGTTAATTTAGCTTGCCGCCCGTATCCAGGGCAGAATCGCACGTTCCAGGGCCCCAGCAGAGTGGGGTCCGTGTCAGACTGCAGGCCGTCTGGCTATTATTACACTATGCTACCCCTGGGGGGGCCAGGAGAACAGTGGAGCCCGAAATAAATAAAAAAAAAAACAGACTCTGCCCTCAACCTACAGACACACTTAGCGCACAGCAGCTCTGCAGGCCAGCGTCCAGACGACTTTCGTGCAGGTGGCCAGTGCAGAAAGGCCGACGGTACAATGGGAGATTATGAGGGACAGACAGCAGGATGCAAGGCTGGGGGCAGAGGGTGGAGTGAGGGAGGCTGGGATTGGGGGGCAGTTAGTAATCTTTCTGGACACCCACTCACTGCCCCGGCTCACCTTTCGGGGCCCGCTGGAGAAATCCCAACGTGGGAGGTGCTGCCACACTTGCGCTGATTGGCCCGTAAAGCAAGTCGGAACTCCGGAGCGCTCGGTGATATGGTACATCATGGAGTCATTTTTTTATTTTTATTTTTTCCTTTGCCTTCCCCCAACTCCCCTCATGGATTTCAAAGGCACCTTTCAAAGAACGGGCAGGAAGGCAGGCTCATGCCCGCATAGTGAGGCACCGCCTAAGGTTTCATCTCAGAGCTACGCGCGTTCACCTTTCACCCAGCACACACAGCGCTCCGCTACACACTCTAATCAGCACGCAATTAATGCGATCGCTGTGAAGATGTGAGGCCCTCCCATCTGTAAATCTGGGCTACTGTCGCAGCACTGTAACGAATGCAGTGGGACGTGTGAGGCTGTGGATTAGGCACATTTGTTCGCTGGAAAGCTCTCGGTAATTAGCAGCCGATGGCACAACCATGAACCTGCCGTGCTGGAAGGGAGGAGCAGGCGTGTACAGTATGGGGCAGCAGGAGGAGACAGCTGGTAACCGAGGATCCACACCTCCAGAAGCATCTCCTACAATCTGTCTCCCAAAGAGACCAGAGAGAGGGGGAGACAATTCCCCGAGACGGAGAGAGGAGAAGGGGACAATTCCCCGAGACAGAGAGAGGAGAAGACAATTCCCCGAGACAGAGAGAGGAGAAGGGGACAATTCCCCGAGACAGAGAGAGGAGGAGACAATTCCCCGAGACGGAGAGAGCAGGAGACAATTCCCCGAGACAGAGAGAGGAGGAGACAATTCCCAGAGACTGAGAGAAGAAGACAATTCTCCGAGAAAGAGAGAGGAGGAGACAATTCCCCGAGACAGAGAGAGGAGGAGACAATTCCCCGAGACAGAGAGAGCAGAAGACAATTCCCAGAGACAGAGGGAGGAGGAGACAATTCCCCGAGACAGAGAGAGCAGAAGACAATTCCCCGAGACGGAGAGAGGAGGAAACAATTCCCCGAGACAGAGGGAGAAGGGGACAATTCCCCGAGACGGAGAGAGGAGGAGACAATTCCCCGAGACAGAGGGAGCAGGAGACAATTCTCCGAGACGGAGAGAGGAGAAGACAATTCCCCGAGACGGAGAGAGGAGAAGACAATTCCCAGAGACAGAGGGAGGAGGAGACAATTCCCCGAGACAGAGAGAGCAGAAGACAATTCCCCGAGACGGAGAGAGGAGGAAACAATTCCCCGAGACAGAGGGAGAAGGGGACAATTCCCCGAGACGGAGAGAGGAGGAGACAATTCCCCGAGACAGAGGGAGCAGGAGACAATTCTCCGAGACGGAGAGAGCAGGAGACAATTCCCCGAGACAGAGAGAGGAGGAGACAATTCCCAGAGACTGAGAGAAGAAGACAATTCTCCGAGAAAGAGAGAGGAGGAGACAATTCCCCGAGACAGAGAGAGGAGGAGACAATTCCCCGAGACAGAGAGAGCAGAAGACAATTCCCAGAGACAGAGGGAGGAGGAGACAATTCCCCGAGACAGAGAGAGCAGAAGACAATTCCCCGAGACGGAGAGAGGAGGAAACAATTCCCCGAGACAGAGGGAGAAGGGGACAATTCCCCGAGACGGAGAGAGGAGGAGACAATTCCCCGAGACAGAGGGAGCAGGAGACAATTCTCCGAGACGGAGAGAGGAGAAGACAATTCCCCGAGACGGAGAGAGGAGAAGACAATTCCCCGAGACAGAGGGAGAAGGAGACAATTCCCCGAGACAGAGGGAGCAGGAGACAATTCCCCGAGACGGAGAGAGGAGGAGACAATTCCCCGAGACGGAGAGAGCAGGAGACAATTCCCCGAGACAGAGGGAGAAGGAGACAATTCCCAGAGACAGAGAGAGGAGGAGACAATTCCCCAAGACGGAGAGAGGAGGAGACAATTCCCCGAGGCGGAGAGAGCAGGAGACAATTCCCCGAGACGGAGAGAGCAGAAGACAATTCCCCGAGACAGAGGGAGAAGGAGACAATTCCCAGAGACAGAGAGAGGAGGAGACAATTCCCCAAGACAGAGAGAGGAGGAGACAATTCCCCAAGACAGAGAGAGGAGGAGACAATTCCCCGAGGCGGAGAGAGCAGAAGACAATTCCCCGAGACAGAGGGAGAAGGAGACAATTCCCAGAGACAGAGAGAGGAGGAGACAATTCCCCGAGACAGAGAGAGGAGGAGACAATTCCCCGAGACAGAGAGAGGAGGAGACAATTCCTCGAGACAGAGAGAGGAGGAGACAATTCCCTGAGACAGAGAGAGGAGGAGACAATTCCCCGAGACAGAGAGAGGAGGAGACAATACCCCGAGACGGGGAGAGGAGAAGGGGACAATTCCCCGAGACAGAGAGAGGAGAAGACAATTCCCCGAGACAGAGAGAGGAGATGAGAATTTCAAAAGCAAAAGACAATCTCCAAAACGAGAGACAACTACCAAAGAGACAGACAATCCCAAAAGCCATTCTGAGATATGCGACAGAGAGAGAATCACCAATGAGAGAGGAGAACACAGAGGTCCATTCCCGAGCGGAGAGGGTTGTGTTAATTAGGGGACCTGTCTTACGAAGCCTGTGGGTGTGGCGCTTCTGCTTTCACTGTGAGGTCTGTGAGCTCGGTGAGGTCTGTGAGCTCGGTGAGGTCTGTGAGCTCGGTGAGGTCTGTGAGGTCTACTCATTAACGTGATTACTGCCCCCCATGTTTCACAAGAACATTATACAGGGATTTCAGATTATTATAACACAGCCATAACACACAACACAGCTGAGGTTCTGCTGCCACTGCCACTCTGCCTTGAGGTCTTCGATTCACCCAGGAGGACACAGGAAGCTTCAGCGGCCCTGATACCAGTAAGTCGCGTCTCCTGTGTAATGCTGGGGATTTGGGAAAAGGACTTGACCGCTGTCCAAATGGGCCTGCTGAGAGACGGAGTCGGCCGTGAGGGAGGGGCCCCCACAGAGTGGGAGACATTATTAGACTCCGAGACGGAATATAAACAGTAAGTGTAATGGACCACCATGATCCACAAGCAGCAATCCAGTGTTTACCATGCTCAGCCTGCAAAAAAGCCTCATTTATGGCCTGATATCTGGCTTTGATCTACAAACTGCGCAGAACAGAAAGATGGAGCAGCCGTCTCAGCTAACAATGAGAGGATATGCGTTTTGTTTCCAGAACACAAACAGAAAAGCAATCAGCTAAGACTGTTGAATTTCGGGTGTGAAACATACAAGACACTTGCTCACAAGAATACAGAAAATCAGGAAGGAAAAAAACCGAAAATAACATAACCTTACCAATGTTTCATATAGAGACGGCAAGAATTAGAGCCATTAAAAGCAGCAGGGCAAACGAAAAGGCCTATGGCGCCCTCTAGTGGCTGCAAGTCAGCAACAGATTTTGTCATCAATGTCCAGTGGCCTGTACTACGAAGCGGGGTTACTGGCTTATCCGGGTAACTTCTCAGATTTAAGGTACCACAGTTTAAATGGACTTCGTATTTCGTTCACTTACATTTTGCCCAGACTACCTTAAATCCGACAATTTACTCCGATAAGCCAATAACCCGCTTCACAGTACAGGCCCCAGGTATGATTGGTATGTTTTTACACAAGCCCACTCATTGCCAAGGAAACAAAGAACACAATAAACATTTGAGCATAAACTGAACTACGCATTTTTAATTCTGTTGAATATCAGACCATATGTCCAGCTACAAGCACGTCACCCTAAGGTACACCTCAACAGTGGCATCAATGGGTCTTCTATGTTAAAATTATTAGAGCTTTCATTGCATTTTAAATTTACATTAAACGTTTCAGTCAAAATGTTTCACTATTACATAGGTGCAATTGAGGCAATATTTCCTTGCATAAAGTAATGAGGACACCAGCAAGTCAGTCAAGGCTCCCCCTAGTGGACTCGGCGGTGTGTGCTTTAACACATTAACAGCATAAGAACGTTTTAAAAAGCGGAGAGTCTCTCGACCAATGATCCACTGAGCTTCACCCCCACAAGGGGGCACCGTAAAAAACAATTCTGACACAAGTGGCAGGGTCTGCCAAGCCTGAGCTCTGCCACAGATTTGGATAGTCGGCTGGGATTCAGGCTACCTCAGGTCGGGCTCACCAACATGCGCAGATAGCCCCCCCCATCACTAGGCTCCAGCCAATCACTCGCGCTAAGCAGGCTGTGGAAAATGTCATCAAGAATCAATAATCAGGTAATTAAAATGAAAATGTGTTTAGCACATGGAGCAGAATCTCTGCAGCATTGGGCTTGACAACCCTCAGAACCAGTAGCTCTTCAGTCAATGGTCTTGCGGCACCTGCTACCCCTCAGCTAGAGTTTCACACAAGTGGAGGAAAAAAAACCTTAGATGGCTGGCAGGGCTGAGCAGAGAACCTCAGGGAGGCTTGTCAGGAGAGCTTCTGAGAGGGCAGGACAAGGACTCAGCCGCAAGTTTATGACGGGGCTCTCATCGGTGTAACTTCCCAGCCGAATGTCAAGCGGCTCGCCCACAAACGATCTACCCAACACTGCGGTCACCCGGGAAATCCCCGAAGGCCTGCCAAGAGGGCATCGTGACCCCTGGTCTCTGGAAGGATTGAGGACTTGGACCAAATGTCACCCCTCAGAAAACCCCAGCAGGGGGAACCACTCCCTGACGGTGCAGGAGAAACCTTTCCGGGTCTCTCACGCACGTGAGAAGAGCAAGCCGGCCTGAAGACTGACTTTCATCAGCCAGTTCTCAATAAGAGAAGAGTGGGCAGGGCTAGAAACGAACCATGGCAACAAGGGCCGAAGGAGAGAAGCACCGCTTCAGGCTGCAGTCTAATACACATGAGATACTGAGATGGTAACGACCCTCCATTGCTCAGATCACACCATCCTTCACGCCGTTTTTTACGACTTTCAATGACTGCCCCCACCTACGCTAATTAAATTCCCTTACCGACTCTGAATCTGTTCTCCACTTTCCAGCTCGTGATGCTGAAACTCCTGCCCAAGAGGCTTCCTGCAGCCCACATGATAAATATTTGCGTCCTCTGACAAACGGCACCGTTTAGGGCCCTACAAAGTAGCTCCACTTAAAAAGACCTGTAGCAAACAAAATTACAACAAACACCCCCAGGGAGAAAAAAAAAACAGCTTTGATCTCTCTCAGATGTAATGTTAGTGTTTCATAACTATATCAAATTTATCAAGAGAAAGAAAACACTGCCATGAAATTACCGTCGCAACACCTCTGTGGCGAGAGACATCCTGTCTAGATGTGTTTTGAAAATTAAAAAACAATTATGGGTATAAATAAAGTTCAATAAACAGACAGCTGCTGTAAAATGGTCTTTTGTCAGACCTACCGGGGTGACCTATTTGGGGCTGCAGTATGCAAGACCGATCGCAGCATTCCCTACAACTGAACCTTGGGTTGTCTCTGAGTCTCACCACAAGGGGGCAGTCAAACCTCAGAAATCCGTTCACAGAAATCAGTGTCCAGAAATATTACACATATATAATGTTTGTGTGTGTGTGTGTGTGTGTGTGTGTGTGTGTGTGTGTGTGTGTGTGTGTGTGTGTGTGTGAAATAAGAGAAAAACGGCCCGGACACAAGCTTCAAAGCACTTAAAGCCATCCCAGCTCATTTCTCCTGAAGTGTCCCAGTCTCTAGGGTGAATTTCCAGCTTCCACAGAGAGCGTTTAAAGGAAAATGGGACAAAAAGACACAACCGAGTCACGCAAAGGCCCACTTCGCAGCACACACTCATGAAACATTCACTAAAGGGATGTGATTAAGAAATGACGAGTGAAGTCAGTGAACCAGCACTTTCTGCACGTTGGAACGAAACGTTCACAGACGAAAGTGCTGTGGGAAATTCACAGACTGTATGTGAAACAAGAGATGAAAGTAGCGTGATAGGGGGCTCGATGTAGGCCAGGTAGAGGACCAGGAAAGGGGCTCTAACATACACACATGCACACGCACACACACCTGTAATCATATCTTTGTAGGGACCAGTCATTCATTTCTATGGGGAAAATGCTAATGCTAACTATGAGAACCTTAACCCCTAACCTAAACCATAAGTAACCAAACAAAATCCAAGAGTTTTGGGGGGGGGGGGGTTTGTTTGTTTTTAAGTTTGCAGTCACGGATTTTTCGAAAATGGAATTTTCCCTTATAGGGACCAGGAAAAGGATACAAAACAGGTACTGATCATGTTGTGGAGACATTTGGTCTCGGAAACATTACACATGCACACAACAAACACACACTCACTCATACACACTCACAAACTCTCTCACACATACACACAAACGCTCACCAATCCCAATGACTTTCCATCAAATTCTCCTGTCCTTGCGTGAGGCACAACAGAGACCCCTAGTGGTGGTGGGGAAAACAGATCGCGAATCCAGCGACGGGTTCCACGCACGTGTACACTCGTGAACAGGAGCTGCTTACTCAGGCACTGGACAGTAATGCCCGAAATGACTCGGTAGGCCTAAGTTTCCAAGAAAACAAGGATGTTGTCTAAGGAGCCTCAGGATTCAACAGCAGGCCTGCTGTAGACGGAACAGTCAGGTCAGCAGGGCTGGAGACGGGTACGAGGAATGCCCTCCTAGCGGACTATTTCTTCAAAGTAGGCATGCGTTCAGTGGTGGGGAGGGAGGGTGGGGGCGCTCACACTGCAGTCCTGCGCAATGTCTCCATGGATACAAACGTTAAAAAGTGTTACTTTCAAACGAATGCCTTTAAATAGCGACACACAAATGCTACAGCAGAGACAATAGCCTGCTAACTTCTGTCTTTGTGAAGCAGGGGCAACGCCGACATCAACCAGGACACAAAAACACAGAGCGTGAGGCACCTCGCTCACAAATCCACCAAAGGGCAGGCATGGTGGCGTAAACACGGTCCATTTGCGGCTTCTGTCTCGGACCTCCCAGCAAGGAGGGCCGGGGCATTTATTCTTGACTCTTCATCTCCCAAACCTGACCAGCTACATTCCTCCCATTTAGATCTATGCAGCTAAATTAGACTTACAGGGTTTTCCCCGCCCTGGACCAACAGTAGACTCAAGGCAACATTTAGGGTTGGATTCCTACATCCTAGGTGTTGGAATCTTCCAAGGCTCCAATTAGCAAGAAGAAGCTGCCGGCCCAGAATCTGATTTGTGCCGTACTCACCGCTAAAACAGCCATTTTATTCTATAAAAGAAAGACAAGCCCACACAACAAGGACAAGCACAGCTCCATGAGGTACCTGAACGTCTGAGATCATTGGTACTTGCAGTGGTACTATACTGATATACTAATAGCGACATAGGGGACATATTAAGAGCTCCGAGGGAAACCGGCACATTTTCGGCTGAATACCACAGTACGACATGTTCCTAGGACACGCCGCCACAGGGAAAGGAGACAAACCTAGAGGACTCAAACCACCAGCCAGGATCTGAATAGCACTTGGACCAAGCTACAGAATGTCACTCAAAATCGCCCGATACCCGATCTCATGTCTCATTTTACCTCCCCAGCCTGATATAAACCCCTCACATACCTTCATCACACTGTACCCTTCACCCAAATCCAAGAAAAGAATTTCATCAGCCATGCTAAGTCAGTGACGACAGATGGCCTGTACAGTACTGGCCGCATGCGATGCGGTCGGCACACGCGAGAGGTCACATGTCAAAGAGGTCACCGGGCCACCGCCCCCAACCAATCCACCACCACCACCTCGGTCCAGCAAATTCAAATGGGTATCGATAGCTGCTAAGTCGTTTGCTGGGTTCAGGGAGGAATCCCACCAAGGTCAAATGTTGGGCCAGGGAAACAAGAGCATGACCCCGAGGCACATGAAAATATACCCACGTGCTCCCCCAGGACAAATTGTTACCCAGTGAAAAGGTCATTTCCAAACTGACAGCACCTCACGCACGTACACAAACGGGCTTGTGTTAACATTAGCGGCATGCTAACACCAACTCCCTACAGGACCTGAGTGAGTATGCCTGTCTGTTGAGTGACATCACCACAACCGTTTCATACACTCATCTCTTCACAATCTCATTCATTCACCCCCTTTTTACTCAAGTATTTCAGCAATGCTGATGCCCTTGAGATCATGACTATGAAAATCTGAAACAACCAAGGACAAATGGCCCTAACAGAACACTTTGGTCACTCAGTTGAAAGCCCAACACCATTTGGAGAACAAATTTGCCCCCTCCCAAACCTCCAAACCTCATTCCTACTCATGATAGCATACAGGGAATGAGGGCTGCAATAATAATCAATAAATCATGTGATGAGGCAATTAACAAATAGATTAGTTGGGCCAAAACACTTTCTAAAGAAACGTGCAAATGCTTTATTTAAAAAAACATCATAATATTTTTTTAAGTCACTGTTGTAATTAAATCTTTACACAGGACAGAGAACCTCTATTTGAGTGGCATAGGAACCAGATCCACTGTTTCCACCATAGTTAGCTTGCTAACCATTGTAATTTTTACTGTGGTATATCATATTTTGATGGAATTTCCAAAAGCAACACTTTTCCTGCATTTTTGAAGTCTTGCTGGGGGGAGGGGTGGGTCTAGTGACTTGGCAGCACTGGAGTTAGTCTACAGAGTATGTGACTGGAGGGATCCTGGCTTATGATTACGTTGCTAAGATTTCAAAATACTGAGCTGTACTGTTGTAATTTGCCATCTTGCTGCCAGCCAGACTAGGGCCGCCTCTTAGGTGCAGGAAGGTGCCCAAGAGATCCAAAGCAAAGGGTCTTTGATATGTTCAAGAAAGACACGGGTCACATGACCAGTAGGGCTTTACTGGCCAATCACACAACACAATGCAGACTGGTTAAAAACTTGTATGGGAGATTTGAAAAGCACATTTGTCTGGCATATTACAACTCGAAAGATTCATGAAACAGGAGTCTTCAGAGAAACTCACCCGATCCTTGTCATCCGCCACGTCACATAGCACGTCGTCCAGGTCCAGGATGCCCCCATCGCCGTGCTCCAAGCGGTGTACCTGCAACCAGTAGCCAGGGTCCTGGAGAAGGAGACAAGGAGGTGTAAACACATGCGTCAAGGAAACGCAACATCAGCAAGCTAGGAAACCAACTCGGAATCTTTGGAGGCCTTGTAAACCGTTTTTACTTAGCATGACTTCCTATGAAGCTCTCGCAGTTTTAAACACTTTGATCATAACACAGCAGGACACCTTGAGGAAGCGACTGACTGTAAGCCGACGTCGTAACTTTCGCCGCCTTAAAAAGCTACCCGGTCTTCAGAGATTCAACACAAAGAGAAACTCGTAACGTGTATCACTGTTCACATTGCAGCTCATACTTTTTTTTTTTTTTTTTTTTTTATATATTCCCTCCACCACCCCCCCTCTGCGGAGGACTACTTTATTTCTATTTATTTATTTATTTTTATTTATTTCCTCAAGAGAGGGAGAGGGAGAGAGAGAGAGGGACAGAAGGACGAAAACGGAGAAGAAGGGAAATAGAGAGAGAGCGAGGGAAGAGAAAAAAAAGAAGAAAGAGAACCACAGATAATCAGCTTCAATACCTGCTGATGAGAGAAAACAACAACCAACATCTGTACGAGTTGTATGTATGAGCATGTTAAGGAGCAACAGCCGATCCAGACAGTGTGTGTCTGTGAGAACCTGTTTGTACTCCTGTTTGTGTCTGTGAGTACCTGTTTGTACCCCTGTGTGCACACCTGTGTGTGTGAGCGCGCTGGTGTTCAAAAGGTTTCTCCATTTAAATGTCTAGTAGTGTGTGTGGGGAGCCACAGCCCCATCCCTCAGGACATGAAGCAGACACGGAGGAGGCCCGGACCCCAGACATCCAGAGGCCCCCCAGGGCATAGGAGCCCCTGGAGGACCGCCGCAGGGAGAATAGCAGCCCCTCACCCAGAAAAGGGCAGAGGAGAGCTCCGGAGGGAGGCCATCCGGCAGCCACAGTGCAGGAGCCCCAGGGGGCCGTGGCGACGAGCCCGCAGGCTCCGCCGGCGGCCGGCCCCACCAGGGCAGACCGGGCCCCGGGCCCAGAGATCCAAGGCCCCCCCCACCCCCAGCAAGGGCCCAACAAAGCCAGGAGGGCCAGACCCCGCCAGGCAACCGCCGAGGGCGAGCCAGCACCCACCCGAGCACCCAGCCCCCGACATCGAGAACCACCAACGCACCAGCGGCCGGGGGCCCCATCCACCGGCAGGGAGTGTGGCAGGGGGAATAGAGCCCGAGATGTTATTTCGGGTGGAGTCTAGGACCCAACCTGACACATGCATATAGACAAACAGGCACACACATATACAAGCATACGTTCCCACCCTCATGCACACATAAACAAATATTTACACATTCACCCAACATAGAGACACACAGAAATGAACGCATACTCTCACTCCCCATATATACTCTATGTGGACCCCATTTTTTCCCTCTGGCAAGGAGACCAGAAGACCACCCCGGACCCCGCAGCAGCCGAGAAGCCCACCAGCCCAGACCCCGACCAGACGGCCAGCTCTTCCTCTCTCAGCCCCCAGCTCCAAATGGCGAACAGAGAACGGGGGTGTGAAAAGACCCCATGCCCCCCTTCGCCCGCTCAGATGTGGTGTTGGTGCGTGTTGTTCTAAAGTGCTTTTAAAACAGGTGAAGGGCATGACGCTAACCACCCCCTGCCGAACAACAGTTGGTGTTAGCTCGGCCCCTCCCCAGATCCCTCAGTGTCTATGTGCAATTAAAATTGAGATGTGGGCCCTGGCACCAGAGGTAAGGCTGAATGAACAGACTGCCCTCTGGATGCCATTCTGTGTGCCCACCCCCAAGGCCCTAAAAGTATGTGTCGTGAGAGAGTAAGTAATGAGAGTGTCTACGTTGTAGTGTATGAATGAGGTACATGTGGTCGCGAGGGGACAGAGGAGGGATACCTCCCCTGAATCCCAGCCACGCATTGCAGCTCATACTTAACGGAAAACAGGTGATTTACTGAAAGAGGAGCAAACTGCCCACTGCCTCTCGACCAGCAGCAGCCACTCTGCAGAAGTCCAAACTGGGAACAGTGGTCACACAGACAAAGCAATGAAAAAATTGGGTTGTCATTCAAAATGTACATTAATCTTGCTGTTTTGTACTGAGAGCTTCAGCTGAATATTGCTTTCAAAATGTGTAATTTTATTTTTGTTTGTGATACTACAGCAAGACGAATTTCAGAAACCCCTTCCCACACTCAGAGACAGATATATTATCTCATACAGAAGTAGCAGAACAGACACAGACACACACAGATACCCTGGATACTGGCAGGATGGTACAAACAAAACACACCCCCAGGAGCTGAAGACACCATATACTAAACACTCAGAGGATCAGGTGAACTTAATAACAAGCACACACAGGTAGACTGAAGTCTATGCATTTTCACATTGGGTCACTAAGCGTCATCATGTTTATACCAACAGTGGCTGAGCACAAACACAAGAGAGAAAGTGTTTAGCAGCAGTGGGGCTGAAGCCATCGAACCAACCGTTCGCTAATGAATGTCATGACAAACCAGACTGCAGAGGCACCAAGTGATCCCCAGCAGGACAGCAGAGGATTCGGGACAGCCAGGGTCGCACACACAAGTTACACAGGACGACGGGTCATCGGGTCGTGTGACACCAGCAGTGATTCACTCTCTTGGCACTGAAAAGTTAATAGTACTGTCATTGACTCGGTATATTAATTAAACAGTGTGGCAGAGAAAACAGTCCTTACACAAATTATCCAGTCACCAGAGCAGCTCCAGAGCTCTCAGGCCCAGTCACCAGAGCAGCTCCAGAGCTCTCAGGCCCAGTCACCAGAGCAGCTCCATAACTCTCAGGCCCAGTCACCAGAGCAACCTCAAAGCTCTCCAGGCCCAGTCACCAGAGGAGCTCCATAACTCTCAGGCCCAGTCACCAGATCAACCTCAAAGCTCTCCAGGCCCAGTCACCAGAGAAGCTCCAGATCTCTCCAGGCCCAGTCACCAGAGCAGCTCCAGAGCTCTCAGGCCCAGTCACCAGAGCAGCTCCAGAGCTCTCCGGCCCAGTCACCAGAGCAGCTCCAGAGCTCTCAGGCCCAGTCACCAGAGCAGCTCCAGAGCTCTCAGGCCCAGTCACCAGAGCTCTCCAGAGTTCTCAGGCCCAGCTACCAGAGCATCTCCAGAGCTCTCCAGGCTCAGTCACCAAAGCAGCTCCAGAGCTCTCAGGCCCAGTCACCAGAGCAGCTCCAAAGTTGTCCAGCCCCAGTCTGTAGACCAGCTCCAGTCAACCAACAGCAAGAAACCCGAATAGCTCATTAAGAGCACAAGTACAACCTCCCACCCTCCACAAGCTCATTAGAGGTTCAAGTTCACGCCCAACGTTTCACAGGCTTGTTAAATGCACCGGCATTAACCTCATACTGCACCACCTCCTTCTTTAAAAGTAAGAGTTGCCTGTTTATGGGACATCACCTTGGCTCCACTGCCTGCGTTTACAGCATACAACAGACCACGACCAGCTCCCTGCATGCCTGGGTACCATCCATAAGATATCCTAGATCAGTTAAGTAACAGAACAGCTGCTCTCAGCGCTAATATATAAAAAAATATTATTATTAACATCGCTTATTCAGCACAAAGCCAAATCAGAGTGTGTAAATAAATGTGTGAATTTCCCTGGCAAAAACCGCCGGTTAAACGACACCTGGCATTAAAGAGGTAAGTTAAAGGAATGTAAGCAGGGTTACGCATCACCAAAGTGAAACTTAATGGGGTCTTCGGGACCTGCTTATCAGATGTTACCTATTATCTACCGTTTGGTTACAAAAAAAGGCAGATAATAAACCAGGAAAAGGTTCTTGTTCAAGCGGGTGTGAAGGATTGGGGAGGGGGAGGGAGAGAGAGGGAGCGAGAGAGGGAGAGAAAGAGGGAGAGAGAGAGAGCTCCTGTCAGGCACAGCACAGGGTCATAGAGCTGTTTTCATCCTGGGACCGCAACCGCATCAGCAGCTCTGGTCTCTCTGAATGCATGCATGTGCTGTTTCCCCAAACCATCTCTAACAGCACTTTGCCTCAGACAGTTTTATAAACACACGCGAAGAAAGGCTTCAGCCTCATGCTCCGCTATAATGCAGCTCTCAGCTGTGGCAACATACATCCGGCTGATTGACAAAACCTGTCACTTGGACCATGATGACATGAGTGCTTCAGACACGCAAAGGAAAAGCAAACAAGTCCATTCTCTGCTCCGCTGAACTCAAAGGAAACCTGGCTGTGGCTTGTGATCATTACATCACAATATTTATTTATATATCAAGAAGCCCCCCGCCTGCCCGAGTAACACTGACAACTTATAACTGTATACTTCAATTATGCAGACAACTGGATTCTCAAATCTGTAGCTGTTAAGCCAAAAACCGCTAAAAGGTACAAGGGAAATTCCCTTCCTGGGACTTTTGTGGCAATGAGCTTCAGTTTGGTCTCATCCGTACAGACTCTACTGGGTTACTCTCTACCACAACAAACATAATCGTTTATTTACTCGTTACGCGTTCTCAACCAGAGCGACTTCCAAGCACTGCGCCGCAGAGAGCAGGTGTATCCTGCGAGAACAGTGCGCAGAGTATCGAGCGCCATCGAAGTACCCCACTGTAGTCAGAGTCAGTAACAAAAGAAGGCAACTTAATGACCCAACCACCCCATAGCTCTGACATCCGGAGGTCCTGTGTCAAAGCGGCGGAGAAAAACCAGGAAACACTCCACTGAGACGGGGGGGGGGGAGGTACAGGGGACAGCAGCTCTGGCGAGACAGGAAGGGGATGGAATCAGAACCACCGGAACGGGGTAATGGACCGACTCATGAAGCAGATGATGGCATGTGCGATTAAGCAAGCGTTCATTACAATCAGAATCAGCTTTTGTTGGCCAAGTTCGGTCACAATCGCAAGGAATTTGACTAGGCGTTTGCACGAGAACCCCCCACACACACACAAGACTGACTTAAACTTAGTAACCATGTTCTTGCACATGGGAAGGTATGCAGAATCGAAGCCTCGCTGATTGGTTGTCCTCAGACGTTAGCTGGAGAACAGTGTATGAATTAGCTTCCTGATTTCACCAGCCTCGAGGAACTAAAAACACATTTGTACATTTTACTCAGCAGTGAAAGCGATACTATTGCACAAAAGGCCAACAGACTTCCGAGTACATTATTAAAGCTTTAAATATATTTATTTAAAAGATAATTGCAGAATTATGGATGTGACATTTAGACTCATAGCGGCAAACAGAATGCCTCAGAGTGCAGACAAGTTTGGCGTCTTTCGTATATTAACGTGTTAGAAATACATACATTTTATCAGTGTTATGCATCAACATCAAACCGGCAGACTTTTAGGGGGGCAGGTTTTCTACTTACTCTGAATTTTAATGACAACTGCAGAAAAGCACGTGTATAACATGAAGCTTGAGTGAATATTAAAAAAAAAGGCTATATTTCAAAATAGTCTTTAGAGAAAAATTAAAGAAAATACTGTCATTATAGGACTAAACCAGTCCAACAAAAATTATAGAAACCACACATTTTATGGTTAATTTTAATTTAAAACAACCAAAATAGTAATTAACAAAAAGTATAGTTGCATAAGAGCCCTATAAAATATTCGTGTTAAGCATATAAATATTCTTTTGTCTAAAGTCATTATGCCTGAGCAATAATTCACTATTACAACAGTAATTTCTGACAGCAGCACTATAACTCATATATTGTCAGATGACGTTTAAACTGCTTTGGTTAAAGACGTGGCTGATCTGAGGTGAGACAGGAATGATGGCTATTAAATTTAGCGGTAGCTTCTTCCTTTAGGCTGGAAGATATTAGAACAACAAGCACACCACAGAGATTTCTGCGACGCCGTGACGTGAATCCTTTCCTCGTACTGCCATCGTTGCTTGAAAACATAATCGATTGCAGGGAGGGTATTAATATGCGGATTTGATTGGTTTTTTTAACGTTGACCTCGTATTTGTGATGATGTGTACGATCACTGAACTCCCAGTTTTGCCCCTGCATCAAGATGAAATCCGGCAAATCACTCAAAACACTCGAAATGTTGCAGTATATTTTTTTTAAATCATACTTAAGATTAGGGTGACTACCTAATCCACGTCAGGATGGACACTGTGAGCCAGGACAGGTTTTGTAAACTACCGTTTCAATTACAAGGACCTGGATTTCGCTTTGTCGCCGAGTTCTTGCTGTGTGCTGATTGGTCGGTCTCATATAATCATGCATGAGTCACGGAAAGAGCCGGATGAGTCTTTCAATCAGGGAAACAAAGCAGCAGAAGTACAAGTAGAACCAAACAATTTAGCCGAGCTCGGGGGCCTTTCGGTTATAAAACAGTTTGTAACATTTGAAGCAGATCCCACTTGACATGGATTAGGTGGTCACCCTACTTAAGATTAACACAAGTTAGCTTTACACATAAAGTTTACACATAAAGTTTGGACACCATTGTATGAATGCAGCTTGTGCACCATAAACCTGTCCTCTCAGTCTGGGTCCTCCCAAGGTTTCTTCCTTCTAGGGAGTTTTTCCTTGCCACTGTCCCCTCTGACTTGCTCACTGGGGGCTTTGGGCGGGGATGCTGTAAAGCGCTTTGACACAACGTAATGCTGTGAAAACGCGCTATAAAAATTGAACCGAATTGAATTAAATAGAATAGAACGTTATGGACCTAACTTGGCTGTGTTACGCGGCGACATATTTATATGAAACTGCCCTCAACACAAAGTGAACGTACACATTACTCTGTTAGTCCCTTCTGGTACATGCCAAATGATATCATTTTGGTAAAAAACATCCCCTTTAACCCTTTCTTAAAACAATATAATATGGGTAGTTAAAAGCCTTTTTTTTACATAAGTGGTGCATGCATGCAGACACAAAAATGCTGCAATTTTATTCAAAATCTGACAGAACCGTCACATACAGTGAAATACATACATAAGTGAAGAGTTTAAAGACACTTTTGTTCCCGTGAATGAACTTTTCCACGGTAAGCTGGACCATTGCATACAGCTGCCATGAACCAGCAGTCTCGACCTTTTTACAGCGACGATATTATTACAAAGAAATACTGTGGATACCCACTGAATCGCAACGGTACATTTCGCTGATCTGATTCCCCCTCCCCCCCCGTATATTCAACCAATCAGGGGGGCAAAATATACTGATGCACGACACTAAGCCATAAGTATTACGGTCCCTGTCCACATCGAAGGGGAGGGGGGGCATCATTCATTTATCTTATAAGCACTTCCCCTGGTCAGGGTGACTGGGGGTCAACACACAGCCCATCACAGTCCATCACCAAGACACTAATCTGCCTAACAGTCTTTGGACTGTGAGAGGAAACAAGAGATCTCAGAGGAACCCCCCCCCCGCCCCACAGGTGCGTGCGCACACACACACACACTCACACACTCACCTTTCACCTCATAGGTTTGACGCTCGCCCGCCAGCCTACTAATTAATGACTTTTTCTCCTACCACTTTCTTGTTGTCAGTTCTGATGTCATGGTGAATGTTCATTGGCTCTCGAGTCGTCCAACTGTGAAACTTGCCGAGCTTGACAGGCGGCGGGGTGAGAAGTGGGTATAGAAAATGGATGGATGGTTGCATGCACGTCGCATTATTTTCTAATTCAGTGGAAAACGAAAAACTGACCTACAGGCCAGATTTAATTTATTAAAAGAACCGATAATGAACTATAAACATATCGCAGATCATTTTGTTAACGGAAATTTTGACTGTAAGTGTTTCGGTATAACTAATGCTAAAGTTCACTGTACGTGGCCCCGTTTTTCCGCTCGCCAACATTTTTTGGAAATTGCCGGCAAAACCCCCAGATCGGAGGCAAATCGGTGTAAATTACTGCTTGATCGCTATGTGTGAACTTTTTACAACACAACCTGATGGAGTCGCCGATGGGGGTAAGGCGAAACCCGAGAGAGGAAGTTAGAAAGGTGTAAAAAGTTCAGTTTGTTCACGAACTGTTCTTAGTGTTCAATGATACAGGTACGTACACACACACACACACACACACACACACACACATGCACAGGGGAAATCTTGGAGAGAAGTGCCTTTCTGAAACTAAACCAAGATAAGTGTATCTAGTACACAGAAGGAAAGACACATACAATTAATGCTTAGTCCTAAATGCCACACTAACATCCCCTTTCAGCAAAAATGTATGCACTTTGTGTTTTTGAAGAAGGGTTATTGCAAGCTGTGAGGACAAGTTTTACACACAGTTAAATGCATGTTTGATAGTTGTTTTGATGCCCTAATAACAAAAATTATTACAGTATAAAATGGGCATGCAGTTCAATTTGATGGGTGTTTTAATGCCCTAATAACAAAAATGAAACAGGACAAAAATATTAGTATGTCCTGTTGATATATGCAGAAAATAAATATGACCTGTGAAGGAAATATGATTGTACTGCACTTTTACTAACAAACATTAGGCATTAGGCATTAATTTTTATATATAAAAAGTACATTAAGTAAGTCACACATTCCCAACCTAGATAACTAAGGATCATAGTTACTAAGCTTATGTATAATGTACACTTGCTTCTAAAGGGAATTTAATTAAATAAAAAGAAATAACCTTCAGCAAAATCCATTTCAGTATCATGAACCTGTGTGAGAAAATTATGACAATTTTTTTTACTAAAATTAGACACAAATTAAACCTGAGTCCATTAACTAAATCTTCATTAAAACAAAAAGAAAAGACAAAAATGTGAGTTTAATTCAACTACGAATTTTCAGTAAGAGACTAAAATTACATAAAAATTTCTTGCCAAAATTAAAACTGGTCGCAGGCCAGGTCTGTTGAGACAAAATGAATGAGCCAATGAAAATCCTTTGTACCCCATTATGGCAAATCACTGATTGTCTAATGCAGTTGTCACCATTATTTCAGCAGTGGTGTCTTTAGCTCTGGTGCTGCTAACGTTGAATATTAATAATTTAAATACTGGCCAGCCAGGGGTACCACTAGGGCAGTGGATCGTAACCTTTTTTGAGTCATGGACCCCTTTTCCAATCTGGTGGAAGCTTCAGACCTCCTTCCGAAAACATGCAAATAAGCACATAAACTCATGCATTTTGAATCCAATTAATATAATTTATTGAACTTTGTCTCATATGCTCATACAAAGCATGACATACACAAAATATGAATAATCTGAACAAAAATATGTTTCTCACTTTTTCTTGCAAAATTAACACCCAATCCATGCAAAATTTAAATGCCATAATCTCGTGCAATTTAAACAGAATGCAAATTCTACGCAAATGTTCATTTCAATGAGAAGGTCGTTGTTTTCCTGCAAAAAGAAGATAAAAGTATGCAATTGTTGTGACGCCAACTTACGTATCGTATTTGACAACCAATCGATTTCGGCTTTGCCTCTGGGTAGAAACAAGTGCTGAAAAGCCAGACTCACAAAGATATTGTTCATTTTTAATCTGACCATCACGGACTCTCTTGGCGGGGTCTATGGACCCCGGGTTAAGAACCCCTTCACTGGAGATTCAGGGCCACATCAAAGCATATCATGTTGGACCTCCAACCCAGATCAATCCAATTAAGTTCCAAATGTTTTTAGAGCCTCTATAACTCAGCGGCCCTTTGGAATCACCTGACCTTCCCATGGTGCTTTGCAGCCGGCAATATCGGTATGTCAACCGATAGGCTATATCATGCATCACCACATATTGTTGGTTCCTTCATAAAAGGCAACACGTAATGAAACACAACAATAAAGACATATTGTCAACCCTAAGGGTCGGTTGTCGAACGTGATCGTGTCTCGTATTCAGGTCCCCTCCCCGTTAGCGCTATGACGCCTAGCTTGTGTGCATTGATTATGAAATAAAAACACGCTTCTCAAAAAGTTGTTGTATTCTAAACACTGGACCATCATGTTCCTGAATGCTCGCTACAATACTGCACCCAGAATCATGCAGCCCTGCTCCTCGTTTTGTGTTTCTGTTGCAGAAATAACGAGATAAAAAAAAAAAAACATGCAGGCTAAATGCCGAGGATATGCACAGTTCATACAGGCGTTCAGCTGCAGCCACCCATGTGGGGCAAGATCGCTGCTCATTAAAACCGCTGTGCCTCCCAAACAGACAGTTTTCCTAAAAGCTCCTCTTAAGTAACCACCTAAATAAGGTTCTCTGCTCTAATCTACGGCTGAAATTCGCTTTTTAAAAGGTCAGTGCTCTTTAAACGCATATAAAAACATTTTAAATGGCACCTCTTGTTTCTGACATTTTTCCTGTTTCGTCTCAAGACTATTTTCTGCGCCGCTCAGCCCTTGGCTGCCAGCATTTCCGATTGGTGTGATCCCGAGCGGCCAATTCCCCGCACAGGTTCTGAGAGATGTTTTGAAAATACAGTGAATTCCTGCCAATAGCGAAACACAGGCCTGGACATGTTATCTACTTGCCCAAGTGGCACTTTGACTGCTTCAACTCATCTTACTCGCTTGGGGGGTGTGGAGAACTACAATCCTACAAATGGATGTCCCCAGTCAGGCATATGTCTAAACCTGTTTCATGTTACATAATCGGCACCCACTGGAATAAAGTCTAACTAGGACCATTAATTTCCCTTCACGTGCATTGTATTCTTGAGTAAAATTAGGCTGGAGTGTTTTGTAGAATAAATGCTAGAGATAAAATGTTATCTGCAAATAAAGAATTAACTTGAGGATCGCGGTTAGGTATAGCTAGCAGTGTTGCAGTGTTGAGGTCGACCAGTCGTCTGCGCTCAGATGCACTTGAATTGAGCAACTCAGATTCCAGCAGCAACCAGTAATGCAACAAGGCACAAAACGTTACACTTGCGGGGGGAAAAAAAATGACGTGTCGCTGGTGTCAGAGTACAAAACTGGCAAAGATGATTTCGAAAAACCTCTCTTTAGTTACAGAAAACAGAAATGTGGTGCAAGGCAACACATTAAACACGTTCAGAGAACATTCTTGTAGACTGACACAAGAGTGATACATGCACGTGTCACATGTGTCAACCGTACCCAACCAAGCACATGGCTCGCTTAACCATTTAGTGATTAAATGTGAAGTTAATATGATTAGGGTAACAAGCCACACCCATTAGTGACATCACAAACCAATAATGGCCATAATGTCCAAGGTCAAAGGCTCATGATGCCCCCTCCCCCAATGTATATTGTAACTATGGCCTTGACCCCCCATGTTGACTCCATGACTACTGCCTTGTCGTGAACTTTCAAACCACACCCAAAATTCAGACCTTCAAACCATACCATATATTCAAACATCACAGGACAACCACTCCCAAAGACACCAAGAGCCTAAAATCAAGCCACACTCCATAATCTTTGGTAATAATAAAAGTCGACATCCTCCATTTGCACCATCACAGGCCCCATTCCGTTTGTTAGATCAGGATTAAGGCCAAGACCTCCCATTCGTGGAATCACAGTGAGACGTGCACACCCTGCACTCGCACGTCAGAACTCGCATCATAAGTGACGTCGCAGACCCTACCAGAGACCACAGACCACATCCTCGTGTTAAAGCCATCAAGCCACTCCCTCCATTCACATGTAGCGACTCCTTCTAATTGAAATATCACCAAACCACGTCCCTCATCCATGTAAAAACACCCTCAATTTTTCACCTCCACTCCCCCCTCCCCCCCCCCCTTTAGAAACATCACATATCAGAGGCCAATTCACACATCAATACAACTGTGCCATCTGTGACAAAGACCATGTCATGAATCACCATCACTAAGGATGCACCAATACCTTGTTTTTCAGAACAAGTACCGACGCTCGGATTCACCGATTCCAATTAGAGCTGCGAAACGTCTGGAAAATAGCAAGCGATATTTTAATTTTAAAGTGATGGGATATACAATAATACTGAAATCCTCCCCTTCACCACAGCACCAAGTGGGCCAGTTAACTTTTTTTTTTCCTGCAAACATGTATGAAAGCCATAACAGAATGAATACAGACAGCCTGCTAAACATTAGGCGTTAAGATTTGTCACCTTGCTGATCATTGAGTTGGAGTCTCTGTTGGTCGATTATGATTTAAAAACATGTCACTCTAAAACCTCTGGTGGTTCACTAAACTTTTACACCTCATACCACATCAGAACGTTTTACACTCTCCACTCATCACCATTAGGAGTTGCCTGATCCGTGCTGAGTCAGAGCTTCTGTTATTTTCACTGCACGAGGTTTATCGTTTGACATTTTCTCTCGCAGTGCTGGTGTTGTGGCAATTATGTCGTATTCTGTCTTATGTTTAGTAATCTAATTAAACATCGAGAACCTGGTGCTGAACCTGAATTCGTAACTCCTCTTGATAGTTTAGTAGAGCACAGTTTGCAGTCTGCTCTGCTCTGGATTTCATTGTTCCCACACTGCAGATATTTTGCAGTGTTTATATTGCTCTGTAATGACATCACTGAGACATCGTTACATGGTGTCAGTTAAAGGCACTGGCAGAGTCCCAGAGCATGAACGTGGTACTGGACCCATCCCTACACATCGTCAGCCATGCAATTTAGCTGCACTCTGAATTCATACATACTAACCCATTCAACTACTTGACAATCCCCAACATCACACAGACCACACCATAAATACCACATCACTGACCACACAATCAACCCCACACAATCTCGTAATACCATCCAGTCAACCACACCATCATTTTACTATCAAGCCACACCTTCCTTTTGTGACATCACAAATAGCACACTGCACTTCAGCACCGAACAACACAAGCCATACCCTCCACTGACTCACCTTGCACTCAGTTCAGACAACCGCAAGCCACGCCCTACATTCGCACATCAAAACTACTGCCTCATCCACATCACAGACCACATCACCAACCGTGCAATTCGGCTATGCTCTCCATTCACGCATCACACATACCACACTATCAAGCCACACCCCATTCAGATATCACAGGCCACGTCCCCATAAACTATCAGGGCAGCTCCCTTTCATGACATCACAAATAACACCCTCTATTTTAACATTTACACAATAAATGCCATATCTTCCATTCTCCCTTCATGTCCCCTGTCCTCTGCTAGCCAAACATAAATTAAACTAGAAACCAAAACTTATACACAGGACCAGAACGGGCTGAACATAAACTGATTAGAACTAAGTAGACTGAATTAGACATAAAAATACCAAACACACACAATAACCCGTCAATTAAACAGAAACCAACGCTGCCTATTCAAAGTAGCGTCAGGCTGGCATTACCAACAAAGACAAAGTAATATATTGCAATACCTACAAGAGACACACCCCTTTGTGACATCCACAAACCACACCCCCAATTCAAACATCACGTCATCAAGCCAAAACAAGATAATTAAAACAATCTGAGGTTAATTTAAGAGGAAGTCTTGATGGAGCAGAGCAGAACATACATAACATATAATTATATGGAGTCACAGCAGTCAAGTACAGACAGAAATCTCACTGTTAGGACAGAAAGAGCGTGACATACTGTAGCTCAGGCGAGGTTTCGGCCTGAATCTACAGATGTAGACAGATGTCAAATCAGGAAAAACCTCAGACAGATAATCCCAGCAGAGGATACACTGAAAGCAAAAGGGTGCTTATAGACTGCAGGGTATTTTAGTGTAATATTTAATAACTCGGGGAAGGTAAAGAGGATTTTCATAGCACAGTTACAATAATAAAAACGAGAAAATAAAAAGAGATCAGGGAGGACAGTTAGCCAAAAACAGGTGACAGAATCGAGGCTGTTAAATTCTAGAAGGTAACAGAGCCAATAGTTAAATGAGCAGTTCTGATGTCACAGTTCATCCTTGGTTAAATGGTGCGTTACCATGTCAACAGTGTACAGTCGGCACCCTGGTCCAGGTTCTTGACTGTAAATTGATTAAGATGTGTGGCATTGTCTCCAAGATGAATTGCAGCCAGAATCATATTATTATCACCACTATTATTATTCCTGTGTAGGCAGGAAATGTTTTTTTTTTTATCATCTACGTCACATCTTTTAAAAAGAGGCACAAAAGTAACAAATGTTCCTCAGCATGATGAAAACTTCACAATAGTATCACCACCGTTTGTAGACAAAATGTCCGTTTCTGTCTTTTAGGTCTGTTTTTGTTTCAGTAATTAAACTGAGATGAGAAATGCAATCACAATAATGTGCATTGAATCGCCTCATCTCCACTAAAAATCCCCAGCCCCCTAATCCACTAAACTACTCAAAAAGATCACAAACACCACCAGCCCCGGTGTCAGTGCCCCAAAAAGAGTGGGCAAACTTTCTTTTAAGTGCCCAACAAAAGCTAAGCGATCTTTACAGCCCTTTAAAACGAGGGAGGGCAAAGACATCGTCATGGGCCAGTCATTTAGTCATGACAACGGAAACTCAGGATCCAAAGCATAAGAACAAACACCCTGAAAAGTGTCGGTATAAACAGTGAGGCCTCACACTCTAAACTCGGCCTCAGTACTTAGAAGCAGACGGTTTCCTCCGTTAGATAAATGGTGAAAAGGTACGTTAGACATTCTGCACTTGATATGACCAGGGTGGACCATTATTAATGAATAACTGAGTGGGATTCTGTTAGGGGGCAACTTCTCCGAAAGCTATTTTCGAAACAAGAAGAATGTAAACTTCCCAAGTGTCCCTCAAGGTCTCCTTGCCGGTGACGACGCCATACCTGGTCGATCGGCGATGATGGTGCGGAAAGAAATTCGCAGCTGGGGGGGGGGGGGGGTGGTTGGGTGGGGGGATGGGCGGGGGAGGGGAGGGTTGGTGTGGATGAAATCCCATTTCTGTAACGGCTGCCTGCAAGCCTCACTGGGGATCAGCCAGGACGTACAAGTCTGAACATCTGACGCTCAACAAAGCAAAAAATCTAAGGAATAATAGCTTCACATGAGAGCACAGTCACCCAGTAAATCTGCAAACATCAAAGATAATGCGGGCCTCAAATAGATGAAAATTAATCTCGCCAAGTGGGACGCAAATCAAACGAGAGAGGGAGAGGCAAGCCAGATGCCCGGGACAGGAAAATCTGCACCTCCATGGACCGCCATGTCTTCCGCTATGAGGATTAAGATTTCCCACTCTCTCTAAATACCCGCCGTCGGTTTGGCTGAACGCAGGGCTGGGTGGTTCAAGGTGGCACGGGTGTGCGTGTTTGAAAGGAAACCTCAGAGTGAAACTTCTTGATTTATGATTACGGAGCCCAGTAAAAGCAGAGAGGAGCCTAAGCTTGTAAGAGATCATTCATACATAACATCCTGATAAACACAGCCGCGCACAATCAAAATTCCTAATAATGTGTTTGTAATTGACAACTCCACCTTAAAAAAACAGTTTATAGCTGCTAATAGACCTCCCATATACTCCCAACATCAAATATACTCCGTGTACGAGACATTAGGGACAACTGATATATATCAGTTATATCAGTAATATGCTGAAGATCATAAGAACATAAATTTACAAAACGAGTGGAGGCCAATCGGCCCATCTAGCTCGTTTGGGGAGAACCCAACTAAAATGAGTAATATATGAGTGTTACAGCAGTTACATCCAATTCATGGCTAAAGAAAACTGTTTGAGGTTTGAGATAATGGCATCATGAATTGTCTACATGAGGGACAATGAAAAAAAAAAAATCAAATTTAATTGTCTTTGAACAAAATCGTAAATCTTGAGTGTCCTCTGTACATATGCGACAGCTCAAAATACCAGGCCTACAAAAAAAAAGAAAGACTCATTGATGAAAAAACTGAAATCAGACTGACACTAATTGTAGACCATGTTGATCTGCACAATTTGTCATGCGAGAACACAGCAGTGGCACAAAGACCGATACGAACGCAAACCTCGCTGCTCCTCCGCGCGAAGGCCGTTCTGCAGCCAGCAGCCTTGGAGTCACGCTTCTTCCAAAAGAAAACACCGCAACTGCAACGAGCTAAAGAACGAAAACATCTGAAACTGGAGGACTTGGTTAATCCTCCCAGATCACTGTCAGCTACGTTCGTTTTACCACCTTCTCAAAACACCCCTGGGGCAACGAAGGCCGCAATCCTGCCTACGCCGTGACAAGATGCGTCAAGAGCCAAAACCACAACTTAGGACCCGAGGCTGGCAGCAGAGGCTTCGTGGTGATGCGACGGACAATGGGGGCGGGTTCGAGCCGCCAGCGGGGCACCACCTGTGTCGCTGCTCCGGTAAAATCCCCATAAATGCTTCTATATACATCGAGCTCCTCTAATGGACACGTTGTGATAAAACTGAACCATTAAATTCACTCAGCATATTTCCCTTCTATGTTTTCTTAACAGCTTAATGAATAATCCCATTACAGAGACACTGACTCAGTGTTCAGGCAACACTGGGATGTCTTTCACTAGCAACCTCCAGAAGTTCCAATCACTCCTGTGCCACGGGGGAGAGCAACACCCAGTAAGTCTCATTGAGCAAACTAGCCTGAAGGATCAACCCTCCATGGACAGAAAGTGGGTCGTCCCAGGATCAAGGACTGTGGAGATCAGACAAGCTTTCTTTCTGCTGGGTCATCCCTATGTCATGGAAATGTTCTTTGACAAGGCCATACTCAGGGAATGCATGATCTGACCATCGCTGGTCCAACGGAGCCCCGTAGATACCCTCAGGCAACACTCAAACATTGCTGAGCGGTAACACTCCGTATGATGAAATCAGGAAATAAAAACCAAACCATCTCTACAACTTCTACAGGCTTTGGGTGTCTTGCCTGATTCTTAACATCAAATATTTCGTAGCTGCAATCATATGGGCTTCAGAGAAGATCGGTTTTGTGATCTTTAAGCAGCGAGTATAGTGAAAACAAAAACAATCAAATACAACTTTGTTCCACACAACCGCAAAGCATGAAAGCTGAAAATCTCAGCACATTGCATCGCCGCCCTCATGACCACTGATCCATGACCCAACACTGGTTCAAAACTGAACAAGCGGATTTCAGATGCTTCAGATCTAGCATATTAAGAATCGCTCACATGGTGCCGGTCCAAACAGAACCAGGCAGAAGGAAACTATCCGTGATAAATTCATGCTGACTCAATCACTCCATACTAAGCAAATTAATACCACACGTTTGAAGCCTCAGTGTATTCAGCAATTATGGATTTAATTAAACATCATTAATGATGCTTTGGGCCTAGAGAAACTGCACTTCGCTGGCTTGATTCCCAGGGCCGCGGCTCCACGTCTGCCTTTAGCTTCACCCCAGCTCTCTTAGAGCTCAGTCCTTCGCTGCCATGTCATTTCCGGGGGAGGGGGGGGGCAGCACCTAATAAGGGGAAATGAGCTTGATGGCTTTGCATGAGCACGAGGATGGTGAAGGGGACGAAGATGGATCCCATGAAAATCGTTCCCTTTATTCCTTCTTCCTTTACTATGCAAGCAGAAATGGAGGAACTAAGCCAGGAAATCTTCATAACACATAAATAAAAATAAACCAAACACATAAAAGCAAAAGCATCTCGGTGAAAGTTCACACAAGAATAACCGAGGCCAACCTACAAAAGCTAGATACCGTTGCAATAACAGCCTTGGCAGGACAAAACTGACTGAAGCATCACAGGCTCAAGTCTAGAAACTTCGTCTATCAAGATAAGTCATCTGTGACCTTCATCACAGAATAATCAAGATTTATAGACTCATTTAGTGCAGCTAATGGGGCCTCGTAGTTAAATAAACACGACCATGATGCAGTTACTTGATCTGATAGAAAAACAACTGCAAGAACGT